>NC_140592.1:689141634-690362405 GCF_964204655.1 Triturus cristatus
TGCTCACGGCGTACTAAAGGGCAACTTTGCTGGGAGGCAGAAATAGAAAGGACACTCTCCGACAAGGATTGGGCAGATATCCACTATCGGGCATATCACACAGCTCTTAACACAGCAGGGACGGAATCGGCTTACAAAGTGATATTGTATTGGCACTTTACGCCCGCCTGCATTTACAGATGGGATAAAGACTGATCCAAAAAATGCTGGAGGGGTTGCGGGCTGACCGGATCTTTAGTGCCCCTATTATGGCACTGTCCTAAGCTGCAACGCTGTTGGGAAGAGGTTTTGAACAATATAGATGAGGCCTTCGACACGTCACATCCTAGATTCCCAGCATACACCAAACTGGGGTAATCAAATCCTCTGACCATTCCCCTTCTTTCTCTGAGGGGTAGACAGATTGTGTGAGCCTTCTTAGCAGCATGACAGGTGATTCTAGCCCACTGGGGGACGTTGACCATCCCAGATCTAAACGGCTGGCTTCAGAAACTCTAGCTCTTACTCGCTATGTTAAGTTAAGTTAGTATGTTTTGTATAGCGCACAGCTGCCTCAGCAAAGAGGCGTCCCAGCGCTATGGAGTGAATGTCCTTGGTGGCTGATCAGAAGAGAGAGTCATACGCTGAACTCTGGGACCCTTTTCACCAAATGCTCCCCAAAGAATTGCGGGAGATAACATGGCCCAAATACCTGCAAATTCTATGATTACTTTCGCTAGATGTTCCCCAACCCACATCAATGACATAGCAGGGAGGGAGAAACTATGTATACCTTATGCTTTCCAAGCGCTTTATGGAGCGGGAGGAAAGGACGACTGGTGCAGGGCTTAGGGGGAGGGGCACGGGTAGGCAATCATATTTAGAGTACTGTTTTTTTATTTTCTATTTTATGAGTAAGTGTTCTTAAATACTGAATGAACTGACTCTACTATCGCTGCCAGCCTCAAGGTTGTAGGCACACAGCTGTGTAAATTCTCTTTGTATAAAGCGCTGCTGGCCAGTGGTTGTAGGCATAAGGCTGTGTTTCTTTTATTTTGAATCCCCTTAATAAAAAGATTGGTTCTCTAAACTCAGTATTATGTTGGACCTGATTTATTGGGGTTGCTGACTGGCGCGTTGAGTTGTGTGTTTACGCCTACACTGACACTTTACCTCCTCCTCGAAGGCCTTCGACTGCTCAGTCAGAGCTACCACTGAGAGTCATGCGCTTAAGGGTTGGTCTTTGGCCCAGTTTCTCAGAGCGCAGACTAGGCTGGGCCCCAGGACAGCAGGAGTAGAAGGCCCCAACCACCACGGTGAGGTCCAGTAACGCCTGCATGCCCTCTGGGCCTCAGAAAGGGGTTCCAACACTCCAATCTAGTCTATGTCCCCCGTACCCGCCATGCTTACTCTTACCCCTGTCCCCACAAGCCCCAGCCTTGCCTGTGCCTCCTCATGCACCAGGTGTTTGTAGCCTATTACACTCCAGTCTGGCCTATAGTCCTCATTATGCCTCAATCTGACTTGTATTACGCTTACTCATCAAAGCTCCCCCCTCAGCACAATAGTGGGTCTAAAGTGGTCAGTGGTGGGCCGGTCGGGGACCCTTCATGTACTTTTCAGGGTGGGGGCTCAAGTTTCGTTACCCCAGTGGTCCAGTAGGGCGTGAAGGGTCCCCTGCATTCAAATTAACCAAGGGGCTTATATACAAGCCTATTGCGCCGCTCCTACGTCACTTTTAACATGGGAAAAAGTGATGCAAGGGCGGAGCATGAGGCTTGTAAATAAGCCCGCACGTTTTCTAATTGCTAAACTGGGGGAATGTGGGAGGGGCCAATTTTCCCAGTTTGCATTAGGGCCCATGACATCAACTACCCTACTGCTTCACAGCCGAGAGGGGCTGAAGGTGTAACACACGACACGATGGCTCTCCCTGCGCAGCTCTTCAAATGCAGGAGGTTTATGTAAGGGAGGGTGTAATTGAGGGTGTCTTGTGTCTATGGGTGGAGCGCAGAGGCCTCGAGGCCTCTCGGTGTTATAGTTTAATTCTGTTTTATCGCGCGCGCTGTCGAGCACTTGCCCGTACTTGTCCCTAATTGACGAGGCCATTTGTTTTGGCAATTGGCAAGAGATGCTGCGGATTACGCCCCATTACGGCGGAACAAGGAAATGGGTAATTGCAGTGTGGTATCGGAGATGATGAAAGGGCTGTTTAGGGGGCATTTAAGCGCCCGTGGTTTACTGCTCTCTTTCCAGGATCTGCGGCGATACATACAGCTGTCAGAGGCCGCTGCCAGAGGCGCGCACACGTACGCCTCGAGCCACGTAAAAGCTGCACTGGCATTTACTGCATTTATCGCCGCAGTGTTTACAGCTGGTTTCTGATGCTCGCAGAACCGGAGCGCGAAGCTCGGGTGGGGGGAGGTGGCGGCGGGCAGGGGCGGAGGAGCGTCATTGGGCCCTTCACTCTGGAATTAGCTAAACGCGACAGCCATTTTAATGTGTTCGCTTGTAAAATACATGCGACTTCGCTCAACCTGCAGGCCACAGGTAGGTAACCCGAGCAGTCGGGCCAAGGACCCCACACTATTACGTTCTTCTTTCGCCATAATTGCAATAGACATCGCGGGGTAACTTGGTCGCAGTTTATTGATCATACAACCACATCATGTCAAGTTGCCGCTCCAGGCGGTGACATCATAAAAAAAATTAGGATTGCGAATCCGCCAATATCAACGTAATTTGCGTTCTTCGCTTTGTACCAGTTGGGGGTTACCCTGTGCTGATTTCCGGTTTCATCTTGCTACCATTGGTCCATTTGCACCAGGTGCCTGTCCCCTTGGCTAGGGTTTCGGGCTGCAAGTGCCGAGTCTGTGTTACTTGGTACCCCAACTCCCCTTTGGGAGGGAGGGCGAGGGGTGAGAGAAAAGTAGACCAAAAATTATTTATGTGTGTGTAAAAGGCCGCTTTATTAGGAAACAGGTGCACATTACAAAATACAACCTCGGCAAACGCCTTACAAAACTAAACCTCACTAAATAAATAAATAACTAACCAAACGGGCCCCCAAACCCCCACCCCTACATGTTTGGGCCCTCCCCACAATACATCAATACACATTAACATCATTATACATTACGTCATGAGAAAAACATTACATCATCAATCAGCATTACGTCATATATATAAAAACATACGTCATCAATAAACTTTATTCATCAAACCACAACTGAATTAACATTTGTCATGTCCCCCGTAATCATCGATCCTGCCTGACCCTGCACTCCTGCAGAATACCCCTTTTAAAACTGAACGGTCAAACCATGACCAACCTGCCCCGGCCCCAGTCCAAGAAAATTCTAACGAAATTACAACCAACAATCAACCTGAAACCGAACTGATACACCACGACCCCGCACAGCACCTGCTCCTAGCGACAAATACAAATACAAGAAACAACCCCTGCACACCGGAAACCCATAAAACAGCCTTTCGAAAAAGAAAAATGTTCACCAAAAGTGAGAAAAAACGAGGGAGCGAGGGGAAAGAAAAATACTACAGAAAACAGGGAGGGAGGGTGGGACAAAAAGTTAAAGCACCTAGCCACCAGGTCACCAAACCTAAAATGGTGGCGGTTAGAGGGAACGGTGGAATTTATACTTGGGCTGGCTGGTCCTACTAGACCAGCCCAAAACTAGAACCTTCTGGCAACTTCTGGAAATAACCCCTCGCAGCCCTCCCAAACCGCCCGGGGGAGGAGACCTCCCTTCGGTCGGCTCCCTCCCCCAAGCCCCCCTTGGGAGGGAGGGCGAGGGGTGAGAGAAAAGTAGACCAAAAATTATTTATGTGTGTGTAAAAGGCCGCTTTATTAGGAAACAGGTGCACATTACAAAATACAACCTCGGCAAACGCCTTACAAAACTAAACCTCACTAAATAAATAAATAACTAACCAAACGGGCCCCCAAACCCCCACCCCTACATGTTTGGGCCCTCCCCACAATACATCAATACACATTAACATCATTATACATTACGTCATGAGAAAAACATTACATCATCAATCAGCATTACGTCATATATATAAAAACATACGTCATCAATAAACTTTATTCATCAAACCACAACTGAATTAACATTTGTCATGTCCCCCGTAATCATCGATCCTGCCTGACCCTGCACTCCTGCAGAATACCCCTTTTAAAACTGAACGGTCAAACCATGACCAACCTGCCCCGGCCCCAGTCCAAGAAAATTCTAACGAAATTACAACCAACAATCAACCTGAAACCGAACTGATACACCACGACCCCGCCACCCAGAAAGGCAGGCGAGTGAGGGGGGGGGGTTGAACACACGGAGCCTTCCTTTCTGCCCCCCAACCGCGTAGCGAACGGAAAGATAATGGTAATCAACGCTGCATGGCCAAAGCCCGTGCTAACACCTCACGAAGCTCTAAAAGGTAAAGGTCCATACCCACACGTGACAAATGTACTCCGTCATCTCGGAAAAACTCTACCGATTCAAATTTTATTTCCCTGTGCGATATCCTACTGAAACCGAGGCCCCTGCAGCAACGAGACACCTCCGAATTCACCTTCTTCCTCGCCCGATCCACAGCCCTGGGGTTCACAGCCCCTCTCCATGTCCTACGCGGTATCAACTCTGTCCAAAACACATGGCACCCAGACCAGAGTTCCTTAATGAGGCCTAAATCCCGTTTCATAGCCCGCAGTAAGACAACCCCTTTCGTGGCACAAAGATCATTTTCACCCAAATGAATGACCAAAATATCCGGGCATAAACCGCCCACCATGTTACTGTTTAAACAAGGGATTAACTCTCTCCAGAGCATCCCACCTTTACCCTTCCATACAATATTAAACATACGATCATTAAAGCCGAGTTGTTCTCCAAAGTAGCTCCGAGCCGCCTGGACTCTGGCCCATTTAACGAAGGAATGCCCCACTATCCAGACCGTGACCACTGGCGATCGAGGTCCAGCAACGGATCCTGAAAGAGAAAACACAATTAGAACACATGTCTAGGCTGAGAACGCCTGCGCGTCTTCTGCCGGGCTCCGCACATAGCGCCTGAAACAATTAGAAGACCAGCGCCCCAACCTCATAATATCCATCTCCGTCCAACCTCTGTGAAAGGCCTCCGTGGCTGCACCTATACGAAAAGAATGAGTACCATATAAACTACTATCAAGCCCAATGTGTTGCAGGGCTTTACGGAGAACCATCCGTAACTGATAAGATGTGACAGGTAAACCATTAATGTGTTGGAATACGAGGGCTTCATCCCCACCCCCGCACAAAGAACGCCAGCGCCGCGCCAGCAATAAAGGGCAAGTGAGCTTTGGGACGCGCGCTTGTAACCAAACCCCTTTACCTTTACCCGTTTGATCAGTTTTGGAGCTGGATAACCAAACATGAACACCTTCGTCATAACAAAAAACATCCCTCCAGTGTAAACCACCCTTATGCTTGGTCCCCAACAACTCTGAGACCCTAAAAGCTCCAAAAAACATAAACGCCATGAGCATGGAAAAAACACACGCCTCAAAATCATCTGAACATACCAAAGGTAAGACTGTAATTAACCTAGCCAGTATTTGCCAGGATAATGGAGCCCGAGATCGAACAACATGACCCTGTTCCCTGGCCCATCCCTCAAGCATTCTCCTGCCTATTTCCCCGGCTGACGGGGTGTAACCCCATAATAACTGTCCCATAAAAGCAATACCCGCTAGTTTCCCCGCTATAGTCACTTTAGTGAGGCCCTTATCCATGAGGTCTAGTATAAAATTAACAACATCCTCTGACCGCTGCGACAGATCCTCCCGTCTGACAGCTCCAGAAGCCAAGAATTCCCTCCAGGCCAAGGAATAGGCAGTACGTGTGGACACCGATAAAGAACCTACCACCAATTGTACGACCCTACTTCTCCTACACGCCACAGATGAGTCGGCATCCGAGTCGGGGATCTGTCTGCCTCCCTCGCCAGTCCACGGAATCTCCCCCACTGTGAACGAGACAAAGCATCCGCAATGTCATTGTCCACGCCAGGAATGTGTAAAGCACGAAAATGAATGTCGTGTTTCAAACAACCCAGAACGAAAACTCTCATCAATTTCAAAACCTGGTCGTCTCTGGCAGACTGTCGGTTCACAATCTCCACAACAGCCATGTTATCCACACGAAACAAAACCTTCTTGTGTGCCAATTCCTCCCCCCATAGTGTCAAGGCCACCAAAAGAGGGAACAATTCCAAGAAGGTGATGCTGCGACCACCATTCAACCATTCATCCGGCCAACGTTCCGCACACCATCTGCCGTTCCAGAAAAGGCCAAAACCATCACTGCCAGCCGCGTCAGAGAACATCTGTACGTCCCACTGGAAATCCACATCCCTGACCAAGGGAACACCATTGAAAGAGGTCAAAAAGAACTTCCACATTCTCAAATCCTCCTTTACACCGGCAGACAGGCGCACACGATGATGAGGCAAGTGGTGTCCTGCTAAAGCCCTACCTAGTCTCCTACAAAAAGTCCTACCTTCTCTCACCACCCTACAAGCGAAATTCAAATGACCCAATAGCACTTGAATTTCTTTTACCAAAACTTTCCTTTTGGCCAACATTGTCTCTAGCAGTTGCACCATGTTGCTCCTTTTATCCTCAGGCAAGCGAGCAGACATGAGTACAGAATCAATTTCGATACCCAAGAAGGAAAGGACCGTACTGGGGCCCACTGTCTTTTCCGGAGCTAAAGGAACTCCTAGATCTTCCATGAGCCCATGGAATGTGTCCAGAGCTGCCTGGCACTCCGCGGAGCCCGGGGATCCAACAAAGAAAAAGTCGTCAAGGTAATGTGTCACCAGGGAATGACCAGTCTGATTTGAAAAATACCACTGTAAGAAAGTGCTAAAACATTCAAACAGCGCACATGAGATTGAGCAGCCCATAGGTAGAGCTTTGTCCACATACCATTGACCACCGAATTGGATACCAAGGAGGCACCAATCGTCAGGGTGTACCGGCAACAGTCGGAAAGCAGATTTTATGTCACACTTGGCCATTTCAGCGGCTGCACCCGCTGTCACAACTAGTGACATGGCCACATCCACAGAAGAGTATGATACCGACACATCCTCCGGGGCAATAAAATCGTTAACTGAGGATCCTTCCGGCCATGAGAGATGTTGTATGAGTCTGAACTGACCTGCCTCTTTCTTAGGAACGACACCGACTGGAGAGACAATCAAATTGAGTAACGGCCACTCTGTGAACGGGCCAGCCATCCTACCCTCCTGAACCTCCTTAGTAAGTTTGTTCTGGACAACTGCGGGATGTTCCAAAGCCGATTTTAAATTGGCAGACCACCTCCGTTCCCTGGACCCTAGGTAACCCAGTCGGAAACCAAACTGAAAACCATCTAATAACTTGATTTTTGCAGACTCGTCGTCATAACCCTGTAAGGCAATCCGTAGCTTGTCCAGTTTAACCGGAGTACGAGCCTTTGGCCCCAGAACCCTTATTACCTCTGGATCCCCGACCCCTTGAGTTGGAAGTACCTGAACCTGACTGTTTCCCCTGGTGGCTGCCCGAAGGCACGTTGTCCCAACATTTAGATAACGGGTGTTTCCTCCCGCAACCTGAACACTCATGCCTGAATTTACAGTATTCCCTAATACAGGAACCCCTATTGAATTCCCAACAGAAACCTGACTCTGAGTGAGTGTTAGAGCTGGACCCCACCCCTCCCCGGGTGGGCTTCCCCTGAAAGGGCCGGTACACTAGAGGTAACCCACTGGCCGTGAAAACAGTCTTCCCCCCAGCTGATGACCCCATTGTGTGTTGCCATAAATCATTATCAAGTTCACCCCATTTTGCCTCAGGGTCCCACGCCATCCTGGCCCTAAATTCCTCGTCGTATTGAGACCAGGCAAAACCACCCCCGGTGATCTGAGCTTTACGAATCACATCCATGTACTTAAACAGGGAAACGCTGCGCTCAGGGAACTTTTCACAGTACACACTGGCATAAATCAAAAACGCAGCCGTCCAATTTTCAATATTTAAAGGGACCTTCGGGCGTTTGGCCAACTCAAATTCTTCCTCTTTAGAGCCCTCCTTAGACCGGACTTCTCGATGGAGAAGCTTAAGGAGCTCCACATACTCACCATTCCAAATTCTTTCTTTAGTACTAAGCATCAAGTGGGCACCCAGAGGCTTCGTCACCCCCATATATGGTAATTTTTTGATTTTTAACTCTTTACTAGCCACAGGCTCTTTAACAGTGCTGGAAGCACCAGCTATAACACCACTGTCCGATTTGTCTGAAACCTTGCTGGAAGCACCAGCCATAACACCACTGTCCACCGTTACTGTAACGTTGCTGGAAGCACCAGCCATAACTCCACTGTCTACTTTGTCTGTAACGTTGCTGGAAGCACCAGCTATAACACCACTGTCCCCTTGATAAGGAACTTTGCTGGAAGCACCAGCTATAACACCACTGTCCCCTTGATGAGTAACTTTGCTGGAGGCACCAGCTATAACACCACTGTCCCCTTGTTGTGTAACTTTGCTGGAAGCACCAGCTATACCACAGTCCCCTTTACTTTGTAAAAACATATCGTCAGTACCCACTGCAGTGTCTTTGACATAACGACCTTTAACTAACCGGCCATCCGTAATGACCACATCAAGTTCACCACCGGTACCCACTGACACCATAATAGGTTTGGCCTGTGGGACCGTTTGCTCACCTTGTAACAGAGAGACAGCTCTCGATGGCTCCGCCCGTGGCGCCGAAGACAATGCATCCGGTCTCCGAGGTGCCCTACCCGATGGGCCGCGCTCTCTTCTCCCTTGCAGTTGCCTCTGGACCACTGGAGCCTGTAAAACACTATGAGAGGAATGAGAGGGCACCCCCCCCTCAAGATCCCGCAGTTCACCTTCTTCGGGACTCTCATCGTCATAGTCCAACACCACCGAGTCCACACTAGTATACATCATATCACCCCGGGTCTTACCTAACCCGGTATCAACCACTGTACATTTCAATGATTTCGAAACTCCAGGTGGGGGAGCAGACTGTACACGCCTGTACGTCCCTGGGCGCTGACTCTGTTGCTCCATAGCCGCCGGCAAGGCCTGCCACCTATACCTGCTACTCGTTGGGGCCAGCGGGATCACGCCAGACCCTCGTGTGCTGGCCGCGTCGGGTTCCCTCGGTGGAACAGAGAGGGCCGCGCTAGGCACTCTCCTCACTTCCCCTTGGCGAAAATGGACTGGACTGCGCCCTGCCAAGTCTGGAACGCCGCGCCTAACCTCGTCCTGAAAAGAAAAAGTTTGGACTGGTGTGCTAGTGTTCCTACCATCCACAGACCAACCACACACATTCTCCCTTCGAGTAGAATCAACAAACCTCCCCTGACCTCTCTCCAAAGAACGGCCTCGCGCGTCATGCCTCAATGGAACCACCTGAATCTGCGAACCACCTATCACCTCCTCGTCGTCACTATGATCCAAATTATCAGGTGCCGAAAAGGAAGCGCGACTAACAACTCTAGGGGCTGAGTCCTGGCCTGCTAAATCCTTCTGAAAAGTACGGTGCGCCAGGCCCGCCGCGCCAAAATGTTCCCAGCCTGGAGAACCACACATGAAAAACGGACCCCCAGAGGCCCCAGATAAGTGCGGAGCTGTACTCCTGGGTCCTTGCATAGGCCCGCCACTCACCTGACCAAAACCTCTATCGGGGCCTAACAACGTGCCCTGGAAGCTAAACCCCCCCGCATTCAAAGCCCCAGGAGCCGGAAAGCCAACCGTACCCATTCCGGCCGAGCCAGCAACCGCATGACCCACACCAAAAACAGGCTGACGGTTCTGTAATTCCGATGGAAAAGGCCCCCCCCTCAAAAATGGAACACCCCCATCTTCCGATCGAAAACCCTCACCCTGTTGCAAACCAGTAATAGCACCACCAGACGAAACATTGACGCCCATTTGGGCCCATTCACCCTCACCTCGAGAGCCACCGCCCCCAGAAACCACTTCGCCAGTAGCCGATCCCGGGGTAGAGAACAATAACGGACTCCCAACATTGCCTCCAAAATCAACCGCTACCACGGCGGCCCCTTGAGCCACAACCTGTACACCAGATGATGAAACAGTCCTGGACCCCACCAAACCCCCTTCCTGGCCCTCCCCAACTCGAACATTGATCGGAAAACGACCTAAAGGAGTTAACAATCGCTGACCATCGTCAGGGGCGAACTGAGTCTCACCAACAACCAAAATGTCCTCCTGGGCCCCAAGGGCAACCTGTTCACGCTCGGAGTCCTGTAACGCAAATTGCACCGAGCTCCTACGACCTCCGCGCACAGGGACACCATCCTCAGACTGTCCCCGCCGCTCAAAAAGCGGATCCGAGGCGGAGCGTTTCTTGCTGCCTCCCCGTCCACTCTTGCCCCCTTTCTTTGACCCATGCCCCCGGCCCGCCATTAACGGAAAATCCCCGGTATCAGAAGCAACGTGCAGTTGAAGCGGCGGGAACTGTGAAGGTACACCCTTCCCCCCGCTCAACATGCCCGGGGCCTCCGGAGCCTCCGAAGCACCGGGCTGCCCCCGAGACGACCGTTGTGGGGCCGGCTTCCTAGACCGGGAGCGGCCCCTCTCGCTTACCTGACCCGGCCGTCTCCTCTTCGGCGAAGAACATGCTATTACTGCGGCCCCGACACCGGCGGAGGCCTGGCGGTGAGGCCTAGCCTGTCCGCCTCCCGCGAGCAGATCCAAGCGACCGGCATCAGCCAATAAGCGCATCGCCTCCAGAACTCGTGCGTCTTCCATTACTAACCTCAAAGTAATATCGCTACATTGGTAAAGAATGAAAAAGAAACGCACACACACAAGATACTCTCACAAAAAGTTAAAGCACCTAGCCACCAGGTCACCAAACCTAAAATGGTGGCGGTTAGAGGGAACGGTGGAATTTATACTTGGGCTGGCTGGTCCTACTAGACCAGCCCAAAACTAGAACCTTCTGGCAACTTCTGGAAATAACCCCTCGCAGCCCTCCCAAACCGCCCGGGGGAGGAGACCTCCCTTCGGTCGGCTCCCTCCCCCAAGCCCCCCTTGCCTTACCCTGCGGGCTCTGCCGTCTGGCATTCCAGAGCCTTCGTATCATCAATTGTTACCCTAAGGGGGCCCCTTGCGCCCGGGGTTTTGTCTTTTCTTGTACTTTATCTACCGCCGCGCGGCTAAGGGTGAATGCCCCTTTGCAGCGACATGTTCACTTGTAAAATATTGTGTATAAAGGGGGCACCCCATATATACTACCTGACCTGGGTCAATAAGTACAGTACAAAAAAGTATGGTTGCGGTAGCGTGCTTCTTTTTGTGAGCAATAAATTGTAGTAGCAAAACACAAAAGTAACACGTTGTGGTATAATTCCAATTTCTTTACTTTATTGGAGGAATAAAGCAACTAATGCTATTGTATTCAAGGCATTAACAAATAAAGGCAACACAGTTGCACATTATGGTTTTTGTGCAGTATATTACAGTGCTCTTGGTGCAGGTAGGAAAAAAGGGAAAGGGATGGTTGTTAAGTGGTAACGTGTGGGTGGGGGACAGGGAAAAGGTATTTGTGACATATATACATCAACAGTGCATGGTATCAGCTTTTCCAGCCTTGTGTAGGTCAAGTGTTCCCAATAACACACATAACTCTAATGGACATGTAATTATTTATAGACAATGTCGCCGGAGTTTGCGTTGTATGGGTGTTGTCAAAGTTTCGACCCCTGTGTGCAGGGGCTGAATTTTATACTTGCGGTGGAGTCTTTGCTGGAGCAGAGTTTTCATTTAGAAAATTCAGGGGCTTTTGAAGCTCTAGTATGTTTATGCGTTTTATTAATTATTAATAAATAACAAATTAATTATTTGTCTTGTGCAAGTTTGTTTTTATTAATCAATCCGTTTGTCTTAACATAAGAGAAAGTTACACGAGGGTTAGCATGCGTGTGCTGTTTCTGTTTTCTAAAAAATAACGTGCAAGTTTTCATGTTTAAACATTGCTGTGTGCTGTTTATTTTGAGCACAAAACGCTGTCTGAATTATTGCTTTTTTATGTCGCAAAAGCTAGATAAATGCATACACATAAGGGTATTAGTGGGGTTAACACTGTTTAATCATTATGCTGTAGTAACGTTTATTTTGTCTCTTTAATTAAAGATGGTCTATTGTGGCCTATGGAGGCCTGTATTAAGATGGCTGAATTTTGAAGCCTGGCCTCGAGTGAATATGTGAAAGACGTGACGAGGGAGACCCCTGCTGGAAATGGTCTTGAAGTTGACTGACCATGGTCCTTCTATGAAACTTTCCATGAGGACAGCAGCAGTTTTTGGGAGTTCTCCAAGAGAAGTGAAAGTGTCCTTGGCAATCTCGAAAGACAAAGGAGCCTTAGAGGAAAACTCTGAACTGTGGCTCGATGGCCGAGGAGAAGCCGGATTAAATGTGATACATGTTTTATTTTCTTGGTTCCTGTTCCGTAGTCTTCGCTATGTGTATTTTTCCTGAGCGGAGGTTCACAAATGTTGCAATGTTGCATCCTTTCCTTCTCGCTCTGCTCAGTGATTCAGTGTATTTTGCAAACTTGATGAGTGTTTCCATTGTAATTTTTACTATAAAAATTGTTAGCCTAGGGAGGGCTTTGCCACTTGCCATTTTACCTTTGCTGCGGGAGATTGCGTTGCTGAGGATCGTGCTGAGGACTTCGTCTTAAAAGACTTTACCGAGAGACTTGTCCTGACCCGTTCTGACACTTAGTTAGAATAGGTAACTATGAGAAATGATTTATTCTGATTGATTTTACCTTGACTAATTTTAGATAAAGCAATATAATTTTAAACATGGTGTTGAATTTTCTTTCTTGTCAATTATTGGGTTTATATTTTTGATCATTATTGTATATGTTGTGTAGATTATGTTATTGATTAGGACAGTCACTAAACCAGATCTGATCGACCTGATATTGATGCAGGGTGTTTAGGTGTTTTCTTTCCACAGGTTTATTGCTGGTAGAGTATTTGAGCGTATTTTTAGTGAAATGGGCCCTAGCGTATGATGAATGTATGTGAGCGGAGGTTCACAAATGTTGCAATGTTGCATCCTTTCCTTCTCGCTCTGCTCAGTGATTCAGTGTATTTTGCAAACTTGATGAGTGTTTCCATTGTAATTTTTACTATAAAAATTGTTAGCCTAGGGAGGGCTTTGCCACTTGCCATTTTACCTTTGCTGCGGGAGATTGCGTTGCTGAGGATCGTGCTGAGGACTTCGTCTTAAAAGACTTTACCGAGAGACTTGTCCTGACCCGTTCTGACACTTAGTTAGAATAGGTAACTATGAGAAATGATTTATTCTGATTGATTTTACCTTGACTAATTTTAGATAAAGCAATATAATTTTAAACATGGTGTTGAATTTTCTTTCTTGTCAATTATTGGGTTTATATTTTTGATCATTATTGTATATGTTGTGTAGATTATGTTATTGATTAGGACAGTCACTAAACCAGATCTGATCGACCTGATATTGATGCAGGGTGTTTAGGTGTTTTCTTTCCACAGGTTTATTGCTGGTAGAGTATTTGAGCGTATGTTAGTGAAATGGGCCCTAGCGTATGATGAATGTATGTGCGTGTAACTGTGTGATTACTCTATCCGTGGTAGTGGGCATATTTTAGATACCCTGATCTCTATCAATTTCCTGGTAGCAGAGATAGGATGGTTTTAGATGGTTGTCTTGATCTGATAAGATTGCTTGTACATTGGCTTATTGATTATTGATTTTATTTTGTCAATATTGGTATATGTACTAATATTATATGTTGAAGTCGTCATGTTGAGTTATATGTAGTGCTTCTGGAACTTGGAAGCTGTTGTAGCAGTTCCGTAGTAGGGCAGAGGGAAGTATATGCTGCTCTCGGGAAAGACGGGATTGTAAGGAATAACGTGTGACAATTGAAGTTGCGCGTTCACATTGTCTGGGTTCGGAATCAGTGACATTGTCGTATGTTACTATTAGAATATATTTCTGGTGTGTAAGGAGTGTGTATCGTAGTGAAGGTTATCTTTGAAACTCTGGTCTTAAGTCCCAGGGATCCGTAAGGATTTCCGTTAAAGCTTATCGCGGGAGGAGTAATAGGTATTCTCTGAGCTTGTTTGAGGAACTGAGCGAAGTTGCTTAGTTAATGTATGTTATAATTCTGTAGTGGGACAGATTGTGCGCTGCTTCCCGAGAACAGGATTCTGTGTGTATGTACTATATTTTTCTTGCATGAATGTGCGTGAAAGTTTGTACATTTTGTTGATTGTAAGACTCTTTGGATAAGTCCTAGAGGAAACAGTTAATGAATGTATGTTAGAAGGGCAGAGTAGAAGAAGTGCTACTGTGTCAATGAAAGGTTTCTTATGAAAAAACTCTCTTTTACTATTCTGTGTTTAGCGAAGCAGACAATGGAGATGTTTTTATGTTGTAACTAATAGATTTTGTAGAAATCTTGACACGAAGTCTACTGAGAGATTTTGTAAAGGAGGGGTAGACGAGTGACAGAAGACAGAGACAAACTGCAGCGGCTGTTGACGTCAGAAAGTCCGCGCTCTGATTGGATAGTGGATCAGAATAGGGTTCGCGCTAGGATTGGTGCGTTAGTGTGAGTCGCGCAGGGATTGGAAGAGCTGTTTAGTGACGTAAACGCTCCAGGATTGGTGCGTTAGTGTGAGTCGCGCTGCTATTGGTTGAGAAGCTCGTATTGTATATTTATAATACGGAGAGAGTAGAGAATTTTAGTAAGCGCTAAAATGTATTATCAAGAGGAGAAAAAGAAAAAAACATTCTTTGGGAAAGTTAAAAAGTGGTTTACCAAGGATAAAGAGGTTAAAACGAGAGAGGGTGAGTTGCTACCTCCAGCGAAAACACCTGCATCCTTCATGGTTGCGAAATATGGATTACATACCTGTATATGGTTGCAGAATTGGGTTAGGTATACTAAAGAAGATGGTGTTTTAGCATTTCCAGAACATGGTTCATTTAATTTGGCCGTGTTGAGAAATTTACGGGAAAAGATGGTACGTCTGGACCCGAAGCCGAGACCTACGCAGTTCGAGGCTTTAGTGGAATGGGAAGAGGAAGTTCATGAGCGAGAAAAGCAAAGATCTGGAGGGTATTACAGGAACATGTTTGGGAGGAGACATGATCGTGAAACACATCATGATCGGATGAAAAGATGGCGAGATGTTAATATGTCAGAGGGATTATATCCTATGAGAACAATTGAAGAGGGAGCAGTTGGAGTTAATGAGTATGATGATGAGGTCTTAAATGACATGATTTACAAGAGACCACCTCCATATAGACCAGAACCAGATGAGAGTACACCAGTTGTTTCTCCGATAAGAGATACAGTCTGTATTATTGAAAAAGAAAAAGTGACACCTGAATCAAGAAGTAATAGTTCTTTCAGGGAGAGAGAGAATCGAAGTAGTGAGGAAAATGCCAGAAAATTAGCAAAAACGACAACAGAACTGACTGAGAAAATTAGGGAGTTAACGAAGAATCTGGAAGCTGTTACGGTGCCTGTAACAATAGGTCCGGTTATGCCTGTGTTTGACAAACAGAGAGCAGGTGAGAATGGATTAGTGATTCCATATGTTGGGAATAATCTGACAAATTCAGTTGGTCCTTCAGGAGATTCAGATAAAAGAGCAGAAAGAAGTGACCTGAGACAAACAAGACATGACACATGTAGTGAACTATTGGATACTAGTGAACCTGGTTGTTCAGGGATGCCAATTTTAGAACCGCAGAAAAGAGTGGTTCCAGTGAGAAAAACTGCTGAAATAACAGTTGATGATTTGAATGATTGGATGAAGGTTCTTCAGAAAAAGGATAAGGATTCACAAGTTATTGATGTGGCTAGGTTACGTATAGAATTAGAAGAGCTTGTGACAGGAACAGTTCCAATAGAAATACTGAATAGTCATCATGATGGTGAACTAATGTTTATGTGTAAAAGTGTTACCTGGAGAGCAAGGAATACACATGACAGGCTAAGAGCAATAGCAAATGAACAAGGAGTTGACATTGATAAAGTGAAAGCTTTACAGAGAACTTACAGGATGGATTTTACAGAGAAGGACATTGAAAATTTGAATGCTTCTGGTAGAACAGGACAGATTAAAGAAATGGTGGCATTACTGCGAAGATGGGGTGATGTTGAAAAGTGGAAGGATAGGTGGTATAAGAAAAGAGAGGAATCTGTAGATAGAACAACTTATTCAGCATTTCCAGTGAGAGAAAAGGAGAAACCAGTGGATAATTATCCTATGAGAGAAATACCTGGAGGAGGATATGTACATGTTCCATGGACCAGACAGGATATTTTATCATTTACGAATGATTTCCCTCGATTGAGAGAAAAGCCCGTCGAGTGGTATAGGCAGGTAGATAGGTTTGTGAAATTGTCAAAAGTGCTGTGGGTTGACCTGAATAGTCTGTTTGATATAATTGTTCCAGCAGACTTGTGGACTGAGTGTAAAATAGTTGTGAGTTGGCCTACTGAGGAATATCCAAGAGATTCAAGAACAGGGGCACCAGATCCAGAAGTAATGAGGAAGTATGATCAGGTGATGGTATACCTGAAGAGTAAAGTTCCTCCAAAAGAGACAGACTGGGTTAAGATAGATCGAACACAACAGGAAGCAAAAGAATCAGTTCATGCTTTTTACGAGAGGCTGATACTGGCGTTTAAACAATTCAGTGGAGACGAACACCTGGGTGACAAAGATTTGAGTCACTTTGTATACAGATTTGTATATGGTTTAAGACCTGAAATTGGTGAGAGAATTCGTGAACACACAGTGGATTGGCAGAGTAAAAAAGTAGATGAGATTCTGAGACATGCAAAATACTTCAGTGATGAAATTGAAGCAAAACAAAGAAAGCTGAAAGAGAAAGCAATGTGGGCACAAGTGAAAGTTGCAGAAAGACAGGAAGCACAGTTAGTGGAACAGGCGAATAATCCAGGGAATAATGCAGGAAATAGACCCAGATATGCAGGAAAAGGGAAAGGAAGTCTTGAGGAAGCAAAGAAAAAGTTCCCTTGTCACAACTGTGGCCAGCTGGGACATTGGAGATCTGAATGTCCTAATCCACCATTAGTGAGTAATGAGAGTAAACCTTTAAATCAACAGGTGCAGAACCAGAACGAAGGGAATAATCAACAGCAACAACAGAAAGTTGTGAGACAGCAGAGTCAAGAGCCAAAACCGCCCTTGCCGCAGAATAGAGGGGTACAAAAGTATAATCAGGATTCAGGATTCTACAATGATGAGCAGGTAAACAAACCAAGACGTTCTAACAAAGTACAGCAGTACTTGTTAAAGAGTGAAGGGAGTGAGTCTGAGGGTGATTATTGACGGTGCCGAAGAGAGGAGGAAGAGTGCATACTTGGTGCAACTCTAGAAATAGACCAGGCAGGACCATTTGTGGATGGGAAAATAAATGAGTAGAGTGTTACTTTTTTGGTAGACACAGATGCGACAAGATCAACTGTCAGGTCAACAGATGTTAGAAATCTTCCTCTCTCGGATGAAGCAATCCAAGTAGTTGGTGTAGCCAATACACAAATCAGAACACGTCTTACTGAACTAGTAAGAGTACAGATAGGGAAATTTTCAGACATGCACAGATTTATTGTCTGTGACACGAGTCCAGTGAACCTGTTAGGTAGGGACTTTTTGTGTAAGATGAACTGCACAATTTTTTGTACACCAGATGGAATAGCTTTTGAGACACCAGATGATGATGTTTTCTACCGAATGACTCTAGAAAATAGAGAAAGTGAGTTAATTGGTGCATTTGCTGTGTTTAATCCGGAGGATTTGCCTCAAGAGCTGAGAGACACAGTGAAAAGAGCAGTTTGGGATTTTACAGGAGAGGATGTGGGATTGATGAATAATGTAGATCCAGTGAAAATTGCAGTGAAAGAGGGAATTACATATCCTAACATTCCTCAGTACAAAATGACACCAGAAATAATTGAAGGGATAACTCCTATAATTGAGAAAATGATTCAGCAGGGAGTTCTGAGAGAACTACTGAGTAGTCCGTGTAATTCACCGATAATGGGACTGAAAAAGCCTAATGGCAAATTTAGGATCGTACAGGATCTGAGAAAAGTTAATCAAATTGTGGTGGCATGTTGTCCTATTGTGCCAAATCCATCAGTGATTCTGTATCAAATTCCACATGATGCTGAGTGGTATACAGTGATTGATTTGTGTCATGCGTTCTTTTCAATTTCATTGCATCATGACAGCCAGCCGATTTTTGCATTTAGGTTTGGCCAGCGTATTTTAGCATGGTGTCGTATCCCACAGGGGTATACGGAGAGTCCTTCGATATTCAATCAGTTATTGAAGAAATCGTTGGAGAGTTTGATTATGCCTGAAAACTCAGTGTTAGTGCAGTACATTGATGACCTACTGGTGGCATCAAAGACACGTGAAGCTTGTGAAGTGGATACCATAGCTTTACTGAATCATCTGGCAGATGGAGGGTTAAAGGTATCTCCAGCCAAATTGCAATTTTGCAAGAAAGAGGTTCATTATCTTGGACACAATATTGAAAAAGGTCTGAGAAAAGTGACTACTGACAGGATCAGAATAATCAGAGAAATGAAAGCTCCAAAGACCCAGAGAGAAGTGAGAATGTTCCTGGGTATGGTGGGTTATTGTCGTCAGTGGATAATTAATTTTTCCCTGATAGCAAAGCCACTGATTAAATTGACAAAAAGTGAAATGACAGATCCATTAGATCTGGATGCAGAACAATTGGCAGCATTTGAAGAGCTTAAAAGTAAAATGTGTGAGGCTCCAGCTTTGGGTATGCCTGACTATGAAAAAGAATTCGAGCTGTACTGCAGTGAGAGAAATGGATGTGCACTTTCAGTGTTAATCCAGAAACATGGACAATTGAGAAGGCCTATTGCGTACTTCTCATCAACACTTGACCCTGTAGCTGTGGGTTTACCAGGTTGTCTAAAATCTGTGGCTGCAACATGCAGAAGCTTGGAACAGAGTGAGGGAATCATAATGGGATATCCTGTAAGGGTATTCGTACCTCACAATGTGGCAATTCTTTTGACAAGAAGCAGAACTCAGTACATGTCACATAGTCGGTTGACTAAGTACGAAAAAGTGATACTGGGTGCATCAAATGTGACTCTTGAGAGATGTGTGAATGTGAATCCAGCGACACTCTTGCCGGATATTGAAAATGTGGGTATAAAGATGGAAGATGATCATGATTGTTTGGATGTGCTTGAGTACTGTACAAAACCAAGACCAGACATAAGGGATATTCCCTTACCTGAAAATGACCATGTGTTGTTTGTGGATGGATCATGCTTGAGGAATGATGATGGTGTGCTATGTGCAGCATATGCGGTGTGCAAAGTTTCAGAGGTCATGGAAGCATCACCATTGAAAGGAGTGAAATCTGCGCAAGTTGCTGAATTAATAGCATTGACAAAAGCTTGTGAGATTAGGAAAGATTTGAGGACGACTGTGTTGACTGATAGTCAGTATGGATTTGGAGTGGTGCATGATTTTGGCCAACTTTGGCTACAAAGAGGTTTCTTGACATCGAGTGGAACTCCAATAAAGAATGCTGAAATGATTGGAAAATTGCTAGAGGCGATACAGCTGCCTAAGGAGTTAGCAGTTGTAAAGTGTGCTGCCCATGGTCAGGGGGAGGATTTTATAACGATTGGAAATAGGTACGCCAATGATGTTGCACAGTACTGTGCCAAGACCAATCAGTCCATTAACAGGGAAAGAGAAAGGGAAATGTCTTTTCTTTCTGTGATGTTTACTAATGTCCTAGAGACCTGGGATGAAGTGAAACAGTTACAAGATGAGGCAGGAGATGAAGAGAAACAAGATTGGATTAAGGCAGGATGTGCTCCAAGAGAAACAGACCATGTTTGGGTCTACAGAGATGGCAGACCAGTGATGCCTAACTCTATCTTGTCGTCAATGGCAAGGATGTATCATGGCCAGGGACATTTGGGGAGAGACGCGATGGTTAGGTCGTTTAAGCAGACCTGGTACAATGCAAAGTTCAGGACAATTGCAGAGAGCATCTGTCAGAGGTGTTTAGTTTGTCAGCAATTTAACACTGGGAAAAAGACAGTGGTGAGTCTGGGAACAATAGGCAGAGAAGGAGGTCCTTTTACAAGAATGCAGATTGATTTCATTGAGATGCCCCAAGTGAACAGACTGAGGTATGTTCTAGTGGTAGTCTGTTTGTTTTCAAGGTGGGTGGAAGCTTACCCGACTAGAAGAAATGATGGATTGACAGTGGCAAAGTTACTGTTGAGGGAGTTGATTCCTAGGTACGGATTTCCAGTAACAGTTGAGTCTGATAGAGGTAGACACTTTCAAAATGAGCTCATGGGTTTGATTTGTGAAGCATTGAAAATACAGCAGAAGCTACATTGTGCATACCGACCAGAGGCTTCTGGTGTGGTTGAGCAGATTAATGGCACAATCAAGAATAGGATTGGAAAGATGTGCTTAGCCACTGGCATGAAATGGCCAGATGTTTTGCCTCTAGTTCTGATGACAATGAGATCTACTCCAGATAGAACTACTGGTTTGAGTCCGCACGAGATAATCATGGGACGTGCTATGCGCCATGCATTCGTGCCTGTCAATAAGTTGGTGACAATAACTGATGACATGATTTTGGATTACTGTAAAGGCCTGGCTGACGCAGTTCATTCTGTGTTTCACCAGGTTGGAGAAGAAGCTACCACACTTGAGAAGAAGCAAGCCCATGATCTGAGTCCAGGAGACTGGGTGAGGATTAAGGTACACAGAAGAAGAAATTGCTTGATTCCAAGGTGGGGAAGGCCGAGACAAGTTATTCTGACTACGACGACTGCAGTAAAGTGTGCTGGAGTGAAGCACTGGGTACATGCAAGTCATACTCTGAGAGTTCCAAATCCAAAAGAAGGGACTGGTAAAGAGTATTTTGAAGAGTCAGATTCCAGTGATGATGAAGATACTGAGGATACAGAATCAGTGAGAAAAGAAGCAGAGAGAGCTTCAAGAGAATCACTGCGAGTATCAGAGAAAAGATCAGATTCTGTAAGAGAGCCTGAAGTTTCAAACAGCAATGAAGGAAAAAGAAAAGAAAAAAGAAATCACACAGAGACTACTCCTGAATCAGAAGAGGAGGAGATTGAAGAACCACTTGAGATTATACTTGAAGAAGTAGGGTCAGAAGAAGATAGAGAGGGACAGATTGCCGAAGACCCCCGAGGAGGTGTAGGGAACATTCATGAGGAGCTAGGTGAAGGGACAAGTAGACAGCAAGAAGATTGCGTGTCGGAGACCCGAGGAGGGACAGGAGTAGGAAAGTCTCAAACAGTGGTGAAAAAATCTGTGGAAAAGAAGAAAGCTGCTGGAAAACGGAAACAAGAGGCACTTGAAACAGATGATGAAGATGAACAAACAGAGGGTCGAGTTCTGAGAAAGAGAACTTGGATTGGAGAAAGGAGTAATAAAGAAACAAAGCCGAAAAAGGTATTAAGAGGAGATCGTTGGCCTAACAACAGAGTTAAGAGGCTGAGATACAGAGTAATAAGAGCAAATTCATCGAAAGCTGAACAAGTGAATGAAGTTTCAAGTCAAAGTTCAAAAGCTGAAGGAGAAGAATTAAAGGAGTCAAACGAACCAGTGGAAATAAAAAGAGTAAGAAGACCCAACCAAAAGTACAGATCACCGGAATGGTCTTATGTGGCACTGTCTGAAGGAGGAGAAGAAGAAACAGTGACTCGAGATAATCCGGAAGTGGTCTTGAGAGAAGTGGTTGAGGAAGATACTGGTGAAATTCTAAAAGTACTCTTGACTGACATTGGAGAAGAGTCGAGTACTGAGGATCTTGATGTTGGAGATCTAATACAATTTGATGTTGAAGAAATTGAAGTGAAGAATGACAAGTATCCAAACTGAGTGAAAGAAGGATTCACTTGGATCAAGTGAACGAAGAGATCATTTGGATAAACTGAAAGCTGAAGAATTGCTGAAGAATTGAAGAAGTTCAAACAGTAGTGGAGTAGTAGAGGCTAAACTAAAATGGCTAACATAGAGGATAATAGAAATAGATGTGCCTTCTTTAAGAGGTGGTGTAGAATGTGCTGCTGTTGTACTGGATTATTAATGCTTCTATGGGGTGTTTTAGTTTTATTAGTTACTTTTAGAGTAGAATTTGGAATGAATATAGAGAATGTGACTAATGTAGAGAAGAATTCACAAAAAGTAGTTCCAATTAGAAGTAGTAGTTATATACACAAGGATAGGTCAATTAATAATTTTTCTAGTAATGTTTTTTCTAAACTGTTATATGAATATGTGAAGACAATGGAAGTAAGGGATTGCTACGTCTGTATGCAATTACCTGCATCTGTTTCAGAGGGTGTTACTTATCACCATTTACCAGCTACATATGGTATTTCCTGTAGTATTTTAAGTAGTGTTTTTTATTTGTTAGGGAAAGTAGATTATAAGATGTCTAACAGAGATAGTATTTTTGGGCACTTGCCAATGAACAAAGAGCTGAATCCAGCTAAAGAAGCTAACACTTTTGGTGAGATTTTTATTGAAGAAAAAGGATTAACATTAGATTATATTTTTAAAAATAATTTAACTTGCAGTTTGAAAGAAGAGGAGAGAGCTTTCCTGGATATGGTAGAAGAAAGGAGAGTGAACATGCATGAGAAAGGGGGAAAATATGAAGTGAGTGAGACAATTTGGGACATTGAGATGGGAAAAGAGTTGAGAAATGGGGCTAGTCCAACTTTAGCTCTAGATGCGCCACAGAAGGGTAAACTTTGCATTACTAGAAGGAAATCCCAATATGATACATATTTTGTGGGAACTAGTGAGTGCCATGATACATACTTCATTGCGACAGGTTGGGGTTTCAGAGGTGGAGAAGATACGATTTTTCCAGGAGTGTACTATGTTTGTGGGAACAAGGCTTATTACAAGTTGCCAGACCATTGGTATGGCACGTGTTATGTGGGCCTGGTTTTCCCTAAGATTTTTCATACAGATAAAATAAGAGATGTAGAAGATATCAACTTATTAACACGTTTTAAGAGAGAAACTTGGTCTGAAATTGTGGGTGATATTTTTGGGGTTTTGATTCCAGCAGTGGGAATTTCTTTAAATGCTTATGGAATTCGGAAACTGTCCACAGTGGTTGATCGCTTATCGACAAATACCGCAGGAGGGTTTCTTTTGGTGAATACGGAATTAAGTGCCGTACGTGCCATGTCTATGCAAAATCGACTTGCCCTTGATATTCTATTGGCCAAGGAGGGTGGAGTTTGTGGAATATTGAAAGTTCAACATTGTTGCACTTACATTCCTGATGAAAGTAAAGACCTGAAGGTCTATATCAAAAATATTACTGATTTGCATGAAGAATTAGTACCACTTGAAGCTGGGAGTTTGTGGACTAAAATAGCTAATAAAATGATAGCTGTTAAGGATTTTATTGCAAAAATAGGTAGTACAATTATAGGTAGAATATTGTTTCCCTTGTCTTGTATAATTGTGGCTTTATTAATAATAAGATTGGTGTGTGTGTGTTGTAAAAACAGGGGAGGGAAAAAGAAATTGAATAAGGAAAAGAAAAATAAGAAGTTGAAAAGAGAACCTCAAGAAATTGAACTAGAAGAATTGAGGGAGAGTGTTTACTTAGAGACAAAGAGAGATGATGAAAGAGTGACTAGTGTTTAATGTTGTGTAAGGGGAAAAGACATTTCTGATTTCTCCTAAAATGGGACTAAATTTTCACTAATTTTTTTTTGGGGTTTATTTGGTGATAAAATCACCAAAGGGGGGATTGCTGGAGCAGAGTTTTCATTTAGAAAATTCAGGGGCTTTTGAAGCTCTAGTATGTTTATGCGTTTTATTAATTATTAATAAATAACAAATTAATTATTTGTCTTGTGCAAGTGTGTTTTTATTAATCAATCCGTTTGTCTTAACATAAGAGAAAGTTACACGAGGGTTAGCATGCGTGTGCTGTTTCTGTTTTCTAAAAAATAACGTGCAAGTTTTCATGTTTAAACATTGCTGTGTGCTGTTTATTTTGAGCACAAAACGCTGTCTGAATTAATGCTTTTTTATGTCGCAAAAGCTAGATAAATGCATACACATAAGGGTATTAGTGGGGTTAACACTGTTTAATCATTATGCTGTAGTAACGTTTATTTTGTCTCTTTAATTAAAGATGGTCTATTGTGGCCTATGGAGGCCTGTATTAAGATGGCTGAATTTTGAAGCCTGGCCTCGAGTGAATATGTGAAAGACGTGACGAGGGAGACCCCTGCTGGAAATGGTCTTGAAGTTGACTGACCATGGTCCTTCTATGAAACTTTCCATGAGGACAGCAGCAGTTTTTGGGAGTTCTCCAAGAGAAGTGAAAGTGTCCTTGGCAATCTCGAAAGACAAAGGAGCCTTAGAGGAAAACTCTGAACTGTGGCTCGATGGCCGAGGAGAAGCCGGATTAAATGTGATACATGTTTTATTTTCTTGGTTCCTGTTCCGTAGTCTTCGCTATGTGTATTTTTCCTGAGCGGAGGTTCACAAATGTTGCAATGTTGCATCCTTTCCTTCTCGCTCTGCTCAGTGATTCAGTGTATTTTGCAAACTTGATGAGTGTTTCCATTGTAATTTTTACTATAAAAATTGTTAGCCTAGGGAGGGCTTTGCCACTTGCCATTTTACCTTTGCTGCGGGAGATTGCGTTGCTGAGGATCGTGCTGAGGACTTCGTCTTAAAAGACTTTACCGAGAGACTTGTCCTGACCCGTTCTGACACTTAGTTAGAATAGGTAACTATGAGAAATGATTTATTCTGATTGATTTTACCTTGACTAATTTTAGATAAAGCAATATAATTTTAAACATGGTGTTGAATTTTCTTTCTTGTCAATTATTGGGTTTATATTTTTGATCATTATTGTATATGTTGTGTAGATTATGTTATTGATTAGGACAGTCACTAAACCAGATCTGATCGACCTGATATTGATGCAGGGTGTTTAGGTGTTTTCTTTCCACAGGTTTATTGCTGGTAGAGTATTTGAGCGTATGTTAGTGAAATGGGCCCTAGCGTATGATGAATGTATGTGCGTGTAACTGTGTGATTAATCTATCCGTGGTAGTGGGCATATTTTAGATACCCTGATCTCTATCATCTTCATCAGGAATTGGCTGAGAAGAGCACCTGTGAATAATTGGAAGGTGGATATGAGGGCATGGAAGTGTAATCGTGTATGCTACTGATAACACAGGTGATCACTACCTACTTAGATAAAAATGACGGGAAACCTCCGCCGTTCGAATGGGAAGTGTGGGCTTGAAGAAGCTCCTGGGAGAAGAGAGAGAGGGAAAACAATCACACATACGCTGATAGACTCAGATGACATCCCCTGCGTGAAGGTACGTGTATCACGCATCCCTACCCACGGCTAATCTTTATTCCAAATAGTGGGTTACCATGGAGGCGGGAAGCGGACATCCCACCAGACATTGTTCCTTACTATTATTAGTTATTTTAATAATATCAATCGCCCAGGATGCCTCATTGAGAGCCACCTCATTTTCTCTTACAGAATTAAGGGGGTTGGTCCCGACTTTTGCAAGCTGACACTGCTGCATTTCTTCATGATACATTGGATGAGTAAGTACCGTCCTGCAGATCAAACTCCAATAGAGGAGCTCACACAGTAATTTGAGCCCCTTCTTAGTCGCTTTGAGTCTATCAGCGTGTGTGTGATTGTTTTCCCTCTCTCTCTTCTCCCAGCAGCTTCTTCAAGCCCACACTTCCCATTCGAACGGCGGAGGTTTCCCGTTGTTTTCATCTAAGTAGGTAGTGATCACCTGTCTTATCAGTAGCATACACAATTACACTTCCATGCCCTCATATCCACCTTCCAATTATTCACAGGTGCTCTTCTCAGCCAATTCCTGATGAAGACTCCACGCAAGGATAACATTCAGCCCTGCACACAGGGGTCGAAACGTCGACAACACCCATACAACTCAAACTCCAGCGACATTGTCTATAAATAATTACAGGTCCATTAGAGTTATGTGAATTATTGGGAACACTTGACCTACACAAGGCTGGAAAAGCTGATACCATGCACTGTTGATGTATATATGTCACAAATACCTTTTCCCTGTCCCCCACCCACACGTTACCACTTAACAACCATCCCTTTCCCTTTTTTCCTACCTACACCAAGAGCACTGTAATATACTGCACAAAAACCATAATGAGCAACGGTGTTGCCTTTATTTGTTAATGCCTTGAATACAATCGCATTAGTTGCTTTATTCCTCCAACAAAGTAAAGAAATTGGATTTATACCACAACGTGTTACTTTTGTGTTTTGCTACTACAATTTATTACTCACAAAAAGAAGCACGCTACCGCAACCGTACTTTTTTGTAATGCACTTGTAAAATAGCCACGCCTTCGCGCAACATTCAGGTCACAGGCACATTTTTCAACAAACATTGACAAAGCAAAATACCAAGGTCATGGTTGGGACTGGGAGTATTGTCATACCACTTTGAAAACAAGCATTGGCATAGTCAATAGGTCTCGCCTTTGGGACCTTATAAGTGTTAGCCATGCAGCACATTATCCTGGCTCTTGTGCCACCTGGAATTGAAGAGCTGTGCAATTGAACATACCTGCTGGCATCTGTGGTCATAACATGGTCTAAATTGGGGCATGTGCTGTTTTCTTATGGGTTCAATAAGGTTGTTGCTGATGCGTCTATTTAGGCTGTTGCTCCGGTTCCCGTAGCACGTGTTTATGCTATGGTACACAGTGTGTCCCTTACAGTAACATGCTGGAGAAGCGTTCCTGGTGATATATGTTCCTGCAATATGCAGATAGGGGATGGGTATTCACATTCATATATTAGAGCGCTGCGCCAGACACAGCAGCTCCGAGTGCTATGTGTGCTTGTGGGCGGGGGCTTCTAACCATTAGTCCGCGTAAGATATAACAGTTAGACCTAACTGCCCCCCCCCACTACAGACCCCACCCAAACGGTGATCAGGACTTCAAGAGAACATGCAATACCAGGGCTTTGGCGAGAGGAACATTGTCTTGCGTAGTGCTGTGCATTTCTGCCACTTGGGCTCTCCGTGTCCTAGTAAAAGTGGCATCCCTGGCTGAAATTAGGTGCTGGAATTAGACAAGCAACCTGGTGATCAGAGCCTAGAGAGCTCAGGCAGGACAATTGGGTGAGGTGGGAGGGGGGCAGCATAGAATAGGCGCTGGCAAGAGAGAGCAGGGTCAAGTGACTGCGAGAAATCACCACAAGGAGAACGGGAGTGCTTGTATAGTGCCTCACACCTTTGAGGCGATGGAGCGCTCCTGGTCAATGGGGCACAGTGCAACATGTTAAGCTGATTCAGAAAATGGCGACGGATCTTCCATTAGGAAGATGGCGGTAGGCTTTTTAAATCAAGAGCAGTCATAATGTCCTTAGCAGCCACAATAGTACAGGATCAAAGAGCCCAGCCAGCGGTGCACGGTGCAGCAGATCGAGCGCCGTATGGGACAGGATCAGCATTGCCATTGGGTGCCCTAGCCAGGGGAATGGGGGCAGTGAGAGCCACGCTCAACACCGCACCAAATGAGCAGGCACAGTGCAGCGTGGCAGCGCTGAAAGTTTCTTGTAGGTCCTTGTAGGACACAGTGTTAGACAGCCGCCAGCAACGGAAATCGAGCCCCAAGACGCAAAGTGTGCCATATAGTGCCGTAATTACTAGAAGTCACATTCGCTATCTTAAAAAACGAAAGAATTACACGCCCGCACGTAGGCTTGGGTGAGCCACTGCACTCCTGTAGGCAACCGGGACGAGAAGGGAGATGTGAACACTTCAGTCTGCCGCACCACAGGCAGGTGAGCAACCCAAGGCCATCCGACCCTGTACTCACCGCAACCAGTGTGTGTCCTGCGTGCCAATGTTACACGAAAAGCAGACAAAAAACGAAAATGACATGTAATACTTAAGGCCAAATAATTCCGATTTACACAATATTACTCTAGCGCAAAATGTCCCTGTGACCTCACCTGCATCATTTAGACTAGTGTCAGGTGGAGGCCCAGAGCAGGAGCTTTGAGTGGAAGACCAGGGCATCCGCTTAAATTAACAAGCTACGCATTTTATCAGCCTCGTGGAGATGAGTGGTTGAGTGAGCCTTGACACATTTTACCCTAAGCTTCCCATCTTCAACTCCCGTCTGGGTTCCTTCCTCTGACATGGCCACAACATTGAAAGCATCAAGTTCACTTGCCGGCAGGCTAATAAATGGCCTTGTGGCACAGATCAGAGCAGTGGTTCTGCTGGGAAACAGAAGGCTTTGTAAGGCGAGCAGATGGCGAGTAACACTTGCACCGTTCAGTGGGGCACACTAGCCTGGCGGCGCTTCCAAAACCCGATCTGCCTCACTGGTGGTACAGGGAGCAACAGTTACCACAACCTCACGTGCTGGTTAAATGCGCGACGATTACCTACATGGATTACAAATGTACATTACTTAGGCATGGACAGGAGGAAAAGCAGCACAACTTCATACACTGCATTTGTTTGCAGATATTAAATTAAGTGCAAAGTTGTGCTTCAAAATCACAGAGAAACAAGTAGATAGTAACCTGACCCGAGGAATGCAGCTGCCACCCTGCTCGCTCCCGCAAGCAAAACGCTGTGGGGGTGAACTTTAAAAAAGAAGGTGGGACATCCACCTTCCTTTAGCCATTTGCATACTTTCATTACTGAAAGACACACACAAAAGCCAATCCTATGTGTGGGAGGAGTCAGACCCACATGGAGTAGTTTAGAGTGCTTACAAGAAGCCTCGCAGAGCAGCGCATGAGCGCTGGCTCAGGCTCGACCTAAAAAGGCTCCTGCCGTTTGCCCTGCAACTACCGCCAAATCGCTCTTCTGGATGCAATCGGGAAGAATTTTGTGCCCATGGTTCTGGAACATCTGAAAGACTGGGCCTTTTCCAGAGGGGTGATTCCCATGACCCAAGCTGGCCTTAAACTGAAACATTATGTAAAGGACAATATGGCAAGTATACAGACGGATATTGACAAGTACGTAACATTCAAATTACAGGTGGTTTATAGTGTGGTTTATCGATTTTTCAACAGCTTACGACAGGGTAGATAGACCTACCCTGTGCAGGAAGCCAAAGAATATAGGAATGCTAGAAAGTTTCATAAGGCTAGTTGTCGCAGTACATTCCTCAACCTGGTGCAGAGTACAGATGGGAGGGAGGGGCTGACTCGAAAGATACCTACGTTCAATGGCCTAAAGCAGGGATGTCTATTAGCATCTCTTTTGTTCTACCTATTTTTAAGTGACCGACCAGACTGCTTTTGAAAAATAAATAATTTTCCTCCAAAAATAGCATCATGTAACATACTTATCCTAATGTATGCTGATGTTGTGGTCCTTTTTGACCTTACACCGATCGGCTTACAACAAAATATAGATGCACTATTCAGTTATGCAGAGGAAAACATTTTTTAAAGCAAAGATATCTAAAACAAAGGTAGTACCATTCAGGGGGAGAAAACATGATATCAACTATGACTGGACATTAGTGGGGGGGCCTATTCCGGTAGCTAACATATACATCTAACTAGGGAGAATTTTCTCTGAGACACTCCAAGCCTCTTCCCATCTTCAGCATATTGGTCTTAAGGCGGCAGCCCATATCTGTGTCTGAAGAGACTGCACTCTTCCGCCTAAAAGAGACACTTTTATCCCCTCTTAGAAGTATATCACACAAAAATTCCTTCTATTTTATCTTATGCCTTGGAATATTTTCCTATACACAAATGGCACACTTCAAACATGAACGAAGGGAAGTTGCTTCAAAAAATGACTACAGTAAATCAAGCAGTTCCAGTTCAAATGCTGCACCTTGAGCTCTCCATAGTAAGCACATTTTCTAGAGCCCTAGCTAATATAATCAAATGGGCGTATAGTCTATTGCACGCTTAAGTAGTCTCCTTAAGGGCCCTATTAAAACTTGAAACTTTTAAAAGTGAATCAGGTCACAATACTTTTAATAAAAATCTTGCGATAGCACTAGAACGTTCCCAAAGTAAAATAGCACTTTTGCAGTTTTGGTCTCCTGCACTCCTGAAGTTAATTTTGAAAAATATGACCCCGAGATTAAGTTTTGAGCTCCATCTCAAGCACTTCTCCCAGTTATCAAATTACATATCCTATGCAGGTACCCTAGACTATAGGATCCACCAAAGATATCTGAGATTTACATTAGAACACAGTGTTCAACGCTGCATTATTATGCTGCACCTAGGGATTTTACCTATAAAAGCCTTTACAAAGATTGGAGCAACTCTGGCGATAAGACAGGCTTATGCAAATTATGCAGTAGAGAAGTCCAAGATATAACCCATGTGTTAAATGTCTGCCCAAATAAATTATTGGTAGAGGCCCAACGTCGTTTTTTTAAAACCTATATGTATTCGAAAATATATTTACTGTCAGAGATTTAATTGAACTTTTAAGATCCCGACCCAATTAATTTGTTTGTCATAACTTGTGTAAATTTTAAAAAACTTTTCTAAGAACATTTTAAAAGCTGTATTGTAAATGGTCATTAGTATAAAAGTTTGTTTTGAATTTGTATTATTTTTCATTATTTTGTTGATCTCTGAAGAGGTCTAAATCAAAAAATACATTTGAAATGTGAAGAAAGACCAAAAAAACAAAGCTAAATAAAATCGTGACTTTTGTTGGGCCAATTCAGAGCTTTTTGCTAATGGTGTTTCAGCATTAACAAAAAAGAAACACGCATTGGCAAAGCAAGTGGGTCTCGCCTTTGGGACTTATTGGCTTTCTTGCTTTGAGACCTATTGGCTTTCCAGGGCCTTCTGTTAGTAGCACTCTAAAATATATTTTTTTTAAAAGCACAATAACGCGGCTGCTTCTTGCACTTACATCATTCCACTGGCACAGACATGCATAATGACGTATATGTGTGCATGCATCGGAATGCAGGCACATGACAGTAGAATGAAGAGGGTGCCATTTCATTTAATTATTTATTTACTGATTCAAGATGGTGGATGACACTTGGATTAGTACATTTAAAAAGATTTTTTTAGCAAGAAAGAAGATTTTGTTTTTGTATAAAAAAAAAAAAAGAACCAATGGGATGGGTTGCATAATGCAGGACCTAATGCAGGGGGAGAGGATGGGGCGAAGAGGGGAACATCATTGCATGAGGGAGAGAGCAACAAGGAGGCAGGGGAGAAGTATACATGGAGAGAAGAACACATCACGGGGCAGGGGAGAGAAGAACACAGACCGCAGGGAGTGAACAGCATATGAAAGAGATCACAAAAGTACATGCACTCTCATGGAGTGCTTAATGAAAAGAAAAAATGGTACTGTAAATGTAAATAATGGAAGGATACAAGTCAGCCAATCAAAAGGATGATAAAGAAGCTGTGCTCCAGGGAAAGGACAAGCACATGAAGAGGGAGCCATCAAATAAGAAGTAAACAGAGTGACAATAAAGCTAATCAACAGTAAGCAATAGGCAGGCTCTAAGTCCACTGTATGTTTTTCGTATGGTCCAAAAGAGGCCTTCTGAAAACTGACAGCTCAATGCTGTGTGAGGTGAGATCTAAAAAGGGATTATTGCCAATGCTGATCAGCAATGACAAAAGAAATATGATGATGTATATGCGCACATACGTCATCATGCATGTGCACGCGTGCTACATTGATGCTATGGCTGCTCAGAAAGAACATCCTAAAAAACAAGCAATGGCAAAGCCAAGATGGTTTTGCCTATGCAAAATCTATTGGCTTTGTTAAATTTTTTTACATTGTGCACAGCAGTTGACCTGTTGCGCAACATAGCTTTAAGTAATAATTTTTTTTTAAAAGGTCTATGACGTGGCCAGCTTTGACCGCATCAGTGCATTTTTTATTTAGTTTAAGCCAAAGTTTGTTTTAAATATAATATGTTTTGTAAGCACAGCGTCTTCCGCCGTTTTATCTTAAGTTTGCGTAACCTCTATAGTAGTTTGCTAATTGGGATTTGCTTAAGAACAACTTGATAATAATACAAGTGTGTCCAAAAGGTTAAAAGGTAGGCTCCTGATTTTGTTACTCAGAAATCATTCAGTTATTTACGAGCATGTTTTATTGTGAGCTGGAAACAGAGGTGGGCGTAGACCAGAGTCTTTGTGTAGAAAGGCTCCAGCATGCAGAAGCCGCGCCTGCTTTCATTTTGTCAGCGTGCACAAAGAGAAGAGGGATAGACACAATGGCAGCTCCCTTGGATCTGTTGGTGTCTCACTGTGCTGCTAAGCCCCTGCCTCTCCATGTCCATACAGACGTGGTGGAGGCCATCTTGGAAGCGGCTGCAGAGGCGGGTATGAAGGTTAGACTCAAACAGCACCTCCCCTCTTGCGAAATGTTGTAAATTTGAGAACCGTGGTACTGTTCAACATGAGTGGTGGGAGGGGTGGGCCCCTCAGGTGGCGGACAAGGACCAGATGGCAGGGGCTCTCCTCTCAAGGACGCAGGTGGGTTGCGCCTTGCGTGGTTCTCAGTTGGGAGGCATGAGCCAGAAGCCCCTTAGTGCTGGAGCGATAGAGAACATTCTTTGTCAATAAATTAAGTTCTGTCATTTCTGCTGATAGATTATGAAGTTATGGTCCAACATAAATGAAAATATCATTCAGTGATCAAAGTTGATAAATATGTCGTATGAAATGTGAATCTTATTGATGATATATTATCATGTTTATATGTGTTGGTTTATAATAAACAAGGCCTCTTTTACCAACTGCTCTGGTCGTCAAGTCTTGATTTGTTAATTCTGATGGGGGGCGGGGCCGGGAACAATATGGGTGGTCCGGGTCCTATAGCCCCCGCCAACTGCTGGGCTGCCAAGGGAGCAAGGGAGGATAGATAGCACCACACCATCTCTGGAGCTCCTGCACTCACCGCTCCGCTCCGGCGTGTGGGTAAGTGCTAAAGCCCAATGCTGTTGCCATTGACCTTGAGGAGGGGGTTGCCCGGTTCATGCAGCCCAGCACGAGTGCCGGGTTGGGGTGCATGAATGGGGCACCCCCCTTTCAGACCCGGAACCAAGGGCCAGGAGCTCCACACTCCTCCTCCTTCGCCTTGCCGATACGCTTTGCAAAAAGTTCACGTCCGCTTCCGACCATAATCCTCATTCACACGAACAATGTAAAATGGGAAACGTTAATACACACCACAAATTGCTGTCTTCTTTCTTTCTTTAAATTCTTTATTTCGATGGTTTAAAAAATCATCATAAAAAGTACATATTATAAAATACAGTAACACATATAATCTATACATTTCATTATTATAAAATAACCATCGGCCAAACTGTTTCAATTCCTATAAAATACAATATTGAATTAAAAATGGATTAGTCTCTAGTGTTCCTTAATCTTACTACAGCTTTTAAAAAACTTATTATTGAGCATAAAGTATGCATATCATTTGCTCTTTGTAGGAACAACAGGGCTACTTTCGCATGACGAAATTTTCCATGTTTTAAAATATCGACCAGAAACATACGCCTAGGGGAACGATAAAATGGACACAATAATACAAAATGAAGGGTGTCCTGCGGAGACAAATTGTCGCAGCCGCAGGCACCCTTCTGCTCAATAGTTGCAGTAAAACCGGGCGGATAAGATAAAATATTATGCAACATATTGAGCCTAAAACGACACATTAAAAATCTCTCCTGCTGATTATGCAGCAAGAATAGGTAGGGTTCCATACCCACTGTATCTTTAACTAGGCGATGCACTACAACTGAACGTTTTGATGTTAAGGCTTTAGTTTCCCTGAGCGTCTCCCATTTATCCAGCAGTAATCTTTTAATTTGTAATTTGCTATTTCTTGAGATTAGAGCAGGAGTACTAAAAAGGGTATGCTGGCCTACGGATTCTAAGGATATTTTGACATATTTCAGCCATGGGATTAGCATCCATTTGTCCCTTTGTAAACAATCCGTGAGTATTTCCTTGCTTAGTTCAGCATCCGGGTTAACCCAGATGCTAAGCCAAGCCAAAACTGGTCTGATCTTAACCAGATCTGCGATATATGGAATACCGAGTTCAGAATGTGCAATTTCAGCTGGTGTTGCGGGTGGGATCTTCAGGATTCTACGAATGAATTTGTCTTCTTCTAATTGTAGCTGTTTAACATCCCTGAAGCCCCACACCTCGGCTCCATATACGGCTTTAGCTGTACTTATTGAGCTATATAAGCTCATTACTTGCTCAGGGGACCAGCGTCCCAATCTTTGGGCAAAGTTCATAATTGCACCACATGACGAAACCAGTTTGGTACAATGTTCTTCCAGCAATATGTCAAATTGGATTTTCCCATCAAATAGTAGGCCTAGGTACGGGAAGGAGGTTACAGTACCCATGGTATGTGTCCCAATGTTAAATACTGTTTTTTTAGTTGGTTTCTTGCCTGCGATCAGCGCAAAGGATTTACTCAGATTTACGGAAAGATCTAGTTTTTCCATAAAGTTTACAAATCCATTGATCAATGCTTGAAGACTTCGCGGTGTCCGAGCGAGGAGGACCGCGTCGTCCGCATACAAAAGGACTGGTATTTGGCGCTGTCCTACCCTGGGACAATCAGTTGCCTGGGCTATGAGTGATGACTCCAGGTCGTTGATATATAGTGAGAATAGGAAGGGGGCAAGAATGCACCCCTGCCTTACTCCACTGGAACATGGGAAGGAATCAGTTTGCCCACCCTCCATGCTATAGCGAACTCTCGCTGTAGTGTTCCAGTGTAGCTCTCTCAAGATGTTGATCAATCCCCGGTCAATCCCCAAGGCGTTCATCTTTTCCCAGAGCTTGCTTCTATTCACATTGTCGAAGGCCGCCGCCAGGTCCATAAACCCCATATAAATGGTACCATTACTTGCTCTAGTGTATTTGGCGACCAGTAGATTTAAATTTAAGCATTGATCACTGGTCGATTTTCCCGCTCTGAAACCATACTGGGTGTCTACTATTGTATGGTGCTCTTCAGTCCAGGCCATTAAACGATTTAAAACCACCCGCCCCAATATTTTGGCCGAGACATCAATCAATGATATGGGTCTGTAGCATTGGGGGTTGGCCTTATTTCCTTTTTTGAAGATGGGTTCAATTAAGGCAGTGGACCACGACCTCGGGAGTCCTGTTTTAATGGCTGCATTTATCACTCTCGTTAAAATTGGCGCCCACAAATCGACATTGCTTTTGTACAGATCTGGGGGAGTGCCGTCGGGCCCAGGGGCTTTATTTGGTGTTAGCCGTTTAATTGCCTGCGTAATCTCCGTGAGTGTAAAATCCTGCACCCGACACCTATTTCCAACCCATTCCCCTTCTTGTTTAGAATCTTTAGAATGATTATAGAGACTCTCAAAGTGGGAAACCCATTGCTGTGGGAGAATATTTGTACTGAGGACCGGAGTGGTACAGTCATGAAAACAGGGTCTATTTATGATCCTCCAAAATTCAGTAAAGTCCCTGTTTTCACCAGCCTCTCTTAAATCGGCCCATAGTTCTGCTTTTAAAGTGGACTTCCTTTCTCTGGTCTTAATTTTATAGATTTTTCTGTACTTTGCCACTTCCACTATGTCCCTTGGGTTTGCCTTAAGACTTGCTTTTAAGTTTCTTAATGCTCGTGCACAATTTACATCAAACCATCTTGGGTGTGTCCCTGGTTTCCTACGACCTTTTGCCACTAATAGTTTGTCAGCGAGTTTAGTTAGTTCCCTGAAAGCGGCAACTAAGTCAACTCCCTCTACTTGGAAATCTAAACATTCCTCCACCCATCTTCTCCCCTTTACGACCAGTGTGATGTAAAATTCAGGGGCATTAATTTTTGCCCATTTTAAACGTCTTCCCTGATCTGTAGGTTGTAAAATGATGTCCAACTGCTTATTCATTTTAGTATAGCCCTTGCACAATATTTCCATGGACAAAGGGTTATGATCACTAAAGGGACTCCATTTAGTATTTACCTTCCCGATCCAGTGTTTGGCAAAGGTGGATATCAAAATGTAGTCTATAATAGACGAACATCCCCTTCCTTTAAAAGTCGGTATCAAAGTGCCCTCTGGTCCTGGGGTTACCAAATTAATGGTGTGTGCTAGTGAGTGACTAGCTATTAATTTTGTTAATAGTGTGCCCTCAGAGCTATGCTCAAAATGTGGCCCTTTTCTGAGTGGGCAAAGATCCCAGTCTAAAGTTACCGGTATCAAGCGTGAGCAAAGATGGCAATTTAGATCCCCCATTAAAAGGACGAATGAGTATTCCCCACTGTCACCTCTAAAACATGTTACAGCGCACTGGTTGTGTTCATCAAACTTAAAAGGGGATTCAAATAAAGATGGTAACCATGGTATGCTTTTAAAGCGTGGTACACATTATAAAGTCCGACTATGAGGCCCATCAAAAGTTACATCGTGATTGGCCTCTGTTCAGGTTGCATGGTCGGTGCCAAGTACAAAACCAGCAGCCAACGATATCTTTATTAATGCAGTTTCATGAGAGACTGCAGACAGGTGCACTCTCAGTGCAAATTTTTAAAAAGAGTACCTGCTGGCCAGTGAAAGGACACTGGCCACCGGAAGCAGTACTTGCATGGACGAAGAATCTGAAGAGGAATCCAGAGGCCAAGAGGAGCTGCCGACCAATAGCCAGCAAGGAAAAAAGACCCACGGGGAGCCAGCCAATGGTAAGTAAACAGGTGCAGACCAATAGGAAGCAGGTAAATGAAACCCACATGGGAGTCAGCAAGTGGTACGCAAAGTGACATGAGTGCCATGTGGGAGTCAGCCAATGGTAAGTGAAGGTAAGTAATGGGCAGGCTCATAGCCCTTTTTAAGATTTCTTTTTTAATACATTAGTTTTCGCAAACACAGCACAAGCGCTGTGCAGGCAAAACAAGTACAACGCATGCTTAAATCATGCATGCCTGTACCACGCGGTCTCTACCATGACCGCGTCTTTAGCACACATGCCTTTACTATGCATGCCTTTACCATGCAAGTTCGTGGTAAAGACATGATGGGTAAAGGGGCATGAGGTCTAAAGATCATACCCCTGCCTATTAAACGGTCCTTCTTCTGTATCCCCTTCCCCCTTAAAATTAAACCCACACCCCAATAACTACCTCAACCCCACCCCCCCCGCACTGTGCCCTAAAGCTATCCCCTACATCCCTAAACTACACCTACCCTGCCCTGTAAACTGTCCCTTCTCCCCTGCCCTGAGCCCTAAAAATTAAGCCCACGCCCCAAAAACTACCCGGACCGCAGCCCCACTGCCCTGAGCCCTAACAACTATCCCCTACATCCCTAAACTACCCCGATATGGCTTCCTGCCCTGTAAACTGTCCCTTTTCCGCCTGCCCTGAGCCCTATAAAAATAAATCCACACCCCAAAAATGACCACGACCCCAGCCCCCCTGCCCTGAGCCCTAAACTATCAATACATCCCTAAACCAACCCGACCCTGTCCTGTAAACTGCCCCTTCTCTCCCTGCCCTGAGCCCTAAAAATTAAGCCCTTGTCCCAAAACCTACCTCGTCCCCAGCCCCCCTGCCCTGAACGCTAAAAACTATCCCTTACATCCCTAAACTACCCAGACCCTGCTCCCTGCCCTGTAAACTGTCCCTTTTATCCTTGCCCTTAGCCCTAAAAACTACCCCCCACCCTAAAAACGACGCCAACCCCTATCCTGCTTCCTAAAACCCACCCCGAAAAACTACTACCTCACCGCCCCAAGACCAAGGCACAGTCCCACTTACCTCACAGTGTCCTCTCCCGAGTCCCGAACGTACCGAGTCTGTCTTCCCCTTCCGCTCGGCCACTAGACAGCACATTGCCTTAACCACTCATATGCGTTGTTAAGGCACATGCGTGGTTAAGGCAAGCGTGGTACTGCTTGCGGGGAACTAGCACGCGTTGTGAAGCTCTCATTGTTAAGGCTGTTTCCCATTGATCAGCCATTTTAGAAGAAAAAATCTTCTCTGAAATCCAAATGGTTCCACCATGGGTGGAGCATTAAAACAACACTGATTGTGACTTAGGACAACATGAAGACTTTGCTGTTCGGGAGATCCGAATACTACAAGAAGTTGGAGACTGATCCCACCGAGAGACTTCTATCACGGATACGCATCCTTGTCAACGAAGCTACCAATGAGGGGTGGATCACAGCCCACGAGGCGGCATTCCTTATTAACGAGAACCCTAGGATGCCGTACTTCTACCTACTACCCAAAATACACAAGGGCATCATTCCACCACCAGGACGACCGATCGTCTCTGGAATAGGCTCGCTATTGGAGCCACTGAGCAAGTTCAGTGACTTCTTCCTCCGACCTATGGTACAAGCCACTCCGGCCTACTTGAAAGACACCAGGGACGTCTTGAACCTGATACAAGAGATCAACGAGAACAATACCGAGCCCATCAACCTCCTCTTAACTTTAGACGTAGAGGCATTGTATACAAACATCCCGCAAGATGCTACGATTGAAGTAGTTGAACAACTCTTACTCGAGACAGACTTACCCACCAACACACCTGCGAGCTTCATCACAGAACTGATCATGCTGGCCCTTAAGAACAACTTCTTTATGTACAAGACCACCATTTACCATCAGATACAAGGGACCAGCATGGGGAGTACATTCGCGCCGAGCCTGGCAGGGCTGTACATGGCGCATTTTGAGGCTAATAACATCTTCACTGAGAATAACCCCTACAGAGAGAACATGGTAACGTGGAAACGATACATCGATGATGTGCTCATCCTATGGAAGGGTGGTGCGGAGACCTGCCAGGAATTCTACACATGGATAAACAACTTGAACCCTCACCTACGTTTTACCAAAACAGAAAGTGAAAAAGAGATTCCTTTCCTGGATCTACTGATCACCCTCGAAAGGGGTAAACTCAACACTACCATCTACAAAAAAACGACTGATTGTAACAGCCTACTTGATTTTCACAGCCATCACCCCAAAGCATTGAGGGAAAATTTGCCCTTTGGACAATTCCTGCGGATTCGCAGGAATTGTAGTGACACCCATGAATATGACATTCAAGCAAACTCCCTCACATCTAATCTAAAAGAAAGACATTACCCTGAAAGGGTCATACAACGAGCATGCAAACGAGCCAGGAACAACAACCGCCAGGCACTCCTAGAAGAAAAAACTAAGGAAACCGACAACACCATCACCTGTGTCACAACCTTCACCCCTCTATCAAACCAAATCAAAAACATCGTGAACCGTAATTGGAGAATTCTGAACACAGGTAATCTCATGTTGGAGCGCCCCAGGTTTGCGTTCAAGAGGACTACCAACCTACGGGACCAACTGATCAACACGAGACCACGCGTGAAGACCACTCGTCAGGAATCCACCTTATGGTCCCTCCCTGCTGTAAAAGGCCACTACCCATGCGGCAATTGTAGTGCATGTCCCTTCACCAAACATACTACACACTTGGAGCTGGACAAAGTCACGTGGGACCAACGGAGCCACACGAACTGCAACACAAAAAACTGTGTGTACCTCATCACCTGTCCTTGCACACTGCGCTACGTGGGGATGACCACAAGACAGGTGAAACTAAGGATAAGCGAACATAGGAGTACGATCCGACGGGGGAGATCAGCAACCAGACTAACGAATCATTACATGGAAAAAGGGCATACATGTGACGACATCAAGTGGACAGTTTTGGAAAACAATCAACACTGGAATAATAACACCCTACTGCGCAGAGAACAGCGCTGGGTACATCGTCTCCGGACCAATGAGGTGGGCCTGAACGACGATATACCATGGACTGAATTATAACCCAATATGAGGGGTTTATATGCCAACTCAGCAGTACACACCCATAACTACATTCTTACGAGCTCACACCTAGCCATATACATGCCTATGGTCTCCTTTTATCCTCGTGATACCTCTCTTCATTTAGCAATTATGTTCAAATGAGACAGGAGGCTCTAGAATGTGTTTCCCTGGGTCACCTGCCACACAACGACCTTAAGACTGAGGTACGATCTAGCCATAACAAGCCCAGGGTCTCCCTTATCTTCATGACACCTCTCTTTTTTGGAGCGACACTGTTCATATGAGATAGGAGGCTCTAGAATACGCTTCCCTGAGTCACCAGCCACACAACGACCTTAAGACTAAGGCACGACCGGCCCCTCCCTAGGGGGTTCTGTCGCAACTAGGAGCACCCTAACAACTTGACTCCACTTTCGCTCCCTTAGCTTTGACCAATCTGATAGGGAGCTACCCGTAATATCATGATAATGAGATTGGTACGCAATTTCTCTCCTTCCTCGCCCCCCGCCCCCCCGCCCCCCCCCTCCTCGATCCCCCCGAGTCTCATTTAACAATCAACAATAAACTCTCCCGAGTTCACGACTGACCGTATATCAGTGGCAGCATGATGCTCCAACACTAAGACGAGTTATTCAAATTATGATCGCCCTATTTTCTGTACTAGATGGGCTTTTTCGAACCGTGTAGATAGTTTGCTAAACGCTACTCAGCTGTATACACATAACACTGAGGACTGCACAGGCACATAACCATGGCAACAGCAGAACGAGAGCCGGAACCACATTTTTTGATATACGCATGCGCCTCGTTCACCTGTCTACCTTCTGCACATGCGCGTCAAACACACACTAACGAAAACACAGCTGCTCCTCGTTAACGACCGGACACGGTTCTCGCCCCAATTAAGTCAACGCGGGCACTACATAAGAAACCCGTAGAGATCCTCGTCTCCATTCCAGGTAGGAGGACGACTGGGGTAGGTGGTGAAGAGGCCACGCCGGAGCAAAACTGTGAGTAATAACGCATTTGTGAGTACTGAGGAGACTGGCCATTGACTCAAATACAGTGTACAAGACAGCTCAGACAAGTTTAGAATCTATATGAGCTGGATTGACTAGCAGTTGCCTGTCATTTATTCCTTTTTCACAGCACTAGAAGGTGTGTACGCTCGTCCCCTAACCTATGGAGCATTATTCTCCCCGTCTTTAGGTGAGTGTTTGTAACATATAGCAGTAGGAACCGTAATGACAGACCTATACACTGTATGCCACATGAGGCTTTGGACATTTGGTTTAACCTCTACCACGGCCAGTGCCTGGACTAATGGGCGACTCCGGTCGGCGACGGGCTGTCTCCTTTCCAGGTCCCTTTCCCTGGCCCAGGCACCCGGCAGCTTATCGTTGAGACCCCATCACGCCACCACCCGTGAGTGGAGGCGATATCCCTTCTGTATGTATGTTTTTATTGTGCACTCGTTTTTTTGAATATCTTGGATAGGTGAACATTCTTTAATAGGCAGGATGTTCTCCTTTTTCTTTTTCTTTGTCTCCATATTTACCTAGGCTGTCTATCCTGGAGCGACCTGACTCTCACACAGAGAGCAGTGCTACCTCGGAGTGGACGCCCGGATAGTAACTGAGGGTAGTATCCCTTAGTGCACATTCACTTTCACTCTTTTTTGGTCCTGAGGAAGCGCCAGGGATCCTCTTTTGGACCATTGGGGCGCGAAACATGTCGACCGCATGACCACACACAAGTTACCTAATGGCACATTATTTCCAATAAGGTAACACCCAACCTACGGGTTTTTTATTATGTCAAGGGTGCTATTCACATTAAACCTTATCCCAGTAACCCTTAGACATTTTTAGGCTACCACGTCACTAACACACCCCATCACCACACATCTTTTTATTAGGACCCAAACCACACACCCGCATGCACCAAACGGCGTTTTCTCTAAAAGATCTCCGCTAAAGTGACCCTTCGGGGGACCCGTAGGGCATTGCAGCGCCGGCCCGACGAGGAGCAAACGCCCAATGATGAAGCATGACATCCTTCGGGGTGTGTGAGGGCAACAAGAGAAACTAAGGTATGCCCCCCCCCCCCCCACCTAATCCTAGTGTAGTTGGGTCTAATACTAGCCTAGGCCTCTCGCCTCGTTTATCTCTTTCTTTTTGCCCTTTCCCTCTCTAGGAACAGTGTCTACATTTGAATATTATAGATATAACACGGAGCACAGACACTGGACCATAACTAGCTCCCGGTCCCCCCCTCTTCCTTATGTACAGACTTTGCTGTATTCACATTGAGGGATGTCACTTCTGCTATTAATCCTTTCTGCTACCTTTGGTCCACTATCCTGCACTGCCACTGCCACTAGACACTGTAAGGATAGAAGAAGAACTGTGCGAAATTTGTGTATTTTGCTTTAGCATTATTACTTGAGATTTCAACAAAAATATGTGAAATGATGCGTGATTCACAAAATGCAAATCTTTCATTCAGCACTATAGTTTAGTGCACAATGTGTCCCCTTGTTGTCATTTGTGACACAAGGATGCATTTTGTGCTTAAAGATACAATGAACTGTCCTTCACTGAATGACTTCCTTCCTCTTTAAGAGATCCGCCATTATATCACTGCCACCTTCCTGCTCTGCACCACTTGGATCAACAGCTGGAATTCTTCAAAAATTACAATCATTCTTCATCTCTTTAAGATGTACCTTGGATCACAACTGGAGCTCATGTGCTCCTTCAATATCAACTGCAACAATTTTGTTGATGGCAGCAACATTATACTGAACTTCATCTTGACTCCTGTGTCACTGGATGATGCTTCCTAGCTGTAGTCCATTGGATGGTGTATGGTGGTGGTATATGTACACATTCTACATGTGTCCAGCATCTGACCATAAAAAGCAAGTTCCACCTCCTAATCCAGCACACCATATAAAGAAACAAGGAGTGATTGGGATAGAAGCCACTCCTTGATTTATCAAATTGAGTAAAGTTACAAGAGGATCCTATTGCATGAGAAGATGCCCGCCCTGCATTTCCCCTCTATTCATTTCCCACATGGACTGCTGTTGGTTGTATGATTCACTTTCGAAACAATATGCATTGCTCCTCATGGAGGCCATGGTTTTGAACATCTCTTGCTTCAGCACAAACTAGATATACCCCAAACTATAGCTCTTCGATCTGCGTTGTTTCAGCTTCTGTCTATCTCTTTCTTCATAAAACCTCACGCCCCAGGAAAATTCTCCTCAGTTAAAACTACATCAATGTGGATCTCACACTGTGTTAGAATAAGAAGAATTTAAAGACATTCAAATTCCAGAGAGCATTGAAAACCTGCCCCTTCTGTGCCTATAGTTAAATTCCAACTAAAATAGTCTATATTCGCATTTTTCACCTCATCCCCATGCTTATGTCAACACACACGCCAAACCAGATCAAGGGTTAGATTTTCAAACATTTTGTGCTGGGTTAGCATCACAAAAGTGATGCTAACCAGCACAATTTTTTTAACCAATTTACCAACTTGTTTTGGGTTGGAAAGTACCCTACAAGTAACGCAAAGCAGCATTTGCGTTACTTAGCGCCAATGGGGTTTTACATGGGCGTTCCCATGCAACTACCTATGCCTTTTTGCAATAAAACCCTATCTACAAACCATTGTTGACAGGGTTTAGCGCCAAAAGGTAACGCCAAATGAAAGGAGGCGTTAAGAAGAGAAGTTTTGATTTCTCCTTTCTTTTCCTACATTGCATGCGTGCAGCACACATACAATGTGAGAAAAGTATTTTGTACAAAACTTATGTATACTCAGGCACGCACCTTAGCGCTATGGCCTCCTTAGCGTTATGGCGCTAAGGTGTGTGCCTGGAGAATGGCACCTAAAGTCAGCGCAGGCGCTAGGGAGAGGGGAGGAGAGAGCCATATCTGTGCAGATATGCCGCTCTCCTGCTCCCTCCCTGTCACAAAACGCAGCATTTGTGGCTGCTGCGCTGTGTTGCGTGACTTCTTTGAAAATCTGCCCCTACGTCTGCAAACATCATCTATGTAGGTCTAACAACCAACACCAAGTTCAACCATATACTTCAAAGGGTGCACAGGGACCTTTTGAGAATAGGAGTGATTCATGACTCTGTCAGAAGTATGACGCAATATAATAAATGATATAAAATAAGAAAAAAATGGAGTGCCTCCGCCTAATGCACGAATGGCATTTAACTCCAAACATCAATAATTTAATTGTATATGCTGCTTCATACCACAGTTTTTACTTTCAAGTAATGCGAATCATTGGTGTCCGATTAAATGGGCAATTTGAACTGGCATAGTTAGGATCTGAACTCCGGATCCTCAGGTCGCAGCAGGCAGGATGTGCTTAACTCCCGCAGCCATCTTGCCGGCATGCGCTTCCTTTTTCTTGTAAAAAAAAAAAAAAAAAACACTTCAGTTACGTTTATGTTTGGAAGAGGAAAAGTGTTGAAAGCTGCAGTGAGGGAGGCGCCACGACGCAAGTCACAACTTTTAACACGAAGAAAGATTAAAAGAAAAAATTGTCCAGTACCCAAGAGGTAGAGCAGCGACCCGCCCACTTGGAATGCTCACTTCAGCAACACTTGTACGGTGCACCGGATGGCACATACAGGTACCACGACAAGTGCGCATTACAATCAAAGTCAGATTTATTTAAAGGGAAATTCTTCCTCGGGCTTAAAGGTGGTGTTTTGATTTTTTTCCTTTACACGTCTAGACAGCCCTGGCAGATTAGCTTTGAACTAGCAGGGCTTCCCTGAACTCTTCAAAGGCAGGAGCCCACATTTGGGTGAACTTCTGGTCTCGTAACAGTTTCCGATGCGTCTTCTGACAAAAGACGGCTTTGTAAAGGGCTAGCAAGGGTGATGGAAAATGGCGGATATTCAGTAATCAAAGGCCCTCCCTCTTCCGGAGAGTAAGTAGACAAGATAAGAAGTAATCTTTGTTTGTGTTCAGGTGTATTGGAAATCTGGCACCAGGAAGTGACTGGTACCAAAAGAAGCAGATGAAAGGCTCTTGGCTCAGGACACTAGGGGGCAGATTTACAAGCCCCTTGTGCCACTTTTGCGTCACTTTTCCCATTTTAAAAGTGACGCAAACGTGGCGCAAGGGGCTTGTAAATCTGCCCCTAGGTATTTCGTATAGCTTTGAAAACATTCCCATTTCAAATATTATTGTAATGCACAGAATATCTATGCATGGGTCATTCTATGTTATGTGTGGGTTATTTGGTCTATATGTAGAGGCGGGCAAGGGTTTTCTGATTCTTCCTCACCTCGCCAATGCAAAGTTTCCCCTCCTGTGGACCTCCCCATATTTGGAGGGTGGCACCCACTGCGACTGGAAAACAACCAGAGAGAGTAAGGCATGGCGGGGTCTGGGCAGGGCTGGGACTTGGGTGAGAGAGGAAAGGTTGGTGGTCCAAGGTTGTGCATCAGGGAAGAGGCAGGGGCTTACCAAGGGGAAGTGGGGGACTTGCTGGTGGAGGAGTGAGTCTCACTGACTGACTGGCCCATAGGCCAATCTGGCAGTGACCAAATGGCTGGTCTGACTGGTCAGGGTGTGGGCCATTTTTTGTCTCTTTGTGGGCCTGTTTTATGGCCTGGGGGGACTGTTGATTCCCTGATAAAACCACTAATATTGCCTACAGCAAGCACAAATGCACGCAGTCACCATACCCTGCAAAACACCTATAGCGCGTGTCTTTACAAGTTCACAACTGCCTCAATTTGAAGAATGAGGGCCACTTTTTTTAGCTGATTTGCTGTTGCCCATGCCTATTTTTTGTCTCAGTCTGACCATGCTGGGTGTAAGACAACATGCAGTCGGTCTTCCTTATGTACACCAAACCAGAGCTCTTACATCTATATTGGTACAACTCCCGACCACCCGTTTCTTCATAAAATCTTGCACCACTGGAAATTTCCCCTCAGTTAGATGAGGATCTCACTTCCTGAAGAAATAAGAATCATTTACAGCCATTCAAATTCCCGTGGCCATTAAAACCAGTCCCTGTCTGCAGTCATAGTAACTCCCAAAAAAATGAGCAGGTATCCTCACACTTGACATTTTTCACCAAAACGTTATATGCTATATGTGAGAAGTGAGTGTTGTGCAGGAGACAAGCCAGAAACTCTGTCAGGTGTATATTGCTCTGTGTCTGCAGTCCACACACAGTCACATGCAGCAGCAATAGTTTCTGACCTCTGCGAAGGGCTGAAGACACTGTACCTCTTTTTTGTAAAGATACAAGACACAGTACGCAAAACTGAGGAAGTCTATAGATTTCATGCAAGTTTGCACACTAGTTCCTGTCCTTCCCTTACTTGGGGGGTGGAGGCATCTCAAACATAAAGCTGCTAGTGATTTGAGGTGGCCTGGACCAGAGGTCATGAAAAAAATGTGGGGGCAGATTTACAAGCCCCTTGCGTCACTTTTGCGCCATCGTTGCGTCACTTTTGTGATGCAGCAGCGGCATAAAAGTTGCAGCCCATTTACAACATGACGCATCTAGGGAGATGCGTCACGTTGTAAAGCCCTGCATGACATTATACCTGCGTCAGGTATAATGTATGCAGGGTAGGCGTTGCCACGCAGGAAAGCCTCGTAAAAGTGACGCAGTGAAATCTAGAAGATTTCACTGCGTGACTTTTAGGATGCCACTGCGTCAAAACCTTACGCCTGCTTGAAGCAGGTGTAAGGAGTGACGCAGTGTATTGGGAATAGGCCGCAACACGCATTGGTAGAGTTGCATCGTGCTTGCGACACGACTCCAGCAATGCATGACTTTTCCGTCAACAGATGCGTCAGAATTTCTGATGCATCTGTCAATACTTGCGCCATGGTGCACCGTATTGTAAATTCGGCGCATCCATTATGACGCAAGGGTTTTGCATGGTAGCACAGGGAAAGTGTACAGATGCGTCACTTTCGTGTAAATCTGCCCCGTGGTATGGAACCAAAATAGGCACTGTAATAATGGCATCAAATATCTTGGGATAGCCTTGAAATTCAATGCTGTCTCTGTGTTCAACGTAGCCTTAGTACCACCCCAAACGTAATTATGCAAATTCATTGCAACGCTAGCCTCAGAATTTCTTTCCATGACCTTAGCGGGACCCACAGAACTCTGCGTGAATACTATAATCCTGTCAGAAGCACATATTGTGTGGCAATACTGGAACCCACTCAGCTATTACAATGCAACTCTGTCATGGCCTGCAGCACTCATTGATATAGACCTGAGCTATATAGAACATACCTGCAGAACTACCATTGCATCTCACTTAGCTAATGTAGGACTGAGACTGACCAACAGTCAAAAATCAAAAGATGCAAGCCATGTAAAGAAGTGATTACCTGGCCCTGGACATGCAACACATAATAGAGCAGTTTGGGGACAATAACCCCAACAACAAAAAGAGAAACACTTAGATTACCAGGTTATGTCTAAAAATATCCACCACAAACAAATAAGTGGAAGGTACCTAATGAAGCATCCCCAACACACTTACCATCACAGAGTACTCACCTAAGTCATCAAATGGAAGCAACACAATAGGCCACAGCCACTGTGCCACACTTAGTCGCCACAAGTAGTACCCAGTCAGGTGTGCTATAGCAATATGCTAGAAACAAGGTTCATCAAATTATAGACTTGCTGGATGAAAAAACGCAAATACCAGGAATGAGCCCATGGGAAGCATAAATTAAAAACTCTGGGCCTTACTTACATGAAAGTGCTGCAGCGTGGCACCGCAAGCCCTTTGGCTGCGCCATGCTGCGGCACTTTGAAAGCACAGGGATGCATCATATTAACAACAATATGACACATCCCTGTGCATTCCCATGCACTGGTTCACAATCGGCTGCCATGCGCCAAGCAGGCACCCTTGCGCCATGGTGCAAGGGTGCATGCGATGTGGGGAGATTGTTTTAGTGCAGGAGGGGGTACCTTCCCGTACAAAAAAAATAACAAAAAAAATAAATAAAGGTTTTTCCTCTTCCTATGTGTGCTGCATTCTACAACACCCCTAGGAAGTGGAAAAAACGAGGAGAAACATTTCTCCTCGTTGCTCCTCGTGATGCCACCCCTGGGGTGGCATAGCATCCTGACACATTTCCAGGTTTACAAATTCTCGTAAATCTTGAAATGCTGCAGAATACATGGGTGTTGCGTGGGAACACCCACAGCAACACCCATGTCACGCCCCTTTCACGCAAAGTGTTGCGTGAGAAGAGGCCATATTCACAAGGACAGGAAAAACCACGCAGGGTGGCTTATGTGTCCTTGTAAATATAGGGCAGGAGGTTGCGCCAGGTGGAGCAAGGGGCTTGTAAATAGGCCCCTGTGGATGAGTTACTCTCATCTACCCGTTCCTGTGCTGGAGGAATGTCAGCAAAGTTTAAAGGTCAGTGCATAGTTTGTCAATCAATGAGTGCTGGGGCCCAAACATTTGCTCAGAGGCTGGAATCCAGGGCTATAAATATCAGGGGTGCCAAATACCATACCTCTGTCATCTTGAATCCACCTCATGCCTCTTTAATCGACCACCAGGCACTCCTTGCTCTTTTATCCCACACCTAAAGGTTCTTTTTCATTCCTGCTTTCTTCCATCTTTTTCTTCCTTTGTCTTTCTCCCTTTTGTGTTTCTCCCTTGATCTGGGTGACCGTCTGATAAGGAAATATAAGTACCAGTGCCCTAAAATGAGTGTTGGTGGGCACCACCTGCTACCAGTGGCTAAAGCTAAGCAATGCTAAGGGAATTAATTAAATATTGAAAGCTAATGTAACTCTTAAAATGTCTGGAAGTGAAGATATACAGTCACCATAGAATGCTGGCTATATTTTCTTCAACAAAGACCAGCGATAGAGTGAAATGGAGGGTATTCAGCCACAGGACTTCACTCTGTAGCAAACGTTCCCTCAAGAAACGTCAGATATATCACTTCTCAAAAAAGTATTTTGCAGACTCCACCATTCCAATTATAGGGTGAGGAAAGGAAATGGCGAGTTCTCTCAGCCTACAAACTCCCCAAAAGGCTATTGTCTGTTACCATACCCCTGTAGCATAAATAACAAAGACTTCGATTACATGAATATCACACCATGATTTGTTTCATTCTTTTCCAGGAAGAGTGAGAGCTCCCTGACATCTCAGTCTGCAATGTTTTTGCTTCATCAAAGGAAACAACAACTCAAGCCTTTAATGGGAGCAGCAGTACTCCCACCAATGCTGAAGCGCTCTAAGGCTAGTCTGCTCTATCAGGATTGGCTGGCCAGTACCTTCAATCATTTCCTGTCCCTGATAATGCATATAGCTGTGTCTGAACTGGGGTGGCGAAGTGAGCTTAAGAATGATGATGGATTCAACCCAGATCTGTGACGGGGTGAGTTTTTGAAAAGTTTCAGCACTCCATCCATCATCTGCTTGTATTTGCTTTGTTTGGACTAAGATGGCAGGGTATGCCCAGACGTGGCGCCCTTGCTCACTTTGCCACTGGATTCAAGCTAGCCCGGTTGACGAGGGGTGTTACCCTGAAACCGGTCCCAAGATGCTTGTTTCCGGTCCAGGAAAGACATGGTTTGGCAGCTTGGGCTGGACTGTTCCCATGAGGCACAGGGTCTAGACTGATTTGCATATAGCTGTGTCTGAACTGGGGTGGCGAAGTGAACTAAAGAATGATGATGGATTCAACCCAGATCTGTGACTGGGGGTGAGTGATTGAAAAGTTTCAGCACTCCGTCCTTCATCTCGTGTGTGCTTTGTTTGCCTAAGTTGGCAGGGTATGCCCAGACGTTGGTCCCTTGCTCACTTTGCCACTGGATTCAAGCTAGCCTGGCTGATGAGGGGTGTTACCCCGAAACCAGTCCCAGGATGCTTGTTTACGGTCCAGGGAAGACATGGATTGGCAGTTCGGACTGGACTGTTCCCATGAGGCAAAGGATCAAGACTGATTTGGATATAGCTGTGTCTGAACTGGGGTGGCAAAGTGAGCTAAAGAAGGATGATGGATTCAACCCAGGTCTGTGACTGGGGTGAGGGTTTGAAAAGTTTCAGCACTCCGTCCTTCATCTCCTTGTGTTTGCCCTGATAATACAAGACCTAGGCAATCCAGCAGTGTCCTATCCATACTGCAAACCTCATAGCCACACACACAAACTGTTGCCCCAGCCCCCAACAACTGTGCCCCTGTCCATGCACATGTAACTGCCCCAGCTACAACATATTTTGTGCAGCCAGGACAGACCGCATCTGTGGAAACCCTCTCATGGTTACAGTGTGGTTGAAAAGGTCTGGAAAAGGACAGGCTATGGGGAGTGATAACACATAACTATGCGCTTGTGTTGATATAAAACCAATGTTTCTCTGGACATGCATATCTCAACATTCACTTTTATAATTCATGACCAAGTTGAATGTAATTTCTGCATTAATGTGACACGTCCATAGCCTTAACTTGCATGCTAAGTTTCGTGATTTTCTTAGGCCCAGAGACCATTTTTTTTAGAGGTAATACAGTTGCACATTTTCTGCATCCTGTAGTAAAGCATAGTCTTGTTTTCAATGTTGGCAAATAGAAGTGCGATTTTCAGAAAATTAGTAACTTCAGCAGTATGTTTATATATCATTATCTAAGTCTCAAGGACTCCTTGCATTACCTGTGTGAGAAGATCATGCCTCCTGCACATTCGATACTTTAGTCAAAGTAACAGTTTCTATCATGTGTTCATGTTCCATTGACTTGCATTGAGAGACAAATGTAGAATCATCCACAATTGCACACATTTGATCATTACATGCTTCAACTGGATTTTTCAGGGAATGCTATGGTGGGTTGAAATGACAAATGTCACTTGTTATTCTGCTATACTCCTTGCTTTGTCTTCCATTAAAGGCGTGTTAGACTTTTGGGTCCCCCAGCATGTTATGTTTTATTTTCATAGGCGGAAGGTTGAGGGTGCACTAGGCAATGTGACTGTCATAAGACAAGACTTGATGGGTGCACTTACGTGGTAGGTGGGTCGGATGGACCACATTGTAGAGTTTCTAAGGGTCCAGTAGGATTTCCTGGAGCATGAGCTGAGTATGTGAAACCCACATTTTGTGATAGTGCACGATTCATTCAGGTCACTGACTGGGACAGTGTCTCATTTAGTTGCTGCTTTACGTGGTCAATCACCATCTGCTGCCATCTCCATCCCTGTAACATCTCAGACTGGCAGTACCAGGGAAAGCAGGACATTGTCACCAATGGAGTCTTCTGTCACCAACCACCCTATTCCCGCACAGGTGTCAGTGGTCCTGTGGTGGGTTATTTAGCTCACCAGACTGAGGCCAACACCAATGAACCTACCACCAAGAGACCAGAAAGTGATATCCTCCTGTGAGCCTCACGACAATCCACATAATAGCCACACATTTTCTATCTGCCTTTGGACTGCTGTCTGGAACCTTACTAAAACATCTGGTGTGAGATCTGAACTTTATCATCCAACATCAAAGTTACCCTATTTTCTATAGAGTTTTCAAAGGGCTACAATGTAACCAAAGGCACGTATTTCAATAAAAAAATATTCTTGACACAACTAATACTTACGTACCTCCTTCGTGATATCAATATGCATTGACTCAATTTTTCCATAACCCCTAAAGACTTCACATCACAGTTCACTCCATTGTGATTCAAGTTGTCCAGACAGCCACTGCACATTTATTTAATGTACAGTGACAGTAAAACTAACATAAATCTCAAAAACACAACAATTGTATCAGATCTTGAATGGACTTTTTTTGCAAACAAACTACACATCCCTTTTCCCTATCACAAGACAAGAACAAGCCAACAGTGTGGTCATACTCCACTCTACCCACATTCAGAAAAGACTCATTAGGTCCTACAGATTTGAACGGGAAACAGCCATAAGCCTTGCTCCAAACTTTTTTTGTATATTTAATTGAGTGATATGTAATGAATACATCTGTTGTGAATATCATAAGTCAGTTCTACATATTTTTTGATAAATGCCCCTGTGCCTACTTATGGAGCCCAGATGGTAGTCTCCACCATCACATTTGGCTGCCTCTTGCAGTCTACAGGCAGACTCAGATGCAGGCATAAGGTAAAACAAATATTTCAATTGTTAGGGTAGAGTTATTTGTTTAATTTGTTTTGCAGTATTGTACAGCCCAAACTTGACGCAAAGATATCAGAGTGCTTTACATGAGCACCAGTTGCATTACAGACAGACACATTCATCTAGGCACAGGGAGATTAAATGATTGGCCTAGAATCACAGGATGTTTGAGCCTCCTGTCAGCCTTGAACTTGGTTCCCCAGCTTCAAAGTCGGCCACTCTAGCCGTTAAGCCACATCCTACAGATCTAGGCATTGAAACATAGCACATATGCCAAGTCCCTTTATCGACACCCGTATATATTAACATCACTCCATGACTGAGAGGAGGTCTTCTACAAACACTTCTTCACACACCTTGTAGACCCTCTTCCCTAAGATGTTCTGTTCCTCCTAGTGATGACTGCATTCGATAGTGTAATCTCACCCATCTTGTAGACCCATTTTCCCTAAGATTTTTATATTCATCCTAGTGTTGACTGCATTCAATAGTGGTAATCTCACCCATCTTGTAGACACTTTTTCTTTAAGGTTTTATATTCTTCCTAGAGATGACTACATTCAAATGCAGTTGACACTTTCCTGACTGCTATTCAATTTGTTTGCACATTTCGTATACTTTTCCACTTGCACTAGATCTCAATAGTCACTTCCAAAGAGTCGAATGTTCCCAGTCCTCTGAAATACTCTTTAAAACACTGAAAAAGAGGTCCCCAGAACCCCGAGGAACCCCATGGGCACACTCCTTCACCAGGCGAACCTAATTTAGCAACACATTTTAGATCCTGCAATATAATGTGTTGCTAAGCAAATTGTTCATTCCAGATCTTACAGAGTGTATTCTCTTTGAAGCTCTTGACTTCTTGATTTGACAAATATATTAGATACAGCTGGCTAGCCATAATATTTTTGCATCAGCGCGATTTCCCTTAAATTCATTATTTGTAGTAATTTCTGTTTTTCTGATTACTTAATGTCTGCTGGAAACCTGGTTCAATCAGTAAATATCTCATGGGAACTGTGAAACTGTATATGTGCTGCAGCTTCAGCCTGCACTGTACAAACAACATCCATGGGTTTAATTTAGAAACCGTATGGAGAATACGCTGAATAATATTTTGGGTGCCTTTGGTATGCAAGGGAATATCTTGCATATCATTTTCATGCAGTAAACCACCCATGGGTAGTTTGAGTAAAATCCATAATTCTTGCATGAACTACTAGTATTATGTGTGGAAATTACATAATTTTGCAACCTCAGGTATTAGGCATGGTTTTTGAGAGGTTTGAGGTGGTGGGGCCCTCCTGTAACAAGTGCAACTCTTATTTATTCACATTTCCTCCACTGTTGTTCTCAATCCATATGACTGACTAACATATCCACCATACAAATTACTTTCATATTTCACTTTACTAATTTACCACTAATCCTTTATGGGTTTGGAAGTAGTGTGCTATTCGCCGAAAAAGCGCTTCAACACCCCATCAAGGGCGCTATATAAATGCAAACCTTTTCCCCTCGTCTATCCCTCCACTGTCCTTCTCAATCCAAATAACTGACTAACATATCCACCACTCAAATTGCTTTCATATTTCACTATATTAATTCACCACTAATCCTTTATGGGTTCCGGAGTAGCGTGCTGCTCGTCGAAAAAGCACTACGACACCTCGTCAGGGATAGCAGGCGCTATGTAAATGCAATTACAATACAATTACAATTCTATACATATGATGTCTTGGACACTCTGTACTCTATACCTCATTAATACCTAAATTGAAACAGAAAGTCCAAATCTGATTAGGGAGTTGTTTTTTTACAGGCCATGGTACATATAGGATCTGGTTTTCTTATCAAATTCCGCCACTAAACCCGAAATCCAAATTAGGAATTTCATTGACAGAATTGTGGGCTGTATAGAAATGCTGTCAGAGGTCAGTGCAGCTTTCTAATCTTGATGGCATTCATTTTGAAATACGGGGAAAGATATCCTGCCTCACAATTCTATATCTGGCCAAGAACCCATAGGCATATATTTGTCTGCGTACAGTTGCCCTACCATGAGTTTGATTTGAATATTTTATTATTCACTAGTTTTAATCTGGTGCACTCAAAGGCAGTCAGGCTAGTCCCACATATGCATAGTCCGCACTCTTAGAAGAAATGCACGTTGTTTATCAGAGCAGATGTGTCTACCTTTGTCAACAGGCCTCAGCCTACAGAACAAAAAAATAGAGATGCCCCCCACCCAAAAAAGATCATGTGGATGGCGGTCATCCGAGGGGAACTCATTGCCATCTCAGCAGCGGACAATAAAATACTGTGTTGTGGTGATGTAGCACAAAGCATTCATAGACCTAAGAGAAACATGATTTAGGCATCAAGGAGGGCCCTCTTAAAAACCTGTTTAAGTGCCTTCCAAAAGGTGATTAACGAGGGCGATGTAGATCTTTGTCACTAATAAAACTTAGTGGTTGTCGGTGGTGGAGCAACAGGGAGGTTTACGTCTGGCCAAAGCTTGTTCTGCCAGTTTAGCCCACCTTACAGGGTCTACCCCGACGAGTTCCTTATTCCATGCAGTCCTTTAACTTCATGACCTGCAACTTATCTGCTAGACTCAAGGCCGGCTTTAGCGCTGGTGGCGCCTGGTGCAACAGTGTTTGTTGCGCCCACAATGACCACCCCACCCCTGCCATGGATTCCCTCTCCACCACCCTTTCACAGTGCTCCTCAAGTTTCCATAAACATTCTCTCTCAGATGCATTTAATTAGTTATTAAGCGTCACTCATACTAGAGTAGGGTGTCAGAGCTCTTTACATCACACACGCTACACAGAGACAATCAAACATAAGTGTGTAAATCAGTGTAAAGGAAATGTTTCATAAGTTTAAGAGTGCTTGCTCACAATCGATCATAGTTGTGTAAATCAGTCTATAGGAAATGTTACATAAGAGTGAGGACTACAAGGTGTAGGAGTCACACATCATTCATACTGGTAGACGGTACAGTTCAGGAATGCTTGGTCTGGGGAAGGGGGAAGCACAGACTCAGAATTTAACACGTAACACCATGTTTGGGGGTTCTCTTTAATAATAAGGATCGATTTCGCCCCAAATGAACTCTTTTTGCAACAATAATCTATGCTCTAACATATACTTAATAGTGTGCATGCAGTTCTATATTAGGACTTTAACTTATAAACTGCAAGTAACAAAAGGATATCTCTTAGAAAAGCAGTAACCCACTGACCTATTTACATTATATGCACTTTGTGATCTGCAATGTACACATTCTTTGAAGCAGGCATATTAATCCGCTGTGCTATTTTATGATCAGTCAAAACCTCAACTACACAAAACTCCAAACTCTCTCCAGGAAGAACATTAATCACCGGAGTTATCTTGACATTTTTATTGTTGCCTGGAAATTGCTGGCGGCAAGGAATGCGGCAGCAGGTGCTTTTAAAAACAAAATAAACTTGCAAACACAGCACCCCCTGAAGTCAACACCCGGTGCGGTGGCACCGGTAGCACTGCCCTAGAGCCGGCCCTGTGTAGACTGAGGAAGTTCTTAGTAGCAAGCTGCCACAATTGAACTAAATCCAATCATACAAGGGATGCCAGTGCAGTCAGAAAAGGATTGCAACAGTCTGATAAATTATTTGTGCAAGTAACAGAATGTAAAATAGACTTCAATGGCATCAGAGTAGATTTTGGTGAGATGTGTGGAAGTTCGTTACCATCATCCAGCTACGAAACAGAAATTGGATTGCTTATTACAGAGAACCAAGACCTGCTGGTGAGAACACGAAAGCACCACTTCGAAAATCTGAGAATATACATTAAGGAAGATGTCCAAGGAAAATCAACAGCTGTAGGAGAGTAGGATCTGCACTTATGTTGCCCCCACTTTTTTTCTGATGTTAACACTGGTTTCTGGCTATAGTCTGGCTGGGTCCCTGCTAATCAGGGCCCCAGTCTCTCTGTTCTCTCTAAACGACTTGGAGTGCATATTAGATGCACTAGTGATTGGATACTGTGGTACCTTATGAGCCCCTAATATATGGTACCTTAGGTACCAAGGGCATAGGTACTTCACAGGCCTACCAGGGGCTGAAGCATGTATTATGCCACCCCTGGGAAGCAGACTAAATCTGACACCACAGGCCTGCTACTGCAGCCTGGGTGAGGTAGTGTTAGCACTCCTCACTGAGGTATAGGTTCCTATAGCTCACCTTACACACACATATAAACCTATCAGTCACCCCTAAGGCAGGCCCTATCAATCCTGAGGGCAGGGTGCTTGGTTTACAATGTGAGGGGGTGCCTCTGCATGAGCAGGGCCCCTCTGCAGCTGGCAGAGTCTATTCTCTGTGGCTGTTTGTGAATGCGGTTAAACCATATACTCTTAAGTGCATAATAACCTAGCGGTAAATGCTAACTTTGGAATGACTGCATCAAAACATGTCGTGTTTGGTGTCAACCAACTTGGAATCATACCCCCACACCAGTGACTTCTAGAGGGGACAACATGTACCTACTGTGGAAACGCAGTAGAGATCTGAAAGAGCCCTGGCATCACAAAATGGATGCCACCAGCACAGACACTGGGCTGCCCTCCTGCTGCTGACAGAAACTCGCAGTGGAGGAGGCCCAACAATAGGCATCCTGTCACAGGGAGGTGTCACCACCTTCCAGACAGGATTTAGTGTATTGGGGCTGGGTGCGTGCACTCTTAGAGTGCTTTGAAGTCCTGCACTGGGGGAGCAGTAGGCTCCTCTGTGCATATGCCGGCTCAAACCGGTTCAGGGGCTACCTGCCCCTACTCTGGCACGAAACTGGACAAAGGGAAGTGGGAGTAACCACCCACTCCCCTGACCCTCCCAGAGGAGTGGTCATAGAGCTAGTCCCTCCCTTCCTTTTAGTATAAGTTAGGGAACCCTTGCCATTGCAAGTTAGATATCCCTGGATGACGCTTTACAAGAAGAATCCTGGCCCTTTGATGTTCCACTACCTTTGGAAGACAGAAGAATCTCCCTTGGAGTCAAGGAGTGACTCCCCTGCTTGGTAGGCACCAAAAACTTGAATCAACATTCGCAAACTTTCCCGCTCCCGCCGAAGTCCGAAGTCTCTGCAGCCCCAGAAGTAGATTTCCTGACTTCTCGACGGCCATTGTGAGTCCCCAGCAGAGCTGAGGCGAGTGGACCCCAAGAGTGACAATTGAACCGCAATACCTGGGAACCGTGCACTATTTTTAAGTGCAACCCCTTCACGACATTCTACGAACTTGTGCTTTGGACCACGTGTGGCCCAAGCGTCCAGCAGGATTTCCCTTGAAAATCAGAGGCCTACCTCGTCCCAAGTGACCGTGGGGGCCTGTGAAGCGAATCCTCATGAGGCATCTTTGCAATCCCTTGCCGGCTGGCTTGTGGGTTCCCTGAAGACTTCTTCATCAAACCAAAGGGCTCCTCTGGCTGCTCCAGGCCTGCCCTGACTTACCTTCGCTGGGTGAGTCCCTCAGACTTTACTGGTCTGCACCGCTGACTTTCTTTGATTTCCACGAGGCTTGCTGTTGCCAAGGCTTGTTGGCTCCAATCCGGTTGCCGACACCTCAGTAAGCTGCAGACTTTGTGGGTCACTCTGAATCCAGCTCCTGGTTGTTGTCGACGCCTCCTGGACCTCGTGGGTAAAGAGTCAAAACACCCTTGATCACCTGAAATCACCTGACTTCCGTGGGCATCCATCTTCCTGGCCCCGGGTCACTGGCAAGTGACTGTGAACACTGTCCCTTCTGCTTTCAAGTCATCTTCATCCTGAATCCAGCCTTGGATTCCACCGGACACTTCTTCAGTCTTCGCGAACAGCAAAACTTCTTCGGCTTCCATAGAAAACGACGACGCGACCCGAAACCAAAAGACACCGATGCACCCGGCTTCCCTGGGTGAGGTAACTTGTACACTCCGGTGCTCCTGTGGGTGTTGGCACTCGAACTACTTACCTTGTAAGTGACTTCCTTGTAGACTCTCTAGAAGTACCCTTAAACTTTAAAAATCTAACCGCGACTTGCTCCATTGAAATCAATAGGGAACCCGCGCATGTGTTCTCACACTGCACGCGTCTCCCGTGGGTCTTTTACTTACCTGCCTTTGGTGGATTAGTGAAGCCCCAGTAATTCTACAGGCCCTAGGCTTTGTCCCTCTGCAAGTCGACTTTCCTAAACCTCTTTTTTAGTATATGGTCAGGTACGCCCCTAGGGCCCCAGCCATATTTGTGCTTAACTTATTGTGAAACGTTGATTTGTGCATATGTTCCTGACTTCTAATCTCATAAAGAGATTAGTAGAGTGTGTCTAGAAATAAATACATATATATTTGGTATCTATACCTGTGTGGTGTCCTTTCATTTGGTAATTCAAGAGATTATAAGGTAAAACAAGCTGCTTTACATTCCTCTGAGACTTAGCCTGAAGGCTGCTCTCCACAGCTACCACTAGGATAGCTTTCTTTAAAAGGTTGTTTTAAACCTATCTACCATAAGAATCGAATTGGACTGGTGCAAGGTGGCCACTATAACTAGTGACCAGCATATGCCAGGCCAACTTCTCACAAGAGCACATACCGTAGATACCAAAAAGGATAGAGTCCCAAAAAATGTAGTTTTACTCTTGCTGCAACAAGAGTTGAGAATAGAAATTTTTATAAGGAGGACTTCAGTCTACGATGACCAACATTTGATGACGGAAGGGACATCCACACTTCAATGTCACAGAGGCAGATCCTCTTCTAGTGAATGTCTGCCAATGCCAAATCTCTAAAATACAAATGGGTGCTGTCGCCATACGTACAACTCAGCCGCAGCCCGTGCTGGTAAGAACAGTACGGCGGTGGGGCTGTGATTTCATCAGATGCCAACAAGAGAAATTAATTATTGATTTAATTTTCGCTCGTGGTCGTCTCACAAATCCCCCTCCCAACCTGGACTCACCGCTCTTACCTGCATGGGCCGCTACTGGTACAGATAGGGATGCCTGAGCCAAACCACAGGTCTTTCATGTAAACGTTAAAAAAAAAAAAAAAATAGGTGAAAGGACCTACCCTTCTGACCTCCCATACGCCATAGGGACAGACTGCTTGGCAAGATATGAAGTATGAAAAACAGTCCTGGACACCACCATTTATCCATATGCGAAAAGAAAGGATGGATAACAGTATCCCTGTGCGGTCAAGCAGCATGAACCACCCTCCACTTTAATGGTGGCTGACTTTGTGCCGGGACCAAACCAGTAGGCAAACTGAAGAGGCTGAAGGAAGGAATGTTGTGTGAGAGGTTGTTGTTGAGGTAATGCACATATATTCTCTGGAAAAGATAGAGGGCCAGATGTACAACCCTTGGCTTTTGCGACTTGCAAATTGCAAAAAATTGCGAGTCGCAATTTGCGAGTCGCAAAATCCAATGTACAACAGTGTCAAAGACACTGTTAGCGATTCCCAATGGGGTCGCAAAATGCGAGGTTCATGAACAACAATGAGCCACTCGCAATTTGCGACCCCATTGGGAATGGCTGGCCCTCCCAGGATGATGGTCTGCTGGGCTCAGTAGACCTCCATGTCTGGGACTGCTTTTCAATAAAGCAGTTTTTGTTTTTAAATGCAGCCCGTTTTCCTTACAGGAAAACGGGATACTTAAATAAAAAATTAAACGTTTTCGTTTAATTGTTTAAGGGCAGGTAGTTGTCCCTGGGACCACTGCCTGCCCTTAAAAAATATTTTTAGAGCCAGCCACAAATGGGAAGGGGTCCCCTGGAGACCCCTTCCCATTTGAGACTCCTTTACCACACTCTTGAAGAGGGCGGTAAATTGCAAGTGTTTCGCGACCGCAATTGCTGTTGCGAAACATTCATACATGGCTTGTGAGTCGCTATTAGGAAGGGAACGCCCCTTCCTAATAGCGAGTCACAAAACACTATTTTGCGAGTCGCAATTTTTTGCGAGTCGCAAAATAGTGTTAGTTCATTAGCCATGTAGGTTTTTGCATGCGCAAACGGGTCGCAAACCCGTTTACGCATGCAAAAACAGGTCGTACATCTGGCCCAGAGACTTGGGGAATAATGTGGGATTGAGGTAATTCTCCTTCATAGCAGACAGCCAGTACCTCAATACAAATCTAAGCACTTCGTGGCTTCTCCTTGGGTTTGAAGTAGTATGTGAATAATCAAGCCACCCGGAAGCACTTTACGCCTTGCAAGGGCTATGGAAAACGCTATATAAATACCAATACAATACAGTAAGAATTCTGCCTCGATAACATGATGTAATAGTTCCTAAACAGAGTAGGGCCTGTCAACGAGGATGCAGAAGAAGGGAGCTAAGGATTTTGGAGGTTTAATTAGTGATTGTATCAGCGCTTAATTTGAGACAGTGGTTTCCGTGCTTGGCACCGGCACTTAATTGTCAGCACCGGCTCTTGTGACAGTCTACCACATGGTGGCGCTATCAGTTTAATTTTGAGATGAGCACAACACCCGTGTTTAATAAGTCAAAATCCAATGTACAACAGTGTCAAAGACACTGTTAGCGATTCCCAATGGGGTCGCAAAATGCGAGGTTCATGAACAACAATGAGCCACTCGCAATTTGCGACCCCATTGGGAATGGCTGGCCCTCCCAGGATGATGGTCTGCTGGGCTCAGTAGACCTCCTTGTCTGGGACTGCTTTTCAATAAAGCAGTTTTTGTTTTTAAATGCAGCCCGTTTTCCTTACAGGAAAACGGGATACTTAAATAAAAAATTAAACGTTTTCGTTTAATTGTTTAAGGGCAGGTAGTTGTCCCTGGGACCACTGCCTGCCCTTAAAAAATATTTTTAGAGCCAGCCACAAATGGGAAGGGGTCCCCTGGAGACCCCTTCCCATTTGAGACTCCTTTACCACACTCTTGAAGAGGGCGGTAAATTGCAAGTGTTTCGCGACCGCAATTGCTGTTGCGAAACATTCATACATGGCTTGTGAGTCGCTATTAGGAAGGGAACGCCCCTTCCTAATAGCGAGTCACAAAACACTATTTTGCGAGTCGCAATTTTTTGCGAGTCGCAAAATAGTGTTAGTTCATTAGCCATGTAGGTTTTGCATGCGCAAACGGGTCGCAAACCCGTTTACGCATGCAAAAACAGGTCGTACATCTGGCCCAGAGACTTGGGGAATAATGTGGGATTGAGGTAATTCTCCTTCATAGCAGACAGCCAGTACCTCAATACAAATCTAAGCACTTCGTGGCTTCTCCTTGGGTTTGAAGTAGTATGTGAATAATCAAGCCACCCGGAAGCACTTTACGCCTTGCAAGGGCTATGGAAAACGCTATATAAATACCAATACAATACAGTAAGAATTCTGCCTCGATAACATGATGTAATAGTTCCTAAACAGAGTAGGGCCTGTCAACGAGGATGCAGAAGAAGGGAGCTAAGGATTTTGGAGGTTTAATTAGTGATTGTATCAGCGCTTAATTTGAGACAGTGGTTTCCGTGCTTGGCACCGGCACTTAATTGTCAGCACCGGCTCTTGTGACAGTCTACCACATGGTGGCGCTATCAGTTTAATTTTGAGATGAGCACAACACCCGTGTTTAATAAGTCAAATCACATTGAAAATGAACAATACCAGTCTCTCACGCAATATTATAGTTGTGTGACCTAAAATAGTTTTACTTGTCACACTTGTAGGAGTGTGATAGTTAGGTGTTATGTTCGTAATATCATTAGCAGCGCTGACAGGGGCAATGTGTGGTGGAGGTCACAGGGGCCATCTGAGAGAGGCCCTGGCTCTTAATTGTTTTTTTTTTAGAAATTAAGCACCGAATCGTATCATGAATTTTATCTGCTCCATTCTAAAACAACAACATAATATTCTTCATGCAATCAACTGAATGAATAACAGTGAACACTGGGGCAAGTGGAATCAAACGTTGCCTTAGCATAAGGTGGACTGTTGAAGGTTAAAGCAACGTGAATCCAAAGACGTTTTGCAGCCTTTGTGTGTGCCATGAAACTGTATCTCCAAAACTAATTTGGGCCCTTTATGCCACTAGTTTTCTTTTCAATTGAACACTCTATCATTCCACACAGCCTAGGGCTGTGCAAATTTCACATAATTTTCTTTTGAGTAATTATGCGAAATTTTGGTAAAATGAGGTCAAATTACACCAAACGACAATCTGGCATTTTGCACTATTTTTTAGTGCGAAATGCACCCTTGCAAACTTTTTTGACTCAAGGAGAGCACTTCCTTCTAAAAATAATAGTGCCACAAATATGAGGCACTCTGGGGCGTATCAACAACAACCGTTGATAATTATCGCTAAGCGCACTTAGCGCTAGGATAATTATCGCCTACTAGCGTGGATTTTTATCACTGAGATAGCGTGCTATTAGCAACGCTTATCTCAAAAGCGATAATAATCCTAGCGCTAACTGCCTAACGTGAGATTATCGCTGGAAACCCAGCGATAATCTCACGAAATGTGGCATTAGTTTGTTGATAGGCCCTCACAAACTTAGCCATGATATCCACCCTCCATAGGATATCATGGCTAAATCAGTCCTGAAGCAGGCGTAAGGAAAGTAGCGATAACAGGGGTTATCGCTACTTTTCTTGCCGCTATGCTTCATAGCGTGGGGCTTGATGATAGGAGAAATGTCGCTTAGCGACATTTCTCCTGCCATGTTAGGTCAGGAACGGCCACTTTGCATCTCATTAGAGATGCAAAGCTGGGCGTTAAGATTCTAAAGCAAGGTTTCACGCGTTAGCGTGACCTTGCTAATTAGGCGATAAAATTATCGCCGCTTTTCGGCAAAAGCGGCGATAATTTTCTATCGCCTTGTTGCTGATATGCCCTTCTGTTGTTCTGCTTTGTTTTGGTGGTCCTGCGATGGGATTTATACCCGACCTACAATTATAGAGTAATGCTGTCAATTTCATTGAATTTCGCATAGTCCAGGTCTAGCAAAAGCTCGGAGTCCAAAGGGGCTATATACTTCTAGATTTGCCAATCCACTGATTTAAGCTGAAGGCTACTGTTTTTTTTTTAAACATTACGTACTATAACTATATCCATATCATGCATCGGTTTAGTAGAAACTGTGGAGTTTAACTGCTAAATTCCCGAAAAAGAATTACGAACCACTTTCTGAGGCTGTACGGTATTCCAAAATGCATGCACCTCAGTTGTTGCTGCAGTTGCTAATTTGACATCTTGCTAGCGGGTCGAAGGTTGGCCGCAGTGATTAAGCACACACATTTTTACCATGTATTTTCTATCATATGTCATGTAGGTAAAAAGTCACCCAATAATTTCCTCTTATCTTGGACCCTTCTACTGAAAAGTTGTTTTCAGTGATGTCATTGTGGGGGCAAACGTCATGCAATGTAATTTCTAATGATGTCACCTTATGCTAATTAGTGGTTTTTAAACCTGCAAAATCCTGTAGGTTATAAGATGTTGCCAAGTATAGAGATGTGATGACACTTTTTTAAGACAAACAAGGTCAACTTATCAAGCCTTTTCAAGGGCAGCTGTATGAAGTTCTATTGCCAGATCATCTACTGACAGTGCATATTTGAAACAAGCATTTTCAAAGACAATATGGTGAGCCTTGGCAAACTAGTGTGCTTTTCCTTTTTTACATTATTTTTTAACATTGCAAGTATATGTCAAGAATTGATAGGAGGTGGTTCTGACCATCTGAACTGCCCGGATTTTTCACTTTTTGAACCCCATTTGTTGAGCTTTTACTGTGGGAGAGCCTCATAAGTTGGGACTCACCCACAGTGAACTCATGATGAAAGGGACTGCATGTGTATTTTACTGATGTCCCCCTGGCGCGAGTAGGCCGCTGCGCTACAGCCAGAGTAAGGGGCACTGGGCTGGTTACACGCAGACACGTGTGTACACACGTGTGCACAAGTGTAAGGGCTGGGGGGATTCCTGGCGTGCGCAGTCCAGGAGCAGCTACAAATTGAATGGTGTGGCAGGACTTATGCAGAACTGGGTGGTGACATGGAATAGGCTTTCTACAAGAAACATTGGAGGGAAAGTCAGTGTGCTTTACTGTTTTTATTTCGTTATTCTCCTATGAGGATGGGGAGCACATTGGCTAGTTTTACTTTCCTAGGGCCTACAAATGACAGACACGCACCAAAGTCCACTGTAACTTAGGTGAGAAGAAGTATTCTGTAGAGTCCAAAGTCATATTTGTACTGCTTTTGGGTCATCCAGAAAGGTCATATTTTTCTGAGTCAGGTCATAACCAGGGCCTGGCTGGAGTTGACCCTGCCAGGCTGAATTAATGACCTTCCTCCTCAAGCTGTAGCATCAGAGGCCCAGCCCTGCACAACAAGCATTCCAGATGGGTGGAGCTACAGGTTCAACCATCAGCAGCTGACACCTGGTGCCAGGGACTAAGCTGCTCTGGAGAGAAGGCAGAGAGGGGGAAAAGGGCTCTCAGAGACCATGTGGCATGAGACCCCTGGCCGATGCCATTTTGAACAAACCCAGAGGCCTGGCCAGGAAGGAGGGAGCAGGGGCAGAGAGGTGATGTGTCACTGTGTGATAGGGCAAACAGAGACTTCCTGCCAGCCCCCTCCCCATTCTTTAAAAAGAGTCTGCACAGGAAGAGGAGCTCTCTCTGGGGTGTGGTCTGCTGAGGAAGACTGGTGCTGGAGCCTGACGCCATGAGCAGTTGGAAGGAAGAGCCCCCTGGCTGTCCCAGGATGCAGAATTGCGCCAGGAAGGGAGGCCAGGACCAGTGAGCAGAAGCCTGGATCTCTGCGCAAGGAGAAGAGAGGCCCTGGAGAAGAGCCAGGTGAGAGGCTGGCGCAGGGAGCCAGTGAATGCAGCTCCCTGCTGAGTTCCCCCTCCTTGAGACCAGGAGGGCAAAGGAAATTGCTTCCAGTGGCTGGGGTGCGTCGCCAGGAGCAAGAAGAGGCCAAAATTGTGAAGATCGGTCCCCTGGGGGCTGAGATATGCCCCCCAGAAGGTAGGTGACCTTTGACCTCTGCCAGGAACAAAACGAAGCGCGCGGGGCTCTGCCGCCGGTCCAAGATGTGCCCCCCGGGTGGGTCAGTTCCCGGGGGCTGCCTCCACAAGAAGTTAAGTCAGGGAGCGCAGTCGCGCTCCCCATGAAACTGCACAACAAAACGGGGTGCCAGGAGCCCACCCTGGCCCCTGATGAGACTGGAGGGAGAGGAGCGCCTTCGCGCCCCTGTTGCGGGAGAAGAAGAAGCTGGGGAGCGCCATCGCGGTTGCCATGAAGACTCTTCAGGGGCCCGGGATTCCAACTCCGGGCCCCCTCACCGCCAAAGCAACGTCGGGGAGCACCGTCGCGCTACCCGTGAAGATTACCTGGGGCCCGGGATCCCAACTCCGGGCCCCTCCTTCCCCGAAGCTAAGTCGGGGAGCGCCATCGCGCTCCCCATGAAGAGGAGCCAGGGGCCCGAGAACCCATCCCCGGGCCCCGACGTGGTGGAGGAGGACGGGAGAGTGCCACCACACTCCCCCGTGGCCCTGGGAAGGCGGGAAAGTGCTGTCACACTCCCACGAGGGCTGGCCGACCGACACAAGAGTCCGTGTCTGCCTGCCGGAGCGGGCAGACCAGAAGAGAAGTGCTGGCTCCGGCAGCCGCACACGAGGGTGCAGACCAGACCGGGAGCCAGCTGGAGCAGCCGGGGGTGGGCCTCCGGGCTGCACTCACCTCCGAACACGCTGGCAATGCGGGGTGCCCAGGTGGGACCGGGCCCCCGCGAAGAGGAGAGAGGTGGACAGAGCAGCCGGTGGTGGGCTCTCCGAGCTGCAGGACTCCCCAGGGGGTCCGGGTGGGACCAGACCCTCCAACGATCCTGTAAGGCAGGGTGCCCGTGTGGGACTGGGTCCCCGCGAAGAGAAGAGTGGCCTGGGGTGCCAAGCATTCCCCCATCTCTGCATTTTAGATAAGCGGCTCTCCCACTGCTCTGGAGAGAGCCGTGATGCCCGTGATGGGGCACTGCACCACATCCTGACTTTGTGTTGGGGGCCCGGTCCCACCCGGACCCTGTACTGCCAGGTGCCGCTTTACGCTGAACAGCAGCCGCGCAGGTGTACAACATGGCTATAACACATTGGCAAAGCCAATTGCTCTTGCATAGATGAGACCTATTATGTTTTCCAATGCTTGATTTGTTTCACGTGCAGAGGGATGTGCCCCACCTTCCACTGTCACAACCTCCTATGTCCTGCCTCTCACTTATTATTTCCCTGTATGCACCCGCTGCTAAGCGTTAGGCTGTGGTGAGTTGGAGGCAAGGTAAATGACCGGTGGAGAGTAGTAAGCAACAGAGTCTGCATAAAACACAATCTAGACAAGGATCTGTCAATGCCTGTTTGCTACATGGGAATATAGTGAAAGTACTCACTTCAGAGTCCTGTTTGACATATGATGTGCTGGTACTCTCCCATTAAATATATTGCACCAATGCTGAGAAGTACAGGTACTCTCCCTTTCAAATTAAAGAAGTGCAGGTACTATCCATTTAAAGGACTGGTCAATGTATCGCAGGTGTGTCCTATAGTATCTCATGCTAACCTCGGTCTTTAGCGCAGAGACGTCTGCCAATGAACCCCAGCCACATGCCTACATCCCCATCTAATCCATGTTCTGTCAATGCACCTCACCCGTGACCTATAGTTGCCCTTGCTAATCCAGGATGGTAGTTTATAATGATATGTCATGAACCCCACCCACTCCCCTTTAGCACTACCTAATCCAGGTTCAGCCAGTGCTCCCACGGTTTGAAAGGCGGCACTCTGAGCTAATTGACCACTACCGTCTATTTAAAACCTAAATTGAGGAGACTGTGACCACGGCCAGACTGGGAATAGAAACCAGTCATGGCAGTTCCTCTCGACCGGCCCTGATGCTACTCCCGGTGCCCGCTACGGCCAGTCCGCCTGACTGTGACTTTGTAGATGTGGGAGATTGTTAGGGACTCCAGGGCAGAAAGGGATTATTGAGCTCAACCGGAACTATCAGAGCTATTTATTATTAATGTCCTAGGACTATTCCTGGTATTAAGCACAAATCTAGACTGCTCCACCAGGACAGGTATGTACATGGTAGTACAATGCAGGTCAAACATTTGCCCTCCTGGAGGAATTATTGGTAAATGGTCTTGTGTGCTTTCTTGACATCCTGAGTGTGGGCGGTTATTCTCAGTCTCGACGTACACCTGATCCAACTTCTCAGCTCTTGTGGTAATGGGGTGGATATGGTTTCTCAGTGTTTTAGGGACTTTAATTATTTGGCAGGAAACCTATGGGGTGCGCCAAGCAGGTTCATTGAATTTCTGTAATATAGGCACTTAATTTCTCCACAAGCCGCAGGAATACCTGTGGGAAGTATCAGTTCTTCTTGCTCAGCTCCTTACAGTCCTCCTCTTCTAGGCGGTGTCTCCCTCGTGCAAGGTTAGGCCCAGTGCCCCTCCTAGGAAGTCAGTCAGCTCCTTACTTCAAGGCAGGCACCAAGGCAGACAGCTCCTGGCAGACTGTCAAACTCCCCAGGTTTCTGTTTCAATGTTGGCAAAGGGGAAACAGTTTCTTGGTTCCACTGATGGGAGATGCCTTGATTCTGCTATAGAAATCTTGGGGCACTGGCTGGTAGTTTCTGCCTCAGGCTGACACTAAGGGGAAAATGTATGGTTATTTGGCACAGGGCAGCACAGAAAGTCACCTTGCTGCCCAAAGTGAAAGGGCAGGAATGCGAAGTATCTATAACATACGACACATTCCACTCCTTTCCCCCTGGCCTGGCGTCGTTTTGGCAGCCTAGCACCAATACAAGCACCCATGCACCATGGTGCAAGGAAGCCTGCGTTGCATGCAGGATTGTTTTGTGCAGGAAGGGACAACATGTGGAGAAATAAAGGTATTTCTCCTTGTTGCGCATCCCCTGGAGAGGCGTAAGGTTTTGGCGCATCCCTGGGTTTACATGGTCCTGTAAATCTGGGGATGCATCAAAATCTATTGGTGTCACGTGGGCACACCCACCACAATACCCATGGAATGCCTCTCTAGCACAGAGTAAGGCAACGCAGCAATTTGCACTGCCTTGCCTTACGCCATATCTATGATACCATTCAAAGCAACGCAACGTGGGTTTGTGTGATCTTATAAATATGGTTTGGTGGTTTACACGGCCATTGCATCACAAAAAGTGATGCAAAGGTGGCACAAAGGTCTCATAAATATGCCCCTAAGTTAGCAGACAGAGTTTGTGCATTGTCGAAGTCCACTCTGGGATTGGTTTTGGGCAGTTCCTGCTCTTTGCTTATTTCTCCCAGACTGGTACAGCCATGGTCTTTGTAACAGAGGGACAGAAGGATGGTAAAGCACACACAGTGTGGTCCAACGATTGGTGGCCATTGGAGTGGGGATCTACACAAATCCCCCCAAAATATGGCCAAAAATGTAAGTGGACTCATGGATGATAACCTTTCTATGAAAGAGCATGTCAATTCAATTGCTGGTTCATGTTTTAGTCTGATGTGAATGCTCAGACAAGACTTCCATTGGATTCCTTTGCAGACCAGAAAAACACTTGTCCAGGCACTGAAAGTGAGTCGCCTGGAAGACAGCAATGCATTAATGGTTGCCATGAACGAAGGTCTCTTCTCTAAACTTCAGGTTGTTCAGAACATGGATGCCTGCCTGGTCTGCAACCTTCCTCCCCGTACTCCATCTGGACCTGTATGACGATCCCTTCATTGGCTTCCCATAAAAAACATGTACTTCTCTGTTTAGTTTTTAAATCCTTACATGGGAATGATCCAGGCTATCTTAAAAACAAGCTGCACCTATATATTGCTGCCCGCTACCTTAGATCCAGCGTATGACTGCTGTTACGTCCCAGGCTTACTTGTACGGCCAGGCATGGGGTTGCTCCTTTTCCTTCTTGGCCCCTTAACACTGGAACCAACTACCCTTACAGCTGCGCCCTTGTCGGGACCTGCTTCATTTAAGAAATCTCTAAAAACATGGCTGTTCAATCTTCAATGTTATCGTGATCTGCGACCTGTGTTGACTGCTCAACCGCTGAGAGATCCCTTCGGGGAGGAGTCGTGTGATGAATAAATCTATGTAACATAACATGGTGGAAAGAACTTGGGAGTCTCCTGCCAGGAGAAGCCCAAAACAAAGGCACAGACGAGGGAGAAATCTCCCCAATTAACCACCACATAGCCTGCTGTGAGTAACACATCTGGGAAATAAGGAAGCAGGAAGAAAGCAGTGACATTCTCTACACTGCTGGGGGACCCTCAGTCTAATATTTCTTGTCTGGTCCATTTCAATGTACCTCAGACGTACCGGGGAAAAACTTTTAACTCACCACGCCTTGTTATCTGGGACTCCCTCCAACCCTCCACCTTAGGTTCCACTCAAATGCAAGAAATCACAATGGATTCCTTTCTGCCCGCACTTTGACAAGGCCTGTCAATCAGCGATGTGATGAGGGACGTGCTGATGGGCTTGTCTTTCAAATACATTCTACCCGATCCGCACGCGTCAGACGGAGTCATTCATTGACTAGTGCAAGTTAAGGTAAGACACGGGAGCTGCTCGCTGCGCGATGTCTGGTGCTTGTTGAACGTTTTCCCCTTGTGGCGAGTTCAATTTCCACCTGCACTTTTAGAAATTGGCTGAATAACGGTTGCAAATCGGATTCCTCTGCTGAATGAATCAGCTGCCTTTCTGAGAAAAGGCACTTGTCACCAAGCGGTGTTTTTCGCTTCATCTAGCACTTTGTTAGCTTCTTTTGGTCACGCTCCCTCACAATTTTTTCATTTCTACAATCCCATTTAGAATTCCACTGAATTGCTTTTACAACTCAGAGCCTTATGCTGAATGATTCAGCTGTTTCTGCTAACACAAGGTAAGACGTGCGCTTTCTCAAAGCGGCGATTTCTACTGACTTTAGCCGGCAATTTTTAGTATCTAAAACTTATTATTGAATACATCTAAATTTGAGATCTTTTGTATTCCACCATTTATTGCATAATCCAACCTGATGGTGGATGTCCCTTTTCTCAAATCGACCATGTAGGAATCATTACCACTGCATCTAGTAGGTCAATTTGATCAACCCTTTTGTAAATAACCTTGTTCCCTTCTCCATTGAAACACACCATACTGATTCTATGAATCATTGTGGCCATTACAGGCTGTCCTCTTCCACCTCACTGTCCTGAAGAAGACTCGCTGTGACATTGGTTCAATAACGCATGTTGCTGGGTCGAAACGTCGACACCTCGCAACAATCCATGTCTTACAGTTTCCTCACCCCAAAGCTGGAATAGGATTGAGACCAGGGGATTTGAGATTATTTTGTATAAGGACGGATGTCAATTGATTCATACATTTTATTTGGTTGCAATCTTCCCACTGAATATATTTTACACACAATATCACTTTGTCACTTTCTTCACCTATTCACCAAAAGTCACGCACTAGTTATTTTTCATTGATTGAAATGTTCATGTGACAGCCTTGTAAATACGAAAAGAAAAAAAGAATAATATACTGATTTTTTAAATCATACAATAACATTGTTTCTCGGTACATAATAATTATGGAACACTAAGAAATTGTTCATCCGACAGAACCGTTTGTTGTTTGTTGTGAATAGCCACGTTTGGCAGATACACTCCACACTCAACCCACTGTATACACATGGGTTACACTCACAAATATGTCATCCAAGTCTATCATGGGTAGAGCGAAGGGCCAAGGTAAAGGGAGCTAGCAAACCAATTCAAATATACAAAAGAGGTCAGTATGCAACTCTCCCTATCAGGGGACAGGTAAAAAGGCCTGTCCTGTCACTATAATGTGTTGCTGCCTCCAGTGCTAGTGCGCTACTGCCCAGTGAGCTAACAGTAGCCATGCTCTTTAAAAAAAGGATCGCATGGTGTGAGCTTTCAACCACAGTGCACATTTTGGGTTGTATTCTATGCCACAGAAATCCCTCAGAACAGACATGAATGTCATGTGGGCTGAGGTAACAATGTGAAACAAGCATATGCAATGCAATATGTCTCACATTTGAGAGAGTGTAAGCTTTTGGCATTGTAAATGACCATGCCTTTTATTTATGCGTTTTCAAAACCAACACATATATAAAAGGCACTGTCATTTCTAACGCCAATAGCACAAACTCTAGCAAATGCGAAACCACTTTCCTAGTGGACGCGCCCCTTTCTTTATATGCTGCTCGTCGTATTCAGGTTACAGCGAGCCGCGTCTAAAGAAAGGGACGTGGCCACCTATAAATGAAAGCACGTCATGGGGCGCTTTTATTCAAAATAAAACAAACATTTGTTCACAAATGTTTTTTGGGAGGTAAAGGTGCCCCATGCCGTACTTTCAGTTTAATGGTGTGCACGCTCCTTTCTTTAAGACGCTGCTTGCTGTAACCTAATTATGGCAAAAGCGTCTAAAGAAAGGGGCGTGGACACTATGGGGCATATCAGCAAGAGCCGGCGATAATTATCGCTCAGCGCGACGATAATTATTGCCGGCTAATGCTGAATTTTATCGCTGAGATAGCGTGCTATCAGCAACGCTTATCTCAACAGCGATAAAATTCCAGACGCAAGCTGCCAAATGTGCGATTATCGCTGGAAATCCAGCGATAATCGCACAACGTTTGGCGATAGCTTGCTGATAGGGCAGGGCAGACTCAGCCATGATATCCACCTTCCATTGGATATCATGGCTAAGTCAGACTGAGAACAGATGTAAGGAAAGTAGCGATAACCGCGGTTAGCGCTACTTTTCTTATCGCTCTGCATGTTAGCGTGCAGCTTGATAATTGGAGAAATGTCGGTTAGCGACATTTCTCCAGTTATTTTGGGGAGGAACGCCCACTTTGCATCTCATTAGAGATGCAAAGCTGGGTGTTAAGGAAAAGGGCGTTGAGGCATGGAAACATGCGTTAGCGTGTCCATGCTGATAGTGCGATAAAATTATCGCCGCTTTTTGTCCGAAAACAGACGCTAAAGCGGCGATAATTTTATCGCCGGCCCTTGCTGATGTGCCCCTATGTAAGTGAAACCATGGTATGGGGGCTTTCACTGAGAAAAAAAATGTTTTGTAGTGTGGCCGCTCAAGTTGAAGCTCAAGTTGAAGTTGAAGTGCTGCCAATATAAATAAATAAATAACTAAGTGCAGCCGCTATACTTAAAGCGGACTGCACTACTAAAGTAAAGAAAGAAAGAAAGAAACAGACGTCCGCTATAGTTAAAGTGGACCACCATTAATAATTAAAATAAAAGTGTGGCTCCGTGCTGCTTGTAGGAAATCACGTAGTGGGTGGAATAGGGGCAAATAATTGAAGAAAATAGTGCACACAGCCTAGATAAAGCAGACCGTGTAACAACACAAGTAAAAAGTCCAGTCCTTATGGGAGGTTACAAATGCAGACAAGGCGGTACAAAGGAGGGACTACTAAGCTTATTCATGAATGAAAAGCAACAATTTAGAAAGGACAGTAACAGGAGCCAAATGGAAAGATGGGCGGGACTTGGGCGGAGCTTCAAGTCCCAATCTGAAACAGCATGCCGCATAGAGCAGCGCATGCGCTGCTCAGACATGACCTAAACATCCTTCCGAACTTTCTATGGGGACCTCGAGGGAGAGGCCGCACTTTCAAGAGTCATGCAGGGCACCTTTTCCTTCCCAATCGTATACACTTATTCTAAGTGTATAAGTTATTATGCAAGTGCAATTGACTATCAATACAAAGGAAAAGTGCAACACTGCTGACCCCTAGTCATGGTGAACAAGTGTAAACGCTTTTCAAAAAATACAAAATTGATGGCTACACAGGAATGGCATCAGCCTTTGGAAAAACGAGTGCGTCAATGTTTTACAACTATTTTCTCCGTTGTGGTACAATCTTGTTACAAAGCCATGCTGGTGCAAGCCCCACTCGCATGTAGACTGCCTGAGGGGCTACAGAAAGGTCAAAAGGTCAGGCACCTGAGACATAAATCTTGCGGAAAATCAGATATGATCAAATGCCATTACGAACCATAGCAACGGCCTGTTATAAACATTGTTCACACTGTAAGAGTTATAGTACAGACTGTCAAGCCTCTTTAACTGCTCTTCAAAGGTGTCCTTCACGTTAAACCATTATTCTCAGCAGAGAGACCAGGAAAAGAATGTGCGAAGAGTATGAATTGCCTCTTGAATCCTGGTGTGGGCTACCACTTGTAAGTGGTATTTTTTGTACTACCCATGGTCTATGTGCTGAGACGGCTACTGTGCGTCATTGCCCGCATTCTACATGCTAGTATGTTTGTGTGGTTTCACGAGCATCTCATTGCCAAAAATACCTGCCTCTTCCATTCACAAAGGTGAATACAGACCATCAAAGTGCTAGATTACTTACAAACCTATTTAGTGTCTGGAAGCATCTTGAAAGTGCGCAATTCAAGTTTTAAGTGCTCATTAAAATATAGCATCTCCAAGGAAATGTAACTCGTTACTGGTTTTCAGTTCACTCGCAACTTTATTTAGGCCATGCAAGAGAAAGCTTTGTAAACAAAACAACAATGATTTATATGACCACTTAAAAGCTGAGTTCATATTAAGGACATAAAATGCCCAACACAATTATTTTTAGGAATGGTAGGGATTACGGAGATGTGCATAAGGGAGGTGTGGTCAAGGGGGTCATTTAAGATGCTGCCATCCTGGAAATCCTGGGGTGCTCCGACCTCAGCAAACTATTGAATTTTAAGCCAGATTTGGAAGCGCAGGAACTACAAGCAAGCCTCAGAAACCTGTGAACCAAAGGTGAATACACCATACGGCCTCTTGGTCGCAGTCTTAGAAGCCCTGCCCTATCAAAGAAAGGCTTCCATAGTATGTTAAAGACACACAATTTATGGACGGAATGCAGAACAAATCCAAACATTCACCCCCAGTCAAGAGATCTGGGTTAAATCATTATTTTGCTCACCACGCCACCCCAGTTTAGACCTGGCCATATGCAAATCAGTCTTGACCCTGTGCCTCTTGGGAACAGTCCAGCCCGAACTGCCAAGCCAGGTCCTCCCTGGACTGGAAACAAGCATCCTAGGAGCGGTTACGGGGTTTCACCCCTCTTCAGCCAGGATAGCTTGATTCCAGTGGCACAGTGAGCCCAGGACCCACGTCCTTGGATGCTTGTTTCCAGTCCAGGGAGGACCTGGCTTGGCAGTTCGGGTTGGACTGTTGCCATGAGGCACAGGGTCAAGACTGGGGTGAATATATGACACTGTTCTGCATTCTGTCCATCAACAGTTGTTTTCCATAGTATGTTTCCCTGTCTTGGTCTGCCTTGCAACGTTTGACAGACCAGGGCACAAAAAAACAAGCTTTAGCAAAGCCAATAGGTATCGCCTATGCGAAAGCTTTTGGCTTTGCCAATGTCTTTTAGACATATTGTGCAACATTGTGGCTACTGTGCAGCTTTTTTTTGATGGCGGGTGGGGGAAGCTATACAGACAATGGGAGGGTGGGAATGAAGACAACTGGATGATGGGAGGTGGGAAGGGAAATTCAACATGGACAATGGAAGGATAGGATGTAGGAGGAAAAAAGCAGCTCAAACAACAGGTGGGTGGGAATAAAGAAGCAACACAAACAGCTGCCGCGCAAAGCCCATAGGGCTAAAAGGGCTTCACCCTCTCCCTCCCCCCCCCCCCAGTTGTGTGTCTCAGCCCGGGTGGCTGCAGCTCGCGCTGCTGTGGGCCTGGCTGGGCAGCGTCTGGAGTCTTATCTCCGGCATGCCCGAGTTTTTCACAGGTCTTTGAAGAAAGTGCATTTGCATATTTACATACCTTTGTAAACTGGTTACCGAGGCTTATTTTGTTTTCTGGTTCCAGTACCCCTTGGGCCCCCACTCTGCCTATTCCATACATTTGTATTTTACATTTACTGCCATAGTGTGAGAATGCATTTCATAAAAAGGAATATAAAGTAGGGTTGCCAAAATAAAAAATGCCAAAAAATGGCAGCCATGTGTTTATAAAGAGCTTGCAAAGACCTCTACTTGACACTAACTAAGGTTATACATAAAAAAAAATATGTATTCATTTGTAATGTGACTTTTCTGTCTTTGTTCCCTTTAATTATCAGTTATGGATCATTCAGTCAGCCCTAGAACACAAATAAAAGTGTGTTCTATTTATATTGGCTGTTCGAAGTATGTACAGATAAGTGCTGAAAATATAGATTTAGGTGACTGTTTATTTTTGTACCGTCTGGGATATCAAAATAATGAGCTGGTAGCCCTAATCATAAGACTGGAAGTCCGTTGCAGGATCAGCACGTTATGTATTTCCTCCACCCTCAATCAATAGTTTAACTTACATCTGAAACCCTACGATGCCGTCAATAACATGCTGAGTTACTTCAAGTGTCTAGGAATGCACCCTGCATTCAAACAACTCACTCCTCATTCTCTCCCTTCACTTTCACACTCACCCTGCACTCACAGCGATCACAATGCACTCACACTTCTCACCATGCACTCACACCATTTACCCACTCACCCTGCACTCACAGTGATCACTCTGCACTCACAATGCACTTGTGCTGTTCACCCTGTACCTCACCCTGCAGTCATACAAGCGCACTACTCACCCTGTACTCATGTGACACTTCACTCACCTGTCCCCCTCACTGCTCAATCTGCATTCTTGCTCAAACAAGCTGTGGTAAATATTTCATTACCGGTACTATTTTTTATGCGGTAAAGTCTAGTAAGAATAACTCAGTAAATATAAGAGGCAGAATCCGTGGTATTAGAGGTTCTAAAAGGCTTTATTCCTCTACAAAGGAATTACAGTTCGAACTGCAGGCTTCAAATTCCATCACCATGAGGGTTCAGGAAGGAAGGCCATACATTATTGACAGGTAATCATTTTTATAAGAAATGCATTACAGTGAAACAGATGCAGGAGGCGTAACAGTTGATAAGATAGATAAAATATGCATACGTAACTAAAAAAGGCGGACATATAGGCGTAACTTAGAAAACGTCATTATACATGATGTCACAAGTGGGTGGATCCATAAGAGAATCCTGCAATGTCAGCAGAAATATTTGGCAGAGATGCGCGCGCAGCCGCATGACGTGTGATTGACGTGCAACTAGAGGGTGAAGGGGACTTGACATTTAGCTCTACATGTGGAGACAGAAGTCTGGGGGGTCATGTCAACCTAATCCCAAATCATATCTAATATCTTATGTTTAAAGAACTGTATTATCCAAAAGGAAAGGTCTCTCGGACAGAATCTATTCTATACTGACTGTTAGTGCGTGTACAAGCGTCTAAGTGTCTTCATGAGATGCGAGGGGGCAGGAATCTTCCATGGTAACAGGGGCTATGAATTACTTGCATGAGGACAGTGAGGCCTGGCCCTTTGCACGGTAGCTGGAAGAATGTTTACCTAAACTACTAGACAGGAATGCATCGGATGAGGAGCGGAGCAGATAATCTTGAAGGTGAAATACAGTTTTTGGCAGGCAACAGGCTGGATCAGGCACCGTTAGCCGCGCAGGGAGTAGGACAAAGTTCATGGATACAGATGCGGGCTCGGACTGGAGCTTTCAGAGGCAGAAGGCAGGAAAAGGCTTGATGGCAGAATTCAGGGCCTACTCGCCTGAATCTGTAAAATGTGGAAAGTGAACCACATAAAGTCGGTGGCCTTTCATACTTAGGAATGGAATATCTGACCCACTCATGGCGGATCTGAAAGAGGACATGTTGACGGTGGACGCACATGTATTTGCGTCTTCATAACTGGAACTGGAGGGAACATACATGTACTTATAGCATGCACATGGAGCCGTTGGGGTCTACGATAGGGGACATAACTGATCACAAAATTCATATTTCCTCATTCCCTCCTTGTCCCCTACGGACCCTCAGGAGATATCGATCTTCATCAATCCATCGATCTGTTCATATAGCATCATTTGTTCTTCTTTCTTCTTCCGGGATCTCGAACGAAAACTCGGAGGCGGGATACACGATGTGGCACACAGACCACAAATCGCTGGCCCACATTGTAGACATAAGCAGCAACTGAATAGTATGAGGAAGCCAATACCTAGGAAGGATAGGATCCTCCATCCCCAGGCTGACAACACGCTCCAGAACCAACCGGACCAAGTCCAGGTGCCTGGACTCTGGTGTATCTGGCTTATAATCTTATGAAGGCGAGTTATGGCTTTATATACTGACGGCGAATTTTCTGGTATGAAAACACAGCAACTTGATCCGATGACCCTACAAGCTCCGCCCCTATCAGCCAGGATGACGTCAAGGACAAGACGATTTTGAAGCACAACAATCCGCATAGCAGACTGCTCTTCTGTTAAATTGCCTAAGGCGGAAGTAGTCTCGTTCACTACTGCTTCAAGGGTTCTAGTTAATCTACGTATCAACTTACTATTAGTGACTGTACCTATATAGGGAAAGAAACCTTTATTGAAATCTGTGTATTGCTCCCATGCCGTTTCAGTGTAATCGACAATCGGGAGATCTCTCTGCTGTCTATTGTGTACTAAATGGATATTTCGGTGATAGTCAGGAGGGGCTAGGAAGACAGGTGGCAGAAGAAATGCTATGTAACAGGTACCATCCCAATCTAGAGGTAGACGTATATATGCGGTCTGGCCACATATGAAGTAAGAATGACGGGAAGCTCTAAACGTAGATTTGCCTTGATCACTGAATTTTATTACAGTGGTGCATTTACTATGGCCCATGTGTATGGAACCATTCTTTCTTACACATAATTCCCCTTTAACTGGGAATACTGACATGGCGGGCAAGATTGGTGTAGCTTCGGATTCAACATTCAGAATCAGGAGGTTAAGTGTAAAATTACCTAATCCATATACTTCATTTTCTAGATCAGTTCCTGTTCTTTTGGGAAGTCCCTCCTTGTTAGGGTAGCAGACTTTAAGCAAAACTAGGTTCAGGTTTCCCCATACCCAGTTGTCTTGATAAACTACTGAATTTGAATCTAGGGAATTAATCAAACTAAACCATGCTCCACAGGAGCCATTGTGTGTGAACGGATATGGAAAAAGGGGCAAAACTCCCTTATAGTTCTGATAGGGAGGGAGTCGGCCACATATCCAACAATTTGTAGCATTGCTGGTCTGGTGGGAATGATGTAACATACTAATGAATGTGTTGTTGCGCAGCGCAAATCTATAGGACAACTCATGCGGAGGTAATTCGCTAAAAGAATGTTCAGCAGTAACATTGTAAGCACGTTTAGAAATAGGGTAATACATATGCAGCAATATACTAGAAATGATGATCAGAAGACTTAGAAAAAACAAAATTAATAATGTTACTGTGCAGTGACTACGAAGTGATTTACAATACGCATGCTTTTTAAGCTGCATCTGTCTATTTCTTTCTCTATTCCGGTCTAGAGGATACATGTCAGAGACAAATTCAACCGATTCACCTTGGAGAGGACTTAAACAATCAAATTGTCTGACTTGCTAGACCTTAATTTCAGTTTATAAAGTTCCGTTTTTGTCTGTTCAACCAAGGGGAGCTTTGAGTCAGTCTGTGAGGGAATGCAGGGCTGAGTGTTCACACTGGACGGTAGTCCATAAAATTTCTTGATATGACTCGAGTGCAACCACCCTTTACGTCCCTCGATCTTCACGGCTGTCCTTGTTGTTAGTAGAACGAGTTTAGGCGATTTCCACATAGGCTCCAGTTGGGTCTTCCGGTCAAAATTCCGTACCAGAACCAGGTCACCTGGAACCACGTCATGGGGCTTCACCTCAGTGTTATCGGGAAAAGCTGCAGCTACCTGTGAACGACAAGATTGTAGTGCAGACATCAAGGAAGCCAGGTAATCTGTCAGCATATTACAGTCAACATCAGTGATTTTGCGAGGTATAGGCGTCCCCCACATATTTGGTGGTCTACCGAAGATCACCTCGTACGGGGATAGCCCTGTTCGAGAATGTGCTACCATTCTCATGTAAAAGAGCGCAACTGGTAAGGCTACTATCCAATCGACACCTTTTTCTCTACATATTTTGGACAATCTGATTTTCAGGGTTTGATTATGACGTTCCACGAGACCTGCTGCCTCGGGATGTCGGACACAGTGGAATTTCCATTGGTAACCTAACAAAAGTGAAACGTGTTTCATTAATTCGGATGAGAATGGCTGGCCGTTATCTGAGTAGACAACACGTGGCAAACCATATCGTGGGAAGAATTCTCGAACTAACTGTTTGGCAATAGTCGGGGCAGTGTTTGTTGAACCAAATGTGTTGAATACTGTCTAGCATAGCTTTTTCTCCTAGGTGCGCTGGACTATGTATTGTGTTAATGATGACTTGAACCATGGAATCGGGAAGAAACCATATAGATTTTTCCTTCGTCATCCATCCTTGATCCGTTTGGATCCCTCCTAATTCAGTCCATTTCTTTATTTCTTCTGGTGTAGCATGTGTCTGTATGTCAATTACATCAAGGGCAGGATCCTTAACTGTCATGCAATGTGTTGATGTCGGAACTATTGTCTTTGTCGTGTCAGTTGTGTGAGTCTGATTCTGAGCAGTCTGTTTAGCTGTTCTGTCAGCTAAGTCGTTACCCTGAGAAATGATATCGGTAACTTTTGTATGGGCTTTGCATTTCATAATCGATATTGCAGTAGGTAAATGAATCGCGTCTAATAGGGCTTGAATGAGGGGTCCGTGTTGGATGTGGGCACCGTGAGAAGTTAAATAACCTCTCTCTCGCCACAGTACGCCGAAGTCATGGACGACTCCGAATGCATAACGTGAATCTGTGTATATGTTGACTTTCTTATTTTTGGCTTGAATCCAAGCTTGTGTCAGAGCGATGAGCTCTGCTGCTTGAGCTGACAAAGTGTTAATACAATTTGTTTCAATGACTTCAGTGTCTGTTGTAACTGCGTAAGCGGCCACTAACTCTCCTGTACTTGTTCTCATACATGAACCATCTACATACAATGTCAAGTCTGGATCTGATAAAGGGATATCTGTCAAGTCTTGTCTGGGTTTCGTCGTGATAGTAATGACTTCAATACAATCATGTGCTAATGGATCTGTTCCATTTACTGGCAAAAGTGTGGCAGGATTTAACGTATTACAACGTCTGATTTCTATGTGTGGCTGAAACAATGTTAATTCATAACCGGTGAGTCTCGCTATAGTCAAATGTTGTGTTTGTGTGCGGTTCAAGAGAACCTCTACTGCGTGTGGTACTTGTACTGTCAATTGATGTCCTAACACTATGGCATCGCTTTGTCTGATTGCTAAAGCTGTTGCTGCCACTGATTTCAGGCACGCAGGAAGAGCCTGAGCTACTGGATCTAATGTACTAGAGAAATAAGCACATGGTTTGTGTGATCCTGCTTGTTCCTGAGTGAGTACTGACAAGGCAGTACCGTCGCGTTCTGTAACAAAGAGTGTAAACTGTTTACTGTAACATGGTGTTGCTAAAACAGGTGCTTGGCATAAAGCTTTCTTTAAGCTTTCAAAGGCATGTGTATGTTCTTGAGTCCAGGGGAGAACAGTCGATGTGGCTGCCTCCTGTGTTGTCAACTGGATGAGTGGTTTTGCTAGAAATGCATATTGAGGGATCCACTGCCTACAGTATGAAGTGAGACCTATAAAAGCCCGCACCTCCTTTTGTGTCTTGGGTGGTGACATGTTAGCAATTAACTGGATGCGGTCGGGTGTAAGCTGTCTTCCCTCCTTGGACAGCGAGTGCCCAAGGTAAACAACTCGCTGGACACAGAATTGCAGCTTAGAAGGGGACACCTTGTGCCCCTTGTTGGCCAGAAATCTTAAAACCGTCAGTGACGCTTTTTCACATTCAGGTTCGCTTCGGGCGGTGATCAGCAGATCATCGACATATTGAAGCAAGGCAGTGTTAACTGGCATGTAGATACTGTCAAGTTCTCGTTTCAGTGCTTGGCTATAGATGCTGGGGCTTTCTGTAAATCCTTGAGGTGCGCGTGTGAATTTAAAACTTCGTCCATTTAAACTGAATCCGAACAGATATTGACTTTCCGGATCTATTGGGACACTAAAGAAAGCATTCTTGAGATCAATTACAGTGAAGAACGTTGCTTCTGAGTCAATAGCTGTTAGTAATGAAGAGATATCTGGGACCACAGGGTATTGTGGTACAATACATTTATTTAATTCGCGCAGATCAATAACTAATCGATATACTGGTGGTGCTTTTGGATCCGTTCTTTTAAGAATCGGAATTATTGGGGAATTACATACATTGGAGTCGGTTTCTACAACCACTCCTTGTGCAATGAGCTCGCCAATGATTTGCAGCAAAGCCACAACAGTATCTGGTGGTAACTTGTATTGTCGCATTCGTGGTAGTACTACTCCTGTTTTCAGTGTGACTCGATATGGTGTAATGTTCATACAACCAACATCAGTTGGGCCTTGTGCCCATAAATGTGTTGGTAAATTCTGCAGCCGGTGATCCATGTCTCTGGACACGTAGTGACCTTTAAAGTCACGTAAAAATAATCGTACTCCTTCCGGAGAACAACATATTATAGCTCCTAGAGCTTTCAATGTTTTTATTCCTAACAAGTTTTCTGGACATGATTTAGTAAGCAATAAATCTGTAGTTCGTGTCAATGGACCAACCGTAAGTGGAAGAGGTTGCGATACTTCATTAATGATAGGCTTTCCTGAGAATCCAAGGGAAATATTCTGTGAGCCTGAGAGGGGTGCCCCTGGAACTTCACTGCGTCGTATAGTTGTTCTGCTTGCCCCTGTATCAAGTAAAAACTTTCTGTCTTCCCCTAATAGTTCACTATGCACATAAGGTCCCTCTTGATCGACAGGAACCTCGATAAGGGGTAAGCCAACTTCCCTCTCTAGGCTATTTCATGTGTATCGCTGATAATCGGGATAGTCATTTTGTGCATACTGGTACATCTGTTGCGTTGTTGCTTGTGTGGCAGCAATAGGCTGCACTTGTGGTGGTGCTACGGTCTGTTGTGGGGCTGCCTGTTGCGGAGCTAGTTGTTGCGGAGCTGACCTATGTTGTGCAAGCTGAGGTATTTGTTGTTGATTCTGATCCTGTCTAGGTGGACGTGGTCTTTCCTGGGTTCTACCTGTGGCAATATTATGTTTCAGGACTGGACAATCGTGTATATAATGACCTTGTTGTTTACAATAGTTGCATGTCCCTTTCGTCGGACCTGTGGAATCACCCTTTTTATGACCATCGGCTGGAACTGACTGAGCAACAAGCATTTTCATTTTTGTATCTTTCATACGTCTTTGTTCGTGTTCTTGTTCTTCTCTAATTCTATTGTGGTGATATTGTAACATCTGTAACATCTGTGACGGGGTGTTACCTTGCCAGGTACTCTCAAATTTCAATACTCTATTCTTAACTTGCGGCAGGGAATTTTCAACTAATTTTGTCACAAACAGATGTGGATATGACTCGCTAGTTGCTTTTATGCCACTATTTATACCAAAACATTTTTCAAATCGGGAATAGAAATCACTAGTGTCTTCATCTTGCTTTTGTTTACAGGCTGAGATTGCACCCCAGTCCTCCTTTTTCGTAGTTAATAAACGTGGCAGTACCTGCACTAGTAATCCTGGTAGTGCTGTAGTCTTTTCCCCAAGCCCTGATCCTGCAGCTCGGGCCTTTTCTTCGTTTTCTAATGCTGTCCAATCTATCTTTTGGTCTCCCACCTCCCATTCCTTTTCTTTGAGTTTCTCGTAAATACCGGCAGGCATTAATACTTTTAATATTTTCATAATGTCGGGGTAGGTATACTCTCCCATGAGTAACATGTCTTTTATCTCACGGTGGAAACCTGCTGGATCCTTGTCATGGCTGGGTACTACTTTCTTCATTTCTAATAATTCAATTTTGGTTATAGGCGTGTACACAAACACGCGTGTAAAGTTATTACCTTCACCTCTGATTGGGTGTACTTCGCGTAACGGATTCAGTCTATCTATGTGATACATTTTTCTTCCCATAGTGGGAATTGGAACGTGTTCTGGGCACACGAAAGTTATATACTGGTTTCGAAATTCTAGAATTTCTTTAATTAAATCAGTACCTGACCCTCTCCATTTATTCGTGAGTAGTTCTGTCAATATGTCAGGTAAGGGTCCAGGATCGGAGTGTTGGTTTTTATATAATATAAGGAGGTGTTGAATCATGTATATACTAGCTAAACGCTGTTCGTCTGGGGCAAGATTCTGAAACGTGTGTGCTAGTGCATCATCACTGTATTTGCTGGGACTGTCAGCCCATTGTACTGCTGACCTGGCTAATTCTTGTTCGTCCATGGAATCGAGCATATGGTACCCCCTTCGATCTCGGAGTAATTTATCAGCGGCTTGGAATAGGTGTTCAGGGGATCTTGTATTTAACATAGGGGTTTGAAAATGTCTATTACATTCTGGACGTATCGGACGTATCGGATCATTAAAGCCTCTAGCATTATTATGGGGTCTTCCTCTACCTACGTAAGCTATCGTATCTAATTGTTCTGATTCTTGCTCCTCCTCTCCCTCTGATTCAATTCTGTCTGCTTCTCGTCTTTCTTTATGTATTCGTTCTACTTCCTTGCGGATCTTTCGATACATGGCGACTATACACGCCTGTCTATCATGTTTCTCATCTGATATGTTCTGACCCCATTTGGCAAGTGTTTGCATGGTATCATGATCTGCCCCAGGCCTGTCTTGGTTCCTGATCACGCAGTTTATGAAAAAACGTAGTAGTTGTCTTTGTACATCCACTTTCTGGTATTCCATAGCTTCGTTAATACTTTCTGGGCCTCGCCCTGTTTGGACGAAGTGATATATATTGTCTAGGTGTTCAACCATTCCTGGTATCGTCATTAAATACAATGTAGCTCGTCTTATACGTAGTGATGATAGTAGCAATCTGTCCTGTTTACCTGGCACTGGATCATATCTACAATCCACAAGATGTTCTTTAAACATGTCGGGTGTCGCTAGTTGGGGTGTACGTTGGAGTGCTAAATCTCTAAGGGTCTGTTTATTTCGCGGCGGTGTGGCAAACATGTCTGTCGTACCTCCTGTAGCACCATCTGAGGTGCTGGGCAAAAAAGGATTCGTTGGACGTAAGATAGAAATTGTAGATGCGGGAAAAATGGTAGAAACGGATGGACCTGTGGGAATGGGCGTAGGAGTTTGTTGTTGCGGGGATACAGACGGATGATCTTGACGTTGAACACCATCGTCATGCGGTGTGTGTGGTATGGTATTAGCATACTCGGGAGCTACGTCATCTAAATAGGAGGAAAGGAAAACGTCCTTTGCTGTTTTAGGATGTGTTTTGGGATGTGCTTTTATCGGGAGCAATGGAGGAGTCAAGTCTTTTGGTATTTCCGCGGTAGCCTTAGGTAACCCTTCGGCCAGAAGAGGATGCATACCATTCATAAGAGTGTTTCTTTGTCTATCTACTTGTTCTGATTTTACTCGGGTACCTTCCTCAATTAATAGATTTTCTCGGGCTTTATTTGAATTCTCCCTACCTCTCTCTTCCTGTCTGAGCGCTTTTTCTGTACGTCTATATGATTCTTTACGCCATAATTCAATGGCATCTTTCTGTGACTGTCTGGCTTTCTTTTTCCATAATTCTTCTTCTACTCTCATGATGCAATCTGCATCCCAGGTCCCCGCTGCGGGCCATCTCTGACTTTCTGGCAAATCCTTGGTGTAGTCCACCCATAAATCAAGAAATAATACGGCATCTAGGCCATGCTTATGATACATAAAGTACCCTGGAGTGTCCCTAGGTGGGATGGGAACAGCTTCTTCGAGTACCCCTTTTCTGGTTTTGATCTGTCTTAATTTCGAAAAGAGCGGCATTTTTAGACCTTATTACTAGAACACACTTTATACAATAAACACAATAATGAACAATCATTCACACCACAATATGTAGAACGTATTAAAACAATTAACATTTAAAAGTTTAACGAACGATAATAACTAATAGAAAACTAGTTACTGACATATTACTGACACTAGATAATACTTATTTATATGCAAGACATACTAGATATACTGCTAAACAGTACAGATACACTGCTGAAACAGTGCAGACCGGATTTGTGTACCCAAACCCGTCTTGACCGGCACAGACTATGTGCACGTTTAAATGCCTCCCCGGCAATGGTACTCACCGGGTAGCACGGAACGGAAGGCCTCGGAACTGAACTGAAACTGGACCGGACTGGACTCGACTCGACTGGACTCGGAACTTCGGAACCTGGTGGGCCTCCGTATACCTCGGATCTTGCTCTCTCAGCTAGGCTCTGGTCGGGATACTTCGCACGTCTCACCGCCTCGTCTGGGTGTTGATCGCAGCCTCAGTCACCCCCGCTTGGCCGGAGGGAGATACAGGAAATCCTGCAGGTACGCGTTTTTGTCCGTTCAGCTGTGGCAGGGGACCGGGCCTGCAACGCACCTCCGGCGCGTGAGATGAGAAAGTGTCCCTATTCGGGCGCCAATTTATGTGGTAAATATTTCATTACCGGTACTATTTTTTATGCGGTAAAGTCTAGTAAGAATAACTCAGTAAATATAAGAGGCAGAATCCGTGGTATTAGAGGTTCTAAAAGGCTTTATTCCTCTACAAAGGAATTACAGTTCGAACTGCAGGCTTCAAATTCCATCACCATGAGGGTTCAGGAAGGAAGGCCATACATTATTGACAGGTAATCATTTTTATAAGAAATGCATTACAGTGAAACAGATGCAGGAGGCGTAACAGTTGATAAGATAGATAAAATATGCATACGTAACTAAAAAAGGCGGACATATAGGCGTAACTTAGAAAACGTCATTATACATGATGTCACAAGTGGGTGGATCCATAAGAGAATCCTGCAATGTCAGCAGAAATATTTGGCAGAGATGCGCGCGCAGCCGCATGACGTGTGATTGACGTGCAACTAGAGGGTGAAGGGGACTTGACATTTAGCTCTACATGTGGAGACAGAAGTCTGGGGGGTCATGTCAACCTAATCCCAAATCATATCTAATATCTTATGTTTAAAGAACTGTATTATCCAAAAGGAAAGGTCTCTCGGACAGAATCTATTCTATACTGACTGTTAGTGCGTGTACAAGCGTCTAAGTGTCTTCATGAGATGCGAGGGGGCAGGAATCTTCCATGGTAACAGGGGCTATGAATTACTTGCATGAGGACAGTGAGGCCTGGCCCTTTGCACGGTAGCTGGAAGAATGTTTACCTAAACTACTAGACAGGAATGCATCGGATGAGGAGCGGAGCAGATAATCTTGAAGGTGAAATACAGTTTTTGGCAGGCAACAGGCTGGATCAGGCACCGTTAGCCGCGCAGGGAGTAGGACAAAGTTCATGGATACAGATGCGGGCTCGGACTGGAGCTTTCAGAGGCAGAAGGCAGGAAAAGGCTTGATGGCAGAATTCAGGGCCTACTCGCCTGAATCTGTAAAATGTGGAAAGTGAACCACATAAAGTCGGTGGCCTTTCATACTTAGGAATGGAATATCTGACCCACTCATGGCGGATCTGAAAGAGGACATGTTGACGGTGGACGCACATGTATTTGCGTCTTCATAACTGGAACTGGAGGGAACATACATGTACTTATAGCATGCACATGGAGCCGTTGGGGTCTACGATAGGGGACATAACTGATCACAAAATTCATATTTCCTCATTCCCTCCTTGTCCCCTACGGACCCTCAGGAGATATCGATCTTCATCAATCCATTGATCTGTTCATATAGCATCATTTGTTCTTCTTTCTTCTTCCGGGATCTCGAACGAAAACTCGGAGGCGGGATACACGATGTGGCACACAGACCACAAATCGCTGGCCCACATTGTAGACATAAGCAGCAACTGAATAGTATGAGGAAGCCAATACCTAGGAAGGATAGGATCCTCCATCCCCAGGCTGACAACACTAACCATGCATTAATTCATCCCACTCTGCACTTACATCAGCATTTAAATTAATATGGTCACGTCACTCACCCTGCAGTCACTCCTCTTACCCTACTCTCACATCGTCGCATCGCTCACCGTGCACTCACATGCTCACTCCTGCCACCCACACAGAGCAGAGGGTCAATATGCCTGCTACAAAGAACGTGCACCATGCAGATCACAGAACTGAGTGTGAGTAAACTATGAGTAGCACTATAAAAAAATGAAATGTTTGTCAGAAAGGTGCTATAGAGAGATGAGGTGCATTGTTGGTGAGTGGTAGTGAGGGAATTCATGGAGAAGGAGGAAATAGGGCACCAAAAAAAGACTGTTGCACCATGTGCGACCAGTGCTAGGGCCAGACCTGCCTGGGAGTGTTAGCCCCCCCGCCCCACCGAAGTTTGGGTCTAGTTGCACCCCTGGGCAACAGGCACTATGACGCCATAGCTCTTTTTATTCGTACGGCATGTGAGGGATTCAACACAGACAACAGGAGGGTGGGAGGTGGGAGGGAAGAAGAAACACAGCTAAAGGGAGGGTGGGAGGTGGAAGGGAAGAATCAACATAGACAACATGTGTGTGGGAGAGAAGAAGCAAGAGGACAAGGGGCGATGGGAGGGAAAAAGAAGCATGGCAATGGGGGTGGGGAGGAAGCAACATGGGCACTGTGGGTGGGAAGAAGCAACACTTTAAGTGGGGGGCTGGGAGGGAAGAATCAAGATGGAGGAACTGCATGGACACCGTTGAACAACAGGGAGAAGTAGAAAGAACAATAGTACCTCAATCACAGTGTGAGCAATGGAAGGACACTAATCAAAATGAAGCAACCAGTGTTTGGCCCATGTACCACGAGAACGACGAGGAAGTGAAACTGGCGCGCATTGGCCAATTAAGAGGAGTGACAATGAAGCCAATAATTGGTAAGCAGTGGGCACGCTCCAAGGCAATTTTAGTAGACAAAATTTCGCAAGCGACAGAGCATGCACGCCGTCTTAGGCGCCACCTAATAATCAGTGCCCCTCACATGGCATTAATTAATTAATTGCCCCTCCTTCCTTCAGGATTTATTTTTCAGAGGTGTTGAAAAAATGAGCAACTATGGTTTATTCTACTGATTCAAAGTGGCTGGACATTTTATGTAATTTATTCAATTACATTATAAAATAATGCTTTTATCTCTCTGTATCTCTTAATACCTTTTATCGATTGTTTTATCTTTTCCTTGGGAAGCCTTACCGCCAGGGAAACAGCCTTAACCACGCAGTGTGAACTACATGGGGCTGAACCACGCAGGCGGTACCACGCATGTCTAAACCAAGAATATGCCTTAACCATGCATACGCATGGTTAATGCATATGTGCAGTCTAGTGGCAGCTGCTGCCGAACGGAAGAGCAGGAAGAGGAAGGATCGGGACGAAGTGAAGAGGTAAGTCCGGTTTTGAGGGGCTGAGGTAGTTTGTAGGGTTTGTGGTGTAGTTTTCAGGGCTGGGAGGGGGTCAAGTTAGTTTACAGGGGGGATTGGGGGTCAGGAGTTTTAGGGCTCAGGGCAGGGGACGGAAGTGGGGGTAGATTATTTGGTTTGGGGTAGTTTTGGGGGTGAGGGGTCAGGGTAGTTATCAGGGCTGGGGGGTCGGAAGTTTTAGGGCTCAGGGCAGGGGGCAGGAATGGGGCAGTTTTAAGGCTGATGGGGCAGTTAGGCTGGGGAGGGGGTAAGTGGGGTTAGGTGTTAGGGGGTGGGGGCTTGTTTTAGGGCTGATGGAGGGGGCTGGGGTCAGAGTAGTTTTTAGGAGGCTGAATTGTAGGGCTCATGGCAGGGGAGAGGATAGGGGCAGTTTTCAGGTGGAGGGGGCAGTTGGGAGTTTTAGGGCTCATGGCAGGTGACCGAGGTGGGGGTAGATTATTTGGTTTGGGGGTAGTTTTGGGGGTGGGGTGTTGGGGTAGTTTTCAGGGCTGGGGGTTTTGGAGTTTTAGGGCTCAGGGCAGGGGACAGGAAAGGGGCAGTTTTAAGGCTCAGGGGTAGTTGTGCTGGGGTGGGGGTAGGTGGGGCAGGTTTTAGGGTTTGGGGCTTAGGAGTGGCTGGGGCCAGAGTAGTTTTAAGAGGGCTGAGTTGTAGGGCTCAGGGTAGGGGACAGGATAGGGGCAATTTTCAGGTCGAGGGGGCAGTTGGGCTGGGGTAGGGGGGAGGTAAGGATTTTAGGTTTAGGGTGTTTTTAGGGTTTAGGACAGAGGGGCAGGAGTGTGATCTTTACCACACATGCCCATTTACCGAACATGTCTTTACCACAAAATTGCGTGGTAAAGGCATGCTAGGTAAAGACGCGGTCGGGATTTAGACCGTGTGATTAAGGCATGCGTTGTTGAGGCATGTGTTTTACTGTGCTGCTTGATTATGAGTACATCAGGTTCAGGTGTGCACTTCGAATAGGGCACGTTACAATGCAAACTTATACAAAGCATGCCTTTACAACGCAGTTTTTACATCGCAACATCCATTCCAACGCATGATTCTACAACGCATGCCATCACAATGCATTTTTAGAAACTACACTTACAATGCATTCCATTACAACGAATACCATTACAACGCATACCATTACAACGCATAATACTTTTAGGGCAACAGTAGTGTAAGTGTTGGATAGTGTAGGGGTAAACATTTCTATTCCCACTCCAGTGAGTGCAACAGTAGGGTAAGTGTTGGATAGTGTAGGGGTAAACATTACTATTTCCCATTACTTACCTTATAATGCATTGTAGTGGTATGCGTTGTAATGGCATGCGTTGTAGTGACATTCGTTGTAATGGCATGCGATGTAAAGGATGTTGCGTTGTAATGACTGCATTGTAAAGGTAGTGCGTTGCAATGACTGCGTTGTAATGGTTGTTTCCTATGCACTTCTGTCTTAACACAGGAGTTTTTTTTTGGTATCCCTCTAATATTCATATAACAATCCATTTACGAGGGCAAAACAGGAGCAGTTTACCGGAGCCAATTAAAGCCCTTTATTGGCACACAAAGGATCTACCAGGTTTCATCCCTTGAAGGGGACCTGCTCATGGCATTGCCAATAACGGAACATCCTGGTGTATTTGTTTGTGTACCACTGAACATAAAATGTTAGAGATGTGTGATCATGAAAGGTCTGATGACTCACAACATTACACATGATTTTTAAAACTTTGAGAGGTGCTCAAAGTGCACAACTGTCACAGATTATTTATTTAAATGGCAGTAGCTTCAGAGGAATTCTGTGACTATTTCAACAAATGGCCGTGGATGAAAGTAATTTGGCTGGTGCCACTAGGCAGCTTTCCCCTATCACTGCTCTTAACGCCGACACATCCACCACCCCCAGCACTTTATTTGACCCTTGTCACATTATGCATGTCTCCTCTTTCCCACTTAGGGTCACCATGTGTAACTACTCCCACCCTTGCACTGTAACGAAATCCAGACACTCCCAACCCATACACCCCATACCCTTTGGTCCACCTCTGTTTCAATTCTCAGGATGTCTCGCCCCTCATGAGTTGAACATCACCTTGTCTGAAAATAGCCCATTTCTGCAGCCAGTGGGTGGAAAGGCTCTATGGTGCGACTAAAATGTTATGCCATAAACAGTTATCAAACTGAACTAGCAAGGAGGGAGTTAAGATTATTTTAAGCAAATGTCAGGATTTACATTTAGTTCTGTACCAAAGAGCAATTTGTTTTGTAGGAATTCTTTGGAGATTCATTAGTGTGAGTACCATATTCTAAATCCAGTTATTTTTCACAGTTTTCCACTGTTGTTACATCACCAAGGTAAGCACTCACTTATCATGTCTTCTTTTGTCTCCAGTGGTACAAGCAAAGTGGCAGAATGGCATATGTTGGTACTCTGTCTCATCTACCTTCTCCTGCTTCTCTCCGGACTACGCAGGCCCAAAGATGGCGGAATGCTGGTGGCACTTTGCTGCCCCAAGCTGTTGTCTTCCCTGAAAGCCCTCAGGTCTGCAGTGACTCAAACCAAGGGCAGGACTACTTTCAGCATGGCATCCACTGTAGCGTGTGCCATTGGGTGGGCTCGGGAGGAAAGGTGCAAATGGTCGTATGGTGAGGAGTGGCAGGACGGCAGGTAGCATATTTTTATGCTTGGGTGGGGGAAGTGGCAACGAAGAGAGTGTAATTGACTGGACACCAGATGCTATGAAATCTGTGTAGGGTCGGGCAAAGTGGTTGGCAGGAAACCACGTATTTTGTTTTGTAACGTCTGGGAGGGGAGAATAATACTGGGTAGGTGTGGAAGGTGGCATGTTGGCAGGTACATTGTTTTCAATTGGAGTAGGGGAATGATGGGCAGAAGGTGGCAGGATATATGAGGAATAAGTATGTTTTATGTACCTTTGATCACATGATGTGGGTCTAAGGCAGGCGCGGCAATGTTGTGCAAAGCACACTAGGGTTCCTCAATCCGTGCAATGCTGATCTGAGCAGACAATGAGGATTTGGGGGAGGGTATACATGACATAACATAGTAGGTAACCGTGAATCACAGAGAGGTTCTGAGCGGCATCAGATAGACCATGAAAGTGTAAAGTGACATCACGGATATCTCAGGCTTCACTCTCAGGGTCTAGTTAAAGAGAATGGGAAACCCTCTGTCAAAAATGATCCTGTTATTAACAGTTATCCAATTATAATTTTATATATTTTGTCCTCCTTCACAGAATCTGCAAATTCTCAGTAGAGCTCAGAACTTCTCTATACATCATTAGCTTCAGCCTTGTCCAGCAAAGTAAAAGTTTGAAAGCCCTCTAATCAATAATGTGCATTACCTGAGTTATTTATGTCTTGATAGGTCATCCCTAGAGGGTGCAGAAACCACAAAGTGGAAAGCTTGTCAGGATCTGACAATTTGTTCTACTGCGACTCTGTCATGAATACAATATAATGAAGCAGCGTCTTCTAACCTTTCTCTGACCTATGACCAGGTCTTTAATTGGGGCGGGTCCTGCCGGTCCGACAGTAATTAAAAAGCACTTTGAAGCAGATCCCTATCGGGCTCCAAATTCATCTTTTTTACTTTACTGTCAAAACACAAACTGGTTTATCAACAATGACTCTAAAAACCCTTAAGATATTCTGTATCAGCGATTCTCTCCCTGTTTACATTTCACATATATTACTTGATCTTGTATTACATGAGAGCATAGGCATTTTCAAGATGTTGTGTTTCTTTAGTTTATTTTTAAACTCAATATATAACTCTTCAATAGTGTAGAGTTTGAGCTGAGTCTTCTCCAGGTGTCTGAGTGAGTTTGCCAGTGTAAAGGTTTTTTAGAATAATTTGGCAAAGGATATATGTGATCTACGTACAGGACATCAATAAGAAGCTAATAAGCTGTTTAATGAAACAGAAACCATTATTATTCAGAGAGATGAATCAGGAGTGAATGTAAGCTTAAATTTGAATGTCAAGAAGAAATTACATAATTTGGAACGACTTTACCAAAGTGAAATCAGTAAATGGTAGGAGCCCACTCCTTACAGGGATATGTGAAAGTTTATTTATTTATTGAATTTATTTATTGAGTTTTATATAGCGCAAACTTGACCCGAGGGCATCAGAGCACTTCACAGAGATTGCACAAGCAGCAAATACTTGAGATACATTTGGAGTAAAAGCACATATACTGTGACAGAAAGTGACGAGGTATAAGTGAAATAGCACAAGCAGCAATTACGTAAGATGCTTTTGGAGTAAATATAGATAGATGGCGTACTAGGACATTAGGGAAAGTCGGCAATACAATTTTGAGGTAGTTACAGTACACATAAATAATACATGCTGCTTTACAGAGCACAGTGACAATAGTACAAGATTACCGGAGGCGTAACTTAAAAAAAGTGCATAGTCACAGTAAAAAAGGCAAAACAAGATTAACAATAGTAAAGATGGACGATGTCATTCTGAAGTAGATGGGGTAAGGCCTTGTGAGGACGGGGGAATTAGAGGTACAGTAGTAGATATGGACTACGTAGTTCTGAGGTAGCTGGAGTAATGCCTTGTGAGGATCAGGGGAATTAGAGGTACAGTTTTTCCCCGGGTTAGTGGCTCACATATTTATTTAGAGGGTGCAAGAGGGTGTCTGCAGACTGGTTAGGTGCTTTAAGGGGGTGGGTGTAGGTATTTGTTGAAGAGAAGAAGTTTCAGTTTCTACTTGAAGTGAGGAAAGAATTGATTTCCCACAGGTCCTGGGAGCTCTAGATTGTAGGAGCATTCCCAGAGAAGGATCGGGTGCGAGATTTCTCTCTCTTAAATTTTGGAGGAATCAAGAGTAGACTGTTTGAGCTTCGTAGAGGTCTCTTTTGATTAGCTTTTGATAGTTTATTTGTGAGGTAGATTAGTTTTTTAGTGTAGAGCACTTTGTGAGTTATGCAGGCAGTTTTTGGTATGACCCTTGCCTCGATTGGCAGCCAGTTGAGCTGTTTGAGGGTGAAAGTGATGTGATCAAAGAGCCATTCCACTGATATAAGTCTAGCCGCAGCGTGGAGTGTGGCTTTCATTAGGGCTAGGTACGATTTTGGGGCGCCTGCAACCATTTGGTTGCCATTGTTCAACTTGGGTAGGACTAAGGATTGCACCACAGTCTTTAGGTCTTCAATGGGGATAAAGGATCTGACATTTTAAAGGTTTTTCAATGTGTAGAATGGGCTTTTAGCAGAGGCATTGATATGGTCTTTCATGCTTAGGTGGCAGTCAAGTGTAATCCCCAGGGATTTAACACAGTTGGAGATGAACAGTTTGCAGTTTAATGCTGTGAGGTTGTTGAGCCAGCTGTCTATGGGAAATAATTTTTTTCTTTGGGATGAATGAGAAGGAGTTCAGTTTTTCTGGGGTTGAGCTTGAGGTGACTGCTGGTCAGCCAGACTTGAACTATGAGGTGAGCGTTATTTAGGTGTTGGATGTCTTAGACTGGCGATCATTTTCATGTAGAGTTGGGTGTCATCTGCAGATGGTAGGCTATTCTTGCTTGCTTCAGGATCATTGCAAGGGGTTCAATATAGAGGTTGAATAGTGTAGTGAGATGTGAACCAATAGACTTACAAAACTAAACAATTTCTACACATTAGAACCCTAAATTATCCTCATTGGAGGAATACGTAATAAACTCATCGCATTGCTCAAAATATATGATACAAATGTTGATAAAGTGCACGCAGGAGGACAGAAATGAGATATTGCAGTAATTAAGTCATTTCTGGAGGATTTATCACATCAGATTGATAAAACAGTGATAAACAATTTTAAAAGAGATATGGAGGCATGTGTAAGAAAATTAGATGGACAATGAACAGACCCTGTGGAAACAAGAACAAATTGCTACAATATCATTTTTTTAAATTAATTCAGACTTGGACTTCAGAGCTACTAAGGAAACCATTAATTCATAGACTTACTTTTTAAAATGAATTCATACTCCACAGGAACAGACAAGTACCAAATCAGAGAGTATGCTCAAAAGATAAAGGAAAAGGAAGATGGAAAACAACAGCTAGAAGGGCAAAAAGAGCAGAAACACATAACAGGAGAATCCTTGTGTGTGTACAAGGAAAGGGCCAAAAGAAATCCCAATGAATTGATGTGAACAAATGATGATACTTAGTGTATCCCACCAAGAACTTAACGAAGTAAAGACTGGGGTATTGCATTTGAGACTCTTCTTCTGTCCTGACCAATGTTTTGATTAACTGGACAATGGAATTGGTCATTGTGAATTTAGGCAAAACCCCAAAATATATAACACATGTAGGCTATCTGAAAACAACCAGGTCAAGGTAGTAGAAGGTAAAAATACAATTAATATAGATCTCTCTGTAGCAGCAAGTGTTAAATACATTAATTCTCACTTTTCTTCCACAGTAGGGCAAGATATTCACAATGAAGATTCCCTTATGTCAGAGAATAAACTTAAATTATTAGGTTTGTGAAAGAATTGGGGCTTAACACTAGTGTCCCCAAAAATAGCAATTTTAAACCAGCATTTTACTATGTCCCACAATTTCATCAAGAGTCCATTGATGTTTTTGATGTGGTCAATAAAGATCTAATCAATCTAAGCAAGGCAAAACACATGTTACCGATTCAATAGGTAGAATGTTTATTGTTGATTAATTAAAATCTTACAATATTAGAAAGAAAAAGCACATCATGAGAAAATCAAGTTAACGAAGAATAAGAACCTCATGAGAGAATCGAGTTAACATAATTATAAAATCACCGACATTGCTAAAAAAGGTTATTACATATTTACAGTTTTAAGGAACCTTCAAAAAATTATTTCCTTATATATTTCTATGTTATATTAAATGAGGACTGTCTCAAAACAAGAGGAACCAGGAGCTTTTTAACCAGGTCCTGTACACGTACTCCCTAATCGTAAACTTGTATAATAGACTGGTGTGCAGTTCCTAAGTGAGGGTGGTAGTGTTCAGGTCTGTTAAGAAGTGCCCTCACACACCCCGGAGGATGTCATGCTTCATCATTGGGCCTGCTCCTCGTCGGGCCGGCGCTGCAATGCCCAACGGCACCCGCAAAGGGGCTCTTTAGCAAAGATTTTTTCTTGATGAAGCCGTTGGGTGCATGTGGGTGTGTAGACTAGGTAATGCAGTGAGTGTGAAGTGGTTTTTAAAATAGGTCTAGGGCAGTCGATTTGTCTAAATTTTATTCATAGGGTGCACTAACCTAACTAAAAGCAGGAAGCCCTAGCTGGATATAATGGTCCTAAAGTGCCTGTGTGGTGCATAGGGTTGACATGTTTCTTGTCTGAGGTAACCCCTAACTGGTCTAGTGGCAATTCATCAGGACCGTGAGAAATTAGAGAAATTGTCTCAACTCTAGCAATACCGCAATGCTGGTTCTTGAAGTGGCAAGATGCAGTAGTAATAAGCTTTGTAATTGAGCACCAGGACTGATGAACCCAGTGTTCTGTGACCCCTTAATTGGTAGGTCTAGGCTGACGGGGGCTTTTCGACAGTGCACCTCGTTGCTCACAACAGAAGGCGGCGCTGCAACTAGCCGTGTTCCTACCCCGGCCAGGACCAGAGCCGGGGTAGGAACACAGCTAGTTGCAGCGCCGCCTTCTGTTGTGAGCAACAAGGTGCACTGTCGAAAAGCCCCCGTCAGCCTAGACCTACCAATTACTTCACCACCCAAGTTCAGACCCAGCCAAGTGCAAATCAGTCTTGACCCTGTGCCTCATGGGAACAGTCCAGCCTGACCTGCCAAGCCAGGTCATCTCCTTGTGTTTGCTTTGTTCGCCCTAAATTGGCAGGGTATGCCCAGACGTGGGTCCCTTGCTCACTTTGCCACTGGATTCAAGCTAGCCTGGCTGATGGGGGCTGTTATGCCGAAACAGGTCCCAGGATGCTTGTTTCCGGTCCAGTGAAGACATGGCTTGGTAGTACGGGCTGGACTGTTCCCATGAGGCACAGTGTCAAGACTGATTTGCATATAGCTGTGTCTGAACTGGGGTGGCAAAGTGAGCTAAAGAACGATGATGGATTCAACCCAGATATGTGACTGGGGGTGAGTGTCTGAAAAATTTCAGCACTCCGTCCATTATCTCCTTGTGTTTGCTTGGTTTAGCAGAATGACATCGTCAGTGTAAAGGAGATGTGATATATAGTTATCTCTTAACCTTGGAGGATGTGCATTAACTTCATCCAGCTCTTGCGTTAGATAAGCCAAAAACAAATTAAATAGGTATGGCACAAGAACGCAGCCTTGTTTCAAACCCTGGGAGTTTTTCATTTTCCTTGACAAAAGGGAACCATCACCCATTTTCACTCTTATCCATGTATCCAAATATATAATTTAGATTGCTTTTAATAGGCAGGGTGGGATATGCAGTTTAACCAGCTTTTGTCACAGAAGGCTGCATTGAACACAATAAAACGCAGATTTAAAATCCACAGAACACAGGGAGATTGGTTGTTTCCTTAATGTGTATTTATCTATAATTACTGAGAGCGTTAGAATGTTGGATAATGTGCCTAAACCCTGAACAAACCCAGTTTGATTTGGGGGGGGGTAATCTGCTTTTCTTCTGCCCAATACAAAAAGTTAATTCGGAAGTATCCCTGCAAAGAGCTTACCTTCGGTGTCCTGAAGCGTAATAAAGCGGTAGTTTTCTAGTTTTGACCACTCCCCTCCGTTATGTATTTGTACTATTATAAAGTCTTTCCAAGATCCAGGAATTGTTTTTTTACAGAGCGTTACTAAAAATGTTTGATAGGTACCCTGCCCAAAAAGGTGCATCTGTTTCATACAAGGCTTGGGGGTTAACCATTAAAAATGTGTGGAAATCAAATTGTTGAGATCATTACAGAATGATGAAACCATGGTAATTAAATCATCTGACAAAGGTGGAATAGTCATAATTCTAGCTTAAGAAAATTACATAAAGGAGGCCCACCGCCAACTTAATGATACCGTGTGCTAAGAAAGGATAGTCAAAAAGTGTTATGCAAATCTTCAAGTCAAACAGCTTGAATTTCTCAATAAGTGGAAAATTGAGGGGTCTTATAATATGTTTTTCTTAAAAATGATGTGCCAAGAGTGCCCACTTTATGCCCAATACACAAGGTTTATAAGGATCTCATGGAAACTCCTGATAGACTCACTGTCTTCCAGCAATCGGAGTCCCATGGAAAACATTTACATTTATGTTGGCTATTTCTTATCCCCATTTATTCAAACCCTTTCCTCGTTTATGAGAGAGCCTTAAGATTTTCTTTGCATGATACTTGGAAGGATAATTTCACTATGTGATTTTGAATGCCAATACTTACTATATCAGCATATGTCATAGTGACGGCATAAGAGCGTGAAAATATTTTTCAAGAGCAGTCTGAAGGTTTTCAAACATACTCGGGTGATCACACAAATCATTGTGCTTTGTCTATCTGACTGAAAATATTTTTATCCTTCATCATAAGTGTTACCAACATATACACGGGACAGCTACAAGCTACTCAAATCTCTTCATGGGTTGGTGGGATGAGCAGGCGGAATGGTCACCCCAATATGAGGTATGATCAAAAGAAATAGTTGTTTGGTTGGATATGGAAGATTTAATTTCCATTTGGAAGAGTTGCACCAAGAAACTAGAAATATTTCTTGCCTTGTTAAATATTATGATCTCAACCTAAAATGGATGATGATGTCAAACAAATAATATTTATACAGAGTATTTGGATTTGCAAATGGTTGCTGATAATGACCATTTTGAAACTGTGCTTCACAGAAAAACAACTTTAAGCAATACTATTGCACATGCCAAAAGTGGCCATCTTCAGAATTTAAAATGGAGTATAGCTTATGGAGAGTAGCACCAATGAAGGTTTTTAGATCTGGTGTACTAGAAAGATTTAAGGTTAGAGGGTATCCTAAAAAAAGTACTAGAATAGAGCCAGAGAAAAGTACAAACAGTACACAGAGATATCATTTGTTTCAAAAAGGGCTAAAAAAAAGAGTTCACTAATGGTGTGTGTTCTACAACCACATATATTGTCCATCCGAGTAATATTCGGAATATATACGTGAATTATTTGAAACTTTTGGATAATGATGATATAATCTGGCATCAAAAAAGTCAGATTTGTTTCAGATTTGGCAAATGTAAAGCCTTTATGTTTAAAACCAAAGTACACGAATATGAGTTAGCTAGCATAAGTAAGAAGAGGGGATTCAACAAATATATATCATGTAAGACTGATTTTGTCACGATGTCATCAAATGTTCTTGTCATAAAAGATGTATTGGCAGCACATTTTCTATCTGAAGAAAATAATCCTCAAACACATTACAGCCATTAGCCACAATGATGTGAACTGTAGCACTGCAAAATATTTGGCTGAGATTCAGAATGGGGACTGGCAAAATTTTAAATACCATTGGATTGATTGAGTATTGAAAACACCATAGGAGGTAAGAGAGTTTTTTAACTGAGACATCTAGAATAGAAATACAGGATTGAAGCGGAAAACTCACATCTCGATGGGTTCAATCATGGTAAAGAATTGTTTGTACACTTATGAACTGCATTGGCCAAAGATATATACTTGGCGTCAGTAAGATATGTTAGATGTTCTTTTTTACTTGGGCTGTGTTTTTCTCTGCTCAAGTTTGAATATTTTTGAGTGCTATATTTTGTTGCAATGAAGTATAATTTACCACTTCATGTTATCATATATTAGAATTCATTTCAGTCTGGTGTGGTGTAAATTACTACCTACAACAAGAATGAACATTCTTTGAAAAAGAAAAAATATATATTTTGTGTATATGACAATACATACTATGATACCATGAAACGTCCTGACATCCAGGGCAATATAAGGAAATGCGATGACGTTTCGGTTATAGACTATTGAAAGTTATAGCATATTTCTTTGAAAGTCTTTTGCCTAATATGTTGTTGTGTATGCAATGATTAAATTAAATTATTTGCATGAACTTGTCTTTTTTTCTGACAACAGATTAATCTATCTATAATGTCTACCCATTGCTTATATTTGTTGTGCATCTTCCACTGATCATGTTTACTATGAACAAGACTCTTGCGCGGTCGTAATGCTGTGGTTCAGCTTCATGCTAAACAACCCAGCGTAAACACGGCTCCAGCGTAATAGTGTATTGCTATGTGTCAACTTCACTGTTTGATATGCCATTAAAAATAAAGAAATGATAATGTAGCTCTGTGACATCAACCATAATGCTAAACTTGATATGCCATTTCACCAGGAAGAGCTTCAATTTCATTTTTGATGTTATTTACCACTTCTAATGTGTGGTCCTGAGCAGTGCATTTCGTGGTTGAGTTATGTTTTTCCTGGCATGGAAACAAGTTATGGTTAATGTAATTAAGATACCTGGAAAATGTCACAAAATCTTCGATTTCATTTCATAATCACACCTATAATCTAAGTGTGATTTTTAAATGGGAGTTCAGAAGTTTTTTCAACATACTTTAAGACATTTGTTAAGATGTTTTGAATATAATGGTTAGCTGTGTAGTATGGTCCTGTATTGACATTGAGGGGTTCTGTGGAAATTTAGTTCGTAACTGAACATTATTTGCGCCATCTTGTCTCTCCCCAAAAGCCACGCGCAGAAAACACGCGACGGCCATTTTAGACACCATGACCTCATTGCCGAACGCTAGCGCGTCCCCCTGGCGCTGCGAACATCCCCCGTGCGCTGACCACCCCCCGCTCTCTCATACATGGGCCATAAACTCTCTCCTTCTGCGCGACCCTGCCATGAAACCACATCCCGCACCTGGCCAACACCTCCTTTTATCCGTTACATGGTCATACATCCTTTCGGTAACCCCTTCCTCCACGCCTGATCGTCCGAACTGATCCCAGGCCATCACCTAGCCCTGCGGACGCAGTTTTATTGCCCCTACTGTAAAGGAAGCACCTCACATCTAAGGGATTGCAGTAGATCAAGGCCCCCAACCCCTGTGACCCGATCAGTCGCACTCACCCCCCCGGGAATTGGCGGAATGTCCAGCTGTGTGATAGCCATCTCCTACTGTGGGTGGGGTGGGGACTTCCACTGTAGATATGTGTGGGAACGAGCCTGAAGCGGGGATTCCAAGGATGTCTTTCCATACATCAAAGTCTCAACAAGAATGTGTAACATGTAATAAAGCAATAAACCTGTGTATAAGAGGCCAGGCCTCAGAGATGTGGTTAGAACACCTCGAGACGATACTTTGCTGTCCGATTTGATGTGTTCTGCTCCGACGGAATAAAACTTTGTTTCCTGCCTTCCAGTCTCCGGCGTCTGCCTCTTTTGTTGGTTAATCATTGAATGGTGTAAGAGGCGATTACCGCCGGGCAATACTTGAAAAGTTACCGACTGAACCTGCCTACCATTTAACAATTGGCGTCCCAAGCGTGGGGCCCATCAGCGACACGTGGATCCAGTGGGAGAGGTCCTGACGACAAAGTGAACGACTGCAACGATCGGGAAGAGCTCCTGCCTGATAGACCCTCGTCTGGCAGCCGATCATCCGAACTTCACTGGTTCTGAGCAGACCTCTCTCGAGTGATCTACGGTCCTGACTGGGAACCATCAGGAGTGCCGTGGCAAACTGGAGAGTAGAGGACGATCGGGCGCTGGAGGCGGAAGACGAGAAACTGTCCATGCGGTCCGGGTAAGGTCGTATAACACGACAAATTGCGAAACGATTGATTGATTGATTGAAAATACTAGTATTGCTTATTTGATTGTTCTTTTTGAGATATTCACTGTCTACAAACGGGGATATTCTCTCTCCCTTTGCAGATAGTGAAGGGTAGGTAACGCGGACTTTTGTCCCCCTTTGTAATCTATCGTGCCTATTATTCTCCCCACTGATTGATTGTCCGAACATTGATTGTTTTTGACGAATAGTGCTTTTTGAGATATTCTCTGTTTGCAAATAACGTAGAATAGAAATATTCTGTCTAGTCTTTGCAGATAGTGAAGGGTAGGTAACGCGGACTTTTGTCCCCCGTTGTAACCCGTCGTGCCTATCTCTTTCTCACCATTGATTGATTGATTGTCCGAACACTGGTTGTTCGATATTGGTACTTTGGAGGTATTCTCTGCTTACAAATAACGTGGAATAGAGATATTCTGTCTAGTCTTTGCAAGCAGTGAAAAGATAGGTAGTGCAGACTTTTGTCCCCGTTGTAACCCGTCATGCCTATCTTCTCCCCACTGATTGGTAGTTGGTTCTGCCCGGACCGCTTATTAGAGGTGAACCATCCGGCTCCACTGGAAGGCACCCCTAATAAGGACATGTTCACTAAATATGGACTAGTCGCTGTAGCTTATAGCAAACTATGGCATAAATATACAAAGAAGGACTCCGAAAGTCAGTGGCCACTGATGGGATCCTTTGATGATCATAAAATAGAAACGCTAGAAATAGCTCTACGTAGTAATAAAACGACGCCCACTATGCTCGACAGTTTCGGCATGTGGCGCAAAGAAACAACGCAACGGAAAAAGAGAGAAGAGGTAAAGGCAGAAAAAGAACTACGAAAGGCAGCTCACCTTGTCGCTAGAAAGTTAGAGGAGGAAATAAAGGAGAGAAAGGAAGGAAACAAAAACAAGAATCTGAAACGTCAGGCCAGTGCCCTGTTAGGACCCCCTCTACGCTCTACCCTGAGTTGCCTTCCAAGCAACGGGCGAACGATGAATTGCTATTAGGTCCTCCGATCATCTACATGCCCCCTCCATACGCTCCCTCCCAACATATATATGCCACACTCCAACAAAATAGTATGATTAAAACGCTTTTAATAACTTGTAGGTATATGCAACACTTCAACAGGGTAAAACACGTTAAACACAACTATTTACATGGCAGCCTGCTGCAACATCCACCCCCAAAGCATTTCACCGTCCGCGTAACACAGTCCCCGCCCCTCCTTCTTCGAAGTAGCAACATTGCTGTCTCTTAGTCGGCTTTGGGCTATAAAAAGGGCCTACAAAATCCATCCGCCTGTGAGACGGCATCAGTGACGGTCCGTTGTGCAAAGAGGCCGGAGGCAACATGATGCGCCGATACCCGGACGGCATCGAGGTGGTGTCCAGCAAGCTGTGGTGCCGGCCTGGCCGTCCTACAATACAGCACCGAAAGACGGCATGGGGTGCCCTGGGGGGGGAGGCGACGCGAACGGGCCTCCCCTACCTCCCCAGGTGGAGGCTCACCAGTTGCAGTAGGGCACCCCTTAACGCTTCACTCACCAGCCAGCTGCAGCAGGGCAGCCATTAAACGTTTCACCTGCCGGACGACCACCCGGGCGGAAGTTCCTTTCTGCACCAAGGTTGCCCTTGACGTTCCACCCAAGAGGTGGGCCCCCGCAGTTGGTTGGTCGGGGGACCCACCCCGGTGGCTGTAATGAAGAGCTGCTGCTGCCCCACTGGGTTCTCAAAATGGCGGTCGGCTCTCCGGATTTGGGCCTGGTCCACTAAGATGGCTCTGGGCTACCTTGGAACTCGGAAGCTTGCCTGCTCGGGCGTGGGCCCCACCCTTGAAAACGTCCTCTCAGCTTTGCAGATTTTGCGGGAGTCATTGGCCCTCGACTCCCGCGGACTTCCGGTAGGGGCAACCGCCACTATCGCTCGATCATTCCACATTAACATGCCTTTGCCCCGGGCGGCAGCCACCTTGTCCCCGTTTGGTGCCGTGAGAGAGGCTGATTCAGGGTATCGGCGGAGAGGCACGCCTGCTGTCTCGCTCTCCGAAAGGACCACGGCGTCGCTGCAAGATGGTGGTGCCCTCATGCTGACGCCAGTTTCTGTTTGAATTACCAGGAGACACTGTAGTCTAACAACCCGAAGCAGTTCTGGTGGAACCTCAGCACGATCCGGTAGGAAACAACTTTGCTTTCCCCACCTTCGAGTCACGATTCATGCTGTCTGTTCTTTCTGTTGGCATTAATGGAAACTTTTTGGACTGCCGAAAGGGATTCTGGTCCGACCATTAGCTAGTGGAAACATCTAGACTGTACACTGGACCCACCCGACCTCGCCCCAAAATGGCGCCGATGTAGGAGGGGCCTACAACTCCTTATGGCGTTCCAGGTTACTTGGCATTGATGTTAAGGGATATGTATACGGTCTTTTGCACATGGCGGGCGGGGGACAGGGAGGGTACTGACTGGACATGCGGACAACCTTATTGATGCTGGTCTTCTCATTATTGATTATTTTTATTTTCGCATTAAGGTAGTATTGCTCATGATACTCGACGCCTCTTGCATCGTGGCCGGCCTATAAGGTTGTAGGCCCGTATTTGTATACTGACATTTTCACAATAAAGGGTTTTCGAAGGAATTATGGAATCAGCGTCTTAACAATCGTCTAGGTTGGTAAGGTCTTGAATAACGGCTGTCATTCCCAAACAATAGAAGACAGATAATGCAGGCCCTTTGCCTGAATTTTGGATTGATGGAAATTTGTATCCATGTAAGGTATGATATTTTGTCCAATAATATGCGGTTAATTGAGAAACAAATGCACGAAGAGGGAACCTGAATTTAGGGAAAAATAAAAAAATGAAAAATTTTTGGTATAGGAGAAAAGAAGGGTATAGTACACAGAAGGAAAAATGCGAAAAGGATAGTCAAGATCTGTGGTATTGTACGTTCCTGCAGCTAGTCTGGTACGTGGTAAGTAGAACTTTTTCGTGTTTATGCGCGCTGATGTGCTTTGAATGCTGCCCCCCCTCCCCTTCTTTTCTTCTCTGTAGGTTACATCGGAGTTCCGACTGAAGAATGGAGTGGACATAGACCGCACCGTGCCCCATGTAGGGAAAGACATAGACATGCGCTGTGAGATGGTGCGTGGAGTGCAGACCATCACTGGAAACGTGAAAAACTGTATGGTATGTGCCCTGATTGAACGGTATGAATGTGTGTGTATTGCATATGCCTGGGTCGCTGGAGAGAACGCCTTTGTATGACTGAAATACTTGTCTATCGATCAAGGGGATGGGAAAATAAGCCCGAATATGGTAACTCCTCGTTTGTAGAAACGACTCTCTCTCTCCCGGAAGCTAGTAAATTGGAGAGTGACTTACACCAGAAACTTGCTGTGCTTGATGTATGTACTGTTACACCCTATCCGGTATTTGTGTGTACGTGAACGTTGAATTTATGTTTTCCCCCAGCTTGTGTTTTTGTACGAATAACTGACCCATGCTGCTCTATGTTGTGTGTACACCAAGTGGCCTATTATCATACACGTTTGTCTCTCCCTCTCTCTCTCGTTTTATGTCGTACGTGTATCCAATAGCCTACTTGATGCGCACGTCTCTCTCTCTCTCTCTCTCTCTCTCTCTCTCTCTCTCTCTCTCTCTCTCTCTCTTGATTAGATGACAACACTGTACCTCCCCGGTATATGTATAATTGGCCTAAACACGACAGTGTTCGAACAAATTGACAGAAACAAAACGACCGTATTTTGCCACACTACTACCTCTCCTTTCTGTAAAATGATGGAACTTAATTGGCTGAGAAAGAAAGGACAGGTAAGACGACTGATGTCTCCCAATCTGGCCCTTATAAAGGGAGCTATATGTCAGTGGTTTTTGTTGTTTTATGGCTCTAACGACTCCACCTCCCTCGCTCAGAATCGCCCCACCCATTGCACAGAAATAAAGCGCCTAAACACCCCGTCCTTCCAGAATAGTCCTAGTTATATTTTAAGCAATACAGCTGATTACCTTGTTTTTAAAGATACCTCACGTAGAACTGATAAAGGTTAGCTATTGTCTCCAACAAGAAAAATGTTTAGCGTGTGTTCCTCCCCGAGACAGATATTTGTGAGCCCATGACAGTAGCACCTTGCACTTTTTTCATAAACTTAGCAGTCCCTGGAGAAAAATATGAATCAGCAGAGCTTGCGTTGGAAAGACGAGTCTCTGCCGGAGGAGCCGGTTCGAATTTTGATAAGACCAGGAAGTTGATAGATGTCAGACTTCTTGCTACGTTTATAAGGTACAGGAATTGACACCTAGCAGACCTGGTGATGGAAATTTGCAGGAACACTCGCAAACCTGCACCACAGCAATGATTAATGAGTTAGTAGCGTACAGCGACATAAGAGTTAATAGACATCCACCATAGAGTGACCGATAAACGTTTCCCCCACTACTTGGGGTTGGGAGAGAGAATGAAGTGTGTAAACGTCTTCCCTACCAGTTCTCTAAGATTTTGTTTCTTGTACTCATTCAAAGATAACATGCGGTCTTCGGAGGAGAGGGGTCGGACGTGACGCACAGCCTGGCTGCGGATCATGGAACATCTATGGCCTCGACCAAGGAGGAGCCACGGAGCAAAAAGATGCGGGACGAGGCACCATTCTCAGCATAGAAAGCGATAGAAAGAAGGGCTATCCCGAAGCCCCTTGCTCACTGATCAGCTCGTGCCTGAAGTCCCAGTCCGTCGAGCCCGATTGATGGGCTCAGTGCTAAAAGATTCTGCTCTCCTTGGTCCGCTTTTTGATCCGATCCCACTCCACCCCCTCTTCCCTCGGCCTCCCAAAGCACGCCCCTATTCCCCCCCTCTCTTTTATATGGGATTTTGAATTTGACTTGACAACAGAAGAACGAAATACGGGTACCCCGTCTCAAGGTACCTATGATAAGATAAGTTAGGGAACAGGACTGTGATCCGAGAACAATGAATGGTCACACCCTGCTACGTGAAAACTTGGATTTGATCTGGACCTTAGCTCCACCGCCGGTGCTCAACAGTGCCAACGAAAGAAGAAGAACAATGAGAGCTAACCAGTGATGGCTCGTTATAATAGGACACTGGAAAGAAGAACTCCCTTCCCTGACTGTAACTCATGTTGAGTTGTATTCCTCTCCCAACTGCTTTCGTATTGACTATCTTCCAATCGAGTTTTCATGATATTACATCAGTCACTTCTGTACACTGATAGTTAAGAAACTTTAACTTTGTATAATGACACTTGTATAACACCAGCCATGCACATGACTATGATGTCTAGTTTGATCCACACAAAGTCTAGGCCTTAAGTAATGTACGTAATATTTCTTGTTTTGCCAGAACATTTTTTATTACTTTACGGTATCATGTTTGTGTTCAAGCGAACTTCCCTCCTTCTATCTCCGGGTCTGACATATGACGCAGCTGATGTAATTTTGTATGCGCTACCTCCTCGCCTATCCCATCAACTACATGTAATTATGTACAATTGTGTCAGATTATTCCTGTCCGCCCTAAAACTCTGAACTTTGAAGCAGAACATATGAAAATTCTCTACGAGGTAGAAGTTCGTGGTATTATGGGGATAGATCCGAACTAAACAAGCTGGCGAGATATATTAAAAGGGAGGACTGTGGAAATTTATTTCGTAACTGAACATTATCTGCGCCATCTTGTCTCTCCCCAAACGCCACGCGCAGAAAACACGCGACGGCCATTTTAGACACCATGACCTCATTGCCGAACGCTAGCGCGTCCCCCTGGCGCTGCGAACATCCCCCCGTGCGTTGACCACCCCCCCCGCTCTCTCATACATGGGCCATAAACTCTCTCCTTCTGCGCGACCCTGCCATGAAACCACATCCCGCACCTGGCCAACACCTCCTTTTATCCCTTACATGGTCATACATCCTTTCGGTAACCCCTTCCTCCACGCCTGATTGTCCGAACTGATCCCAGGCCATCACCTAGCCCTGCGGACGCAGTTTTATTGCCCCTACTGTAAAGGAAGCACCTCACATCTAAGGGATTGCAGTAGATCAAGGCCCCCAACCCCTGTGACCCGATCAGTCGCACTCACCCCCCGGGAATTGGCGGAATGTCCAGCTGTGTGATAGCCATCTCCTACTGTGGGTGGGGTGGGGACTTCCACTGTAGATATGTGTGGGAACGAGCCTGAAGCGGGGATTCCAAGGATGTCTTTCCATACATCAAAGTCTCAACAAGAATGTGTAACATGTAATAAAGCAATAAACCTGTGTATAAGAGGCCAGGCCTCAGAGATGTGGTTAGAGCACCTCGAGACGATACTTTGCTGTCCGATTTGATGTGTTCTGCTCCGACGGAATAAAACTTTGTTTCCTGCCTTCCAGTCTCCGGCGCCTGCCTCTTTTGTTGGTTAATCATCGAATGGTGTAAGAGGCGATTACCGCCGGGCAATACTTGAAAAGTTACCGACTGAACCTGCCTACCATTTAACAGTTCTATTGACATTATAAACAACCACGTCTAAGGCCGAGTGGTTTGTGAACTTCACCAGAACCCCGACATGGTACGATGAGACCATATTACACGTTATGCATTCGTTTTTTTTAAATAACATATTTATTGTGTAGTACTTAGCTAAAAAAAATGTTTTCAAGGCGCAGCTAACAATGGGCACTAAATGGAAATATAATGATTTAGGTTTATCTTTCATGGATAAAATTTGGTGATAAAACAATGGACAACACTATTGGCCAATTAATATATGCAATCCTGTTGCTGCACCTTTTACCTCATATTTAAGGATTTATGTCATCAGCCGCATAATTTGCCACATAATTTGCATAATTTGCAGGTTCCACAAAAATGTTTTACCAACTCAATTAGATTAAATTAATACTTTCAGAAAATCTGCCTCATATCTTGCTTTTTTGTCCCATAATTAAGATAACGCTCCCATGTAGTTTAGATAACATTAACACACAATTCCACTAGCCCTAACAATGATTAGCAACTACAGAGTGTTTGGGGTCTCCAATTGTGAATATGAAATCCATATGTAAGGGGAATCCTGAAATATTTTCCAAATTTCATGGTTCCCTGTAAAATATGTTTTTATGCCACTGCATTTAACGCAATAAAACACACAAACTCATATATATATTTCATAATGTTAAACATTACCTACATACACATTCATCTTCAAGTAAACATAAAAACATAGAGGAGTTATTATTATAAATATATGTTAGCAGAAAAGTAAGCATACCCGTTAATTTTAAAAGTATTCATACTCAGCCTGTCATAATTAAACTGTTCTGTTTTGGCCTGTGAACTTCTTCATTGTTCATAATGTCATGTTGTATAGTCCATTAGCAGATATAGAAATAAGTTATTAATGTCCTTTCTTATCCCCCCTAGACTGCCTGAGTGTCTCTTATTACTGAATTTCCAGTTAATATTCATCACGTAGTAGCCAAGTGGCCTGTCAACATTTAATACATTGCTCCATAAATATTACTGTATTCACTTTGCAAATTATACTATTCAATGCAAATTGGCTTTTTTGTTCGCTCATTACATCAAAATATTCTATGCTGCAATGCATAACTGTTGATATTATTAAGTAAATTATATTAGCCATATATTGGTATAACATCTACACTGGTTACCTGTGCGTAAACGAGTGAAGTTTAAGATCTGCTGTCTGACACACAAGGCAATATGGGGAAATGGACCTACCTATCTGGCGGAGAGGCTCCATCAATATATCCCCCAAAGGGACCTGCGATCTGGCTCAAAATCTTTGCTAAAAATACCCATGGTCAAAAAAGCACATACAGGAGGAAAGGCCTTTTCTTATCAGGCGCCCTCCTTATGGAACCAACTTCCTATATCTTTAAGGCAATGCCACATTAAGGCCAAGTGAGGTATAAATAGTTTAAATAGTGCAAATAGTAAAAAATATATATAAGTATATATCGCCAGTAGGTAGTTATAGTTAGAACCTAGTTTCCATAGGAAAAGCGTTTTTTGATTTGCCAATGTCTTTGGCGCCGTTTGATAAATCTTCATGAAATTTTCCCAAAAATAAGGCCTGACCACTCAGTTTGTGTGTTGAAAGTTTCAGGGTGATTCGTCAAGCGGGGGCTGAGAAAAAAGAGGGGTCCCAAAGTGCGTTTTCTCTGTTATTTTCCATAGGAGTCGCAAACCCTCCCAAGCACGAGCTCAATTCTGATTGATTGCCAACACTCCAAACCAGGAAGTGTTGGCAGCCATCTTGTGACTCAGTAACCTCAAGAAAAAGGGTGAAACAAAGATAAAAAACATGAGAAAGGGGCAGAGTAGAAACACCCTGACCCTCTAGGCCTGGTCAGGGGGTCCCAGAAGGACCCCCAGGGCCCCCCCCTTTTTTTTTTTTAAATCGGCATAATTCATGCTGGGGTCGCGTGTTTCTGTGTTTTACTTTAATGAGACCCCGGGGTGGGCTAGGTCCAGGGAGGCTCGCTGGGACTGCGGGTGCCCGCTGGGGTCTCTGTAGTCTCGGGGCTTCACTCATGTTGGGAGGGGGGTTGCGTGGCCCCCTTCCTGAAGCTCCCCATATGCTTATAACTTTGGCGTAGTTTGACGATTCTTTACAAAATTTTCCAAAAAGTATCTATTTTTTTATCAGCTCCTATCTTGAAAGTTTAGGGGGGATCGGTGAAGGGGGGCTGAGAAAAAAGGGGGTTGTGAAAACGTGTTTTCTGAATGGATTTTCCATAGGAAACTTTAGACAAGGCTACAGGTCAAACTGCTGAATGGAATTACGCCAAATTTGTCAGGGAGAAAGGTCTTGGTCCAGAAAACGCGTTGTAAATCCCTTCAGTAGTTATTGAGATATTAAAGGGAAAAAATATATCTATATCTGGTCGGTGCCTTACTCTCGAGCACGAGCTTGCCTCTGATTGGCTGCTAACTCTTCAAAGCTGGAAGTGTCCTCTGATTGTCTGCTAACACTTGAAACCAGGAAGTGTTAGCAGCCATCTTGTGCCTCGCATCGAGTGAAAATATAAAAGAAAGGTTCCGGGGGCAATTTAATATAGCGGAGCTCTGTGTAATGATGATTTTGACGCAGTGAAGGTTTAACATTTATTAACAATAAAGGAGAAACAGGTGAGCGCCAGGCAGCACGACTTCCACTCCAGGACACTGGTAGGAAGATAACCCTTTCATGCTCCCTGTGCCCAACATCACCACTTCGGAGGTATGCCTTTAGAAACCAGTCCGTCGGCTCGCAACTGTCTACCTTTGCGAGCTAGTACGCTGCTGTGCCTGTACTTCTGCGAGCTACTACGCTGCTGTTCCTTTGGAAGCGGACGGCTCGTAGTTCTGCCTCTGTGAGTTGAGCGCATAGGCCGCAGTTGTCCCTCTGCGAGCCTGGGTACGAACTGTTCATAAGTCTTACTATATGGGCATTGAAAAGCCATTTTGTGGTTCAGTCCGTCAGCTGGCATCTGTCCAAGGCATTTCTGAAAACATACCTGAGCTCTGTTTGGGAGAGATATCCCTTTTACGCTGCCTCTCCCCACATCAGCAGGTAACGCACCCTCTTCCCATATCACTAGCATACCGTCAACAACCTTCTTGGGCCCGCAAGTCTCCCTCTGTGAACCACTGGTGGGCTCGCAGCTCTTCTGGTGCGACTTCTTGGGCCCGCACTTTTACGAGCCAGGCCGCCGGTTTGCAGGTCTCTGAGAAGAGATGCAATGGAGGCAACGATGATGCAGGTCAGACACCCAACAATACTCCGACATCCCCCAGCAGCAGCTGCTAGTCCTCGCTCACCCCCCACAAACAAATGTTACAGGAAAGTTTTTAAATGTGGAGCCTTAGAAATTAGCTGGTGTTGCAGTTTTAATAAAAAAGATGCTTGTGAGGTTGGACAAATAAGAATCTTAGTCATGTATGGATTTACATATAAAACATTTTATTAACCTCTTCAGTGCCCATGACGAGATGGTCTCGTCATGGAGCACGGTTGCGCTGTGCCCATGACGAGACTATCTCGTCATGAACCCCGCCCGCTAATGTAACGCCCGGCACAGGGCGGGGAAAGGGCGTGGCACTTAAGGGGTTAAAACAAAACAACAACAAATAAAACTATGTGTGTAAAATATTTTATTAAAAGAAAACAACAACAAATAAAACTACGTACAGCCATGGCGTGTCATCCCTCGACAATTTGTGAATCACAGCCTGCAAAACAAAAAGAAAAATAAGATGGTGCGTTATGTGTCCAGCAAAGGAGAGAGAAAGAGAGGGAGAGGGAGATACAAGGAAGATAGAAAGAGAGAAACGGTGTGAGAGAGAGGAAGAGAGAGAAAGAGTGAGAGAGGGAGGAAGAGAGTGAAAGAGAAAGAGAGAGAGGAAGACAGAAAGAAAGAGGAAGACAGAGAGGAAGACAGAGAAAGAGTGAGAGAGAGAAAGAGAGAGATACAAGGAAGAGAGAAACAGTGTGAGAGAGAAGAGAGAGAGAGGGAAAGAGAGAAAGAGAGGAGAGAGAGAGAAAGAGTGAGAGAGAGGAAGAGAGAAAGTGTGAAACAGTGTGAGAGAGAGGAAGAGAGAGAGAGGAAGAAAGGAGGAGAAAGAGTGAGAGAGAGGAAGAGAGAGAGACAAAGAGAGAGAGAGGAAGAGAGAAATATTAAGAAAGAAAGAAAGAAAGAGTGAGATACAAGGAAGAGAGAAAGAAACAGTGTGAGAGAGAGGAAAAGAGACAAACAGTGTGAGTGAGAGGAAGAGAGAGAGAAGAAGTGAGAGAAAGAAAGAAAGAGAGAGAGGAAGGGACAGATAAAGAGAGAAAGTGTGAGAGAGAAAGAAAGGAAGAGATCGAGAGGGAGTGTTGACACTGGAGAAAATCTTTGCAGCTCACCTTTGTGTCACCGATGTGTCTCCAACCACGTGCTGGGACATACTGCACCCTCAAGTTTAGTTATCTGAAAGATAGTATAGAATTAGTAATTGCAGACTATATACAAGTGCACATGCGTAATTCTCTGTTTTGGCTCTGTGCACCCAGGCTGCTGCATCCCATCCACTTCCACTGCCCAGAGGTGTCTAACAGTCGCTGCGCACCCAGGGCCATATTATCAAGAACGGCGATAACATAATTGCCGCTTTAGCAGCAGGAAACGGCCGCAAAGCGGCGATAAGGGGCTTGATATTATGCCCTTGTTAATTCCCATAGAAGCCCAGGTTTGATGTCGTTCACACCAGAACCTGGGCTTCTATGGGAATTCTCAAGGGCATATTATCAAGCCACTTATCGCCGCTTTAGCGGCAGTTTCCTGCCGCTAAAGCGTGATAATGTTATTGCCGTTCTTGATATTATGGTCCCCAGTCTGCTGTAGTCCATACACTTGCACTGCCCAGAGGTGTATAACAGTCGCTGCGCACCCAGGCTGCTGCACCCCATGCACTCCCACTATCCAGAGCTGCCGCTGCGCATCCAGGCTGCTGCACCCCATCTACTCCAACTGGCCGGAGGTGAGTGCCTGCTGCTGCGCAAACAAGCCTCTCTGCTCACCTTCCGCCACCGGTGTGTGTCGAAGAGAGTCGACCACGTGCCGAAGAAACCTCCTCAGCCTCAGTACACGTGGTCAACTGAGCTCACAATTCAGAATGGGTGTTGATAGCCAGGATGGCCACGCATCATCGCAGGTTCTACACGTGTTCAGCTCTGGTGGTGTTGGGGAGGGAGAGGTCAATTTGTGGATCAGAGTCTGTTAGATAAAAAGCAAGATAAGATTGTGTGTCATGCGTCCATCAAAGGAGAGAGGAAGAGAGAGAGAGAGAGAGAGAAAAAGTGAGAGATTGACACTGGAGAAAATCTTCGCAGCTCTCCTTTGTGTCACCAGTGTGTCTCTACCCACGTACCGGGACATAGTGCATCCTCAAGCTCCCACATCTGAAAGATAGTACAGAATTAGTAATTGTAGGAAAGACCAGTATATAGGAATGAAAAGACAGACGGTAATTCTCTTGATGTGGTTTAATCCTCAGAACATGTTTTGTAAGCAGCAAGTATAAAGCAAGAATGACTGAACCCCCGTTAACTTCTACCTCCCAACCTTTTCACATTCAAAACATAACATTCCCAAAGCAACGCGAGGCAGCCACGAGCTGTGAGAGGAATGTCACTCTCAAGTCTGCATGCTTCGATGCTCCCAACACGCCTTACCTCTTAAAAAAAAAAAACAGAGAAAGGAAAGTTTGTCAAAATTTGATGGTAAATTTAAGGGTACAAAGTATGAAAAAAGAAATACTCAACTACTTTGCTACAGATGTGGGAGCGACGGACATTTGGCCGACTGTAAAAACTGTCCTGCTATTGGAAAACTTGTTCAAAATGCAATGAGAAAGGGTATTGCAGGGTATATACGACTGCGTACGCCTAAATCGCTGTGCAGCCTTTCTGCATCCAGGCTGCTGCACCACATGCACTCCCGCCGCCCAGAGGTATCTGCCCGCCGCTGTGTACCCAGGCCTCACTGCTCACCTTTTTGCGGTCACGGCACCCTCCAGATCATTCAGCTCCGTTCTGGAAGGTAATAGGTCTCACATTGGGTACTGAGTCTTGATATGGCCATGGCAGAGGACATACTAGTGCACCTATCATCATCGCAGGTTGTACACCCGCTCAGTGGTTGCTGTGCTACTAACTCAGTGAGAAGTGAGGCCATGCATTCTAAACTCTAAAATGGCGTAGTGCACGTGCGCCCGGTCTTTTATATTAGCAGGGTCACGTGTCCTGTGATGCCTGTGCTGGTGCTGGAGCAGAGTTTTCTGTTGAAAATTTATCGGGTTTTTAAGCTCCAGTTTTGTCTATATGCGTTGACTTAAAATACTAATTTGTAATCAGTAATTATTTGTTTTGTGTGAAAATTTTGATTAACCAACATGATTAACAAGAGAAATTACACGTGGGAATGCATATATGTTGCTTAATAATAATGTGCAGGTTTTATTAAATGAATGTTGCTAAGTGCTGTTTGTTTTAAAGCACAAAACGCTTTTTGAAATAACGTGTACTAATGCTTAAATATGTTGCAGATGGCTAGTTAATTACAAACACAAAAGGGTATTAGTGGGAATTAACACTGTTTAATCATTGCGATGATGTAGTAACGTTGTTTGTATTTCTTTCGATTAAGATGGTTCATTTTGGCCTAAGAGAAAATGGCTGCCGTTTACAGCCTGTGCTCGAGTGAAATGGATGACGAGAGGCCTTGTTGAAAGTCATCTGACTATGGCTTCTGCTGGAGTTTTGAAAGTTTCCGTGATGACAGCGACTCCAGGCAATCGTCCAAGTAACCTTGGAGAAAAAGAGAGCCACAATGAACTTTGTGATTACAGTAGTGGTTTTCGCGATGGTTCCGAGGAAGAACATTTGTAAAAGTTACATTTGCAAACTCGAGTTTCCTTCTTCCGTCTTTTTATTTTTGTGATTTTTCTGAGCGGAGATTTTCCAAATGTAGCGATGCTACATCCTTTCCTGCTCGCTCTGCTCAGCGGCTTAACGGAAATTCAGAACATTTTATGTTTCTTTATTTTGTAAGAATTACTATAAGTATTGTTAGACTAGAGAGGGTCTAAGGCCACTTCTTCCCAAACTTGCGTTGGTGAGGATCGATGCTGTGAGGACGGCGACTTGGGAGACTTCTACTGAGAGACCTGTCCTGACCCATTTATGACATTTAGCTAGAATAGGTAACTATGAGAATAATGATTTTATTTTGATTGACTTTCTTTTGAACTAATTTTAGATAAAATACCATAATTTTAAATACAGTGTTGGTGGTTATTTCTCGTCCTTTATTGAGTACTCTATTGTGATTATTATTGTTTAAATCATGACTCAAGACAGTGTCAATTTGGTCTCATTGACCTCACTGTAGATGCAGGGTGTTTAGGAGGTTTTCTTTCCCATGGTTGGTACTGATAGAGTAATCTGAGTGTATGTTAGTGAAATGGGCCCAAGCGTATGGTGAGTGTATGTGCGTGTATCTGTGAAATTACTCTATCCGTGGAAGTAGGGAGAATTTATATGCCCTGATCTGCAACAATTTCCTGGTAGCAGAATTTGATGGTTTTGATTATTGTCTTGATCTGATTAGATTGCTTGTACATTGGCTTTTTGATTTATTGATTATTGATTGATGTTAGTATATGTACTAATACTATATGTTGGAGTCGTCGTGTTGAGTTTTATGTAGTGCTTCTGGAATTTGGGAGCTGGTAGCAGTTCCGTAGTAGGGCAGAGGGAAGTATATACTGCTCTCGGGAAAGACGGGATTGTTGGTCCTGTACGTATGCAGGAGAAACGTGTGACAATTGAAGTTGCGCGTCACATTGTCTGGGTTCGGAATCAGTGACATCGTTGTGTGTTACTATTAGGGATATATTTCTAGTATAAAAGGAGTGTGTATGATAGCGAAGGTTATCTGTGAAACTCTGGTCTTAAGTCCCAGGGATCCGTAAGGTTCGCCGTTAAAGCTTATCGCGGGAGAAGTAATAGGTATTCTCTGAGCTTGTTTGAAGGACTGGGCAGAGGAAAACACTGCTTGGTTAATGCGTGTTATAATTCTGTAGTAGGACAGACTGTTCGCTGTTCTCGGGAAGGCAGGATTCTGTGTGTATGTATTATATTTTCTTGTATGAAAGTGCGTGAATGTATGAGCATTTAGTTGATTGTAAGACTCTTTGGAGCAGTCCTAGAGGAAACAGTTAATGGATGCATGTTAGAAGGGCAGAGTAGAGGGATGTGCTACTGTGTCAACGAGAGTATTAATTCCGTAGTGGAACAGAAGTGAGTGCTGTTTCAGGGAAAAGACGGGATTCTTGTGAAAAAGATTTTCTTTACTATTCTATGGTTAGCGAAGCAGACAATGGAGATGTTTATATGTTGTAACTAATAGATTTTGTAAAATTTGACACGAAGTCTACTGAGAAGATTTTGTAAAGGAGGGGTAGACGAGTGACAGGAGACAGGAGCAGGAGCGACTGCAGCGACTGCTGACGTAATACAGACCGCGCTCTGATTGGGTAGTAGATCAGAACAGTGCTCGTCCTGGGATTGGTGCGTTGGTGTGAGCCGCGCAAGGATTGGAAGGGGTACAAGGTGACGTAGACGCTCCAGGATTGGTGCGTTGGGGTGAGTCGCGCTGTTATTGGATAAAATATTGTACTGTACAGTTGTATTACGGAAGGGATTAGAAAGTTTTGGTAAACGCAGAAATGTATTACCAAGAAGAGAAAAAGAAGAAATCCTTGTTCGGAAAAATTAAAGGATGGTTTGACAAGGATAAAGATGTTAAAACAAGAGAAGGTGAATTGTTACCTCCAACGAAAGCGCCTGCATCCTTTATGGCTGCGAGATATGGGTATCATACCTGTATATGGTTGGAGAATTGGGCTAGGTATACTAAGGAAGATGGTGTCTTAGCATTCCCAGAACATGGTTCATTTAATCTGGCCGTGTTGAGAAATTTGCGGGAGAAAATGATGGGTCTAGAGCCTAGACCAAGGCCGACACAGTTTGAGGCTTTGGTGGAATGGGAAGAGGAAGTACATGAGCGAGAAAAACAGAGGTCTGGAGGCAACTATAGGTACATGTTTGGGAGGAAACATGATCGTGAAACTCATCATGACCGAATGAGGAGATGGCGAGATGCTAGTATGTCAGAGGGATTATATCCTATGAGAACAGTTGACGAGAAGGAAGAAAGGAAGGGTACAGAGAGGGTTCCTGAGGCAGAAGTGAGAAGATATGGAGTTAGCGATTATGAGGATGAGGTCTTGAATGACATGATTTACAAGAGACCAACTCCATATAGACCAGAACCAGAAGAGAGCACACCAGTTGTTACTCCGATAAGAGATACATTGCGTATCATTGAGACAGAAGTTGTGACACCTGAATTAAGAAGTGGTAACCCTTTCAGAGAAAAAGAGAGAGAGAAAAGATGTGGTGATGAGAATACGAGAGAATTAGCCAGAACTACATCAGAACTGACTGAAAAGATTAGAGAACTGACGAAGAATCTAGAAGCTGTTACGGTGCCTGTAACCATAGGTCCGGTTATGCCTGTTTTTGATAAACAGAGGATGGGTGAAAATGGTTTGGTGGTTCCATATGTTGGGAATAAGATAACAAGTTTGGCTGGTCCCTCAGGAGACTCAGGAAAAAGGACAGAAAGTAATGATGATTTGAGACAATCTAGACGTGACACATGCAGTGGAGGATTAGAGGTACAGTCTAATTCGAGATTGGATACTAGTGATGCTAGTTGTTCAGGGATGCCAATTTTAGAACCACAGAGGATGCCAGAAAAGGTGGTTCCAGTGAAAAGAACTACTGAAATAACAGCTGAAGATTTGAATGATTGGATGAGAGTCCTTCAAAAGAGGGATAAAGATTCCCAGGCAATTGATGTGGCCAGGTTACGCATAGAATTAGAGGAGCTTGTTGTAGGGACAATTCCTACAGACATTCTAAAAAATCATCATGATGGAGAATTGTTATTCATGTGCAAAAACATTACCTGGAGAGCTAAAAATACGCATGACAAGTTAAGAGCAATAGCGAGTGAGCAAGGAGTTGACATTGATAAGGTGAAAGCATTGCAGAGGTCTTACAGGATGGATTCTACGGACAAAGATATTGAAAATCTGAATGGTGCTGGTAGAACAGGACAGATTAAGGAAATGATTGCATTGTTGCGAAAATGGGGTGACGTAGAAAAATGGAAGGATAGGTGGTATAAGAAAAGGGAAGAATCAGTGGACAGGGCTTATTCAGCATTTCCTGTGAGAGAAAAAGAGAAAACAGTGGATGCTTATCCTATGAGAGAAATACCTGGAGGAGGATATGTACATGTTCCATGGACCAGACAGGATATTTTATCATTTACGAATGATTTCCCTCGACTGAGAGAAAAGCCCGTCGAGTGGTATAGGCAGGTAGACAGGTTTGTGAAATTGTCAAAAGTGCTGTGGATTGACCTGAATAGTCTGTTTGATATAATTGTTCCAGCAGACTTGTGGGCTGAGTGTAAAATAGTTGTAAGTTGGCCTACTGAGGAATATCCAAGAGATCAGAGAACAGGAGCACCAGATCCAGAGGTAATGAGGAAGTACGATCAGGTGATTGTATACCTGAAAAGTAAAGTCCCTCCAAAAAAGACAGACTGGGTTAAGATAGATCGAACACATCAGGAAGCAAAAGAATCAGTTCATGCTTTTTATGAGAGGCTGATACTGGCTTTTAAACAATTCAGTGGGGATGAGCACCTGGGTGACAAGGATTTGAGTCATTTTGTATACAGATTTGTATATGGCCTGAGACCTGAGATTAGTGAGAGAATTCGTGAGCATACAGTGGATTGGCAGAGTAAGAAAATAGATGAGATTCTGAGACATGCAAAGTACTTCAGTGATGAAATTGAAGCAAAACAGAGAAAGCTGAAAGAGAAAGCAATGTGGGCACAAGTGAAGGTTGCGGAGAGACAAGAAGCACAGTTGGTGGAACAGGCAAATAATCCAGAGAATAGGCCCAGATATGCAGGGAAAGGAAAGGGGAATCTTGAGGAAGCGAAGAAAAAGTTCCCTTGTCACAACTGTGGCCAGCTGGGACATTGGAGATCTGAATGTACCAATCCACCATTAGCGAATAATGAGAGTAAAACCTTAAATCAACAGGTGCAGAACGAGGGGAATAATCAACAGCAGCAACAACAGAAGGTTGTGAGACAGCAGAGCCAAGAGCCAAAACCGCCCTTGCCGCAGAGTAGAGGGTCACAAAAGTACAATCAGGATTCGGGATTCTACAATGAGGAGCAGGTAAACAAACCAAGGCGTTCTAACCAGGTACAACAGTATTTGTTAAAGAATGAAGGGAGTGAGTCTGAAGGTGATTATTGACGGTGCCGAGGAGAGGAGGAAGAGTGCATACTTGGTGCAACTCTAGAAATATGCCAGGCAGGACCATTTGTAGATGGGAAAATAAATGAAGAAAGTGTTACTTTTTTAGTAGACACAGGTGCGACAAGATCAACTGTCAGGTCAGCAGATATTAGAAATCTTCCTCTCTCGGATGAAGCAATCCAAGTAGTTGGTGTAGCCAATACACAAATCAAGACACGTCTTACTGAACCAGTAAGGGTACAAATAGGGAAATTTTCGGACATGCACAGATTTGTGGTCTGTGACACTAGTCCAGTGAACTTGTTGGGCAGGGATCTGCTATGTAAGATGAATTGTACAATTTTTTGTACTCCAGATGGAATAGCTTTTGAAACACAAGATGAAGATGTTTTGTACCGAATGACTCTAGATAATAGAGAAAGTGAGATGGTTGATTTGATTTGATTTGATTTGATTTTAGGTTTTCTAGAGCGCGCAGCTACCCTAGGGCATCCCGGCGCTAACAAAGACCACGGTACTGAGGGAAGGAAAGGTCAGGAAGACGAGCTCAAGGGAAAAGTAGGGTTTTTAGACGTTTCCTGAACCTGAGGTGGTTGTGTTCTTGCCTCAGGGAGAGAGGTTGGTACATATGCTGTGTTTGATCCAGAGGATTTGCCTCAAGAGTTGAGAGACACAGTGAAAAAGACAGTTTGGGATTTTACTGGAGAGGATGTGGGATTGATGAATAATGTAGATCCTGTGAAAATTTCAGTGAAAGAGGGAATTACTTATCCTAACATTCCTCAGTACAAAATGACACCGGAAATAATTGAAGGAATAACTCCTATAATTGAGAAAATGATTCAGCAAGGAGTTTTGAGAGAATTACTGAGTAGTCCGTGTAATTCACCGATAATGGGGTTAAAGAAACCTAATGGGAAGTTCAGGATTGTTCAGGATTTGAGAAAAGTTAACAAAATTGTGGTGGCATGTTGTCCCATTGTGCCAAATCCGTCAGTGATTTTGTATCAGATTCCACATGATGCTGAGTGGTACACAGTGATTGATTTGTGTCATGCTTTCTTTTCAATTCCATTGCATCATGACAGCCAGCCGATTTTTGCATTTAGGTTTGGCCAGCGTATTTTAGCATGGTGTCGAATCCCACAGGGGTACACGGAGAGTCCTTCGATATTCAATCAGTTATTGAAAAAGTCATTGGAGAGTTTGATCATGCCTGAAAACTCAGTACTAGTGCAGTATATTGATGACCTACTTGTGGCATCAAAGACACGTGAAGCTTGTTAAGTAGATACCATAGCTTTACTGAATCATCTGGCAGATGGAGGGTTAAAGGTATCTCCAGCCAAATTGCAATTTTGCAAGAAAGAGGTGCATTATCTTGGACACAATATTGAAAAGGGTCTGAGAAAGGTGACTGATGACAGGATCAGAATTATCAGGGAAATGAGAGCCCCAAAGACCCAGAGAGAAGTGAGGATGTTTCTGGGGATGGTGGGTTATTGTCGTCAGTGGATAATTAATTTCTCCCTGATAGCAAAGCCACTGATTAAGCTGACAAAGAGTGAGATGAAAGACCCATTGGAACTAGATGGAGAACAAATGGCAGCATTTGAGGAGTTGAAGAGCAGAATGTGTGAAGCCCCTGCTTTAGGAATGCCAGACTATGAAAAAGAGTTTGAGTTGTACTGCAGTGAGAGAAATGGATGTGCACTTTCAGTGTTAATCCAGAAGCATGGATTACTGAGAAGGCCTATTGCGTACTTCTCATCGACACTTGACCCTGTAGCTGTGGGTTTACCAGGTTGTTTGAAATCTGTAGCTGCAACATGCAGAAGTCTGGAACAGAGTGAGGGAATCATAATGGGATATCCTGTAAGGGTATTTGTACCTCATAATGTGGCAATTCTTTTGACAAGAAGCAGAACTCAGTATATGTCACATAGTCGGCTGACTAAATATGAGAAAGTCATTCTGGGAGCATCAAATGTGACTCTTGAGAGATGTGTGAATGTGAATCCAGCAACATTATTGCCAGATAATGAAGGTGTAGGTATAAAGACAGAAGATGATCACAATTGTTTGGATGTGCTGGATTACTGTACAAAACCGAGACCAGACATAAGAGATCTTCCATTGCCTGAGAGTGATCATGTGCTGTTTGTGGATGGATCATGTCTGAGAAATGATGATGGTGTGCTGAGTGCAGCATATGCAGTGTGCAAGGTTTCAGAAGTTATGGAAGCATCGCCATTGAAAGGAGTGGAATCTGCACAAGTTGCTGAATTGGTGGCATTGACGAAAGCTTGCGAAATTGGGAAAGATCTGAGAGTGACTGTAATGACTGATAGTCAGTATGGATTTGGAGTTGTGCATGATTTTGGTCAGCTTTGGCTACAGAGAGGTTTCTTGACGTCGAGTGGGACTCCAATAAAGAATGCTGAAGTGATTGGGAAATTACTTGAGGCGATACAGCTGCCTAAAGAATTAGCAGTTGTAAAATGTGCTGCTCATGGACAAGGAGATGATTTTGTGACAATTGGAAATCGTTTCGCAAACGATATTGCACAGTATTGTGCTAAAAATAATCACTCGATTAATAGGGAACGAGAAGGGGAAATGTCTTTTTGTTCTGTGATGTTTACTAATGTCCTAGAAACGTGGGATGAGGTGAAACAGTTGCAGGATGAGGCAGGAAAGGAAGAAAAGAAAGACTGGATAAAGGCAGGTTGTGCCCCAAGAGAAACAGATCATGTCTGGATCTATAGAGATGGTAGACCAGTCATGCCAAATTCTATGTTGTCGGCAATGGCAAGGATGTATCATGGCCAGGGACATTTGGGAAGGGATGCGATGATCAGGTCTTTTAAACAGACTTGGTACAATGCAAAGTTCAGGATGATTGCAGAAAGCATTTGTCAAAGATGTTTGATTTGCCAGCAATTTAACACTGGGAAAAAGACAGTGGTGAGTCTAGGAACAATAGGCAGAGAAGGTGGTCCTTTTACGAGAATGCAGATTGATTTCATTGAAATGCCACAAGTGAACAGATTGAGGTATGTTCTAGTGGTAGTCTGTTTGTTCTCGAGGTGGGTGGAGGCCTATCCGACTAGGAGAAATGATGGAATAACAGTGGCAAAGTTACTGTTAAGAGAGTTGATTCCTAGGTACGGGTTTCCAGTAACGATTGAGTCTGATAGAGGTGGACACTTCTATAATGAGCTCATGAGTTTGATTTGTGAAGCATTGAGCATACAGCAGAAGCTACATTGTGCTTACAGACCAGAGGCTTCTGGTGTTGTGGAGCAGATAAATGGCACAATCAAGAACAGGATTGGTAAGATGTGTTTAGCCACTGGAATGAAATGGCCTGATGTCTTGCCTCTAGTGCTAATGACTATTAGATCTACTCCAGATAGAACTACTGGTTTGAGTCCACATGAGATTTTGATGGGACGTGCAATGCGTCATGCATTTGTACCTGTCAATAAGTTGATGACAATAACTGATGACATGATTTTGGATTACTGTAAAGGCCTGGCTGACGCAGTTCATTCTGTGTTTCACCAGGTTGGAGAAGACGCTACTACACTTGAGAAGAAGCAAGCTCATGATCTGAGTCCAGGGGACTGGGTGAGGATTAAAGTGCACAGAAGAAGAAATTGCTTGGTTCCAAGGTGGGGAAGGCCAAGACAAGTCATTCTGACTACGACAACTGCAGTGAAGTGTGCTGGTGTGAAAAACTGGGTACATGCAAGTCATACTCTGAGAGTTCCAAACCCAAAAGATGGGACTGGTAAGGAGTATTTTGAAGAGTCAGATTCCAGTGATGATGAAGAAACAGAACCAGTGAGAAGGAATCGGAATTTTGAAGGAGCTGAAGGAGAAAGAGAGTCAGGTGATTCTTTCTTTCCAGGAGAAGCTTCAAGAGAAACATTGAGAGTTTCAAAAGGGAGATCAGATTCTGTGAGAGAGCCTGAAGTTCTAACAAGCAGTGGAGAAAAAAGAAGAGAAAAGAGCAGTTCTACAGAGACTACTCCTGAATCAGATGAGGAGGTTGAAAATCCACTTGAGATTACACCTGAAGAAGTAGGGTCAGAAGAAAATAGAGAGGGACAGATTGCGGAAGACCCCCGAGGAGGTGTAGGGAATATTCCTGATAAGCTAGGTGAAGGGACAAGTAGACAGCAAGAAGATTGCGTGTCGGAGACCCGAGGAGGGAAAGAAATAGGGAAGTCTCAAACAGTGGTGAAAAAGACTGTAGAGCGAAAGAAAACTGCTGAAGAACAAGAGGCATATGAAACAGAATCGGATGAAAGTGAGAATGAAAAATCAGAGGGTCGAGTTCTGAGGAAAAGAACTTGGATTGGAGAAAGAAATAATAAAGAAACAAGACCAAAAAAGGTTGTAAGAGGAGATCTTTGGCCTAACAACAGAGTAAAGAGGCTGAGATACAGACTGATAAGAGCAAATACCTCGAAAGCTGAACAAGTGAATGAGGTGTCGAGTCAAAATCCAGCAAAAGGTGAAAAGCGGAAAGAGTCGAAAGAACCAGAGGGGATCAAGAGGATAAGAAAACCTAACCAGAAGTATAGGTCGCCGGAATGGACGTACGTGGCACTGTCTGAAGGTGAAGAGGCAGAAAGTCAAGGAAATCCAGAGGAGACCTTACGTGAAGTGGTTGAGGAAGATACAGGTGAAATCCTGAAAGTAATCTTGACTGACATTGGAGAAAAGTCGGATACTGAGGATATTGTTGGAGATCTAATACAATTTGATGTTGAAGAAAATGAAGTGAAGAGTGATGAATATCCAAATTGAGTGAACAGAAGAAATCACTTGGAGAAAAGTGAAAAGAAGAAAGTCTGAAATTTAGCTGTCTGAAGTAATCCAGAGAAAAATAGAAACTGCAGTAGTGGAATAGTAGAGGCTAAGTCAAAAGACACGGTCAAAGTAGTAAAATGGCTAACATAGAAAATAATCAAAGTAGATGTGCCTTCTTGAAAAGATGGTGTAGAATGTGCTGTTGCTGTACTGGATTATTAATGCTACTATGGGGTGTTTTAGCTTTATTAGTTACATTTAGAGTTACAATAGGTACATTTGAGATACATACTGAGAATGAGACTAATGTAGAAAAGAATTCACAGAAAGTAGTCCCAACTAGAATTAGTAATACTTACATGCATAAAGATAGGTCAATTAATGATTTTTCTAGTAATGTTTTTTCAAAGTTGTTATATGAATATGTGAAGACAATGGAGGTAAGGGATTGCTACGTATGTATGCAGTTACCTGCATCCGTTTCAGAGGGTGTTACTTATCACCATTTACCAGCTACGTATGGAATTTCATGTAGTGTGTTGAGTAGTGTTTTCTATTTGTTAGGGAAAATAGATTATGTGATGTCTAACAAAGATAATATTTTTGGGCAATTGCCTATGAACAAAAGGCTGAATCCAGCTAAAGAAGCTAACATTTTTGGTGAGATTTTTATTGAAAAAGAAGAATTAACATTAGATTACATTTTTAAGAATAATTTAACTTGCAGCTTGAAAGAAGAGGAGAAGGCTTTCCTAAACATGGTAGAGGAAAGGAGAATGAGCATGCATGAAAAGGCAGGGAAATACAAAGTGAGTGAGACAATTTGGGACATTGAGATGGGGAAAGAATTGAGAAATGGGGCTAGTCCAACGTTAGCTCTAGATGCACCACAGAAGGGTAAACTATGCATTACAAGGAAGAAATCCCAATATGATACATATTTTGTTGGGACTAGTGAGTGTCATGATACATATTTCATTGCAACAGGATGGGGTTTCAAAGGAGGAGAGGATCCAGTTTTCCCAGGAGTGAATTATGTTTGTGGGAACAAGGCTTATTACAGATTGCCTGACCATTGGTATGGCACGTGTTATGTGGGCCTGGTCTTTCCAAAGATCTTTCATATTGATAGAATAGAAGATGTAGAACATATTAATTTACTAACACGTTTTAAGAGAGAAACTTGGTCAGAAATAGTTGGTGATATCTTTGGAGCTTTAATTCCAGCAGTGGGAATTTCTTTAAATGCATATGGAATTCGGAAATTGTCAACAGTGGTGGATCGCTTATCGACAAGTACCGCTGGAGGGTTTCTTTTGGTGAATACGGAGATGATTGCTGTACGTGCCATGTCTATGCAAAATCGACTTGCCCTTGATATTTTATTGGCCAAGGAGGGTGGCGTTTGTGGAATGCTAAAAGTTCAACATTGTTGCACTTACATTCCTGATGAAAGCAAGGACCTGAAGGTCTATATCAAAAATATTACTGATTTGCATGAAGAATTAGTACCACTGGAAGCTGAAAGTATCTGGACAAAAATAGCTAATAAAATAGTTGCTGTTAAGAGTTTTATTGCAAAAATAGGTAGTACTATTATAGGTAAGATATTGTTTCCTTTGACCTGTGTAATTGTTGCTTTATTAATACTAAGATTGGTGTGTTTGTGTTGTAAAAACAGGGGAGGGAAAAAGAAATTAATCAAAAGAAATATTGAAAAGAGAAATAAGAGGTCAAAAAGAGATCCACAAGAAATAGAATTAGAAGAATTGAGGGAGAGTGTTTACTTGGAAACGAAGAGGGATGATGAAAGGGAGTCTGGTGTGTAGTGTTGTGAAAAAGAAAAAAGACATTTCCAATTTCTCCTAAAATGGGACTAAATTTGACCCAATTTTTTTTTGGGTTGTTTATTTGGTGATAATATCACCAAAGGGGGGATTGCTGGAGCAGAGTTTTCTGTTGAAAATTTATCGGGTTTTTAAGCTCCAGTTTTGTCTATATGTGTTGACTTAAAATACTAATTTGTAATCAGTAATTATTTGTTTTGTGTGAAAATTTTGATTAACCAACATGATTAACAAGAGAAATTACACGTGGGAATGCATATATGTTGCTTAATAATAATGTGCAGGTTTTATTAAATGAATGTTGCTAAGTGCTGTTTGTTTTAAAGCACAAAACGCTTTTTGAAATAACGTGTACTAATGCTTAAATATGTTGCAGATGGCTAGTTAATTACATACACATAAGGGTATTAGTGGGAATTAACACTGTTTAATCATTGCGATGATGTAGTAACGTTGTTTGTATTTCTTTCGATTAAGATGGTTCGTTTTGGCCTAAGAGAAAATGGCTGCCGTTTACAGCCTGTGCTCGAGTGAAATGGATGACGAGAGGCCTTGTTGAAAGTCATCTGACTATGGCTTCTGCTGGAGTTTTGAAAGTTTCCGTGATGACAGCGACTCCAGGCAATCGTCCAAGTAACCTTGGAGAAAAAGAGAGCCACAATGAACTTTGTGATTACAGTAGTGGTTTTCGCGATGGTTCCGAGGAAGAACATTTGTAAAAGTTACATTTGCAAACTCGAGTTTCCTTCTTCCGTCTTTTTATTTTTGTGATTTTTCTGAGCGGAGATTTTCCAAATGTAGCGATGCTACATCCTTTCCTGCTCGCTCTGCTCAGCGGCTCAACGGAAATTCAGAACATTTTATGTTGCTTTATTTTGTAAGAATTACTATAAGTATTGTTAGACTAGAGAGGGTCTAAGGCCACTTCTTCCCAAACTTGCGTTGGTGAGGATCGATGCTGTGAGGACGGCGACTTGGGAGACTTCTACTGAGAGACCTGTCCTGACCCATTTATGACATTTAGCTAGAATAGGTAACTATGAGAATAATGATTTTATTTTGATTGACTTTCTTTTGCACTAATTTTAGATAAAATACCATAATTTTAAATACAGTGTTGGTGGTTATTTCTCGTCCTTTATTGAGTACTCTATTGTGATTATTATTGTTTAAATCATGACTCAAGACAGTGTCAATTTGGTCTCATTGACCTCACTGTAGATGCAGGGTGTTTAGGAGGTTTTCTTTCCTATGGTTGGTACTGATAGAGTAATCTGAGTGTATGTTAGTGAAATGGGCCCAAGCGTATGGTGAGTGTATGTGCGTGTATCTGTGAAATTACTCTATCCGTGGAAGTAGGGAGAATTTATATGCCCTGATCTGCAACACTGGATGGGTGTGATGTGGGTGTATACCAGCCGTGAAGGAGTGGCTGTGGCAGCAGTGTTGCCCGATTGGGCTAGATCACGCACAATTGGGCTATATTTTTCCAGTTGTGTGGTCAAATTTTGGTTTGTGCTAGTTGCCAGACTATAAATATATATACAACGCTCCAGCAAAGTAGTATGTTAAAGTGCTTTATTAGACAAATATTTACTTGGCATACTGCTGCAACATCAATTCCAATGCATTCACTGCCTGCTTGATGCTGTCCCTGCCCCATCTTCCCTAAAGGAGCTATATTGGGCTACTTTGGGCTACTTTTTGGTTGGCTTGGGCTATAGAAAGCTTACAAAATCTGACAACACTGGATGCGGGTGTCCGTGTTGGAGTGCTACCGTCACTCGGGTTGCAAAAGTCAAAGTGTCACTCTGTGAGCCAAGTCCAACAATATGGCCAACATGGAAGGTACGGGAAATTAGTGACCCTATATTCATCTATAGTTCCACACAAGACAGATGGTGGACATGAGACATCTGTGTGGATATGAATGTTTATTGCACAGTCAGTGGAGTGTTGCAGCTGTAGCAATACAGGGCCATGGAAAGTTGAAGTTTCAGTTTTTGGCACATGGAGGGCAGCCAATTAGAGACAAGCTCATTGTCGGAGTTAGGCTGCGCCAACATATGTACTTATACAATCAATACGATGATCCTCACACAATTATAAATTCACTATACACTCTGCTTGCAGTATTCTAATGATGCAATCTCTACGTACGTACTTGTACAATGACCGAGACAAAGTTACATAACTAAACTTTTCCCCCACTGTCAAAGGTAAGATGGTTGCATAAACTGTTCAGAGCACTATGTAATGTGGTAGGGCCTAGGGGAAGCATGTTGCATACATAATGAACACACGGACACAGATAGATAGTGGAACTGGGTACGGGCACATGCGCTCGACTCCTTTTTATTACCAGGGTCACATATCCAGTGACGCCTGTGGTGGATGAGTGTGGGGTGATTGTAAGCCAACCCTCCGGGAATGGTTGGTGCTGGCAACAAGTACAACAGTAATCATTGGATCAGACACAGAGATTCAATCATAAAGGGTCAATGATTTGTGCTGCAGTAAGGGACGGGTACCAGATATGAAATCATACTGAAAAGATTCTATCGTAAAGGGTTCATGACTTGTGATACACTGAGGTAGGACAGCAGATGTGAAATTATACACAAAATATTGTATCAGAAAGGGTGCATGAGTTGTGCTGCACTGAGGTAGGGGCATCAGAAGCATTCAGCGTCTGCGCAGTCAGCGATGATGCTTGGTGCGGGCCGGCTGCACTGGTAGCAATGTCTCTTGCCTACTGGACTGCGTCATCTGCAATCGCGACTTGATCTGAATTGTGAGCCCTGCTGTCCGAAGTGTGGATCAAAGGCAGTAGTCAGCACAGACATCGAGGAATGCTTTTTGTCACTTCCTCCTGACAAAATCGGAGGACATAGAGTACAGTTCACTCTGCAATTAATAAATCAAAACTGAATTTGAAATATGAGCTCTGCTCTCCACAGTGTAGACTGCCATTTAGTATTCATTTGGACTTGCAAGATGAATTTGGTCATTGTAGTAGAGCTATAACTGATATAAAGGAAGTTCTTGAAGCAAGGATACTAAAAGGATATTGTGTAGGTTTCAGGGACGCTGCAGTTAGTTGCCTACTGGACTCTTGCGATGATGCGTGGTCCGGGCGGGCCACACTGGTAGCAATGTCTTTTGTCTAATAAATTATGCCTTAATAAGGCCACGTGGCGTTGACTTGTGGTGCACTGAGTTGGTGGTACCTCTGGCGCTCAGCGTGTACGCAGCCTGCGATGATGCGTTGTCCGAGCGGGCCGCACTGGGAGCAATGTGTTTTGCCTACTGGACTTTGTCATCTGCGATCGCCACTCCATCTGAATTGGGATCCCTGCTGTCCGCAGTGTAGATCGAAGGCAGTAGTCTGTACAGACATAAGTCTGTGGTGCTGTGCCGCTGTGTTCACAGGGGTCCTGTGTCGAGGAGGCCCGCGGTCATGGCGGCAGCCACATGGCAGGGTGAGCCCCGCCGCTCTGGCACACTCATTGGTCTTCACAGTTTACAAGTGAACCAAGCCCAGAGCCCCAGCTTATTTATTCATACTCCTACGCTGGAGTGGCGTACGTTGGACCACCCCACTGCGCTTCCGCTTACAGGGGACGACGACACAGGTACATGACCGAGATCTTGGAGGCTCCTTTGGGAGCGACAGTTTGCGCTCTATAAATGCCCCATTTCATTTCATTACATTTCATCTTCCCACTGTCTGAGGTAACATGGTTGCGTCCACTGTCCACAACACTACAAGCACCAGCAGTATATGTACTGATGGAGAGGTTTATGATCTGTATAGTGAGGTCTGTCCAGCACATCGCCGCTACACTTGGTATTGTGTGCATTATTATTGATGGATGAGTTGCGTCCTTCACACATATTTGCTTGCCATATCTACCAACATTCAAGTATTGTGTGGCTGAGGGACCATGCAGTTTTTGGAAGGTCCGCTGTCCTGCTCTGCGCTGCCTCGGTGATAGTAGGGAGGGGGGTGTTCCGGGGGGGATGTCCTGAGGTTCATGGGTGTTTGAGCTGCGTGATCAATAACTCTATGACATATGTTATGCTTCAGAAGTGATTCTGGGCTGTGATCCCTTTCACATTGTAGGTAGTCGCCCTGGTTTACACAAGTAAAATGCAGATGTTAGATACCTACTGCAAACGTGGCTTATTCCTTGTTTTTTGGATCGTACCCCAGATTTGGCTGCTCGTTGAAAATATCGGGAACTGGTGCTTTTGTGTTAATTTTTGCACTGGGACGTCTACTCTGTGTATTATTACCCTTAGTTGTTGTTCTCCTTTGTGACGATTTTTTTTTTTTTTAGAAGCCATTGCTGGAAAACTGGGGATATTGGCTGTTTTCACTAGGTTGATAATGAAGTGTTATTGAAAATCACTGAAAAAATTATAGGTTTAAAGAAGAAAATAATACAAATTAGCATTTAAAAGACCTTTGAAATTCACTGAAAAAAACATAGGTTTCAGGGATGTTATAGTTACAAATTAGCATTTAAAAAACCTTTGAAATTCACTGAAAAACCATAGGTTTCAGGGACGTTATAGTTACAAATTAGCATTTAAAAAACCTTTGAAATTCACTGAAAAACCATAGGTTTCAGGGACGTTATAGTTACAAATTAGCATTTTAAAAAAACTTTGACATTCACTGAAAAAACCATAGGTTTCAGGGACGTTATAGTTAATTGGACATTTCACTCATACAAACCATAGAAATTCCGCCGTTATATTTAATTGAGCTAACTATAACTCGCGCCCCCGCAATGCACTGCTGATGACGTCACATATTACATCATTCATGACATGGGTCTTACAGCCAAAGCTTGTTCCAAAAACACTGTAAGGTCAAAGCTTCTGTTGACAAGAGATTATCAGGGCTCCTGCCACTGTTACATAGATGAAATACATTGCTATAGACAAATTCAATTTAATGAAGACTTTTATAAGGTGTGGCTGTTTATTTCCAGAACTTTACTGATGTTTTAAGGCTTTGCACATTTTTGAATAATGTAGAATGTAGCGGTGTCCTACTGAGAGATGATTTAGCTCACACTGGCATTGTAACGATGGTTCTGAGGTGTCATTGTGCCCATCTCAGGAATGTGTATAGTGTATTTTACCAAACCCCCAAAGGTTTGTCCATAGGGCCTGCAAGAAGGTGTCTTTTCAGTGGCAAAGGCATTTATGTCAACCTCTTTACTTAAAGTAATGGAAAATAATGGATCCTTATTTGATGCTATTGCCAAAATCACTGGGAATCCCCCGGCGCGCACACCAAGGGTTGTACTTCTAGGATACATTAAGGAGTTCCTCACGAAAATGCTCAAACTGGCAGCAATCCTGCTTAAGCTAGCTAAGCGCCAGGTTGCATTGCACTGGGGTCAGCAGCCAATGCCTTGGAGGGCTGGGTGGTTCCGGAATGTGGCCTATTATCAGGAACAGCTGACTGCTTATTGGGAGATGATGCCCATTAGCTCCCGCCCCAAAGGCATATGGTACCCATTGATGCTTCTGATTGCCCTGAATGGAGCAGAGGAGGCTGACGCCTTCACTGGCCAGGTGGACAATGACCAGGCTGCATCCCTCAAGGGCACAGGTTTTGCTCTTTAGGCTACTAAGTTGGGTGCGCTGTGTGCTATGTTTGCTGAGATGCTTTAAATTGAGATGTGTGATTGTTATCCACGGTGTCTGGAATTTTTTCCCTTGCTGAGAGGCTTTTCCCTTTTGTCCCCAGTTTACTCCTCCTTGTTATGCAGGAACAATGTACTTTTGACAGAGCTGTAACTTGTCAGAAACATTGGATTGTGTATGCAGATCTTGTATTGAAATGTGTGTTCTTTGCTAACGAATCTCAATAAAAAGAATTTAAAAAAACAAAAATAAATAACGGGTCATGAGAATTCTTCAAGTGGGTAATGCCATTAAGGAGAGTAAAAATTGGCCACGGGTGTACCATGTCTAATTGCTTCAAGTCCACAAACCCTATAGGACTCTGTCACAATGACTTAATGATGTAATCAGTGATGTCATCAATTATGTAATTTGAGATGTTACCAGTAATGTCATCAATGATGCCATTTAACGTGTCAAGAGTGATTTAATATGCAAGGCCATAAAAACATTTGTTTTTATCTTAACACCTAAATATAACAACACTTAAACCTTTGTTTTTTTCAGTGAATTCCAAGGATTTGTTAACATATGCTAAGATTTTATTACCATACCTTACTATAACATCACACTAACCTTTGTTTTTTCAGAGAATTTCTGGATTTTTTAAAAATCATATTCATCCAACTCCTACACTGCACAAGGTCTTTGGCTGTGTGCAGTGAGTGAGTTATCCACAAGGCCTGACTTTTGGCCCAACCAGCCGTGGGCAGCCAACCCCTGTGTTGAGCATTATCTTTGGCCGTTCACAAGGAGGGAAGGCCCTGGGCCAGGTCAAGCTCTGCCATGGGTGACCACTGAAATGACAGATGGGAGAAAAAGCTCCCTCAGCAAAAAGGCCATATTTTTTATTTTTGGTACTGCGGGATTTCATTTGGAACAATTATCCAGCTATACCTAACTTTTTAACCACTTCAAACCAGCCCAAGAACCTCTTTAAGTGCTAATTTCTAAAAAAAACACCAAAAGAGATTTACACCAAATCACAATAAACAAGCTTTCAGAGCAAGGTCTAACTTTTTGCCAAATTTGGTGTAAACCCGATCAGCCATTTTTCCTGTATCTGAGAGCAAGGTTACCCATGGGAATTAACATAGGAAGTCAATGTTTTGAGACACTCCCATTTTCTTGCCCCCACTTGTTTGATGAGTATAAAATGTTCCATTAACAAACAGAGGTGAATAATTTCTTTGGGGGGGGGGGGGCGGGGGCGGGAGTTTTGTGAAGATTCCTCAAACACCCCCAAAGTTAATATATACTTTCTATATAGACTATTGCAAGACATTGAGGAATTCCGTAGCATAGAAGGGAACAAGGTCGAAATTCAAGTTCCATTATGAGGTTATAGAACTCTGAAGTGAGATGTAATATCCTTATAATGTATGGCAGGGGGTAGTTTATTCCTTATGATACAGAGTCACAACATTACCCTTCCCTCCAACCTCTTTAATCCTTAATGTGGTGCTCCTTCATATACAAAAGGCAGCATAGTGAGATTCTATCAATATCCTGTAATTACATAAAGCGTGGACTAGATAAACATGTTGCCATAAGTATCTACTTTCGCCTTATCACTGTTCATCTAGAAACAAACAGCAGAAGAAGGAAAAGTCACTTTTTGTTTTCGTTTTTAGGTCGAGCCTATGAGATAGCATAGCAGTCTGGTTGAAAAATACCTATTGTCACTTATCAAGAACTCATAGTGGCTTAGTATCCGCCCATTGCTTACTAGTGCTTGGCTTTACTGTGACTGTCATTTGCTTGCTTCACGTTAGATGGCTTTCCTTGTCCATCTTGTTATTTTCCTCCCCTGGAGCATAGTTCTGTACTTGTGTCCTTCCACTGCTCACCTTTAGAGAACTACTGCCTTTTTCTTGCTCATGCACTCAATTGGAATAAAATCTAGCTCCCTTTAACAGGAGACAAATGAGTGGATGCTCTCCCACTGATTTTCCCTTCGACGCAGACATGGTCAGCCAAAGTCCTTGATCTATAAGTGTTCACAGATCTGTAAGACTTACCTTGACTTACTAGTGATGCCAGAAAGTTGACAATCACTGTTACATATGCTTAAACAGAATGTGTGTTCCATCACGAGACTGACCATGCAGATCGATAAACTTTGGAAGTACCCGGTGCCCAAGATTGCTTGATGAATTCCACCACCTCTGTCGAGATGCCTGGGGTTTCTATTTGCTGCCACAAGCGTTTCCAAGCTGCTACAGTGAGGGAGTGATTAAGGATGAGATTGAGGGGAGGCCTGCAGATTTTGTAGAAGGCTGGGAAAATAAGAAATTAGAATCAGAATGTCGGAAGAGAGTTCCAATAGGGTTAGGAACCTAATATGCGAATGCCGAAAGAGACTTCCAATAGGGTTTGAAACCAAACCTGTGAATGCTAAACTGGATGTACACCAGAATTGCTGGTAATCACTTTAATTGGAGGGAAGACATAATTTAAATTGTGGAACCAATCCTGAAGGAGTGCATTTTTGGCCACAACTACTAGATCTGGTTTCCAACTGCGGGTGGTGAGTGTTCACACATGATGCAGACAAAATCCACAAAGAAGGGACCTTAAGTAGTAGAATTTCTTTTGAATATTGTAGGATGCAGGCACCATTCACCGGAATCTAGAAGATGCCTTAAATATCAGTCCACAGCTGTGTTGAGGTTTCCTAGCAGATATTCTGCTTGAAATGAAGTTTTGCGCTGGAGACAGACTTCCCAAAATTATTTCACTAGTTCTGCATAAACCTTTCATTTGGGTCCTCCTAAATCATTATTATATCTGACAGCTGTCAGATTGTCCATCCTTAACAGGGCTGCACAATTTATTTTGCCTTTTACAAATGTTGGGATAGCAAAAGAAACTGCAAGCTTCTCTAACAATTAATATGCAAAGATGACTCCTGATTTGACCATGTGCCACCAGTCGAAATTCCACCATATCTTACAACCCCATCTTGTTAGACTTGCATCTACTCTAATACAAGACTCGGGGTGGAAGTAAAGATAGCTTTTCGATTCCAGGGTTCCAAAATGGTCTACCCACCATTGGAGTCCTAAAACAGTTTCTTGAGACACAGAAATGATGTTCATGTAAGGAAGATTATTTTGGAGGTGAGAATATTTAGTCTTTGTAAAGCTCGATAATGAAGTGGTTCTGGAAATTTCACCTGAATTGAGGATTACTACATTCCAAGATGGCCCATCTATACCAGGAAATCCCAATGCGGTCTCTCACTAGTCTGTTGTCTATCCCCAATGGTGTATTCAAAAACACAAGTGGGAGCCAGCATCCTGCACTTTCTATTCGGACACCGCACCGCCGGACGAGACTCTGCTTACAGGTAAAAGGCCTCGTACTCATGATGTATTTTCAACTGAACCTTGTCTCGAGACTTTGGCTCTAGGCTTCACCGTAATTTTTGTTTTACATTATTTAGGAGCGGAGCTTACCATGGACTCCTAACCACATTGAATTACTTACATTAAGCTGAACTACTAGCGGTTCCTATGGTCGGGTTGAAATATCCAGTTATTTTTTTGTGTACATTTGTTTATAGAGCTAATATGATATACTTTCAACATTAGTGTATTGTACACTACTATAGGAGGATCTGCCCTTGGAGTCTTGATCACACACCATTTTACTTCTGGGCATCAATTACCTGTGCTACAAACAGATCTATGTGGCATTCATGATTTTTACCTATAGACCTTAGCGTCAGTTTATATTCTTCATTTTTTATATAATAATCTAGGTAAGAGCCTACCATCAGCTCATCGCTGTATTTATGCAACGCTAACAGGTGTCACGCTGGACCACTAGATTTTCTGCGTCTCCATTGGGCAGGTCAAGAACCGGCTTGGATTTGACTGAATAATATATTTCTCTTATTTGGCTCCTTTGGGTTATGTGCTCCTGATATTATTATTTGGGCACCATTGTGGAGGATTTACTCAAAGAATTCCCCCACAGACCAGCTAACTACTGAGCAAGCTGTCTCCCTATTTACTCAAAGGGGAAACAAATGACTTGAAGAAACATTTTGTTTTCTTATCCACTCTCACTTACCCATATAATAGTAAGTTCCATCCCATATTATCTCCTATTTTGACGTTACCTGAACCATTATTTGCACACTGATTTTTTTATATATTTTTCTTACCTAGTTTGGTCACTTCTCTTGGATTAAACTTATGACCTGAGGATCCTCTACCTTGCATTCATTGTTTATACTGTGCCAACCATTTCTTAGGTCGAGCCTGGGAAGCGCATGCCCTGCTATGTGAGGCATGCTGTAATGTACACTATGGCTTGAAGCCCCTCCTCTTTTTTTCATTCATTCTGGTTCATGCCTTTTAGAAATGCATGCTTCTGTGTGTTCAGTATGTCTAATTACTCCGGCCTTTTATTTTTTTAGATCATCCTTGCAGACTGCCCCTGCTACATGTGGTTTTCCACTTTCTTTCATTAACATGTATTGGTGCGCAGCAAGCGTACTGTTTTTTTTCAGTTTGGCTCGTTTTCAGCTTCAGAATATGGTGACACAGACACTCCTGTCAAAGTGGAACGCAAGTTCGTCATCCAGCCTCTACCGCGCTCATTCATCGCTGCAGTGCTCCAGTTTTTTTTTTTTTATAATCTTTATTTATGACATTGTATAACATCCAGAACAAAAGATAATAAGAGAACAATGGGAAATACAGAGGTAGTGGAATCTCATGTACAGAAATAAGGCCATGACATTGTGAAACCACACGTTATATCCATGTAGAAAATGAGAAAGCTCGGATATAAATTTCAAAGTACGCACCCACTGTCTACTATGGTTGTAACCTTTACTGGTCATCTCTCTCAGTTCCTTCTCAAACCCTCATCCTTCCCTCAAGCCTCTCCTTCTACCACATCCAAACTCTCAGGTCCGCCTCCTCAAATCTTCCCCGTGCTTCCTCGTTTCTTCCAGCCCTTCAGCATCTCGAGCCTCGCCTCCTCCATTCTTCCCTACCAAACAGTGGGGCAGATTTACAAGCCCCTTGAGTCACCTTTACCACACCGTTGAGTCACTTCTGTGACGCAGCGGCATCGTAAACCATGCGCCACTATGCAACAGATTTACAACGTGACACATCTAGTGAGATGCATCACGTTGTAATGCCCTGTGCTACATTATACCTGCATCAGGTATAATGTATGCAGGGTGGGCGTTCCATCGCAAGGAAGCCCCGTGAATGTGATGCAGTGCAATCTACAAGATTTCACGGAGTCACTTTTACGTCCATGCTGCGTCAAAACCTTACACCTGCTTGTAGCAGGCGGAAGGAGTGACGCAGCATTGCAAGTATAGGATGCCCCAGAGCAGTGCTGGAGTTGTGTTGCGCTTGCGACATGACTCCAGCACTTCATCACCTATACGCTGACAGATGCGTCACGCATCTGTCTCTCCTTGCGCCACGGTGAGCCGCATTGTAAATGCGGCACATCTATGATGGCGCAAGGGGTTCCTGACGTCAAGCAAAATAATGATCTGCAGGGATGCGCCAGTTATTGTAAATCTGCCCCTGTGTTCCTTCACCTCCGCGCCTCTCCTTCTCAGGACCATCCTGTGTTCCCAGTGTGCTCTTAACGGCCATTCCTGCTGCTTCTCCCCCTCTTTCCCTGACCTGCCTCTCCACCCCAGGCGCTTTTCCTCTCTCAAGTCTCACTCACCCCTCAGTCTCCTCCCTCGGTCGGTAAACAAATGCAATTCAAATTCAGAATAACTTGGCTAGACATGTTATAGCACTCTGCCAAGTTATATACTACACATAAAAAAGGCTAGAACAGCAACATGCTCCTGCCAGACCCGCCTCTCCACAGCGCTAGGTCTGCCCCTACCCAAGGCTGCTCCCTGCCTGTCCCTTCCTGAAGCTCCCCCTGCCTCAGGTTCCCACTGTGATAGTGCCGCTGCGCGGGTAATTACTTAGCGCTGCGGCGGCCGTAATAAGGACTCAACTCATGGTTGTGGTTTTAACGCGTGGTCCCGACTGCCAGAGCTGGGCCACGCCTCTTTATTATATACACGCGCATGGCGTCATGCGCCAATGCTCGTGCGTCACCTCCGGGCGTGGGTAGACTGAACCGCTACCCCGCCGGAGGACATTAAACCCACCTGCCCCGCTTCCTCTCCTTCTAGGCCGCCACTGTTTATTTTCCCCCAGTGAGACATCGTCCTGAGCCTTCCTCTGTGCCCAGCACTTACAGCAGCCTTGCATGGGACCCGGAGGCTCCGCTATGCGGCGAGGGCGCCTAGGCACGGGCAGGGCAGTGGAGCTGACAGCAGGGCACGGATGGATCCATATAACCCAGGCACTGACAGGGCTGGGCGCACTGGCAGGGTTGTGCCACCGGTGACTGAAAGGGCTGGACATAAGGACATACACGAGGACAGGGCTGGGCACAGAGACATACACCGCCCTGGTCTTGGTTTCTTTTCACTGGAACAATTTATGAGAGAGTACTTATTTTGCAATGGTCTCCCTCGGACGCTTCTCTCTCTGTGCTTGTGTTGCTGCCAAGCACTGTGTGCTTCTGTGCATTCCAGCGCTCCATGTTACTGTTTTGTAAGTGTGCTTCAGTCCTCCCTACTGCACTCATTTGGCTGTTTGCCTCTCTGCCCCCACCCCCTCTGTATTCCTCCATGTGCTTTTCCCAGCATTTCTGCTTTCCAGATAACATTTTGTCAGGATATCCTTGGGAGCAAGGAGTACAGACTGACCAGCCCTGTGCCTGGGGTGCTGTCTGGTGAGCTGTAGAAGATGGGCTTTTACCGCAATCTGTGTCATTGCAGCTGCATAAAGAGCCAGTGCTGGGTCAGCGCTCATTAAATAACATATTGAGTATTTATTATTAAAACAACAGTATGCCGCTTGCTGAAGCTATGTCTCTGTTCCCAGTAGTAATTCCTCACTCTTAGTCCTCTAGGCACTGCTGCTAGCTGCTTCTCTGGTCCACCTGTAATTCCCCATTCTAAGTCCTCTAGCCAATGCTTCAAGCTCCTTCTCTGGTCCCAATGGTAATTCCTCATTCTAAGTCCTCTAAACAGTGCTGCTTCTATGGTAACAGTTATAGTTCATCATTCTTAAGTCCTCTAGGCAGTGTGTCTCTGTTTAAACATCCACTACACTCCAAAGTAAATCACATAGATAAAAGACATTGTCATATACAACGCCAATAGCTCTATTGCTAACAAATCCGAGACCTTTTGCATTACAAATGCTTGTTCTTCTTGGATAGCTGATATATTGGCTCTAGGTCAGTGTCTGCCATAGGTTACACTTATATTTGGCCTCTACTTAGACCCTTGAACTTGGAATACTGGATGTTGTTATTGTCTATTTTCCAACCCAGCTTGATCATTTATTAGGAGACTCAAGTTCTGAGGATGACTTTATTCAGGACCCACCCATACATCATATTGTTCTTGCCATACATCTAACCATTCTTATGTTAGTGTTTTTATTTGACTTTTTGATACATATACTTCTTTGAAGTTCTATATCAGCACCCTCACTTTGGTCTTTGACTTTAGGGTTGCCCCGTTGATTTCTTTTTAACTAGATCAATTTGTTTATTCAATTTTTCACTTGGTTATCCCATTTTATTTTTGACTCAATGAGTTTGGTCACTCCTACTGATACTTCTCATCACAAAGCTTCTTTGGGACTGTTGCCTTTCGCTACTTGGTTAGTGTGGGTTACTATATCTCTTTTTTCTTGTCACTTAGGCTCGCCATCGTGTACTTTATACTTTTTCTCACTCTTATACTGGTTCGTCAGCTATGGGTGTTTGGTCTCCCTTTTTGCATCCCTCCTCTTCATGTCCTAAAAGATTCTTCCAATGTGTTTTGTATATGCCTATCTGATCGCATTTGTGTACACTTATAGCCCTGAAAAAGTCACTGTTCATGATGAAACACGTTTTGGCTTTTGTTCTGGTGACATATTAACCAAGATTACTGAATTGTCTATGGATCACTAAATCCTTGAACTGGATTTTCTACTTACCCTACTTGGTTGACTATGATTTGTTGGACTTCTTTTCTTGGGTGCTTTGGTATCTTTTTAATATTTCAATTGAGAATGATACCATTACTATGCAGGCTAAAATTCTCTGCGAGATTGTGGACTTTGGTAGAAAGAACGAATCTCATTCTGAATAGCTAACACCTTTGAATGAGGGAGTTGTAAAATTGAGTTCTTTGAAAAAAGTAGTTCTCTAAAGTGAGCAGTGCAAGTAACCAAGCAGAGGGATTGTAAAGAGGCTGTGCTCCAGGTGAATAACAAACACAACATGGACAAAATGGGACTGGAATGCAATTGACTAAGAAGCAAGCAAATAAGAGGGGGAAAAGACAACCAATGGTAAGCAATTGGCAGGCTCTAAGCTCACTGTATGATTTTGGTAAGCTCACAATAGGTCATTAACAACCAGGCATCTTGCGTTCTGTGTTTCTTTCTCCCTCATGTGCATCTCACCCCACACGCCTGTCTTGGTCTTCCCTCACAAGCTTCGAGATCTCTCTCATGTGCTTCACCCCCACCGGTGTTGTTCTCTCCACCACGATCTTTTCCGCTCTCTCTCTGGTGCGCTGCTTTCCGATCCTCTCACCATCAGCTCACCTGTTGCCCAGCGCACTGGCTTTTTTAATTCTGTTCTTTCATGCTAAAACGTTTAATTCTTTTTAATTACCAATCCCAGTGACATCTGCCATTTTGGATCAATAAATAAAAAGGCAAAGTAATTCCACTGGCATGTGCATACCAGGTCACATATCTGCATGCCAACATGAGCCGCGTCATCATACCTTTTTTTTTTTTTTTCTTTTTTTTGCTGATGTTAAACAACATTGGCAAAAAGCATTTTACATTTGCCCTGATGCTGCACAAAATTGCCAAAATGCATTAGCAAAGGAAACAGGTCAGCAAGGTGAGGCCGATATGCTCTGTGACCTGCTTTCCCATCAACTGCTGGCTATGGCAGAAGGCATTGTGGCATCAGACCCCTATTGTAATAATTTATTACAAGTGAGTGGCTATGTCATTTCTTTATTACAGAAGACCAGGGACATCACAAGTTTCCTTTAATAACAACGGGCTTTTATACAGGGATTGCTGGCTCCCATGTGTTATATAATATCCACATGGCACTGAAAGGGTTACAAAAGTGGTAGGGATCGAACCCGCAGCACCAATGTCTCCTCTTATTTTTTCAGCATATTTTTTATCTTGTCCGTGTGGTCTTTCTTCCCTTTATGCCTATCTTAATTTACCTTTATATCTTGCAGTGCCCCTATTCTTAGACAGTTTTTTTTCTTTCTTCTAATCACTAACACAAGGAAGGGTCCTCCTTTGCAGACAGAGAGCTCTGATTCCAGGACTTCCATCCATCAAGTTCTAAGAGAAGACAGGCACCTCTCTGCTGGGAGCAAGTCCTGTCATGCCAAAAGATGCTTGAAAAAGGATACCCTACTATAATGATTTTGAAGGTAATACAATCTGTTATCACTGCAGTACTGATGTCAGTGGGAAAGTGATATATTTGGTTGCAAAGTCAAAGTACTCTGGGGCATATCATCAAGGCCATGCGATAATTATCGCTCAGCGCTCTTAAAGCGAGGATAATTATCGCCGGCCAACTCTGAATTTTATCGCGGAGATAGTGTGCTATCAGCAACACTTATCTCCAAAGCGATAAAATTCAGAGCGCAAGCTGCCAATTGTGCGATTATCGCTGGAAATACAGCAATAATCGCACAAGGTTTGGCGAAAGCTTGCTGATAGGGCAAGGCATACTTAGCCATGATATCCACCTTACATAGGATATCATGGCTAAGTCAGTTTTGAAGCAGGCGTAAGGAAACTAGCGATAACAGAGGTTATCGCTACTTTGCTTGTCGCTCTGCAGGTTAGCGTGCCTATTGATAATTATAGAAATGTCGCTTAGCGACATTTCTCCAGTTATGTCAGGGCAGGAACGTCCACTTTGCATCTCATTAGAGATGCAAAGATGGACGTTGGGGCGATAATGCAAGGATTCACGCGATAGCGTGACCTTGCTGATTAGGCGATAAAATTATCGCCGCTTTCTGTCCGAAAACGGACGCTAAAGCGGTGATAATTTTATCTCCGGGGCTTGATGATGTGCCCTTCTTTTTGTTACCTAACCTTTAGGCCTCACAATACTCTTCGATGATTACATTACTGTCCTTACCCATCGTGTGAGGTGGTGGGCTAGGCAAACATGTCACAGGGCATTCCCACCAACACACATGCCCTCATTAAGAGTTGGCTGTACTTTGCATTGGGTCAAAATTAAATTTACCTGCCAGTATATCCACTGCAATGTCAGGTGATTATGTGTTTTTACACCAACATGGGGAATGATGTCCTCTGTCTGTCTGTCTGCTGCCTCGGCCACATCTTCGTGTAAGATGTCACAGAATGCCTCGGTGGCTTGATTTAGCCTAAAAATGTATCAACAGTATAAAAGAACTCCATAAATGCTTCTTGTTCTATGATATTGTTAACATGTTTATGAGTATACATAATTGAAATTGGAGATCTTATTTTTTTCATGGAATTTAATTTTCTTGTAAATGATATTTTGATTGTTTACAGCTTGTCTGCAAGCAATTCTAAGCAAATACTGAAGTCATGTCTAACCCGTCAGAAACCTAGTTGGTGGAATGGCTTTGGCCTAGATAAAAAACCCAAAGGTTAGGCGCAGGGGGAAGGGGGGCCTTTTCATGGCCATGAATGGACGGGCGGAAAGGAACATTGTAATGCATACGACGGTGCCTGGCAGGCAATCCCACCATTGTAGTTTTTGCTTCTTTGACCAACGGACCGACGGCTCCTTCAGCCTGTCGGATCCGTGGCGGTCGGTCTCTCAGACCGCGAAACATCTGCCCGCCATCCTAAAGGGGCGGTGGGACCGCCACCGACGTGCTGTCGGTGGTGGTCTCACCGTCATCGTAATCAGGCCTTTACCCTTGATTGAACTCTTGATCCCCACATTTCTAAATAAAAAAACACATGCCATTCTTTTTTGCTCCTTAGTAGGGTATAATGAAAATGATGCACACTCAGTTTGCTCCCTGTTAAGCCGCCCCAGAAATGCACAGGGTAATTTTTGTATTTAGTTGCTGTATCAGATGGATGGAGTGGGGTCTTTTGGGATTAAATGTTGCAGCTCTGTTGGAGGAAATAGCGTAAGAAATGCTATTTTTATTGCGTTAGTTGTCTATCTATTTATAAGACCCACAAGCTATGGTTGGCTGAGTGAAGTGCTTATCACTATCTGCTCACAATTTTTTGACCCATACGCCTCTGACGTCTAACTGAGACATATGTTATTGATTTATTTATAGCCCCGAGGAAGTCAGAGATGCAGACGCATCCTATCTGACGAAACACGTGTTGGCTATATGTCCACCTGGAGAAGATAAGACGTGTAATGAAATATTGAAGGAATAAAACAACGGAGTTGGAACAAAGACTGATTGGACTCTGATTTTCATACATGGAGTGGTGCTCAGGATAAATTGTTTATGCATTGGTGGACCGGTCTTTCTGGTCCTAAAGCTTTGGGGGTATTAGTGGCTGCCCTCTACCTTGGAGCACACAATTTGATAATTAACATATTTGACTTTAGGGATCACTGTGATTCGACTTGCACATGAACCCTTGTCATAAGTAGCCGTGTTTATTTATAATACCCACAAGCTATGGTTGGCTGAGTGAAGTGTTCATCACTATCTGCTCACAATTTTTTGACCCATACGCCTCTGACGTGTTATAGGAATTAACATTAGAACTCCCTTAAAGCGATAACAATCTTCTTACTTCTATAAACTTTACATAGAACATTTCATACACAATTATTGTTACCCCTCAATATTGGTATTCATTTTATCGACCTAAATGAAAGGCTGGGTCAACCTTGCCTAGATTCGGACCCTTGACTATGCAGGTCGGAGACTGATCTCAGCAACCAGAGATAAACTCACTGAGCTATCTAAGCTGCATCTAATAACACCAACCATGAAAGAAAGTAAACGTTTTGCCCTGTTGCATTTAGTGCGGCCACAGACTGGATCGTTCAGTCTAGACTTGTAAATACAGGTTGGTTTATGAGGCCACATACCTACCTGTCTTACCAGCTCATGCATAAGATGAACGACCGTGGGGAGGTAAGTTTGCCCTCCTCTGACAGCCCCACGTCTGATTCACGCTGGGGCGAGTCACTCAGGGAGGGAATCCCGCCTATTGTCTGAGGCCTCAGTGAGTCAGCCCGGGACACCACAACCCCGAAGATGCGCGAGGTAAGCCATGGATACAGCGGTCTGGGGCCCTGAAAACCGAGCTGCGAACAGGCCTTGTTGCCAACAGCATGAGGTAACTCTCACAGAAAACACGCGGTCTTAGTTACAGACAGGACATTTGATGTCTAAATCTTGAGCGGCTCACTTTCCACAACCTCGCATCGAGGAACTGGGTAACAATTACACCCAAGACGATTTTGACTGTAAATCTCTCTGCAATGAAAATAATTATATTAGCTATCACGAAAATACATTATGTTGTCTTTAAATGTAAAAAAAAAAAAAAGCAAAATAATCGAATTCTCACTGAAACAGATGAATAAGGCCCAGGGGCGTATCTTCGGGGGTAGGGGGTTTGGAGGGGAGCGACACCCCCCAAATAAATGCATTCTTGGATTGGTAGGTGGGTCTGGGGCCCCTGAGTCGGGTCTACTATGTCAAGTTGGCTTTCTGCCAAAAACGAAAAATAAAACATTGACCCCGGATGTAACACATGAGAGAGAGCAAGGGTTGGAGATACACATCTGATAATTGTATTTCAACCGGATAACCTGGAATTATTACCAGGTTTCCTGCTTATCCAAATTGTGTGATTCTAGGCAAACATTTTATTTCACAATGCAATGTACTTATATAGCCCTACGACCCCTGAGGGAAGCCGGGGTTCGTCCTAATGGGCCTCACCTTTTGACCAACAAGAAGAGTGTCACTATTTAGTTTCAGGTCAGGCAGCAAGGAGCTAGACATGCGCTAAATGCGCAGGCTCCTGGCTGACTGAGCCGAACTTTGCCGGGCTGAAGATGTCACAGCTCTTGTGGGTGTGACCTCTCTAGCCTGGCAAAGCACCTCGAGGCCATCCTCCTCGTGACCAGGGGGCGTTTCACTAATTGACTCGGACTTGGACGCTTCAGTTTTAAGCCCGGAAGTGCTTAGGGCCGAGTGTCAATCACTCACACCTTGTCACAGAGTAGGGTGGGGTCAGCAACTCTCCCTGACCCCATGCCACTCTTTGACGAGGTAGAGTCTGCTACCTCCCCTCATTGGCTGACCAAAAGTCAGCCAATGAGAGAAGACAACAGTCCCAACCATCCTAGTGTTATTTTAATTTCAGTGTGTATTGAATTTTGAAATAATGCTGATGTGCTGTGAGAAGTTGGCCTGGTATATGATGTTCACTAGTTAAAGTGACCACCTTGTACCATGCCAAGCAACCCTTATGGTGTGGTTGTAAGTCAACCTTTTCGGACTAGCTGCCCTAGTGGTAGCGTAGGTTAAGCAGTCTTTGAGGCTAAACTCGTGAAGCGTGTTAAGCAAGCTGTTTTACCAAATGCAACCCCCTTTTATACCAATGAAAGGACACCACACAGATATATATTCAAAATATATATGTATTTATTTCTCAAAGTAACCCCTAGTCTCTTTATGAGCACAGGAGCACAAATCGTCAAACAAGATTACAGTAGAATACACAGAAGTTGCACTTTATATGGATAGGCCCTGGTGGCCGCTCAAACCATATACTAAAATAGTGGTATAAGTACCACGAACAGAAAAGGGAAAAGGCCTAGGGCCTCTAGAATCGCTGGGCCTACAAGGAGCTAACTTCAGTTAGTGACCAGGAGGTCCACGGGTTGCGTGTGCAGAGCAAATAGTCACACGCGAGCTCCCATAGGTTTTCAATGGGTGCGTAAAAGTTACAAAGTTACTGCAAAAGGATCTTCCGGATGGACTATGAACTCAAGATTCGAAACACAGACACTAGAGATGATACTCTACACTTGGGCACCGGAGTGCCAGCTTTACCTCACCCACAGGAAGCGGGTGCGTAGGTGTCGAAGTGCGTCGGGTTTCTTCTATCTGTTCAATGGAGCCTGTGGACAAAGATGCTGCAGGCGGTCGGTCCGGAGGGGATGCGGTGGATCCAAGAGTGGATCGGAGTTGTAGAAGACCTGTAAGCAGAGGGGACAGTGTTCACAGTCACTAGCCAGTGACCAGCGTGGCACCAGGTGGGTACCAGGCGATGTCGGGTGCAAACAGAAGGAAGGTGTAGCTTGTCTCTGCAGCCACGTGGTCCCTGAAGGTCGACGACGTCCAGGAGTCGGTTCACGAGCTGTCCCACCCAGGCTCTCACTGTCGGCGGTGTCGGCGACTTGATCGAAGCAAACAAGCCTTGGCAAAAAGCAATTGTTGTGGAAAACGAAATAAGCTGATGGTTCTGACCAGCAAGGTCAGAGGGACTGCTCCTTTGGAGGGGAGCAAGGGCCAGTCTGGAGCAACCAGACCAGCAGTGTAGTTCTTGAAGTTCGTCGCCAAGATGGCCACTAGCCAGCGGGCCAGCAACCGGTTAGGCGCGTCGAGTGGCAAAATGCAGAAGGGCCCCACGCAGATCGTGGAGATGCTGGAGGGCTCACCTTTGGTGCAGATGCTGCTCGAGGGTTGGGCTTCTCAGATCCCAAAGCACAACTTGGAGGGAGCCTCGGTTGTCACGCTTGCAGCTTGTCGTGGTCTTTTCAAGATGGCTGGCTCCACGTGTCTCGGTGCCTCCACGGGTCTCCTCTTTTCAGGGACTGTGGATCGGGCGGTGAGAGGTCTGGAGGTCCAGGTCTTGTCAGTCTCTGGGCTCGGGCTCCGGCGGGAGGCGGCGGCAAAGCAGACGTTGATTCGCTGGATGGTGCTTGCGTTAGCAAGGTGGTCACTCCCTGACCACAGGGGAGATTGGCTTCAGTCCTCTGTGCGGCAGAGCGTCGAAGTTCCCGTCTTCTTCTTAGTTTCAAATTGATTCCAGGATGTCTGAAGTCTTAGGACACAGCTCCTACCTTTAAGCGGATTCTAGGGGCCGGACTACCTGCTAGGTCCCTCCCTAAGGGTGGGACCAGGAAGGGGGGTGGTTACACCCCCAATCCTTTGTCCAGCTCGCCCCAGGCCCGGGACTGGTGTGCCCCAGGACCGGATTGAACTGGCATATGCACCGAGGCTTCTTGTGAGCCTCAGGCATGTCTGGTTTCTTTCAAGCCCTACCTGACCAATACACAAAATCCTGTCTGGGGTGGTGCACGCACCTCCCCTGGCAGGAAACCCTTTGTCCACACCTCCCAAGCTGGAAGGACTCCCAGCAGCAGGAGGGCAGACTTGTGTCTGTGGTGGCAGCATCCATTTTGTGGAGCTGAGGCTATGTCTGATTTTACCTGGGTTTCAGGTACTGTACATGTCGTGTCCCTCTAGAAGAGTGGAATGCTAATCCCGTCGCCAGAATTGGCGAGGGGTTAGTATTCCAATTCGTATGACACCTTACTCGACATGTTTTGATAAAGCCAAACCAAAGTTAGCATTTAACCGCGAGGTTCTTAATGCACTTAAGAGTATATGGTATGACGATATCTGGAAACAGTAGAAGGAAGTTGTTCCGACCACTGCAGACAGGCTCAGCTCATGCCAGAGCACCATCTCACATGGAACCAAGCACTCTGCCTTCAGGATTGTTAAGGCCTGCCATAGGAGTGACTTATAGGTTAACATGTGTCCCATTTAAGGTTAGGTATAGGTATACTACACCTAAGTAAGAGGTGGTTACACCAACTTACCCCAGCTGAGTGATCAGCCAGTTGTGTCAAATTTGTTAGGCCAAGCCTGGGGTGGCATAATACATGCTTCAGCCCCTGGCAGGCCTTAGATACACCAATGCCCTGGGTACCTAGTGTACACTGGTACAGGGGCTCACAGGGTGATCCACTTCCAATTGGTTATGCACCTAGGGTTCATAGTGTAAATTTAGTAGAGAGAACAGCAGGCTGGGGGTCTGATTGGCAGGCCCACAGCCTCAATATGTCAAAAACCAGTGAAGCAAAAAGCAAAAATTTGGGGTGACCATAGGATAGCAGACCCTACTCTCCCCCCCCCGAATGCAGGGACATTAAACTAGCCTTGACCAGTCTCGTCTTCATGTCCTAAGTGGAAGTACCTGGAGAGACCATCTGCATTCCCATGGTCAGTACCTGGCCGGTGCTCCACTGTAAAGTCCATACCCTGTAGGGAAATGGACCAACTAAGCAGTTTGGGGTTTTCACCCTTCATCTGATTTAGCCACAAGAGGGGCTTATGGTCGGTCTGAATCTTGAAGTGAGTGCCAAACAAGTATGGCCTCAGCTTCTTCAGGGCCCACACCACAGCAAAGGCCTCCCTCTCAATAGCTGACCAATTCTTCTCTCTGGGGGTCAACCTTCTGCTAATAAAAGCAATGGGTTGGTCTTGACCATCTACATTAAGTTGTGACAGCACAGCTCCCACACCCAACTCAGAAGCATCTGTTTGGACAATAAACTCTTTGGAGTAGTCAGGACTTTTCAGGATAGGTGCAGAGCACATGGCCTCCTTCAGGTCATCAAATGCCTTTTGACAGCTTACTGTCCACTGAACCTTTTTGGGCATCTTCTTGGATGTCAGATCATTAAGAGGAGTCACAATGGACCCATAGTTCTTAACAAACTTCCTGTAGTACCCAGTCAAGCCCAAGAAAGCTCGAACTTGAGTCTGGGTGGTTGGAGGGGACCAGTCCTTGATGGATTGTATCTTACTCTCCAGTGGTTGAACTTGGCCTCCACCTACAAGGTGGCCCAAATACACAACCTTACTCTGCCCTATCTGGCACTTAGTAGCCTTGATAGTGAGGCCTGCCCTTTGCAGAGCCTCAAGAGCCTTCTTCAGGTGGATCAGGTGATCCTCCCAGGTGGAGCTAAAGACAGCAATGTCATCAAGATATGCGGCACAAAAGTCATCCAACCCAGTAAGGACTTGGTTCACCAGCCTTTGGAAGGTGGCAGGTGCATTCTTCAGACCAAAGGGCATCACCACAAATTGATAATGCCCACCTGGGGTTGAGAATGCTGTTTTGGCCTTAGACTCCTCAGCTAATCTGATTTGCCAATAGCCAGCTGTCAAGTCAAATGTGCTCAAAAACTTAGCAGAAGCTAGTTTGTCTATGAGCTCATCTGCCCTTGGAATAGGGTGTGCATCTGTCCTGGTGACAGCATTGAGACCCCTGTAGTCCACACAGAACCTCATCTCTCTCTTGCCATCTTTGGTGTGAGGTTTGGGGACCAGAACCACTGGGCTAGCCCAGGGGCTCTCTGAGGGTTCAATGACACCTAATTCCAGCATTTTATGTACCTCAGCCTTTATACAGTCCCTGGCGTGGTCAGGTTGTCTGTAAAGCTTGTTCTTTACAGGCAGACTGTCACCAGTGTCCACCACATGGGTACACCAGTCAGTTTGGCTAGGTATTAGGGAAAACAGATGTTGAAATGATTGTAGAACTTGTCTACATTCTGTCTGCTGATGGGCAGTGAGGTTGCCTCCAAGGGTCACGCCTTTAACTGAGCCATCTTCAGGGTTCTGAGACAACAGGTCTGGGAGAGGGTCACTCTCTTCCTCCTGTCCCTCATCTGTAGCCATGAGCAAGCCCATGTCTGCCCTGTCAACATATGCTTTTAACCTGTTAACATGGAGTACCCTGTGGGGACTCCTGGGAGTTCCTAGGTCCACCAAGTAGGTGACCTCTCCCTTCTTTTCCAGGATTGTATGGGGTCCAGACCATTTGTCTTGGAGTGCTGCTGGGGCCACTGGCTCCAACACCCATACCTTCTGTCCTGGCTGAAACTCAACCAAGACAGCCTTTTGGTCATGCCAAGCTTTCTGTAAGGCCTGGCTTGCCTCAAGGTTTTTGGATGCCTTCTCCATATACTCAGCCATCCTGGAGCGGAGACCAAGTACATAGTCCACTATGTCTTGTTTAGGCTTTTTGAGAGGTAACTCCCATCCTTCCTTCACTAAACACAGTGGGCCTCTTACAGGGTGCCCAAACAACAATTCAAAGGGGCTGTAGCCAACTCCTTTTTGTGGGACCTCTCTGTAAGCAAACAGAAGGCAGGGTAGAAGGATGTCCCATCTTCGCCTGAGCTTTTCAGGTAATCCTTTGATCATACCCTTTAGGGTCTTGTTGAATCTCTCAACAAGCCCATTGCATTGTGGGTGATAAGGGGTGGTGAACTTGTAGTTGACACCACATTCCTTCCACATAGCTGTCAAGTATCCTGACATGAAGTTGGTACCTCTGTCAGAAACTACCTCCTTAGGAAACCCCACTCTGGAGAATACTCCTAGCAGGGCCCTGGCCACAACAGGTGCTGTAGTGGTCTTAAGGGGAATTGCCTCTGGATACCTGGTGGCATGATCCACTACCACCAGTATAAATCTGTGCCCAGATGCAGTGGGAGGATCCATGGGACCCACTATGTCTATTCCCACTCTTTCAAAGGGGACCCCCACCACAGGTAGTGGTATTAGGGGGGCCTTTGTTGTGCCACCTGATTTGCCACTGGCTTGGCAGGTCACACAGGAGCGACAAAACTCCTTTGTATCTTCATTCATGTGAGGCCAGTGAAAGTGAGGGACAAGCCTGTCCCAAGTCTTGTTCTGGCCTAAGTGTCCTGCTAAAGGAATATCATGGGCCAAGGTAAGAAGGAAGCCCCTAAATTGCAGAGGTATAACCAACCTCCTGGTTGCACCAGGCTTGGGGTCTCTAGCCTCTGAATAAAGGAGCCCATCATCCCAATACACTTTATGGGTACCTTGAGCATTCCCAGCAGCCTCAGCAGCAGCCAGCTGTCTGAGGGGTTCAAGAGAGGGACAGGATAACTGAGCCTGCCTCAAGTCAGCCCTTGAAGGTCCCCCTGTCCCCAGAAACTCAACCTGATCAGGTTCAAGCTCTTCAGGGACAGTTCCTTCAGGGTTCTCTAGATCAGCTTCCTGGGAAGGTTGATCATCACTCTTAGGCAGGGGGGAAGGCACAGACTTGACCCTCCTGTTCTTCTTCTTGGTAGGTGCTTGGTCCATTGTTCCAGGATCCAAGACCTGTGGTTCAGTAAGGCACTTTTTGGCCTGTGACCTGGTCACAGCAAGGACATGTGGTGATATACCTAACATCTCTGCATGTGTCCTGTACTCCACTTCTGACCATAGAGAACTCTCTAGGTCATTGCCCAACAAACATTCTACTGGGAGGTCTGCACTAACCACAACCCTTTTGAGGCCAGTTACCCCTCCCCATGAGAAGTTAACAACTGCCACACTATGTGAAGTAGTGGCATTGCTGGCATTGGTCACCAGGTAATTCTCACCTGGTATGTACTGTCCAGGGTCCACAAAGCCTGGTGTCACCATAGTGACACTGGCACATGTGTCCCTGTAGGCTTGAGCCACTTTTTCATTAATTAAAGGAGTCTGTCTGTACTTGCCCAGGTTACCGGGGCTCACAGTCAGGGACAAATCAATGTCCCCATCACAGATCAGGACTGCCTGTGTCAGGGTTCTGTCTAAGTCAGAATCTCCTTCAGTTCCCATAGTGATTCCCACTACACCCTTTGTCTGGGGACCAACACTGCTAACAGTAGTACTGGGAGCAGGTGCCTTAGGGGCAACAGTGTTGGGGGCTCCACCCTTTTTACAATCACTAGTCCAGTGAGTTGTATTCTTGCAAGAGTTGCACCAGGGTTTCTTTTGACCTTCTTTCTTCTTCCCTTTAGACTGGGACCCACCCTCTTTAGCATTAGTTTGGGGCCCTGTTGAAGACTTCTGGTCTTTAGATTTCTGATCTCCACCCTTTTGGTCTGTTTTCTTCTGATCACCCCCTTGGCCCTGGTTCTGGTTCTTTTGCTTAACCCTTGTTCTGACCCATTTGTCTGCCTTCTTTCCCAATTCTTGGGGAGAGGTCAGATCAGAGTCAACCAAGTGTTGATGCAGTTGCTGGTTTTGACAGTTATTTAAAATCTGTTCTCTCATCATCAAATTGTACAATCCTGTATAATCAGATACCTTACTTCCCAGCAACCAACCCTCCAAAGCCTTAGTGGCACATTCAATGTATTCAGACCAGTCCTGAGTCTGTGTCTTCTGGGTGTCTCTGAACATTAACCTGTACTGTTCAGTGGTTAAGCCTAACCCATCAACTAGGACACTCTTCAGGACTCTGTAATTTCTGACATCCTCCTCTCTAACAGTGAGGAGTCTATCTCTGCCTCTTCCTTCAAAGGAGAGCCATAAGATTGCTGCCCACTGGTCTTCAGGAACCTGCTGCACTTTGCAGGCTCTCTCAAGAGCAGTCATCCATTTGTGGATGTCATCCCCACTTTTGTAGGGGGGCACAACCTTGGACAGGTTCCTATTATCAAAGACCCTATCTTTGTCCTTAGGGACAATGCTGCCACCAGTGGGCATAGACCCACTCTCTTTATGCTGCCTAGCCTTGCTCAGTTTCTCTTCCATCAGGGCTACTTCTAGCTCCCGCTTCCTGATCCTCAGCTGGGCTTCTTGCATCTGGCCTCATGCTCCCTCCTCTGAGGGGTGGTCATCCTTCTCCTGGAGTGACCTTGAGAGCCTCTAGAGGTATGAGAAGCATTAGATTCACCTGAGTGATTCCTTTGCCTCCCAGACCCCTGGTTAAGTCCACTGGGGAGATCCAATGGGATGATCCCATTGTCAGTCCCCAATAGCCTTAAGTTAGCTGGGCCACGTATAACACTTGGCACTGGGCTAGTTCTCCCTTCATCCCCACTAGCATCTGTATCCCCATCACTTTCCTCCTCTGTAGTATGATTCTCATCTAAGGGATGGCTATTGGAAAGGGGTACTTCAGTAGCATCTTCAGAAGGGGGGCCTCCTGTTCCTGTCCCTAAGGGGGCTAACTGGGAGGCTTTCCTGAGAGCTTTCTGATCTTCATCAGCCTGTAAAAGCTCTCTGAGGTAGCAGAAGTAGGATTCTTGGGCTGTTTAAGGCCCCTGATATTTGCCAACTGCCTGAGCTCATTTTGATTAAGGGTAGCAAAGATGGATGGTGCCCTCTGGGGGTCACTCTCAACAGAGATGGGTACAGTGGACCCCTCTGCCCCAGTCATTGCTCTTAAGTGTGGGTGGATGTGTTGCAATCTACCTACACTTGGGTTTACCTACTAAACCTATCTAGTAGTTGTAGTCAGGGTGTGCTACTCTCTTTGCTCTACAACACTAAGTTCAGTAGAACTTAAGTATATCTAATCTTGTTTTATATGTACCTACAGGTACCTATGTGATCTTTCAATTGGTAACCAAGAGATTACAATGGTAAAACACAGCAAGCTCAAATCCAACCGCTGCTCACCAATGTGAGAAGTTGGCCTGGTATATGATGTTCACTAGTTAAAGTGACCACCTTGTACCATCCCAAGCAACCCTTATGGTGTGGTTGTAAGTCAACCTTTTCGGACTAGCTGCCCTAGTGGTAGCGTAGGCTAAGCAGTCTTTGAGGCTAAACTCGTGAAGCGTGTTAAGCAAGCTGTTTTACCAAATGCAACCCCCTTTTATACCAATGAAAGGACACCACACAGATATATATTCAAAATATATATGTATTTATTTCTCAAAGTAACCCCTAGTCTCTTTATGAGCACAGGAGCACAAATCGTCAAACAAGATTACAGTAGAATACACAGAAGTTGCACTTTATATGGATAGGCCCTGGTGGCCGCTCAAACCATATACTAAAATAGTGGTATAAGTACCATGAACAGAAAAGGGAAAAGGCCTAGTGCCTCTAGAATCGCTGGGCCTACAAGGAGCTAACTTCAGTTAGTGACCAGGAGGTCCACGGGTTGCGTGTGCAGAGCAAATAGTCACACGCGAGCTCCCATAGGTTTTCAATGGGTGCGTAAAAGTTACAAAGTTACTGCAAAAAGGATCTTCCGGATGGACTATGAACTCAAGATTCGAAACACAGACACTAGAGATGATACTCTACACTTGGGCACCGGAGTGCCAGCTTTACCTCACCCACAGGAAGCGGGTGCGTAGGTGTCGAAGTGCGTCGGGTTTCTTCTATCTGTTCAATGGAGCCTGTGGACAAAGATGCTGCAGGCGGTCGGTCCGGAGGGGATGCGGTGGATCCAAGAGTGGATCGGAGTTGTAGAAGACCTGTAAGCAGAGGGGACAGTGTTCACAGTCACTAGCCAGTGACCAGCGTGGCACCAGGTGGGTACCAGGCGATGTCGGGTGCAAACAGGAAGGAAGGTGTAGCTTGTCTCTGCAGCCACGTGGTCCCTGAAGGTCGACGACGTCCAGGAGTCGGTTCACGAGCTGTCCCACGCAGGCTCTCGCTGTCGGCGGTGTCGGCGACTTGATCGAGGCAAACAAGCCTTGGCAAAAGCAATTGTTGTGGAAAACAAAATAAGCTGATGGTTCTGACCAGCAAGGTCAGAGGGACTGCTCCTTTGGAAGGGAGCAAGGGCCAGTCTGGAGCAACCAGACCAGTGGTGTAGTTCTTGAAGTTCATCGCCAAGATGGCCACTAGCCAGCGGGCCAGCAACCGGTTAGGCGCGTCGAGTGGCAAAATGCAGAAGGGCCCCACGCAGATCGTGGAGATGCTGGAGGGCTCACCTTTGGTGCAGATGCTGCTCGAGGGTTGGGCTTCTCAGATCCCAAAGCACAACTTCCAGGGAGCCTCGGTTGTTGCGCTTGCAGCTTGTCGTGGTCTTTTCAAGATGGCTGGCTCCACGTGTCTCGGTGCCTCCACGGGTCTCCTCTTTTCAGGGACTGTGAATCGGGCGGTGAGAGGTCTGGAGGTCCAGGTCTTGTCAGTCTCTGGGCTCGGGCTCCGGCGGGAGGCGGCGGTAAAGCAGACGTTGATTCGCTGGATGGTGCTTGCGTTAGCAAGGTGGTCACTCCCTGACCACAGGGGAGATTGGCTTCAGTCCTCTGTGCGGCAGAGCGTCGAAGTTCCCGTCTTCTTCTTAGTTTCAAGTTGATTCCAGGATGTCTGAAGTCTTAGGACACAGCTCCTACCTTTAAGCGGATTCTAGGGGCCGGACTACCTGCTAGGTCCCTCCCTAAGGGTGGGACCAGGAAGGGGGGTGGTTACACCCCCAATCCTTTGTCCAGCTCGCCCCAGGCCCGGGACTGGTGTGCCCCAGGACCGGATTGAACTGGCATATGCACCGAGGCTCCTTGTGAGCCTCAGGCATGTCTGGTTTCTTTCAAGCCCTACCTGACCAATACACAAAATCCTGTCTGGGGTGGTGCACGCACCTCCCCTGGCAGGAAACCCTTTGTCCACACCTCCCAAGCTGGAAGGACTCCCAGCAGCAGGAGGGCAGACTTGTGTCTGTGGTGGCAGCATCCATTTTGTGGAGCTGAGGCTATGTCTGATTTTACCCGGGTTTCAGGTACTGTACATGTCGTGTCCCTCTAGAAGGGTGGAATGCTAACCCCGTCGCCAGAATTGGCGAGGGGTTAGTATTCCAATTCGTATGACACCTTACTCGACATGTTTTGATAAAGCCAAACCAAAGTTAGCATTTAACCGCGAGGTTCATAATGCACTTAAGAGTATATGGTATGACGATATCTGGAAACAGTAGAAGGAAGTTGTTCCGACCACTGCAGACAGGCTCAGCTCATGCCAGAGCGCCATCTCACATGGAACCAAGCACTCTGCCTTCAGGATTGTTAAGGCCTGCCATAGGAGTGACTTATAGGTTAACATGTGTCCCATTTAAGGTTAGGTATAGGTATACTACACCTAAGTAAGAGGTGGTTACACCAACTTACCCCAGCTGAGTGATCAGCCAGTTGTGTCAAATTTGTTAGGCCAAGCCTGGGGTGGCATAATACATGCTTCAGCCCCTGGCAGGCCTTAGATACACCAATGCCCTGGGTACCTAGTGTACACTGGTACAGGGGCTCACAGGGTGATCCACTTCCAATTGGTTATGCACCTAGGGTGCATAGTGTAAACTTAGTAGAGAGAACAGCAGGCTGGGGGTCTGATTGGCAGGCCCACAGCCTCAATATGTCAAAAACCAGTGAAGCAAAAAGCAAAAATTTGGGGTGACCGTTGGATAGCAGACCCTACTCTCCTACATGTGCTCTTTTCAAAAATACACATCAACAATAAAAGCTCCCTTTTGTGAGAGACACCCATATTAATCCATCACTATACTCATTTTGTTATTGGAAAACACTCATCCATCGATTATCCAGACCATTATCCACATGCTGAGTCCTGCATGATGCAAACATGTCTCCTTTTACTATCAAAAATAGATCCTCAGTTCATAAAGGTTTACTTGGTGCAATGATCCAAAAGAATCCACAGTCTCTTTTTTTTATTTTTATTTTTTTATTGAGCAGAGCAAGAAGGTACCAAAATACACGTTTTCAATCAAAACATTTAGACCACAACAACTGGAGAAACCATTGATATAAGTATGTTGGCAGACTACTTACTAAACAGCATACAGGGTATTATGTATTCTTGTGTTTTATATACTATATCATACCATTCCGTTGTATATTAACAAACTGATGAATAAGGTGTAAATGCAAAATGATACTACGAGATCATATGTGTCTCAGATATAATATGAAATTCATCTTAAATCACTTAAGAGACAAATTAGGTTCTTGATTTAAAGTGCAAATGCAATAGCAGCCGGTAATTTACTTTAGCAAAATACAGTACTATTAACATCAAATCTACATTTTCATGATTGAACCCCAGAAACAAACTGATGAATAAAGTGCAAATGCAAAATGAGGCTACGAAATCGCATGTGTCTCAAATGTGATATAAAATTCATCTTGAGTCACTTAAGACACAAATTAAGTTCTTGATTAAAGTGCAAATGCAATAGCAGCCGATAATTTACTTTAGCAAAATACAGTACTATTAACATCAAATACAAGTATTATCACCATATAAAGTGCAAATATGATAGCAGCAAAACTTCACTTAGAAGACAACCACAGTATTTCAATCATAAAATACAGCATATAAGGTTAACAAGATAAAGTGCAAACACAAATAGCAGCCAATAAATAGGATACTAAAAAACACCTTAAACATAAATCAACATTTTCATGATTGAGCCCCAGAAATTGTACGTTGCTAATCATATAAAATTTGTATAGGTAGAAAATCATTGCCCCAATCCAGTTGGGGATTAGTAGTGATTTATGATTTAAACTGCCACATTAAACACCAATAGAAAAAAAATATATAATACTCTTCGAAAATTAAAAAAGCCTGCGACAAGTCTACGACCTATCCTTGAGTAGAAGTAATTCTTCAAATCTTTTCCAAGAATCCACAGTCTCATTAAGAAAAAATATTATTCATAGTCAGTATATAATCACAATACATTAAAAACACAGTCCTCTCTAATTGTGTCAAACCAAAATGGGCTTCTCAACACTTGTACTTTTATGAATTAAGGATCTATTTTTGGTAATAAAAGGAGACATTTTTGCATCATGCAGGAAAGATTCAGTGTGTAGATAATGGTGTGCATGATAGAAGGATGAGTGTTTTCCCATAACAAGATGAGTATAGCAATAGATTAATATGGGTGTGTCTCACAAAATGAATCTTTCATTGTTGATGCATATAAAGCCCTGACCATTTTTGTTAGAAAGGTATCTCTCTCATAATTGTTGAGTTCTCTTCTCAAAAAATACTGCTGTACCATGTGTAGCTTGTCAGAAATTCATCTCAGTTTTCAGAAATAAGTGCTGGTGCAGAGCACTACCAAACACTGGCACAAATTGAGCCCTGACAAGAAGTAAATCCCACTTGGTGAAAAAAATGGGGTAATTCGCATTAGTCCCTCCGTTAGTGATCAGCTGCACCATGCTCATGCGGCGCCCAGGGGTGGATCTAGAACTGAATAGCTGAAGCAAGCCGTGGTGTTAAAATAGACTCTCCCTTTTGAGGGGCCCAGGCCAAGCACTATCGCAACACCCTGACACCCGAGCAGCTTCTGGCCCTAAAACTGTCCATGACTACAGTTTAGGACCCACCATTGTGCAACCTTCAGCCACTTTAACTTCAGCTCCATTTAACAAGAAAAACAAGTACTTGAATGTTTGAATTAATCTTAGCCATTTGGATTTCTACCTAGATAGCACTCCATTCTATCATTTTAGCTCTCTGCACCATTACAGACATGAATCAACCATATGCACATTAGCACTGTTCTAGTGAAAATGGGGACTGTACAACCCAAAGTGTTATACTGTCTCTTCTGTGAAGTCAAACACGAGCAGACATGTTACAGACGTTTTGCACCTCCTTAGTGAGGTATAGCACGAGGCCACATGGCACAATTCGAGACGTCCTCATATGATCTAGGGATGTGCAGAGTAGTAAAGCTGAAGAGCTTGCAACATAGTGCAGTTTAGAAAAGGTTTGCAAGATTGGTAAAGCTCGTGCAATTTTTGGGGAATGAGGAAAAAAATGAAAAAAATAGGGAACTGTGCTGCAGTGGCAACTTTCCTCCCTCTGCACGAATATATACCTCTACATCACATGTGTTTACAATGCATGCGATTACAACGGCGTCGTTACAAAGACCGCGTTGGTACATCGCAGTACTATTACAACGCAAGTCGTTACAACGACTTGCTGTAAGGGGCGCTGGCTGTTGGAATAGTATAATTTGCTATTCCAACTCCAGTGTGTGCAACAGTAGGTAAAATGTTGGAATAGTAAATTATACTATTGCTTAGCTTAGACCGCCCCCTACAGCAAGTCGTTGTAACGACTTGCTTTGTATTGGTCCAGCTATGTAACAACACAGTCGTTGTAACGACCGCGTTGTAACGCATGCAATGTAATGGCTGTTTCCCCTCTGCACAGCAGGCTCTTACCTCACTTTGGCCAAGCCTTGCTTATTCTCAGTTCTCTATTCCCAGAAGCCACCAACCCGAACTACCCTCCAATCCTTTTGAAAGTTATATAGGTAAATTTGACCTGGTCCACAACTGTTTCAGAGGCAGAAGCAGAGCTCTCTGAAGACATGATAAGCAAGCATTGACAAAGCTAATAGGTCTCATCTTTCGGGACTATTGGCTTTGCTAATGCATTTTGGTGATGCTGTGCAGCATCTGCAAAAAAAAAGGCATGATGATGCGTCACTGCTGCTGGTCATGTCATTTTGTAGGACTGTGCTTTTGTTACAACGTATGTGTGTCCATGGGTTGCCGCGTATGAACGCGTCTACAGAGCGACGCAGCCACCCTTTTCTTTTTTTAATTGACCAATCTAAAATGGCAAACACCCCTTAGATTGGTACAATTTAAATAGCTAAGTGAGCGTAAGCGTTTTAAAGGTAGTGCTAAAAGAAAAAATAAATAGGACTGCAAGGATGGGGGGGCAACAAAGCAGTGGGTGGTGAAACCAAATGGGAGGGAAGAAATAAGAAATGAGTGGGGAGAGGAGTGGAATAGCAACACACAGGGGAGAGTGCAACATGAGGGTCAGGGGAGAAGCACATGAGGTAGATGTGACACATCACACTAGCCATCATCTCCTTGCACTGGCTGTCCATGGCCTTGCACATCACCTTGAAAGCAAAGTGCTTGACACCTCGCAGCCCTCATAGCCGTGCACTGGCTGCTTATGGACATCACCTCTAAAACAAAGAACACCCCATGTCGTGTAATTCATGGAATCTGAGCACTCTTCCTTCAAAACAAATAAAGTCCCTATTGCTAAATAAAACAATGCACTCTAAGATTCTCCTCTTCTGACCAACACTCCCGGCCAATGGGCAGAATCAGACCATTTGCGAACGCAAAAAGGCTTTTTGACATGTACCAAGCCAAAATAGGGGTAACTTGTTACTGAATACCAATTTGGGTTTTGGGATGCTGTATTTGCAAGGGGCGTGTAAAGGGCGTCCCTTCCTAATAGCAACTCGCAGTGACATGTGCAAATGTTTTGTGACCGAAATGCGGTCACAAAACATTTGCATTTTACAGCCTACTTCCAGTAGGTGGTAACCCACTTGGAAAACGGGAAGGGATCCCCAGGGCCTCTTCCCCTATGTGAATGGTTGCAAAAACGTTTTTTAAAAGCAGGGACCACACTGCCTACTCTTAAAAAATGAACATGAAACGTTTCATTTAAAAAAAAAAAATACAGCATGTTTGCCTTAAAGGAAAATGGGCTGCATTAAAAAAATATGCTGCATTATTTAAATCCCGACATAGACATCGTGGTCTGCTGTCTCCATCACATCACCATCCCTGTGTTGTCAGCGATTCCAGTGGGTCACAAATTGCGACCTACCTCATGAAAATTTGGGCCAGATGTATGACAATTCCATTTTATGAGTCGCAAATTGCGATGTTTTGCGTCCTGCAATTTGAGACTCGCAAAATGGAATGTACAACAGTGTCTGAGACACTGTTTGCAATTCTCAAATGGGTCGCAAGGGGACCTGCCTCATTACTATTCATGAGGCAGGTCGAAATTTGCACTCATTGTAAATGGCCTGCAAAGGGATGGTGGCCTGCTGGGGACAGCAGACCCCATGGCTATATTAGATTTTTCAATAAATCTACTTTTATTTCAAATGCAGCCCATTTTCCTTTAAGGAAAACGGGATGCTTTTAGAGAAAAAAAAGAAACATTTTCCTTTCATTTTTTAAGGGATGGCAGTGGTTCCCGGGACCACTGTGTACTCTTTAAAAAAAAATGTGCACCGATTCACAAAGGGCAAGGGGTCCCCTGAAGACCCCTTCCTGTTTGCGAGTGGCTTAACACCTACTTGAAGTAGACCGTAAACTGCAAGTGTTTTACTACTGCAAATGCGGTCAAAGAACAATGGTACATACCATTCTGACTCGCTATCAGGAAGGGACGCCCTTGGCACGCCCTTTCCTAACAGCGTTTTGCAAACACTATTTTGGGAGCCACCGACTCGCAAAATAGCACTTTTACATACCACCACCCTTTTTTGCAGTTGCAAATGGGCCGATTTCCCATTTGCACCACAAAAAACAGTTGTACATCTGGCCCATAATGAGGAAGGTCAATTGCGACCCCATTCGGATTCGTTAAATGTGTCAAGGAATCTTTCGTACATATGTGTTTGCGATTTCCTAATAGTGAATCACAAAAATTCACTATTAGGAACTTGCAAAATAAAACCTACGTACATGTGGCCCTAAGTGTCTATTCAGACAGCTAAGCTCAGGAACTCATTGCTGCAAGAGTAGGAACTGATATTCACCTCAATTAAACTCAATTAAACTTAGCTCATCCGTATGAGTACATGCTATAGATTATCAAATCAAAAATGAGAGGTGTGCATGATGTGTCCAGTGTCACATTTTCGGCATCACCTCATGCTTGTAGTGACGGAGCCACCCGGCCCGTCCACGCACCCACGCACCCCGAGGGTGGGCCCGCCTGCCCGAGGGTTTAAATAAAGGGGCACAAGACCGCTTGGGGTCTTGGCCCAATGAGCATATCCACGTGTGTGTGTGTGTCATTTGTTGAACTGTCCTGGCCCAGTAGTGCGGCCTAGTCCTCAGCCGTGGTAACCCCACTCCCAGACACTACAATGCTATGCGCAATGACGGTGGCCACACCATGTTTGAAACTCATACATCTTTGAACCACACACAACTTCCCCAACATCTACCATTTGGCTGTACTCTATCCAACTCCATATCAGCCATGGACTCCTAAAGGGGGTCGGGATTGTAATGCAAATCAAATGGCTTCACCGCCATGCCATAGGTATGAAGCCCGATACAACTATTAAAATACTACGCAATATACCGTCAGGTACTGTAAACATGTATGCGGCTGGCCTGCTTCGCAGTTTCGACATCTGTGCAAAAGATGAATTACCCACCGAGATATTTTGCAGGCTAATTACAGCTGATTAGTAAAAAGTAAAAAAAAAAAAAAAAAAAAAAAAAGAAATGGAAATACCTGAAACTATTTTGTATAAATAATCCAAAATAACCCTTCTCTTCCATAATGTCCGTGTCTCTAAACTACAGCTTGGGTATCTTGACCATAAGTCTCATCACGAGCCGTTCCATGACAGGGAGGAGGGAGGGGCTCAGAAGAATACCACATAATTACATATCTCAGCTCTGCAGATGAAAGAGGACAACTCACTGATGAGAAAAAACACAACCTTCAGTGGCATTTATGAACCAGTCACGCTTGCTGCTCTGCTGTTGGTCACATCCAGGTGCACAAATGGCAGTTTCTGTGAAAGATTAGTAACCCCTCGCCTATGACAGCATCTCGTCTGGGACAAAAATGTCACAGTCTGTTTGCCAGACGCACAAGAGGAGTGAGTGTGAGTGATGTGACAGGAGGACGGCCTTGAACGTCGATTCACCAAAATGCCAGGGTTAACAAAAGTGACATCACACACCCTTTGTCCTCTCTGGCATCACAGGAAGTGTCATCCTATGACCTCGTACCCTGTATCGTCCCAGGAAGTGATGTCACATGACCTCAACCCACCCTAATATCACCGTAACTGACTTTGCTAAAGATCCATTATAATTGCATGATTAATATAAACAATACAACACAGATAAATGTCTGTTTTAGCTTCCACCTTTATTCTCATTATGGTTGCTGATGTAATATGCAATGCAGCATAACTAATTTGTTTTTGTCTTGCATGAAAAATTATTTGTTCGTTTGAAGTAGATGCAGTGCAACAAATCACAGAACAACACTGTGATTCTAAATTATTTATATCACAAAAAGTCATATTGTAATGAATCTGGAATTCTGTCCTCAATCAGATAAATCACAGGAAGATGCAAAAGAAAAAAGAAAACGATAGTTGTTATGTTCACCTGGATTAATTGATACAAACAATGACCTATACACAAAGGTAAATTTGGGGCATATTATCAAGCGGCAGCGATAATTATCGCTGGCCGCGCTTAGCGTGAGATTTTTTATCTCCAGCTGTCGCTGGAAATTATCGCCATGCTAGCACTGTATTAACAACGCATAGCGCAATGGCGATAATTATTCCAGCGATAGCTGTGTTTTCCATGGAACATCGCTGGTTTTCCAGCGATGTTCCATGGAAAACGGCGATAACCTTGCTGATACGACCCTGTGGTCGTATCGGCATAATCCACCCCCAATGTAAAGTATAGGTAAGTCAGCATTTTAGCAGACGTTAGTTTTTGGCGAAAACAGCGGTTTTCGCCAAAAACAAACGTCTGCTAAAATGCGATGGCCTCCTTGTAAATATCGTGATGTGCACTTCAGCGATAATTTACAAGCAGTACTGCCCAGTGACGCCCACTTTGCATCTCATTAGAGATGCAAAGCGAGGAGTCGGGAAAACTAGTGCTAACATGCGCTAATGCATGTTAGCACCCACTTGTAAATAGGGCGATAGTTTTATCTCCGCTTTTTTGTCTTTTAAAGCCAAAAAAGCGGAGATAAGGCCCTTGTTGATATGCCCCCAAGTTTGTAAACGTAAGTTTATAAGTGAATTTAAGTCACAGAAACTGGGAAACTGACTATGAAGGGGGAAGGACATAGAGTAGCTCTCTAAAGGAATCTTGCCATGTCACTAAGGGCCTCATGTAGGTAGCGAAATTCCGGTCGGTAACGGCCGATATTCGGTAAATATGCCGTTACCGACCGGTATTCAGACAAGTGAGATGTAGGAGTCCAAAAACCACTTTTCGGTAAATATGAGGCGGTAAATACCGATTCATAGTTACCGAATTCTAAAATACCGATTCATATTTACCGAATACATTATTAACGAATCGGTAAATATGAAGTGGTAAATATGAAGTGGTAAAAATTTAAAATGACATGTAGGAGCAGTCGGTAATTAAGAAATCCAGGAAAATCGGTAAATAAGAGTCGGTAATTAACACGGATGGAAAGCAGGTGGTAACCATCAACAATGCACATAAGCAATCCCAAAATGCAACAGCGTGGACAACATGGCCGCCATGTACGTCATTGCAAGGCGCCTACGTCTACAGGCAGCAGGACTGAGGGTGTGGCGACGGGAGGAACAAATCTACAGACAGCGCATCACACTATTCCAGCTGACTGATGCAGAGATACATGAGAGGTACAGGCTACACCCCGAAACCATCATGGACCTGATAAGGGACCTGCACCCACTCCTGGACCAGCCAACAAGAAGGGCGCACGCCATACCACCACATGTGCAGGTGCTCTGCAGCCTACATCTACTGGCATCCGGCAGTTATCAGGTGGTGACAGCTGCGGTGGGTGGTGTATCCCAGAGTTGCCTGTCCCGTTTCTTCAGGAAGTTCCTGGATGCCATGATGCAGAGAATGCACCACTACATAAGCTTCCCAAACACACAGGCTGCACTGCAGAAAACAAAAACAGACTTTTATCACATGGCACAGTTCCCCCATGTCATCGGCTGTATTGATGGTACACACATCCCAATCTGTCCACCAGCTGATACAGAGCACATCTACAGGAACAGGAAGTCCACCCACTCCATCAATGTGCAGGTGATCTGTGATGCAGGGAACATCATCACTGTTAGAAAAGGTAGACGGACCGGGAGGGCCGGCCGGGGTCAGGGGGAGAGGTCTCCAGGGAGAGCCGTCTCCAGCGATCGTACAGACAAGTAACTTCCCCCCCACAGACAGATATCACACACGGATAAGGTTCAGTGTTCTTTATAGGTACTTATTTACGATACGGTAGAATGGTACAAGGAGGTCTGGACTCAGGGGTCCCCTCGATTAGAGTCTCGTAAGGTAGGGAAGGGGGTAGCGGGTCAGTCTATTTACCAATCAGGTAGTTCGGATGAGATGATGATGAGCTCACAATCCTCGAGCTTGGTGGTTAGGTGGTACGGTCCGCGGCAGCGCCAGCAGGTCCCGGTGAGGATGGTCGTTACAACGGGCCGCGGCAGCGCCAGCAGGTCCCAGGAAGATGAACGGTCCGCGGCAGCGCCAGCAGGTCCCGGTGAGGATGGTCGTTACAACGGGCCGCGGCAGCGCCAGCAGGTCCCAGGAAGATGAACGGTCCGCGGCAGCGCCAGCAGGTCCCGGTGAGGATGGTCGTTACAACGGGCCGCGGCAGCGCCAGCAGGTCCCAGGAAGATGAACGGTCCGCGGCAGCGCCAGCAGGTCCCGGTGAGGATGGTCGTTACAACGGGCCGCGGCGGCGCCAGCAGGTCCCAGGAAGATAAAGATTGCAGAAGGCCGCGGCAGCGCCAGCAGGCAGGACGATGGTTCACAAGAGCGGGCTACGGCAGCGCCAGTAGACCGTCAGGGTTGAGTTCACTCGGTGTCTCTCGACTCCAGGATACAACTGCCTTCCTGCTCTGGAGCTGCCTCAGTTATAGGGCTGGTGCCCTTTGATGTCCGGGCCCTCGCACTTGGAGGTCGGAGGGTCCGGGATGAAGGTGTCCAGACACCCAGCAGGGGGTGGAGCCAGCGCCTGGGGGAGCTGGAGGCGATCGGCACCTGGCGGGGGGAAGAGCCCTTGACACTTCGTTCTCCCATTGACCTGCCAAGTGGTCCGCTCACCTCCTGGGTGGATGGTGGTGCCGGGATGTCGGGGCCGGCCAGGCCCGGGGTTAGGGTCGAGGGGAGGCCATGCGGCCGCGTGGTGCAGGGCCCAAGATGGCGGCTTGACCCGGCCGGGGAAGCCGGTGGGGCTGGACCCCGTGATGAGTAGGGGTCCGAGGGCAGAGGGTCCGTCGGGAGTCGGGGTACAGGTGCTTGCCGCGGGGATATGCCAGGTGGGCCGGAGTTCGGGCCCTGTCGAGCGGGTAGGGAGCAAGCCGTCTGTGAGGCCTGTCCAACATGCGTCCCCCCCAGCTGAAGGCGGGGAGAGTCACCCATCTCCTTGGGGACTCTCTTCGTCGAGGCGGAAAAAGCGGGACAGGCCATCCGCGTTGGCGTGGTCTCGGCCTGGTCGGTGCTCCACAGTGAAGTCCATTCCCTGCAGGGAAATGGACCAGCGCAAGAGTTTTGGGTTCTCCCCCCGCATCTGCATCAGCCATTGCAGGGGTCGATGGTCGGTTTGTACCCGGAAGTGGGTACCGAAGAGATAGGGTCGGAGCTTTTTGAGGGCCCACACTACTGCGAATGCCTCTCTCTCGATGGTGCTCCAACGCTGTTCTCGGGCCAGGAGACGTCGACTGATGAAGGCCACCGGCTGGTCATGACCTTCGGGGTTCAACTGAGAGAGGACGGCTCCGATGCCGTGGTCGGAGGCGTCGGTCTGCACCACAAATTCCCGACTGTAATCGGGGGCCTGGAGCACCGGGGCGGTGCACAGGGCGGCCTTCAGCTCCTCGAAGGCCGCTTGACAATCAGGAGTCCAGTTGACCCGCTTCGGTTGATTCTTGGATGTGAGACCCGTGAGGGGCCCCACGATGCTGCCGTAGTCCTTCACGAACCGCCGGTAGTAGCCGGTGAGCCCCAAGAAGGCTCGGACCTCGGTCTGGGTGACGGGGGGCTGCCAGGACTGGATGGCAGCAATCTTAAGTTGTAGTGGGGCCACCAGCCCGCTTCCCACTTGGTGCCCAAGGTAGGTCACAGACCCTTGGCCAATTTGGCACTTGCCGGCCTTAATGGTGAGGCCGGCCCGCTGGAGGGCTTGGAGGACCTCTTGGAGGTGACGGAGGTGGTCGGACCAGTGGCGGCTGTATACAGCGATATCGTCCAGGTAGGCAGCGCTGAATTCTTCGAGCCCCGCCAAGACCTGGTTCACAAGACGTTGGAACGTGGCGGGGGCATTCTTCATGCCAAAGGGCATGACCTTAAATTGATAGTGGCCATCGGGGGTGGAGAAGGCTGACCGTTCCTGAGCCCTGGGTGTGAGGCCGATCTGCCAGTAGCCCGCCGTTAGGTCGAAGATACTAAGGTAGCGGGCGGCCCCCAGCCGGTCGATCAGCTCGTCTGCTCGGGGGATGGGATGAGCGTCGGTCCGGGTGACAGCGTTCAAGCCCCGGTAGTCGACGCAGAATCTCAGTTCAGGGGCGGTGCCGGGGGCAGCGGCCTTGGGAACTAATACAACCGGACTGGCCCAGGGACTGTCCGAGGGCTCGATGACCCCGATCGTGAGCATCTTGGCCACTTCCTCCTGTATGCAGGCCCGTACCCGATCTGGTACGCGGTAGGCCCGGTGCCGGACAGGGGGACTGTCCCCGGTGTCTACGTCGTGCAAACACCAAGGGGTGACCCCGGGGGTGAGGGAGAACAGGGCAGCGAACTGCAGCAGGAGGTCCCGGCAGTCCTGGCGTTGCTCCGAAGTGAGGGCGTCAGAGAGCCGGACCCCATCCACGGAGCCGTCCTTCTCCTGAGTCTTTAGGAGATCCGGGAGGGGCTCGGAGTCTTCTTCTGTACCACTGTCTGTAGCCATCAAGAGGCTAAGTTCGGAGCGCACAAAGTGTGGCTTGAGCCGGTTGGTGTGGAGGACCCGCAGGGGGTTCCGGGGGGACCCCATGTCGATGAGGTAAGTGACGGGGCTTTTACGTTCGACCACTTTGAAGGGCCCCGTCCACTTGTCTTGCAGGGCACATGGTTCGGTGGGGGACATCACCCATACTTGCTGCCCAGGCTCGAATTCAACGGAGGAGGCATTGTGATCATACCACCTCTTCATGTCCTCTGGCTGGCCTCGAGGTTCGCCTTGGCCATCTCCCTGAAGCGCCGGGTCTGGTTTCGTAGGGCCAGGATGTATTTGAAGACGTCTGGAGGGGTCGTTAAGGGGGCCATCTCCCAACCTTCCTTGACTAGGCTGAGGGGCCCTCGCACAGGGTGCCCGTACAGGAGTTCGAAAGGGCTAAAGCCGAGGGACTTCTGGGGGACTTCTCGGTAGGCGAAGAGGAGGCACGGGAGTAGGACATCCCACTGGCGACGGAGAGGCTCTTCCAATCCCCCAATCATCCCCTTGAGAGTGCGGTTAAAACGCTCCACTAGTCCGTTCCCTTGGGGGTGATAGGGGGTCGTGAATCTGTAGGTGACCCCGCATTGTTGCCAGAGGGACTTCATGTATTTAGATATGAAATTCGTACCTCGGTCGCTGACGACTTCTCGGGGGAAGCCTACCCGGGAGAAGATCCCCATCAGGGCCCGGCCAACCACCGGAGCTGTCACTGTCCGTAGGGGCACCGCCTCGGGGTAGCGGGTGGCATGGTCCACTAGTACCAAGATGAACCTGTGTCCTTGTGCCGTGCGGGGGTCCAGAGGCCCCACAATGTCTATCCCCACCCTCTCGAACGGGGTGGTGACCACCGGGAAGGGTTGCAGAGGGGCCTTCAGCTTCCGACCACTCTTCCCGCTGGCTTGGCACGCGGGGCAAGATCGGCAGTGGTTCAGGACGTCATTCCTCATTTTCGGCCAGAAAAAGTGGGTCACCAGGCGACTGTATGTTTTGTCCTGGCCCAGGTGTCCAGCCAGGGGGACATCGTGGGCCAAGTTGAGCAGAAAGTCTCGGAAGCGGAGCGGTACCACCAGAACTCGACCGGCCCCCAGCTCGGCTATTCTTTGCTCGCTGTAGAGCAGGTCGTTGTCCCAGTAGACCCAGTGGGTGCCGGTGGTGTCCCCGGCGTTTTGGGTATTGGCTTGTTGGCGGAGTCCCTCGAGGGAGGGACAGGTCTTTTGTTCCTGGCGGAACTGTTCTTGGGTGGGCCCCCCCTCTTGACGCCACTGAGCCAGATCCGGGAGGTCCTGGTGCTGCGCGTCTTCTTCGATAGTCGGGTCCGGGAGGTCGGACTCGCTGTTGTCCTCTACGGGGGCAACCGGGGGCGGAGGTGCTGGCCATTCGGTTTCTTCTGATCGGGGGGCGGCACGGGCGGCCATGGATCGGGTGGTTATGCAGGCCCAGTCCGGGAGGCCCAGCATCCCCAGGTGCTCTCTTCTCTCGACGGTGGCCCACGGGGAACTCTCGAGGTCATTCCCCAGGAGGCAGTCCACGGGGGCATCGTCCCGGACCGTCACCTTCAGTAGGCCGGAGACCCCTCCCCATTCAAACGGGACGCAGGCCATCTTACACATACTCTCAGAGTTATCTGCCGAGCGGACGGGGCAGAGAATGTTCGGCAGGATCTGTTCGGGCTTCACCAGATGACAGCGGACGGCCGTCACGCTGGCGCCGGTGTCACGCAAGGCCTCGGCTCTCTGTCCATTAATGGTCACCCACTGACCGTATTTTCTGGTGTTGGCGGGTAGGGGAGCCCGCGGAACCATGTCTCTTCCCCCTAGGCATGCCAGGACCATGGCGGCCGGTTCCCACCCTTGCTGGGCCGGCTCGTACTCTTCGGGTCCCTCCGATGATTGCTCTTCCCCTAGGGCAGCGGCCGCTACCTGGCGGGGCTTGGGTGTTTGGTTTAGCGGGCAGGTCGGGTCGTTGGCGTAGTGGCCTAGTCGCTGGCACCGGTGGCACGTGACGTTGGCTCGGTACCCAGGCCGCAACGGGGGGTTGCCCCGGCCGGCCGGAGGCGGGGTGCTGGCCACGGGTGTTGCTGGTAAGGCGTCTCTCCCTCGCCCCTGGCCCCCTCCTCCTCCCCGAGGACGGTGCTGGCCTTGGTTGCCTCTGTTCTGGTCGTGGGGCCCTCTCCGGCCCACTCGGGTGCTTTCCCACCGGTCAGCTTCGGCGGCGAGCTGCCGGGGGTCAGTCAGCTTACTGTCGAGTAGGTGGTGCCTGAGCTCGACGAAACAGTTGTTTGACAGGTGCTCCCATACCATAAGGTTGAAGAGTTGTTCGTAGGTGGTGACCTGACTTCCCTTGATCCAACCTTCGAATGCCCGGCTGAAATAGTTCACGTATTCTACCCAAGTTGTACCTGGGATCCTGGTGCAATCTCTGAACCTCTGGCGGTACATCTCGGGCGTGAGGCCGTAGCGGGTGAGGAGGGCAGCCTTCATGTGGTCGTAGGACGACATTTGGTGATCGGGGAGCTGCAGCAGGGCATCGCGACCCTCGTTGATAAATCTCCCCCAAAGTCCGGCTCCCCAATCACTCCGGTCGATCCGGTGGGAGGTCATTGCGATCTCATAGGCTTTAAACCACTGTTGTATGTCGTCTTCTCGGACATATTCGCGGACAACATCCTTGGGGATGTGAACTTTTTTCTCACTTGGCCCCGGGGTGTGTGGTCGCTCAGGCACCCCCAGTTCCTTATTCTGTTTGCGCAGTTCTATTTCCGCTAGTCGGCGCTCGTGCTCGAGCGTTATTTTTTTCTCTTCCAGCTCTCTCTGTCTCTGCTTTTCTTCTCGTTCCTCTCGAAGCCGCATATGCTCGAGGTTGAGTTTCTGTTCAGCTAACTTGAGTTCCCCATCCATCTTGAGTCGTGCCATCTCCAACTCGTGTAATCTGACTCTGTCTCTTTCTCGGATCTCCTCTTGCGGGAGGCCCGTTCCCCGCTCCTCGGGAGCCGTGGCGTTCCCCTCTGGTGTGACGCTGGTTTGGTCTGGTGTGACGCTGCTTTGGTCGGAGGGTCCTGTGACCCCCGTTTCTGTCCATGACTCCAGAGCGCGCTTTAGATCATCCTTGGTACTCAGGCCGGTGGTAGCAATGCCAAGTTCTATGCAAAATTGTCTCAGTTCGCGGTGGTTGTATTCTTCTAACTTCTCCATTTGGAATTTCTTGGTGGAGCTGCTATCTTTGGTCGACATCGTGCTTATGTCGTGGGGTGAGCTACTTTCTGTACGATTACGCGTTGATTCGGATCGCGCCGCTGGCCACCAATGTTAGAAAAGGTAGACGGACCGGGAGGGCCGGCCGGGGTCAGGGGGAGAGGTCTCCAGGGAGAGCCGTCTCCAGCGATCGTACAGACAAGTAACTTCCCCCCCACAGACAGATATCACACACGGATAAGGTTCAGTGTTCTTTATAGGTACTTATTTACGATACGGTAGAATGGTACAAGGAGGTCTGGACTCAGGGGTCCCCTCGATTAGAGTCTCGTAAGGTAGGGAAGGGGGTAGCGGGTCAGTCTATTTACCAATCAGGTAGTTCGGATGAGATGATGATGAGCTCACAATCCTCGAGCTTGGTGGTTAGGTGGTACGGTCCGCGGCAGCGCCAGCAGGTCCCGGTGAGGATGGTCGTTACAACGGGCCGCGGCAGCGCCAGCAGGTCCCAGGAAGATGAACGGTCCGCGGCAGCGCCAGCAGGTCCCGGTGAGGATGGTCGTTACAACGGGCCGCGGCAGCGCCAGCAGGTCCCAGGAAGATGAACGGTCCGCGGCAGCGCCAGCAGGTCCCGGTGAGGATGGTCGTTACAACGGGCCGCGGCAGCGCCAGCAGGTCCCAGGAAGATGAACGGTCCGCGGCAGCGCCAGCAGGTCCCGGTGAGGATGGTCGTTACAACGGGCCGCGGCGGCGCCAGCAGGTCCCAGGAAGATAAAGATTGCAGAAGGCCGCGGCAGCGCCAGCAGGCAGGACGATGGTTCACAAGAGCGGGCTACGGCAGCGCCAGTAGACCGTCAGGGTTGAGTTCACTCGGTGTCTCTCGACTCCAGGATACAACTGCCTTCCTGCTCTGGAGCTGCCTCAGTTATAGGGCTGGTGCCCTTTGATGTCCGGGCCCTCGCACTTGGAGGTCGGAGGGTCCGGGATGAAGGTGTCCAGACACCCAGCAGGGGGTGGAGCCAGCGCCTGGGGGAGCTGGAGGCGATCGGCACCTGGCGGGGGGAAGAGCCCTTGACACTTCGTTCTCCCATTGACCTGCCAAGTGGTCCGCTCACCTCCTGGGTGGATGGTGGTGCCGGGATGTCGGGGCCGGCCAGGCCCGGGGTTAGGGTCGAGGGGAGGCCATGCGGCCGCGTGGTGCAGGGCCCAAGATGGCGGCTTGACCCGGCCGGGGAAGCCGGTGGGGCTGGACCCCGTGATGAGTAGGGGTCCGAGGGCAGAGGGTCCGTCGGGAGACGGGGTACAGGTGCTTGCCGCGGGGATATGCCAGGTGGGCCGGAGTTCGGGCCCTGTCGAGCGGGTAGGGAGCAAGCCGTCTGTGAGGCCTGTCCAACAATCACAGATATTGTTGCAAAGTTTCCTGGGAGCACCCACGACTCTTACATCTTCCAGAATAGTGGGATCTACACACGACTGAGAGCCGGAGAATTCGGAGAGGGATACCTGCTGGGTAAGTAACAGTGACGCCCCTTGAAACCTGCAAATCAGAGTGTATAGAGGCATGTAACTGATGGTTCCCTTTTACTCATCCAGGCGACAGTGCATATGCATGCCGTTCATTCATCCTCACTCCCTACCTACACCCAGCAACCCAGAGTGAGAGACGATACAACGTGGCCCACAAATCTACACGCAATGTGGTGGAGCGCACGTTTGGACTGCTGAAGAGCAGGTTCCGCTGCCTCCACAAGAGCGGAGGCGCACGCCAGTACAAACCCATCACCTGCTGCAAGATAATTGCCACTTGTGCAATGCTGCATAACCTTGCCACGAAAAAAGGTACAGATGTGGAACTAACATATTTTGAGGACAACGAGGATGAGTCAGGCCAGCCAGAGGGCAGCGCAGCTAGAGTGCCAACTGCAATCGATGGGAGAGAGAGACGGGCAGAGATCACATGCAACTATTTCTGAGTAAGTGAGGGGACACAGCGAGTTGTGAGAAGTCATGACGTAGTTTAATGTGGCACCACGCCATGAACACATGAACAGGCCAATCTGGCAATATGCCATCTATACAATGAGTATGTCCAGGGTTACGTCACCCAATGGCAAGTGGATAAGCAGGGCCACATCAATGTTTGCGCATACGCGCTGCAGTGGTGGATTGCACGGCCTGTGCATCCTCACTAGAGCCAACCCCAAGCCGCCTGCTGCTCCTGCGTGCTTCTGGGACGGGGGGTGTGATGCTGCTGCTGGTGTCGATGCTCTCCGCAGCATCCCCTGCAGCAGTTGTCGACGCCTGACTAGTCAATAGCACCCCTAGTGCACTTGTCACCTGCACCATCCCCCGAGACAGGTCGCTGCAGCACTGTGTTAGGCCCTCCTGCATCGTCACAGAGCGCCGGCAAAGTAGGGAAGTCGCAGTTGCCAGACGGTTGAGTGCCCTGCTGGTAGTGTCCCTTCTCTGGCGTTCCCGGCGCCGTGCTTCGATGTCAGCATCTAATTTGCTGCACAACTGCTGGATTGACTGGGACATGTCCCGAATGCCCGCAGCCATGCCGCCAATGTTTGTGTCCATGTTGACTAAGCTTGTCCTCATCACCCGCATGTGCCTCTGGACTGACATAACTGCCTTTGATTGCAGGCGCTGTTGCTTCAACATTTGGCCCTCGAGCCCCAAGAAGACACCATGGCCGTCAGTGGGTGCTGGTGGACTCTGGACACGCGACCTGCGGCGCCCTCTTGCTCCCGTCTGTGCTGCCTGTGAGGTGTGGGGCACAGTGGGATGGCTCCCTTCCTGGGGCCCGGTGCGGTCTTCTGGGCCCATGCTGTCGTCTGACGAGGTGTCTAAGGCTCGTAGCCTGGCTGCTGGACGCCTCCTCATTCTCACACCTGCAAGCGGAGATGTGGCCGGTGAATCGAACATGAGTGGCGATGCTGGCTCTGGTGGTGGTGATGCTGGCTCTCGGTGAGGTGATGCTGGCTCTGTGTGCGGCGAGGCTGGCTGCGTAGGTGGTGCGGCTGCAAGTGGGCCTGCTCCCTGGTCTGAACTCGTGCTGGCTAGAGGTGATTTTTGTGGCCGGTGTGCCGTCTCCCCTGCAGCATGCCCTGTACTGCATGATGTCACATCTGTGGACAGAAAAACAACATTGGCTCAGTGTCCCCGAAGGGCTGCATTGCAAGCGTCACAATAAATCATTTCACATTCCAATCTGTCCTCTGTCTCCTTGTGCCTCGAGTGCGTGACATGCCTTGTTGCCCTGTGACATTTACGTCATGGTTAGTGTTGCCCTGACTACATCTCCCGGAATGCATTGCCTGTCTGCACTGACACGTGTGGACTGCAGTGTGATTCTCGTTTCACAATGGGGGATGTGGGATAGGGGTAGGGGCGGCTACATTGCTGTGCTTTCGTCTTACCTTGCTGTGTTGCGGCTCTGGCAGAGCTGTCGGCGTCCCCAAGACCCACGACGCTCTCTTGCTCGAGTGTGGCCGCCACCAGCTCCTCCAGTTCGGTGAGGGCAGGTGCCCTGTTGGTTCCACCTCCGGTCTGGCTGGCCTCCTTCTGGATGTCGCCCATCTTCCTCTTGGTCACAATCCTCAGGTCATACCAGCGCTTTTTGAGGACCTCAATGTCCCTGTGGGTCACTCCCACAGCATTGACCTGCGCCTGGATGGCCAGCCATATGTTGCGCTTTTCGGCCTCAGGCACTTGCAGGGATTGCCTCCCAAACAGCTTCTGGTGCTGCTTCACCACCTCCTCCACCAGCACCTGGAGTTCCTTGGGGCTGAATTTGAGCTTCCTCCTCCTTTCCCCTCCGTCTTTCTGTGTTCTCTGGCTGGACATGCTGTTCGTTTCCCGCTCGCACATGCAACTGCTCCCTGCCTCTCCTCTGCACTCCGAGCCTCTCCAGGGTCGGCTAATTATGTACACCTGCCTGGGTGTGGCCACTTCGGCTAATTGTGTACACCTGCCTGGGTGTGGGCAGTTCCTGGTTGGGTGGGCTGTCGTTGCACAGGATTAGCTGTTTCGTCAAGTCATGTGATGTTATTTACCGAATCCGTACGTACCGATTCGGTATTTTCCGATTCGGTAGATACCACCTCGGTATTTTCCGAATCGGTAGATACCACCTCGGTATTTTCCGAATCGGTAATTATCACCTCGGTATTTACCGAATCGGTGAATTCCGATTCGTATTTACCGAATGTTACCGAATCGGTAACTGTTACCGAATTTTTACCTACATATAACTTACCGATTCTAATTTACCGATTCGGTACGGCTCGGTATTTAAGAACCGGTAAAATTTATTTACCTACATGAGGCCCTAACTGTGGTAGGGTTATGCACACAAGATAACCGCCACACAGTTGAAAAGCAACACCCCTAGGTTTTGAATTGTTGATTGTGCAAAGATATCCCTGTAGTCAGTGCTTAATTTAAGCCAGTAGTTTCTGGTGCTCAGCACCAGCACTTAATTGTCAACACCGGCAATTATGACAGCTGCCACATGTGGCGCTGTTTGTATAATTTAAAGATGAGCAGAACAGCAATTGTTTATTAACTCAGTATATATTAAAAACAGCTGGAATAGTCTGATTTGTCAAACTTGTAGCAGTGTGCTGGCTACTAGTTTTATAGGTACTGTTATTGGCAACGCCAGCAGTAGCAATGGTTGGTACAAGCTGCGGAGGGCTCCTAACGTGAGCCCTGGCACTTAGTGTTTTACAAATTAAGCACTGCCTGTAGTTTTTGAAGCATGTTCTTACTGCACCATCAACACAGCTGTCTATTCACCCAAGTGATCGAAGTGGCCAGTGGTGCTGGAGCATTTTTCAGAGTAGGGTTGCTGCACTCATTCTTACATCACTGAAGTAATAGGTATAGCGAAAAACCCAAGCGTAATACAAAGAGCATGTTTTGCAAATGAGCCACGCCCACACAGCAGCAAAGTGGTAAGGGTGTATTATGTGTCCAGTGGTGCATTTTTGAGGACACTGTTGCAAATATATTACTAAAGTGTGGTGTAATCTATCAATCAATCAATCAGGGATTTGTGAAGCGCACTACTCACCCTTGAGGGTCTCAAGGAGCTAGGGGTGGGGGTATCAAGCAGCTCAGAGTAATATGAACAGCTAGGTCTTGAGGTTCTTCCTGAATGCTTGCAGTTTGGGGGTTCGTCTGATGCTGAGGGGGAGTTTGTTCCAGGTCTTGGCTGTGATGTTGGAGAAGGCTCTTCCTCACGTTCTGGCTCTTCGGATGCGCAGGATTTCGGCAAGGGCGAGGTCGGCGGATCGGAGGTTTCTCTTGGGGGTGTGGAAGGAGATTCTTTTATTGAGGTATTGGGGTCCGGTGTTGGTGAGGGATTTGTATTCAAATCAGGGAATGGGGGAGTAGGAAGGAGTTCTGATCCATTCAGCTTCCTGTTAGTCAGTGAAAATCAAATGGGAATGGATCACTTGTACCTTCTATCAGGGTTCACTATGGTCTATCCGTCAGTACTTCAAGAAGTACTTAAAAAACCCTCATTCATGCAGGTAGACTGTGTGGCGGTTTATCTTGGTCCTCCGCCTTTATTAGGTGCGTGACAGCATCATCATTGGGTCTCTTTTTTGTATGCTTCCTCCACCTGGTTTTCACAGTAGTGATCAGAAATCGATGGTGAGTGATAAGTGTTCTAGTGGGGTGTGTTGTTGTTTAAAAAGTCATCCTCATACTACCTAAAGATAACAAGTTTACTACATCTGGTGTATGGGTGGACTGTATAAAAATATGAAGGTGGTGCAGCGACGGACTGGTTATGAGTCCACCGCACTTTTGTGAATGGTCGACATGTTTCAGCCCTCTAGGCGCCCTCAAAGGGTCGTTGGGCTTTCGTCTGGACCTACGGACAGTGTGGGAATTGGGTGTTAGTCCAATTCAAACGATCAGAGTAAATACTCTGTAGTGGAGGTCAATAGTACCTAAAGAGAAAGAGACAGGTTGGATATTTTGGGTGTGATAAAAAATATTTAGGAATAAAATGAATGATGGTGATGTCCTTGTTCAACTTGAACATGTAAAAAAGCATGTAAAATAAGCAAATATGAGAGAAATGGCAATTCTATATCTCGATAAGCAGACTTTCAAATGACAAACCTTTAAATGCTGTTAGCGCTAGTTCAGGATTGTAGAGACTTTTTAGAAATTAATAAAGAGTTAAAAGGTATTCCTTACGATTAGTAATGTTATACATTATGCGCATTACTATGGTTGTCTAATTATTTTGAATAGTCAGTCCATGCGTAGAAGGCGTCTGTTAAAGCGCGGCGCTTGTGAGGAGTTCTTACAAAGAATGAATCCCTTTTAAAATGTTCTGTACACACTTCTTTATTTAACATGGTGTGTATACACGTGGCATTGTGGTAAATTATCCGTGCGTGTGTTTAAAGCATCGCAGTGAGGTGGCGCGTGTGTATGTAGTGTTCATAACACAGTTTAAATGTAATATGTAAGGCATAGATTGACCGCAGGTTAGTGCATGCGTATTAAGTCTTCGTGACTTGGTCTAAGTGTAACGCGTCTATTATTACAGCGGCGCTTTTGCATGGATAATTCGCGTTACATTGTAATACATTCAAAATTATCACTTTTGGTAGTGTACCTTTTAGAAGACCCGATCCGGGCTTCAGCGGGGCCACTGTGTGCGCAATACCTGCTGTTGGAATTGAAAGTGAAGTTTGAATTAGCGTCTGTTAAGAGTACATTACGTGTCTTCATGGGCGAGGTCCACCGTCGTCATACCTATTAAGCGGTGTAGCACGAATTGTGCTGGCGCTGCTTCCAGGGTCCCGGGTAGCACGGGATCTCATGTGTGTTCATTAAGTTACTTCATCCGTAACGGAAAGCAATGAAAGACTCACATAATTCAGTGTTCTAAATAAACAAACTTCGGTAATTGTGGTTCGTTTTGAAAAAACATTTGTTATGTTTGATAAATAGTGTGTAAGAACAGTAAAAAGTGGAAATTGAGTTTTTGACAAAAAGATGTGTTTTACAGCTTAAGAGCCAAATCCAAAGTACTGTCATTGAGATACATTGAGTAACGAAGGACTCCACCCTTCCACAATCGTTTTCAGGTTGTAGTGGAAAAGCAGGGGGTTTGATGTTGTTATGCTTTGTGTTGTGAAATCCATCCCGATCTGGCTAACTAATGAAAGGCTTTCAGAGATTGCTGACCTTCCAGTATAAAGTCTCTTGTTTCATCATTAGGAGAGTGTTCATTTTATGCTAAGCCAAGGGATGTTATCATTCAGACTTACTATGTTGGTTTTAAGATGGTGTACCCATCTCTGCTCTCTTTCAAAAAGGATCTTTTCTGCATTATTGGTCGTTCCAGTTAATGTTTCAATGACTATCCAGTGTAGGTCATCAATGGAGTGGCCATGTTCAATGTAATGTGTGCTAATTTTGGTTGTTTTGCGTTTACATTTAACATTACTTCTATGTTCACAGATCCTCTGTTTGATTTTGCGGCAGGTCATTCCGATGTATCTGAGGTTGCAAGGGCAGGTGATCATATAGATCACATGTGTTGTGTTGCAATTAGTGTGTTGCCTGGTTGTCCATTGCAGTTCTGGAGTTAGTTGTATATTTTTGGTGGTAGTTGTTGTGAGAAGTTGGCCTGATATATGATGTCACTAGTTCTAGTGTACACCTTGTATCAGTCCAAACAACCCTTATGGTGATTGGTTGTAAAGTCAACCTTATAGACCAGCTATCCTAGTGGTAGCATGGACAAGAGCAGTCTTAGGCTAAACTCTGAATGGCGTGTGAAGCCAGCTGTGATACCATACGTAACCCCTTGAATACCAAATGAAAGGACACCACAACAGATATATATAAAAATAGAATGTATTTATTTTAGTCAAACCCTCAGCACTCTTTATGAGATTTGAGGTAAGTACAACACTGTATTAATCACCTGTGTGATTTAATGTATGCATAATTAAGACTGTGTTGTACTTACCTCGAATCTCATAAAGAGTGCTGAGGGTTTGACTAGAATAAATACATTCTATTTTTATATATATCTGTTGTGGTGTCCTTTCATTTGGTATTCAAGGGATTACATATGGTATCACAGCTGGCTTCACATGCCATTCAGAGTTTAGCCTAAGACTGCTTTTGTCCATGCTACCACTAGGATAACTGGTCTATAAGGTTGACTTTACAACCAATCACCATAAGGGTTGTTTGGACTGATACAAGGTGTACACTAGAACTAGTGACATCATATATCAGGCCAACTTCTCACAGTTGTTAGTTTGCATACTGAGCATTGTCCGCAGGGATAGTGGCCTGTAACTGGTTATGTATTCCACAGTGTGTTGTTGGTTTTGTTTGTTTGGGGCGCTTGAGGTCGAGTATGCACTAAGATGTCTTTAATGTTCCTTGCTATTCGGTTAGCAAACCTTGGTTTTGGCCAGTCTAGTGCGCCAGATGTTATTATGCGCCAGTTTTTGTTTATTATCTTCTTCACTGTATTGCTAGCTGTGCTATAGGTAGTGATGCATGTAAGGGTGTTCTTGGTTAGAGTCTTTTGTGTGCACTCGAGCAGGCTTTCTCGTGGTTGATTCCTTACCCTCTTTTGGCACTTAGCCACTATTTTGGCTGGGTAGTCCCTTCTAGAGGGTTTTGAGCACAGGTCTTTTGCTTGTGTTTTGTACTCTGTTAGTTCACTGCAATTCCTCTTCAAGCGCAGGAACTGGCTGTAAGGTAGATTGTCTCTGAGTGGGCGCGGGTGGAAGCTGTTGTAAGAGAGGAGACTATTTTTTGCAGTGGGTTTGAAAAAGGTCTTTGTCTTGATAACATTGTCTTTAATATAGACTGTTAGGTCTAAGAAATCGAGTTGTGTTTGATCGGCAGTGTAGGTGAATTTTAAGCATTTATCTTATGTTTTCATCCATTCTTGGAATTTGCTAAGGCTCCGTTGATCACCTTCCGTGATCACCATAACGTCGTCTATGTATCAATTCCAGAATCTGATCTTAGACAAGTAGGGATTGTTCGCATTATGTAGGAATGTTCTCTCAAAGTTGCCTACATAAAGCCCAGCCACACTTGGAGCAAATGTGCTTCCCATGGATGTGCCATGGCATTGTTGGTACATGGTTCCATTGTGCTCAAAGTAGTTTTCTGTAAGTGCGAGTTTGCAACATTCCAGGATGAAGTGTCTGGGTGTTTGGTAAGACCAGTTTTGTTCGAAAAGTAGTTCTTCTAATGTTTCCATTCTTTTTTGTTGAGGCAGGCTCGTATACAGACTCTCTACGCCGAATCCGACTATGAGCATGGTATCATCGGAGAAGGTTTCATCTTTTAGGAGGTTGAGTAGATCACAAGTGTCTTTAAGGTAGGATGGTGTTTTTTGTACCAACGGTCTCAAATATTGGTCAGCAAATTGTGAGAGAGGTTCAAGGGCCGACCCTATGCCTGACACAATGGGGCGGCCCGGTGGTGGTCTCCTTTCCTTGTGTAACTTTGGAAGCGAATAGAAATAGGGTATTCCTGGTGAGTTTATTTTTAGGAAGTCAGCCTCATTCTTTGATATCCATCTATTGATTTCGGCTTCCTCTACCATTATTCTGATAGTCTGTTGTAGTCTGGGTTTGGGGTCAGTTTTAATGATCCTGTAGAATTTCTCGTCAGATAGAAGTTCAAGGCATTGTTTGTCATAGCCGTCTTTGCTTAGGATGACGATGCCTCCGCCTTTGTCGGCGAGTTTGATTATATTGTTCTTATTTTGTCTTATTTCATCCAGTACTTGTTTTTCTGATCTTGTTGTATTCATGAATGGTTTTTTGGTTTGTTCCTTTAGATCCTCAATTTCTCGCATAGCTGCCTGTTCAAAGGTTTGAATTTCAATAGGAATCTGGTGATTCAGTGGGCAGAAAGTGGATTTAGGTCGTAAAGGGGTATCGCCATCTATGGTGTTGTCTTCTTTTCCATTGACGAAAGCTTTTAGTTTCAGCTTCCTGTAAAATTCTGCGACTTCACATTGTATTTTGAAGACATCTACGGTGGGTGTACGTACGAAACCTAAACCTTTGTTTAGTACATTCTCATGTTCCTCGGTTAGAGTGACGTCCGTCGATTGATCACAAGCGGGTCGTGCTTGTTCCTGTTTTTTCTTTCGACATACCCGACAAGCTCCTGGTGAGGACCTGTCTCTCCTGATCTGTCCATGTGACCCCTTTTCTTCGTCCTCTCAGTTCCGGTTGGCCTCTCCCTAAAAAAAGGTGGTTGTTGCATGTACTGTCCCATAAAGGGTCCCATTGGTGGTGGTCCTGTGGTATATGGGTTTATCCAGCCATGATAATTCGGTGCGAAATGTTGGAAGGGGGTTGATTGTTGGTCCCCATATTGTGGGTTGCGCCATATATCGGGTCTGCGGCGTTGTTGACGTCGATACATTCCTCTATTTCTCCTTGGTTGTCTTGTCTTGTCATTGCTCCAGTCTGAATTATCTGTTGAGTTACCACTGGTATCATTATCTGATGTGTTCTCTGGTGCTTCATAATCATCCTTGCTGTAGGGGTCCATCTTCTCCATTGAAAAGCGTTTGAGAACCTTTCCCAATTTCTGTATTTTGTTTTGAGTTATGTAATCCTTGGTCTCATTCATTTCTCAGTTAATTTCTTCCAGTCTTTTCTTATATACAGTTATATGTACCATGCTTTTCAGCTTCGCCTCACTCAGTTGTATTTTGATCGTCAGAGCTTCTGTTAGTCTGGTCGCTGTTTTTATAATCAGGACTAGGTAGTCTCTGGTACACTTTCAAGAGATGGCTGACCAGTCTTTCCTGAAAGCTAAGTCTTTGAGGAAGATGCGTGGTGCATTGTGTACCCAGAGGCCTCTGGGTGCAGCATTAGCACCGAGATATTCAGTCATGATCACGCCATGAATAGTGGTTCTTACTTGTTCTTTCTTGCTCTATGACAGGTCCTCCCAGTCAGTATTCTGTGCTAGTGTTTGGTTTAAGTCGCTATCTTGTAATAATGATGGTAAAGAAAGAATTGCATTGATCTCATCTGTCGAGTAACTCAGACCCAAGTTTTCAGCCATTATGGATCTCTTCTTTTTTTGGATCTGTTCTTGGCTGGGTTGAGTAGGTTTATTTTTAAAAGTGTGTACATCGAAATTCCAATTAGGAGAAAGCGATATCAATATTCCAATTAGGAACAAAGGCTCCCACAGCTGTGCGCTGCCAAATATATTCAAATCAGAATGTAGACATGAGTGAGCAGCTTGAAGGCCACTGTCTTTTCAACGGGGAGCCAGTGGAGGTCTCGTAGGTGCTGGGTGATGTGGTCTTGTCGTGGGATGCTGAGAACGAGTCTGGCTGGGGTGTTCTCGACGTTCTGGAGTTTGTGAAGTAGAGATTTGTTACTTTCTGCATAGAGGGCGTTTCCGTAGTCGAGTCTGCTGGTTATGAGTGCGTGGGTGACATCCTCCCTGGCTACGGGGGGATCCACTTGAAGGTCTTGCAGAGTATGCAGAGGGTGTTGAAGCACGTGGAAGATACGGCATTGATCTGTCAGTTCATGGTGAGGGAGGAGTCAAGTATGATGCCGAGGTTGCAGGCATGGTCCATGGGGTGGGAGGGTTGCCGAGGGTGCATGGCCACCAGGTGTCGTCCCACGCCAAGGTGGTGGATCCAAGGATGAGGACTACTGTCTTCTCTGAGTTGAGCTTCAGGCAGCTGCTGCTCATCCAGGATGCAACATCCTTCATGCCTTCCTGGAAGCTGTGTCTGGTGATGTCGGGTTCCTTGGTGAGCGAGAGTATGAGCTGGGTGTCGTCGGCATAGGATATTATGCTGAGTCCGTGTTTTCTGACTATGGTTGCGAACGGGCCATGTAGATGTTGAAGACCGTGGGGTAGAGTGAGGAACCTTGGGGTACTCCGCATCTGATCTCTGTGGGTTCGGAGAGGAAGGGCGGAGTCTGATTCTTTCAGTTCGGCCGGCGAGGAAGGTGCAGATCCAGTCTATGGCAGTAACTTGTATGCCGGCTTTGTGGAGTCTGGTGGCTAGTGTGTGGTGGGAGACAGTGTCAAAGGCTGCTGATAGGTCCAGTAGGATCAGTGCTGCCATGTGACCCCGGTCAAGGAGAGTGCGAATGTCATCCGTGGCAGCTAGGAGTGCGGTCTCAGTGCTGTGGTTGCTGTGGAATCCGGATTGAGAATTGTCAAGGATCGAGTTTGATTCTATGAAGTTCGTGAGCTGGTTGTTGATGATCTTCCTGGTGACTTTGGTGGCGAAGGGGAGGAGGGAGATGGGTCTGTAGTTCTTGAGGTCCGTTAGGGCTGCTGAGGGCTTCTTGAGAAGGGGTTTCACCTATGCGCGTTTCCAGTCATCGGGGAAGGTGCCTGTTTCGAGGGAGCAGTTGATTATACGTCGAAGTTCAGGTGCTATGGCGGAGGTGGCTCTGTGGAAGATGTGCGGCAGACAAGGGTCGATAGGGGCTCCTGAGTGTATGCTCTTCATGGTCCTTGTAGTGTCCTCTGTGGTGGCAGGGGTCCAGGCGGTGATGGTCGGCTGGGTGGCTGTGCTGGTGGCTGGTGTTGTGTCTGTGCCTTAGTTCTGTTCGTCGAAGTTGTCGTAGAGAGTCCTGATCTTGTGATGGAAGACGGAGACGAGTTTGTTGCAGAGATCCTGGGAGGGAGGGATGTCCAAGGTTTTGCTGAGGAGTTTAGTGAATTCTTGTATGATGCTGAAGAGTTCCTTAGAGGTGCGGAAGTTGGAGAAGATTCTGTCCTGGATGAAGTTCTTCTTCGTGGACCTGATGAGTTGGTGGTGTTCTGTCATAGCAAACTGGAATGGCATGGTGAGGAAAAAAATATGGATTTAGGCCCAGATCTCTGTACTGGGGTGAATGTATGACATTGTTCTGCATTCTGTCCATCAACTGTTGTTTTTGCATTTGTCACCCAGAGTGGGACGGGTATGCCCAGACGTGGGTCCCGTGCTCTCCATGCCACTGGAATCAAGCTATCCTGGATGAAGAGGGGTGAAACCCTGAAACCGGTCCTAGGATGCTTGTTTCCAGTCCAGGGAGGACCTGGCTTGGCAGTTCGGGCTGGACTGTTCCCATGAGGCACAGGGTCAAGACTGAATTGCATATGGCTGGGTTCAAACTGGAATGGCATGGTGAGCAAAAAAACGATGGATTTAGGCCCAGATCTCTGTACTGGGGTGAATGTATGACATTGTTCTGCATTCTGTCCATCAACTGTTGTTTTTGCATTTGTCACCCCGAGTGGGACGGGTATGCCCAGACGTGAGTCCTGTGCTCTCCATGCCACTGGAATCAAGCTAACCTGGCTTAAGAGGGTTGAAACCCCGAAACCAGTCCTAGAATGTTTGTTTCCAGTCCAGGGAGGACCTTGCTTGACAGTTCGGGCTGGACTGCTCCCATGAGGCACAGGGTCAAAACTGATTTGCATCTGGCTGGGTTCGAACTGGAATGGCGAGCAAAAAAACAATGAATTTAGGCCCAGATCTCTGTACTGGGGTGAATGTATGACATTGTTCTGCATTCTGTCCATCAACTGTTGTTTTTGCATTTGTCACCCCGAGTGGGACGGGTATGCCCAGGCGTGGGTCCCGTGCTCTCCATGCCACTGGAATCAAGCTATCCTGGCTGAAGAGGGGTGAAACCCCAAAACCAGTCTTGGGATGCTTGTTTCCAGTCCAAGGAGGACATGGCTTGGCAGTTCGGGCTGGACTGTTCCCATGAGGCACAGGGTCAAGACTGATTTGAATGTGACTGGGTTCAAACTGGAATGGCATGGAGAGCAAATAAACGATGGATTTAGGCCCAGATCTCTGTACTGGGGTGAATGTATGACATTGTTCTGCATTCTGTCCATCAACCGTTGTTTTTGCATATAGCAGGCTTGTAGGCGGTGAGTGCTTCTGAGGTTTTTGTGTTCCTCCATGCTTTCCTGAGTCATCGGCACATGCGCTTGGATTTTTAGAGGTCAGTGGTGAACCAGTTGGCTTTCGAGGTGCATTGTTTGATGGAGTTTTGGAGGGGGGGGCGAGTGTGTTTGCGCAGTTGGTGAGCCATCTGTGGAGTTCATTGGCTGCAGAGTTGGCGTCGGTCGTGGTGGGTGGAAGTGTGCGGCTGAGGGCAGAGTTGAGGTGCTCTTCAGTGATCTTGCTCCAGTTTCTGCATGGGGGTGTGGTGTAGGTTTGTGTGCGGTGGGTTTCGAGAAGGAGAAATGGAAGCAGTGGTGGTCCGTCCAGAGGGGTTGCATGGTGTGTCTGAAGCCAATGTTGTTTCCACCTGCGAAGATGGGGTCGAGAGTGCGTCCAGTCTTGTGGGTGTGGGCGGTGATGAGCTGCTTCAGTCTGGTGTTTTTTTTATTTGTAAAGTTTTATATAGCGCGAACAAGATCCCGAAGGATATCAGAGCGCTTTACAATAGGATGGAGGGGAGGAAAAATGCAATATCGAAACATCAAATGGGAAAAGGAAAGAAATACAATAAACAAATGTAAGTGGGTAACGAAGGGGGGTAATAATAATTATAATAATAATAAAATGTTGGTGAGGTTGTCCAGGAGGGTGGTGGAGTTGGGGTCGCTGAGGTTGTCGAGGTAGAAATTCAGGTATTTGAGAAGTGCGTAGTCCACGGAGGCAAGTGCGTGGGGCGCTATGAGGTCTGCGTTGGTGGTGGCGAACGGTGCACGAGGTCCAGGAGGGCTGTAGGCAAGAGTTCTGTGTAGAGTCATTCTGGGGTTGAGCTTGATCTGGAAGTGGAGGTGTTCCATGGGGAGCGAGGATTCGTTCGAGCTTGCCATTGTGAGTCGGAGCGAGTTTTTGTGTACGATGGCGAATCCACCTCCAGGGTGGTTGGGACGGTCTTTCTTCTGGATCTTGTACCCCTCGGGGATGGCGGTTGTGATGTCAGGTGCAGAGCTGGCGTTGGTCCAGGTCTCTGTGAAGAAGGCAACGTTGCGCAAGAGGGTGTAGAGGAGGTCCCAGATTTCTACTGCATGTCTGTGTATAGAGCTCACGTTGAAGAGGATGCAGCTCAGGGGTTTGGGTTCACTGGCCTTGGGTGTGTTCGGCGTCGACAGCTTGCAGTTGTTCTTTCTTCCGGACTGCGTGGAGGGTTGCTGAGTCGTAGTGGTGGTTGGTTGGAGGACCAGAGTCCCTGGCGATAGTCGGGGTCGGGTCGTGGACAGGCAGAGACAGGCTTGCCTTTGGTGCACCTTTGGCCGCAATAAGGTAGAGGAAGGAGAGGAGGCGGACGCGGAACAGGCAGGGGTAGGGGGTCGCGGGGGCAGCAGCGGCAGGAATGGGAGCTGTGAAAGATGGGCAAAAGGCACAAAAACAAGACAAAAAGGCACAAATGACATAAAAAGCACAAAAGGCAACAAGGCACATGAGACAGGGGCCTAAAAATACACAGGCACAAAGGCACAAAAAACAACAAGGCACAAGAGACAAAGGCACAAACAGCACAGAGTAGTCAATTAAGCACAGACAAACAAACAGGGCACAAACAGACATGAACAGGGAAAACAGAGAGAAAGGCTGGCCGAGGGGAGGTAAGTTACTCACTAAGAATAGCCCATGCTCCCCCACTTGGTAGCTTGGCAAGAGCAGTCAAGCTTTTTCCCAGAAGCAATGTGTAAAGTATTTTTGCACACACACAATGAAAACACCACAAACGCACTCCACATCAGTTTTGAAAAATAGCCAATATTTATCTTAGTAAAACAAAACCACAACAACAACAAAAAATCTAACATACACAAATTAGAATACGAGTTTTCCAAGATTAGACCAAGTATGACTTTTAGAAACACAATAGCTCCAATAGGACTATCTGGCCACGCTTGACGTTGAATACTCTACAAAGCCGGTCTGGCCTTAGGGAGCGAGGATTGGCATTGAGGGTCATGCAGATCCTGGTACTGTACCTTGTAGATGCCGAATAACAAAGAAGGTGCAAGACTCATGGGAGGTGAGGCATCAGGGAGGCAGTACTGAGTCGGTTCATTACTGCTCTGTAGGTCATTGGAATGTTGGTACTCAAGCACAGTGCATTGCAGGAAGGAAGCGCTGCGTCATCATCAGAGCCTGCGTTGTAAGTCATGGCCATTGCGTTGTGCGGGGCTCTGGTGCAGGCAGAAGCACAGCGTCAAACTTACAGACAGGTGCCAGTTCAGAAGTTGCTTGGCATCGGTTTCTTCATGTAGCACGGAATTCACTTCCAAGGGCCCACAAACTGGATTTGGCAGCACTTGGCAAGTAGGACTCCCAGCAGAGGAGCCCAGGTGCTACGGGTGAAGTCTTTGATGGCCCTGAGACTTCCATCAGGAGGCAAGCTCAACTCATGCCCTTGGAGAACCTTAGGAAGCAAGATTAGGAGAGCAAAGTCCAGTCCTCTCACTCTCAGGACAGAAGCAGTAGGCCAACACAGCAAAGTGGCAGTCTCTCCTGGAAGCACAACAGCTCTTCTTCCTGTCAAATTGTCCTCAGTCCAGAAGTGTTCTGAGTAGATGGTGTCAGCGGTCCAGTACGTATACCCATTCTGGCTTTTGAAGTAGGGAGACTGCAAAGAAAGGTCTTTATAGTGCCCAAGACCCTGTCCATTCTTGCCGTCGCTCCAAACACACTACATGTGATGGTGACTTCTTTGTGTGAGGATAGGCACACCCCTATTCTAGGGTAATTGTCAGCTCTTTCCACCATTCTCCCTCAGAAAGGCTTATCAGCCTGGCAATAGGCCATCAGGATATGCAGAACACACCTCAGCTCCCAGTGTGTGTCTGTTTGGAGTGAATTCACAAAGCTCAACTGTCATCCAACTCAGATTTCTATTCTAGGGACAGGCAGAGGCACAGAATAGTTAAGTAAGAAAATGCTAATGGCATTTTAAGACCTGAAATTTAAAAACCTACTTCTCTAAAAAAAAAAAAGTGCTTTTAAATTGTGAGTCCAGAGACACCAAACTCCAATTTTCTATCTGCTCGCAATTGTCCAATACGCTTGTAAGGTGTTAGAAGGCAGCTCCAATTCTAACCTATGGGAGAGATAGGTATTCCCATAGTGACAACAAATTTTGCAGTTGTTCACTTCCAGGACTTGTAAAACCCACACGTACATGACCTATCTTTTAATTACACTGCACCCTGCCCCTTGAGCTACTTAGGGCCTACCTTAGGAGCACCTTACACGTATTAAAAGGGAATGTTGGGGCCTGGCAAGTAGGAGGACTTGCCAGGTCACCCAGGCAGCCTGCAACTGCACCCACAAGTGTTACGCTGCAGGCCTGAGACAGGTTTGAAGGGCTACCCAGGTGGGTGGCACAATCCGTGCTGCGGCCCACCTTTGCACATTGCGACTAAAGCTTAGAACTCGGAGAATGCAGAAACATTAGAAAGTGAGGCTTAACACTATATTGGAAGAAGCATCTCTGATGGGGCACTGAGAGTACAGTTTATTTACAGCATATTCAAGCTATATTTTTATTAGACGCCATGTTTTGATTGATATACGAAGAATTAGTCCCTGAAGAAGGGATCATATCCTGAAATGCATTGGGCGCGGCAGATTGCCATTTCATTGAAAATGTTCTAATGTTGTGTTATGTGTTACATGTGAAAAAAACATGTTACACAATTAATATCAAAAAGAAGTAACAGGTTCAGTCTCTGCATTAGAGTAGACACTTTGTAATATTTTTGAGACAGTGCCAAAAAGAAAGACATAATCATGAGTAATTAAATGAATGTCATGAATCCGACAAATGTGTTGACCTTGAATTAAAATAAATGATGAATTCCTTTAGCAGTGCTGACTGAGACCAGGACACCAGTAGTTCTTGGCTATTCTACTAGTTTTGACACATGTATGGTAGGCAGCGTACATTTCAGTCAAGCACGTAACTGATATGAAGCATTAGTGTAGATAAAATGTATAAGTTAAGAGTGAAAGATACATCCACATAGAATTGAATCACAAGTAGGTGGACTTGCCGGAGCAGCCTGCGACTGCACCCGCAGGCGCTGTGGTGGCAGGTCTGAAACAAGTTTGAAGGGCGACTCAGGTGGGTGGCACAACCTGTTGCACGGCCTACTAGTAGCATTTAAGTTACAGGCCCTGGGCACACGTAATGCCCTGTACTATGGACTTACTAGTAAATCAAGTACGGCAATCATGGAGAAACCAAATGCCTTTTAAATTTTAGTCACAGAGCACATGCACTTTAGCACTGGTCAGCAGTGGTAAAGTGCCCAGAGTCCTAAAACCAGCAAAAATTAAGTTCAGCACACAGTCAAAAACAGGAAGTCAGAAGCAAGAAGACAGGGGAAATCAAGGTCTAACAGACCTTGGTTACTTCAGGATCTCTGTTGTTTTCCCTTATTAGAGTTTAGCACCAAGAGATATTTGGATGGAGATGCGCACTTTATAAATATAAAAAATATCACAAAAATGATAAAATCGCTTATTTGAGAGCAAGAGAAGCCGTGAAGTTACAAGCAGTCGACAGGAGCTTACAGAGCTGAGTGTATGGCTGGTGAACGAGTTGAGCAGTAGATGTTGATGTGAGGGTTAATTAGGATGCATTATGGCTGCTACTCTGAAAAAATGGACAGACCATTAGTTTAGAGCGAGACAGGGATGGGCTTGGCAAGAACAAGAAAGAAAAGTAGTAAGGAGCCTAATTTATTAAACCCTGAGGCAAAATGCTACTGAGAGAAAAATTATACCCTACCTCTCCTGTCCAGCCTGATGTGGAGGTTGGACAGGTTTAGATGTTAGATGGAAAGGTCAGATAGTTGCTGCATGAACTGGTCAGCTGGAAGCTGGAAAAGTGATCCACAAGTTAAGTTGATGCTGGATTGGGTAGGTCTATAGAGTCATGATGGGAGTACAGATATAAGCCTGATGGATTAGCTACTTGGCAGTTGAGGAGGGGGGGCCATTGACAGTGTGGTAGCTAGATCTGGAATGCTGGAGGGTAGTTTGAGTAACAGGTTGGTTGGACTGTGTGTTTTTTGGTGGATGATTCTTTATGGGGTGGTGCAGTGGAGAGTTACTTACAGGCAGGCAGATATTCCAGGAGAGACTGGAACCTGGATGAACCCTCTGCCTACCTGGAAACTTTATATTTACCTAACCAAGTGATGTTCTGAAGAATCAGCCATTGTATAGACATCATGGCTCCAGTTGCAGTTGATCAAGTACAGTGGCACAAATAATGGTAATCAGTCCTACTAAATGCTTTTTTATATTCGAAGGGATCAAATCTGGACTCATAAATCATTCTTCAGAAGATATTTAAAGCTCACAAGTTGAATGAGAGGTACAGGTGAAATAGTGTTCAAACACATTTGGAAGAAATGTAAGTAATCCTAACACAGTTGCCCTTATGCCTCGCACTCTGAGAATGGACCACAATCAATAAACCATGGGCACCGCTTTGTGGTCCCTGCAACAGTGTTCAATAATTTCTCCCAACTACCACAGAATTCTGAATTTGCAGGGAAACTGGTAATTTCATCCCTATTCCCTCAGTAAATCCTGACCAGGATACCCCACCAGCTTTTAGCAGGTGAAGTCTCTGGATGACACTCCACAGATCAGCAGAGTTACTGAAGATATGGTAATTCCGCTGGGGATGGTAATTACAGCGATGTCGGGGGAAGCGGGAAGGGAGGGTGAGCACTCCATAGGGGTTCCATGGTCAATCCAAGGCTGTTGCATACTTGCGGGTTGGCCAATGTATGAGAAATTCGAAGGTCTGCTCACTATATTTTTTAGAAGGCATAATTTTGTGCCACTTCCATGATCAAACCTGTTCAATGCCTTTAGGTTGACAGTATGCAATGAATATTAAAGCACCCACATCACAATTTTGGAACATTGTTAGGTATGAAGATTGTACAGGTTCCAATTTTTCTAGTCCTCCATACCAGGAGCAGGGTTGTATGACATTACGGTGCGTGGTTTTACCACGCACGACTTTTCCACGCCTATTTAACCATGCACACCATTACCACGCATGTACATCCATTAACAATAAAAGTACACTTATCCCGCAAACAGCAACCACGCACACTTTTACCACGCATACCATTTCTATGTCTATATTGTGAAGATTGTATAAAAACGTGCCTGTACACAGCATTCTCTGCTCCGATCGTCCGTCCTGCTTCAAAATGCTCCATTTTCTGTAAAAAGAGACGTTCAAGCCCCCACGTCCTGAAATGTTAATAGACAGTGAAAATGGACTATAGCAGTGACACAATATATGCCACTCTGGCTTCCCAGTGTTCCGGATCAATAATGACTTTGCTGATTTCAACATTACGCGACTTGCATTGCCAGGGCTTTAATAAGTTACCGGTGCCATTGTCAATCCTGTCTTTTTAGGTCGAGGACTACCGGTCTGCCGAAGGCAGAACCGGAAGTCGGAGATTTTATGTTTTCTAGAGTGGCTATTTAGCCCGCCTCTCTTTTTGCTTCTCCTCCATTGGCTGGCTTCCTAAACGGAGGCCAGCCATTGGAGGAGAGAGCCGTCCCTCCAAATAGGCTCCGTCTTTTTCAGATTCGGGGGCGTGTTCCTTGCTGTTCTTTCCACTTTTTAGTCACGCCCTTTTAGAACAGCAGGAACAGGCCCCCGAATTCGAAAAATTTCGAAGCTTCCATCCGCCATTTTTTGCCTGTCCTCTGGCCGTGAGGACCTTCTTGCTGTTGTGCGTCGAGGACCCGCACTCCGCACCGAGGCAGACAAAGAGGCCTGTGCTTGCGACATGCCAGCTGTTTCTTCAACACATGTGAACAAAAAACACAACGCCTTAGGTTGGTGCAAGATGCAAAAACGTTAAGCTCATTTGAAGGCCAGGAAGGAAGGTACGGAGGAAGCGGAGGGAACGGCAAGCGTTCCAAAAGGCACCTCTCCCGGGAGACAAAAAATGCTTATAAAGACACGTGGGTTTTGGGGAGTCAGGGCATAGGCGCGGCAGAAAAGGAAGCTTTTGTTAACAACACATCTTCTCTGTGCGAAGCTTCAACCCGTGCGTTTCGTTCTCTCTTCTCTAACAGTTCACCTTTTAGGTGTCTGCCCAGGACTGAGCAACGTTTATCTATTTTTAAAGATTCACACGGGGGGGTGGAGGAAGACCAGGAAGGAAGGTGGGGAGGAGCGGAGAGGGCGGCAAGCGTTCCAAAAGGCACCTCTTGCGGGAGACAAAAAATGCTTATAAAGACACATGGGTCTTGGGGAGTCAAGGCACGGGCGCGGCAGAAAAGGAAGCTTTTGTTAACAACACATCTTCTCTGTGCGAAGCTTCAACCCGTGCGTTTCGTTCTCTCTTCTCTAACAGTTCACCTTTTAGGTGTCTGCCCAGGACTGAGCAACGTTTATCTATTTTTAAAGTGGGTCTTGGGGAGTCAGGGCACAGGCGCGGCAGAAAAGGAAGCTTTTGTTAACAACACATCTTCTCTGTGCGAAGCTTCAACCCGTGCGTTTCGTTCTCTCTTGTCTAACAGTTCACCTTTTAGGTGTCTGCCCAGTACTGAGCAACGTTTATCTATTTTTAAAGATTCACACAGGGGGGGTGGAGGAAGGCCAGGAAGGAAGGTGGGGAGGAATGGAGGAAGCGGAGGGGGCGGCAAGCGTTCCAAAAGGCACCTCTCGCGGGAGACAAAAAATGCTTATAAAGACCCGTGGGTCTTGGGGAGTCAGGGCACGGACACAGGCGCGGCAGAAAAGGAAGCTTTTGTTAACAACACATCTTCTCTGTGCGAAGCTTCAACCCGTGTGTTTCGTTCTCTCTTCTCTAACAGTTCACCTTTTAGGTGTCTTTCTATCTCACTAACTCACTTTCGCTGTCTCTTTCACTACCTCTCTCTATCTCACTACATCACAGCACCACTCTGCTTACATCTCACTACCTCACAACATCCCTCTCCCTCACTACATCACTGTTTCACTACCTCACTCTCTCTCACTACATAACTCTCTCTACCTCACTACTCCACTCTATCTCACTACCTCACTATCTCACAACTTCTCTCTCTCAAAACATCACTACCTCACTCTCTAGCTCACAACCTCACAACTTCACTCTCTCTCACTCACTACCTCAATCACTCTATCTCACTACCTCACTCTTTCTATCTCACTAAATCACTTTCACTCTCTCTTTCACTACCTCTCTCTCTATCTCACTACATCACAACATCACTCTATGCTTATATATCACTACCTCACAACATCCCTCTCCCTCAATACCTCACTCTTTCACTACCTCACTCTCTCTATCTCACTACCTCACTCTCTATCTCACTACCTCACTCTCTATCTACCTCACTCTCTCACTACCTCACTCTCTCACTACCTCACTCTCTATTTCAATACCTCACTCTCTCTCTCTATCTCACTACCTCACTCTCTCTGCTAATGCAATAGGTATCAAATATGCAAAAAAGCTAATGCCAATAGAAATGACAATGCCATTTATTTAGGGATACAAAAATGATAAAAAAATAATGAGCAATACCAATTGCTCTACCTATAATATTGCCGAGACCATTGCATTGTAAATGCTTGTTTCACCATGTAAACGCATTACATATGCTACACTGTAGGCAGGTACTCCTGCGATGTTTCATGACACGGCATTCACATATTATATGCCATCATTAAATATTCACCAGTTTTGAAAGCACTGCCATCATTAATAATTCACCAGTTTTGCTGGTATGCTTTCAAACACTGCAAAAATAAAATTTGCACCTAATACTAATCCTTTAAAACTTGCCACAGAAAGAGAAACACTGCCACCTACTGATCAATTGCGATGTCAAGTCTTGCGCTCAAAAGACTTACATGGTACCAGTATTTCTGAAGTAAAAAATGTGTGGTAAATGCACTCCGAAGTAAAAACTTTGGAGTAAAGGCTGTTTCCCGGTAAACTGATGTGCTATTCTCCTATTAGAGCATCAAAAACAAGCTGATGGATTAAATGCTTGAATTAATCTCAGCCATTGGTAATTGCTCGGGCCGCATCAGAATCCATTGTTTTTCACCCACCTCCATACCACCTCAGTTTGGACCCAGCCATGTGCAAATCAGTATTGACCCAGCTCCAGTCTCTCGCTGGTAAATTTCACGAGAGCAGGGGTAGCAGGTCGTGGGGCCGTGGCTTAATGATGACCCTTTCCGAATATCAAGGATAAAAAAATTGACTGGTCCAACGGTACATATGTGGATTTGAGAGTAGCAAATCTATACTTGCGCATATACACTCAGGGCCTCATTTATGAGGTTTTACCATAGGGCAGCACCGCAGGCCTTCCTGCTGTGCTGCCCTACGGTAAAAGAAAAGGGCAGGAATGCACTGTATCTATCAGATATGGCGCAATCCTGTCCTTTTCCCCTGCACCAGCGCACAATGGTCTGCTGTGCGCCAACACAGGCACTTTTGCACCATGGTGCAAGGGTGCCTGCTTTGCGGGAATTACTTTTTCTGTAGGGGAAGGGAAACCTTCCTGCACAGAAACAATCAAAAGAGGCTTTTTCCTCTTTCTATGAGTGCTGCAGAATGCAGTACACACAGAAAAAGGAAAAATTAAGATATTTCTCCTCATTGTGCCTCCCCCTGGGGAGGCGTAATTTTTTGACACTGCCTCAGATTTACGATTTCTTGTAAATCTGGGGCAGTGTGAAAAAGCCATGGATGTTGCTGGGAAAGCCCCCAGCAATACCCATTGCACGCACCTTTAGCGCAGAAACTGCGTTAAAGGGAGCCATATTTATGAGGCACCATTAAGCCAAAAAAAGTGGCTTAATACTGCCACGTAAGTATAGAGCAGGCTCCTGCGCTACAGAGCCGGGGCCTTAGGGTCATATTATCAAGATAGGCGATAAAATTATCGCCTCTTTAGCGGCAGAAAACTGCCGCTAAAACGGTGATAATGGGCTTGATAAAATACTCTATGGAATTCCAATTGAAGCTCAGGTTAGATGTCCTTCACATTTAACATGGGCTTCAATTGGAATTCCATAGAGCATATTATCAAGCCCAGTATCGCCGTTTTAGCGGCAGTTTTCTGCCGCTAAAGCGGCGATAATTTTATCGCCTGTCTTGATAATATGCCCCCACGTTTCACAACCTTGAGGTGATCGATATTTTGACATGTGGGTAGTAAAATTTCGACTTTTGACCCCCCCTCCCGTCCTTTGTCACCAATTAGCTATCCCTGTCATAACAGTGGCCCACCCGAGAGGTATTGGGACATTCTTTTACTTCATTTTGCCTATGCTGAGCATTTGAGCTATCCCTGGTATCTTAGTGGCTCAGTAGGAGCCTATAATTGATACATGGAGAGTATTATTGACATTGTTGCATTCCTAATATGTTGTGGACATGCTTGACATCATTTTGGCTACCTGTATCATGATAGCGGCCCGTCAGCGGCATACGGAGGGCATTCCTGATAACATTCTAGCTATACCTTTTATAACAGTTATGTAATATTGTCATTGTACATGTTATTGACAACATTTTGAATACCCCAGGTATGATAGTGCCCTTCTTGGAATATTGTGGGCCATAAATGGAGTTATTTCAGATATAATAGTTCTCCTCTGTGACATACTGGGGGACTCACACTGGACCTATTTTTTTCCATTTTAAGGCCTAACTTAGCCCCTAAGAGCAACGTGGGAGAACACAGGGAAGGCAAGTGCTGCATGTTTTTGGTTGCACAAAGTGTGTATTTTGAGAAACGGTCAATTAAATGGTTGCAGGTAAAATGGTTGCATTATCGAAAAACATGTAAAATTGATATTGAAGTGATAACTGCTGTTGAGGGGCTTGTGGGTGATCTGAGTTCCTTGGTACCAGACATCAATAACTGCTTTGGCTGTCATTTTTCACTTCTGTATAAGTATTTGATTTTCTTTGTTTATAATGACTTTTATGATATTGTTACTTCTCTCTGCGGTCTGACCATGCAAGACGGTTGTAAATTGATTTCAGGTACGCTAATGTCTCTGTTAATTGAGTTGTAGCACTGAAATAGAAACTGATATGATTATTCTAGCTTTTCTGCCCACAGCCTCAGATTGTATGATATGTTTAAAGTTAGATTTTTCCACCCGTTCCCTTCTAAGTAGATTATTACGTCTTACGCATAAACGTGACTGAGAATCTATTTGGAAGGGGAAGGATGAAAACGTGAAAGGAAGTGGGATGTAGAAGAGAAATATTCTATGTACATTTGAAAATAAAATATGCCATTCCATATTGCATACCCACATTTTTTAACTGCTTGTAATACGCAATTTTATGGATATTATCTTGAAAAATGCATAGTTTGATACATTTTACAAAAGTTTCTTTCAGAGCTTGAACCTCAAAACGCATCTGGAGAAAATAGGGTTTGTTTGGTATACTATGGGGCAGATCTATATTGGAGATGCGCCACTTTTACGCCGCCGTTGCGTCACTTTTGTGACGCAGCGGCGGTGTAAACCCTGCGCCACGTTGCGCCATATTTACATCGTGACGCATCTATGGAGATGCGTCACGATGTAAAGCCCTGCGCCACGTAAAACCTGCGTCAGGTTTCACGTGGGCGTGTCGACAGAGGGGGGGGGCGTTCCGTCGCAGGAACGCACTTGAAAAGTGACTCAGTCAAATCTATAAGATTTGACTGAGTCACTTTCCCAACGCTGATGCGCCAAAACCCTGCGACTGCTTGAAGCAGGCGTAAGGCTTGACGCACCATGTTAGGGATAGGGTAGGTTGGAACAGTGCTGGAGTTGCGTCGCGCTTGCGATGCGACGCAACTGAAGCACTGCGCCAAACTTACGCCATCGGATGCGTCACGCATCTGTTTATTCCTGCGCCATGATGCGCCGCATTGTAAATGCGGCGCATCATGTGTGGCGCAAGGGTAAACTTGCGTGACGCATCATTCCTGGCGCATCCTTGCTGATTTGCAGGGATGCGCCAGGAAACATAAATCTGCCCCTATGTATATACTGGAAAGCTCTTAGTGTTTCTTACATTTTTTTTTTTTTAGACAATGTATGGGGAAGTTTTGTTACCATAATCACCATTTGTCGTTGACTTCTCTAAATGTTATTGGGGGTTTTTGAGGTAAATGCTCACCGTGGAAGTTGAAACCGCTCGATAGATGCAATTCTGGCCACTCGTTAAAAGTTTTAATTTGCTTTAAGTTTATAGTTTATCTCTTGATTATTTGCCTAGGACATGTCTGTCACTGGGAAGTCGCCCAGATATATTCAGGGGGACAATGAATCGGGCTGAAATGGGAGATCCTTCATCTTCAACCAGTACTGAGAGCAACTAACTTTACTGATCTAAGTCTGAAATTGCAAAGCACAACAACCTCAGCACTCCCCCATTTTGGCCTCACAGTATCTCTGCCCAGCGCGAAATCACATGTCGGAATAGAGGTTTTCTGTCCCTGGAAGGCCTCCATCCCACCATTCACAACAGAATATGCCACCTTATTTTGCATGCGTTTACAACGCATGGCGTTACAAGATGTTAGTTGGAGTCATGCAGGCATAATAATGACACATACACAACCATATGGTAACTGGCCGAGGGTACATGCGCCCTGCCCCTTTTATTAGCAGGGTCACCTGACCTGTGACGCCTGTGATTGGTGGGTGTAGGGTGTATGTACAGCACATTCCTGGAACACTAGAACGTGTCCAGCAGAACACTACAGTCTGTTCACGGTGTGAGCCTTTTGAGCATCGCTCCCACCACAAAATAAGAATACTGGTCGTAGCACAATGCTTAAATTGAGCTGATTGTTGCAGATGGGTCCCACAGGCACTCATTTCTTGGAAACAGCACTTACTCTCCTCATCAGATATTATGGTCCCGGAACAACAGAGAGAAAAAACTCGAATGAAGAAAATGAGGTGGAAGGGAAATACAGAAAGACACTTACAAAGACAGAAAGCAGGGTTGAAAACACGCCTGGTAACCCGTTCCGTGCTCATGACGGAACCACGCCGTCATGAGCCACGGGCGCCGTGTGCTCATGACGGAGTGGTTCCGTCATGCTGCGGCCGTTGGCGGCCGCTCCTCCCACGCGGCGCTAATTCCCCGCCTGTGCGGGTGATTAGCGCAGTGGGTGGAGTCATGACGGAACCACTCCGTCATGAGCACAGCTCAACCGTGACTCATGACGGAGTGGCTCCGTCATGAGCACAGCGCCACCGCACTGCCCCCAAACCCCCCCCCCCCCAGCTCTGCGGCGGAATTCCTGCCGCAGCCAAGGGGTTAAAAGTCAAATAAAGGGGCAAGGAGTGTGTTATGAGGGAAGTAAGAGGCATGTGGTGCAATCCAGACTACACAGCCTTGGTAATCACAACGCCAACATTCAACAGTGCTAGCTGTGGGTTCCTGGGAAAAACTTAGGGCACTGGCTCTTAGTATTTTACAAATTAAGCTTACACCAGGCGTCTGCAACAAGTAGCTTGTGAGATACTGTTAGCTCTCTAGGGGCCTCATGTAGGTAGCCAAATACCGGTCGGTAACGGCCGATTTTCGGTAATTATACCGTTACCGACCGGTATTTAGGCTTTTGGTATGTAGGGGGACAATTTCTGTATTCGGAATTTACCGAATCGGTAAAATTACCGAATCGGTAATTTTACCGATTCGGTAAATTCCGAATACAGAAATGAGATGTAGGGGGAGTGTGTGGGTGATGTTTAGAGTCGGTATTTACCACCAACTAATAGTTGGTGGTAAATGAAGAATGGATGTGGAAATGCATTACAAAGCGCCTACAAGTGTGCAATGTGGCAGACATACATGCCCTTAGGGCATGTATGTGTGCCACATGTGCACACATGGCCGTTTCAGGGGTGCAACAGGGTGTCATTGTGACACCCTGTCACCCTTGCATGTGTTCCCCCATTACCGAATCGGTATTTACCGATTCGGTAATGAGGCATACCTTCCCATCAATGGGAAGGTATGCCTCATTACCGAATCGGTAAATACCGATTCGGTAATTACCGAATTATTCCGAATCGGTAATATTTACCGACCAATTACCTACATATCATTTACCACTTCATAAATACCGAATCGGTAAAATTCGGTATTTATGAAGTGGTAAATGTGTCCCTACCTACATATGGCCCTAGCTACCTGAAAGAGTATCTCTACTGTGTGAAGACCACCCTACTAAATTAGAAGCTTTTGCATGGTTGAATTGAAGTAAGCAGACCAACATTGAAAAGTGGGTATCCAGGGACACAAATGGGTGCATTTTCAGAACTCATGAGCTGCTGAGTTGCAAAATAAATGTGGCGTCCCAAAATATATTTAAAGCTATTTGGGTGATAAATCATGCGGTGTTGGGGAGACGTATTACTAATATCAATAACTTAGTTCCAGGGGCATTGTATATTACCCATATCGAGACATTGCTTATTGAGAAATATTTTTTGAAGTTAGTGCTGGTAACCCTGCCTGATGCACTGAGGTGATAACTAGGCCTGGGCGAAGCACTACGCTACGCTCGCGTAGTTTGCGAAGTTCGCGCTACTTCGCACTACGCGAACTGCACGTAGCACAGTGCGAACACGCGTAGCGTAGTGTTGCGTAGTGCTGCGGTCATTTTTTGCTTGCTCGCGGTCCTCAACGTCAAGTTGGCGACCGCGAGCAAGCAAAATGACATCCTGGCGAGACTTTTTCCTTGTTCGCGATCGCGAGCATGGAAAATAAACCTCCCGGCGAGATTCCCAACGCGAGAAGGTCAGGTTTCTCATTGCGAGGGGTCGCGTATGCTCGCGACCGCTCGCGATGAGAAACTACCAGTTCGCGTTGAGAAAGCTGCAGCTCGAGGAAAAATCTACTCGAGCAGCAGAAAACTACAGCTCGCACTGTGCAAGATGCCATTTTCAATGATTGCACAGTGCCGGTTGCTTGTCCGCACTGTGCAATCATTGAAAACAACATCTTGCACAGTGCGAACATGTTACTTCGCAGTTCGCGAAGTGCTACGCGTAGCTCGCGTAGTGCGAACTTCACTTTGCGTAGCTTCGCGAAGTGCTACTTCGCGAACTACGCCCACCCTTAGTGATAACTGCAGGCATTCTTGCAAAGTGTGGCCACCGATGTGGTCTTGACTGATCGGTCACTAACACAACTCTAATATTAATTAGTGGCTCTGGACGCTTTTCATTGAACAGAAGTAGCTCTTATTACTGAAAATGTTGGAGGCCCGTGTTTTATAGTGTTTACGGCCGTGCCTCTCACTGCCAGGTAGATGAACGAAAACGCTGCGCATTTGGTACTGTTAACATGTCATCACTTGGTTGTGAAGTGCACTGACATCTGAACAGCAGGGGGGTAACAAGGGCCCCCGCAGCCCCTGCGGAGAGGTGGGGGGGGGCAAGTTTACCCATATTGGAGGGGGGGGGGGGGGTTACGTTTTGTTACGCCAGTGTTGCGCAGCATGCCTAAATGCTAAAAAGGGATTTGCAGTATTCCTGCCTCTGCCCCCAGCCGGCTATTTATTTTCCATGCAAAGTGACACTGAAAGCGCTGCGATGTGAGTGAGCACTTCTAGACAGGCTTTAATCCAGACTTCAGTCAGCCCGATGATGTGCGCCTATTTTTTGTAGCTTCCGTGTTTGCCGCAACCTGCCCCGAGTGACTCAGCGTGGTCTGGCTGCTGAATCACCCCTTGCTGCTAATTGTATGGTTTGTGGAAAACGTAAGAAAAGGCCATCTTGTAGCCACTGATGACTTCTGTCCTGTAAGGAATAAGTGGAACAGGCAGCCGGGCCTTTGTGGAAGAGACAAAGCGTGACGCAATTGACAATACTAACTGCACTAAGAAAACGGTTCGATTTTTTTTGTTCAGTTTCTCATTTTCTTGGCCATGCACGAAATCCCTATAAATTCTGCCCAAGGTTTCCGTATATTTCTTTTTGCAGACAATGCCATCCATTTGACAATAGCCTCTATTCATTTTTTGCTCCGCAGGAGAAAGTGTGGAAGTAAGGTGGCTAGCCAGGAGTAATTTCACCATAAAGGTCGTTAGTTTTCATTGTGTAAAACCATAGCTCCTTTCATAATTCTGCAGCACTTTCTCACAGATAGCCTGGGAGGAGAAATGATGTGAGCTTGATATTTCAAGCACCAACATTCGAAGTAGTACAGAAACCCAGTGGATGGCTTGGGCACAGGCTGCAAGCCTGGAGTGAACTTTCAAGGGCCTCCTGGCATCTCTGTGCCTTAGGCACCGATCAGGGCTGGACTGGGAACCGATACCGGCCCTGGCAAACTGCTCGGCCGGGCCCCCTGGGGGGGCTGAGGGGGTGCGACGAGCTGTTCGCATGGGCTTGTTTCGGCCTATCTTGTTAGCGGGGGCCGATATTGCCGAACCACGGTAACAAAAACGGCCCCAGGGTCCCAAAACCAGCCCCCACCCTAGCGCCCACCGGGGAAACACCTGGTGCCCGCTACTGCCGTCCGGTCCTGGCACCAATGCACCATGAAACTGAACGCCAAACCCCTGCGTGCTTGGAAATCGCATGTTTTTTTTGTCCCAGAGCTGAGACATTAGCCCAAACCCATCAGACTTAAATGAATGTCAATCTTCTCTTAGCTGTGTTACCACTAGGTTTTAATGGCTGTGGACACCAGGGTAACCAAAGTTGCCGCACTGCGTTGCGCCCGTACTTTGTTCGTCTTGGCCTCCAACAGTGCATGCACTGTCGGCTGAGATGGGTATTGTTTACTATAAAGGGCTTAGAGCCTGCCCATTGCTTACCATTCATTGGCATCATTGTCACTCTTCTTTGCTGGCCCCTAATTGGCCAGCTTGAGACAGGCATCACTTCATTTTCTTTGTGTGGGGCATGCAGCAAGCACAGATTGATCCATCTTAATTTGTCTGCTATGATTCAGGTACTCTTTCTTTACCTGCTGCACTTTTATATACATCTCTTTTTTTAAATTTATTTTGCTTATCACTGTACATGTACATGTTTCAGGACGCTTCCTCTGTTTTCAAACGCATTTTGGACATTCTTTATCCACCCCTGCATATTTTGGCTTACTTCCACTACTAAAATAAAGTGACATTGTAGGTGGCTTCTATTAATCTGTAACAATGTATAAATGCCACACTAACAACACACTTACACCATCATGATGCTTGCCGCTGCATGCTTTTTATCGCTGCCTTTCAGCCATTCATCCCGCTTATGCCTCACACCTTTACATTGATTTTTAAGTTTGGTTCATTCCACTCACAATTGTACTACTCTATGCAACTCTATTGTACAGTACTCCAATCTACTCCGGTCACTCCACTCTATGCCCCTCTGCACCACTCCACTCTATGCCACTCCACTCCATGCCACAACACTCTACATCACTCCACACCACATCACTGTATGCCACACACCCCAATCTACGCCACTGCACTCTGTGCCACTCTACTCTACATCACTCTACTTTACATCATTCCAATCTTTTCTACATCACTCCACTCAATGCCACTCTACAGCACTCCACTCTATGCCACTCGACTCTGTGCCACTCCACTCTAGCCACCCCACTCTAAGCTACTTCACTCTATGTCACTCTACTCCACGTCACTCGACTCTCTGCCACTGAAAGCAACGCACTGTATGCAACTCTACTCTACGCAACTCTACACCACTCCACTTTAATCTATTCCAGTTTACTCTGTGTCACTCCACTCTACGTCACACCACTGCACGGCACTCTATGGCACTTTGAGCCACTTCAATCTATGTCACTCTATGCCACTCCACTCTACACCACTCTTCAGCACTCCACTCTACGCCTAGACTTTATCCCTCTACCCCATCCCACTCCACTCTGTGCAACTCTACTCTGTGCCACTCCACGCCACCCCACTATATGACACACCACTCCACACCATGCCACTATTCTCTTCGCCACTCCGCTCCGCTCTACTTTATGCCACTCCAGTCCTTGCTACTCCACTCTACACCACTCTACTCTATGCCACTCCACTCGATGCCACTTTACTCTGCACCACTCTACTCTACACCCCTTCTATTATATGCACTCCAATATAGGGCACTCTATGCCACTCCACGCCACTTTATGCTACTCTTCGTCACTCCACTATACGCCATTATACTCCACACCTCTCCACTCTATGCCACTCTATGCCGCTCTACGTTACACTATGCGACTACATACCATTTGATGCACTACACTCTTCGCCACTCTATTCTATGCCCTCCAATCCACGAGTAGTCACCCCACTCTAGGCCAGTCCACTCTATCCTACTCTGTTCTACTTCACTCTACACCAATCCACTCTACACCACTTCACTCTACTCTACACCACTCCACGCTACACCACTCAATTTTACACCACTCCACTCTAAGCTACTCCACTTGACTCTAGGCTATTCTACTTCACTCCACTCCACTCCACACCACTCTATGCCATTCCACTGTACGCCACTATACTCTACGCCACTCCACTATACTAAATGCCACTCCATTCTACTCTATGCCAATTTGCTCTACACCACTCCATTCAACTCCACTCCTCTCTAATCTACTCTATGCCACTTTACTCTATGCTGCTCTAATACACACCACACCACTCTACTCCACACCACTCTTTGCCAAAGCACTCTATGCCACTCTATGCCACTCAACTCTACGTCACTCCACTCTATGCCACTCTCCTCTATGCCACTCTACTCTATGCAATCCAATCCACTCCACACCGCTTCAGTCCACGTCACTCCACTCTTTGCCACTCTATGGCACTATGCTCCATATCACTTTACTCCACTCCACTCCATGCCACTCCACTCCACTCCACTCCACTACACTACACCACTCCAGCCCACTCCACTCCACACTAAGCCACTCTACTCTATTCACTCTACTGTATACAAATGTCACTCTACTCTACTCCACTCCACTCTACTCCACTCTACATCACTCCACTCTATGCAGTCTACTCTATGCCACTTTACTCTACGCCACTCTACTCTATGCCACTCCAGGCCACATCATCGTATGCTACTCCACTCTACACCACTCCTCTAATTGCACTCCACTCTACTCTATACCACTGTACTAATTGCACTCCACTCTACTCTACACCACTCCACTCCATTAAGCACTTCTCTCCTCTATGCCACTCCCCTCCACGCCAATCTACTCTACGCCACTCTACTCTATGCCACTCTACACCAAGCCACTAACTCTTAGCCATACTGAACAGCAGCCACGTGGCTGTACAACATGGCAAAAAAAACATTGGCAAAGCCAATAGCTCTTACATAGACAAGAGCTATTGGCTCTGCCAATCTTTGTTAGTAACTTTTCTCCTAGGAGCCCCAGTGATGTGGAGGTGGTTGGTGACCAATATAGGTGCACCTTAGCCTTGGGTTAAACATATTCAATGCCTCCATCTCCGGTACAGCTTGAGGAGCACAATATCTGCACAGAGATGTATTCATATGAGAACGAATAACATTGCCTTCATGGTTCTCTTTCTATTCTTCACTTAGGAAATGGACCCAATTCCCTCACAGGAAACGCCAGCTTACCTGCCCTGTCAGGCTATCTCCTGCCAGGGCTCGTTTTTCTTTACAGACTGGACACTCTTCACCAGTGTGTGTCCAGCAGTCAAAGTACAGAAGGCAAGAAGATCCACTTCAGATATTTGACTATAATAGTAAGATGGGTTCACAAAAAGCAGAAGCAGAAATAGAGAGTAGAAAAGCAGAAACATTTCTGGCATGAGGAAACCGTGCGATGTTGGAAAAAAGAGAAAAAGCTGTTGGAAAAACGACTCTGCGGGACAAGGTGTCAAGTTCTGTTTTTTTAATCCTAACTGAAAAAGTCTGTCCTTTAAGGTGGAAACGGCAAAGTTTAGTGTTTTGGAACACTCACAGAGTAGTGAAGGGGTGTAGTTATATATTTTTTGCCTTTCTATGCCTGCAGGCGGTTATGTTATCTGCTCATTTGTCTTTGAATTTTCCTGTTCTAAGTTTCCAAAACGTGTTTATTAATTTTGTTACTTATAGTTATTTAATTGCAATCTTTTTTTAAGAGGAATATAAAAATGATGCACAACATTCCAGAATTCCAAAAGAGGTAGTTACTTTCTAAAGAGAAATAGAAAGGAAAGGAGGGAGATTTCCCTTGTAGAATTGTAAAAAGTGTTCGGTGATCCCGTGCAGAGGTAGGAGTGAAAATTGTAAAAAGTGTTTGGTGATCCCGTGCAGAGGTAGGAGTAAAAATTGAAAAAGTGTTCGGGGATCCCGTGCAGAGGTAGGAGTAAAAATTGTAAAAAGTGTTCGTTGATCCGGTGCAGAGGTAGGAGTAAAAATTGTAAAAAGTGTTCGGTGATCCCGTGCAGAGGTAGGAGTAAAAATTGTAAAAAGTGTTCATACCAAGTTGCGGCCATTGGAACCTTCTCCTTCTGAACTGCAAAGATTGTGTCACATCCCTAGACATATATATCCACTCACTTCTGTTGGAAGTGGCTATGAACTGCGGTGTGACTGGTGTGATGACCTCAGGCAAGGGCGTCGGCAACAAGCTCAAACACTAGTCCATCAATTATAGTCTTACTGCCTTTGTCTGTCAATCACAGCTGAAGCGCATTGACTGCCTTCATTTGAGCACACACTACTATCCAAAAGAATCAGGGGCATAGTTATCAAATAATCACTCAGTTCAGCACAGCAAGTCACTTTCTGTGCTGCATGATAGGGAAAGGGCAGAAATGCACCGTACTTAACAATATATGGTGCATTCCAGTTCATCTCCCAGTGCTGGCATATCATGTGCTGCCTGGCGCCAACGCAGGCATACTTGCACCATGGTGTAAGGATGCCTGCATTGTAAGCAGGACACCTTCCTGCACAAAAATAATTCCCCGAGGCATATTCCTCTTTCTTAATGTGCTGCAGAATGCAGCACACAGAGAAAGAAGTAGAAAGGAGAAATAAAGATATTTCTCCTCGTTATGCCACCCCTGGGGTGACGTCACATTTTGACTTATTCCCAGGTTTACCAGTAATGGTAAATCTCTGAATGCAGTTAAAAAGATTTTTCTCTTTGGACTAGTATAGAGAATTACACCATAGAAAATCCACTTACTCCATTCTGCCAATTACACACTATCACACTCGATTATAATCACTCCAGATGGAATGTTGGAAAGTTACCACTAAGAAGATTTGCATTAGTTAAAAAGCATCAATTTAAGTTTATTAGCATATTAAAAGTCCCATTATAGTAATAGGTCAAACAAGACAATTATAAAAACCAGTTTGCACAAATCAATAAACATAAAACAAACTTAATCATTAAAACAATAATAAAAAAAGTAATTCTTATCTCATACAGGAATGACAATTGAACATTTATACAGAAGGAAGGACAACAATTGACACCAAGATTGTGTCTCAACAGTGTTAATTTGTAGCTTCAGTAGACAGAAACAAACTGGTAACAATTCACCCTAGTTTCTAAAGGTTCTGTCCCAAAACAAATTAAACCCAAAAACGTATGCGTCGACGCGTTTCGGTGGTGTAGAATGATAAGAACCACCTTCCTCAGGATGGCAATATTTATCCTCCATTAGACAAATTTAGTGATCATTCCTTTGATCATGCTGCAATAAAAATCACTGGCAGTGGGCTTCTGGGATTGAGGGCAGCCAACGTTGTAATGATGATATGTGTCTATCTATCTTCAGATGATCAGGTGGAGTCGCACTCCATATAGGGGATCGTATTAATCAATTACTCCTCAAGGGTGACACGATCCTCAATTTGAAAAAACTTTCACAATAATTATTTGGAATAGCCGTACGTCATCTAAAAAGACGTCTTACTGGACAAGGGAATGGTTTTCTGTTCCAACCAAAATTATAGATTAGGCTCAATGGCTCTACACTTGCGTCTGTACGAACGTCATTTAGTACGTGCCTCTTATAAAAAAAAAATGTCTCAGAATGCTCCAAAATCCATTGGTAGATGTGTGGGAACACTAATGCTCCACCCATTGAACGCCTCCCTGGGGCAGAGTGACGCAACACAGCAGTTTGCGCTACGTTGCCTTACTCTAGATTTGTCAAGCCACACAAGGCCACTTTGTGCATTATTGAAACTTCTGCTCGGCTGGGTGAGGCGGGGAATCATTTTTAAAATATCTAACCATAGGGCATGTGTGAAATGTGCTGGAAGTTTATTATCCAGGTGTCTATTTCCACTTTAGAATGCACACTATTTTTTTTATAAGCTGAAGGGTTGGGGGTGCAGACAAATAAACCCATGCTCTCCCACCCCTCAACCCGATTACCTTTTCAGATTTCATTTTGTTTTGGTGAATCGTTCTTCCATTTACATTATGGTTTCATTGTTTTATTTTTGGTTCTTGTTTATAACCAGTGGCGGTTGCTAGCTATGTGGAGTGGTGAGGCTGGCAAACCGCTGGTGAAAGTACATCACAAAAAAAAAGAAAGTAAGCCACTTACCTGGCTGCACCCCTCGCTCAGGTCCTGATCTTCTTTTCCTCAGCATGGGCCCAGCCAACTCCCTTAGCCAATCCTGGTGCTGCTCTCGTGCGGTGAGAGCCGCACCAGGAGTGGATGGAGCTGGCTGGCTGGACGCTCCTCCAGGCCCTCTTGGCCTGTGCTTGCTCTCCACCACGTTTGGCCTTAAGACAGATGGGCGGAGAGCTTCAAAGAGCGCATGTCACTTTAGCCAGCGCAAGACAGAGGGCCAAAGTGATCTGCGCACTTTAGAGCATCCAGCCAGCCACTACTCCTGTCCTCTGTTGCAAAACAGTTGCAGAGGACACGCCCCATATGTCTCTGGGCTCGGGGCAGGTTGGCTGCTGCAGCACGCACAACGGTAACCAATAAAATGGCAATGAAATCTTTTCATTGTCTTTTTTTTTAACTGCGCAGCTTGCAGTGGGCGGGAGGGGAGGGCGATGGTCCCCCACCCAAGTGAAGAAACTGGCGCTGTTTATAACATACTAATGCTAAACGGGATCCAGTCAGAGCAAGAAATGATGGCCAAGGCATGCAGATTTCCTGACTGTGTGTGTTTCTCTTAATTTGTCCCAAGACATGGTTTTCATTAAGAAACTGTTTTAATGAAAATGTCCTAATAAATCAGTTTTTCAAGAGAGCTCAGTTGAGCCTGTTGGAGTTTGGACCCATTCAAACATTAATCTCCAGAGGGGCAATTTTTCTAGCTGCATGAGAAGTGAAGGGAGAAAACTATCTCTTGTTAACATCTCCTTCCAGTGCAACCAATGTGGCCACACTTAGGGGCATATTATCAAGCCAGGCGATAAAATTATCGCCGCTTTAGCGACAGAAAACTGCCGCTAAAACGGCGATAATGGGCTTGATAATATGCTCTATGGAATTCCAATTGAAGCCCATGTTAGACGTCCTTCACATTTAACATGGGCTTCAATTGGAATTCCATAGAGCAAATTATCAAGCCCATTATCGCCGTTTTAGCGGCAGTTTTCTGCCGCTAAAGCGGCGATAATTTTATCGCAGGACCTTGATAATATGCCCCAATGATCCACTCAACAACTTAATCTGAGTTTAGTAGGGTTTACTTATAAATTGAGAAACAAATCAATGCAGTCCAATCTCAACATAATCATATAAAGGTACAGAAAGGCCAAGATTAGATCAAATCTCCTGCAGAGATTTACCCTATATAATACAAAGCAGGCGACTAACTCTATGACAATGATGCAGATGATTTGTTTTGATCATAATAAATAATTTTTTCCCAACCCACTTCAAAAATAACAAAAAAATTGCTTCATTTGTGTCCCTAATTCTGAATTATTTTGAAATACTTACACAGTTCATTTATATGTTGTTGTGTGCTAGAAAAAACTCTTTCCTGCCCCCAGTTTGCAGTAAAATTGTCACATAAATACTCATACTTTGAAGTCAGAGAAAGAAAAGTAAACCAGCGCCTCCACCATCCCCACCCCCCCTTTCCGGAAAACAGTGCCTGTCATTTGACCTCGGTCTTTGAATACACAGCAAATGTGATGAGATAAGAAGAAGATTTACAGGCCTGTTCACAGAAAGGGAGCACTCGGAAGGATACTGTAAATACGATTTTGAGCAAGGGATGGTACAAACTCATGCTGGACAGCATTAAACAAATAAAGCCGGCAAATGGAAAGCAAGAAAACATGAGTTACAAACCACAAAGTCAATGGCGAGCAACGGATAGAATGCATTCCTAGGTCAACTTTCTGAATGTCCCCAAGATGTCTTTAGCAAACCTAAAAAGCATGAAAAATATATTCCTCTTCCTCGTCTTTGCCTCGTCTTCCTATCCAATGTTAACAGCCATTCTAGCCTTGATTTTCTCACGACTGGACTATGCCAACAGCACATACATCATCAATAATCTCCCATCTTACATTATGCAATACCTTAAAAGGATGAAGAACTTGGACACCCAACTACAGGTGAGACTCTAAAAATCAGATTGATGAGTACAGGCCCCAGCTAGGCCCGCAAGTACAAAGGGTTCGCCCTTCTGTATACGAAGTACTAGAAGGAAGTTGGCACGGAAACTGCAAATACAAAGACAAAGTTTATTAACCTTCAAAGGTGGTCCTACAACCTACGCAACACTCTACAGTATTGCACAGAGTAGCACAAAGAACTTGTGCGCATGGTCCCCTTTTATACATAATAGGGGGGCTCATAAGTAGGCGGATACAACATGAAGCAAGATTTGTGGCCTTATATGGACATGTTCAATACATGATCAATACATGGGCGGAGTTAACAGTTCCTAAGACCCGCGAAAACACATTCGAGCAAAGCCTAATTAGTAACAGATGTGGTCAGTCTTGAACATACACCAAACGTACAAGGGGCTATTTATAGACTGTTGCTAGGCAGATCTCGGGAGTGACCAATGAAGAGGAAAGACTCTTCTCGTGCAGAGCACGTGGCTTCGTGGCTATACAAGATGGCGGACGGCTAAGCAAAATGGAGTCCGAACATTAGTCAATATAAAGCAAAAAACGTAATTCAGAGATGAAGAGCACATGTCTTCAGTGAAGGCTTAATCATATCGCTGTTTTATTTACAACAGACGGCCCTTTCAGCATTTGCTGAAGACATTCGGCTTGCTAGGATAATCAAGATAATCATCATTTATATCGATTCTCATCATTTTAGTTATTTCTTTGTTTATGCTCTTTTGATAGGTGGCATCGGCAACAGCTTTCTTATTGGGGATACAGAATGAAACACATAAAGAACATATCATAGGACCACATTGAATACACATACAACATGTGAACAAAATTGCTACAATAACACATAAACCAGTAAGGACTTTCCATCCCCATGTAGTAATTAAGGTCCAAAACCATCCAGAGAAGGTCCAAGTGCCATTTTCTGTATGGATGTCAGCAGCAATTTTATGCAATTTATTAAGGGCTTGATAAACTGATGGTGTGTGATCAGGGATGAACACACAACAACTACTTCCTATAATTCTACATGCTCCACCTCTATCTGCTAACATAACATCTAATACCATACGATTCTGTAATGTAACAATTCTAGTGATCTGCAATTCTTCCGTAATGTTCCCAAGAGCAGCAGCAGTTTGATTTGTCACAGCCTCCACAACCCTAGTTAATCGTCGAACCTTCCTACTATTCAGGGCAGCCCCAACAAAGAAAAACAGTCCTAGATTAAAATCAATATACTGTTGCAAACTGGTATCTGTCTGATCAACGTCATCAACAGATAGAGTGCGTTTATACCTATTTACGGTCACATTGTTCAATAACTTCAAGTCTTTATGATAAGACGCAGGTGCTAAGAATACAGGGGGTAATAAAAAGGCCACATAGCATACCCCGGACCATCCGGCAGGCAAACGGTAGTAACCTTTATTACCACACACAAAATAGGTATTGTGGGAGGCCAGAAAGGTACTGTTATTTAATCCATCTATGTTTAGTACAACAATGCAATCACTGACACCAACAGGAATATAACCAACGCTTTGGATACACATGTCCGCTTGGGCTTGTGCCACTGAAATTACAAATTTCTCATTTCCATGAATGTCTCTAGTATTCGTAAAGATGTAGGGAAATGATTCATTGTCTGGTCGATATTCTTCCCATTCCCATATTGTTCCATTGGCTTGTGGGTAGCCTTCTTTATCCTGATGACACTCTTTGTTAAGTCTGAAGAGTAATCGTCCCACTGTAGGTTTTCGTGTGGCAAAAAGCAAGGTATACCATGCTCTACAAGAGCCATTATGTGAGAAAGGGAGAGGTATAAATGGTGTTCCCCCTTTCTTCTGATGTGCTGGCATCATACCACATATCCAACAATTTGTAGCATTTGTAGCAACGTGGGTATGATGCAGCATCTGGATGAAAGTATTATTCAGATAGGATTGGCGATGCTTCAATTCTTGATATGGAAGGGTGTAGAAGTAGTGCTCCTCAGGCACTGGAGTAGACACAACAAGCAACTCACGGGCAGGAATTACATCCTCAACAAACCACGTGGTTATGGCAGCAATCGCTATAGCAACAATGAACCCTATTGCACAAAAAAATGTCTTCTTCTCCATTTTCAAACAAGTGTCCATATCTTCCTGAAACTAAAAAGGTTGTCAGAACTCTTCCCCCTAGGCAGCGGTTGATTTCTTCACCATCGGGCCAAGACGGGTGTCACTACACTAATGCAGGGCTGACCCCACCCTTGCCTCATTGGCTCTCCGTTTCACTAACCCAGGGGCTGCTCTGACAACGTATTTAAATACTTCAGAAATTCACTTCCTCGGTCTGAGGTGATATCTTCTTACTCCAGGGGTCGCTTGGTCCGGGAAGAGCTCCTCAGTCTCGTCCGGGTCCACAGCACGGCCTTTCTTCGCAGTCAGGATTTCTCGATGGTCGGTCAATACAGCAGGCTCCACCAATCCGGGTGGCACTCTACGACAATGTATAGAGTGGATCCAATTTTTGCGGTTGGAGACCCGGACAGCCGTTCTCGTTGCAAGCAAGACCAGCTCAGGACCGCACCACCTCGGCTCTAGACTGCTCGTCCTCTCAAATGATTTCACCAGCACAAAGTCTCCAGGCCGGAGATCATGGCCTTCACCTGTGGACCGGTCAGGGAGCGCTTCTTGAACCTGTTAATGAATAGAGACCAACTTATCGGTTAACTGCGCCAGATAATCACTCATCATTACACAAGGTACATCATACACTGACTTTGGTTTCGGTGGGCCCCAAATATTCATCTGACGTCCAAACACGATCTCATATGGCGTGAGACCGGTTCGAGAATGTGGTACTGATCTGATTGACAATAATGCCAAAGGTAAAGCATCCGGCCAAGTCAGAGAAGTGGAAGCTTGTATTTTCGCTATCTTAAGCTTCAGAATGCCGTTGTACTTCTCAACCAGTCCCGCAGACTGAGGGTGAAACACTGCGTGGAACTTCTGGGTGATTCCCAATCCTTTCAGGACATACTTGATAACGTCTGCTATAAAATGAGGTCCGTTATCACTCCACAACAATCTACAAACACCATACCGAGGGAAGAACTCCTTCAGTAATACCTTGGCTGTAGTAATTGCAGTATTGTCTTTCGTAGGGTATGCCTCAATCCATTTGCTGAAGGCACAAACCACTACTAGGACATACTTCAGATTATTACAGCGTTCAAGCTGAATATAATCCATTTTCAAAACTTCAAAAGGTGCAGTGGGTGTTGCAAATCCTCCTGCTGGAGTTCGTGTCCCTTTTCCTGGATTGTACTTCAGGAAAATCATACAAGTCTGCACCACTCTCTTTGTCATGCTAGCAATCTCTGGGTGCTCCCAAACTTGTGTGAGTAATTTTACAATTGCGGAAGCTCCAACATGAGCTAGCCCATGTCCCATCTGAACCATAGGTTGTACAAAAGCTATGGGTAACTTCCATTTATCCATTTGCTTATTTCTCCAACAACCTTCATCATCCAGTTCTCCGTCAATAGACCACTGCTCCCGTTCTTTATCGGAAGCTGTCCTCTGTATCTCTAACACTTCTCTCCTAGCATCGTGCCATCTTTCTGCCTGCGACTTCACAACATACATTGCAGTAGAGTCAGGCTGCATCGCAGTGCCTCGTGCTACTCGGTCTGCCAAAGCATTCCCTTCTCCCACCTTAGCTATCACCTTTTTATGTGCATTGCATTTAACTATGGCAATCTTCTTTGGATATGTCAATGCCGTCAAAAGGTTGTGAACTAACTCTCCGTTCATTATCTGTGCTCCATGTGACGTTAGAAATCCTCTCTCCTTCCAGAGTAAACCAAAGTCGTGTGCTACCCCGAAGGCATAGCGGCTATCTGTATAGACATTCACACGCAATCCTGCACTAAGCTCACATGCTCGTGTTAATGCTATCAGTTCCGCTGCTTGAGCTGATTTCTGTGGTATGCGTGCTGTCTCCACTACTGTTCGTAACGTGGTCATTGCATACGCTGCTGAAGTCGTACCATCTGGTAGCTTCAGGCACGACCCATCCACCCACAGTTCTCCATCTACATCTGTAAAGGGCGTATCCTGGAGATCAATACGACCCTTTGTCTGTTCCTCAGTTACAAAAATGCAATCATGTGTTTCTTGTGCCTCCGGCTGAGTCTCCGGAAATGGCAACAATGTGGCTGGGTTTAGCGTTGCACATCTCTTCAATGTGATATGAGGAGCCAACAACGTCAGCTCATATCCTGTTAGACGAGCACTAGTTAAGTGCTGCGTCTTTGTCTGATTCAACAGGGCGTCAACAGCATGGGGGACCAGCACCAATAGCTTATGAGATAACACAATTCCTTCGCTTTGGCGTATTGACACAGCTGTCGCCGCGACCGAGTGAAAACAACCAGGCAACGCTCGGGCAACAGGATCAAGTACTGCTGAGAAATATGAACAAGGGCGCTGCTTGTCGCCGTGCATCTGTACTAAAACTGATAACGCACATCCATCTCTTTCATGTACATACAATGTAAAGGGCTTCGTATATTCAGGGGTGCCTAACACTGGTGCTGAACAAAGGGCTTGTCGTAATTGTTGAAAAGCACTCCCACACTCGTCTGACCAGGGAAGGGGAGTTGGAGTGTCTTTCGTCAAAAGTGCCAACAGTAGTTTAACTATGTGTGAAAAACCCAGTATCCATTGCCTACAGAAAGAAGTGAGTCCCAAAAATGCACGCACGTCCTTCTGTGTGGAAGGTACTGGCGTGTCCAAAATTGCTTGAATGCGATCTAATGTGAGTGCACGCCCCTCCTTAGACAAAAGGTGACCTAGGTAGGTTACCTTTGGTCTACAGAATTGTAATTTTTTTCTTCGAAACTTTGTGATTATGTAATGCCAAAAAGGAGAGCAAAGATAACGTGCACTTCTCACATTGTTCAGGAGTATCGGCCGCCAACAAGATGTCATCGACATATTGTATGAGGGCCACCCCTTCAGGTAAAACAAAGGAATCCAACTGTCGTTTCAATGCTTGACTGTAAGTGCTAGGATTTTCTGTGTACCCTTGAGGAACTCTACAAAATCGATATGAACGATTATTCAAAGTGAAGCCGAAAAGGTATCGGCTATCAGGATGAATAGGAATCGAAAAGAAAGCATTTTTCAAATCAATAACAGAGAACGTGGTTGCCGTTGGCGGGACCAAGGTAAGCAATGTCGTGATGTCGGAAACCACTGGGTATTGAGGTATCACTATCTTATTCACCTCCCTCAAATCAATAATAAAACGATAAACCCTAGTATCAGTGTCTTTTTTCAAAATCGGAAGGATAGGACTATTGCAGACATTGTATGGAACTTCCTCCACTACCCCCACCTTAATGAGATCCTGCACTATCTGCACGAGTGCCTCCTCCCCCTCCTGCGAAATACGATATTGAGGTAGGCGTGGTAACACAGCTCCCTCCTTTACCCTAATGTGTACCGGGGGGATAACCATCTGTCCCACATCAGTATCCGAGGTGGCCCACAGAGTGCGGGGTAGAGAATCCAATGCGGTATCCTCTGCAACCACACACATCCTGCCTGTCCTCGGATAGTTATCGTTTAGAATCACACGCACTCCTTCAGGGGAGCAACGGATTGTGGCTCTGAAATGTTTGAGCATATCCAGACCCACAATGTTATCAGGCGTGTTCGGGGAAAGCAAAAACGGACAAGGAGTAGAAAACTTATTAACATGAAATGCAAGGGGTTGTGATAATGGGCTAAGTGAAGGTGTGCCATCGAACCCTATCGATGTAACCGTTAAGCCAGACAGGGGAGCCCTCGGAACCAATTGTTTGGACAAAGCGCTACAAGTAGCACCTGTATCAACCAGAAACCGATCAGTAGAACCCAAAACCTGTGCTGTAACATAAGGACCCCTCTGATCTACTGGCACTTCAACTGATTCCTCCCCCCATCCTACGCACTCCTATGCATGCTGTGAATCGTGATACCCAGGGCGTTCATAATCGGACATTTGATACTGGTTTTGTTGATCAAACACATTAGGCCCATCACATGGCCGCATATTAGAATCAAATCGAGCACGATCAGTTAAATGTCCTCTAGGTCCCGAGAAACCTCCTCTACCTCTCATCGCCCCCTGGCCACGCCCCTGGCGCTGTGCCTGCAATACCGGACAATCCCTGGCCCAATGACCCAACTGTTTGCAATACGCACATTGATCCTTAGTTACATCTGGGCGACCAAAAGGGGGACCATAAAACCCTCTTCCACCTCTCTCAGCACCCCGGCGAGGCGGTCCATACACTTGCGCTAACATCACCTTTGTTTTTAAGTCTTTCGACTTCTTTTCTTCGTTACCCTTCGCTTCTTGTTCCTGACGCTCATAATACTGAGCCATCGTCAGGAGGGATGCCGGAGACGATGTGGTCCAAGAGCTTTCACTCGCTTTTAATCGAGCTGCTACTCCTGGTAATAAATTCGACACATATTTATCAACAAAAAGATGTCGGCCCGTATCATCCGTAAGTGACTGACCGCTAAAATCATGAAACGTTTCCTCGAATCGCGTAAAGAAATCAGAAACAGATTCATCAACCTTCTGTTTGCATGAGGCTAACATGTTCCAATCAATCTTTTAAGGCGGGATAATCGTTTTCAACTTAGTCAAAATAGCAGCTGGGAGGTCTAAAATAAGCTGAGGTGGCTTTTGTGCAGGTTTTCTTTCTCTATCCTCATCTTCTATATCAGACCATTTCGCCTTAAAAGCTGCTTGATCATCTACTTTCCGTACGGATTTCCACATATCCGGTGGTAAAATAAGCCCAAAGAACAAATCTATGTCTGCTAAGGTCATAGTACAAGAATTTAAAGCCCCCTCAACTTCCTCATAAAAGGCGGCAGGATTCTTTCGGGGATCGGGTAGTGCTTTCTTTAATGCCATAAGATCAGCCCTATGCCAAGGAGTGTAAACCCAATTGTACACAAAATATCCTCTAGCATCGGGGGAAGACATATCCGAACTAGTTCCCGCTCCCTTAGGAGGAACGTACAGAGGCGCTGCCTCTCGCATCGGCTTACCATGCACTAATTCAATCTTATCTGAGTGAATGATAGACGACTGCTTTCCACCTGCATTCGGATTCGATTGCTCCTCCTCCTCTTTCTTTTGGCGCGCTTTCTCTTTGAGTTCAAACAACCGTCGAACCGCATCGGGTACCTTAGGGGGAGAAAGGACACCGTTACGTAATGCTTTAGAATCTAACACTATATCATCAGGCTCAAAAACATCGGAATATTTTCGAAAAGCAGTAACCACTTCATCAGAAAAAGTTTCACCAAAATATAACTTTTCCCTATCCTGCCATCCTTCCAAAGACGACGATAATTCAGCGAGAGATAGTTTATCTTTAAGCGCACGAAAAGAAACTTTCCGAAGCTCACCCATGCGATCAGTTGATAACATGGACCGCGTGTCTACCTTCTCCTTGAGCAATCCAGGATCCTTGACTCCCGGAGCGGACGGGCCAACATAAGGTGGCGGAGAACGATCTAATAGAGAAAAATCATCTTCAAGATTAGTAAGGACAGGATAAAGAGGCTGCCGAACAGCATATTGACCCGATATTTGCAACCTGTGCTCTTACTCCTGTTTTTCCGCCAGATCTTTTTCCTCACGCTGTTTCGCTTCCTGTGCTTTCACATGGTCCTTTTTCCTTTGTTCTTTGTCACTCAGCTTTTTTCACGTTTCTCGCGCTCACGCACTTCTTTCACCCACAATCGTATACATTCAAACATGTCTTGTCTCGCACGCCGCTTACATATACACTGCTCCACATACTCAATCTTACGTATATCAAACGATCCATACAAAGGCCAGCGCAACTCAGGATCCTTCTTGGTATATTTCCTCCACAATGTGCTGTACATTATAGGGGAAAGACCGTGCTTCACATACATATCCCTATTAGGAGTCCCCTCTGGGGGGGCTGGCTCAGATTCCTCAAGACTTAACCGGTTCCCAAAACAGTAGCACCATTTACGGAGTGTGCTCAAAGCAGGCATGTTCAAGAATAGTGCAAAATATGCAATATTATCAAAAAGTGGCACTTAAACATTGCACCGTTCAAATTCAAACAACCCCGGAGAAATATCTCCACATTACCTGCCTATATGTGTTGCAACGCATATATTTTCACATTATTCATTTCGAAATATGACCGGTCATCAAATCAAATAGCCTTGCCAACCCAGGCTTCAAAAGCTTGCAGCAAGTACCGTACAGCGGTTCTTACCAATCAAGAGCGTCCAGGTTCCAACTGCCAAGTTCCAAATTCGCCCAAACGGCTATTGCACGGCAAAACCAACAGAAGGGGTCTCAGTCGAGGACCGGCACCACCCAGATGGTCAGCTCGGAAGGGAAGGAAGAAAGCCTCGGGATGCCAGGACTAAAGGCGCCGCTGGCAGTGATCACGTCCCCGGCAAGGTTCCACTCCTTCGTCACGACCAATCCTTCGAGTATCCGAGTCGCCGATGAGCCTCACGTGACGGGCGCCAATTGATGAGTACAGGCCCCAGCTAGGCCCGCAAGTACAAAGGGTTCGCCCTTCTGTATACGAAGTACTAGAAGGAAGTTGGCACGGAAACTGCAAATACAAAGACAAAGTTTATTAACCTTCAAAGGTGGTCCTACAACCTACGCAACACTCTACAGTATTGCACAGAGTAGCACAAAGAACTTGTGCGCATGGTCCCCTTTTATACATAATAGGGGGGCTCATAAGTAGGCGGATACAACATGAAGCAAGATTTGTGGCCTTCTATGGACATGTTCAATACATGATCAATACATGGGCGGAGTTAACAGTTCCTAAGACCCGCGAAAACACATTCGAGCAAAGCCTAATTAGTAACAGATGTGGTCAGTCTTGAACATACACCAAACGTACAAGGGGCTATTTATAGACTGTTGCTAGGCAGATCTCGGGAGTGACCAATGAAGAGGTAAGACTCTTCTCGTGCAGAGCATGTGGCTTCGTGGCCATACAAGATGGCGGACGGCTAAGCAAAATGGAGTCCGAACATTAGTCAATATAAAGCAAAAAACGTAATTCAGAGATGAAGAGCACATGTCTTCAGTGAATGCTTAATCATATCGCTGTTTTATTTACAACAAGATCATATCCCTCTATCCCAAGAATCCTGCATAGGAAAGTAGAAGCCATTAATAAACAGGACCAGCCTTTCCTGTCTGAAAAATTCTATTGCCACTAGCATGATGCAACTTCCGCTCCTAGGATGCTTACCTCCTACAAGTACCTCAAAATCGAAAGTCATGGTCCAGGCAATGAGCCTTGCCGGTTATATCTCATTCCGAAGGTCATTCAAAGTCCTTTTATATCCACAGTAATGTCCATCTGTTGGCCACCACTGCACCACAAGCCAGGTCTTTTCCTGTCACTAAGAGGCCCTACATATGCCAAATGTTGTGCTTTAGAACATTGTATGACCCACCATGGGGCAGATGCTGGATTACTAGGGGGCCAGTGGCATCCTCTCATCAGGTGTTGCTGACTCTGACGTCACCTGAGAGTTGCAAAGATGCCTGATCCATTCTACGTACATTTTCGATCTGCCCTGCCTGCCCCATGGTGGTGCCTTAAAAATGAGACTTAGGACCACCTCTTGCAATGATCTCCGGGACTCCTCCACCAGCTGTGTGAGGAGGGTGTATTGGGAAAGAGTTTCTGTGTCAGGGCAGAAGGGATGGGGCTGAGTAGTTCTAAAAGCATAAATGCAGAACAGTGGACTAAGGAACTAAACGGGTGCTATTCAGATCTACTGCTCACTTATGGAACCCCAATTGCCCCACACTAGGGTGCCAAAACCCTGCTGCTGGCACATGTTGGATTATTTAGAAATACATAGCTTTATGGCAAGGAACAACACAGCAAGAATAATTGAGTCCACTGTGCAAGCTTCATCCCAACCCTGCAGTCCCCATCCACTGGCTGCTTGGGACCAGATGCATTTCATTCATGTCTTTATGCCTTACCCACTTGGTCATTCATTGCATTGGACCAGCCTTCCTGCAACTAAACATTAGGAATACTCCAGAACATGGACATGCCAGTCCAGTCCAGTCCGTCACCTCTTCAGACCATTTCCATCTTCAGAAAGTCTCTCATTGGCACAAAATGTTCCTCAGTTAGGTGGCCACACTAACATTCATGCCTCCAAAGAACACAAATCATCCACATCCACCTTGAAGTTCACAGAAGAGCGAAGACCGGCTGTCCCCAAGATGAGCTGTTCGTGTAGGGGTTAGATGGAGAGTGATGGACCGCATCTGCAAGTTCAACTCTATCTGGCCCATCTTGTCTCGCTTCATGTGTAATTGCAGATATATGGTGCCTGCAGGTTTGCTAAAACACAATTGGAGCATGTGTCCACACCGAAGGCTTCCCATATAGTCTTCTCGTTTAGACTACACCAGTGGTTTAAATCAGCAGGTATTCATATGTACTCAGTACCTGCACCTCTTTAATTTGAAAGGGAGAGTACCTGCACCTCTTGGCAGGAGTGCAAACATTGTAATAATACCTACACTTCTCAGTAGCAAATAGGTACTCTGGGATAGTGAGTGGCCACACCTTTTTATTTCCATTTCAAGCAATCGACTACACTAAAACCACACCTTGACAACCAAGCAAAACAGACTGAATCTCCAGAAGATGATATCTGCAAGCCAGTGCTTAATTTGAGCCTGTGGTTTCCGGTGCTCAGCACTTTAAATTGTCAACACCAGCACCAGTGACAGTCTGCCACAAGGTGGCGCTGTCTGGATAATTTAGAGATTTTCACAAAAACAGTTAATTTTGTATTCAGTATAATTTGAAAATTACTATTACTTGCCGCCCAAACCATTTTTATAGCTTCGGGAGCCTGGAACAGTCCAAATTGACACACTTGTAGGAGTGTGATGGCTAGTATAGTATTGTTACAATCATTGAAAGCATGGCAGGGTCAATGTGTGGTGCAAGCTGAAGTGGCCTCCTGACAAGAGCCCTGGCACTTATGGCAAATTAAGCACTGCTGCAAGCACTTCTCTGTCCCTCTTGAACGTCTCTGCTTTATTGCATGCGTAGGTGGAGTCACACGTTTTCTGTGAAAGAACTGGAGCACCCCTCTGTACCCCACACACAACACCCAACACTTCCCACACACGTCACAAGGTAACCACACACTTAACCAGAAATGTCATACTTGTTTTATTATGTTATAATGTCAAGTTATGTTAAGTTATATTTTATCATATCCTAACAAAGATTTGTATGGTGCTGTATTGCCATGGGCGCGGCCTGGTGGCACAGCCGGGTTCTGGTACCTTCATGCCCACGTCTTTTGTTTGAGTAGCATTGTCAGTGGGAGATATTCAGAGTATATGTAATATTTTGTTGTGGGATTTTATGATTGAAATCAGGGGTCATTAACAACTCCGGCGCTTACCACCTGAAGGAAAATCTGATCTGCTTTGTACCTGTGAATCCTGTATAATGCGTGCTATGGGATGGTTTGTGTTATCTGCTGGAACTGTAATGTCCACAGTAGGTATTCTCAACTTCACGGTTCTGCACACACACACGTGCAACTCCAGGAAATGAGAACTCTCTTGTAGACTGTTTATTTCCGTCTGTGACATTGCACAACAGATGTGTAGAGTCTTACCAACCGCTCAGAAGAGCGTTTGGGTCACCTGGGGGTATGACGGGTTATACATTTTTATTATACTACAAATTCCAAGAGCTTTATAAGGAATGGAAGCAAAATATGAGACTAAAGCAGTCCTCACTTGGCTTGTGCAGCTGGGCTGGTGAGTTGGCTGATTGTTCTCGTTGCTTCCTTTTTTCGCGTTGCATCAGTCACAACACCACACTCCTTTCCTCGGGGAGGGGCCAGCTGAACCAGAAATGCGAAAATCCGTATATAAATATTAGGCCATAGACACAGTCAGAGGCCCCGATTTCCACAGGTTTAGAAGTGCAAATGGCTTTCCCAGCTCTAAAAACTGCATTTCATCTCCATGGCATTACATCAGTTAGAGTGGAATGTGTCCCTGATGGAGAAGGAGGGCCGAAGGGGAGTGGGTGGGGGGCTGTGAGCACTCCTCTTTTCACTCTTGTCATGACGCCTTTTACACAGTGAACTCCCGGGTGAGCCACAGGCAGCCCGGGGATGCAGCGGGGATTAGGCACGAGATCAGCGCGTGAACAGAGAGGAGAATTCCTGTCTAGATGTTGTTGCCTAGCCGCGAGCCCGAAATACCCGGAAGCACTAAGTAGTTCGACATAAAAAGGAAAGGTCTTCATCTGAGACCACCTAGCCCCAGCGGACTTTTCTCTGTGACCTGCAGGGGGGAAGGAAGGGGGGAGCGGGGGGGGGGGGGGGGCAGCTTCTTGCTGACTGACAAAGAACGAAGGGCCAATTTTTGATGCCCTGTCATCTCCTGTCCCGCCTTCGGCAGGGTGCCTCATTAAGCCGCATGACTGTTTGTATTTTTAGGAATAGTGTGATGCAATTAAGATGTCTTACCTCAGCTTTGCCCCCCTCTCTTCTCGCCCAACGGGCTTAGGAAAGGCTTAAGCTCAAAGGGATTCTCTAATGGGGAAGGCGAACCGTGTTTGGGATTGTTTGTCTCTTCTAAGCGTCACATACTTGCCAACACCCTGTGCTTTTTAAGACTTTCTCTTTGCGTTTGTGACCATAAGTGGGGAAGTTTTTCTTCTTTAAAATTGTTAATCTACCAAAATCTCCTTAATGTTTACTTTTTGTCTCCATGATTAAAGATTAGGGTGCTAGTGGACATATGTTGTCGAATACCAGAAGATATGCCATCATATTTAAGCTATTTTCAAATAATGTCTTTTTCGAAGGACGTGGCCTGGTCAAGCTACTGTGAGGCAGCTTGGAACATGGCAGCCGCGTTTCCTGTGCTGAGGTTCTTACCATGAAAAACTTATCAGAAGTAATGCCGTATGACTCATTAGAAGGGCAACCAGGATGTAAACTGAGGCCGTCAACAGCAGCAGAAACGACCTCACATTGGGTACCAGGTCACTAGGGGGCATATTTACAACGAGGCGATAAAAAATTATCGCCGCCGTTTTCGACCGAAAAGCGGCGATAATTTTATCGCTATATTAGCAAGGTCACGCTAACGCGTGAAACCTTGCTTTAGCGTGGGGATTTCTAACGCCCAGCTTTGCATCTCTAATGAGATGCAAAGTGGGCGTTCCTGACCTGACATGATAGGAGAAATGTCGCTAAGCGACATTTCTCCTATCATCAAGCCCCACGCTATGAAGCATAGCGTCAGGAAAAGTAGTGATAACACCTGTTATCGCTACTTTCCTAACACCTGCTTCAGGACTGACTTAGCCATGATATCCTATGGAAGGTGGATATCATGGTTAAGTTTGTGAGTCCTTATCAACTAGCTAACGTGAGATTATCGCTGGGTTTCCAGCGATAATCTCACGTTAGGCAGTTAGCGCTAAGATTTTTATCGCCGATGAGATAAGCGTTGCTAATAGCACGCTATCTCAGCGATAAAAATCGGCACTAGCCGGCGATAATTATCCGAGCGCTAAGTGCGCTCAGCGATAATTATCGCCGGTTGTTGTTGATATGCCCCTTGCATCCTACAGCCGGGAAGAAAGGTATTGGTAAAAATCTAAACAGGGAATAAACTGACTCCAAGTTGTGTGAGGGCTGACCACAAAGAGGGAGGATGGGAGGTAAAATATTTGGTAAGAAGACGTGGCCTCGTGACTAAAGCTGATGAACTGGGATCAAATCTCGTCCTCGGCTCAATATCCGCCAATTCTGGAAAAATCACTTAGGGTCTGATTTAGAGTTTGGCAGATGGGTTACTCTGTGACAAATGTGATAGTTATCCGTCTGCCTTATTATGTATTATTTGCACTTGTAGTAAGGCAGACAGGATGAATGCACTTGCAGTAAGGCAGATGGGATAGGCATTCACCAAACTCTAAATCAGGCCCTCAATATCCCCGTGCCTAAACAATAAAAAAATGTTTTTAATTACAATAGGCCTCATCCATGTAATTCGGGTGACGAGCTATTGGCTTTACTTTGTACCTACAACGATTGTTTAAAAAAGTAGATGGAAAAATCATTTCAAAATTCTGGGCAAAAAGCAAATAAATCTTATAGTTTCTCAATACTGTACATTGAAGTCTATGTGTTCAACATTTATAAATGGCATGGTTTACTTTTCATGTAACTTTCACTCAGGAAACCCTGAATAGAATTGAAAAAGGATAAGGTAGTGTCAGAAAATAAAGGGAAACCTTTGCCAATGTCTAATCTTCTTTCCAGGGGGTTCAGCCATTTGTTTTTCTGCAGTAGCACAGGGAGCAGACTTTTGGGCCTCCAGGAGAAGTGTCTTGCTAAGTACACCTTCTGCCTCAGAGACCAGCTGAATGCAGCAGATAACTCTTCTCCCTGCACCATTGTGCCAAAGCTTGTGCATTTATGCAATATGTGGAATATAGGGGATAAAGCAAAAACAGCCCTAAATATCTGCTCTTTAGCCATACTCCAGCAAAAATAATCCTGATGCTGTACTTTTGCAGACAAGTTGGGTGGGGAGGGAAGCAACACAGCACTGGTGGGGAGGGGGGCAGGAGATTGAGGGAGAGCTGTGGAGTAGGGAAATAGCTATAAAATACATGCACTCTCATAGAGTTCTGAATGAATAATAAACAAGCGGTCCACTAGATGTGAGAAGTGGAAGGAGACAAGTCAGCAAATCAAAAGGATCGTAAAGAGGGTATGTTCAAGAGGTGGTACAAACACATGAAGGGGAAGCCAAGCCATGGAATACGAAGCAAGCAACTCAGAATGACAATAAAGTCAATCAATGGTAAGCCGTGGGCAGGCTATAAGCCCACTGTAAGTTCACAATAGGACTTTTGCAACCAGACACTTTTCATTGTCTGGTAGGTGAGACCTAAAAATGTATAATGGAATCTACTTTTCTTGTAAAATACTCTAATGCCTTTGGACCACGGTTGCTATGCGAAACTGCAAAAATACTGAAACTGGGGCACCAGGTTGGAATCCTGGCCTCATTTCAATATCCTTCAATTCTGGGTAGTCACTTATGGTGTGATTTTGAGTGTGGCAAATGGGTTACAAATTCAATGAGTATCCCATCCACCTTATTACAAGTGCATTAATTACTAACTGGGACATGATAAGGAGTAGCAATAGCATCGCTCTTAAGTGCCTTTTCGACTCGCACAGAAGATTCTTCTTGAGTTAGTTGGCCATTCACCAAAATGCCTGGGTTAGCCAGTGTTGTAACAAAGCTTTAGGGGCTCCCTGTATGGTATAATGAAGGGAGTCCTCCACCATAACCCATCCCAGCTTTTACCGCATGTTCTACCTTCTCAAGGCCTCACAGAACTGAACTATACCACAGGTTACACAGACTCACAAGCCATGGATTTTATCTAGTAGATATAACTCAGGTGAAACAAACTTTATAGGTTCAGTCCCCACCCTCAGCCCTTAAGCACAATCTCAAAAAAAAACTTTCAACCCTAACACCAATGAGAGGCACCATATTTCCAGCTCTAAGTAGAGCTGGACAACCTGAGTGGCTCCATACTCAACAACAAGGCCCACTGGACCTGGTTGTACTTTAACTTGGCCTCAGAGAAATGAGCAAGGAAATAGCAAAGCTGATTCTACCATACTGGACTTCCTTGGTGATCTCAACATTAAAGCAAGATATTTACCCCAAAAGTTTGAAAATTAGCCAAGTTTCCCAATCCTGAAGACATTCACAGCTGGCACTGACCACCTGGACAACTTCTGGAGGGTCCCGATACTCTCCTTCGTAGGGAATGTGTTAAAGCTGCGTAGCTTCAAACTGTCCCTCCATATCCAGGCAAATAACTTTCTCTATGCCTTCTAAAATGGCTTCAGATAGGGTTGTATCATATAAATGGCCCTTTTTCAAATTGGATATGGCTATCTCCACTTCCTCGACTCAAGCAGTTCCTGTTTACTTGTGCTTTTCAACCTCTTGGCTGTCTTTGACCAGAAGCAAATCTTCCCAGGGCTAAAAGCCCCCAATACTGGCTTAGAATGCTCTGCAGTATTAGGCATTTAATGTCTGAGCAGAACTTGTAAACTGCAGTCCTCGTTTGAGTACACCCCCGACTGGACTATGGGAACTCCCTCCATTAATGTCTCGCTAAAGCACATTAAGTGCCCCTGAGAGTAGTGCTTCCTGCCACTGCCCACTTTGAGGCTCGGCACTAGAAATTTAACTGCATCTCCCCTGTCCTTCACACCCTACTTGGCTTCTCATTGAAGCAAGAACCCAATTTAAGACAGCATTCAATACCCATAAAGCCCACCACAAACTCACTTTGTCAGAAAAACTGAAAGTCTCCAGCGCTCAATGGGGATCGAGAAATGTTGAGCCCTTCTACTGGAACTTCTGATATTTACCCAAGAACCCTGCATGGAAAATGCATTTTCTGGCACTACAGCAAGAATCTGGAACTCCCTTCCACCAGCTCTAAGCACAACCTCTTTTCTTGCTATGTTTAAAAAGGCACTCAAAACCCTGCAGGGTTGAGAGACCCTTTGGATAAAACTGTGACCTCTTATCCCGCCCCTTTTACTAATATATCTAGCCGATGTTGTCAAGAACTGTTGACCTGTCTTCCCTGATATAAACTGCTTGCTCTGCTGCCTTTGTTGATTATCTCTTGTTTCATGATGATTGTTATTGATAATCTAGTTCTTGTTCTTTTGTGAAGTGCTCTGATGCCATTGGGAGAAGTCCACACTATATGAAACCAAATATATGCCATCATCATCATTGTCCCAGAGTGAGTGCCACCAGGTCATTGATGCCTTCAACAGGTGAAGAAAACAACAATTTTACCAGGTGAGCCCTATGCATGAATGCTCATAGTATGCCACGCATTACCACCATCACGCCATGGTTTGCACAAAACATGGTGTTGAGGCTATCATGGGACCTCCAAGCCTTGGAAGCCCATAATATATGCAATGTATGACCACCATCCTGCTATGACATACGTGGGCATCGCCATCATGGTATGGATTCTCAAACTGTGATAAGAATTACCACTTTTACACATGGCCAGCAACATACCCGGTGTCAACTCCCTTATGCCATGGGCATTCATAATATGCTAGAATTACCACCATTTTGATAAAGCTAGCTGTAGCCTGGGATTGGCATCATCATTATGTAGCTGTCCAAATATGTAAACATTTACCATCATTATGTCAGGTTCACAATTATATGAGGAAAGGGTCCTATCACACCACGAACAAACATATTATGCCAAAAGTACCACCATAATTCCAGTATCAACGCAATGCCAGTTGTAGGCACCATCAAGACTTTGATAACCACAATATATCATAAATGACCCTGCTTAAGTTACAAGGGAAGGGCATCCTCATACCATGTATGTCCATGCTATGCCAAGACTTATCACCATTATGCCAGTGTCTGCAGCATATCAGAGATGGGCATTAATATTCTATGGATTACCACAGCATGCCACAAGTTATCACCATTATTCAGGGACCTGCATTGTCGTTTGGGGGTGCCAACGTGTTATGGATGTCCATATTATGTTAAGAACTGGTTCCATGGTTTCATAGCCAGCCAGTGCTTAATTTGAGCCGGTGGTTTCCGGTGCTCAGCACTGGAATTTAATTGTCAACACCAGCACTGTTTATCTAAATTAGAGATTACTACTTCAATGATCATTAAAAATGACTGATATCTGCTGCCCAAGCCTTTATTGTAGCTTTGGGGTTTAGAATAGTCTGAAATGGAATACTTGTAGGGTTATGTTGTTTTAGTAGTTGTGTTGATTCTGTCACTAGCGGCAAGTATTGGGACAATGAGTAGTGCAAGCTCCAGTGGCTCGTAACGAGTGCCCGGCATTTAATTTTTTTTTACAAATTAAGCACGGCAGCTATCGGTACATTGCAGAAGACAATCATTATGCTATGGGGGCTCTAAGAATACAAGAAGTTCTGGCCATTACGCCAAGAAAAGCACAAGAGGGATGGGTGTTATCATACTTGGATGCCCACAAAAAGCGCCAAATTATCACATAATGCCAGGACCAACATTACACCAGGTGAATGCACTATCATGCCATTGTGGCTCACAAAAGGGCGGGAATAAACAGCATTATATCAGAGGCAACTCAATGCCTTGTGTGGGCGCCATCATGTTGTGGAATCCTAAAATGTGGTAAGAACTTTTATGCCTTAGATGTTTTGAATTATGCAAGGAATCACCACCTTTAGGCCAGGGTAAGCACACTACTATGGGTGGGCACCACCATGCCTTGTATGCCACAACATGCCTAAAATTACTACCATTATGATAGAGCCAGAAAACCACTAGGGATGGGCACCATCATGCCACATATGTCCTTCAAAATGCCTATAATTACCACCATTATACTACATGCTAATACCATGAAACCATGGATGACCACAATATACCATGAGTTACCACAATTATGTCATGACATGCATTAGACACAAATAAATCAGAGCATGGGTTGGAATTTCAAGCTGTGTGATGATTTTCACACACCCCCGTTTTCAATTAAGAAACATTAGGGGACATTTAAAAAAAAAAAAAAAAGGTGACAAAAATACGAAATCAGTGTGTTAAAAGTGGCATACCTCATCTGCAGGTGAAAAACATAAGAACCGGAGGCACCTGGTGAATAGCTCACCATCAGGTAATGGTATTTACCAGGTGCAGCAAGTACCTCATCCATATCTGAACTCTGCAGAATTGGGCCATAGTTCAGATATGGATGAACTATGCTCTCGCGAGAGAAGTAGATGGACGGCCCAGGCAATGGCACTAACACGCCACTGTTTTCACTGCTGCTATGATTTGGAGCCATGTCATGATCGTGTTGGGGAAGAAAAGTTGATGTCTTCAGGGCTTTTTGAAGTCTATTTCATGTTTATACAGGCAAAAATATAAAAATTATCCTCAGTGAGGCAACACTTCCCCAAGCTAACGAACATAGAATGCAGACCTCTCACACAATTCGCCTCTTTCTATGCATTTTCGTCCCAAAAGCAGTAATGGAAAAGAAACATGTGACAGAAACTGACAGTTAGAGTCTCTGTAGGTGCCCACTTTCTCATGGGAAGGATCGAGAGGATCATGAAAAGATTCAGATAATTTACTTTTTTTCAGACGCAGTGCCCACATGGGTTCTTTCAGCAGTTCAGGCAGCGAGGTCTACACCTCACAGAGCGCTGCATGCCCTCAGCCCTCACGGGTTCTTACCACACCTCAGCCAGCGAGGTCTACACCTCACAGAGCGCTGCATGCCCTCAGCCCTCACGGGTTCTTACCACACCTCAGCCAGAGAGGCCTACACCTCACAGAGCGCTGCATGCCCTCAGCCCTCACGGGTTCTTACCGCACCCTAGCCAGTGAGGCCTAAACCTCAGAGCGCTGCATGCCTTCTGCCCCATGCGTTGTTACCGCACCTCAGCTGGTGTGGCCTACACCTCACTGAGCCTGCATGCCTTCTGCCCCATGCGTTGTTACCGCACCTCAGCCGGTGTGGCCTACACCTCACTGAGCCTACATGCCTTCTGCCCCACGGGTTCTTACCGCACCTCAGCTGGTGTGGCCTACACCTCACTGAGCCTGCATGCCTTCTGCCCCATGGGTCCTTTTACCGCACCCTAGCCAGTGAGGCCTAAACCTCAGAGCGCTGCATGCCTTCTGCCCCATGCGTTGTTACCGCACCTCAGCTGGTGTGGCCTACACCTCACAGAGCCTGCATGCCTTCTGCCCCATGCGTTGTTACCGCACCTCAGCCGGTGTGGCCTACACCTCACTGAGCCTACATGCCTTCTGCCCCACGGGTTCTTACCGCACCTCAGCCAGTGAAGCCTACACCTCACTGAGCCTACATGCCTTCTGCCCCACGGGTTCTTACCGCACCTCAGCCAGTGAAGCCTACACCTCACAGAGCGCTGCATGCCTTCTGCCCCATGGGTCCTTTTACCGCACCCTAGCCAGTGAGGCCTAAACCTCAGAGCGCTGCATGCCTTCTGCCCCATGCGTTCTTACCGCACCTCAGCCGGTGAGGCTACACCTCACAGAGCGCTGCATGCCCTCAGCCCTCATGGGGTTTTACAGCAGCTCAGCCAGTGAGACCTACACCTCACAGGGCACTGACTGCCCTCTGTCGTCATCAGCTTTTACAGCAGCTCAGCCGGAGAGGCCTTCACCTGACAGGGCACTGACTCACTGAGCTCATATCACCAGGTGCGAGGCCTCTGGGCTGTGTGTCGCGGAGACCAGGCAGAATGCATAGGAAGACAACAGAAGATTGTTCCACACAGGTTGTCCCGTAGCCATGGACGGCGCCGGCTGTAAACATTTGAAGGAAACATATTCTACTGAGGTACTCTTTCAATAAACGTGAAAATGATATCTTGTCTGACTTAGACCATGCTTCACTTGTTATGACCGCCAGAGGTGGGCCAGGTGGAATGATGTCACCTGATGAGTCAGCAAAAGATTCAATAGTAATCCCTCCGAAGTAAGGGAAAAAACACATAGCGTCTATAAATAAAGATTAAAAATTACATTCAAAATTATTTGACGAAGTCTAGACCACCCGAAGAAGAAGAATAGATGCATATATGATCACATCTCCGCCCATCGAAATTTTATAGAGTGAGTTTTAGGATTTGCTGTTAGATATAAGTACCAACGGGCATATTAACAACACACAGCGATAAATATCGCTGAACGCGATTAGCACTATTTTTTAAATCGTCGGCTATCGCCGGATTAAATCACAGAGATAACGCGTTATCATCAACGTTTATCTCCACAGCGATAACAAATCCGGTGATAGCGGCAAATAAGGGGACCTCACTGGAATTCCTGCGATACAAATGCGGCGATAAGGGAATCCTTGGTAATAGGGAGATATGGATTTAGCCACAGAATCCACCTCCCTTTATGAATATGGCTAAGTCTGACATTTTGCAGACGTTAGGTTATGGCGATAACCGCGCTTAGCGCTGCTTTTTTTATCGCTATGGGTGTCCTGGGCCGGCTTGGTAATATGGAGAAGTGCAGTTAGCGACATTTTCTTTGTTATTTTGAGATGAAACGCCCACTTTGCATCTCATTAGAGATACAAAGTGAGGCGTCGGTATCAAGGCTGCTAACATGCGATAATGCATGTTAGCACTGCCATGATATTAGGGGGAAAACATTATCTCCACATTTTTGGCATTTAAAGCCAAAAAAGCGGAGCTAAGGCCCTTGATGATATGCCCCCAAGTTCTCATTTTCTCGGTGTCTTTCAATAACTGTGTGCTTGTCCTCGTACTGATGTTTCTGAACACATGTTAACATACTGTCTTATTGTGATGTGTTTAGAGAGATCTTTCCTTTCTGTACTGCTCTAAAAATCAATACATCTTTTGGAACAACAAAATATTTTTTAAGAAATTATAGGCGGGGCTGGGATGTCTGAATTGTTGCTTCTGTGGTGTCGATGTTGGTAACCTCGGCTAACAAATGCAAGGTGCATCTCTTCATATCTGTTTGTCTTTAAGATTCTTCTAATGGGTCGATCATGGCCAATGTCATCCTCACGTCAGCGTGTAAGACACGTCGCTGTTACTGGTCAACAACAAGTTTTATTGTAGTTGTGAGAGCGCGTACAATACTTCTAAAGAATTCATGGGTTTTCTGGTGCTGCGCAAGTGTTTGCTGCGTTCGCTGATACTGATTTCCGACGTAAATCCATATTTTTCAGGAACAATTGTAATTGTAATTGTAATTGTAAAATCACTTATATAGCGCATGGCTACCCGTAGGCATCCCAGCGCTCTTGGCAAACGGTGACCCTGGGCTGGTCCGATCTGCAATACTACTACGAGCTAATTTCTGGGGAATAAAAAGGTTTTAAGTTTCTTCCTGAACTGAAGGAAGGTCTGTTCCTGCCTCAAATTACATAAGAGGGCATTCCATTCTCTTGCTGCTTGCAGAGAAAAGAGCCGACCGCCCGAGCGGGCTCGTTTTATTCTGGGAATGATTGCAAGGTTGTGTTCACTTGAGCGGAAATTAAGTTGGGGCCTGTATCAGAGTCCTATTTGAAATTGATAGGCAATTCTGCACCCAAAATGATCATTAGGGAAGCCCGATTGCCAGGGCCGGACTGGGACCCAAAACCAGCCCTGGCAAAGTGTTTGGCCAGCCCCCCAGGGGTTTGGGGGTGCGGCCAGGGCCTGTTTCTGCCGATTCCTTTAAAGCGGCCGATATTGCAGCTATGCTGCAAAAACGGCCCTGTAACAAAATCGACCCCCAGGGACCCAAAACCGGACCCCAACTCTGGCGGCCCACCAGGGAAATGCCCGGTGCCTGGTATGGCCAGGCCGGCCCTGCCGATTGCCGCTAAACATTTAATGGAGTAAATACTGCCTTATTTACAGTCGTGCGATAGCAAGAAAATCATCAAAATGTGGTGGCTGACTGCCTCAGTCTTGGTTTTCGTCACCTCATTTAGACATGTGGAAACTGTTTCATTTCTGATGTCGGGCCCAGAGTCAGCTCTGCCATTAGCAACATCTTGCCTACAGGCCAGCCACCAGGTAACTGCCAATCAACAGAGATGGAAGGCACGCCCTTTGTCCGGGTGACCTTCTGTCTGCATCATTCATGCAAGGCATGGTAGATCCTGGAAGGAAAAATGCAACTCTGTTATCTAGGAGATGGATGAAAACTCCCAACGTGCAAGACAGGGACATTGTTATTTTTGTTTTTCAGAAACAAATACCAACTATTGGGGTTTGAGTCTGAAAAAAACAAAGGTCCTGATTACGAGTTGGTTCAATGCGCCATCCGCTGTAGGACTGTCAAAGGCGTGGTGATGCTGCCTGCCATGATTAGGAGTTATATCCTAGTCTGGAGGGGTGCCCTGCGGTGGTCTGTCAGCAGCGGTCTGTCAGGCACACTGAAGAGCCTGACATGCAGACTGCCGCTGTCAGAGCGTCAACTGCACCTTCCTGTACGGTGTGGCATACAAGCAGGAACTGGCGGTACAAATACAGGGGGGCACAACATGTGCCACTCTCCCTAATCTCCCCCAGGCCCAGGAGCGGCAGGAGGTCCTGTTAGGGCCCCCTTTGTTGTCTCTTTGCCACCCTTTTCATGGTGGGCTCACCGCCATGAAATGGGCAGTGGGCAGGAAACTGGTTATATGCTCAGAGGTGCGGCAGCAGCACCGCCTACATATTGCTGCCTCTGTCAGCACTGCCTCCGCCGCAGGGGATCATTGATCCTGGCAGAGCGGGCGGTCATGTGGCGGTCTGACCGCCGCTGTCGCAATACTGCGGTCTCGCAGTGTGGTGGTGGTCGGACCACCACCACGGGTTCGGCCGTGATCTGCCCCATGGCATTTGCACAGCCAATCATTTTGGTGTTCCCTGGTGTTGGATTGGCCTTACAGTCAATCTAGCAGTCTGGAACTGCCAGAAGGACCAACTTGAAAGTGCCAGTATGTGGGCCATTTTTTTTGTTCATGTGAGTCATCATGTGACCAGGAAAACTATCCCAGAGGCTGGCCCTTTCAAGCTGGTCCATTTGGCAGTGTGAGACTGCCCGAAGGGTGAGTCCAGTACTGGTGTTCGCCACCATCCTTTTGGCTTTGTCATTGCTTGTTGTGCTTTGTCATAGTTTTTGTAAAACTTTAATGCTTGGGAAACTGCCAGGCCCTCGTCAATCTAAACAAAAAAAACTTTGGGTAAAAGCGAGAAAAAAAATTGGGGTCTCAAAGGCACATACTGCCATAGTAGTTCCTGCAACTTATGGGGAACTACTTTGTGTGTGGCTGTGCTTCCTATGAAAGGGCAACATTCCCTCACTCACAGTGAAGTTAGCCAATGGCTGAAGTGGGCTGACCCATTGCCCAATGTTGTGGTTAAAAGGAAAATGGAATGACTCACTAATAGACCAATGGATGAAGAGGGCTGTCTGAAACGCCCTATAATTACTGCAACATATCATTTTAGAGATTTAAAAGGTTTTCTCTAAAGCCAAACCTAGAAATACCAACTGTACCATCATGATATGGCAGCCCATTCAGCACTGCCATGGCCGGCTTTAAGGCAGTGTGACCGGTAAGACAGCACTGGGTGCTGACCTGGATGGGCGCACTGAACTCAGGTGGGGGGGTGTTGTGTTTAGCAGTAAATTACAATTTAAAAACACCTTCTGCAGAGTTCCTTGTGCATCCATGTCAAGATAACTATTGGGATTAATGTTCCTGCTAGACAGAGAGAATGGAGTTTTTTCTAGTGGCAGTTTTGACTCGCCATAAAGTAGCGCAGAGGGTTAATATGCCTCCTCCGAATAACCTATCGGTATTTTATGTCGATAGCTGAGTAGATTAGTAATGCCAGCCTTTACCAGCACTTTAAAAAAAATGAAATGTATGTCAGAGAGGGGCTAAGGAGAGATGAGGGGCACTTTCGCATGGTGGTAGTGAGGGAATCCGAGGAAAAGGTCATGGGGAGGGGGGGCTACAAAACAGATTGACGCACCAGGTGCCACCAGCACTAAAACGGGCCCTGGGCATTGTACACTTTTGCCAAAAGGGGTCCTGCTGTCTTGGTGGAAGCACTTTTAGCAAATATTCCCTCTAAGATGGGACAGACTGGCTGCCGCAACTGACCAGTGGCTTTGCAGGAGGCTCGAGAGGGGTTTAAATGAGGCCTGTTGTCCTGCCTTATTCGTAGGGGAGCCTAAATTACAGTACCCCTATGTCAGATTACTTGCACTGCACCATTCACTGGGCACTTTGCACCAGCAACTGAGATGACCAACGTGTTGGATCTACTTTCAAGTGCGTTGCTGGATTTGTTGGCTGTCTGTGTTTTGTTAAGTTTTATGCATTGTGTTTGAATGTTTCTTGTGTGTCTGTATATGTGTTTGTGTAAAAGATGATCATTTGTGAGATTGTGAGTGTGTGTGTGTGTAAGTGTGTGTGTGTGGTGTTTGTTTGACAGGTGTTGGAATTGAGTTAATTTCCTTTGGAACCACTTGATTCAGTAGCATCCAGTAGATTCGGCAACAAATTCGGAAGTTGCACAGATGTGCACTCCATTCCATGGTGTATTTTGAATGCTGCTGCCCAGATGTGCTTTTCATAAAATAGTCAGGGCTACTGGAATGATGCGATTCTGTGGATGCAGCTATTGTTGACATAATTATGGATTTGCTGCATTTGCCACATAATCCACCATCTGCTGCATGACCTGCAGATTTAAACAAAAAAAATAATTTTTCTTGTTTAAACAGATTTAAAAAGTTACAAAAAATGGCGATGTGTTGCGCGCAGTGGCAGGCCTTTCGCACAGGTTAACTGATCATCTTTCAGTTGCTTGTATCTGTATTTGGCTGCTAAACTGGTACTAATGAGATGACATGGTTACCCAGACAGTGTTTTCAATGTTTAAAAAATTGAATGTAACTAAGTAATAATATTACTGCATAATTAGCCTTTTCTTGGCACATCATTTCGTTGACCCTGGTGCATAATTTGGCGCTCCCCTGAAGCATACTTCCATTTGTCCTGACAATAAGGTATTCGGAAAGTTGCTAGAAGAATATCCTAATCTTCGAAAGTTTCATGGTTTGTGCACGTGGAGAATATTCCGAATATTGAATGAATACATACCGTTTTTGATTCATACAATATACCCATGTCTAGTACCACATGTAATGTCGATAATATGGCTTGGTGGACGTGAACATGTTTAATTATAGATACCTCAAGGCCACATGTAAAGCATTTTTTTTAAAATATCTGGATCCTTTGTCACCACTTTCAAACTGCACCCATGGTCCACGTGACTTGTAGGTGTTTGCTGAATGTAGTTTAAAAACAAGAAACAAAACCTATAGAATTATTTCGAGTTGGTGTGTTCCATGGAGCAACTAATGTTGAGAATGCGTCCAATTTCTGACTTAAAAATAGTTCTTTGAACTGTGAAATCCTAAAACAAAATTCAGTAGATTTCAAATGACCAATCACTTGTGATTATCTGGGGGTCGTTCGACGTCTGGTGAGGTTTGTTCAGATATTGCCAAAGGCCTTGTTAAAATATCGTTAGAAACTTCCAATGAAAGGTGGAAAGCAGTCTTATGTTTTGGTACCATGCCAAGAGTATAATATAGATAAAAATAACAATAAAAGTACAATCAGTGGTGGCTGACAAATGGATGTGGGTCAGGTTGGGCCCTACCACTTTCCAGCTGCCACTTATGCCTGTATTAGCTAAGGCGAGGGCCTCATCTCAGGCCATCGCCAACTTATATAATTTGTGCCTCTGATCTGCACACTGCTTAAAGATATGGGGCCCGATTCACAAAGGTAAACTGAGACGAAAGTCTAACTTTATGACTCTCGGTATTTAAAAAAGGCATTTACGAGTTGTAAAGTTAGACTTTTGTCTCAGTTTAACCTAAGGTTTGGTCTTAAGTCTAACTGAGACCAAAACTTAAGTTAAACTGAGACACGACTAACTTTACAACTCGTAAATGCCTTTTGTGAATACCGAGAGTCATAAAGTTAGACTTTCATCTCAGTTTAACTTAAGTTTTGGTCTCAGTTAGACTTAAGACCAAAACTTAGGTTAAACTGAGACACAAGTCTGACTTTACTCCTTGTAAATGACCAAAACTTAGGTTAAACTGAGACAAAAGTCTAACTTTACTACTCATAAATGCCCTTTGTGAATACCGAAAGTTGTAAAGCTAGACTTTCGTCTCAGTTTACCTTTGTAAATCGGGCCTGTTGTGTGGCCATAGAATTCCTTCTACATGCAATGTTCATGTAAAAAGCAGTCTGCAGATTTACTTGTGCAAAGGACGATATATGCATCAACACACCGACCCTCATGGAGGCAAAGTCCCCACCCAGCCCTCCTTTCTCTGCTTGAGTTGAATGGAGTGGAACCTCTAGCTGGATTTCTGCTCTAGACAGATTTTCCAGTTGGTAAACTTGAATCCGCTGTTCACACACCTAGAAAATTGGGATGTGGTAACACTGGGCCACTTTTTGAGCAGAGTGGTCCAAGCTATTGCATTTGCCAATGCCTGTTTGATTCCAGTCTGGTAATGTTCGGTCTTCTTATATGACATTCAGCCTTAGGTGGCATGCTGGGTATGCAGGGTGCAATTTCTGGTAGCCTTATTTGTAATGGTGACCTTAGTGAATGTGTTTATAATGTGGTTATACAGTTACACAGCTACTGGTATAAACAAAACACCCCTCCGGCGACCCTATATGGTTCATGCTTAATAGTGTGTAGCTCAGGGCTTTAAGTGAGATGATAAAACTGGGGGGTCTCTCAAAGGAGCGTGACCGATGTAATTATGGGTGTGGCTTAAAAGCACTTATGCTGAAAATCTGAGCTTAGCATAGTGTGCCGCCCGACTGGTATTTTGCTGTTTCTGTCATTACATCCAGATATATAATCCAGCAAGTAACATTTCACTTACAACAAGCCAGTACTATTGGCTTTGTCAATGGTTGTTAGATGCGTAACATAAATAAGCCATGGCTTCTTAGTATAGCACATTGAAAATGCTTCAGCTCTGAAATGGTGAGACTGTGAAATAACTAAATCAAGTCTCTTTGAAGTGCAGTGGTTCTGCTGTTGAGTTGAGATTTTTTTTTCCGTGAGGGTGAGGGCAAAAATGGAGAGCCCAATAGGGACCAGTGTCAGCACCTGCTTTTCAGGACAGCAGGTGCTGAGCACCGGCAAGACCCGGCCCACTTAAAGCCCTGGTGCAGCTACAAATTCCCTGCTCCAGAGTGAAAGAATGAGCTGAGAGAACAAATTCTGCTGGTATATTCCTAGGGCAGAGATGCCGCAGGCAGTAGCTCAACTTAAAATTATGCCCCCCATAGCAGAATGTGACGAGGGTCCTCATAGACTACCACAACTTACAGATAATTATTGGCCTTGGGCTGAATGGGGGCTTCCTAAAGGGTTGGGGGCTCACTGCTCAACAGGGGATGCAGCGGCCTGCATGACGCCCCAGGCCATAGGTAGAGTGCCGGACCACTTATGAAAACCAAAATGACCATGATCCCCTGCAGAATAGACTGGAGGACTGTAGTGTCAAGACTTTCATGTCCTACCTTTATGTTGTTCACATCCTCATATATAGTTATGCACCATATGTACCTTTGTTCAGGGCTCACCTTCTGTTTTCCTTCCCCATGCTTTCCAACTCCAGTCGAGCCAGTCGGAGTTGAGAATTCGTGGAGACAGGATCCGCAGAACATGGGCTCTCATGCTTTAATCAACTTATACTGGATTTTCCTGCTTGCCTTTGCCTGTTTGATGTCACCTACGAGTACTCCACAATCAATCAATCAATTAATCAATCAATCAATCAGGTAATTGTGAAGCGCGCTACTCACCTGTAAGGGTCTTAAGGCACTGGGGGGGCAGCTCCGGTCAGTCGAAGAGCCAGGTCTTAAGGGTCTTCCTGGAGATGTGCAGAGTGGGGGCGCGTCTGATGTTGATTGGGAGCTCGTTCCAGGTCTTTGCCGCAACACAGGAGAAGGCTCTTCCACCCTTTCTGGCTCTGCAAATGCGTGGGGTTTCGGCGAGGGCGAGGTCGATGGATCGGAGTTTTCTCTTGGCTACGTGGAAGGCGATTCTTTCGTTGAGATATTGGGGTCCGGTGTTCTGGAGGCATTTGTATGCGTGGGTGAGTTTCTTGAAGGTTACTCTCTTCTCGACAAGGAGCTAGTAGAGTTCTTGCAAGTGTTCGGTGATGTGTTCATGTCAAGGGATGCCGAGGACGAGTCTGGCTGCGGTGTTCAGTATGGTCTGGAGCTTGTGGAGCAGAGATTTGTTGATCCCAGTGTAGAGGGCGTTCCCATAGTTTAATCTGCTGGTTATGAGTGTGTGGGTGATGGTCTTTCTTGATTCGGGGGGGGGATCCATTTGAAGGTTTTGTGAGAGACCCATTGATATAACCGCAAATGGTATTATAAGTGTCCAGCTGTCAGCATTGTGACAACTATAAGGCCACCAACCCTGGCCTACAGGTCCCCTAGAAATGGTGGTGTCTCCTGCACTAAAGAGAAGGCCTTGGTCCACGTTCTGCACTTGTGCTGGGAATGCCCCACTGGTGTCAGAGAATGTTAAAAAGATTAATTCACAAGGTGGCTTGCTCACCTCAAGGGCTGTGAACTCCATGATGCTAGAGACGAGTGAAGACCTTGAAATCAGCCTAAATGCAGAGACTACCTGTGAACCACTGATAGTTGCTTTTGGTGGCAACCCAGCCCAAAATGGCAATAAATACAAGGGAGACACAGGCAGATAATGGGTCTAAATTCTCAGTCTCAATTTGGTCAAAACTTCTTTTGACGCTGATTCTAATGTTGAAACAAACCTACATGTTGTGAAATTAGGGAAAACGTCCATTTTTTAAGAGAAGCCACAATTCCTAACCTTGTGAAATTGATTGACAAAGATCGTGAGACGTGGCATCCGTCATCAAACTGCGAGAAAGGTGCTTTTGAGAGGAACATAATTCCCATCTGATTCCCAATAACAACCGTCCACGACTCAGCTTAGTCTCCTATACTCGTCCACTTGGAGGGTGCAGGCTGCCTTCTGGGGCTATAATCAGCTTTCACTGGAAGCGGCGGTTGCACTAAGGATTGTGTGAGGCAGGGGTTACTGCAGGAAATGGTTTATAAGTCCGCCTTGCAACTGGTAACATTGTTTTCTTTCCTGCAGTGGTCACTTCACTTGGATAATTTCTCACCAGTGAATGTGTTCTCTGTCCATCAACTTCTTTCAAGGAGAGAGTGGTAGACCAAAGTGGGAAGGAGTAACTTCCTGGGCAGTATGTCTGACTGTCACCAGGGAACCACTGCCACTCAGGTGCCAGAAGTGGTCTCCTCCCTGGATCAGTCCTCAGCCTCTCCTGCAGGGCCCACTCCAGTCATGCCCATCTCTGCATATGACTCTACGACCTTCTCATCTCTCAGCACCACCACATTTACTACAAGGTGACGTAACATCCAGTCTTTGACATGGTTTTTTTTCCACTGTGGCCTTGGTAGCAGCAATGGCCTCTATCTTCCTTGCTCACAATGCTACAAGTCCAAGGGCCAAGCACGCCACTAGTCCAGAATCTACACCTGTCTGAGAATCTGGCTACAGACCAGGGACTTGTGGGACCTCCAGCTCTTCTGGTCCAAAGCCAGAACAGACCGGTATTTGCAGTTTGGCCTCCACGAGAGCTTCTGGATAAGTTGCTTGTGAGTCAGGGCACAGGGCATGGATCACTGACAAAATATCGAAGGTCAAAAAATCGACCTACAAAAATATCGGAGCAAAAATATCGATGTCAAGAATATCAACATCCTATCTACAACATGGTAAGTACAAAAATATCGAAAATAAAATATCTATGTCAAAAATATCGTTATTAACAAATATCGTTTTTTCTTTAGTTTAAAAAAATATGTAAAATAAACCAAATAATACTTATAAATAAAATAAACATAATTAAATATATTTTATAATGTTTAAAATTAATAATTAATATATATAATTTAATAAAACATTAATTAAACATATAGATATAATATATGATATATATACTTACTTAATAATTAGTTTTAACAATTATTTTAGTAACTTATAATTTTTTTTTTTTTTATAAATTACCAATACATCTATACACATAAAACAATAACATGAATAACAATTAAATAATTACGTATAACAAATTAAAAAAATTACATTTAATTTGAATATTTTTAATTATTAATTATATATTACATTAGCTAAAATAATACAAAATATATTAAATATCAGAGAGAATAAAACTACTACTCCAACTCCAACAAAAACAACAGTAGGGAAAGTGTTGGATAGCGTAGGGGTAAAAATTACTATTCCAACTCCAGAGAGTGCAACAGTAGGGAAAGTGTTGGATAGCGTAAGGGTAAAAATTACTATTCCAACTCCTGAGAGTGCAACAGTAGGGAAAGTGTTGGATAGCGTAGGGGAAAAAATTACTATTCCAACTCCAGAGTATGCAACAGTAGGGAAAGTGCTGGATAGCGTAGGGGTAAAAATTACTATTCCAACTCCAGAGAGTGCAACAGTAGGGAAAGTGTTGGATAGCGTAAGGGTAAAAATTACTATTCCAACTCCAGAGAGTGCAACAGTAGGGAAAGTGTTGGATAGCGTAGGGGAAAAAAATTACTATTCCAACTCCAGAGTATGCAACAGTAGGGAAAGTGCTGGATAGCGTAGGGGTAAAAATTACTATTCCCACTCCAGTGAGTCCAATAGTAGGGAAAGCGTTGGATAGCGTAGGGGTAAAAATTACTATTCCCACTCCAGTGAGTGCAACAGTAGGGAAAACACTGGATAGCGTAGTGGTAAAAATTACTATTCCAACTCCAGAGAGTGCAACAGTAGGGAAAGTGTTGGATAGCGTAAGGGTAAAAATTACTATTCCAACTCCTGAGAGTGCAACAGTAGGGAAAGCGTTGGATAGCGTAGGAGTAAAAATTACTATTCCCACTCCAGTGAGTGCAACAGTAGGGAAAACGCTGGATAGCGTAGGGGTAAAAATTACTATTCCCACTCCAGAGAGTGCAACATTAGGAAAAACGCTGGATCGCGTAGGGTTAAAAATTACTATTCCCACTCCAGTGAGTGCAACAGTAGGGAAAGCATTGCATAGCGTATGGGTAAAAATTACTATTCCCACTCCAGAGAGTGCAACAGTAGGGAAAGCGCTGGATAGCGTAGGGGTAAAAATTACTATTCCCATTCCAGTAAGTGAAACAGTAGGGAAAGCGCCGGATAGTGTAGGGGTAAAAATTACTATTCCCACTCCAGAGAGTGCAACAGTAGGGAAAGCGCTGGATAGCGTAGGGGTAAAAATTACTATTCCCACTCCAGTGAGTGCAATAGTAGGGAAAGCGTTGGATAGCGTAGGGGTAAAAATTGCTATTCCAAATCCCAAGAGTGCAACAGTTGGGAAAGCGCTGGATAGCGTAGGGGTTAAATGAACATAATAATCAATTAAATAATTTGTTATTAAAAAATAGCATATTAATAATTAATTTACAAAATAATTATTATTAAATACCAATAAATTAAAATAAATATTTAACTAAATAACATTAAATTACATCCCACACTATTCCCCCTTTAACACACAACACACTACACATAGAAAAACACAATTAATTTAACTATCAATTAATCAATTAATAACAATTAATAATACATTCTTTATAATTAATATAGTTATAAATTAACTAGTTAATACATATTAACTACCAAATAACAATTATCCACTAATTAATAATTAATTAACAATACATTAATTAGCAATAACAATACATAAAAAGAATTAATACATTAATTATATTTAATATATTTAACTAAGTAATAACAATTAATTACCAATTATTAATTAATTAACAATTAATTAATAATAAATACCAATAAAAAAACAATATCATTAATTAATTTAATTTAATTACATCCCACCCTATTCCCCTATAAACCCACAACCCACTACACATAACAAATCACATAATTAATTTAATTATCAATTAATCACTTAATAAAAATAAATCACCAATTAATTAATAATTAACAATAAATTAATTAACAATGACAATAAATAAAAGTTAATATTAAAGTAACTATAACTAATATAATTAACTAATTAATAAAAATAATTTACAATTAATAATTAATTAACAATTAATTAATGATAAATACCAATTAAAGAAAACATATTATTTCATTAATTAGAATTAAATTACTCCCCACCCTATTCCCCTATAAACCCACAACCTCGCTCTGATGCTAAAACGCTAAATTTACTTTAACAAAATTACTAATTTCTAAACATTTATTTTTAAATGTGTTAAAATACATTACAAAAATGTTTAACATAAATATAAAATACATATTAAAATACATAACACTAAAAAAAAATCGATATTATTGACAACGATATTTTTGCTTCCGATATTACTTACTTCGATATTACTTACTTTGATATTAAAAAAAACGATATTACTTACCTTGGGGTCGATATTCTGGTCAACGATATTCTTGACTTCGATATTCTGTCCCTACGATATTAAAAACTCGATATTAATGTAGGTCGATATTTAAAATTCGATATTTTGACTAACCACCACAGGGGATGGAGGAGACAGGGCATCCAAACCAGCAGTCCTGTTGCAAGGGCAGAAACGACAGGCAAAAAACACAGCTAAGGAGGTGTAACCCGGCGGGCGCTCTGGGAGACCCCCTAAAATAATTGTAGTGCTCCCTTTTAGGAATTGTCCCTTTTAGAAATTGTTCTCCAAAATATCATGGACAGTTTGAGACTGGTTGATAATTTGTCTCGCCATAAGGTGGCTCATGAATGATACTGTTGACCTGATCTGTTAGTCATGTAAATACCATTGGATCAAGTGGTAGCAATGCTAACAGAGCTAGGAAAACTGGGACCTCAGTTTAAGGCAGACATGCAGTCTGCATTACACTGCATCCAGTCCTCCCAGTTGATTTCTACCCAGTGGGTTTTCAGTTGATAAACGCATGTGCATAGTTTTAAATATTCATGTATATATTTAGAGCGCTTTGAGACCCTTCAGCGCCTTGAGACCCTCACGGGTGAGTAGCGCGCTTACAATTCCCTGATTGATTGATTGATTGATTGAGTTATCTATAGACATTCCTTGGGTGGAATTTGAAGCAAGGTGCTGGCACTTATAGTATCAGGCATTAACATCATGATTTCTCTGATGTTAGAGGTACTAGGCAATACAAAAGGTCGCTCAGAATGTTTTAAGTAGATTGTGCGTGGTCTTGTGCAGGGCTGCACAGGCCTTTAGTTCCTCCGGACATTTGTCTGTGGTCTGGGGTCATTGCAGGGCAGTTTTAAAGCCCAGATCCGCTCCTGGTGCCTCTATCACTTTCTCCTGCTCCCCGGGGTTAATTGCAGCAGGCACAGGGAGGCTTCAAGCGAGGCGGCGAAGGAGATGATAGAGAGAAAGTGATAAGAGAGGGAGAAGAGAAGGAGGAGAGATGGAGAAATGGAGAGGGAGAGAATGGATGGATGAAAAGAGAGATTGTTTGAGAAGACAAAGGGAGTGGGCTGGTCTGGTTTAAGATTTTTTTTCCCCAGGGCTGCTTTTGGTTCCCCAGTGGCCACTGTTCTTGGAGAACGGAAGAAAACTAGTCTCACCAAAGTATTGGCACTTCTGGGCATTGAGACAGATATAGTTAGAGGTCTGTATCACTTGCCTTTTAGCAAGGTGTGTGAGCTTAGGGTCTCCATTAAGGCTATCCCGGAAGCAAGGGAGGTGGAATTTCCTCATCTGATCAATCAGAGGGGCTTCATGTTCTCTATCATACCAAAGGGTTTCTCATTTTTATGTCGATTACTCTGAAAAATTCTGATTTGAAAGTGAAGCATGAGAGAACATGGGTTACTATAGTTCTCAGATGTGCTTTGTTAGTGTGAGATGAATCTCTGAGTGACATCACTGGTTCAATGATGCGAGCTTCACCTCGGATGTAGAACGAGAAGCCGGGTTTATTAACAGAGCTTCACTGGGCTGGTTGTGATACATACAGTTTGGGCCTAGAGAATGATTTGAGTCAGACTTGGTTAGTGATGTAATATTTCTGGAATTGTTCACAACTCTGCTCATCTTCCATAACCCATTTCATGCGACAATATCTTTGTCTTTTGGTGGGATAGTATGTTTGTAGTGAAAGCTGTAGGCCATCAACATGTCTGGTCTTCATCATTCTCAAGAATAACATTGTGTTCAGGCAATGTATTTGTCTGGGTGAAAACTTTGGAAAATCACAACCAGTTTAGGGCATAAGAACAGGAAAGAAAAGGTGGTATCCTTTGGTCGCATTAAATCTTAGTAGAAAAAAAATTGCACGTATTTTGTCTGGATACATGTGGTTCTTTCCTAGGCCACCTGAAGGGAACATGCAGGCCAGGCTCATATTTGTGACATGGCACCCATTCGTCATAAAGCTGATGGTAACTTAGTCAGATTACTCCAGGACTGTGCTCCCTCAAGGCAAGGCAGAAACAGTCTTTGACTGCCCCCTAGTGGTGGTGCCAAATTACTGAAAAAGGCCTAAACAAATCATCCTTTTCAGGTATGGGGAGGACGCCAGCAGGCACAATATTATTTTGGCAGAGTACTGGAAACCCTCCCAATGTTCCTGACTGTACTGCAATACAAATGCGGTACATATGAAATGCAGAAATTTGTGAAATACAATTCATACACCATGACTATGTGGTGCAACACAATGCAGGTGTAGAAATTTACCTGGGTAGTGCAGAGTGCATAGGGAAGTCTAACAAGCAATTATGAGTGTAAATTTAAAAAGAATGGAGAACTATTGCAAGTTAATGTTCAAAGTCCAAAACTTATTTTGAAATGCATATAATGAATGTTAATGCTTTAAGAAGAGACTGGGTTAAAGGCATATATAATAAGCTGCAACCCTGACCACAATGCTCAATTTATGCTAGCTAATGCAGGTGGTGGGTATGTGTGGAGATTACATGAGGCAAGGAAACTTTTCAGACAACTAGATGCATATAAGGAGTGAGGACCAAACACCACACACAATCAACAATGTCTCCATCTGCCGTTCACCAAACAAATCCTATTCTGCAATGTTGATTCTACCCCAACACAGGAGCTATTTCACATTCCACATTCACCCTCCCAATTCCACTACTACCCAAACCACAAACCACACACCAATACCTGTGTAATACAGTACCTACTACAGTGGACATCAGAACTCATTTTTGGGGATCAGGACTTATTTTTCATCATGAGACTTTTACCTAAATTGAAAGACAGGCAGAAATAAGAGAACAAGGAAGGAAAATAAAGATAGAAAAACAGTAGCAAAGAGAGAAAGTAGCGATGAAAAGGGACATTCGAGAATTAGATAAAAAGACATGAAATGAAGGCCTGAGAAAGAAAGAGGCATGAGGTAGAATCCAGATTGGGCAGCCTTGGTATATGCCAACCCCAGCATTCAGCTGCAGTGCAGTGGGCTCCTAAGAAAATCTTTGGCCTGCTGCAATTTTTTTCCCCACAAAATCTAAGCTGCTTCTGTAGCCAATAAGGTCGGAGTGGCCTATATGGCAATCTGACAGCCCTAGAAGAGCTTGCCTTAATGGTCAGTGTATGGGCCTTTTTGGCAGCTTGTGGGCCTGTTTTATGGTCTGGTGGGCCAGTTTTTAGGTGTTGCCTACTAGACATTGCATGTGTTGCCTATTGTGAGACATATTGTGGGCTTACCAAGAACATATAGGAACTTGGAGCCCATCAAGTGCTCACCATTGTCACTCTCATTTGCCTCATTCATGTCCCAACCTGTGATTCTTCTGTTTATATCTCCTATGGGACATAGGCTCTTAACCATCTTTTTTGATTGGATTACTTCTATGATTCCCCTGCTTGCTTTTCAAGCATTACTAGTATCTTTTGGATTAAGCACTCCATGGGTAGGAGTGCATGTACTTGCCAGCTGTCACCTCATGTACTTCTCTCCCACTACACTCCATGTTGTTCACCGTCACCCAGGTGCCTCCCCCCACCCTCTGCATGTTTCTCTCCCTCTCGTCTTCTCTCGCCCATTGATTTCTTGACCTTCTGCTACTTCCCTGCACGCACCAAATTGGCCGCGCCCATGTGTTGCTCCCACCCCATTTTGTTCCACCCCGAGTTGCTTCTGCCCCCTTGCACCCTCCCACTTAAAAAAATGCTTTTTGTGTGTTTTTTTTCTTTTAAATTACCGATCCAATTCAGACTGATAACTACAACGGAAACAAGCATTGGCATAGCCAATAGGTTTCGCCTTTGGGACCTTATAAGTGTTTAGCCATGCAACAGTTGCATAACTAAACACACTTATAAGGTCCCAAAAGCGAGACCTATTGGCTATGCCAATGCTTGTTTTAACTGCTGCAATCTATTGAAGCCTCACGGAGAACATCAAAGTGATCGCGATCAAACATCAAACATGAAAGTAATCGCGGTAAAGCGCGAGGCGCACGCCCGCGCACATGCACTGTAGCTCTAGATTGGCCTGGTAGCACTTTTTGGAGCCCTCACTGTGGTGCCGATTCCGATCCTGGAAAAATTTCCCCCGTCCGAATTGAATCTGGATTTTTTTCCGTACGAATCGTACAAGTAGCGTACAAACTGCCAAGTACGATTCGCATGGGAAAAACTCCATACGAATCACATCGGGAAAATTTCCCCACACGTCCTCGGGTCGGAAATTGTGTCCGACACATCCCCGGACAATTTACCGTACGAATCGGAAAAATGAAGTCCGACCGCGCAAGTACGATCACTCCCGTCCTTTCGATTTCACAACTGTATGGAAAAAACACCGTACGGACCGAACTCCCATAGCAACCATGGAGACACGTGCCCGCATACGCGCCGAACACCCCACCACAGACCCCGCATGTACGCGCAAAACGCCCCCCGGCCGCGGATGTACGCGCCGAACCCCCACCAGTGTATGCATGGAGCGTACCCTCACCCATGTATGCACGGACCGTAGCAACTCCCCACCCGTGTATGTAAGGACCGTACCCCCACCCCACCCATGTATGTACGGACTGTACCCCCACCCGTGTATGCATGGAGCGTACCAACTCCCCACCCGTGTATGTACGGACCGTACCCCCACCCGTGTATGTACGGACCGTACCCCCACCCCACCAGTGTATGTATGGACCGTACCCCCACCCGTGTATGTACGGATCGTACCCCCACCCCACCAGTGTATGTACGGACCGTACCCCCACCCGTGTATGTACGGACCGTACCCCCACCCGTGTATGCATGGAGCGTACCAACTCCCCACCCGTGTATGTACGGACCGTACCCCCACCCGTGTATGTACGGACCCTACACCCAGCCCCCCCCCTGTATGTACGGTGCGAAACACCACCACCGATGGACGGTGCGGACCAACACCCTGCCCGTGTTCGTACGCACCCTACCCCAGGCCCACACACCAGCACCCTCACCCAACATCGCGCATGTACGAGTCGTACTAAGCCATAGCAAAGGACAGCACTGTACAACAACATGGCCCATGTACGCACCATACAGATGCAAAAAACACTCCTACTGAACCAGGACAAACCCAAAAAACACAAGGAGAGTCAATTCGAGGCACACAACACCACAAAACATATCCAACAAGGCCAAATCCATCCTATACACTGACCTGCAACTGACAAACAGTTAACAGAGGCCCAAACCACTACCACTCCTTATAACACACCCACCCAAAGTTCAAACACAGCCACACCCACAAATGGACCAATAAAAAGGCCCAGCACACACAAACCATGATCCTTTGCAACAGATCCCCTACTGCCAGACCAGAGAGACAACGCACTGCTCCATACTGCATACATCAATACACCTTACACTTGCACTCCTTCACACAACCACCATCACAAACACACCCTCATCACATTCACACACACACACCTGCACAACCACTCTCACACACCCACAACCATCCACACCCACACCCCCACAACCATCCACACCCACACCCCACACCATGCCCACTAACAAGAATCCAAAGTTCACAAAGGACGAGCTGGAGGTCCTTGTCGACGAAACCATCAGAGTCGAGCCACAGCTCTTTGCAACATTGGTCAGACGGACCAGCATATCCGAAAAATCTGCCATGTGGGAGAGGATAGTCAATTCCGTGAATGCTGTTGGGGCCACCAGAAGGACCAGGCATGAGTGCCAAGCCAGGTGGTACAATCTGCGGAGGACGGTCCGCCGCAAAATGACGGACGACCACAACCAGGCCAACATCACTGGAGGAGGTCCGTCCCGCAGACCTGTACACTACCATCCCTGGGAGGAGAAGGTGATGGCCACGCTGCCGCCGGTGGGAGTAGACGGAGTAGAAGGAGTCCGAGAGCCTGGTGAGTACACAAACAACTCACCTCACATGGGGGGAACGCCATATACAACCCAAATACCAATCATGCACGCAACCCCCCCAAAGCCCGCACCGTACACAACCACACTCCAAAAACACACACATGCCACTGGCGCCTCCATGCCCCATGCCCCAAGCAAGGCCATGCCAAGTCACAGGCCACACAAAACACCAACACAAGACAGGATGTCCCCGATGCCGGGAGGGTGGGCCTCAAAACTAACATAGAGCAACTCTGAAGCACACAACAATGCCCTCAGCCCATATGGCCTAGGGCACAGCCATACAAACAGTGTGTCCCCACACAGTACTGTTTTGCCTGCTAATGGTGGCCGCGTTGCAGGATGACATGGGTATGAAGGCACAATTTGCACATAACAGCAGCTAATGAAGACACATCACACTGAAAGAGTGTCAGCACACACCGCCACAGCAGCAGCGCAGACTCGGACACTCCGCCCAATGGGTGCCCGCAGAGAAGAAACAAACCCACATGAACAAGCCAATGGCCTTTGAAAGACCTGCAAACTGTGTGTGCCCAGGAAGCTGGGCTGAGGTGACAGAGGGTGACACACAGAGGGAGGGAGAGGGGCAGAGAGAGTGACAGAGACAGAGGTGGACACAGGGAGACAGACAGAGGGAGGGAGGAGGCTGACAGAGGGAGGGAGAAGGGGAGACGGACAGAGGGAGGAGGCTGACAGAGGGAGGGAGAAAGGGAGACGGACAGAGGGAGGAGGCTGACAGAGGGAGGGAGAAAGGGAGACGGACAGAGGGAGGAGGCTGACAGAGGGAGGGAGAAAGGGAGACGGACAGAGGGAGGCGGCTGACAGAGGGAGGGAGAAAGGGAGACGGACAGAGGGAGGAGGCTGACAGAGGGAGGGAGAAAGGGAGACAGAGGGAGACGGACAGAGGGAGGAGGCTGACAGAGGGAGGGAGAAAGGGAGACGGACAGAGGGAGGAGGCTGACAGAGGGAGGGAGAAAGGGAGATGGACAGAGGGAGGAGGCTGACAGAGGGAGGGAGAAAGGGAGACGGACAGAGGGAGGAGGCTGATAGATGGAGGGAGAATGGGAGACGGACAGAGGGAGGAGGCTGACAGAGGGAGGGAGAAAGGGAGACAGAGGGAGACGGACAGAGGGAGGAGGCTGACAGAGGGAGGGAGAAAGGGAGACAGAGGGAGACCAAATCACCCTTGGGTGGTGTGGCCATGTCCGCTCGTCAGCAGGTGGACTGTGTGCATGTAGACAAGGTTTGGCACTGCGTGAACCCCCCCTTCAACCTTTGATAAACACTGGGCCATGTGTCAATCTGTGCATGAGTACATCCGTGCTGCAGGCACAAACACAACCTTACACCCAGTATACCCACCCACTGTGTTTGTCAGAACCCTGTCACAAATTGTTAAGTTACCTACCTGCATACTCAAATAGCATGGAAAAAACACCATTTGGTCACGTACAGTGCAGCACGTAAGGCGGCTCTGCATGGCTTGCTACGCCCGCTCACTACACTGCTGACTGCGTTCACAAAAGATGCATCAAGTAAGATTGTGTCACACATAGGTAAAGTGTCGAAAGCTGTGGCCAAGGGACAAACCCATGCACAAGTGCACTTTGAGAGGAATGCTCGCCAAATCCAACCACCCAGAGGAACTGTGCCCAATCAAAAATGAATGAACATGGATGTCGCATGTAACACAATTAACACTGTCTCTCTCACACACAGGTCAACGTCGTCGATCTCCCCCCAACACTGGGGGGGAAGACTCACAGGACCAGGCTCTGCGTGAAGAGGACCCCACCGGCAGCGACGACTCTCACCACTCCGTGGATGACCCAGACCAACCTGGCCCCTCTGGTGTCCAACCACCTGCAGCACCTGCGTCAGGTACAACTGTGCCAACCACCACCCCCATTCCTGCCACATCCCAGGAGACACCCAGGAGCCCTGCCTGCACACAACAACACAGCCAGTCTGTCCAGGAGGGACAAGGTGCTCCGGGCACCCAGGAGGAGGCAGGCGACACTGCAAATGCCATCCCTCAGGGGTCCCGGAGACCCGATGTGCCCACAACGGCAGGCCAGGCGCAAGTGGGCAGGGGTGGTGGGAGTGGAGGACGGCGGAGGCGCGAACCTAACCAGTTGGCTCAGGAACCGGTAATGTCACACGTCCACAACATCCTGGACGCATACCGGCGTGACTCCAGAGGCATCGACCAGGTAGTGGAGACCCTCAATGAGATGAAGACCCTTCAGGTCGAGCATCATGCCAGTCATCTACAACACCATGGACGGATGGAGGCAAGACTGGCTGAGCTCCTGGCGGTGCACAGGGACATGAGCCAATCACTCTGTCAGATCGCCCAAAGTCTGGCAAACCCTCCCTGTGCCACCAGGCGTAGACCAGCACCAGAAACAGGGAGGGAGGAGGAGGAGGATTCATCTGACGGAGCGTCCCTAGCATCGTCAAGGCCTGCTTCTGAGGGTCCCCGCAGGAAGGTGGGTCGTCCACGCAAAAGACCGTGAGAGTCAGCGGAACATCACCATCTCCCAGGTCACCTGGCCTGGCACCTGGCCCTCTGGCCCAACAGCAGCACAGCAGCAACTGACATTCTCTGCCACATGGCCTTGCTGGTCACTGTCTGACCAATGTTGACAAAGACAGTGGCACAGACTCTGATGACTTTCAATGGCAGGATACCAACTCCCCCTGTGAACTTTGGATTCTACACTCCCGCCAAGCACCTCTTGTCATCCCCCCCAAACACGTGCCCCACCACAAATAAAAATCTTCACAATCACCAAATGATGCCGTCATTTAGCATTATTCCACTACATGTGTGTGTTGTAAAGTCAAACCAGGCCTGATTCCAGTAGTAACTCCAAACATCCATACCCTGGGGTCTGAGTCTGGCACAGGACACACATGGGTCATAATGTATCATCCAAGACAGACATGGAGCACCATACTCACCCGTGATGGGCCCAACCAGCTGAGGGGGTGCCCACACAACTGTGCCTACAGACCTATTTAGAAGAGCAACAGTCATGCGCAGAGGTCAGGGATCATGTGGAGTGTCCTGGGGTGGGAGTCCCAGGTATGTGTAGACACGTGGCAGAACCATGTCCTGCATGCTTGAGTCATGTGGATGTGGAGAATGGTGAGCCGGCCAAGGTTGGATGCATGGAGATGGCACAATTGGGTGTTGGATCACAGTGCCACAAGGTTGTGTTGTGGTTGTGGGCTGCATCCTGAGTGTGTGCGTCGGTTGAGAAGTTCATCCTGCAGCTGGCACTCCCCCCATCTCTGTTGGGCGTTGATGTGGACTGTTCGCCGGATGTAGTAGTATAGCTGTGCAGATGCACCCTGGATGTGGACAAGTATCATGGGATTTCTAACGCACATGTCCGTAGAGTGCAGGGTAGGATTAGACACGGATGTCGTAGTTGACCTGGGGGATGGTCTCCCTCTTGCCTTGAGGTTGATGGAACTGGGGATCTTGTGCATAATGCAGAGTGTGCTGCCGCATGAGGCACAGATGCTGCTGATCAGCATAGCACATGTCAGCAAGCAATCCATGATGGACACCAGCTCGTTTGCGTGGACACTGGGTGCCCTTGCTGCAGGGCCTGCAGCAGCATGCGCCATGTCAAGAAAACAATGCCACAAGTAGCACACAAAGATAAGGATCTCGGGAAGGAACTATGCAAAAGGTGTATGTCAAGGAAGGAATGTCTGGTTCAACATGGCACACACACACACAATGGATTCACATGCAGCACAGTGGCCGTCGTGGAGACTGACATGCCACAATACCTACACAGCCATGGACATCATGCACAATACGGAATCTCATCCCTGACAAACAGCTTGCATCTTGCTACTCTACACATAGACTCATATGCACCATCTCTGAGAACAATGCCAGACATGCCGCATGCACAGTGGCAACAGACCACCATTGACAGAGATGAGGCACCTTGGAGGCAGAGGGACACCTTTATTAGTCATGTGTGTCGGAATGCTAATGCAACTCTGTCAACACATACACAGGTCATGTGGATGAACACGTGGGACCAACACTGGCACCCCCCTTTGCACCACAGATGCTGGAAATCCATAGCACTGGCACACAAGTGACGGGTTACAGCTAAACACCCCCTGCTGCTCACGGAGAGGCTGCTATACACCATTGAGCCCCTAATGGGGAATTCACACACCATGTCAACCCAGTGCAACCCGTATGTTTCCGAGGGCAGTGTTACACACATTGGTGGCTCCATCACAATCCACAATCCCATTACAGATGACTGTCACCAAGTCTGACCATCAATTCAGGTGAATTCAGCTCCAGGTCATGTGCCCCATGGTGATTCAACATGTATGTAAAGTATCCAAACATGAACAGGAGCAGTGCACACACATTCAAAACAAATACCACTCCCAAAAAGCCGTGCTGCATCCCTTACCCGAAGGAGATTTTCGAACTTGTCTGTGCATGTAACGCTGATTCAGCACATGTTGCTGTGTTCATGAAGAATAGCAGGAGCACAACAATGCCACCAGCAGACAGCGTGCGCAAGTACCTGTGGATGGGAGACACACCAGAAGTCAGCCAAAAGAAGCACATCCGCATGCATGTGCATGTACTCGACACGTATAAGGTTGTCAACATGCTAGGTGACAATGATGACTCTGGAAAAACATTCTTCTATTGCACGATCACTCGAGTGACACATCCAAACACACCTCTGACTCACTTGGCAGACATGCAGATGGACACACACATTGCAACACTTGCCACACACGGCCCAATGCGTGCACACTCAGATACTGGAACTCACCACTAAGCAAAGAAGTTGCGTATGAGCCGACTCTGCATGTCCTCTACCGCCTCCTCCTCCTCCACATCACTTGCCTCGTGACCAAGCCCTTCATCCTCCACGGGTGGATGGTCCTGCTCATCTGGATCCAGGATGAGTGGCACAGCTTTCTCCACTGCCATGTTGTGCAGCATGCAGCACACGATGAATATCTTTCAGACCTTCACCGGTGCATATGGGAGTGCGCCACCGGTCTTGTGGAGGCAACGGAATCGGCTCTTCAGGAGGCCAAACGTCCTCTCTATCACTCGCATGGTCCGCCCATGGGCGTTGTTGTAGCGGTGATCGGCAGCCATGCTGGGGTTGCGCAGAGGCGTGATCAGCCATGGCATGTTGGGATAGCCAGCGTCCCCTACATGGAAACATCATGGACAAGAGTGGGTCAGGAGAAGCAGTAAGACAGGAAGATGACGTTAAATACAGGACTGCCAGAGTATACCCACCAACAATACATGCTCGTTCGTTGCGCAGCTGCAGCATCATTTCAGGCACCCTGCTACGCCTCATGATGTAGGCATCGTGTGCTGATCCTGGAAAACGAGCACAGACATGTGACACACCACAAGGGCATTAATGGAGTGATAATGCTTGCGGTTCCTATACGCTACCTACTGTGCCTGTGGTGGTACCAAAGCCAAATGTGTTCCATCTATGGACCCAATGACATGGGGCATCCCTCCCAGGGCATAGAACTCACGCTTGACACCTGTCAACTGCTCAGGAGTTGGGAATTTTATGAACTCATCCAGGTGCTCCAACATGGCCTCTAAAAAATCATGCAGAACACGGCTGAACATGGTTTTGGACATGCCACCGACATGGGCAATGGTATGTTGAAAGGTACCAGTGGCAAAGAAATGTAGGGCTGCCATCACCTTCATCTTGGGTGTCAGTGCAGTAGGATACCTGTGTAGCGGTTGGAGGTGTGGTGCCAGCCGTGTTGTCAACTCCTCAATCAAACGTTGGGGGAATCGGTAGCGGCGTATACAGTCATGTTCCCTCAGGTCAGCCAAGTCCGGAATTGCTCGAGGGAGAGGCGGAGCCCTGCAGTGAATTAGAAGGGACAACGAAGAGTGAGTACAGTACACCACCAATGTCAATGTACTGAGCATATGCTCAACAGGCAATACACATATGCTATATACAGAGTCAGGTCTGTGCAATATGCCCTGGACACGTATGCCAGGCAGGTGACACTCCTACCAAGAGCCAGCTACAAACATTGATTCTCAACCTCAATATGCCATGCCATGAAACTAGCTGTGGGCCAGTGTAAGTGAGCAGGCAGACGCATTACAGGAGTTACAGACATCCAAATATGTGCAGAAGAAGTATGTGTATTTGTAGGAGAGTAGGGTCTGCTATCCTATGGTCACCCCAAATTTTTGCTTTTTGCTTCACTGGTTTTTAACATATTGAGGCTGTGGGCCTGCTAATCAGACCCCCAGCCTGCTGTTCTCTCTACTAAATTTACACTATGCACCATAGGTGCATAACCAATTGGAAGTGGATCACCCTGTGAGCCCCTGTACCAGTGTACACTAGGTACCCAGGGCATTGGTGTATCTAAGGCCTACCAGGGGCTGAAGCATGTATTGTGCCACCCCTGGCCTGGCCTAACAAATTTGACACAACTGGCTGATCACTCAGCTGGGGTAAGTTGGTGTAACCACCTCTTACTTAGGTGTAGTATACCTATACCTAACCTTAAATGGGACACATGTTAACCTATAAGTCACTCCTATGGCAGGCCTTGACAATCCTGAAGGCAGAGTGCTTGGTTCCATGTGAGATGGTGCTCTGGCATGAGCTGAGCCTGTCTGCAGTGGTCGGAACAACTTCCCTCTACTGTTTCCAGATATCGTCATACCATATACTCTTAAGTGCATTATGAACCTCGCGGTTAAATGCTATCTTTGGTTTGGCTTTATCAAAACATGTCGAGTAAGGTGTCATACGAATTGGAATACTAACCCCTCGCCAATTCTGGCGACGGGGTTAGCATTCCACCCCTCTAGAGGGACACAACATGTACAGTACCTGAAACCCGGGTAAACTCAGACATAGCCTCAGCTCCACAAAATGGATGCTGCCACCACAGACACAAGTCTGCCCTCCTGCTGCTGGGAGTCCTTCCAGCTTGGGAGGTGTGGACAAAGGGTTTCCTGCCAGGGGAGGTGCGTGCACCACCCCAGACAGGATTTTGTGTTTTGGTCAGGTAGGGCTTGAAAGGAACCAGACATGCCTGAGGCTCACAAGGAGCCTCGGTGCATATGCCAGTTCAAACCGGTCCTGGGGCACACCAGCCCTGGACCTGGGGCGAGCTGGACAAAGGATTGGGGGTGTAACCACCCCCCTTCCTGGTCCCACCCTTAGGGAGGGACCTAGCAGGTAGTCCGGCCCCTAGAATCCGAATAAAGGTAGGAGCTGTGTCCTAAGACTTTAGACATCCTGGAATCAACTTAACTACAAGAAGAAGACGGGATCTTTGACGCTCTGCCGCACAGAGGACTGAAGCCAATCTCCCCTGTGGTCAGGGAGTGACCACCTTGCTAACGCAAGCACCATCCAGCGAATCAATGTCTGCTTTGCCGCCGCCTCCCGCCGGAGCCCGAGCCCAGAGACTGACAAGACCTGGACCTCCAGACCTCTCACCGCCCGATCCACAGTCCCTGAAAAGAAGGAACCCGTGGAGGCACTGAGACACGTGGAGCCAGCCATCTTGAAAAGACCACGACAAGCTGCAAGCGCGACAACCGAGGCTCCCTCCAAGTTGTGCTTTGGGATCTGAGAAGCCCAACATCTGAGCAGCATCTGCACCAAAGGTGAGCCCTCCAGCATCTCCACGATCTGCGTGGGGCCCCTCTGCATTTTGCCACTCGACGCGCCTAACCGGTTGCTGGCCCGTTGGCTAGTGGCCATCTTGGCGACGAACTTCAAGAACTACACCACTGGTCTGGTTGCTCCAGACTGGCCCTTGCTCCCCTCCAAAGGAGCAGCCCCTCTGACCTTGCTGGTCAGAACCATCAGCTTATTTCGTTTTCCACAACAATTGCTTTTGCCAAGGCTTGTTTGCTTCGATCAAGTCGCCGACACCGCCGACAGTGAGAGCCTGCGTGGGACAGCTCGTGAACCGACTCCTGGACGTCGTCGACCTTCAGGAACCACGTGGCCGCAGAGACAAGCTGCACCTTTCCTCCTGTTTGCACCCGACATCGCCTGGTACCCACCTGGTGCCACGCTGGTCACTGGCTAGTGACTGTGAACACTGTCCCCTCTGCTTACAGGTCTTCTACAACTCCGATCCACCCTTGGATCCACCGCATCTCTTCTGGACCGACCGCCTGCAGCATGTTTGTCTTCAGGCTCCATTGAACAGATAGAAGAAACCCGACGCACTTCGAGACCTATGCACCCGCTTCCTGTGGGTGAGGTAAAGCTGGCACTCCGGTGCCCAAGTGTAGAGTAACATCTCTAGTGTCTGTGTTTCCAATCTTGAGTTTATAGTCCATCCGGAAGATCCCTTTTGCAGTAACTTTGTAACTTTTACGCACCCTTTGAAAACCTATGGGAGCACGCGTGTGACTATTTGCTCTGCACACGCAACCCGTGGACCTCCTGGTCACTAACTAAAGTTAGCTCCTTGTAGGCCCAGCGATTCTAGAGGCCCTAGGCCTTTTCCCTTTCCTGTTCGTGGTACTTATACCACTATTTTAGTATATGGTTCGAGTGGCCACCCGGGCCTATCCATATATAGTGCAACTTCTGTGTATTCTAACGTATTCTTGTTTAACGATTTGTGCTCCTGTGCTCATAAAGAGTCTAGGGGATACTTTGAGAAATAAATACATATATATTTTCAATATATATCTGTGTGGTGTCCTTTCATTGGTATAAAGGGGGGTTACATTTGGTAAAACAGCCTGCTTAACACGTTTCACGAGTTTAGCCTCAAAGACTGCTTAGCCTACGCTACCACTAGGGCAGCTAGTCTGAAAAGGTTGACTTACAACCACACCATAAGGGTTGCTTGGCATGGTACAAGGTGGTCACTTTAACTAGTGAACATCATATACCAGGCCAACTTCTCACAGTATTGTACAGACAGGTTGCGGAACACTAGAGGCACAGGTCACATGTCATAGCATAAGGACACACCACACACCTTGCCATGAAGGATTACATGTCAAGACTGATCACACATACATTGAGAGTATGCAGATATGTCCTTGTTTTGGAACTCCGTGTCGATGCATACATACACACCTTATGTCGGATTACACATGTGTGCTGGTGTGCAGAACAGTGTGCCATGCCCATCTACACACAGACACATGTTGGTTGCTGCAACTGCAGATGCATTTGACCAAACACCTACAGCAAACCTATGGGAACACATGACACACACATGACATAGCTACAGCGTGCAACGCGGGCATTGACTTGTCAGGGGTAACATTCCGTGTACCTGGCATCAGGGGACATTTGCGGGTGTCGGTGACTGTGCCATGCCAGTGACGCATGGCCCACCAAGTCTGTACTACATGCACACATGTCAAAGGAGTGAAGGGGATGTGTGGCACATGGGGCATCATCACATGTGACATGTGTACACAGCTCATCATACTTTAATTAGCTTCACACCTCAGGAGTATGATGCCACATCACAGCCTGACCCACCTGTGCCCGACACATGTACTACTGCACAGACAATGCCTTGATGTCCAGCCTTGGCCATGTATGACAGCTCAATTCCTTCCTGTGTGCCGCCTGTCACCACTGTCAGGTGTGAAACGCACCGTACATATGCTCTGAGGGGGTGTGTAGGGTCCCTATCACTAAAGGGAGTGCTGGCGTATGCGTACGCCATAGTGATACGGACCGTACACGCGTGTGTACGGTCCCTATCACTATGGTGGTGCTGGCGTATGCGTACGCCATAGTAGTTCGGACCGTACTCACGCGTGTGTACGGTCCCTATCACTATGGTGGTGCTGGCGTATGCGTACGCCATAGTAGTTTGGACCGTACACACGCGTGTGTACGGTCCCTATCACTATGGTGGTGCTGGCGTATGCGTACGCCATAGTAGTTCGGACCGTACACACATGTGTGTACGGTGCCTATCACTATGGGGGTGCTCGCATACGTGTACGCCATAGTACTTCGGACCGTACACACGCGTGTGTACGGTCCCTATCACTATGGGGGTGCTCGCGTACGTGTACACCATAGTAGTTCGGACCGTACACACGCATGTAGGGTCCGAACTACTATGGCGTACATGTACGCGAGCACCCCCATAGTGATAGGGACCGTACACACGCGTGTAGGGTCCAAACTACTATGGCGTACACGTACGCGAGCACCCCCATAGTGATAGGGACCGTACACACACGTGTAGGGTCCGAACTACTATGGTGTACACGTACGCGAGCACCCCCATAGTGATAGTGACCGTACACACGCGTGTAGGGTCCGAACTACTGTGGAGACACGTACGCGCGCACCCCCATAGTGATAGGGACCGTACACACGCGCGTATGGTCCGTTGAAATGCATTTGGGGTGCCCTAGGGCTGTGGAACGCACCTTACCTGTGTTGTAACATATGATTGACATAGGGGACACATGAGGGACAAGTATAGGGGCCTAAATGCATGCTGGTTGTCATGGAGACCGAGTTTCATGTTTGAATTTTGCATCATGTGGCCAGCAGAAGTCGGTTGGAGACAATATACTTTGTCGCAATGTGGTTGTTGACATTACATCATGCTCAATTTTAAAACCATGCAAAGCCTGTCACTGGGGTAGTTTTAAAGTGATTGAAGGACACGTAGGATGCAAATGTGACTGAGCCAATCACTCTGTACTCCTGTAAATGAAACAGGCCAGCAAGGAAGATATAAGGCAGCCAGGTCCCTTGAGAGAGCACTTGCCTGCACATCCTTTCATTCCACAACACTGCTGCTGCTTGTGATTCCTCTGGCACCATGTCCAGGTCTGTGGAGAGGGTCCAGCCATTCACCATGGAGGAGAATATGGCGTTGGTGGATGTGATCCTCCCACAGTACACCATGCTGTATGGTCGACCAGGGGAGCAAGTGAGTGCAGACTCCACTAGCTTTAACTGTGCCCCTTTTTGTGACTGTGACTTCTGGCATTGTGTCCAGGTGTGACAGACATGCAGGGTTCTTCATAGTGGTTCCCAGGGGGGGGGAAGGGCTCATGTCTCCCATGCAGAGCATGCTGTAGTTCAGAGCAGAGTGCAGAGTGCAGAGTGAGGTTTGTAGCGGCAGTTGCCAATGCCAGGTGATTGTTCAGTGCCTGTGTGTGTCTGTGTACTCTGCTGAGGTAGCGTAAGTGGGCTGGGGCATGTGACTGCTTAGGGGTACTGTTCAGATTCCTGGTGTAGCTTGGGATGCACAGTGTGAGCCTGCATCATTGATTGTGTTGCACCCCTCATGCCACCTGTGTACTTTCAATGGCACCTACTGCATTTGCCCATTCCCAGGACGATGATGTCACTATGACAAAGGTGCAACGAGTTGGCTGCATACTATGGCCAGTTCAAACATGCATAATTTGTAATTTGTGTGTCTCTGTATCATTGATAAGGTGGATTGATGTATTGTCACTTTTGCATCCTCACAGGTAGGCGTCTGTGCCAAGGGGGAGATCTGGAAGCAAGCCGTCAGTGCCGTGAGGAGGACGGACGGTCGGAAGCGGCGCCTAGCTCAGGTGAGGAAACGCTGGCAGGATATCCGGTGCTGGACGCGGAGGATCGCACGGGTCCTGCTGGGGGACTCACCTGAGAGCCACAAAAACCGTGGGCGCCGGCGTCTGACCCACATCCAGAAGCGTGTGCTGGCGGTGGTCTTCCCCGACCTGGACAGGTGCTTACTGGAGAAGCAGCAGCAGGAAGTGGGTAGGTACATGTGTGTTTGTTGTGTGTGACCAGCTTTTGGAAGTGCGCAGTTGCATGGATACACTGCCAGGGTTTATATGTGCAGTGCATATCCTGTTCCCCAAAGTAAAGCGGTGCTGTTCTTCCTCCCTTCCCCTCCTTGCCATGTGTTCCCTGGTCTGTGTGTAGTCACTCTTGCACAAGGTCATCTAGGCTGGCAGTTAATCCAAGTGCCCAATGCTTGCAGCATCATGTGTGGGGGTGGTGTGTAACAGGTTTTTGGACGTTGCCTGTGCCCTGGCCAGTTCTGTCATTGTGGGTCCATGTTAGTTGGCACTGATGCTGAGTCCCGACATGGGAGTGTGTGTTTCATGTGTACTGACTTACTGCCTGCATGTCGAATGTTGTGCCCTCTGACATGATGTGCTTGAGTGTGAGATATGCATCATGCAGGGATGTTGGCTTGTGTTCCAGTCATATCCATCCAGGGCCATGGAGTAGTGTGGCCACTACAGTCCCCTGGGGCACCTTTTCCTAGGTATCATGTGTGTCATCAGACAATGTGGACATTCTCTGTGTCTTCAGCATAGTTTGGGCCCTGTGGCATAGTACCCTGGCCTCATTATTATTCACGTATACTGTGCTACATGTGTCCACTGTACAGGGTGACCTAATTTAGCTGGTGCATACTCACAGGGGCCAGTGCCTGTGTGTCTTTGTACAACTATCTGATGATGGTTGTTTGTCAGTGATATATGTGGACAGGCGCACCAGGGGTAGTTTGTGTACGATCAGGATTTATTGCAGGCCATGTGTTTTCATCCCAGACCAAGAGGTGTAAGTACTTCCTCTGTCTCAATCACATTGTCTCAGGTAGGGGGGAGGGGGGGTTGGTGCGGGCAAGGCCTACATGTCCAAACCTGAAGTCTCCTTGCTCGGTCTGGCCAGTGTGTGATGTTTGTGTGCACAAACACTCAAGGTGCAGTGACCCAGTCATGTTGGCCATGGTTTTCAGTATTACCTTTGCAGCATGTCCCAAGAGTTGATAGACATGGTTCCTGCTCATCCCTTTCTTGGCTACGCTGTGTGTCGCAGATGCTGTGCTAGATTGTCCCCAGAGCCTGGCTCCTCTGTACAATTTGATATCAAGTTATTTACTATTGTGTCATGCTCTCCATATTTTTACAGTGGCATGGTGGGTCAACAAACTGTGTGTTGCAGGGACTACATATGTACCTTGTATTGTAGATGTTACTCTTGTTGCATTTCAGGCTATGCACTGTGACCTATGTAGAGTTGACTCATGTGACATATGTATGCAGGTTTCTGATTTCTCCTGTCTCTTCACCTTGCCCACAGCATCGTCGGGGGACTACGAGGGAGACACTGGCACGGACCGTGAGGATGGAGCGAGCACCAGTGCCATTAGTGCTGAGTTGGCTGGCACATCGAGTGGCACGGAGGCCGACGGGAGTGAGGCGGAGGACCTGTCCAGTAACACCACCGACTATGACGCTGACGGGTCCGAGGCTGATCTCCCAGAGGGGGCGGAGGCTGCTCCCACAGCTGACAGCAGCACTCCATCTCTACCCGCCCCCTCGATTCCAATCACCGGCCTCCCACTTGCTCGTGTCCCTTCCCGCCGTGCTAGGTCACCACGTGTCTCCTTCTTGCCAGGCACCGCACCCCCTGCCCCTGTCTCCACTGCTGCCACCAATGCCGAGTCTGTGGACATCCTGCGGCAGTTGCAGGTTGGTCAGACTGCGATGCTTAATGTCCTCCATGGCCACAGCCGAGTGCTCAACCAGATGGAGGCATACATGGAGGGCATTTCAGCTGCGCAGTCTGACCAACGCAACTTGCTGAGGTCCATAGACTCGACACTGACTGCAGCAGTGGGTCTCCTGCAGCGCTACGTCCCCCCCTACCCCTGAACCATCCACACTTCCCACTCCCATGCCTGTCCAAAGCACACCCAGACGTCCCCATGCACGCACCCCACCAGACACAGGCACCACACCACCAGGGAAGGCAAAGCGCACACCTCCTGGCAATAACACACAGGGTGAAGTAGGCACACACACTGGGTCGGGGGGGAAACGAAAGACACGCAGCCAGAGTGGAAGTCCACATTCCTCACGACCACCACCCTCCAAATCCACTCCCCTCAGCTCTCCTGGCCAAGAGTCGGACACAGGGTCAGTCCTGCCCAGTGTGTCCATCAGCCCCAGTGTGGCACCACCCCGCAAGCGGTGGAGGCAGGACACCGGCAGGGGAGTTGAGTCCCCCCCCTGTCCACACCCTCCACCAGTAGCACTGCGACCCATCCCTCCGACCCCCCCCCCTCCTTGGGGCCTGTGGTTCCTTCGGGTGCAGGGGAGACGCTGGGCGACCTGGCAGTAGTGTGGAGCGCCGTGCTCGACTCCACCTTTGGCGCTGCCCCACCCCCTGTGTTGGAGTCGTCCGTCCCTGCACCCACAACACCTACCCTTGCCCCTCCTGTCCCTGCGGTGCCTGGTCCTTCCCCCCCACATGATGCCCCCCCCTGTGGATGACAAGGCAGTCTGAATTGTGCAGGCAAGCTAGGGGACACGCATCCCAATGTGTCCCCCACCTGGATTGGAACTATGGACTGCCCTATGGGCCTTGTGCATATGGAACTTTTCATACAATACATTTTAGAACATTGCTGAATAAAGCTATTTTATTTTCCTTGGCACACGAATGCTTTTCTGCCGTTGCTGTTGGTGGTGCTGCTCCATGATTTGGGGTGGCGATAATGTGTTAGGTGTCTGGGATATGTTGTAGTGGGCTGGTCGTGGGGTGGACCCTGTTATCTGTGTGCCATCACACGGTATTTGCTATCAAACTTTGCTCATGTAAGCTGTTACTGCATGGTGACATTGTCCCAAGGCGTGTACCTTCCTCTGTGGACCCTGACATCTTCCCTGAAGGGTGTTGTGAAGACATTTGCTGGGTGTATGACGGACCCCTTCAACTTTGGCCATGCATGCTGGGCAAGGTGTCCACCTGCATCATTTGTGGCTTCCTTGGGGGTCACTGTACTTGTGACTGGAGTATATTGACATGACTTCATGTGTACATGTTACCTTTTCTGCACTATGCATGTGTGTACTCGCACACATGTGTTTCGTGTTCTGCTGGGTCTTTGAGCACCTGACTGACAATTGTGGGCATTGTATCTGTGGGTACTCCACCCCTTTCTTTCCATGGGCACAGCTGGGAGGACTCTCACCCACCCCTCCTGTGTCTGCGCACTGCTGGGAGTGATAGGCACCCACCCCTCCTATGTCTGGGCACTGCTGGGGGGACTCTGCACCCACCCCTCCTGTGTCTGGGCACTGCTGGGAGGACTCTGCACCCACCCCTCCTATGTCTGGGCACTGCTGGGGGGACTCTCACCCACCCCTCCTGTGTCTGGGCTCTTCTGGGAGGACTCTCACCCACCCCTCCTGTGTCTGGGCACTGCTGGGAGTGATAGGCACCCACCCCTCCTATGTCTGGGCACTGCTGGGGGTCCTCGGCACCCACCCCTCCTATGTCTGGGCACTGCTGGGAGGACTCTGCACCCACCCCTCCTGTGTCTGGGCACAGCTGGGAGTGATAGGCACCCACCCCTCCTATGTCTGGGCACTGCTGGGGGGACTCTGCACCCACCCCTCCTATGTCTGGGCACTGCTGGGAGGACTCTGCACCCACCCCTCCTATGTCTGGGCACTGCTGGGGGGACTCTGCACCCACCCCTCCTGTGTCTGGGCACTGCTGGGATTGATAGGCACCCACCCCTCCTATGTCTGGGCACTGCTGGGAGGACTCTCACCCACCCCTCCTGTGTCTGGGCACTGCTGGGAGTGATAGGCACCCACCCCTCCTATGTCTGGGCACTGCTGGGAGGACTCTCACCCACCCCTCCTGTGTCTGGGCACTGCTGGGAGTGATAGGCACCCACCCCTCCTGTGTCTGGGCACTGCTGGGAGTGATAGGCACCCACCCCTCCTGTGTCTGGGCACTGCTGGGAGTGATAGACACCCACCCCTCCTATGTCTGGCCATGTACGCTCCATGCATACACGGGTGGGGGTACGCTCCGGACATACACTGGTGGGGTGGCAGTACGCTCCATTCATACACGTGTGGGGGTACGCTTCATACATACCCATACCCACGCTCTGCGGGCCTGGGTATGGGCCGTACCCATGCCTTTGGAACATGGGTACGGTTCGGACCCCCAATGTTGGCGTGCCGTAGGGGTCCGCGCCGTACCCAGCACTTCAGAGCGTGGGTACGGGCCATACCACGCACACACCTACGTCACCCCAACAATGGCTGTACGACCCGTACCCACGTTCGGAAGGCCTGGGTACGGGCCGTACCAGCATTGTTGGGGTGATGTAGGGGTACGCGTGGTCCGACCCGTGCCCACGCTCTGAAGGCCTGGGTACGGCGCGGACCCCTACGGCACCCCAACATTGGGGGTCTGCACCATACCCACGCTCTTCAAGCATGGGTACGGTGCGGACCCCTACGACACCCCAACATTGGGGGTCCGCACCGTACCCACGCTCTTGAAGCATGGGTACGGTGCGGACCCCCAATAGGGTGCCGTAGGGGTGCGCACCGTACCCGGGCCTTCTGGGCGTGGGTACGGGTCGGACCACGCGTACCCCTACGTCACCCCAACAATGCTGGTACGGCCCGTACCCAGGCCTTTTGAACGTGGGTACGGGTCGTACCACCATTGTTGGGGTGACGTAGGTGTGTGCGTGGTACGGCCCGTACCCACACTCTTAAGGCGTGTGTACGGTACGTACCGGATTTGTTGTGTTGGCGGTTCGCGTCATCACCCACTTCCGTTGTGGCGGACGCTTGCATTGCTGGACACGCCCCAACCCCCTCGAGGTGACCAGGCCATGGAGGTCAGGTATGTGCAGGGCATGTATGACTTGTGACATGGGTGGGGGTTTGGTTTCCTGCCCCTGCCCCCCCCCCCTTTGCCCCTGGGTGTGATTCTGACCTTCTGCGGCATCTGCGTCGGTACCTGTAGAGCAGGTGGACTGCTATGAGGGCTGGGATGACACGTAGGTTCGGGTCCATGGCTGTGCGTCGCGTACAGGTGCTCCTTGTGCGCGTCGTCCTGATTTCCCGGCAGTTTTTGGCAGCCGGAAAATATAATCCGTGCGGGGTGACGTCGGTGCGGATCGTACTTCCTGGTTCGTGAAACGCAGCCTGAAGGCGTGCCGACGTCACGTCGTAGCATTCCCGGATCACATTTGTATGTATATTTTCGTCGGTCGGTGTTTTGTACGATTCGTACGGAAATGGTGTTTCCATGCGAATCGTACTAGCATTTTTGTAATGTTTTTTTACCGGGTACGAGTCGGACGGAGAAAATGCTCCGTCCGACGGTTCGTACCCGGTTTCTCCAGGATCCGAATCGGCCCCAAAATGTCTCGCCAGACCAGCGCATGCGCTGGGTCAGGCGAGACCTAAAAAGTAGTTGTGTCATTTTGTAGATGGGAGCATGTATGCTGCACATGCCTACAAAATGAAATGGCCAGCCTTGTCAAAGGTTTTTTTTTTTTAATTATGTAGCAATGCTGCACAGCATTCAGGATGATGTGCACCATGGCTAAAAATTATTGGTAAATCCAATCGGTATCAAAGGTGAATGCTTGTCACTGTTGATTTACATGATATCACTGTAAAAATTGCCTGGAGCAAGTGCAGGTTCAAACAGTCCTCCATATCTGGCAAAACACCTAAACAGTGTGTCTTTACAAGTTTGACACGCTATCGATTTGAAGACAATCAAACACCAACAGCAGACCTGTTAACCACACCTCACACACAGTTTCAACCATGTAGAGCCTGGTGCACTTCTTTTCCAGTATCAGCCATTGTTTGATACCACTGCCAGGTAGAAACCAAGGGGCATATTATCAAGAAACGGCGTTAAAATTATCACCGCTTTAGTGGCAGAAAACTGCCGCTAAAGCGGCGATAATGGGCTTCATAATATGCCCTTGAGAATTCCCATAGAAGCCCATGCTCTGGAGTCAACATGGGTGTCTATTGGAATTCTCTGCGGCAATAATTTTAACGCCGTGCTTGATAATATGCCCCCATTTTTTTAAAGAGGTGGAACGGTGCACCCGACAATATAACAGTACACAAATCCTCAGTTGTGATAAAAAAATATTCTTCTTTTATTTCATTTTCATGAGAAAAATTCCCATTAAATGAAAATCCATCCAACATGTTTCATTCAAACAAGCATTTGAACTTTGTCAGGGCTGTGTATAGTATACAAAAACATATATAATAAGCCGTACACTAACATAAATGTGAACAAGAAACAATAGAGTACATTTAAAAACAGACAAGTCACAAAATAAAAGAACATTGTGTACAATAACACAAATCAAAATAACAATCAGAATACAATAAATCCATAACCACGGGACTAAATATCCCTGAACCAATGCAGGAGCTAGTGTGCAAGGAAACCCCACCAAAGAAGGGAACCTGTTCTGTTGCTATCAAACATTCCTTAAAATTGGTAAACACAGATCAGATGAATGAATCAATTAGGCTAAATACAAAATTGAACAGTGTCTAGCTGATATTTACTATAATCAATATGATCATTTCATGCCTATGCCACTCCACCAGTACTTCCATCATTTGTAATATCTTTAATGTCTTAGTATTTGTCACGCATTGCAACTTTTTATTTCCAATAATTATTTTGCAAATCCTACGTTATATTTACTTTCCACCATATATGGGTGGAGATTATATATTGGTAGAGATACCTCTAGTATCGTAATATTCTTTATACTTCTGGTACGAAATTAGTGATAGCATTCTCCAAATTCATTGGTCAAATCAAGCAAAGTTTCATATGGATAATCTCCATATTCCTGAGCCAAGCCCCTCAAAAAACATATAAAGCTGGTACAATAATAAATGGGGTAATGGTGTCCCCTATTTGATACCTGGAGAAATGGATTTAGATTGATTTAAGATTAAGGCTCCCTGTTCTCCGTTTTTACTGATTTTTAAAGATAAATACAGACAGGAACTATTTATTTTCTTGTCTGTATTTATTTTTAAGTGTGGATAAAAACAGAAATTGGATGTTTTTTGAGTGATTCTAAAAACACTTTGACATGACTGCCAGGCCAATAACTATATGGATTGATAGGTAAGGTGGTTAAAAAAAGAAAATAATTTTAGTAAAGAAGCTTAAACAGCAGTAGATATGCACATGGCTGATACTGAAATGTTCATATTTCCTTATAAGTGCATTGGTTTATCTTCTGCGGTGTTCATACCACTGAAACCTGGCAGGCACTCAAGCTTGCAAACTAGAAAAAGAGCTTAATTCAGCACTCTCAAAAACAGGTACAGATCTCCAAATTGTAGTGGATACGTATAACCATCGCAAGTTATATAATAAACTTCATTTTATAAAATTATTCAAAGTACACCAATGATATCCTTTCTCTAAGTATAGAGAGTCACAAAAAGTCCACAGATTTGTTGTTCAACTTGTTGGTTTATTTTCTTGGTATTCCCAGCAAGGATTTTGCCAGCACGTGTTTCGTCTAAACATAGACATTTTCAAGGCGACTCCAAGTCATCAGTCCAGACGTTTCTAACATGTATATTCCAGTAGCAACGTCTTAAATGATGACGAAAAGTAGAGTCTCCTAAGAGTATCGTTTCCAAATAATGTCACTGTGTGTGCGAGTTGTATTGGAATCCCGCTAATGCCTATTGGAAAGGCAGCTCCAGAACAACACTGTCCGGTTTTATGGAGGTCACTGGTTGGTATCCTCCGTAAGGCAATGGTATAAGTAAAAAAAATAAATCAGGAATAACCTGCTGCCAATCACCGCGTTAGGATCCGCGGGGACTAAATCTGCGTTGTCCACTTGTATGGAGATCCGTGATAAGCTTGCTCTCCGATATGCACTATCCTCAAGCCTGACTACGGGTCTGTATTGCCCGCACAATAGTGTCCCCTATATGATACCTGGAGAAATGGATTTAGATTGATTTAAGATTAAGGCTCCCTGTTTTCCGTTTTTACTGATTTTTAAAGATAAATACAGACAGAAACTGTTTATTTTCTTGTCTGTATTTATTTTTAAGTGTGGATAAAAAAGGAAATTGGGTGCTTTTTGAGTGATTCTAAATACACGTTGCCTTGACTGCCAGGCAAATAACTATGTGGATTGATAGGTAAGGGGGTTAAAAAAGAAAAGTATTTTAATAAAAAAGCTCAAAAAGCAGTAGATATGCACATGGCTGATACTGAAAGGTGCATATTTTCATATAAGTGCATTGGTTTATCTTCTGCGGGTGTTCATAAAACCTGGTAGGCATTCAAGCATGACTGCATATGTATTGGTTAAATAAATGTTGTAATATACCAGTTTCCTCTTTATTTTTTTCACAAAGCCCATAATAAATACGGATAAATACAGATGAAGTTGACAAACAATAAATATGGATAAATTCAGACAGAAATGTCAAAAAAATAAATACCATAAAACCGGGAGCTCTTTTTATGATTCACCATTAAATAAACCAAAAACATATTACAGTCATTAAGATTACAGGTAAGCGCTCTGTGCAATCACCTTGTGCTGTGTCTCATTTATGCCAAAAATGCACACATCCATGGTTCACATGTCCATATCTGTCTACCAAGGTGATCAAAACAACCCAGATCTGCAGATCCCCACCTTGTGTCATCTGTAATCTTCATGCGATCTGCATGATCTGAGCACAGGTGACAAAATAAAGTCTTAAACATTCATGTGGCTCACACAGCACCATCCCAAAACCGGTGTGCAGACAGGAAACGCAATGATTTCTGTCTGTATTTATCCGTAAAAATCAGTAAATACGAAAAACAGGGAGCCTTAAAAAAGAGCCCCCTATTGCAAAGTCCTAGTAGGACAGCACAATCACGTAACATTCCCAGGAGTCTTCAAACCATGGTACATGGATGCCCACTGCTCTCCCGGATCTTCGCAGTTATCGGCTAATAAATAAACGGGTTAACCCACATGGGTGGGCACGCCGTAAGAAAGCCCCTCCACCAAATTGTAAATGCGGGCCACTTTTTTAGGTATCTGAGTCCAGTGGCGGCTCCTCCACTATGGCGGAAGAGCGACGGCCCACTGCTTTCTCGCGGTGCGACAAGCAAAAACATAAAATTATAATAACTTTTAAGCATTGCCATTTAATGTTTCCTTTGCAGGTGGGGCTGCTCTGCTAACGGAGCAGGGCAGGAGAGGGGTTCTTGGCTGACTCCTATGTGTGTAATGACTGTTTGGTCGGCCCTCTCGAAGGTGGGCCGGAAGGTGCCCCTTCCTGCACAAAAACAATCCTCCTTACAATGCAGGCACCCTTTCACCGTGGTGCAAGGCTGCCTACAATGGTGGTAAGCTTCTTAAAAGGGCGCCAGCTCAGGGGAAAAGGCAGAAATGCACCGTATTAACTTTAATACAGCGCATTACTGCCCTGTCCCTGTTATGCAGTGCAGTGCTGCACTGCGTGACTTGGCCATAAATATGGCCCTTAGTTTATGTAAGGCTTCATGCATACATATCATTCGAAGGGGCTATTTTCGATTAACAAGGTATCTCTGACCCATTAAGTATCAATCTTTGCTAAATCCTCAACTCATCAATTCCAGGTCTGAAGGATGGTTCTTGCTGGCTGATTGAAGAACTGAAATAGCAGAGGCCAACAGGTCATGTATGAAGTTCTTTAAAATCCATAACCTGTGCCTCCACCCACCAGCAATGATCTAGCTCCTTCCACTCCAGGCACTATACCCTACCCTATGAAACACTGTATGGAATTCGAGTTTACATCCAGGGAGAACAACCTGGTCAATGTGCAAGATCACTCTTCTGAACTTTCTTTGGGATCATTTTTTAGGTGTTTTATATAGCAGCAACATACCACCACCTATCCGCTTCAGAGTTCTCGGAGATACTTCAAGCATACAGGGATTCCGAATCAAGGCGTATTCAGAAATAACAGCAGTGTGGGCAGTGTGCATCATGGGTTGAACAGTGGGAGTTGATTCTCTGCCCCTGGAGAGCCAGGAAAAGCGCCTATTGATCCCCCTATTCTAACAACCAGGTTCTATATGTAATTGGTCTACGTGAGACTAAGGCTGTTCAGATGAAAGTGAGATCTGGTCAATTCTCCAGACCGGGAGTCTTCTCAGAGCAGAAGTGCTGCAGCCAATATTAGAGGTGATAGAGGCCAATCATGAGGGCTACCTACTCACCTACAGATTTCAATATGCCAATATATTTGTGTTTTCCCAATTCCAGCATTTAGTGAACCTTACAAGGATATATGCCCCGTACACAAGTTGGCACTGGTGAACTGCACATATATGTTTGCTCTACCATTGAGTGAAGTGTATAAATACACTATTTCCTTACCTAAAACACTTGGAAATAAATTCTGCACACACACCACCAGCCATTAATTCCACCGTCCAACTATGTGCCTCCCCACTGTTCCATCCTGTCATTCTACATCACCATCATATACAGCTATCACAAATCCAGACAGCTTTACACACTCACTACCAATTCAACAAAAACGAATAAACATCCTCACTCATGAACCACAACATGAAGCACACACACTTCAACCTATTTCCAACATACACAGTCAGCTGGCATTGCAGATCTTCTCTTTAGAACATGCCTCACCCCTATATCTTTCTCCTGTGGTGAGGCAAGAGGTGTGGCGCCGCGGCCAGGGCGACTGACACCGGAATCTGGGGATCATGGTTCGATCCCTGGTGCCAGCGGCAGACTAGCCCAGCACCATGTGACTATGGGAAATAGCTTGCTTAATCTTCCCGACGGCCCCCAGTGCCTAGAGACCCTTACGGGTGATTGTTCGCGCTTTACAAATGTGGATATTATTAAATCATCCTGGTCAGCCATAGCACCTTGTCCTGCCCACCTAAAATAGGTGGTAGCTCCACAATCATTCTGAAACTCACTGTTTCTGTTACTTCACAGCCCATCAGATTTTGTGTAATAGGTGCATCCACGCGGGCTGTGAAGAACACAGTGGGTTCTAGATGTTTGATGAAACCCTGTGTAATGAGCAACAATCAAAACAGATTAGTGACTCAATAAGACACATTGATTGTCAAGTGTATTCTCCCTGTTGTTGTTTCTCAGATACCTGGTTTTGTTTTTGTGTTTGATGTTTTTATTTTTATGTAATGAATTGGTTCTCAGTGTGAACTAGAACTGGAAGAATAACATTTTTGTTTAAATAAAAAGAACCCTTTGAGCATTTGTTATATTTATATAAATTGCTGTTTTAATGAGATTCGATGATTTTCCAATAAAGTGATAATAATATCAAATATATGTGTGGTAATCAAACCCCAACAAAACCGGTGATAAATACATAACATGAAGTGTGAGTTGAATAAGAGTGTATAGGGTATGAGTGATTGGTTAAACAGGTTCTAAGGGAAGCTATTATTTGACTTGATAATCAAATCACATAACTATGAAATTATTCAGAGTCCTGATTGGTCACCCTGCTAATCCATCAGCACCATCACCTTGGTAGGGGCCCTTGCTGCAAATCATGGCCCCCCAGCTCCCCAGTTCATTGTGAAATCCAGTGCCCCTGCTGCCATATCCGTAGAACATATTATTGCTGCCACTGGTACTGACAGGGATTTGCTATTACTCAAAGACATTATCACACACCAATCGCAGCAGAAACATACTCGACAAATGGAGGCACTGTGTGTCAAAAACGCTTGATCTACAGTAATTCTGCAAGTTTCATGGTGGTACAGCCATTACCAAATCAGTCATACTGCCACAAATTCTATAGCACACCAGTGCTTAATTTGAGCCAGTGGTTTACGGTACTCATCACCGACACTTAATTGTCAACACCGGCACTGGTGACAGTCTGCCACATGGTGGCGCTGTTGGCTAATTTAGAGATGACCACAAAAACAGTTCATTTTCAATTCAATATACATTCAAAATGACTATCACTTGCCGCCCAAACCATTCTTATACCTTTGGGAGCCTGGAATAGTCCAAATTGTCACACGTGTAGGAGTGTGATGGCAAGTAGTTGTGTTGTTACAATCATTGACAGCAATGTGTGGTGCAAGCTGAAGTGGCCTCCTGTCATGAGCCCTGACACTTACGCGTTTTACAAACTAAGTACTGTAGGACACTCTTAGACCTCTAGTACTATTGGGTTGGAAATCCCAGCTCTGGGCACAAATTTGACGCCTGCGTCAAAATCTCAAGATGCATCTTATTTTACCACAACATTCAAGGGGGCTTTCCTCTTGCTAAAAATGACGCAAAAGTGGTGCAAGAGGGTTGTAAATAAGCCCCAAGGTTTCCCCTTACAACAAACAAATGATGGACGGAATGCTGACAATGCAAACATTCTCCCCCAGTCAAGAGATCTGGGTTAAATCCATCGTTCTTTTGCCCACTACACCACCCCAGTTTAGACATGGCCATATGCAAATCAGTCTTGACCCTGTGCCTCATGGGAACAGTCCAGCCCGAACTGCCAAGCCATGTCTTCCCTGGACCGGAATCAAGCATCCTAGGACCGGTTTCTGGCTATCAGCCGTCATCAGCCAGGATAGCTTGACTCCAGTGGCGTAGTGAGCACGGGTCCCACGTCTGGGAATACCCATCCCACTTAGGGCGAAAAGCGTTACAACAAACAAATGATGGACGGAATGCTGACAATGCAAACATTCTCCCCCAGTCAAGAGATCTGGGTTAAATCCATCGTTCTTTTGCCCACTGCACCACCCCAGTTTAGACATGGCCATATGCAAATCAGTCTTGACCCTGTGCCTCATGGGAACAGTCCAGCCCGAACTGCCAAGCCATGTCTTCCCTGGACCGGAATCAAGCATCCTAGGACCGGTTTCTGGCTATCAGCCGTCATCAGCCAGGATAGCTTGACTCCAGTGGCGTAGTGAGCACGGGTCCCACGTCTGGGAATACCCATCCCACTTAGGGCGAAAAGCGTTACAACAAACAAATGATGGACGTAATGCTGACAATGCAAACATTCTCCCCCAGTCAAGAGATCTGGGTTAAATCCATCGTTCTTTTGCCCACTACAGCACCCCAGTTTAGACATGGCCATATGCAAATCAGTCTTGACCCTGTGCCTCATGGGAACAGTCCAGCCCGAACTGCCAAGCCATGTCTTCCCTGGACCGGAATCAAGCATCCTAGGACCGGTTTCTGGCTATCAGCCGTCATCAGCCAGGATAGCTTGACTCCAGTGGCGTAGTGAGCACGGGTCCCACGTCTGGGAATAACCATCCCACTTAGGGCGAAAAGCGTTACAACAAACAAATGATGGACGGAATGCTGACAATGCAAACATTCTCCCCCAGTCAAGAGATCTGGGTTAAATCTATCGTTCTTTTGCCCACTACACCACCCCAGTTTAGACATGGCCATATGCAAATCAGTCTTGACCCTGTGCCTCATGGGAACAGTCCAGCCCGAACTGCCAAGCCATGTCTTCCCTGGACCGGAATCAAGCATCCTAGGACCGGTTTCTGGCTAACAGCCGTCATCAGCCAGGATAGCTTGACTCCAGTGGCGTAGTGAGCACGGGTCCCACGTCTGGGAATACCCATGCCACTTAGGGCGAAAAGCGTTACAACAAACAAATGATGGACGGAATGAGGCACAGGGTCAAGACTGATTTGCATATGGCCATGTCTAAACTGGGGTGGTGTAGTGGGCAAAAGAACGATGGATTTAACCCAGATCTCTTGACTGGGGGAGAATGTATGCATTGTCAGCATTCCGTCCATCATTTGTTTGTTGTAACGCTTTTTGCCCTAAGTGGGATGGGTATTCCCAGACGTGGGACCCGTGCTCACTACGCCACTGGAGTCAAGCTATCCTGGCTGATGACGGCTGATAGCCAGAAACCGGTTCTAGGATGCTTGATTCCGGTCCAGGGAAGACATGGCTTGGCAGTTCGGGCTGGACTGTTCCCATGAGGCACAGGGTCAAGACTGATTTGCATATGGCCATGTCTAAACTGGGGTGGTGTAGTGGGCAAAAGAACGATGGATTTAACCCAGATCTCTTGATTGGGGGAGAATGTATGCATTGTCAGCATTCCGTCCATCATTTGTTTGTTGTAACGCTTTTCGCCCTAAGTGGGATGGGTATTCCCAGACGTGGGACCCGTGCTCACTACGCCACTGGAGTCAAGCTATCCTGGCTGATGACGGCTGATAGCCAGAAACCGGTTCTAGGATGCTTGATTCCGGTCCAGGAAAGACATGGCATGGCAGTTCGGGCTGGACTGTTCCCATGAGGCACAGGGTCAAGACTGATTCGCATATGGCCATGTCTAAACTGGGGTGGTGTAGTGGGCAAAAGAACGATGGATTTAACCCAGATCTCTTGACTGGGGGAGAATGTATGCATTGTCAGCATTCTGTCCATCATTTGTTTGTTGTAACGCTTTTCGCCCTAAGTGGGATGGGTATTCCCAGACGTGGGACCCGTGCTCACTACACCACTGGAGTCGAGCTATCCTGGCTGATGACGGCTGATAGCCAGAAACCGGTTCTAGGATGCTTGATTCCGGTCCAGGGAAGACATGGCTTGGCAGTTCGGGCTGGACTGTTCCCATGAGGCACAGGGTCAAGACTGATTTGCATATGGCCATGTCTAAACTGGGGTGGCTTAGTGGGCAAAAGAATGATGGATTTAACCCAGATCTCTTGACTGGGGGAGAATGTATGCATTGTCAGCATTCCGTCCATCATTTGTTTGTTGTAACGCCAAGGTTTCCCCAGCACAGTTTTCGCCGGGTAATGTCTGGTTGAATTTGCAGATGGAAAAATAACAATGCAACAGCCTCAGTCTAGCGCCTCGGAACAGTTTTTTTGTGTTATTCCCCATACTCAAGAGCAGCGCAGGCAATTATGTGGCATTGATTGCTCACATTGCGGTATCGGTATTTATTGGGTATCTGTTGTGTTGCGGGCTCTAGGCCCACATGCTGTGCAATGACGGACACCGACACCGTGACTATCGTTTTACAACTGGCCACGAGCACGTGCACTCGGGCTCTTTAATAGCCAGGTCACGTCACTCGTGACACTGGTGGTGAATGGGTGTGGGGTGTGTGTGTGCCCACTCCCATAGGGGAGTGGCTACTAAACCAGTGCCTGTCGAGACACTAGAACGTGTCTCGCAGGACACAACATTCCTCCAAAATTTTTATAAAACAAAAGCTCTATTGTTCAACCTGTAAGGATAAACAGTAATGCAATATACACCACAGGGTCTATCAGATTCTCTGGTCAGGCATCAGGAGGACAGTGGACAAAGACTGGTGACTTCGACTGTGGCATGATGATCTCCGCAGGTATTCATCATTTAACCTGATTGGTTCAGGACACAAACTCTTGCAGGAAGATGTCATCTGCGCACCAATGACGTGCCGGTGTAAGCATGTCCTTTAGTTCCACGTAGCTTGCGTCCGCTGACCGGGATGATGGTATGTGGTGAGTAACAATAGTTCTTTAAATGGGTGCATCAAGATCATGGTGGGAGCCCATGGTGAAAGTTCACTGGATGACTTCTGTATCGTCTGAAGTCTCTCTTAGGCTGTCTTGCTGTGTCCAGTGACCTGTCGGTGGGGCAGCGTCTCTTCCAGCTCTCCCGCCTGGGGAGGCCCTTCGTCGGGCTTGCCACGGGACTGCTGGTAGGCTGCGATGGGGCTGCGTGTGTGCCGGCTGGGGGCAGCTGCGAACCCGCCGAGGAGCCAGTAGCCAGTAGCCAGTCTCTCGCACAAACCTCAAGGGTGTGTGGATCTTGGTCAGGACATGCTCTCGCTGCCACATTTCAGGTGCAGACCAGGTTAGCAGACAACCTCTGAGTCTTCTTGCTGTCTAAGTTGGCGCTAGTGTAGGACTCCACTCCATGTGTATTCAAGATGGTTTTGTGTGACGCACTTGATTGAAGACTGGCGTGATGGCATGGCCAGTCGTGTGTTGAATCTGGGCAATGGCTGGTGATGACTTGCTTTGATGATTTCAGGCTTTCAGTCTGAAGTCGATCACCTGAGGCAGGGGCGGCCATGTGCCTCCACATTCTCTGGGAAGCACTTGCATTCATGTATTTAGGCTTCTTGGGCTGTCGGGACTTTAATGACAGAGGGGTGAGGAACACGTTGTGAAACATGAGGCATGAGACTCAGTTCGTGCAGGCTGTGCGGCTTACCCTCGGCCTCCCGCTGTGCGGTTGCCAGTTCCATTTCGGGTTGTCCCCCTCTTCCCTTGTTGTCGCTGTGTCAGGACTCACTCCTGTTGTAGCATGGGTTTCTTTATCGTCCGGCCTTGCCAATCAGGACTTCCCCTTCTGACCTCAATTGGTTGTCCAATTCTTGGTGCGAACCCTCTGGTCACACTTCCACGTTTCTTGCTGAGTGCGGTGTCATGCACATGGCACTGATGATGTAGCTGCCATTGGGCCTGGACGACAGGGGGCGATGATTAACGAGGTGAGGAGGTTTCTGGATGAACGTCGTAGCCACGTGACCCTCTTCTGAGTCTTCTCTCGCACCACTGGCATTTGCGGCCAGGGGCAGGGATGCCGTTCGACGCCAACTGCCGACCCTCGGGGCTGAATGGTCTCACTGTGAAGCGAGGGGAGCAATGCGGTTTGTGCTTGCTGCGGCTTACGTGTGGTTCTCCCTTGGTGCTGTCGCCAGGGCCGTCAGTCCGCCTTGGTGGCTGTCTGGTGTCGTTAGAGGTGTTCTTGGCTTGTGGAGCTACGAGTCCTCGTGCTTCTCCTCTCGTTGTCTTTGACGCACCTACGTTTGTCCATCTCTTCTGGGTGCCACGATCTCCACTCTTCTTCTGCTTCTCATCCGGGTGCAATGATATGCACCATGTTTTGACACGGCCAACGGGGCCTTTGAACTTCAATGGTCTCCGGACCACTCAGGCGAACCTTCAGTCGCTCTTCTCGGCTGCATTGCAAGCAGCCACTCATCTGGGGTGCTCCTTCTTCAGGCAGCTTCTTGATACTCCTACTCCAGGTGTTCCCTCTACAGGGAATGGCTTCCACGGGCAGTGGTGAGCTGTGGTGGTGGCTGGCCACTCGTAGTGTACGACTCTCCTCTCTTCAGCCTTGGGTCACTGATGACTCCTGCTGAGGCAGTGTGAGGGAGAACACAGTGCTGCGTTTGGCCCCTTCTGGGCTCCATTGCTGTAGCTGCTGTGGAGATGTAGGGGATCTCCCTGCTGAGTCCAGCAGTGCTTCTTTGCTTAGGAGAGGTCTCTTTCCCTCCTGGGCATTTGCCCGTGTTGATGTGCTTCTGGGTGCATGTGGCACGCACTTCGGACGGCGCCATCTTCGTCGTCTGTTTGGGCGCCTTCTTCTGGCACCTCGCATGCCTGCTGGTCCTCCCTGCGGTGTTAGTCATCCACCGCTAGGGGCGTGTGGCGCGTTCTTCTCATTTGGGATGGTTTGGGCCGCCGCTGATGCACCAGCATTTCTTTTCCCTTCGGCAGGGATGGCCATCTTGAGACTTTGGTGTCTTGTGGATCCTCCATCCTTGCTGGTGGTAGCGGTCGTTGGCGTTGCTGCATTGGGCCCCCTGTTTTGGCTTAATCTTGCGTGACGGCGCATGTGAGCAGTCTCTATCTGTCAACCTGACAGGCAACCTGTAGGGCATGTGGCACTCTCTTGATCAGTCTATTACTATGATGTCTTGAGCAGGGCTCAGTGCCTCCCACTCTTTCCTGTTTCTTGTGGTTGGACTGCGCAGTGATCTGTTCAGTGGATTAGTGCTGCAGGGTCTCACTGTTCAGCCTCTTGTGGTGGTGACCTTTTGCTGAATCCTTCACACTGGACTTTCCAGGGCATCGCATCCTAGACTTGTGTGTGCACCTGGCTGTTCTCTTGGCAGAGGCTTTGTGCAGGGGTTGGAAATCTCTTCCCTTGTTCTCATTGTGGCCACGGAGCTCGTGTGGCTAACATCCTTGAGTAGACTACTGGTGCTGTTGTCAGCGGTGCTTTTGTTCCTTCCCTCATGTGGGCTTGCAGATGCCGGCTGCTCCCGAGGTCTTTCCCCCTTGCTAGTTTCTCTTGTGGCTCCTTGTTGGGGTTACCAGTCTCTTCCTCTGGGGATATGGCCTGCGGCTGTGGCTCTTTCACTACCACCTGTGCCTATTTGCTGCTTTGGTCTTCCAGGTGCAGTGCTGGCGTTTGGCGTCTCTAACCTCTGTCCTGGACTTCAGGAGCATTAACTCACTTGGCCAATAGGTGGCAGTGTTGCTCGTCCTTTCCTCTCACCTCGGCAGTGTCTCCCACTGCTGCGGGCTTCGCAGCCTCTTGCTCACCCCTTCCTGAGCAGGGTACCTTTAAGCAGCGGGACTGTCCCCCCCAAGGCAGTAACTGTTATTTTTCTTTCTTTTATTTCCTTGTGCACCTCTGCTGGGTGCAGCTGCACTTACTGCCGTGCCTGGCAGCCCTCGTGCGCTGTGACTTTTGTCAGTAAAGGGCGCCTGTACCAACTGTTCTTGCAGCGCTCCTTTGGCTTCAGCAGCTCTCCTTGCGCTGCAAGCCACACTTCACTGTCCGCCTTCACTCTCGCAGCCGCTCCTGCCGCTGTCTTGTAGTCTTATTGCCCCACCAGCGCTCAGGCCTCTCAGAATGCTCTGTCCTTTTCCACCAGCGCGCTAGTCCTAGGGGTGGAGCACTACCGCGGACGGCTGCTCCTCTTCACACACGCCGGATACTTTCTTCTCGGCTGCACCAAAGCCCTCGGCTGTCTCCCAGGCCACACAGGGGCGGGCAGATGCCACATGAGGACTCCATCTGCACTACAGTGAGCGTCCTGCTCTTCCGTCTATCCCGATTGGTAGCCGGGCCTCGCTGCCAGTCTTCGCCGCTCGCCTCACATTCACACGCTGTATGGGCTGCAGCCTTTTTCACTCACTACGCTGGGCGCTAGCTCGGACGGCAGGGACCGCCGGCTTTCTTCTTCGCGGGGGCGGGGTGGGTTTCCGCGACCTCCGGCTGGAAGTCACTCTTTGTCGCGCTGCGGCCCTCACAACCCCTTCACGTCTCTGGGCTTACCTCCTGCCCTGCGTGGCATCACGACCAATGTGGGTGGGCTCCGCTCGGCTCGCTCTTCAGTCGGGCGTCAGTGGGCAGATGACAGGGGCAGGCATGCCACCGGCCCCAAGACTCCCCGCTTGGGCCCTCTTCTTTTGTGTGCTGCTGCGCGCTAGCAGGTACACCAGGTGCGGGGTGGGCACCCGATCACCTTCCTCTTTACCCTGGGGCTTTGGATGCCGCTGGTCCTCTAGGGTCAAGCTACACTTCCCCCACCAGGACCTGGGGAGCGGTCACCACCGCACACGTGGGATAAGACCCACTTGTCGCCAAATGTTGTGTTGTGGGCTCTAGGCCCACATGCTGTGCAATGACGGACACCGACACCGTGACTATCGTTATACAACTGGCCACAAGCACGTGCACTCGGGCCCTTTTATTAGCCAGGTCACGTCACTCGTGACACCGGTGGTGAATGGGTGTGGGGTTTGTGTGTGCCCACTCCCATAGGGGAGTGGCTACTAAACCAGTGCCTGTCGAGACACTAGAACATGTCTTGCAGGACACAACAGTATCGTATTATTGCGGCGCAATAACGTTCAGGGTGTAATGATGGTTTTATTGACGTCCCTCGTGTCAATAGGAGGCATCTAATAGCAGGGGCAGGGCGATCAACGGTGCGGCAGGTGCAGTTTCACCTGTGTCCAGAGGCCTGAGAGACCCACTAAACTCTGAGGGGCTTATTTACAAGTTCCTTGCGTCGCCGGTACGTCTCTTTTTTCCATATTAAAACTGGCGCATCGACGGCGCAAGGGGCTTGTAAATAAGCACTATTATTTTTCTAACCAGACAGCAGTCAGTGGACCCAATGCCCTTGCTCGCGCTGCGGGCCGTGGCACCTTTTCTATGCTACTGGCGACTAATGCGCAAACGCACCGTGGCAAAAGGTCTCCCTGAAAATAATAAATGTGCGGCATTTGGCCTAGGGTATTCAGATACTGCGCAGAACACGAATCCGGCCGATTGCAGCTGATTTCAGTTCTCGACATGCTTGGTTTTACTATCTTGAAAAAGAGTGACATCAAACTTATGCGTGGAAAACTGTCATGACCACAACACAATTTTGCCGACGGGTCTGTGGTGTATGGTACAAGACTGCCACCTCCCGGCGGCTAGCAGTAAAGAACTTGTGAGCGGTAACATATTCAAAGACGCTGTACTAAATTATTTAATTATGCTGTCACCAGAGCAGACTTAAGTACGTCGTCTTGGTACTATAGCAAGCAAGGTCACGGCAAGTAACGCGTGTCCCCGAGGTGTGAACTAGGTACTGAGCTAGCTAAGTGACTGGAGACAACGTTTGACGGAAAATGAGGTCCCTTCGGAGCAAAGACAGTTCTCCCCATGGCTCTTCCTTTAATTTTTCTTTGTCATGCAACGACGTCCTGGAAGGGAATGTGAACATCTTTGTCGGCGACATATAAATTGCAATACAGTTCATCTCCTGGAAGGAGTAGAACCAACAGGAGGGATTGGACCTAACTTAGAGTTGTCAGTTAGGTTGACAACTAAGATGGAATGCAGTTGAGGGGAAGAAGCCTTGACTTCAATTGTATTGTAGATTCATAAAGCGCTTACTTGTATTGTGGACGCATTTAAGCACTTTGCAGCAGATTGCACAATTTATTTATTTATTTATAGAGCGCAGCATTCATCCCGAAGGATATCACGGCGCTATTAGCGAGACCTCGTCGTAGGGCCGCTGATGGGTGCTGTGGAACTGTCAGGTATTAAGCCTTGGGGAACAAAGTCGTTTTAAGTTTCTTTCTAAATGCTGTGTAGTCAGCCGTGAGGCGTAGGTCTTGGGGTAGTTTGTTGCACTGCTTAGCTGCCAGATATGAGAATAGAGCCCAGAGTTTTTTTTTTTTTTTTACAGAGTTTTATATAGCGCTAACTTGACTCAAATCGGGTATCAGAGCACTTTACATAGCACCGGTTGCATTACATGTGGACACTTTTTTTATTTTTTATTTTAGGCACGGGGAGATTAAGGGGCATATTAACAAGGGCCGGCGATAAATATCGCAAAGCGCGCTTAGAGCTTGCATATTTATCGCCGGCTTTCTCTGGAATTTATCGCCCGGTTTGCGCGTTATTAACAACGCGCATCGCCGAGGCGATAACAATTCCAGAGATAGCTGGGATATTGCCGTTTTCCATGGTGGAAAACGGCGATATCCTAGATGATAGGGCCTGTGGTCTTAGCCACAAAATCCACCCCCCATGTTAAGTATGCCTTAGTCAGGAATTTAACAGACGTTAAATTCCTGCGTTAAGGCATACTTAACGCGATTTTAAAAATCGCTACCCTCCCTTGTTAATATCGCGAAGCTGCCTTCGCGATATTTTCACAAGGGAGTCTTGTCAGGCACGTCTCCTTTGCATCTCATTAGCGATGCGATCAGAGGCGTGCTGCAAACGGGCGCTAAGTCAGCAAGAAGCGCACTAGCGTGTCTTTGCTGATATGGCGATGAAATTATCGCCGCTTTTCGCCCGAAAACGGACGCTAAAGCGGCAATAATATCATATCGCCGCCTTGTTAATATGCCCCCGAGTGATTTGCCCAGAATCACAGGATGTTCAGCGTCATTGCCGAGACTTGAACCCAGGTCCCCAGATTAAAGGTCGACCGCCCTAGCCGTTAGGCCAACTCCTCTCCCCAGTTAATTTGTAGTGTTCGCTGCAAGTGCTGCCGTTAGTCTCACATTATGCATCATTATTGTAGTTGGCATACCAATCAGTTCCAATCTAGAAGAAAATAAAAAATTACTGCTAGTGATGCTGAGGCTTTAGTTATGTATCAATTTGATTTCCTAATTTTGTCTCTGCGAGTAAAGGGAATGGGGGCGAGCGTGTTATTCTGTTGATAGTTGTCTACATACACTGTGTTATTAGATGGCAGTAGTGCTTCTAAGGAATACAGTTATATGTGCTTTCAGTATTGCTAATAGAGACTGGAGCAGTGAGTCTTTTGGGAAGAGCTCAGTAGGATTCCGTTTGGAAGGTTAATTGTAGGACATTACACATGAAATGACATGGATTGAGTTTGTAATCAGCGCCATGATACTCCATGGGTGTTATGTGCCTTACAAATACACATAACATCAGTGCTTAATTTATAAAAATAAGTGCCAGGGCTCTTGTCAAGAGGCCACTGCATTTTGCACCACACATTGCCCTTGTGATGCTGGCAATGATAGTAACAGCACACATACTAACCATCACACTCCTACAAGTGTGACAATTTGCACTATTCCAGGCCTTCAAAGCAATATGAAAGACTTGGGCAGCAGGAAATAGTAATTTGTAATGTATCTTGAATTATTAATTTACTGTTGTTGTGATCATCTCTAAATTAGCCAAACAGTGCCACCTTGTGGTGTTGACAATGAATTGCCTTCTGTATTTAGGTCCTCATTACAAGTTGAAAGCTAAATGTCGATCCCTCTGCAGACTAGAGTTTGCATAGGGATTGGACTGTTTCATAATTATCACTCCATTGGAGTTTTCCGTTAGATACTTTTCTGTTATGTGGCTTGCATTCATTGTCCATTTTAGTTTCTCATTTTAACTTAGCATCATTTTGTAATGGTGGTTTGCATATATTTTCTTATTGTGAGAATGGCAATTGCACACATATATTCCGGATAGAAATTGACGTCCTATAGACTGTACATTTAGTTTGAGGGTTGCACAAATTCAGAACATGCTAACAAGCCCTAGCACACATAAATAGCCTCTTTATACACATTAGTAGGGCAATAAATTATAACAAACACAGAATATTGGTGTGATGTTGCTGGTTTATTGTTCATTCCAGTTCCTCCAGCCAACACGTGTTTCGTCGCTATGGCATTATGGCCCGCGACTTCCTCAGGGCTGTATCACTTTAGTAGAATATATGCTGCCTTCCTGCCGGTTATACTTCCGTCCCGGCCTTCTTTGGCCTGGGATGATAAATAACAATTATGTATCCCGTTGTTCGTAGACCTTTAATTTGTATCTGACACACAAGTTGCTTCAGTGTCGTGTCAGTAAAATCTTTATAGCAACGCTGTGACTAGCAGCTCGTAAAGGCGCTTATTCGCGCCCTGACTCAAAAATCGGTCTGTCCTGGCTCCTCGTACGGCTGTATTGTGTCGAGCTGCTAGTCATAGCGTAATGATAAAGATTTTACTGATACGACACTGAAGCAACGTGTGTGTCAGATACAAATTAAAGGTCTACGAACAACGGGATACATAATTGTTATTTATCATCCCAGGCCAAAGAAGGCTGGAGCAACTGGAATGAACAATAAACCAGCAACATCACATCAATATTCATTGTTTATTATAGCCTTATAGCCCGCCGTAGCGGGCTATACCGGCTATTAAAGGCCCGCTGCAGCGTTAAAGGCCCGAGCCGAAGGCGAGGGACTTTAACAAAGCAGAGGGACTTTAATTGCCGGTATAGCCCTGCTACGAAGGGCTATAAGGCTATTAGAACATTCTGCCACTAGAGGGCAGAATGTTCTAACAAATAAAGCCTTCAGGGAGCGCGAGGGGATTGAAATCCCCTCGGACTCCCTGAAGCCTTTGTTCACAGCCAGAGCTGTGAACAAAGAAAAATTGGAATGTTGGAGCTCCGGGCTTATACCAGCCTTTATAAGCCCGGAGCAATCCATTGTTTTCAATGGAGCTACCAACATTCCAATGTTCTAATATAATTTATTGCACTACTAATGTGTATAAAGAGGCTATTTATGTGTGCTACGGCTTGTTAGCATATTGTTAAAGATCTCATAGGGGTCTGGACTGTGGGGTATAGGATGATTACCCCCTCCCTGAGCCCCATCATCTAATAAATTAAATACAGTGAAACACAGACCGTTACTAGAGAAGCGCCATTACCACATAGGACATAATCATCCTGCAAAGAACAAATTCAGAACACGATGAATTGTTCTATTTTATGTGTTCGGATGGAGATGACTCTTCTGCTTTAGTCGAATTAAAACGTTATTCTGTACCTCTGGCACAGTGAGATAAGTTGCAGTTTTATTATAGAAACAGTGTCCATGCTGATGCAGGTGAGAGGTTCACTTCCCGCTGGAGTCATAATGAAACATTGCTGTGATCTGTGAATAAGACGCAGTCCAGCTGTCCTGTCCTTCATTCTGAGAAGAAAGATAGTTGTACACTCAGATGGAGGTGCATTCACGGATGTACTGAGCCTGGCTTACTGACATACAGTATCAAGGTATGGGGTTAGGTCATTCCACAGGCCTGGCAGATGGGTAATTTGGATAGGCTCTCTCTAGCATAGAGGCTAGTGATAGATAGAGTAACTTTAGCAACATTATGAACAATGACCATGGTTGAATTGGTTGTGTTTTTCACTATTCTAATAATGCTGATTATGATTAAGGCTTCCTGTTTTCTGTTTTTACTGATTTTTACAGATATATACAGACAGAAAACCACTTATGTTGCCCCCCCCTTTTTTTCTGATGTTAACACTGGTTTCTGGCTATAGACTGGCTGGGTCCCTGCTAATCAGGGCCCCAGTCTGTCTGTTCTCTCCAAACAACTTGGAGTGCATATTAGATGCGCTAGTGATTGGATACTGTGGTACCTTATGATACCCTAGTATATGGTAACTTAGGTACCAAGGGCATAGGTACTACACAGGCCTACCAGGGGCTGAAGCATGAATTATGCCACCCCTGGGAGGCAGACTGTTGGACTTGGCCCTTTTTCCCTGAATTTTTTCGTTTTTGTAGTGTTAAGGTGCAGGTGCTCCCTTCACCCAAGATGGCTGCCACAGGCCCCTGCTACTGCAGAGTGGCCTGTTCTAGTAGCACCCTAGCTGCCAGGAGCTGGCTGGAACCCCACAACAATGTTGCGACTCCAGCCCGCCTTTTTGTCCCATAGGTAGAGTGGGGAAGCTCCTGGAATGTGCTGGAAACTTCTAGAAGGGAGGTGTGGTTTTTCTTTTGCCGCCTTGGTCAGAGGTCACCTGACCTAGGGCTACTTAAGAAAGGGAGGGAAACTTTTGTGGTGAGTTGGCCATTGGGGTGACGCAGAGCTGGAAGAATCCACCAGGAGTGTAGGCGGTAGGGCCTAGCCAGGGACTTATGCCTCTGAGAGTGACAGGATTTAGGTGCTGCCTCTTAAGTGAGTGAGGGACCCTGTGAAACCCACTGATCTTGCCCAGCAGTAGGAGGACCCAGAGACTCTCTGCCAGCCTGACTAGGAAGGATCTAGTCGCCCTCTCCATTCCTAACCCCCTGTAACAGAACCCCTTAAGGGCGCCAGATACATCTGCGCCAACAAGACTTTATCTAACATCTGAGAACAGAGACTTATATGCCAAGCACTGAGACTGCGTGTCCAGAGTGAACTTTAAACCTTATATGCCAAGCACTGAGACTGCGTGTCCAGATTGAACTCTCAAACTTATATGCCAAGCACTGAGACTGCGTGACCAGACTGACCCCTGAAGCCGTATGCAAAGCAGATTGAAGAGCCACCGGGGATCGACCAGGTATTAGCGCTGTGACCCCTGCGCTCCCTGACCTGGCCTGGGACCCCCGGCAGCGTGCTCCGCTGAGCGCGGAACCCCCATCCTTAACTTGAGCCCCCCCCTGTGACGTGGAAGCCAGCGCGCTCACCGCCGCGGCCCGGAGGCCGGAAGAAGTGCCCTGCAGAGTCGCGAGGCCCGTGAGAAGCCCGGGGCCCCACCGCTGCCGTCGCAGCTGTGTGAGAAGGTGCGCGAGGCCTGGGGCCGAGTTTCCCCCATCGTCGCTGGAGCGGACGCCGTCTGACGCCGAGAACGAGGTAAGCCCGGAGGCTGGGATTGCCCCTGGTGCGCCCCCTACTGGTCGTGAACCGCACCGCACCCTCAGCCCGGGTCCCCTCTCCGTGGGAGTTCCCCTCTGCCAGCGCGACGGAGAGACCCCGCCGAGGGATCCTCTCCTTGTGCCCCCGTGACTGCTCTGAAGCAAGGTGCCCTACGAACTGCACCGGAGCCGAGAGACTCGCTCCTCCCGTCCCGGGCGCTTCTCGCTAAAAGCTTCGTGAGGCGCATTGACTGTCCTACCCCGCATTGAAGTACCCAGCGCCAATGATTACAAGTAGCGCTCTGATATTCCTGTGCCGGATTGAAGTGCTCAATGTCAGTCATTACGAGTAGCGCTCTGATATTCCTGTGCCGGATTGAAGTGCTACCTGCTAGTGATTATGAGTAGCGCTCTGTTATTCATGTGCCATAGTGAAGTGCTATATGTTGGTAATTACGAGTAGCGCTCTGTTATTCATGTGCCATAGTGAAGTGCTACGTGTTGGTTATTACAAGTAGCGCTCTGTTATTCATGTGCCATATTGAAGTGCTGCGTGTTAGTGATTACGAGTAGCGCTTTGTCATTCATGTTCCATATTGAAGTACCACGTGCTATTGATTACGAGTAGCGCGCTGTTATTCACGCCCCTGTTGAAGGGCTACGTGCTATTGATTACGAGTAGCACGCTGTTATTCATGTTCATAATGAAATACTAAACGACATCTATTCCGAGTAGCTCTCTGTGCTAGATGCCCCGTTCTGAGGTCGTCACCAGTTAGCGCGCCTAGCGCCATCCTCACCCCCCTAAGGCGCTACAGGAACGTGAAGCGCGCGGGTGCCTCTAGGTGAAGGGTAGTTGTACCTCAGGCAGTACTGGTTTGTTATGAATGTCATTTGTGGTATCACCAGCTTATGAAATGTACTGCTACCTCATGAACTGCATCTAACGTGATCTGCTTGGATAAACTTGAGTATTTACTTAACTCCTACCGTGTGGCGTCACTTATTGTGTGTGTTCCTTGTCCCATGAGATGTGCGTGTTGTATGGTTGCTTTACACACAGACCTTTGGTGGCCCGACCGCTCGTGTCACGTTACCGCCCCATAGGGCCTGGAGACCCCAGGTCCTACATTGTTGGCGAGCCGTGGGATCCTTAGGACCTGTGATCATACAGCACCCTTCTGTGAGGCGAAGGGCGCCACAATTAAACGCCTAATTGTTCCAGAGCTCTGAAACCATTGATTGCTGCATTGTTATTTCCACTGTCCAGGTTGAAAGTGCAAGAGTCCTGGTTAGCTGAGAACTGTTACCTATACCCTAGGAAATTTTCTCCTTAGTGTCTAGGTCCCCACCTGCCAGAATGGATTTCCGGTTAGCTGACCTCGAGGGGTACACTGTGAAGCAACTAAGGGAGTTCGGGCAGGGGATGGGGGTGCCTGGGATGCGGAAGGCCAAAGGACCGGAACTCCGCACCGCCATTAGGGCATGGGTAGAATCCCACCCAGAAGGGAGAGGGGATGAGGGACAGGAGGCACCAGAGGCACCTCAGGAGGAGAGCGCCCAAGAAGTGACCGACATATTGAATGTAGATGTATCCGAAAATGTGCCCCCAGGGAGACGTTCTGGGGCCAGAAGTAGGACAGGGTCGAGGAGGAGCGCGTCTCCAGAGGAGTACGAGGACAGGAGGGAAGAGAGGCAGTTAAGGGGGGAGCTGGCCAGGTTAGAACAAGAGAAAGAAAGGGAATTGGCCAGATTGGAACAAGAAAGGGAAAACAAGAGATGGGCAATGGAGGAAATGAGGATGGCGCACAAGCTTTGGCTGAAAGAGCTGGAGTTGCGTGCCCTCCAGATGAATGTGTCCAGTGAGGACACTGGTGGCAGCATACCGAAAGCTCCACAGGAGCTGGAATTTTATTTACCCAATGATGACATCACCAGGGTGTCTGAGGAGGCATTGGTGGGTGACCCTGAAGGGGGTGGTGCAGGGCTCTTCCAACCCAGCGAGGTGGGGGAGGTGGCAGATAGCCCAGCTAGGTCCCAGGGAGAGAGGGTTGTAGGGCCTCACGACCTATCCATAGGAAGGAGTGAGACGAGGAGGTGTCCCGAGGTGCCCCAACCGCAGTCTCAGGGCCTGGAGAGTTCCGCAAGGGAGCCCCAGGTTGGGAGCCTAGGCTTTCCCGATGTGCCGCCCGAGGAAAGGGAACCCCTAGTGTCAGGAGGACCCAGGGCGACTGTAACCAGTGCTCCTGAGGTTCATGGGTTGGCCCAGTTGCAGGATTTAGATCCTGGGCTGGGGTGCCAGGCTCGGGGGTTGCCTGACCTGGCGGGTGGGGCCTCTGTTAACAGGGTCCCCCCGAAATTGACTTCCAGGGGTACTTTTCCCGTTAGGAGGGTGCTTAAATCTGGAAGGGGGTGCAGAGGGAGGAAGGTCTCGCCTCGGGCACCGGCTCAGCCTAAGGGTTTAGACCCTAGGTTGAGGAATCAGTTGAAGGGTCAAGGCCCTGTACTGAGGAGACAGTGGTGGTCTGAGGGTGCCTCGCAGGGTAGGGTGAGGAACCCCAGAAGGAGAGTTAGGGGGAGGAGAGCCTCGCCCCTGAAGGCTGGTCAGCCTAAGGGTGTGAACCCCAGGTGGAAGGACCAGAGGCAGTTTAGGACTGCAAGGAAGAGTAGGAGAGTGGTCATCGGGCACTACAGGCCTGGGGCTACTGCCCCCCACTCTGCGAGACCACGAGGGCCAGAGACATCTGGATGGCCCAGGGGCCGGTCCTGGCCACGACTAGCTAGGGAGCCCCAGTGGGGTGGTTTCGTCGGTCCAGGAAGGTCTGAGAGGGAACCATCGGGTTCCAGAGTGGAAGAGAATCTGCAGTTGCGGGCCTGCGTCCACCTTTTCTCGCCCCAAGCAGGGAAGACCATCAAGGCATTGATCGGTCTACCCTGGCTTTTGGCTGGAAGGGGGTTATGTTGGACTTGGCCCTTTTTCCCTGAATTCTTTTGTTTTTGTAGTGTTAAGGTGCAGGTGCTCCCTTCACCCAAGATGGCTGCCACAGGCCCCTGCTACTGCAGAGTGGCCTGTTCTAGTAGCACCCTAGCTGCCAGGAGCTGGCTGGAACCCCACAACAATGTTGCGACTCCAGCCCGCCTTTTTGTCCCATAGGTAGAGTGGGGAAGCTCCTGGAATGTGCTGGAACCTTCTAGAAGGGAGGTGTGGTTTTTCTTTTGCCGCCTTGGCCAGAGGTCACCTGACCTAGGGCTACTTAAGAGAGGGAGGGAAACTTTTGTGGTGAGTTGGCCATTGGGGTGAAGCAGAGCTGGAAGAATCCACCAGGAGTGTAGGCGGTAGGGCCTAGCCAGGGACTTATGCCTCTGAGAGTGACAGGATTTAGGTGCTGCCTCTTAAGTGAGTGAGGGACCCTGTGAAACCCACTGATCTTGCCCAGCAGTAGGAGGACCCAGAGACTCTCTGCCAGCCTGACTAGGAAGGATCTAGTCGCCCTCTCAATTCCTAACCCCCTGTAACAGAACCCCTTAAGGGCGCCAAATACATCTGCGCCAACAAGACTTTATCTAACATCTGAGAACAGAGACTTATATGCCAAGCACTGAGACTGCATGTCCAGAGTGAACTTTAAACCTTATATGCCAAGCACTGAGACTGCGTGTCCAGATTGAACTCTCAAACTTATATGCCAAGCACTGAGACTGCGTGTCCAGACTGACCCCTGAAGCCGTATGCAAAACAGATTGAAGAGCCACCGGGGATCGACCAGGTATTAGCGCTGTGACCCCTGCGCTCCCTGACCTGGCCTGGGACCCCCGGCAGCGTGCTCCGCTGAGCGCGGAACCCCCATCCTTAACTTGAGCCCCCCCCGTGACGTGGAAGCCAGCGCGCTCACCGCCGCGGCCCGGAGGCCGGAAGAAGTGCCCTGCAGAGTCGCGAGGCCCGTGAGAAGCCCGGGGCCCCACCGCTGCCGTCGCAGCTGTGTGAGAAGGTGCGCGAGGCCTGGGGCCGAGTTTCCCCCATCGTCGCTGGAGCGGACGCCGTCTGACGCCGAGAACGAGGTAAGCCCGGAGGCTGGGATTGCCCCTGGTGCGCCCCCTACTGGTCGGGAACCGCACCGCACCCTCAGCCCGGGTCCCCTCTCCGTGGGAGTTCCCCCCTGCCAGCGCGACGGAGAGACCCCGCCGAGGGATCCTCTCCTTGTGCCCCCATGACTGCTCTGAAGCAAGGTGCCCTACGAACTGCACCGGAGCCGAGAGACTCGCGCCTCCCGTCCCGGGCGCTTCCTGCTAAAAGCTTCGTGAGGCGCATTGACTGTCCTACCCCGCATTGAAGTACCCAGCGCCAATGATTACAAGTAGCGCTCTGATATTCCTGTGCCGGATTGAAGTGCTCAATGTCAGTCATTACGAGTAGCGCTCTGATATTCCTGTGCCGGATTAAAGTGCTACCTGCTAGTGATTATGAGTAGCGCTCTGTTATTCATGTGCCATAGTGAAGTGCTATATGTTGGTAATTACGAGTAGCGCTCTGTTATGCATGTGCCATAGTGAAGTTCTCAATGTCAGTCATTACGAGTAGCGCTCTGTTATTCATGTGCCGTATTGAAGTGCTACATGCTAGTGATTATGAGTAGCGCTCTGTTATTCATGTGCCATATTGAAGTGCTACGTGTTGGTTATTACAAGTAGCGCTCTGTTATTCATGTGCCATATTGAAGTGCTGCGTGTTAGTGATTACGAGTAGCGCTTTGTCATTCATGTTCCATATTGAAGTACCACGTGCTATTGATTACGAGTAGCGCGCTGTTATTCACGCCCCTGTTGAAGGGCTACGTGCTATTGATTACGAGTAGCACGCTGTTATTCATGTTCATAATGAAATACTAAACGACATCTATTCCGAGTAGCTCTCTGTGCTAGATGCCCCGTTCTGAGGTCGTCACCAGTTAGCGCGCCTAGCGCCATCCTCACCCCCTAAGGCGCTACAGGAACGTGAAGCGCGCGGGTGCCTCTAGGTGAAGGGTAGTTGTACCTCAGGCAGTACTGGTTTGTTATGAATGTCATTTGTGGTATCACCAGCTTATGAAATGTACTGCTACCTCATGAACTGCATCTAACGTGATCTGCTTGGATAAACTTGAGTATTTACTTAACTCCTACCGTGTGGCGTCACTTATTGTGTGTGTTCCTTGTCCTATGAGAGGTGCGTGTTGTATGGTTGCTTTACACACAGACCTTTGGTGGCCCGACCGCTCGTGTCACGTTACCGCCCCATAGGGCCTGGAGACCCCAGGTCCTACACAGACTAAATCTGACACCACAGGCCTGCTACTGCAGCCTGGGTGAGGTAGTGTTAGCACTCCTCACTGAGGTCTAGGTTCTTATATCTCACCATACACACACATATAAACCTATCAGTCACCCCTAAGGCAGGCCCTATCAATCCTGAAGGCAGGGTGCTTGGTTTACAATGTGAGGGGGTCCCTCTGCATGAACAGGACCCCTCTGCAGCTGGCAGAGTCTATTCTCTGTGGCTGTTTGTGAATGCGGTTAAACCATATACTCTTAAGTGCATTATAACCTACCGGTAAATGCTAACTTTCGAATGACTGCATCAAAACATGTCTTGTTTGGTGTCAAACAACTTGGAATCATATATCCACACCAGTAACTGGTGTGGGAGTATGATCCCACCCTTCTAGAGGGGACAACATGTACCCACTGTGGAAATACGGTAGAAATCTGAACGAGCCCTGGCTTCACAAAAATGGATGCCACCAACACAGACACTGGGCTGCCCTCCTGCTGCTGACTGAAACTCGCAGTGGAGGAGGCCCAACAATAGGCATCCTGCCACAGGGAGGTGTCACCACCTCCCAGACAGGATTTAGTGTATTGGGGCTGGGTGGGTGCTCTCCTAGAGTGCTTTGAAGTTCTGCACTGGGGAGCAGTAGGCTCCTCTGTGCATATGCCAGCTCAAACCGGTTCAGGGGCTACCTGTCCCTGCTCTGGTGCGAAACTGGGCAAAGGGAAGTGGGTGTAACCACCCGGTACCCTGACCCTCCCAGAGGAGTGGTCATAAAGCTAGTCCCTCCCTTTCTTTCAGTATAAGATAGGGAACCCTTGCCATTGCAAACTAGATATCCCTGGATGACTCTTTACAAGAAGAATCCTGGGCCCTTCGATGTTCCACTACCTTTGGAAGACAGAAGAATCTCCCTTGGAGTCAAGGAGTGACTTCCCTGCTTGGCAGGGACAAAAAACTCTAATCAACGGTCGCAAACTTTCCCGCTCCCACCGGAGTCCGAAGTCCCTGCAGCCCTGGAAGTAGATTTCCTGACGTCTCGATGGCCATTGTGAGTCCCCAGCAGAGCTGATGCGAGTGGACCCCACGAGTGACGAAGAACAGCAATACCCGGGTACCGTGCACTATTGTCAAGTGCAACCCCTCCACGACGTTCTATGAACTTGTGCATTGGACCATTTGTGACCCAAGCCTCCAGCAGGTTGTGCACCGAAAATCAGAGGCCTACCCTGTCCCGAGTGACCGTGGGCTCCTGTAAAGCATTTCCTCACGAGGCGTCTTTGCGATCCCTTGCCCATTGGCTTGTGGGTCCCCTGAAGACTTTCTGATCAAACCAAAGGGTTCCCCTGGTTGCTCCAGGCCTGCCGTCACTTATCCTTGATGGGTGAGTCCCTCAGACTTTGCTGGTCTGCACCATTGACTTTATTCACTTTCCACGAGACTTGCTGTTGCCAAGACTTGTTGGCTCAAATCCGGTTGCCGACATGGCAGTAAGCTGCAGACGTCATGGGACATTTTGAATCCAGCTGCTGGTCATCGTAGATGCCTCCTGGTCCTCGTGAGCGAAGAGTCAAAACACCCTTGATCACCTGAAATCACCCGACTTCCGTGGGCATCCATCTTCCTGGCCCAGGGTCGCTGGCAAGTGACTGTGAACTCTGCCCCTTCTGCTTTCAGGTCATCTTCATCTTGAATCCAGCCTTGGATTCCACCGGACACTTCTTTAGTCTTCGCAAGCAGCAAATCGTCTTTGGCTTCCATAGAAAACAGCGACGCGACCCGACACCAAAAGACACCTATGCACCCGGCTTCCCTGGGTGAGGTAACTCGTGTACTCCGGTGCCCTAGTGTGTGTTGGCCCTCGAATTACTTACCTTGTAAGTGGCTGGCTTGTAGACTTCCTCGAAGTACCCTAAAAGTTTAAAAATCCAACCCTGACTTGCTCCATTGAAATCAATAGGGAACCCGCGGCTGTGTTCTCACACAGCACGCGTCTCCCGGGGGTCTTTTACTCACCTGCCTTGGGTGGATTAGTGAAGCCCCAGCGATTCTACAGGCCCTAGGCCTTGTCCCTCTGCAAGTCGACTTTCCTAAACCTCTTTTGTAGGTCTCGGCTAGCGAAGGCTGCGCTTGCGCAGTCTCGCTCGCGAGATTTAATGACTTGGAGAAGAGGGGCTTGAACCCGCCCCTCTTCTCTCCTCTTCTCCATTGGCTGGCCTCTTAAATGCTGGCCAGCCATTGGAGAAGAGGTTTGTCTAGCAAAACAAGCCCCGTCCTTTTCGGATTCGGGGGCGTGTTTTTTGTTGATTTTTCTCTGGGCGTGTTGTTCGAGAAAAACACGCCCCGAATCCGAAAACGCCGCTGCCTTTGTCCGAGGCATTTCTGCTTTCACCTCGGAGAAAGGCAGTGGTGCGCTTGTTTTCTTCTGGGAGTAAGCCTCTCTGTATTCAGATGCTGCCTGTGTGCCTGTTTTCTGCCTCGCCGTGTGCTGGAATCCAGAGTTCGTCCCTCGGGGTCGCGTCCACATCCTTCCCCGTGCCTGAATGGGTGACGTAACCGGCGCTCATGTAAGGCGCTACTAATCTCCCCGTTCCGAGATGTGTAATGAAAAAACGGTGCTATGTGGTGCGCTCCAACACCTTGCGGTCGAGTTCACTCTATATCATTACTTTGCCCGTCGGCTAGACTGCCGACTTTTGTGCTGGAGACCGGAGTTCATCCCTCGGGGTAGCGTCCACATCCTTCCCCGTGCCTGAATGTGTAACGTCACCGGCGCTCATGTAAAGCGCTACAAATCTCCCCGTGCCGAAATGTGTAAGGTATATATGGTGCTATGTAAAGCGCTCCAATACCTTCCGGGCGAGTTCACGCTATATCATTACTTTGTCTGTCGGCTACACTGCCGACTTTTGTGATGGAAGCCAGAGTTCGTCCCTCGGGGTCGCGTCCACATCCTTCCCCGTGCTTGAATGTGTAACGTAGCCGGCACTCGTGCGGGGCGCTCCAAATATCCCCGTGCCTGAATGTGTAATGTAAATACGGGGTTATGTAAAGCGCTCCAATAACTTCCGGGCGAGTTCGCGCCATATAAATATATAACTCTGCCAGCTGGTGCTTTCGTTCTACTGCTGCCTACATTGGGAGAATAAAGGGGGTTAAGAGTGCTGGTTAAGTGTTGTGTTGAGGGTCGCATCCACATCCTTCCCCGAATGTGTAACGTAACCGGCACTCATGTAAGGCGCTCCAAATCTCCCCGTGCCTGAATGTGTAATGTAAATACGGGGCCATGTAAAGCGCTCCAATACCTTCCGGGAGAGTTCACGCTATATCATTACTTTGTCCGTCGGCTACACTGCCGACTTTTGTGCTGGAAGCCAGAGTTCGTCCCTCGGGGTCGCGTCCACATCCTTCCCCGTGCTTGAATGTGTAACATAGCCGGCACTCGTGCGGGGCGCTCCAAATATCCCCGTGCCTGAATGTGTAATGTAAATACGGGGTTATGTAAAGCGCTCCAATAACTTCCGGGCGAGTTCGCGCCATATAAATATATAACTCTGCCAGCTGGTGCTTTCGTTCTACTGCTGCCTACATTGGGAGAATAAAGGGGGTTAAGAGTGCTGGTTAAGTGTTGTGTTGAGGGTCGCATCCACATCCTTCCCCGAATGTGTAACGTAACCGGCACTCATGTAAGGCGCTCCAAATCTCCCCGTGCCTGAATGTGTAATGTAAATACGGGGCCATGTAAAGCGCTCCAATACCTTCCGGGAGAGTTCACGCTATATCATTACTTTGTCCGTCGGCTACACTGCCGACTTTTGTGCTGGAAGCCAGAGTTCGTCCCTCGGGGTCGCGTCCACATCCTTCCCCGTGCTTGAATGTGTAACGTAGCCGGCACTCGTGCGGAGCGCTCCAAATCTCCCCGTGCCTGAATGTGTAATGTAAATAGGGGGTTATGTAAAGCGCTCCAATAACTTCCGGGCGAGTTTGTGCCATATAAATATATAACTCTGCCAGCTGGTGCTTTCGTTCTACTGCTGCCTACATCGGGAGAATAAAGGGGGTTAAGAGTGCTGGTTAAGTGTTGTGTTGAAGATTTGTGGTTGGGGTTATGAGCAATGCCAATAGCTCTAACTTTAACAATGCCGAGACCATTGCATTGTAAATGCTTGTTAGTATATGGTCTGGTACGCCCCTAGGGCCCCAGCCATATTTGTGCTTAACTTATTGTGAAACGTTGATATTTGAATGTGTTCCTGACTTCTAATCTCATAAAGAGATTAGTAGAGTGTGTTTAGAAAAAAATACATATATATTTGATATATATACCTGTGTGGTGTCCTTTCATTTGGTAATTCAAGAGATTACAATGTAAAACAAGCTGCTTTACATTCCTCTGAGACTTAGCCTGAAGGCTGCTCTCCACAGCTACCACTAGGATAGCTTTCTTTAAAAGGTTGTCTTAAACCTATCTACCATAAGAGTCGAATTGGACTGGTGCAAGGTGGCCACTATAACTAGTGACCAGCATATACCAGGCCAACTTCTCACATTGGTGTGCAGCATGTGGGATTCCAGCTTGCCACTGTTTTACCAGAAAATCTCTATTTGAATTACTAACTGAAAACCACTAAAGGTACTCAAGGTATATATAAAAGTCAAGCTTAGTATCAATAAGTTCTACTGAACTTAGAGCTGTGTGTCAAGGGATAGCACACCCTTGCTACAGCTCAAGCTAGGATCAGTAGGCCACAAACTAGTGTAGGTAGTACAACACTGCACAACACTAGAATGTCCTCAAAGGGTGGAGCCAGTAGGTCCACTCAGCCTCAGTATAAGGACATGACCTTCTTTGACCTGAAGGCCATGTGTGTTGCAAGACACCTGAAGCTAGGACAGAGTCCCTCCACACTAGGCCTGATAGATCTGCTAACAACAGATGATCCGAGGTTGGCTCTAGGAGCTATCCGATCTAAATCAGGGAGTGGGTCAATTACAGTATCTGGGTCAGATGATGAAAATCAAGATGACCAGGACTCTGTGATTGAAGGGCCAGATCCAGAAGGATCTGAACAGAACAGAGGAATTCTCCCTAAGAGAACTCACAGAGTAGAAGATAGGGTTAGGTCCCCTTCAAGGGAATCTGACCACTCATATCACTCTGGAAGAGAATCTGTTCATCAGAGGAGCTCATACTTTAATAGAAGAGAAACCTCCACTGAAAGAATGTACAAACTGCTACAGTATAAAGAAGCAAGATTTGCCCTTAAGGCCAAGCAGTTGGCATTAGATAAAGAAGCCTTGGAGCTCCAGAGAGCTTCTAGGAAAGAGGGGTTAGAACCCCTTGGTGGCAGCAAAAGTGTCCCTAGAATCAGAGATTATATCCCACCCCATAGGAACCTGTCCAAGGTTGTTCCTCCCTACCAGAGTGGGGATGATATCCACAAGTGGATAACTGCTATGGAGAGGGCCTGTAAAGTTCAACAGGTCCCCCAGAAACACTGGGCAGCAATCTTGTGGCTCTCCTTTTCAGATAAAGGTAGAGACAAGCTCCTCACTGTTAGAGAAGAGGATGCTGATGATTATGATGTCTTGAAACGTGCATTAATAGATGGGTTTGGCTTAACCACTGAACAGTACAGGTTGAAGTTCAGAGACACCCAAAAAGCACAGAATCAGGAGGACTGGACAGACTTTGTAGATTGTGCAACCAAGGCTCTGGAGGGTTGGCTGGTTGGTAGTAGAGTTACTGATTTTAAGGGATTGTATAATCTTATGATGAGAGAACAGATCCTTAATAATTGTCAAAACCAGTTGTTGCATCAGTACCTGGTGGACACTGATCTGACCTCTCCCCAAGAATTGGGAAAGAAGGCAGACAAATGGGTCAGAACCAGGGTGAGGCAGAACACCCAGAACCAAGGGGGTGACACTAAGAAGCAGGATCCTAAAGGCTCAGAGAAAGGTGGGGATAAGTCAAAAGACCAGAAGTCTTCACAAGGGCCCCAAAAATCTGCATCTGGTGGGGATTCACAGTCTACAAAGGGAAAAGGCCAAAAGAAGACCTGGTGCAAAATCTGTAAACAGAAAGGGCACTGGACTTCTGATTGTACCAAGTCCAAAGGCCAGACCACCACCACTCAAGCCCCTAAGGCAACTGTTCCCCCTAGTACAGCTACTGGTGGAGGTGGTAATCAGAATAAGGGTGTAGTAGGGTTGACCCTGGGTTCTGATGTGGACTCTGGCCTAGTCAGAGTACCCACTCAGGCATTGCTGGTTTGTGAGGGAGACCTTGATATGTCCTTCCCAGTGAGCCCCAGTAATCTGGGCAAATACAAACAGCTGCCTGTAATGAATGGCAAACAGGCTTTGGCATTCAGGGACACAGGTGCTAGTGTCACCATGGTGGCAGAGGATCTAGTGGACCCTGCACAGATCATACTGGGTGAAATGTACCAGGTTACCAATGCAAGCAATGTCAGGACCAACCATAGCCTGGCAGTTGTGAATTTCTCCTGGGTAGGGGTAACTGGCCTCAAGAAAGTATAGTCAGTGCAGACCTCCCTGTCAAATGTCTATTGGGCAATGATCTAGAGACTTCAGCCTGGTCTGAAGTGGAGTTATGGACTCATGCTGAGATGTTGGGCATACCTGCAGAGGTATTTGCTGTGACCAGGTCACAGGCCAAAATGCATAAAGCTGAACCAGCTCTGGATCCTGAAACTATGGACCAGATGCTACCCAAGAGGAGGAGCAGTAGGGTTAAGGCAGTGCCTTCCACTCTGTCTCAGATCTCAGATTACCCTCCTGAGGGAGGAGAAGCAGATCCTGAAGAAGGAACTGCCCAAGAGGAACTTGAGTCTGGTCAGGTTGAGTTATTGGGGACAGGGGGACCTTCCAGGGAAGATCTGAGTAAGGAGCAACAGTGCTGCCCCTCTCTTGAACCCCTCAGACAGCAGGCTGCTGCTGAGGCTGCTGGGAGTGCTAGTGGGTCCCATAAAGTTTATTGGGATGAGGGACCCCTATATTCTGAGGGTAGAGATCCTACCCCTGGAGCCACCAGGAGGTTGGTAATACCTCAGAAGTTTAGGGGGTTCCTCTTGACCCTAGCACATGATATCCCATTGGCAGGACACTTGGGCCAAAACAAGACCTGGGATAGGCTTGTTCCACATTTTCATTGGCCACACATGTCAGAGGACACCAAGGAGTTTTGTCGCTCCTGTGTCCCTTGCAAAGCCAGTGGCAAGTCAGGTGGCACAACAAAGGCCCCCCTGATACCACTTCCTGTGGTGGGGGTTCCCTTTGAAAGGGTAGGGATTGTCATTGTTGGTCCCCTTGACCCTCCAACTGCATCTGGGAACAGGTTTATCCTGGTGGTAGTGGATCATGCCACCAGGTACCCAGAAGCAATTCCTCTCAGTACCACCACAGCCCCTGTGGTGGCAAGAGCCCTCATTGGAGTTATCTCCAGAGGGGGTTTCCTTAAGGAGGTTATATCTGACAGAGATACCAACTTCATGTCAGGGTATCAAAAAGCAATGTGGAAGGAGTGTGGTGTAAACTACAAGTTCACTACTCCCTATCACCCACAATGCAATGGGTTAGTTGAAAGGTTCAACAAAACCCTAAAGGGAATGGTTAAAGGCCTCCCAGAAAAGCTTAGGCGAAAATGGGACCTTTTACTTCCCTGCCTTCTGTTTGCATACAGGGAGGTCCCACAGAAGGGGGTTGGCTACAGCCCTTTTGAACTTCTGTTTGGGCACCCTGTAAGAGGTCCATTATGTTTGGTGAAGGAGGGCTGGGAGTTACCTCTCAAACCTCCCAAACTGGATGTGAGAGACTATGTACTTGGTCTCCGCTCCCAGATGGCTGAATACACGAAGAAGGCAACCAAAAACCAGGAGGCTAGCCAAGAACTACAAAAAGCTTGGCATGACCAAAAGGCTGTACTGACTGTCTATCAGCCAGGACAGAAAGTGTGGGTGTTGGAGCCTGTGGCGCCAGCAGCTCTCCAAGACAAGCGGAGTGGCCCCCATACAATTGTTGAGAAAAAGGGAGAAGTCACCTACTTGGTGGATCTTGGAACTCCCAGGAGCCCCCTTAGGGTGCTCCATGTCAACAGATTAAAACCATATGTGGACAGGGCTGACATGGGCTTGCTCATGGCAACTGATGAGGACCAGGAGGAGGAGAGTGACCCTCTCCCTGACCTGCTCTCATAGAACCCTGATGATGGGTCAGTAGATGGTGTTGCTTTGGCAAGCAGCCTCATTGACCATCAGCAAACTGAGTGCAGACAAGTTCTGTAGCAGTTCAGACATATGCTTAGCCTGACCCCTAGTCAGACTTCCTGGTGCACCCATGAGGTGGACACTGGAGACAGTCTGCCTGTCAAGAGTAAAATCTACAGGCAACCTGACCATGTCAGGGACGGTATCAGGACTGAAGTCCAGAAAATGTTGGAACTAGGTGTGATTGAGCCTTCAGATAGCTCTTGGGCTAGTCCAGTAGTCCGTGTGCCTAAATCTCATACCCAGGGTGGTAAGAAGGAAATGAGGTTTTCTGTTGACTACAGAGGCCTCAATGCAGTCACCAGGACTGATGCCTATCCAATTCCCAGGGCAGATGAACTGATAGATACTTTGGCCTCAGCCAAGTACCTTAGTACATTTGACATAACAGCTGGCTACTGGCAAATCAAGTTAGCTGATGATGCCAAGGCCAAAACAGCATTTTCAACCCCTGGTGGGCACTACCACTTTGTGGTGATGCCCTTTGGTTTGAAAAATGCACCTGCCACTTTTCAGAGGTTGGTGAACAAAGTTCTGACAGATATGGAAACTTATTGCTCATGAGGTTGGTGAACAAAGTTCTGACAGGTATGGAAACTTATTGCTCAGCTTATCTAGATGATATTGCTGCCTTTAGTTCCACCTGGCAGGATCACCTGGTCCACCTCAGAAATGTTTTGGAGGCCCTGCAAAAAGCAGGCCTCACTATCAACGCCACTAAGTGCCAGATAGGGCAGAGTCAGGTGGTGTACTTGGGCCACCTTGTAGGTGGAGGCCAGGTTCAACCATTGCAGAGCAAAATCCAAACCATAATGGAATGGGTATCTCCAACAACCCAGACACAGGTTAGAGCCTTTTTAGGCCTGACTGGGTACTATAGGAGGTTTGTTAAGGGATATGGATCTATAGTGACCCCCTTAAATGATCTTACCTCAAAGAAAATGCCAAAAAAGGTTCAGTGGACAGCTAGCTGTCAAAAGGCATTTGATGACCTAAAGCAGGCCATGTGCACTGCCCCCATCTTACAGAGTCCAGACTACACAAAAAAGTTCATTGTCCAAACAGATGCTTCTGAGCTGGGTGTGGGAGCTGTACTGTCTCAACTGAATGATGAAGGTCAAGACCAGCTAGTAGCTTTTATAAGCAGAAGGATGACCCCTAGAGAGAAACGTTGGTCAGCTATAGAGAGGGAGGCCTTTGCTGCGGTGTGGGCCCTGAAGAAGCTGCGGTCATACTACTTTGGCACGCACTTCATAGTTCAGACTGACCACAAGCCCATCCTATGGCTCAAACAGATGAAAGGTGAAAATCCTAAACTGCTAAGGTGGTCCATTTCCCTACAGGAGATGGACTATACAGTGGAACATAGACCTGGGACCCAACATGCCAGTGCAGATGGACTCTCAAGGTATTTCCACTTAGAACATGAAGACTCAACTGGTCAAGGTTAGTTTAGTGTCCCTGCGTTTGGGGAGGGGGTTGTGTAGGAGAGTAGGATCTGCACTTATGTTGCCCCCACTTTTCTTCTGAAGTTAACACTGGTTTCTGGCTATAGTCTGGCTGGGTCCCTGCTAATCAGGGCCCCAATCTCTCTGTTCTCTCTAAACAACTTGGAGTGCATATTATATGCACTAGTGATTGGATACTGTGGTACCTTATGAGCCCCTAGTACATGGTACCCTAGGTACCAAGGGCATAGGTACTTCACAGGCCTACCAGGGGCTGAAGCATGTATTATGCCACCCCTGGGAAGCAGACTAAATCTGACACCACAGGCCTGCTACTGCAGCCTGGGTGAGGTAGTGTTAGCACTCCTCACTGAGGTATAGGTTCCTATATCTCGCCATACACACACATATAAACCAATCAGCCACCCCTAAGGCAGGCCCTATCAATTCTGAGGGCAGGGTGCTTGGTTTACAATGTGAGGGGGGGCCTCTGCATGAGCAGGACCCCTCTACAGCTGGCAGAGTCTATTCTCTGTGGCTGTTTGTGGATGCGGTTACATCATATACTCTTAAGTGCATTATAACCTACCGGTAAATGCTAACTTTGGAATGACTGCATCAAAACATGTCGTGTTTGGTGTCAAACAACTTGGAATCATACCCCCAAACCAGTAACTGGTGTGGGAGTATGATCCCACCCTTCTAGAGGGGACGACATGTACCCACTGTGGAAACACGGTAGAAATCTGAAAGAGCCCTGGCATCACAAAAATGGATGCCACCAGCACAGACACTGAGCTGCCCTCCTGCTGCTGACTGAAACTCGCAGTGTAGGAGGCCCAACAATAGGCATCCTGTCACAGGGAGGTGTCACCACCTTCCAGACAGGATTTAGTGTATTGGGGCTGGGTGGGTGCACTCCTAGAGTGCTTTGAAGTCCTGTACTGGGGGAACAGTAGGCTCCTCTGTGCATATGCCAGCTCAAACCGGTTCAGGGGCTACCTGTCCCTGCTCTGGCGTGAAACTGTACAAAGGGAAGTGGGTGTAACCACCCCCTACTCTGACCCTCCCAGAGGAGTGGTCATAAAGCTAGTCCCTCCCTTTCTTTTAGTATAAGATAGGGAACCCTTGCCATTGCAAACTAGATATCCCTGGACGATGCTTTACAAGAAGAATCCTGACCCTTCGACGTTCCACTACCTTTGGAAGACAGAAGAATCTCCCTTGGAGTCAAGGAGTCTAATCAACGGTCGCAAACTTTCCCACTCCCGCCGGAGTCCAAAGTCCCTGCAGCCCCAGAAGTGGATTTCCTGACTTGCCGACGGCCATTGTGAGTCCCCAGCAGAGATGAGGCAAGTGGACCCCATGAGTGACGAGGAACAGCAATACCCGGGTACCGTGCACTATTGTCGAGTACAACCCCTTCACGACGTTCTACGAACTTTTGCATTGGACCATTTGTGGCCCAAGCCTCCAGCAGGTTGTGCACCGAAAATCAGAGGCCTACTCCATCCCGAGTGACCGTGGGCTCATGTAAAGCATTTCCTCACGAGGTATATTTGCGATCCCTTGCCTGTTGTGTTGTGGGTCCCATGAAGACTTTCTGATCAAACCAAAGGGCTCCTCTGGTTGCTCCAGGCCTGCCCTCACTTACCTTTGCTGGGTGAGTCCCTCAGACCTTGCTGGTCTGCACCATTGACTTTATTCACTTTCCATGAGACTTACTGTTGCCAAGGTTTGTTGGCTCCAATCCGGTTGCCGACACCTCAGTAAGCTGCAGACGTTATGGTACACTTTGAATCCAGCTGCTGGTTATCGTCGATGCCTCCTGGTCCTCGTGAGCGAAGAGTCAAAACACCCTTGATCACCTGAAATCACCCGACTTCCGTGGGCATCCATCTTCCTGGCCCCGGGTCACTGGCAAGTGACTGTGAACACTGTCCCTTCTGCTTTCAGGTCATCTTCATCTTGAATCCATCCTTGGATTCCACCGGACACTTCTTCAGTCTTCGCAAGCAGCAAATCTTCTTTGGCTTCCATAGAAAACAGCGACGCGACCCGACACCAAAAGACACCTATGCACCAGGCTTCCCTGGGTGAGGTAACTCATGCACTCTGGTGCCCTAGTGTGTGTTGGCCCTTGAAATACTTACCTTGTAAGTGGCTGGCTTGTAGACTTCCTCGAAGTACCCTAAAACTTTAAAAATCCAACCGCGACTTGCTCCATTGAAATTAATGGGAAACCCGCGGCTGTGTTCTCACACAGCACGCGTCTCCTGGGGGTCTTTTACCTACCTGCCTTGGGTGGATTAGTGAAGCCCCAGCGATTTTACAGGCCCTAGGGCTTGTCCCTCTGCAAGTCAACTTTCCTAAACCTCTTTTTTAGTATATGGTCTGGTATGCCCCTAGGGCCCCAGCCATATTTGTGCTTAACTTATTGTGAAACGTTGATATTTGAATGTGTTCCTGACTTCTAATCTCATAAAGAGATTAGTAGAGTGTGTTTAGAAATAAATACATATATATTTGATATATATACCTGTGTGGTGTCCTTTCATTTGGTAATTCAAGAGATTACAAGGTAAAACAATCTGCTTTACATTCCTCTGAGACTTAGCCTGAAGGCTGCTCTCCACAGCTACCACTAGGATAGCTTTCTTTAAAAGGTTGTCTTAAACCTATCTACCATAAGAGTCGAATTGGACTGGTGCAAGGTGGCCACTATAACTAGTGACCAGCATATCCCAGGCCAACTTCTCACATTGGTGGGCAGCGTGTGGGATTCCAGCTTGCCACTGTTTTACCAGAAAATCTCTATTTGAATTACTAACTGAAGATCACTAAAGGTACTCAAGGTACATATAAAAGTCAAGCTTAGTATCAATAAGTTCTACTGAACTTAGAGCTGTTTGTGAAGGGATAGCACACCCTTGCTACAGCTCAAGCTAGGATCAGTAGGCCACAAACTAGTGTAGGTAGTACAACACTGCACAACACTAGAATGTACTCAAAGGGTGGAGCCAGTGGGTCCACTCAGCCTCAGTATAAGGACATGACCTTCTTTGACCTGAAAGCCATGTGTGTTGCAAGACACCTGAAGCTGGGACAGAGTCCCTCCACACTAGGCCTGATAGATCTTCTAACAACAGATGATCTGAGGTTGGCTCTAGGAGCTAACAGATCTGAATCAGGGAGTGGGTCAATTACAGTATCTGGGTCAGATGATGAAAATCAAGATGACCAGAACTCTGTGATTGAAGGGCCAGATCCAGAAGGATCTGAACAGAACAGAGTAATTCTCCCTGAGAGAACTGACCGAGTAGAAGATGAGGTTAGGTCCCCTTCAAGGGAATCTGATCACTCATATCACTCTGGAAGAGAATCTGTTCATCAGAGGAGCTCATACTTTAATAGAAGAGAGACCTCCACTGAAAGAATGTACAAACTGCTACAGTATGAGAAAGCAAGATTTGCCCTTAAGGCCAAGCAGTTGGCATTAGATAAAGAAGCCTTTGAGCTCCAGAGAGCTTCTAGGAAAGAGGGGTTAGAACCCCCTGGTGGCAGCAACAGTGTCCCTAGAATCAGAGATTATATCCCAGACCATAGGAACCTGTCCAAGGTTGTTCCTCCCTACCAGAGTGGGGATGATATCCACAAGTGGATAACTGCTATGGGGAGGGCCTGTAAAGTTCAACAGGTCCCCCAGAAACAGTGGGCAGCAATCTTGTGGCTCTCCTTTTCAGATAAAGGTAGAGACAAGCTCCTCACTGTTAGAGAAGAGGATGCTGATGATTATGATGTCTTGAAACGTGCATTAATAGATGGGTTTGGCTTAACCACTGAACAGTACAGGTTGAAGTTCATAGACACCCAAAAAGCACAGAATCAGGAGGACTGGACAGACTTTGTAGATTGTGCAACCAAGGCTCTGGAGGGTTGGCTGGTTGGTAGTAGAGTTACTGATTTTAAGGGATTGTATAATCTTATGATGAGAGAACAGATCCTTAATAATTGCCAAAACCAGTTGTTGCATCAGTACCTGGTGGACACTGATCTGACCTCTCCCCAAGAATTGGGAAAGAAGGCAGACAAATGGGTCAGAACCAGGGTGAGGCAGAACACCCAGAACCAAGGGGGTGACACTAAGAAGCAGGATCCTAAAGGCTCAGAGAAAGGTGGGGATAAGTCAAAAGACCAGAAGTCTTCACAAGGGCCCCAAAAATCTGCATCTGGTGGGGATTCACAGTCTACAAAGGGAAAAGGCCAAAAGAAGACCTGGTGCAAAATCTGTAAACAGAAAGGGCACTGGACTTCTGATTGTACCAAGTCCAAAGGCCAGACCACCACCACTCAAGCCCCTAAGGCAACTGTTCCCCCTAGTACAGCTACTGGTGGAGGTGGTAATCAGAATAAGGGTGTAGTAGGGTTGACCCTGGGTTCTGATGTGGACTCTGGCCTAGTCAGAGTACCCACTCAGGCATTGCTGGTTTGTGAGGGAGACATTGATATGTCCTTCCCTGTGAGCCCCAGTAATCTGGGCAAATACAAACAGCTGCCTGTAATGAATGGCAAACAGGCTTTGGCATTCAGGGACACAGGTGCTAGTGTCACCATGGTGGCAGAGGATCTAGTGGACCCTGCACAGATCATCCTGGGTGAAATGTACCAGGTTACCAATGCAAGCAATGTCAGGACCAACCATAGTCTGGCAGTTGTGAATTTCTCCTGGGTAGGGGTAACTGGCCTCAAGAAAGTATAGTCAGTGCAGACCTCTCTGTCAAATGTCTATTGGGCAATGATCTAGAGACTTCAGCCTGGTCTGAAGTGGAGTTATGGACTCATGCTGAGATGTTGGGCATCCCTGCAGAGGTATTTGCTGTGACCAGGTCACAGGCCAAAATGCATAAAGCTGAACCAGCTCTGGATCCTGAAACTATGGACCAGATGCTACCCAAGAGGAGGAGCAGTAGGGTTAAGGCAGTGCCTTCCCCTCTGTCTCAGATCTCAGATTACCCTCCTGAGGGAGGAGAAGCAGATCCTGAAGAAGGAACTGCCCAAGAGGAACTTGAGTCTGGTCAGGTTGAGTTATTGGTGGCAGGGGGACCTTCCAGGGAAGATCTGAGTAAGGAGCAACAGTGCTGCCCCTCTCTTGAACCCCTCAGACAGCAGGCTGCTGCTGAGGCTGCTGGGAGTGCTAGTGGGTCCCATAACGTTTATTGGGATGAGGGACCCCTATATTCTGAGGGTAGAGATCCTACCCCTGGAGCCACCAGGAGGTTGGTAATACCTCAGAAGTTTAGGGGGTTCCTCTTGACCCTAGCACATGATATCCCATTGGCAGGACACTTGGGCCAAAACAAGACCTGGGATAGGCTTGTTCCACATTTTCATTGGCCACACATGTCAGAGGACACCAAGGAGTTTTGTCGCTCCTGTGTCCCTTGCAAAGCCAGGCGCAAGTCAGGTGGCACAACAAAGGCCCCCCTGATACCACTACCTGTGGTGGGGGTTCCCTTTGAAAGGGTAGGGATTGACATTGTTGGTCCCCTTGACCCTCCAACAGCATCTGGGCACAGGTTTATCCTGGTGGTAGTGGATCATGCCAACAGGTACCCAGAAGCAATTCCCCTCAGTGCCACCACAGCCCCTGTGGTGGCAAGAGCCCTCATTGGAGTTTTCTCCAGAGTGGGTTTCCTTAAGGAGGTTATATCTGACAGAGATACTAACTTCATGTCAGGGTATCTAAAAGCAATGTGGAAGGAGTGTGGTGTAAACTAAAAGTTCACTACTCCCTATCACCCACAATGCAATGGGTTAGTTGAAAGGTTCAACAAAACCCTAAAGGGAATGGTTAAAGGCCTCCCAGAAAAGCTTAGGCGAAAATGGGACCTTTTACTTCCCTGCCTTCTGTTTGCATACAGGGAGGTCCCACAGAAGGGGGTTGGCTACAGCCCTTTTGAACTTCTGTTTGGGCACCCTGTAAGAGGTCCATTATGTTTGGTGAAGGAGGGCTGGGAGTTACCTCTCACACCTCCCAAACTGGATGTGATGGACTATGTACTTGGTCTCCGCTCCCAGATGGCTGAATACACGAAGAAGGCAACCAAAAACCAGGAGGCCAGCCAAGAACTACAAAAAGCTTGGCATGACCAAAAGGCTGTTCTGACTGTCTATCAGCCAGGACAGAAAGTGTGGGTGTTGGAGCCTGTGGCCCCAGCAGCTCTCCAAGACAAGCGGAGTGGCCCCCATACAATTTTTGAGAAAAAGGGAGAAGTCACCTACTTGGTGGATCTTAGAACTCCCAGGAGCCCCCTTAGGGTGCTCCATGTCAACAGATTAAAACTATATGTGGACAGGGCTGACATGGGCTTGCTCATGGCAACTGATGAGGACCAGGAGGAGGAGAGTGACCCTCTCCCTGACCTGCTCTCACAGAACCCTGATGATGGGTTAGTAGATGGTGTTGCTTTGGCAAGCAGCCTCATTGACCATCAGCAAACTGAGTGCAGACAAGTTCTGCAGCAGTTCAGACATATGTTTAGCCTGACCCCTAGTCAGACTTCCTGGTGCACCCATGAGGTGGACACTGGAGACAGTCTGCCTGTCAAGAGTAAAATCTACAGGCAACCTGACCATGTCAGGGACTGTATCAGGACTGAAGTCCAGAAAATGTTGGAACTAGGTGTGATTGAGCCTTCAGATAGCCCTTGGGCTAGTCCAGTAGTCCGTGTGCCTAAACCTCATACCCAGGGTGGTAAGAAGGAAATGAGGTTTTCTGTTGACTGCAGAGGCCTCAATGCAGTCACCAGGACTGATGCCTATCCAATTCCCAGGGCAGATGAACTGATAGATACTTTGGCCTCAGCCAAGTACCTTAGTACATTTGACATAACAGCTGGCTACTGGCAAATCAAGTTAGCTGATGATGCCAAGGCCAAAACAGCATTTTCAATCCCTGGTGGGCACTACCACTTTGTGGTGATGCCCTTTGGTTTGAAAAATGCACCTGCCACTTTTCAGAGGTTGGTGAACAAAGTTCTGACAGGTATGGAAACTTATTGCTCATGAGGTTGGTGAACAAAGTTCTGACAGGTATGGAAACTTATTGCTCAGCTTATCTAGATGATATTGCTGCCTTTAGTTCCACATGGCAGGATCACCTGGTCCACCTCAGAAATGTTTTGGAGGCCCTGCAAAAAGCAGGCCTCACTATCAACGCCACTAAGTGCCAGATAGGGCAGAGTCAGGTTGTGTACTTGGGCCCCCTTGTAGGTGGAGGCCAGGTTCAACCATTGCAGAGCAAAATCCAAACCATAATGGAATGGGTATCTCCAACAACCCAGACACAGGTTAGAGCCTTTTTAGGCCTGACTGGGTACTATAGAAGGTTTGTTAAGGGATATGGATCTATAGTGACCCCCTTAAATGATCTTACCTTAAAGAAAATGCCAAAAAAGGTTCAGTGGACAGCTAGCTGTCAAAAGGCATTTGATGACCTAAAGCAGGCCATGTGCACTGCCCCCATCTTACAGAGTCCAGACTACACAAAAAAGTTCATTGTCCAAACAGATGCTTCTGAGCTGGGTGTGGGAGCTGTACTGTCTCAACTGAATGATGAAGGTCAAGACCAGCCAGTAGCTTTTATAAGCAGAAGGCTGACCCCTAGAGAGAAACGTGGTCAGCTATAGAGAGGGAGGCCTTTGCTGTGGTGTGGGCCCTGAAGAAGCTGCGGTCATACTTCTTTGGCACGCACTTCATAGTTCAGACTGACCACAAGCCCCTCCTATGGCTCAAACAGATGAAAGGTGAAAATCCTAAACTGCTAAGGCGGTCCATTTTCCTACAGGGGATGGACTATACAGTGGAACATAGACCTGGGACCCAACATGCCAATGCAGATGGACTCTCAAGGTATTTCCACTTAGAACATGAAGACTCAACTGGTCAAGGTTAGTTTAGTGTCCCTGCGTTTGGGGAGGGGGTTGTGTAGGAGAGTAGGATCTGCACGTATGTTGCCCCCACTTTTCTTCTGATGTTAACACTGGTTTCTGGCTATAGTCTGGCTGGGTCCCTGCTAATCAGGGCCCCAGTCTCTCTGTTCTCTTTAAACAACTTGGAGTGCATATTAGATGCACTAGTGATTGGATACTGTGGTACCTTATGAGCCCCTAGTATATAGTACCCTAGGTACCAAGGGCATAGGTACTTCACAGGCCTACCAGGGGCTGAAGCATGTATTATGCCACCCCCTGGAAGCAGACTAAATCTGACACCACAGGCCTTCTACTGCAGCCTGGGTGAGGTAGTGTTAGCACTCCTCACTGAGGTATAGGTTCCTATATCTCACCATACACACACATATAAACCAATCAGCCACCCCTAAGGCAGGCCCTATCAATCCTGAGGGCAGGGTGCTTGGTTTACAATGTGAGGGGGTGCCTCTGCATGAGCAGGACCCCTCTACAGCTGGCAGAGTCTATTCTCGGTGGCTGTTTGTGGATGCGGTTAAACCATATACTCTTAAGTGCATTATAACCTACCGGTAAATGCTAACTTTGGAATGACTGCATCAAAACATGTCGTGTTTGGTGTCAAACAACTTGGAATCATACCCCCAAACCAGTAACTGGTGTGGGAGTATGATCCCACCCTTCTAGAGGGGACGACATGTACCCACTGTGGAAACACGGTAGAAATCTAAAAGAGCCCTGGCATCACAAAAATGGATGCCACCAGCACAGACACTGGGCTGCCCTCCTGCTGCTGACTGAAACTCGCAGTGTAGGAGGCCCAACAATAGGCATCCTGTCACAGGGAGGTGTCACCACCTTCCAGACAGGATTTAGTGTATTGGGGCTGGGTGGGTGCACTCCTAGAGTGCTTTGAAGTCCTGCACTGGGGGAGCAGTAGGCTCCTCTGTGCATATGCCAGCTCAAACCGGTTCAGGGGCTACCTATCCCTGCTCTGGCGTGAAACTGTACAAAGGGAAGTGGGTGTAACCACCCCCTACTCTGACCCTCCCAGAGGAGTGGTCATAAAGCTAGTCCCTCCCTTTCTTTTAGTATAAGATAGGGAACCCTTGCCATTGCAAACTAGATATCCATGGACGATGCTTTACAAGAAGAATCCTGACCCTTCGACATTCCACTACCTTTGGAAGACAGAAGAATCTCCCTTGGAGTCAAGGAGTCTAATCAACGGTCGCAAACTTTCCCACTCCCGCCGGAGTCAAAAGTCCCTGCAGCCCCAGAAGTGGACTTCCTGACTTGTCTACGGCCATTGTGAGTCCCCAGCAGAGATGAGGCAAGTGGACCCCACGAGTGACGAGGAACAGCAATACCTGGGTACCATGCACTATTGTCAAGTGCAACCCCTTCACGACGTTCTACGAACTTGTGCATTGGACCATTTGTGGCCCAAGCCTCCAGCAGGTTTTGCACCGAAAATCAGAGGCCTACTCCATCCCGAGTGACCGTGGGCTCATGTAAAGCATTTCCTCACGAGGCATCTTTGCGATCCCTTGCCTGTTGTGTTGTGGGTCCCCTGAAGACTTTTTGATCAAACCAAAGGGCTCCTCTGGTTGCTCCAGGCCTGCCCTCACTTACCTTCGCTGGGTGAGTCCCTCAGACCTTGCTGGTCTGCACCATTGACTTTATTCACTTTCCATGAGACTTACTGTTGCCAAGGTTTGTTGGCTCCAATCTGGTTGCTGACACCTCAGTAAGCTGCAGACGTTATGGGACACTTTGAATCCAGCTGCTGGTTATCGTCGATGCCTACTGGTCCTCGTGAGCGAAGAGTCAAAACACCCTTGATCACCTGAAATCACCCGACTTCCGTGGGCATCCATCTTCCTGGCCCCGGGTCACTGGCAAGTGACTGTGAACACAGTCCCTTCTGCTTTCAGGTCATCTTCATCTTGAATCCATCCTTGGATTCCACCGGACACTTCTTCAGTCTTCGCAAGCAGCAAATCTTCTTTGGCTTCCATAGAAAACAGCGACGCGACCCGACACCAAAAGACACCTATGCACCCGGCTTCCCTGGGTGAGGTAACTCGTGCACTCTGGTGCCCTAGTGTGTGTTGGCCCTCAAATTACTTACCTTGTAATTGGCTGGCTTGTAGACTTCCTCGAAGTACCCTAAAACTTTAAAAATCCAACCGCGACTTGCTCCTTTGAAATTAATAGGGAACCCGCGGCTGTGTTCTCACACTGCACGCGTCTCCCGGGGATCTTTTACTTACCTGCCTTGGGTGGATTAGTGAAGCCCCAGTGATTCTACAGGCCCTAGGCCTTGTCCCTCTGCAAGTCGACTTTCCTAAACCTCTTTTTAGTATATGGTCTGGTACGCCCCTAGGGCCCCAGCCATATTTGTGCTTAACTTATTGTGAAACGTTGATATTTGAATGTGTTCCTGACTTCTAATCTCATAAAGAAATTAGTAGAGTGTGTCTAGAAATAGATACATATATATTTGATATATATACATGTGTGGTGTCCTTTCATTTGGTAACTCAAGAGATTAGAAGGTAAAACAAGCTGCTTTACATTCCTCTGAGACTTAGCCTGAAGGCTGCTCTCCACAGCTACCACTAGGATAGCTTTCTTTAAAAGGTTGTCTTAAACCTATCTACCATAAGAGTCGAATTGGACTGGTGCAAGGTGGCCACTTTAACTAGTGACCAGCATATGCCAGGCCAACTTCTCACAGCAATATTGTTTCTTTTCTTTGTGAACATTTTGGTCATGGAAAAGTGACAAATAAAAGTGTTAGATCTGCTACCACGATTTCGTTGGGAATCTAAGAGTCATGTTCTAAAGTTACTGACAACATGTATAACTCTGTAGGCTTAGGAGTTTAGATACCGTCCTGTGAGCTAGCCAAACAGACCAACATTTCCTGATTATATAAGAAGACACAGCCTCTGTATTATGAAGTTTTGTTGTTCTATCTTCACAGTCCTACTAGATTAGTGGGAACCTCCTAGGAAATAGGTAAAATATGCAGATATCTATCTGTTAAAAAAACTATTTCACATATGCCTCATTTTCAAGTTGAAAACTCAGAATAGGAGGAATTTACCACGTGTAGTAAATACCTCACCCTAGGGGTAGGGGTGTTTACCACATGTAAGACATACCCCACGTGATAATTATCCCACCATCTCTGCCCAACAAATAATGAAGGTCTTGGAATATATGCCAGAAATGTGAGAATATTTAATTCCCTAAAAACCTCCAAGGCCCAAAGTGTGTCTCATTTTTAGAATCTCTGCATGTCTAATTTTAAAGCTTTAAAAGTATTTTCATAAGGAGGGTCACAATTTCAATGGAATCTGCATAAATCTTTATCTGTACTTCATTTATGTTTATGCAGTTTGCATGACTGTCTGCAAAGCAAAGCTAAGCTATGTCTCTGTTGGAAAATATGTTTGTGAGACAAACATCCTCCAGAGCCTTTGATAACTTACCTCAGAGCCTTGCTGCACTGCTGACTGGAATATTGGAGTCCTAATTCATCTCCCCAAGAGAGCTGGGAACAGTTATTATACACCATTCTAAGCATTCAGTGTGAGAAAAATCAACCTTGTGATCATAATATATAGTGAGAGAAATAACACAAGAATTCCCTATCACACTTATGTGCAAATCTAAAGCTATTCTGCTTTCTCCTAAGTACCATCTATTCAATTGAGCACATGACTATATAAACTAGAAACATACTATCAAGCATATGCTAACTGTATTGCATCTAAAGCAGGTTGTAGTATAATAATGATCAGAATATGTGAGCTATTGCAAATGAATAACAACATATATTTATTGCCTAAGCAAATGAGCAAATGCATGATATAGATCAGCTCCTAAAAGACATGCAAGGCAATCTATATGTCACCTCAAAAGTGATAGCAAGTTTTCTAAGGATTATGTGAATTATATTTCACTATGCGCATAGTTAAATGACCAAACAAGCCAGTAGCATTATTTCTAATTCAACTATGCACAAGGTGCAAAATGCCATCAAAATTCCAGTCCAAAAGCTGGACAAAAAATGACCATTATAGAGGTACCAGCAGCAATCACTGAACACCCGTGCCTTTTCTGTATCACAGAAATGCAGCCTCTAAATGTGAAATTTCAAACACTGATGCTTTGACTGGAGGAGATGGTGAGAAGCACATGATCAAAACCATGTTTGAAGCTAAAGATGTTGTAGATCTTGCAATCCACTTTGGCACAAGATAACTGAAGCTTGCAGTCGAAGATGCTGCAGGTGAAGAAGGCATCAGGTTAGGTGCAGGAGCACAGGTCATCTATACAGGCAAATTTAGCCTTACACTTTGGAGTACATTTACTACTTCTGGCTATTCATCATTTCGCAGTGTATATGTATATGTCTTCACCTCCTGTAACCAAGAGTGGAGCTAAACTTACAAGTGTAAAGTCACTACTTGTAACTTTTCACACATAGGCGGAGATCTCCACCACCTTGATGGAGATCCTCACCACTGTGGTGAAGATCTGCACCACTGTGATGGAGATATCTGGCACTGTGGTGGATATCTGTCCTTCGAAAAAAACAGGGAAAGTTATTAAAGTGTATTATTTTTTAAACAAGTGTTTCGTGTATTTTACTGTAAAATATAAATGTAAAATCCATTAAAATAAAATAATTATTTTCATCCAAGTCCTAATAAAATAAAACGTGTGGGCACATTATCTCTTCAAATTAAATGTGTATTAAATAATTAAGTAGTTTCAATATATTAAATATGATTTTGTAAACAAAATGAAACACCCTATTTACCAATTGTATCTTTACCTACTAGTTTGTACATTTCATTAAAAGTTGTATTTAATTAATAAACAAGTTTAATTCTTTAAAAAAACGCATTTTAATATATTATTTTAATAAATTAACTATTGATTTTTAAACTACTAACATTTTTTTATTATTTTGCATATTTTTTGGAAAAATGTACATACCCCAAATTTAAAAGTTGAAATGATGTAAGTATTTTAAAATGATTTCCTAATGGGTGTGTTATATTAAGTCCCTCCCTCCAATATTTTTTATAGGAATGTTTGCAGCACCTTTGACTGACCTTGTGTAGTGCTACACATACTCCAAGGCTGGGTGGAGTACATTTCCTACTGTTTTGTCTCCTTTAGGACAGTAGAAACTTTAGAAGTGTAGTTGGTGATTGGCAATGTTTTTGGTGGGTGGGATTTTGTATTAGCATGCCCCTCCCTAAACTCCTCCCTACCCCTTGCTAAACCCCTCCTTATTCTTCACTAAACCCTCCTATTTAGTAATAAATCTCCCCTATTTTTACAACCACTCTCTCTCTCTAGTACCTCCCACATTTACTACTTTGGCTGCAATTAGGAGTTGCACAGGACTGGGGCAGATTTACCTTACGGTAAATCTGCATGCAAATTTACCATGAATGTGTGGTCATGCTGGCTATCCCTGCCAAGACCTCACCCCCAACTTTGTTCCTCTGGGGCCCCTGGTGTTGGGTTACTAGACATGTATACATTTTCTATTATTTCAAGCTGCTATCAGGCAATAAATTGGGTGCAGTACATTTTGGAAATTTGGAAAGCAGCTGTAAGTTCAATCCTGTCTTTTAATTACAGATATCACTCCTGGGCTGTATAGAAACACACTACAACCATATACTTTTAACATTTCAACATTCTATGGTATGTATTGGTTGGTACCAGACCTCCTTCAGCCCGATTGGCTAGACTCAAGAGCATGACATTTGGCAGGTTTTTAACATTTGTTTCCCAAAAACGGCTAACTCCTTCTAGTCTTCTTCGCACAGAATAATTTCCATGTCAATGCTATCTCCCAGTTTTGACTTTCTGGGTCTCCTGAGCGTGAGGGTACCAGACAAGAATGGGGTTTGCATCAGGGTCCAGCAAAATAAACTGGTTGCACTGCATTTTGGAAATTTGGAGAGCAGCAGCAAGCAAATTGCCAGTTTGTGATACCTGTCTTTTGGCCATAGATATTACCCCACGCTGAATGGAAACATACCACGACCATATATTTTAAACATATATGCCCTCATCACAAGGGCAGAATTGTGTGGGGTATTTACAATACATAGTAAATACCACTATTCGAGAGTGAGCTAGTTACCACAGGTGAATGTTCCATCCTATTCCTAGTTTCCAACTTCAAACTTAGGGATAGCTTGCAGAATCATTTTTTAAAAGACTGGATTCTTCAGGTTTTGCTTTTTTCCTGGGCCTTTTTCCCTGATACAGTTGGGTAGGTTTCACCTCGCTCTTAAAATCTATCAGGGCAAAAACTGCAAGGGTGTCATAATTATCACACAACTCCTAATTTTGAAGACTCTGAATTTAGCGATTCACTTGTAATGAGAGCCTTGCACATGCTAAGGTTTCTACTGTTGTGTACCATACTTCCTTTGCCCTGATTGGCTGGCTGCGTGATGGGGCTGCACATGACTTTTGGTAATTCCTTCCATGGTAATTCCCTTCAGTCTCTCTCATGTAAATACACATCCCTTCCAAGGCTTGGCCTAAATCTTTGTTCCCCTAGGTCTTCTGAGTTCGGGGTTAAAAGACATGGAATAGTTTTCTATGGGTTCAGGCAAGGATCCACTGACTAGACACCAAGGAATGTTTTTGATATGATAGGCTCCATGAGGGGGTCTGCGGCATTTGGGCATAGGGTCTGCCAGAACCAAAGGGAACTACCAACCTCAGACTTTCATGATTCCCAACACGGGAATTTACCCTGAATCCCTGGCAAATGGTTACAAAAATCTCAATTGCTCCTTTTTCTATGACAGAAAACTCCTGTACTTCAAGCAGATGGCAACGGTCCTACCATCAAGTGTTCTCAAATTTCTCCCAATAACCACATGTGCAGATAGGCCTAATGCATGGGACAGGAATAGAATATAGCTGTGACCATGTGAGGACCACAGTGAAATTATTTTGATTTCACACGATCACATATTTGGCCTGTTATTGTCATTTACAAAAGGCCCCTCACACATGTGATAAACTGCTGTTATCTGTTGAATTGTGGGTAGGATGTATGATGTTACAACGCATGCTTTTACAACGCATGCTGTTACAACGAAATTTTTACAACGCAAATGCAGTGACAACGCAAGTCTTTACAACGCAAGTCTTTACATCGAGTTGCACTAGATGGCGTGCTAACATTAAAAAAGTGTAATTTACTATTCTAACTCCAGTCCACGTAACAGTAGGGAAGGTGTTTGGATAGTAAACTACACTATTTTTAATGTTAGCACGCCATCTAGTGCAAGTCGATGTAAAGACTTGCGTTGTAATGGCATGCGTTGTCAATGCATTTGCGTTGTAACAGTTTCGTTGTAATGGTAGTGCGTCGTACAAGTTGCGTCGTAAAGGTTGTTCCCCTTGTGGGTACATTCGTGGCAGGAGTTTTGCTATTTCCCCCAATTTCCAGAACTTTCGTTCACAGAAATGTGAGGAAATTCTGTTATTTACACCCTAATTGACCACATGGAGGTCATTCTGACATGATAACAGTTGTGGTATGATTACAAGTCGCAAAACCAACCATCCGGTTGTCCAGTGTTCAGAAATGTCTGTTGCTGGTAGGTTTTCCTAGGTGCAGGATTATTTCAGGTGTTTCTGTGCCCCAGTGAGATGTTAGGACCTGGCCTGTGCTTCTCGCTAGCAGATATATGTATGTGTGTCTGTGCCCTAGCAAGGAGCAGGGTGCTCTTTGAATTTTTCTAGGATTAAGAAAAATCGAAATAGAATTCAGGCTCCTCGCTGGAGGGCAGTCGTGCTTATGTGTGTCTTTGCCCCAGTGAGGGGACGGGCACTATTTGAATGCTTCTGAAGCATGGGTAAAAATCAAAACAGTGTTTGGTCTCTTCAATGGCGCCCAGACATTTGTGTGTGTCTGTGCCCCAGCGAGGTGCCAGATGCTGTTTGGATTTTTTCTGAGGATAGGAAAAACAAGCATTTGCAATGCAATAGGTCTCGCATTACTGAAAGTTTGAGTTATTGGCATTGCATTATTATTTGCAACGCCATTAGCTCAAACTTACAGTAATGCGAGACCTAGTGCATTGCAAATGTTTGTTACATGTTTCCCGTGAATGCAGAAGCAATAAACCGGGGACTTCTATTTGATTTTTCACTAAGCAGAAGTATAATTTCACAACTACACCTCACGGGGTACCCGCTGAAGCATGTCTGTGCATTCAGCCACATCCGACCTCTTCCACCGCAGGTCATTAGGCGGACAGCGCTACAGACTAGCACAGTGGTGTGTTAATGTGGAGCGTGGTTTTGCGCTCTCTCTGACACACAGACACGTTGTCTTGCTCTCTATCCCTCCAGACATTACTGCCTCTTTCGCTGTTTTCTATCACAGACATGATTGTAACACATTGACAATGCGACAAGCCACGCACAGGCTTAGCATGATGAACCACGACACTGTCCAAGGAGTCCCTCGAACCAGTCACGGTGCAGCCACAAAGGGGGGGTCTGGAGAATGAGAAAATAAAGCAATCCAGAAAACTGCACTCACTTAAAACACATCGGCTTCAGAATAAGCGTGAGCACTGTGTTTTCATTGACCGAGCCTGACTTAAGCTGAAGTATTTTAGAGGCAGAAGTACATCAACAAGAAAGACAACGAGGTCAGGGGTCACCGACAGCTTGTTAACAGTGTAGAGGTCTTCTGTAGCCTTATCTGTAGATACAGCCTCGCTGGTTTCTTCTGCGTTTAATTTCTTTCTTTTTTAAAGACATTTGTCTTATTTCCTCTTTGGCAGATGTATAACACACACGCGTGATGCGCGTGCTGTGTAACGCCAGCCTCCAGGGACAGGAGATGTGCATGCGTACGGAGTGCACACCTCCTGTCCGTACGCGTGCACATCTCCTGTCTGCGCGTGCCATCCCCTGTCTCCCTTCGGCACAGAAAGCGGCAACAATAGAGTCTCGCCAAGCGAAGCAGCTGCACTGCATTTACTAGGCGAGACCTAAAAACTCCAAACAGCATTTGTGGTCCTTGCTGAGGTGCACACATGTGTCTGCACTGCAGCAAAGAACCAGACACAGTGTGAATTTTTTCTGAGGACAAGAAAAACCTTAAACAGCATGCACAGATATGTGTGTCTGTTACCCATCAAGGCGCAAGCCACTGTTTGTGTTTTTTCTTAGGATAAGAAAAAAGTCAAACATCATTCGGGTTCCTCGTTGGGGTACTGAAAGCTTTTTTCTGAGGATAAGAAGAGCGTCCAAGTTTCCAACAGGGGAGCAGATATATGTGCATGTGTGCCCCTTGAGGAGCAATATGCTGTTTTCATATTTTCTGAAAATAGGAAAATATCCAAATAGGGGCATATTTAGAAAGAAATGGCATGGCAGTGCAATCAATTTACCTGCACGGCGCCATTTAAAAAATGCAGGGATGTGCTGTCTTAAGAGGCATAGGATGCACCCCTGTGTTTTCCCTTGCGCCGGGGCTAAAAAGGCTGCCTGGTGCCAATGCATGCACCCTTGCACCATGGTGCAAAGGTGCCTGTGTTACAGGGATGATTGATTTTTGTGCAGGAAGGAACACCTTCCTGCACAAAAAAAATTATTAATGATGTTTTGCTCCTTCTGTGTGTGCTGTAGAATGCAGCACAAAAAGAGGAAAAAATAAGGAGAAATAAAAGTATTTAAAATTGTATCCTGTAATGTTAATGGATTACTTCACCAGCGGAAAAGTGCTGCTTTTTTAAATTGGGTTCCTTCTCTTTGCCCTGAGATTGTGTTTTTACAGGAAACTCATTTTAGATCTGATAGCCCTACGATAGGACTTCCCAAAAGGTATTCACAGGCTTTTTTTTCTTCCGCTAATTTAGCCGTTCGAGGGGTAGGGATTCTACTTACAAACACACTTGACTGGCAGGTTAAGGCTGTCCAGCGAGATGGGAAAGGCAGATGGTTATGGGTTAAAGTCAAGCTTCAGGAAACAATGCTGAATTTGGTAAATTACTATGGCCCTATCGAGGACGATACTGCAGCACTCTGCCAAATTTACCAATAAGCATGGATGGTGTTTTAGTTCTGGGAGGTGATTTTACTTTTATTCAGAATCTAGCCCTGGATTCATCAAATAAAACCTAAAACCGCAAAATTAATTAATAGCCTAACAAAAGATTTCTCACTAGCAGATCCCTGGAGATTAGGTTATCTTGTTCTCTCCCAATATACCTGCTACTCTGGTAGATTTAGATCGGCCTCACGTTTGGATTATTTTTTTGTGGATAAATTAGTTGCTAGAGGTCCAGCAGAAATTGCCGCCAACTCGTTTTCAGACCACTCGCTAGTATCTTTTACACTATTATTAAATATGAGCGTGAAAAATAGATCCAGATGGCAATTTGATAAATCCCTTCTACAAGATACGATCTGGTTAACAGAAACCAGACGGTTTATTAAGGAGTTTTTTCTACACAATGTAAATACGGCCCCTTTATTTACGGTTTGGGAGGCCTTTAAAGCTACATTTAGAGGCCAGGTTATTTCTTATAAGGCAAGAATTATTAACCTACGGAGAAATAAGATTGCCACACTTCAAACTACGGTGGCGGAGGCTAGACGAAAGATAGATTTCCCAGCGCCCATAATAAAGGCACAGCAACAAGAGCTAGCTAGGGCAATGGAGAAGCTGAAAGATTTTTTCTTAACAGAGGAAATTGCAGGAAGTAAGGCTTACCAACAAAAACTTTACGAGGAGAGTCAGCAGATTGGCAGATTCCTGGCCTGGTCCACGAAATCACAAAAATCTGCAAAATTAATCGTTCAAATAAAACATCCAGCAACAGGTCTCCTAGTAGATGATAAGCAGGGTATCTGTGAGGTGTTTAGCTCACATTTCAATCATATCTATGGAGAAACGCAAGGGGTGGATGAGACAGATCTTGAGAGATATTTTCAGTCATTGGAGCTACCTTTGCTATCGCAGCAGCGTTCAGAGGCATTGAGCTCTCAAATAGGAATCCCTGAAGCACAAGCAGTATTAAAGAGTATAGCTTATGCTAAAGTTAGTGGAGCAGACGGGATCCCTGTAGAAATTTATAAGATATTTCAGGTCGAACTGCTTCCCTTTTTGGTAAGGTTGTTTAATGAAATCAAGGATGGTATAGAAACTCCCAAAAGTTTTAAGGAATCGGTAGTAATAGTTTTTCTTAAAAAGGATAAGGATCCTGCCGATACAAGCTCTTATCGTCCTATCAGTCTGTTAAATACAGATTATTAATTTCTTATGAAAATCTGGGCAAAAAAGGATAGCTCTCTGTGCACAACAGGTGGTTCATAATGATCAAAATGGTTTTATTCCTGGACGTTTAATGGCATTGAATACTTATTTTTGAATGCAAGCCATCGATTACTTTTCTCTTAATCAGACTGATCATGATGATGGATGCTGAAAAAGCTTTTGATTTGGTAGACTGGAGTGCGTTATTTTTTATTTTACGGAAGTTTGGTTTTCCACAACAACTTATACAGATGTTAACAAAAATGTATAGAGGGGCAGAACCTACAATCATGATTAGTAAATGGTAAGGTTACTATCAAACGAGGCACCCGCCAGGGGTGCCCGTTGTCTCCTCTCCTATTTTCATTGTTTATTGAACCCCTAGCTGAGAAGATCCAGAAAAGCAAATGTGTTGTCTCTCCCACTGTCAAGACTTCCAGAACCATAGCCAGCATTAGACCAGTGCCAGCAAAAACTCAACGGTCATTAAAGCAGGGCTCCAAATATCCATGTTGGCGAAGGCAGCATAGAGTCACCACGTTGTTCCTGCGGCGCTGTGTACAGAACCTGAAGAAGCGAGTATCCCAACATGGCCGCCGAAGGGGATTACAAACAGCGAGGAGTGAGCGCTCTAGTCTTCGAGAGCGCTCGAGCAGCTGTGGAGATGAAGCGCACAGCTGCTCAGGAATCTGCGCACTTCAACTGACCTCTTCACCGGAGTCACAGCGCGGCTCTGAGTGAAGTTCTTGTTCTGAGGGAATTCCTGTCAGCGCTTCTGTTTTGGTTGTTCTTATCGCATGCGCAACGTGGGATTCTGGCAAGTGACTTAATTGAAGAATTCGTAGTATGTATTTAGTTGGTGCCACTTCACGAAATTCTAGTTAATTATCTCTGGTACCAGAATTGGGGTCAGTACTCCTTCACAGTTCAGTCAGTTCAATAGGACAATATTAGTTTACTCATAGCTAGGTTTTTAAGTCATAGTGTCTACTTCAAAGTTTATTCCTTGAGTCGGGACTACTCCATTACAATTCCTTGAGAGTGTTGTCAGACCATTCTCCATTGTTCCTTTGATGGACTTTTGTGAGAATAAACCGAACATTGCCTGTCACCAATCACCTCCTGGGGCTTGTACAGATTGTATTAAGGGTAAGAGACTTCGTCTGTTATTTTCCAATTAATTCACAGCAATTGTCCAGAGTGTTCCTTGAGTTCTTTTTCAGAGGAAGTGGGCATAGGAATCAGTGTCGACTCCAGTGTTACTTGAAGCTTCTGACAGATTGAAGTGCCAACCTTTCACTCGAGTCGACATGGCTGAGGGATTTGATATGAACTCCTTGGCGGGAATCCTAGAAGGGTTACAGACCCAACTTACACGTTCCACAGAAGAGAATAGAGTCCTGAGGGATGAGGTAAAAAGGTCCCAACAAGAAACTCGTCACGTTCAACAGAAATTAGAGGAACTCTTAGCGGGAACAACTCCTTTACCTAGCTTCAACTCCTCTCAGAACTCTGGTGCAGAAGTGGCCACGCAAGTAATTCATTCAGTGGCACCTATTGTCCCCTTAGCCAACCCAGAACGCTTTAGCGGGGACCCCCATAAGGCCCAGATTTTCCTGACCCAATGTTCTCTACATTTCTTGTGCAGATCAGTAGTGTTCAAAGAGGATCAAGCCAAGGTCGCATTCATGTTGTCTTACTTGAGCGGCGACGCCGCAGCCTGGTCTATGCCGTTGGTCTCTCGAGACGACGCAGCTTTGAACGATTTCAATCGTTTTAAGAAGGAATTCCTACGAATATTCGACAGAAGAACGGCCAATCAAGCCACCGACAACGAACTCCTAGACCTTAAGCAAGGCAATCGAGAATTGGTAACATATATAGCTCAGTTCAACAAACTAATCGTCGAGACAGATTGGCCCGACAGTAAACGTGCGGCGATATTCTATCGTGGTCTCAAAGATGAAATAAAAGATGCATTGGCGCAGATCCCGAAACGTCCTCAGGAAATCTCAGAACTTATTGATTTAGTTCTTCAAATCGAGCATCGATTGTTTGAAAGAAGGTCAGAAAAGAAGCGAGACTACAAGTCGTTTGTGCCACGCCTGGACCGTATGAGACCCGAACCCTCAAAACCTGATACGGGTACCGGAGAGGAACCAATGCAAATAGGATCCATCAGGGGCCCTCTCTCTCAAGAAGAAAAAGATAAAAGGCGAGCAAATCAGTTGTGTTTGTATTGTGGTACCTCGGGACATTTTGTGAGGGAGTGTCCGAAGAGAAACAAGAGTAACCAGGGGTTAAAAGATCGATCCCACCAGTAACACGAGTTGCCCTGGTGGGATGTTCCGAACAGTCAACTCATGAACCTCAGCAACTGATTAACACATTGCAGTCAGCGGCCCCCCATCTTACAGTATTTTTTACAGTCAAATTCGGAACCCAGAATTTGGAAGAAGTCTCAGTCATGATTGATTCGGGGGCCACTGGGAACTTCTGTGACCTGAATATGCGCAAGAAATGGGCATAAGGGCGATCAAGAAGAAGAATCTCGAAGTCGTAAAGGCAGTTGACGGCTCCGATTTGACTTCAGGACCCATAGTAGAAGAAACAGAGACCTTAGAATTGGAAGGATTGCAGGGTCATCGAGAATTTATTAGATTTAACCTCATAGACGCACCCCAGTTCCAGCTGATTTTAGGGTTACCATGGTTGACCACGCATAACCCGATTATTGATTGGGAGAGGAGAACAGTCAAGATGAACTCGGAATTTTGTCAGAGGAATTGTTTTACTAAGAACTCAGAAGAGTGCGAGGGATCGCCGGCTACGGGGTTGGCCAAGTTGTCGCTCCACATCTGCACTGTTAGCGCAGTGGAAATACCAAAAGAATACCAAGATTTGGCGAGTGTGTTCGACAAAAGGAATGCTGAGAAATTACCACCACACAGAAGCTATGATTGCAAGATCGAATTGGAAGCCGGTGCCAACCTGCCCTGCAGTCGAGTTTACGCACTCACTGAAAAGGAGAACATCTACCTCAAAGAGTATTTGGAAGAGTTTACCAGGATGGGATTCATAAGGCCATCACAGTCTCCAGTTTCGTCTCCGCTTTTCTTCCGGCCAAAGAAGGATGGGACTCTCCGCACGTGTATCGATTACAGAGCCTTGAACCAAGTTACAGTGAAAAATCGGTACCCATTGCCACTAATCAATCAACTATTGGATCAAGTCAAAGGAGCAAAGATTTACACCAAGCTTGACCTGCGTGGAGCTTACCATTTGGTGAGAGTGGCCGAGGGTGATGAATGGAAAACAGCCTTTCGAACCAAGTATGGGTTGTTTGAGTATCAAGTGATGCCTTATGGGTTGAGCAATGCCCCAGCAGCATTTCAAAACTTCGTTAATGATGTTCTGAGAGAATTCTTGGACCGAGTGGCTGTCGTCTATATTGATGACATATTGATTTTTTCCGACAACATGGAAGATCATGTCAAGCATGTGCGAGCTATACTCCAGAAGCTTTTGGATAACCACTTGTACGTGAAATTGGAGAAGTGTTCTTTTCATGCCGAGAAGGTGGAGTTCTTGGGATTCATGTTGTCCGCAGCTGGGGTCGAGATGGATAATTCAAAGGTCCGTGCCATTCAGGAGTGGTCATCGCCAGGAAGTGTGAAGGAAATCCAACGTTTTATTGGTTTTGCCAATTTTTACCGGAGGTTCATTCCTAATTTCTCGTCTAAGGTCACTCCCATCACTCACCTGCTAAAGAAGGGACAAAAATTTGTGTGGACTGCAACTGCAGAACAAGCCTTCCAGGACTTGAAGACGGCCTTCATTAGCGGCCCCATTCTAATGCACCCTGATCCGGAACAAGCCTTTTTCGTTGAAACTGATGCATCAGACTTCGCAACCGGAGGAATTTTGTCACAGAGAAACAAAACGACGGGACAACTGCATCCGGTGGCCTACCGGTCCAGGAAGCTGTCGGACACGGAGCGCAATTACTCCATCGCCGACAAGGAATTACTGGCTGTTCGAGAAGCATTCCAAGATTGGCGACACTACTTACTGGGGGCCAAGCATACTGTCACTGTGTTTACAGACCATCGCAACCTCCAATTCCTAAAGTCTGCTAAAACACTTTCGCCACGTCAATTGAGATGGTCCTTGTACTTCTCAGAATTTGACTTCGTGATCACGTACAAACCAGGTGCGAAAAACGGGAAGGCTGATGCTCTTTCGCGCATGAACCCAACTGCCGAAGAGAAACCTTCAGCCGAAGAACCCATAGTCCCATTGAAACAAATAATCGGAGCCATGCAAATGAAAGAATTCGATGAACAAATTCAGCAAGTCTGCTCAGAAGAGGATCTTCGTAAGTGGGCCGAGGCAGATGGTAAAAGAAACCTTGTCGAAGGACTCCCATATCATGAAGGCAAGCTATATCTTCCAACCAGAACACTCCAAGAAGAGGCTTTGAGAGGTTGTCACGATGATCGGATGGCAGGCCACAAAGGGGTCAAGAAGACCGAAGAACTGGTCCGGCGACACTTTTGGTGGCCAGATCTGGCAGCCCAAGTAAGACAATATGTTTCGACCTGTGAAATCTGCATCAAAGGGAAGCCCAGTCGTCAGGCCCCGCAAGGGTTATTGCAACCCTTACCTAACGCACCCTACCCCTGGCACACCGTGACTTTAGATTTAATAGTGGATCTGCCCTCTAGTCAAGGTAACACAGTGATTTTGGTGGTGGTGGACTCATTTTCCAAAATGGGACATTTCATTCCTTTCAAGACTGTACCCACAGCTTCGCAATTAGTACAGACATTCAACCAACACATCATTCGGGCACACGGAATTCCACAAGTAATCATTTCAGATAGGGGGTCACAGTTCATGTCGAAATTTTGGAAGACCTTTATGCACAACTTAGGCATAGACGCACGTTATTCAACTAGTTATCACCCCGAGACAGACGGTCAGACCGAGAGGTTGAACCAGGAGCTAGAACAATATTTACGCCTCTATCTGTTAGAGCAGGATGTTGAATGGTCCGAATTACTGTGGACTGCAGAATTCGCATACAATAACGCAACTCATGATTCCACAGGGTTCACTCCATTTTACTTGAACACAGGCAGACATCCAGCTATCACACTGGGGAAACAGATTGGGGAGGTCCCTGCCGTGGCTAGAGTAATGGAAGAGTTACAGAGCTCTTACAAAAGAGCTTTGAGCAATTTAATCAAGGCCAAACAATCCTATAAAAAGCAGGCAGACAAAAAGAGAAGACAAGGCCCACAGTTTAAAAAAGGTGACCAGGTGTGGCTATCCACAAGGCATTTGAGATTAAAGGGTAATCGGAAGTTTCAGCCTAGATTCATAGGGCCATTTAAAATTCAGAAGATCATAAATCCTGTAGTGGCGAAGTTACAATTACCAAAGTCATTGAAAATTCATCCGACCTTCCATGTTTCCCTTCTGAAGAAAAGTCCAGACAAGGTCAGGTTTAAAAACTCTCCACCCGCCATAGTGGTAGAATCGAGCGAAGAATACGAAGTCAGCAGAATCTTAGATTCCAAGGTGGCGAGAAACAAACTGTATTACTTGATAGAGTGGAAGGGGTACGGACCTGAGGAAAGGTCGTGGGAACCAGCAGTCCATGTAAATGCCCCACGACTAGTTGAAGCCTTTCATCAGGCACACCCCAACAAGCCCGCTGTGGAAGGGACATTCTTGAAAGGGGGTACTGTCAAGACTTCCAGAACCATAGCCAGCATTAGACCAGTGCCAGCAAAAACTCAACGGTCATTAAAGCAGGGCTCCAAATATCCATGTTGGCGAAGGCAGCATAGAGTCACCACGTTGTTCCTGCGGCGCTGTGTACAGAACCTGAAGAAGCGAGTATCCCAACATGGCCGCCGAAGGGGATTACAAACAGCGAGGAGTGAGCGCTCTAGTCTTCGAGAGCGCTCGAGCAGCTGTGGAGATGAAGCGCACAGCTGCTCAGGAATCTGCGCACTTCAACTGACCTCTTCACCGGAGTCACAGCGCGGCTCTGAGTGAAGTTCTTGTTCTGAGGGAATTCCTGTCAGCGCTTCTGTTTTGGTTGTTCTTATCGCATGCGCAACGTGGGATTCTGGCAAGTGACTTAATTGAAGAATTCGTAGTATGTATTTAGTTGGTGCCACTTCACGAAATTCTAGTTAATTATCTCTGGTACCAGAATTGGGGTAAGTACTCCTTCACAGTTCAGTCAGTTCAATAGGACAATATTAGTTTACTCATAGCTAGGTTTTTAAGTCATAGTGTCTACTTCAAAGTTTATTCCTTGAGTCGGGACTACTCCATTACAATTCCTTGAGAGTGTTGTCAGACCATTCTCCATTGTTCCTTTGATGGACTTTTGTGAGGATAAACCGAACATTGCCTGTCACCAATCACCTCCTGGGGCTTGTACAGATTGTATTAAGGGTAAGAGACTTCGTCTGTTATTTTCCAATTAATTCACAGCAATTGTCCAGAGTGTTCCTTGAGTTCTTTTTCAGAGGAAGTGGGCATAGGAATCAGTGTCGACTCCAGTGTTACTTGAAGCTTCTGACACCCATTGATGGTATGGCAAAAATTAAGCTTTATGCAGACGATATCATTATATATCTGAAGGCAGGGGCAGATAACCTACAGAATGTGTTGGATGAAAATCAAAACTTTACGCAAATCGGAGGATGCAAAGTTAAAGATGCAAAAACCGAAATTTTAGCATTTAATACGACTCCTTCGGATTTCCCACCTGCCATCCATCTAAAACCTCCGCACCCAATTAGATATCTGGGGCTACATGTCACTAATGATTTTGGGCAATCATTTTCTTTGAATTATATTAGATTGCTCACGAAAGTCAAAAAGTTATTCGATAGCTGGTCTCTGCTTCAACTGTCCTTAGTTGGGAGGGTCTCAATGGTTAAAATGACGGTCCTTCCACTGTTTTTCTTTTTATTTATTAATCTGCCCTTGAAAATCCTGAATTATTATTTTAAGGAGTTGGATCGATTAATAAGAAAGTTCGTTTGGAATAATAAACAACCTAGGAATAAGTTCTCTATATTGCAACTTGATGTAACTTCAGGAGGACTGGCACTCCCACATTTTTTAACATATCATCAGGCTTCTTTACTTAATCTGTTTTCCCAATTGGGTAAGGAGAATTCTGTTTTTGATTTAAAAAAATGATACGTATGTTGAAAGCGCCATTGGACTCCCCGTGTTCCTACGTTTGGCGAAACTTCCCAAAAAAACGTGATATAAGGTTATCTTCACACTGGCTGATAGAATGCAGTTATTTTTAAATCACGAGATGTCCCTTTATTTCACGCTTACACCCCTATACAGAATGGGACAGTAGGAGGTCTTAAACTCTCTAGAGGACTTTTTCAGGACTGGCAAGAACTGGGTTATCTTCAGCTCGGGGATTTCTATAACCTTGATTCCTTAATTAACTGGGAAACGGTTTGTCTCCAGGCTACTACACCGAATACTGCGCTGGCCCTGAGCTTTGTACAAATATCCAACTTCCTCAAAATTAACTACGCAATGCTAGATGAGACGGTAAGGCCAATTGTCAAGCAGATAGTAAATAAACGGGTAGGGGTTGGCTGTTGTTATCAGCTACTTCATCAAAAAGAGAAACTCGGAAGAGATCCTGACAAAAGAGCTCCAAAAAATTCATTCAGAGACAGGGTGCAAGTTCAATACCAGAGAGTGGAAACAGCTTAGTGATCTAGCGAATAAAGCTCTTAGAGGCGCCAATTTTAAAAGAATGATTTTTTTATCTAGATGGTTACTATATTTTAAACCCCTGAAACTGTCTAAAATATTTCTAACCTGCCCGAATAAATGTTTTCGCTGTAACAGAGAGGGTGAAGGGGGCAGGGTACATATATTTTTTTAATGTAATGATTTACAATATTTCTGGAAGAGGGTCTTTGCTGAAATTTCTTTGATTTTATCCATGCAAATTAGTCCGTCAGCCATGTTGGTGTTATTTGGTTCTTCAGGAGAAGTGAAATGTTTTCCAAAAAATCAGCAATATTTTATTTTAATTGGTATTGCAGTTGCCAGATCACTTGTTCTGCAAAACTGGAGGTTCAGTCTACAACCTAGCATTGAACATTGGTTTAATAAAATGACTAGGACTTGTAGACTTGAAGAGGCCTATGCCAAACGTGTAGGAGCTGTGGTAAGATTTAGGGGTATTTGGCAACCTTTTTTTTTTCATTATGGGTTCATAGATGAAACCTGATGATCACGAACTAGTTAAAAAATAAGTTATATATGCACGCGGCACTTTATAGAAGTTATCGTATTCTTATATCCGTCAGACACTAAAAAAAAAAATGACTTGCACTTGGCACTTTGCACTTTATTTATTAATCCTATTTAATGTAACTTATTAATTAAAATTTAGTTAGGAGATTCTAGTTGGAGGCGGTGGGAGTCTGATTCCTTGTAGGTTGCCATTGGAAATTGTAATATGGAATGTTTTTTTTATAACTGTTGACTATGCTTGATTAATTTATTGGTCTTGCTATTTGATATGTAAACTGACATGTAAACTATTTACTTTACCAATGTTTTCCTGTTCTAATAAAAATATATATATAAAAAAGGAGAAATAAAAGTATTTCTCCTCGTAGTGCCACTCTAACGCCTCCTTTTGAAAGGCAAAAGTTTTTGGCACTGCCTCAGATTTACAGGTCCTTGTAAATCTGGGGCAGTGTCAAAAAGCAATGGGTGTTGCGTTGCAATGCCCACAGCACCTCTCATTCACGCCCCTTTGCCACAGAAAACTGCGACAAGGAGGGCCATATTTACAAGGTGGCATTAAGCCATACGAAGTGCCTTAGTGCCTCTTTGTAAATATAGAGCAGGGCATTGCGCCACTAGAGCTTCGGAAAAAGTGATGCTCTGTTGGTGCAATGGCCTTGTAAATATGCCCCAGGGTCTGGCTCCTTGCTGAGGCAAACACATGTATGGAGCCAGACAGTGTTTGGATTTTTTTGTAGGATAAGAAAAAAGTCCAAACATGATCCACCTCCTTGCTATGTTGTTATGTTATGTCACTATTCTAGCAAATGTAAAAAGCCCTAGACCTCCAGGCACATAGGGTGAAGTACATGTTGACTGCATTGAACAGCTGGAAAATTTAACATTCATCACTGGACCAGAAATGTACAAAAGGAGAATAAATATTGTGCTTCTTTCTAGCTGATTTTGCAAAACCTAAATGTTGAATCTTGTCTAAACCCTATTAACCTGAATACACTACATTGATTTAGGTCCCTATATATTATAAAGTAACAGACAAACCACTGCTTAGAATGACAATGAAGTGAGGGTATTTGGGGGAACTAATATAGTTCAAGATGGCTCTCCCAGAAATTAACAGTAATCAACTTTTTTTATTTATTTTTATTTATTTTTTTATTGAGCAGAGCAAAAAGATACATACATGTTTTCAGAAACAACATAAGAAACACCACAATTGGACCAACCATTGATATAAGTATGTTAAAAGACTACTTACTAAACAAAGTACAGGGTGCTATGCATTTTCGTATTTTATAAGCGGTCCCATATCATTCCATTATCTATTGACAAGTTGACAAATAAAGTGCAAATGCAAAATGTAGCTACAAGTTCACTTATGACTCAACTGAGATATAAGATTCATTTTAAGTCACTTCAGACAAAAATTAAGATCCAGATTAAAGTGCCCAATGCAATAGCAGCCGGAATTAACCTTGGAAAATACAGTACTCTTAATGTCAAATACAAATATTGACGAATAAAGTGCAAATGCAAAATAAAGCTACGAAGTCGCATATAACTCAACTCATCTTAGAACTCTAAGGACATAATTAGGTTCTAGATTAAAGTGCAAATGCCAAAGCAGCCGGAATTTGCCTTGTCAAAATACAGTACTATTAACATTATCACCGTTAAAGTGCAATTGTACTAGCAGCAGAACTTTACTTAAAAGAAAAACACTGTATTTCAGTCATAAAATACAGAATATAAGGCTAACAGGGTAAAGTGAAAATACAAATAACAGCCAATTAAAAGCCGCTAAAATCACATACAAAAGAGAACAAAATTTTCATCATTGACCCCCACAAATTGTACGTTATGAATAGTAAAATACTTATACAAGTAGAAAATCATTGCCCCAGTCCATTTGGGGATCAATAGTAATTTTATAAATGAAGCTGTATTACTCTTTAACAATTAGAAAAAAAATCCGCGCCATCTCTACGACCTGTCCTTTAGTAGGAGTAATTCTTCAAATGTTTTCCAATTTTTCTTATATATCCTTATGCCCCCTACTCTCTTGGCATATGCCTCTTCAAATTTCCAGATCCTTTTCATTTTATTAAACCAATTTAAATGATTCGGAATCTCCTTAGATTTCCAATTTTGAAGTATCAAGGAACGCGCCACCATACAGGATATAGCTACAAAAACCCTGTCAGAGCTAGATAGATTGGCCTCGTCCCTTGAAAACCCGAATAGTGCAGTTTCAACCTGAGGAAGAACACTCATACCTATAACTACTCCCAAATCGTTGAAAATCTCCCCGCAGAATTGCGCCAGTTGCGGGCAGGAAAAAAAGATGTGTAGCCATCCTCCTTCCTCCTCCTGGTGGCAACGGAAACACCTATTGAGATGGTCGGGATATCATTTCTGAATCATAGATGGGGTCAAATAAGCGAGCCATCTTGATAGAAAGGACATTCTTTTAAAATTAGCGGCACGTAAAGACCTATGCCCTAGAAGGCATATTTTTTCCCATTCCTTAAGGCTAAATCTGCAACCAGTATCCCTTGCTATTTTTTCAATGTGGGAGACTATCCCCTTTGCCTGTTCATCCTTCCGCAATACAGAATACCATTTCCCAAGTCCCGAAAGCTTGAAATCATACAGTTCTACCATGGTATTGTGTGGAGTATTCAAAATACCCTCGATATTGGAAATAAAATGAACTATCCGCATATATTCAAGAAATGTGGGCTTTCTACAACCTTCTGCCCTATCCATTATTTCTTGCCAGGATATAATTTTGTTATGGGCTATGAAATGTTTAAGTTGAGAGAACCCACACTCACCCCAAATCTCAATATATCTTAGTTGCAGGTGTAGGCCCAGACTATTGCACTCACCCAGACCCAAAAATTGAAAACCTGAGGAACTTTTCTTTTTTTAAAGACTGCTTGGAGCCTAAACTGAACTTCTTGTAGAGATTTGTAGCGGGTCCTCTTAGGTAATTTAGCAGTCTTTAAAAAGGCGGGCATTTGCATTCCCCCTTCTGCTATCATTTTATCAATAAAAAAGCTATCATAGATGCACTTAAAAGAAGTTAGGTCAACCACTAAATTCAATAAGGCAGCCTGATAATATGTCCGTACCTGCGGAAATGCTAGACCCCCTTGATTTATGGGCAACTGTACTGTAGTTAATTTTACTCTGGGAACCTTTTTTGCCCAAATAAATTCCCTAAACAATGTATCTAATTCATTGAAATAAGTTTGATTGAGACGAATAGGGAAGTTTAAGAATAAAAAGATCAGTAGGGGAAGAATGGACATTTTAATCAAAGAGACTCTCCCTATAATAGTAAGGGGGAGTGTAGACCATTGTTCGAAAAAGCCTTTGATCTTCTGTTTAGTTCTAAGATAATTTAGTTCAAATAATTTCTGATACTGGCTAGTAACATAGATACCCAAATATCTTATCGGGTCAGTTTTCATAGCTTGGACCCTCAAATTATTAGGTAGAACATTAGGATCAATATTAAGAGCCAGTATCTCGGTCTTTTTTTCATTTATTTTGTATCCACCGATTTGTTGAAACAAAAAAAATTCTTTAAAGGTAAGCTCTAGGTTCTCTTCTGTCGGGGTTAAATATAGAATGATGTCGTCAGCGAACAACTTAACTTTTGACATCCCTGGTATAGGAGAAAAAATAGCAGCATTATTACGGATTTTTAAAACCAAGGGTTCAATAAAAAAGGTAAAAAGTAACGGGGAAAGCGGGCAGCCCTGCCTGGTTCCCCGTTTTATTATAATTTCCCTACTTGTTCCTGATTAATAACCACCTTAGCGCTTGCACTGTAATAAATATTCTTTAACATATTAACAATCTGTTGTGAAAGACCAATACTCCTTAAAGTTAAAAACAATGTTTGCCAGTTCACAAGATCAAAGGCTTTTTCAGGGTCAACCATAATTATAGCGGCAGGAATTTCATTAGTATTAAAAAAATCTAAGGCGTGAATTAAAAATTGAGTATTAGTAGCCATAGATCGACCTGCTATAAAACCTGTCTGGTCCTTATGTATTATTTCTTGAGCAGCAGGGAGGAAGCGCTGAGCCCATACTTTCATCAAAATCTTGTAATCAGAATTAAGTAAACTGATTGGCCCATAAGAGTTCACATCTTAAGGGTTCTTATCTTTTTTCACAAAGGATATTATTATAGATTCCTTAAATTCAGTAGATACAGTTCCACCCTTTCTAATATCATTAAAAAGTCTCTTTATGGGAGATGCCAATTCTTTAATAAAGACCTTATACAATTCGATGGGAAATCCATCCTGACCACAAGCTTTTCCCCCTGCAATAGATTTAATTGCACTTATAATTTCTTCTTCCATTACTTCATTATCTAAGTCTTTGATTCTGTCCTCTGAGAGTCTGGGAAAATCAATATCCATCAAATACTTTGAAATTTGTTCATTATTAACCGGATACTCTGTTGAATAGAGCTGTCCGTAGTGATGGAGAAAGACCCGTGAGACACTATCCCTACCTGATACAACTGATTCCGTTATAGGGTCCGTGATGAAAGTGATGAGGGAGGATTCCATTTTTTTCCTGGTGGAATTGGCTAGCAACTTCCCCATTAACTGGCTCTCTTCATACATTTTTTGCTGATATATTTTGGAGTTGCAAATTTCCTCCAGGATAAAAAAATCTCTTAATTCCCTACTAGCTTTGTTGAAGGAATTGGGGGAATGATGTAACATTAAGGCATATTCTTGATCCACCTTATTCTGAAGGTTCTCAATTTGCGACCTCCGGGTTTTGGACTGACCGGCCATGACAACTATTATTTGGGCCTGGGCCGCGGCCTTAAAACCTCCCCAGACAGCAGAGGGGGTGGCGGTGTTATTGTTAATCTCAAAATAATGAACAATCCACTTCCTGAATCCCGTAATCCAATCTGCATTTTGCAGGAGGAGACGATCCATCTGCCACCTTGATCGTTCCTTATCTCTCCCCCCCAAAAGCAAAGAAACCCCTACCAGTGCGTGATCAGAAAAGGAATTACTACTGATCCACGCATTTGTCACCTGGATCTTGATGTTAATAGATAGTCTAGTCGAGAGGCCGAAGAGAAGCGATTGGAATAAAAAGTAAAGGATTCCGTTTCTTGATGGAGACCCCGCCAAGAATCAACGAGCCCAAACTGTTCCATAATTGCCACCATCATTTTTTTAGTATTGGGCTTCGACTGTCTTTTGTTTTTATTAGTGGTATCCTTCCTAATTTCCATAATATAGTTAAAATCCCCCCCTAGGACAATCTGCCCAGGAGAGCTAATCAGCTTTTCGTGGATCTGGGTCAGGGGTAAAACATTATCCATGGGCCATAATAATTGATAACATTTATTATCCGACCCCTAATTTTAGTTGTTACCCAGATCCATCTCCCTAAAATGTCTCTATGCACTTGAAGAAACTCCCAATCTATTCTATTAGAAAAATAAATTGCTACCCCCCTCATTGCTACCCCTGAAGATGCAAAAAAGGCCTTTGAGAATTTTTTAGGGATAAACAGGTTGGGGGAATTGGACTTGAGATGAGTTTCCTGAAGAAAGAGAACATGGGGGTCCAGAAAAGCGGCCCATCTTATAAGTGCACCATATTTCTTTTTATTTAATATCCCATTGGTGTTCAATGACAGAATCTTACAACTACCAGTTGCCATACTTCTTTACTCTGTAAATCAATCCGGGCCTTCTTACTACTGCTCTTATTCCTGCTAACACCCAACCCCCCACCACCCTAGAAGTAGCCCCTCCCCTGGAAATGTGGAAACCGCCCCCCTACACCACGCAGCCCACATCTCCCACCTCCCATAATTATACCTGGGTGTCATGTTGTTATACCCCATTGGGCGATCATGGTCACACCCCCCCTTACCCCTCCTGCCCCAAATTAGAACAAACCAAAGGAAATTTTTTTTTGTTTGTTTTTTAGAGAGCATTTCTTGTCACGGGTATCCCACATCAGCTTGAATAAAACCAGGAAATCACACTTAGCCTGAGGAGCCAGATATCCCCTTCAAACAAGTCTGGGCCTCCTCAATATCCGAAAACATGAAAAATCTCCCCTTCACCAGCACTTTTAATTTCGATTGCTGAACGATAGAGGCCTGAGCCCCATGAGCCTTAAAGAGATGTAGCATCTTAACGAACTCTTTTCTTCTTCGAGCTGCAACAGCTGTCATGTCGGAGAAAATTCTACTTTTCTGTGTCTCGTTAAGGGGGAATTGTCGTTGTTGAATAGCCTTTGCCAACACTTTTTCTTTAATTCTATAGTCAGCAAAGTTAAGAAGAATTGTTCTTGGATAAGGGGAATTTGGAAAGGGTTGGGCTGGAATGCGATGTGCCCTAGTGATAGACAGATCTCCTTCATAGTCTGGCAATACTTGCTGCTTGATGAACGTGTTTACCCAAAGGAGGGTCTGAGCACCCTCAATCCCTTCAGGCACCCCCACTAGGCGCAGATTAGACCTCCTGGAATGACTTTCCAGCTCCTCAGCCTTATTCTCAAGATGTCTTTTCTTCTTGTCCGCTTCTTTTATCTCAGTCATCACCGTCACCAATTGATCTTCAATGGTGGAGATTCTGGCCTCTACCTCAGAGAATCTAGTAAGGAGACCCGTAATAGCCTCTTCGATTTTATCTAGCCGCTGAATAAGGGTATTGATCTCAATTTGGTGAAGCTTTTTCATTTCCCTTATCTCTCCTAAAATTAAATTCAGCATATCACGGATATCGATTTGAAAATTTTCAGATTTCTCCGTGACAAGTTTCGCAAGCGGTAGAATTCCAGCGCTGGATGATGGTAAAGTTGAAAGTAATTCCTGAGATTTCGGACAGAGATCTAGTAATTGCGACACGGAAGCCTGTGGATTGCCTGGAGTCTGTCTTAACTCAGGGTGATCTGGCAGATCTGGCAAGTCCTGGATCGGAACAGGAGTATCAACCTGCCCACCGAGCCCAACTTCCCCTGCGGGGCAGGGTTGAAGACTTATTGATGATGGCACCGAGTTTGGGTGGTCGGTGTCTCGCCCCTTGTCAGCGGGAGCCGATCCAGCTGCTGGAGAAGACACACCGAGATCGATAGACTGTAGAAGTGTAGGGGAGTGAGGAGGTAGTAAAATTTGTTTCTTAGTAAATAACGGACATTTTTTCACCTCCTTTTGCACATTCCCCCCGGTGCAGAGGTCTTGGTTATCCACTTCCAGGCTAGTATTCAGTTGTGCCCCTTGCGTCTCCTGCTGCAAGGTTTGGCTGACGACAGCCATGGTAAAGGATGTATCCTCATCTGAGGTAATAGGTGAGCTGCGACTATCTGGTGAGGAAGGGACAGCCCCTCTGTCGCTTTTTTGAACTGCTTGGCGTGCTAACTTAGTGAGAGCGCGACGTTTTTTTTTCACTTTCTGCGCTTCAGTTCTGGCCGTTTTAAAGTTAGCAGCACCCTCCCTCTGAGGTCTCACCATTTTCCTTTTATGACTTCGGAGGCAGGCTCCCCCCCGGCAAAATCTCCAACCCGAGGGAAGTGCAAGTATTACCCCAGTATAGATGTTTTTATCTGTAAAAAACAGTCCAGTCCAGGTCTCAAACCAACAACCCCCTTTTATCTCTCCTTACGTCTAGTACGGGCCCAAGGTGTGCTAGGCTGCTCCCTTTCAACGTGGTCGAAAACAGGACCGAGGAGCTGCTGGTTTATGCTCCTGCCAGAACGGCGTCGTCACCCAATTTTCCTCCGTTTTCCCTTTTCCTTTGACCACCAAAAAACGGCAACTGACAGCACAGAACTCCTGCTCATGTCATCTCGAGCGAGTTCGCAACAGCATTGTGAGAAGCGTTCTCCTCCGGCAGCCGCGATCGGCCATCAGCGCGTCCGCGAGGCGAAGGGAGGGGGAGGACCCATGAACGCGCCTAGCAGCGTGGAGGCGTGGTTCCCCAACGCTGCATCCGCCCTGTCCCGACCATGAGCCAACAGTAAGCAACTTGATATACTAAATGCCAATAAAATCTGGTTTTAAAAACAATAATCAATTTATAAAATGGAAGTGTTAAGCATTGACGTCAATTTATAATCCAATGCTATGGGGATTCCAGTAAGCCTGTATTGTTATGACACATTTTAAATAGGTCCAATACTAAAGTATTAACAGTTCAGTGATAAGGTCATTTGTCCAAAAGTGCCAGTGAAATTATTGCAAGAAGTAGACCATTTGATATAATAGGCATCAGGCATTCTCTGGCGGGTCCACAGTACTGTATATAGTAAGACTAAATGAGTTTGATGCAGAATAAAAGGTTTGAAAATGTTAATATCAGAATTGCGGACTGTATCCTCCTTGGCTCGCAAAAAAAATCAGGCTAACCCTTTCTACTTTCCATGAGCTAGTCCTGGCTAATGAAATTTTATTCTTAATAGAAATAGAACATACGGCGCAATGGCGACTGAGTTATGCTCACCATCAATGTAATGGTCCACCCCCAAAATTAGATGCAGGCGGACCATAGTTTGGCCATGCCAGAAACTTCTCCAGCGACCTGACTGAGTGAGGGCCATTGGGGAACTGGCTGTATGTCAGCCCCCCAGTTTATATGGGTGGACAAACAGACACTTTTTCCTGCCCGTCACCGTCAGGCAAACCTTGGCGGTAAGGGGCAGTAAAAAAACAACAATGCCGCTACCCCACACTATGGGAGATAACTCCCATGGTGAGTGGGTATTGCTTTTTCTTAGTTTCAAAAGCAAAAAAACACTTTGGGGATTAGTTTCTGGAGAAAAAAACTTGAAATTTTGCTATATGGCTCCATCGTTTTTTTTCAAATGCTTTTTATTGAGTTTTGAATTTTACAGCGCTGTGTAATGCAGTTGACAAAAATGTCAGTATTCAAAGGTCATGTCACTGTTTAGACCAGGATAAAACAGTATAATGGGATTCTGCTATGTGGCACTCAACATGCATTGACAACCATTAGAAGCAGGTGAAGAGAATAATAGACACAATTTCTTTCTTATGTTTCTGTTCGTTTTTGTCTCTAGTGGTGAGATGAAGTCACAATGCTCTCAGAGCAATAAGCAGGGACTAGTTGCTCAAGCCAGGCTTGCTTTTCTTTGGTGGCTGCATAACCAATATAACATAATCTAAAGGCAATTAGATAGAGCCGAAGATATGGGGCCTCCATCATTGAACAGGGGTAGGCGACCAACATGGAGAGAGAGAAAAAAGGGGAGCACACGAGCCGGCATTGTGAGTGAGTGGATAGAGGAATTAGAGAATGTGTGGGCCAACGGGCTGCAGAGTGGCCAACGGGCCTAGTGACGAGTGTCCAAAAACCAGATCCCGGAGTGCACCTCAGCTCTCCTCCCAGGGCAGAGGGGGGACTATGAGGTTCTCAAAGTATGGCGGTGGTGTGTGTGAGGGGGGAACGCCTATTGGTTGAGCCACAATGCAGGGGGAAGACCTCTATGAATTATCAGCTGGTTCAAGGGTTTGAGGGGAAGTGGAGAGATGCAGGGTTTTTTTCGGTGATGAGTTCTTTAAACTGTGTTAGCGTGGTATCCCAGGCTGCTGCTTCGTGCAAGAACCACACTCCACTTGAAGCGTAAAAGGCCATTTTATTAGGACATGGTTGCAATCATTTAGACTTTATTCGACAGTACATAAATGCAGTAAATATACTTTCCCCATCCCATACCGACTCATTCTCCTTTCATCCATTCTCAAAACCATCTCACCTGTTAGACTCTTCCCCCATTCACTCGGTGACCTCTTTCCTCTCCCCATTCTCACCTTCACTTGCCCTCCAAGCATCCTCTGTGTAATTTCCTTCCTTGGTCATTGCTTCCCGCGCCCGCTATCAGTCACCTGTGTACCGTTCTCCCCCCCCCCCCGAGGGGTGGATCCGCCCGTATGTGACTACCCACCCCTCCAAAGTACCGCCAACCAGGGAAACCCCCGGAGGGCGGTTCCCTGCCCCACCCCCAGTGCTAGTGCACCTTTCGCCACCATCCAGTCTACCCCGCGGCCCCTGTGGACGACCCTCCGTCCCCCAAACCTGCGTCCTGTGTAAAGTTCGCTATTGCCGGGACCCCCCAGACTGCAAAAGGTGCACGTACGCTAAGTAGGAGTACCTGGCCCTTCAGGTTGCGGGCACCTAACGCCTCCCCCACCCCTCAAGGCACCAGGTGGATGACCATCCACCCTTGCAAAACTGAGTCCTGTGTCAATAAGCAGCATGAACCGGACAAACCACGTCCGTGAAAAAATTGTACCAGCGCAAACAACCACCTGTCTTTCCTCCCTCCGTATCCGTAACCGCGGACTGTCCCCCTGTACTCCTGATCCAGTGCCCCCAAACTCCCTTCTTGGCAAGGCCCCATCGGTGGATGACCATCCACCCGTACAGCCAGTACCCGTATGTAATCCAGTAACCTTCCAGGCCAATCCCCCATCCCTGAAGAGCGTCCCAGCCCCAAACAAGACCACCTGTGTCACTTCCAAAAGTCCCATTACCAGCAGCCATTCCCCCGTAAGCATGGTCGACAGCCCTCAAAGTCCATCCCCTGCAAGGCACCATCGGTGGATGACCATCCACCCGTGCAGCCAGTATCCGTTGTAATCCAGTAATCTTTCAGGCCAATCCCCCATCCCTGAAGAGCGTCCCCCGCCCCAAACAAGACCACCTGCGGCTCCTCCAATAGTCCCCATTACCTGCGGCCATTCCTCTGTAAGCATGTTCAACAGCCTTCAAAGTCCATTCTCTGCAAAGCACCATCAGTGGACGACCATCCACCCATAAAGCCAGTGTCCCTTTCAAACAAGTTACATTTCCAGGGCAATCCCCATCCATGAAAAGTGTTCCGTCCCCAAACCAAAACCAAAAACCGCCCCGTGTCCCCTCAAACAGTCCCCATTACCTGCGGGCTATTAGCTGATAAGCATGCTCAACAACCCCCAAAGATTTCCTCCTCTGCCAGGCACCATCGGTGGATGACCATCCACCCTCACTCCAGTGTCCCTTGTAAACAAGAAACATGTCCAGGACCATCCCCATCCAGGAAAGTGCCCCATCCCCAACCAGGCCACCAGTTGCCCCTCAAACCGTCTCATTTACTGCAGACCAGTACCTCGTAAGCATGCTAGCCGTCCCCTGAGACCATTCATTGCAAGGCGCAGTGTTTCCCCATAACCCACTTCCTAAGTTCCTTGCCATTGAACCATATCCCTTGCCATGCCTCTTGGATTAAAACCAGACCTACCAGTTTCCGGAGTACCTTCCCTCCCACAGCGTCTCCTGTATTAGAGCCAGGTCCCATATCGTATGACACAGGCACTCTCACTGGCCGCAACGCGCACCCTGAGTCAATTCTACTGTTCCCCCTTCAATCATCAAACATCCCAAATGACGGCGTTCCCCGCCTGATGACATCCGTACACCCGCTATGCCGCCTCTGTTGCTGCCCACCGTTCGGGAGAATGTCCGCCTGTCCAGGCGACCACAATGGATCCCAGGCCACTCCCCCTACCTGCAGTAGAAAAAAGAATGATTAGTCCCGTAAGGATTATGTCTCTTTCCCTTCCATCCCCAGTCTCTCCACAACCCCCGCCCAAACCCCTTCTTTTACCTATAACGGCACAACACCCTACTATACTGCCATCTCCCTCATCTCCGGCTTCCCCCCCGCCCCCGAACTGGCCTCATGATGTCACCGAAACCTAAATCGCCTGTAGTACCGCTAAACTACCTTCCGCATGTGGCAACCCCAAATCCCCAGCCATAGGCCTCCCTTCTCTGACCAACAATCACTGGTGCCTCATTCCCCTACCACTACGCCTCAAGCGCCAACGCTGCCCTATTTCGAAAACGTCGTGCCCCTGTTTCACCCAGACAAGCCAGGCACCAACCGCCCATCACCACAGCCACTGCACCCGTGTCCGCTACCCCACCGGTACCTTATCATTGCGTCTCCTGGGTCCTGCACTACCATACTCCCAGGTGCCCCCTACGAAATTACCATATTGTCAGTGGTGGTACGACACGACCACCTGGTGCTGGCTCCTAGCTCCCGACACAGAACACATCCCCCGCCCCTACAACTAAAACTGCGTCCTGCGAGCCAGAATCCCTGTTTCCAAATTCCTGCCCGCTACAACCCCGGTGACCATCTCAACCCCAAACGCATCTTGCAGTGCCCGAAAGCCCCTAACCCTGTCTGGTTCCCCCAAGCAGCGGCCCAAGCCTTCTCCGTCTCGTCAGCTCCCCCTCCGGCGCACCCCCTCAGCCTCCACAACTGCGATGCCTACCACCAGGTGATTATCTTATCAAGTGGCCGACAAACTACCTCTACCAATCCCACTCCCCAGGCAAGTCCCTACCTGTATAACCCTGCCCCCGTCACGCCACGCAGCGTTCGCGCTCAAGATACTGAGGCCCCCAGAGCCCCGCATTTCTTCAAGACCGCAGCCCCCACCCAGTGTGCACCGTCAGTCAGGCAATCCCGCACCCTCTGCCTATTTGCCCTGTCTAACAGCTGCCCTCGCACCCGGCGACAGCACCCCCCACCCGGAGACCTTACCTACTCCCAGTCCTCAAGTGCTCCCTGTGCATACGGACTCTGCACCCATGTCTCCTGTACAAAAAAGAGGGGGGGGGGGGGGAGAGCCTCCGTGACGGCCAGCTACGAATCCCAGTGCTCCTGCTCGTCGCAGCCACTACTTCCTCTTGGGAGTTAACGAGTGCCATGGACCCATGGCCTCCAATTGATCGAGAAGGACCTCCAGGCCCCTGCCTACCCCCAAGGGCTTCTCCCCCCGTCCACTGGTGCGGCCCAGCTTGCCCCCGGGAATGTTTCCGTCCCTCCCACGTCGTTGTCCAACCGACACGGGAGCCCTCACCAGTCGCCCAACGTAAGTGCCAAGAAAATGCTCCTGCCTGCCGTCCCTGCTGTGGGTAGCGGCTGAATATTGCGTCGAAGAAAGACCACCCCAAGTTAAGCTACGTTCGGGCTGACCTTGACCCTTCTCCCACCGTTCCAGCCCAGCACACACCCCCTCCATCTTACAATACCCCCATCTGTCCCCGGGCCTCACACCTCAACATGCTGCCCCATGTGTTCGAGACCTATATCCACAACCGGCATCAATTGGCACCCCCAGCTCAATAGTCACCCTCAAAGCATGGCAAATAGCCGCTAAACACGGCAAATAGGGACCGGCAGAATCGATTTTCCCCAGCCGGGGTTTGAACCCTTGTCAAAAGCATTCATGGCCCCTGTCACCTACCACTGTACCATCTGTTCTGCTACCCCTTGTTTATCAGCCTTCCGTTCGCCTGATATCACACCATCGGCCGTTCGAAACCCAAAACCCTCTCCGCGCGTGGCCCCAAGGTTCCCATCGTCTGACGTACGCCGCCTCATTGCTTGTATCACCCCGAACTCCCCAGCTGACCAGCTGTGCGTCATTTGGGCCCTGGGTTCCCCAGGCCCCCAGCATTGTCCCAACCTTACTGAAGGAAAGGCCATAGCATATACTTATAAATGAGCACCCGGTGACAACCAGGGCGTGAACACCTAATCTTCAAAGTACGACTCCCAGACTTTAAACCCCCCCCCCCATTCATTTACCTGAGCGTACGTCCGGGACCTCCTCTTCCAGACCGAAGCTGCCATCCCCCGTGGAGCTCCGTGCCCCGCTCCGGCTTAGGCCGCACTCGCCTGAGCGTCTGTCTGGGACCTCCTCTTCCGGAGCGAAACTGCCATCCCCCTTGGAGCTCCGTCTTAAGCGCACTCGCCTGAAACAAATAACAAATGGACTGGTTACCTGAACCGCCCCCCCCCCTGCACTCCAAGGCCCCATCGAACATCCTCCTTCCATCGCACTGCATCCGGCCCGCCAACTCCCAGTCCGTCGCACACCATCACATTCCGCCATCCTCACCCCCAACACCATCCATGCCACCCGTCACACAGCACATACTCAAAACTTGGTAAAATTCACAAGGTTGTAGTCCTCAATGCGCGAATCCCTCGAAGGAGGGCAGGCCGCCGCAGACCCCCCTACTGCTTCTGGCCAGTGTCTCGGAGCCGTTGTGCGCTCCGCTGGCATCACCCCCTGTCTGCCGACCTTATGCGCCGGTCATGGATCCCCCTCCCCCACCGGGTCGCCACAACCAGGTGGGCCCAAGCACCACCGGGCCTCATGCTGTGCTGGCAGTCCCTCGCCCCTGTCCTAGATACCCCTCGCAGCACGACCGACACCGACGGCAACCTGTCACCTGGCCCCCCCCCCCCCACCTCCCTCCTATGCCGAAACCTCCGGGTGGCCCCAGTGCACCATGAACCAAATAAATGGCGCAGGTCCAAGAATTGATGGGCCCATACCTCCACCACGCAATGGATAAACGCCTGTGTGCTCCCCTGCCGGCTCCGCACACCGCCAATAAACGATACTTGCATAATTACATAGCGTGAACTCGACACGACGGCGTGGGAGCGCTGTACATAGCTCCGTGTTCACCCCACTCCTGCATGCATGGGGGGTTAAGCGATTCGCCCAGAAACCGGATGTGGACGTGAGCGCGAAATCGACCCGAATGTATTGGAGCGCTTTACATAGCTCCCCGTTTACATTACACATACAGGCCTGGGGGGTGAAATAATTTGCCCAGAATCACCGATGCGGACGCGAGTGCGAACTCGACCCGAAGGTATTGGAGCGCTTACAGAGCTCCGTATGCACGTTACACATTCCAGCGTGGGGGTGAAGTGATTAGCCCAGTAGCATAAGATGGGAACGCGACCGCGAGGCTCAAACCCTGGTTCCCTGCAACAGACGCGCCATCGCACCCGATCTCGCCGTCCCCGCCTCAAACCCACCCGCCGCCACTACGGGGCCCACAGCAGACGCGCGCACTGGCTCCAGTCCCCCCCCCCATCCTGCAAGCGAAGGCAGCATTACCCAACACCCGCCGGCGGGCACGCAGCAGGACACCCGGTCCCTCTCCCCCGCTCAGGATGCCCCCCCTTTACCTGCCACATTCCATGTTCCGGTGCCGGCCGCAGCAGATCTGTTCCTCGCACGTGCACACCACCATCAGTGCGACACTCCAGGCCTGCGCCTGCTGGACACGCCCGGCCGCCAACGCTGCACCCGGCCGGTCGGACTCGCGCTCACCTTACGGCCAAGCCAGCCGCCGCGCCGTATTGTCTCCTGGGGGCATCGCAAACCGAGACGCTCTCCCTAGCCCAGCCAGGACATATCGCTAATCCCCGACCACCAGCCGATCGACCAATCGGCCTCCGCTACAAACTTCTGCACAACAAACTTTTCTCATCCCCCCGGTGGTGCTCAGGTGTCAGGAAGGGGCCGGCTACTCCTCTCCTGACACCTATATACCCTCCCAACTCCCGCCCCCCCTCCTTCCTTCCTGTGATCCCACCCCCACCATGTCCTTCCGGTCGTTGCGCGAATACCCCGGGGGAAGACTGGTCTGCGACCTTCACTTCCCCCGGGGGCCGCAATGGGGCTCTTACGGATTCGCCAGCACTCCTCTCAGTGTAGTGCACAACTCTCCACATCCCCCCATGGAGTAATGCCCAGTGCCAAAGGAAAGGGGTCGGGGTTGTTGTGCTCGCCAATGCATGGTTAGTAGATGCTTAACCAACAAGAGGGATAGATTAGCAAAACCGTGATCACAGGACTTTCCAGCTGCTCACCGAGATGAGCCAATGCCAGGAAATGCAATCCAATGAACCAAGGGTGAAAGGATTCAACAACAATAGGTTTTCCAATGAAAATGTCAGAATGCAAACAGAAGTGCAGAAAATGGAGTGAACAGCCATGTTCTCACAGTGCACTTTATGCAGTGTTTAATTTGTAAAAAAAATAAGTGCGGAACACTCGGCAGGAGGCCACTTCAGTTTGCACCACACATTGCTACTGTACTAACACAACTAACCATGATCTCACTGCTAAAAGTGTGACAATTCAGACTGTTCGAGACCCCCAAAGCTTTAAGAATGGCTTGGGTGGCAGGTATAAGTTGTTTTTACTGTATATTGAATTAACAAACAACTGTTTTTCTTCGCATCTTTAAATTGCACAAAGAGCGCCATCATGTGGCAGCTGTCATAAGTGCAGGTTCCTAGCTACGAACAAGGGGGGTGATGTGGAGGAATCGACACCACACAATTTTCAGTAGGTAACACACATTAATTCCTACTTGTCGGTACATAGTTCCTTAGTATTTACTTGCATTAATTTTCCTACCCACATACCACCTCCAAATCCAGTTAGAGCAATTTATGAATTCTTTAATTATTCTCCTTTTTTAACGATGTGTGAGACACATCGAACACAAAGGGGGATTTAGACCATTTACATTTACACAAACATCTGGAGACAGACACATCTGTACAATCAGTTTCTGATTCCTTCCTTCCAGGGTTTCTGAAAGATATAAACAACAAACACACTGGTATGCGTTTTTCTAAACGACTCTACCTCACACTTGACTTCTCATGGAATGAGCTTCTGTTTTAGTCAATACCTGTTAAATGTTTACCTGGTAATTGTCTAAAACAATTTTTCCCCGACTTACGCATCAGATAAATAGTGTGCATTCAGAACACCTTATACACAATTTAAACTAGGGTTTGCTAATGGGTTTACCAAATGTAATCTTGACTATACTTTGTAAAAGTGCATAAGGCACTTTTACAAGTTCCAGAAGTGATCTATAGAATCTTACATCATGCATTTCATCTTGTAACAGCAATCACTCACTTTGACTGATTATGGTTACAAATAACTTTGTACCTTGGAATCCTGAGCTTCTCGTCAACTGTTCATTTTTACTCAATGTTCTGTTTGAAACCTGTACTTCTGGAACAAGTACCCAATCCGTCTTCAAAAGTAAAGAGTTTCGGGAACTGATTATTAGTTCCCGATACTTCCTTAAATTCTCAAATAACTCCTCACCAATTCCGGAAATGTTTGACACGGTAGCCAGTGATGTTGGAAAGCAATGCAGTAGTCCGGACTATGTAAATTCAGGCAGGATACAAGATGGCTCCTTGCATTATCACTCGATTTTGGACCTAACGAAATTGCAGTTTTTCGTTATGAGTCACAAGTAGATGCTATTAGAACGTTTTCAAATATTTTAGGGGGGCGGATACTGCCAAGTAGCTCTGTGGGGTTTGCGCCTGTGAATTTGTTTAGTTTTCACTGAAGTCTTATAATGTTAATCGTTCATTTGCTTAAGCGGCATTGCAATGTGTCACCATAAACTAAGAAGTAACACGCATTTGCAATGCAATCGGTCTCGCATTTGTTAAAGTTAGAGCTATTTGCGTTGTAAATTGTACTGTTTTTTGTTTGTCCTGGAGTGGATGTATGTTGGTTATAGCGAAATTATGTGGTTTGAATTGGAATTGTTAGTTGTGGAATTGTGTAGGGTGGAATTGTGTGGTATGTAATGTATTTGTGCTTTGGAAGTATGTGGTATGGTGAGAGTTGTATAAAATAGATAGAAAGTAAGATTGAGAGTGATAGGTAGTTTGGGTATGAAGTGGTGAATGGACTCTAGAAAGAGTAGTAGAAATAGTGTGTGAGAAAGAGGGAATGAAGGGGAGAGAAGGTTATAGATGCATAAAGAGTCTGCGCTTGTGCACGCAGAAGATACTGAAAGAAGAGGAGTAGAGTGTGTCTTTGCAGTTTTGCAAAGTTATGGGAAAGAAACTGTGCTGAAAGACCTGAAATGAGCCAATATGAGAAATGCTGGATCAGTACGTGCATGTGCAATGGAATTATGTGGCTCGGAATTATGTGGTATTAAGTGTAGTGGACTTGTGTGTACTGGTATTGAGTGTAATGGAGTGGCATGTATTGAGTGGAATTATGTGGCATGGTGTTTGATCATGCGGCTTGATGTGGAATTGTGAGTTGTGGATTGGATGTGTGTAGTGGAATTATGTGTTTTTGAGTGGAATATTGTGCAGTGAAATGGAATTGTGTGGAGTTGAATTGTGTTGTGTGGAATTGTGTAGCATTGAATAAAATTATGTTGAGCGGAATTATGTGCCATGGTATGGAGTGTTGCTATGTGGCATGGAGTAGATTTATGTGGAGTGTAATTATATGTGGTATGGAGTGAAGTGTAATTATGTTGTGTATTCTGGAATTGTGTGGTGTGGCATTGTGTGGAATTGTGTGGTGTGGTGTGAAATTATGTGGAGTGTAAATATGGGGCACGTTACGAGTTGAATTTTGTTGTGTGTAATTATGTGTTTTGGAGCTGAGTGGATGTATGTGGAGAGTAATTATGTGGCGTAAAGTGTAATGATGTAGTTTGGAGTGTAAGTATATGTAGTGGAATTATCTGGAGTTGAATTGTGATGCATGGAGTGTAATCACTCTTGTCGCATAGTTCCAGTGGTCCTCGTTATAGCAAACTCTTAAACTGTACCTGAGACCAGTGGTAAAACTGGACACCAAGACACTCATTACAAGCGGCCCAGTTAGTGAGGGGGAGATAAACCCAGTAAACCCGGCCTAAATGGGGTCCAAAATGTTTTAAACAGGGTTGCAGGGCAGAGCTCTGAGATCAGCAGATCTATGTGTAAGTAGCTAATACAGTCTATTTTTTTAAAGTCCTGTAGTCCTTGTTTTAGAATGACACAAAGGTGAATACAAGTCCCAGAATGCAGAGTTCAAATCTGGGCTAGATGGGATAGTACACAGTGGATGTGTGAAGTTTAAGAGCCACCACGTGGGTGTGATGGGATAACTTTCGCTCGTGGCACCAGAATGTAAACTTTAAAACCAGCACTAGATCTGCACCTTGCCTCGATCTGTGATTCTTGGGTGCTAAATATCCACATCTAGCGCATTCAGTGACGTGACTTTGCATCTGCTGGCTGCTCGCAGTGCACTGGGAAATAGGATGACAAGAAGGCTTCATGTCACCACTTTTCCGTTGCTATACTATGCTTTTACACATCAGTGCATTCTGAGATTTGTAGTCTTGGTTAATTTTAATTGAGCCAGTCGGATCAACCTCTCTAAAAGCAGAGCCTGGACATGGAAAAGTGGCGTCCTGTTGACACAGAGCCATCTGGTTACCATACCAGGAAGCATAACCCGGCAGAAAACTGGGCATAAGTTGGGCGATGCTTGGCATCGCTGGGGACCACTGAGCACTACAAAGCAGGAGTGCCTTGGGAGTACCTAGCGCATGGCCTAGTGGCCTCAGGTAGTGATTCTCTATAGTGCTGGCAGATAAGCCCATGTCACCAGAAAATTAAGGTCCAGACAATGGCTTTTAATTAACAAGTGTATTCTGGGAGTTGTAGCTCTGATCTGCGTCGGTGGGACGAACATCAAAGATCACAAATGGTTGCAGAAGGAATAAATGGCCTGGAAGAAGATACCCTCAATGTTAGTCTTCTGTATTTTTCTTATTGGTGAAATCAAGGCCCAGTTCGCACAAGAGTCATGTTTACTGGACCAGTGCATGATAGGTTTCAGAAAATACTGGGCCTGTAGAGTCCTGAATCACAACTTTGCATTCTTGGATGCATTTGGGCACAGTGCTTATGTTTTGGGCTGACACAAAAAGGTTTATATGGTATGGACATTGGCAAAAAATAATTGTTCCATTTCATGTTACACAAGGAGCAAAATAGTGCAGAACAATTTCGGCCTAAATTGTCGCAAGTGCATGGGTTTTGTCACAAGGCCACAGGACTGGTTGCTGTGCTGCTTTGGGGTGTAAATGCACAGCATGTTGCTCTGCACTGGGAGACAGGATTTCTGCATTGAGCACTGCATTAACAGGCAGACATGCATCGAAGCACGTGAGGCCAGCTGGAATGCTTCTGTTCTTTTTACATACTTGCAGTACGCCCTGTGAACTTTGGTGTTGTGATGTGAAGACACAGCGTACTTCTGGGGACCAGTTTTGCACCAGTGCTGCAATATCGGCCACTGTAACAAAAGCAGCAGGCAAGCATTTCCAGCCTCTCGTGGCCAGGCAGTGCTTCCCCAGGGGCTGGTCCGTGAACATTGCCAGGGCTGCTTTGCATTCCCATTCCGGCTTTGTCAACAAGGCTTCTAGGCACCTGAGAGTAATACTAATGGGGCTCACTGGTGGAGAGCACATACATGGCCCCAGTGCACTTTGGTTGAGAAGCATATGTAGGCTATCTGGTTTTAGGTTTAAACCTATAATAAATGACAAAACCCCACTGAAAGGAAAATAGCCATCACTAGTCTTAACATATAAACACTGAAAAATCACCTTCGCAACCACAAACTAAGTGCCATTCAAATGAATGAAGAGATGAGTGAAAGAGTCAGTTTATTTCTTCCTGAAGGGGCCAATACAATGTAACTTTGTTATAAAAGGCAGCAGCAAGAACGAATGGGCTAACATTATTCTGCTTGAGTTTTGTTGTTTAGGGTTATCAATAAAACATTCTCTCTTCTTTCTGCTTTTTTCAGTTTTGTGGAATTTGGTCTGAAGATGCAGTGTTTAAAAGCATGTTTTAGGTCTTATTTAGGTATTTTATAAACTGCAGAGAATCGGGAAATATCAAAATCATATTTGATATTTTGGCTATATTTGATTTCACTGATAGGAAAAATGGCTGGTTTCACAAGAATCTTTCCCAATATGTACCATCACATTTACTCACAGAGAATGGGTGATGTCCTTTGATATATCAACTCCCCTTTCTAGCGAGTCAGTATTGATTGTAAGTGAATTGTCAAACACCTCAGGCTTTCAACATTCAATGCAAGGTGTAGTGATAGCTATATGTGAAAGGAAGGTTGTCAGAAAGCATCTGAGATAGTCGGGAAAACATAACACCAGATGTTTGGTAAACATGGAATGCAATGTCACTTGGAATGCGGCTGAAAAAAAGTTAATACCAAATTCAATAAGGACTGGAGTGATATTGTATGTATTTTCAGTAATTCTGCTACGTATACGAAAAAGTTGCATGATGGCCTGTCAAAATCGATACCTGAGCTGAAGTGCTTCCTTGTAAGAGATAGAGATCCTTGTCACTTGCTAGATGGTACCCTGAATGTATTTTTACAATTTTCAGAGTTAATGAAGAATGCTACTGACTTTGTAGTTCATTCTGGTACACTGTTTCGTTATGCCAGGGAGCTAAAATACAAATAATTCTCATTTTGTGCTTTGTGTGGTATCAAAAAAAGAGTCATACTAACTGTGTCATTTAGCCGGTGGTTCTCAATCCCAGAAGCCGTGAATGCTATATTATCCATGTGGCAACCGTTTACAGAATTCTTGTTTAGTGATGATGCCAAAGGCTAGAAGTGTGATGATCTTTGGTCACATATTGATAGTGATGTGAAAAAAGTACAGACTACTGCATGCTTAGGTTTTTACAGGAAAACGTGACTGCTGTAGTGAACATAATCAAAATACTACAGTCTGAAAACACACTTGTTTACCAAGTGTTCAGCGTAAATGGTGTAGATGTGAAAGATCTCCTTGAGAGTAGGCTGGATGACACTTTTAGTGACTTTGGCACTGCAGCATGCTCCATGCTAGAATTCTTCCCACTTGGTAAGCAAAAAAATGTTGAGTAACAATTCAGAAAATTTTATTTGACAGTCTATGGGAAATGGATTGCAATGATGCAAAATTTTTTTTGTTTGTTTTAATAAAGAGCAATTAAAAAAAAAGTATTGTATGGTGTACTACAATAAGTTTGATGTGTAAAAAAGTATTTGGACCTCATATACCCTGTGCGCACGCTATCTATATACATGCACTATACATTGAAAAGTGATTGGAGCAGTGCACCACCAAATATTCAATTGCAGTCACACCAAGTGGTCAATTTTGTTCATAGAAAAAGTCTTTATTGTAGTTTTCCAACCATATAAGTTAAGAACGTCTCAGCCAACGCGTTTCGTTCAAAGAATTGAACTTCGTCAGGGCTGAAAGGAGTATAGAAAAACATAAATAAAAAATATATATAGACCAACACAGGACCAACAACAACGAAAAATGACACAATACATATATATGGGCACAATTACATGTAACGATAAAGCATCACAATATGACAAATGTTTGAATTATACACTAGACTATAAATCCAAACACCTTTGCTTACATTGTGCATCATTGCGCACAGATATAAATGCACCCATACATGCAAACAACATAACAAAAAATAGCTCAGGCTAGTGAAATGTGTGTACACAACATGAATCCCAAAGAAAACTGTTTAAATAATAAGACAAATTGAAACCTGCCTATGTATCAGAAAAGAGACTATTCACCCTATGCAATCCCAACACATATTAAGCGCAGTCTGCCACTGGTTCTCCATCACAATCATATAAAAACAGACTTTCCAAAGATAAATCATTGTATATATTTTACAAAAAGAAAACGAAAAGTAGGAATTAAAAATACATATAAAAATCTCGTGAGTCAGTGAGATATAGTGTTTTGTAACTACATAAGTTTACATAAAGTTGTATTAACTCACTATTCATATTAAAATGCGGACAAATTATAAATGCATATACTTAATAGCAACAATGTGGATAAAATACAAAGCATGACAGACATAAAGATGCAGGAACACATACCGTACTCAAGAATATGTCTCAATCCCACAGTAGATCCACTATTTGTATCGTGGGTGGTCCGTCTCAAAATAAAGAGCCTATAACGTGGACATGGTGTTTCCAGGTGAAATCATAATATCCGGTGTGTCTCGTGTACAGGCGAATGCCTCCTTGATAAGGGCACCACAATAGATTCTATTAGGCAGAAAGCAAGACAGAAAATAACATTCCGTAAGTAGCAAATCCCAATACGTGGGATGTAGGAAGATTCAAGGGACTATACAACTACTAAGCCTCATTGGGAAGGGGATAGCCCAAAAAGGACGCGTAAGTACCCAAACAACAGTAATGTGTACTAGCTAGATTAAAATTACGTAAGCATTCTTTCAATGTCAGCGCGATTAGTCCAACTAATGCACTTATCCTTGCGGGCGTGGTGAAAAATATACCAATGTGCAGCCCAAAAAAACAACAATACGAGAACCCGCCTCTCATGCAAAATATATAGTTCCTGGTGACTAGGGGCATCCATTTGCAACAGTAAATGAATATTAATTAAATAGGAACTGAATACGGCTACGCGGTAAAGTCACAGAAAGCAAAACCATATAAGTGTGCCGGTGTGCACTGTATCAATAATACGAACAAAATCAAAGAATCTAAGCGATATGTATGGTCCGTATATAGATATGGCCCAAATGGACAACAGAGCTAGAGCCCGCTTTACATGTAACATATGAATAATAGTAATACAGGGCATCCGATGTTCGTGAATAAGTAAATGTCATTTTAAGGCAAGACTCGGCAGCACAGTAGAGTCAAACAGGCAAAAACATGTTGGTATGCCGGTATATACCGTATCTTATGAAGCCAACTAAAACAAAACGATAAAACCAAGAATCCGCTTACCGCGAGCCTGCGACCGTCCGTGCTCCTTCCTCAACACTCCAACGGATGTATAATCAAGTCCACCATGTGAGCAAATGCGCCATTATTTAAACGCAAGGCGGAAGTGAGGATGCCGGTGTACGTCAATCCCACCATTGAGACGTGGATCAACGTGAATCACCCGGCCGCGTCTCCCATCTCCATGGGAACCCTGGGGTCCAAAACTAACAATCGAAAACGGACTCATGTTTATGTTTGAGAACAGTCGATAAGGCAAATACCCCCTACCGTATTTTGAAAATTTGTGAAAAGTAGATGTAGTAATTTGCGATGCAAACTCTACAAACTTACTTTATTTCAGAGGAAGGAACAAAGACGAGCACGGTGTTAAAGATATGTAATACGAGGCAAGGCTACACTTAAAGTTACAACACGAGCAATCTTGTCAGACAATACACAGCAAAAAAGCAATAGTGCAACATGAACCCATGGGAAACAGCTATGATATCTAATCAGGGAAAATGGAAAAGAATATACACATTTTTTTTTAAATTTATTTATAAGAAACAAATGTAAACATGGCTGAAAGCAGCACCTCGTGTCACTGTGAGTACGGTAAAAGGACTAAGTACTTAGAAAAGAGTTCTTTGGACCATACAAATTGAGAAGTTACACAGCAAGATAACAGCGGTGTAAATATCCACATACGCAGGGAGTTGGAGCCATGGAGAATGATATCCGTGGTGCCACTGGAATATATGTACATTGTATATTTCTTAAAAATATTCCTATGTGTCATTGTGGCCAAAGACGTGGATGTAAGGGGCACTGTGGTATAAAGCCACATGTGATAATCAACCCTAAACACATTCCCAGAGAATATTTAGTGGCCCGAGCACCAGTTGTATAAGGCATTATGCTATATGACCATCAGTAAAAACCTGCCCCAAATGGGTCCCCATTTCGAGCAGGAAGGTGCTATAAGATCTATTACTAGCCTCTCAGGACCTGGACAAGATATACTATGTTAGAAAATAATGGAAATCGTGGTCAGAGTTGTGTCCTTTATCTACAGACCGTAATCTACATATCCATTTAGATTCTGTCTGTCTCAAAGTCAGGTCCCGATTACCACCCCGTTTGTTCAGGGGAATATGGTCAATCTCACAGAATAAGAAAGACTTATCTCCCATATGTGCTGTGTTATAATGGTCAGTCATGGGATAACGTGTGTCATTATTAATAAGAGCACGTCGGTGTTCCTGAATGCGTGTCTTCAGACATCGCACCGTGCTTCCAACATAAATTTTCCCACAAGGGCACTCAAGCGTGTAGACCACGTACTTAGTATTGCAATTAATAAAATGCCCTATTTTATATACCCTGTCAGTGTTGTGGCTGAATTCTTTACATTTGTTACGTCCAAAGGGGCATATATTGCAGGAAGTGCTTGTATAAAAACCTATAGGTGGTGTCGGGAGCCAGGTGTTCAGGTTTTTCGGGGTAACCACATAGCTTGGACATAATGCGCTCCTGAGTGTACGTCCCCTCCTGTATACTAGAGAGGGTTTAGTACTAATAAGGGGGCGCAGTTTGGGAATATCCAACAAGAGATGCCAATATTTTCTAAATGCCTTGAAAATTCTGTCGCTATGTGCAGTGTAATCCGTGAAGAAACAGACTCTTTCTTTGCTTCCATACTTGGCCCTCGTCCCGGCCTGTATTAAGGTCTGTGGCCTAGGAAGCTCCAAGACTCTGCATTCTGCTTTATTAAGAGTTATCAGATCATAACCCCTACGTTCAAAACGCTGTTTGATATCTTTAACATTCTCCCTAAATTTGGTCTTTTCACTGCATATGCGTCTTGTCCTAACCATCTCCCCATAAGGGATATTGGAAATAACTGAGTTTGCATGTGCACTAGTGGCATGCAAAATGCTGTTGCATGCTGTTTGTTTCCTGAACAAAGTGCTATGTATCTGGCCCTCCTTTAAATAGAAATGTATATCAAGAAAATCAATGTTTTCTCTGTTGCAGACCATTGTAAGTTGTACATTGAAGCAATTATCATTAAGATACGCTAAATATTCCCTCAGTTGGATCTCAGACCCAGACCATAGACAAACAATATCGTCTATGTACCTCCCCCAGAACACGATGTATTTAGTCCAGGGGGAGGCATTTTTGTTCCAGGCATGCTCCCTCTCATACCAGCCCATAAAGAGTCCGGCATAGGAGGGAGCAAACCTGGATCCCATAGCTGTACCCTGTAACTGATGGTACCATCTCTCGTCATGTTTAAAAAAATTATTTGTCAAAATGAGATCAATCATCTCCACAATCATGAGATTATAGGAATAGTGGTCCGCCCCTTCTTTGTCAAGGAAATGGCGGACTGCCCGCATGCCAAATTCATTACGGATGCATGTATATAAACCCACAACGTCAAGTGTGACGAACATAAGATCATCAGACCACAAGAATTCATCAAATTTGACCAAAATATCCTTGCTGTCTTTAAGGTAAGAGGGAAGGTTGGCAACATGCTTCTGCAAAGTGAGGTCCACAAATTCTGATATTCTTTCGGTTGGTGACCCAACCCCAGAGATAATAGGTCTACCCGGGGGGAATCTCCCTCCCTTGTGGACTTTGGGCAAGACGTAAATACAAGGGAAACGTGCCTGATGGACATATAGATATTTAAATTCATTATCAGTCAGGAGGCATTCATTCCTCCATTCAGTAAGTCGCCCATTGATAGTATTACGTAAGTCATGAATAGGGTTGTGGTTGATAAGCTCATAACACTGGTGATCCCCCAGTTGGCGACCAATCTCCCCCATGTAGTCATTCATGTCCATAATGACCACGTTTCCCCCCTTGTCTGCTTCTCTTATTACAATTGTATCATCTTTTTGTAATCTGTATAAAGCATCCCTCTCTTGTTTGGTCAAATTGTGGTCACGTTGTGTATATGGGCCAGTGGTGTCTAATTTATGTAACTCAGAAGTAATCATTTCCCCAAATGTATCTATATTCGGATGGTACCCACCCTGAGGAGTAAATTTAGATCTACATTTCAAACCAGTATCATGATTATAGTCCTCAGCTATTTCAAGGTCATTCAGAACAGTTTGCATATCCGGTCTTGTTGGATATTCCCAAACTGCGCCCCCTTATTAGTACTAAACCCTCTCTAGTATACAGGAGGGGACGTACACTCAGGAGCGCATTATGTCCAAGCTATGTGGTTACCCCGAAAAACCTGAACACCTGGCTCCCGACACCACCTATAGGTTTTTATACATGCACTTCCTGCAATATATGCCCCTTTGGACGTAACAAATGTAAAGAATTCAGCCACAACACTGACAGGGTATATCAAATAGGGCATTTTATTAATTGCAATACTAGGAACTTCCAAACCCAAAATCCCACTCCCCTCCCATGGACCGACCATTTACTGGTCCATATGTACTGGTCCCTCCAGTCCACCCCCGCCCCCAAACAGAAAACTAGGATACAAACTAGACGATGGCATAAGTTAATACCAGAAGAATGGGAAGCTAAGCTACGAGAATCCGCTGGCCCCCTCTCAACCGACCCTAATATCGCCGATAGAGAATTCAACAGCTGGCTCTCCGACCCTCTAGACAGCCTTGTCCCGCTAACCAGCACCCTTAAGCATGCAAAAAGGATCAACCATGCCCCTTGGTACACCCCGCCCTTGAACATGCTAAGGAAGGAGTGCAAAAAGACAGAGCGTACATGGAGAAAAAACAAATCGGCGACGGAGAAAAGCGCCTATCAATCAGCTATGAAAGCCTATAAACAAGCCCTCCTTATCGCAAAAAGCTACTTTTATGAGGAAAAAATAAAGAACTCCTCTTGCTCAGCCAAAGAGACTTTTTCTATCCTCAAAGAGCTTCTCCATGTTCCAGCCCCTCCGCAGATACCCATGGACCCCATAGCAGCCGTAGAAAAATGTACCAACCTCGCCAATTTTTTTGACGATAAGATTAAAAAAATTCTCTCCTCCCTTCCTGCTACCAAATCCGCTACCTCAGACAAAGTAAAGGAGTTATCCCCTGCGTTAAGGAACGCCCCCGATAAACCCGACACACCACATTTAGTGGCATTCGGACCAGTCACCGAGGAGGAAGTGGCAGTAACCCTAGCATCTACTAAGAGTGGTGCCCCCAGTGACTCAGTTCCCGTTCGGTTCGCCAAAAACATCACTCGGACCATCACAGCTAAACTTACTGCCCTCATTAACACCTCGCTCGCCCAAGGAGAAGTTCCACAAAATTGGAAGGAGGCGGTTGTCAAAGGTCTACTCAAGAAACCTTCGTTAGACCCCGCGGACCTATCCAACTACAGACCCATCTCGCTCCTCCCCTGGATAGGTAAGATCGCGGAGAAGCTTGTTAACAAAAAGCTATCTCACTTCTTAGAAGCAAACCACCTTCTTAAAAACTCCCAGACAGGCTTTAGACCAGGCCAGGGCACTGACACCGCCCTCCTGGCTGCCGTAGAGAGGGCAAGAGAAATTATCGACACTGGAGGATCAGTGGCAGTGGTCCTCCTAGACCTAAGCGCGGCATTCGACACTGTCAGCCACCTGGTCCTAGCCCAGCGCCTGGATAACATCGGCGTGAAAGACAGCGCGCTGAAATGGCTCGTATCCTTCCTCTCCCGACGCTCCTTCCAAGTCTGGGAAGGAGAAAGCCGCTCCCCCTCTATCCCCCTCCGGTGTGGAGTGCCTCAGGGCTCCTCACTGAGCCCCACGCTTTTTAACGTGTATATGGCCCCACTGGAGGAGCTGGTCTCACCATTCGGAATCACTATCGTCAGCTATGCTGACGACACTCAGCTGGTGGTGACACTTTCCCACCCCAAGCTAGAGCCCGCCAATCTTCGAGACTGCCTCTCCAACGTCCATCAATGGATGAATGACTCAGACCTCAAACTAAACGGGTCAAAAACAGAGATCTTGCTCCTAGGTCACAAAACTAGGAGCCTTCCCTCAAATCTCTGGCCCGCTTGTATGGGTGAACCCCCCACTCCCAAGACGGAGGTTAAGAGTCTGGGAGTATGGCTGGAGACAGATCTCACCTTCAGGACTCAGGCTAGGAAAACTGCTGGCATCTGCTATGGCCTACTCAGATCTTGTAGAAAGGTGCTCCCGCTACTACCTTCTCAGTCCCGTCTTCTGCTGATTCAAGGCTTAGTCCTATCCAGACTGGACTATAGCAATGCCATTTACCTCGGAGCACCGGAAGCCACTTTCCAAATACTGCAAAAAGTTCAGAACGCCGCAGCACGCCTACTCACGAACACCCCAGCGAGAACCTCAGCCAAACCAGCTCTGAGGAAACTCCATTGGCTCCCCGTGAGGGAAAGAGTCGTTTTTAAAGCCCTTTGCCTGACCCACAAGGTTTTGCATAACGCCGGCCCCCCTATTCTGAATAATTGGATCACTCCATACAGACCAACGAGAGCACTCCGGTCAGAACAGGGAAACCTGATCATTGTCCCCAGGGTGAAGAAAGCCCGCATAGGCGGCCGCCGCTTCTCCGTCAACACAGCTAGAAGGTGGAACGCACTCCCTCCGAATCTCAGAGCTGAACCAAACCTCCTACGGTTCAGAAAATCCCTCAAAACTCTTCTATTCCCCTGACTCGTCAGCAGCCCCTCTTTGCCCCCTCCTTAGGAGTCTGAGGTTTCAGCGCTGGGATACTCGAGGGTGACTACGCGCTCTATAAAAACCTAAATAATAATAATAATAATAATAATAAGTACGTGGTCTACACGCTTGAGTGCCCTTGTGGGAAAATTTATGTTGGAAGCACGGTGCGATGTCTGAAGACACGCATTCAGGAACACCGACGTGCTCTTATTAATAATGACACACGTTATCCCATGACTGACCATTATAACACAGCACATATGGGAGATAAGTCTTTCTTATTCTGTGAGATTGACCATATTCCCCTGAACAAACGGGGTGGTAATCGGGACCTGACTTTGAGACAGACAGAATCTAAATGGATATGTAGATTACGGTCTGTAGATAAAGGACACAACTCTGACCACGATTTCCATTATTTTCTAACATAGTATATCTTGTCCAGGTCCTGAGAGGCTAGTAATAGATCTTATAGCACCTTCCTGCTCGAAATGGGGACCCATTTGGGGCAGGTTTTTACTGATGGTCATATAGCATAATGCCTTATACAACTGGTGCTCGGGCCACTAAATATTCTCTGGGAATGTGTTTAGGGTTGATTATCACATGTGGCTTTATACCACAGTGCCCCTTACATCCACGTCTTTGGCCACAATGACACATAGGAATATTTTTAAGAAATATACAATGTACATATATTCCAGTGGCACCACGGATATCATTCTCCATGGCTCCAACTCCCTGCGTATGTGGATATTTACACCGCTGTTATCTTGCTGTGTAACTTCTCAATTTGTATGGTCCAAAGAACTCTTTTCTAAGTACTTAGTCCTTTTACCGTACTCACAGTGACACGAGGTGCTGCTTTCAGCCATGTGTACATTCGTTTCTTATAAATAAATTTAAAAAAAAATGTGTATATTCTTTTCCATTTTCCCTGATTAGATATCATAGCTGTTTCCCATGGGTTCATGTTGCACTATTGCTTTTGTGCTGTGTATTGTCTGACAAGATTGCTCGTGTTGTAACATTAAGTGTAGCCTTGCCTCGTATTACATATCTTTAACACCGTGCTCGTCTTTGTTCCTTCCTCTGAAATAAAGTAAGTTTGTAGAGTTTGCATCGCAAATTACTACATCTACTTTTCACAAATTTTCAAAATACGGTAGGGGGTATTTGCCTTATCGACTGTTCTCAAACATAAACATGAGTCAGTTTTCGATTGTTAGTTTTGGACCCCAGGGTTCCCATGGAGATGGGAGACGTGGCCGGGTGATTCACGTTGATCCACGTCTCAATGGTGGGATTGACGTACACCGGCATCCTCACTTCCGCCTTGCGTTTAAATAATGGCGCATTTGCTCATATGGTGGACTTGATTATACATCCGTTGGAGTGTTGAGGAAGGAGCACGGACGGTCGCAGGCTCGCGGTAAGCGGATTCTTGGTTTTATCGTTTTGTTTTAGTTGGCTTCATAAGATACGGTATATACCGGCATACCAACATGTTTTTGCCTGTTTGACTCTACTGTGCTGCCGAGTCTTGCCTTAAAATGACATTTACTTATTCACGAACATCGGATGCCCTGTATTACTACTATTCATATGTTACATGTAAAGCGGGCTCTAGCTCTGTTGTCCATTTGGGCCATATCTATATACGGACCATACATATCGCTTAGATTCTTTGATTTTGTTCGTATTATTGATACAGTGCACACCGGCACACTTATATGGTTTTGCTTTCTGTGACTTTACCGCGTAGCCGTATTCAGTTCCTATTTAATTAATATCCATTTACTGTTGCAAATGGATGCCCCGAGTCACCAGGAACTATATATTTTGCATGAGAGGCGGGTTCTCGTATTGTTGTTTTTTTGGGCTGCACATTGGTATATTTTTCACCACGCCCGCAAGGATAAGTGCATTGGTTGGACTAATCGCGCTGACATTGAAAGAATGCTTACGTAATTTTAATCTAGCTAGTACACATTACTGTTGTTTGTGTACTTACGCGTCCTTTTTGGGCTATCCCCTTCCCAATGAGGCTTAGTAGTTGTATAGTCCCTTGAATCTTCCTACATCCCACGTATTGGGATTTGCTACTTACGGAATGTTATTTTCTGTCTTGCTTTCTGCCTAATAGGATCTATTGTGGTGCCCTTATCAAGGAGGCATTCGCCTGTACACGAGACACACCGGATATTATGATTTCACCTGGAAACACCATGTCCACGTTATAGGCTCTTTATTTTGAGACGGACCACCCACGATACAAATAGTGGATCTACTGTGGGATTGAGACATATTCTTGAGTACGGTATGTGTTCCTGCATCTTTATGTCTGTCATGCTTTGGATTTTATCCACATGGTTGCTATTAAGTATATGCATTTATAATTTGTCCGCATTTTAATATGAATAGTGAGTTAATACAACTTTATGTAAACTTATGTAGTTACAAAACACTATATCTCACTGACTCACGAGATTTTTATATGTATTTTTAATTCCTACTTTTCGTTTTCTTTTTGTAAAATATATACAATGATTTATCTTTGGAAAGTCCGTTTTTATATGATTGTGATGGAGAACCAGTGGCAGACTGCGCTTAATATGTGTTGGGATTGCATAGGGTGAATAGTCTCTTTTCTGATACATAGGCAGGTTTCAATTTGTCTTATTATTTAAACAGTTTTCTTTGGGATTCATGTTGTGTACACACATTTCACTAGCTTGAGCTATTTTTTGTTATGTTGTTTGCATGTATGGGTGCATTTATATCTGTGCGCAATGATGCACAATGTAAGCAAAGGTGTTTGGATTTATAGTCTAGTGTATAATTCAAACATTTGTCATATTGTGATGCTTTATCGTTACATGTAATTTTGCCTATATATATGTATTGTGTCATTTTTCGTTGTTGTTGGTCCTGTGTTGGTCTATATATATTTTTTATTTATGTTTTTCTATACTCCTTTCAGCCCTGACGAAGTTCAATTCTTTGAACAAAACACGTTGGCTGAGACGTTCTTCACTTATATGGTTGGAAAACTACAATAAAGACTTTTTCTATGAACAAAATTGACCACTTGGTGTGACTGCAATTGAATATTTGGTGGTGCACTGCTCCAATCACTTTTCAATTTTTCTATCTGCTTGGCAGTCTGTATCCATTAACGGCGGATGCAGGAGCATTTTGATGCACACCTATTAAAACTATACTGTCATTTATAGTACATGGGAACACAATAAAGAAGTGCGACACTTGGAGTCCGCCGTTAGCTCTTGTCATTTTACATGCACTATACATGCACTATCAGTGCAGAAAGCAAGAAATCATTAAAATTAAATAAAAATTTCATAAACACTGAAAAAAACTGTTTCTGTTGTTTTTAATGGTGCGAAAATGTATAACCACTAAAAACCACTGTTTTTTTCAGGTATTGAAAAAAAAACACCAGAATTTACCAAAAAGAGAAACTTAAAACAGGAAAGCCTAAGCATATGTAAGAAACCACAAATAAATAAAGACGTTTTGGCCACCAGCAAACTGCATTATGGGGTTTGTATTTTTGCAGTTACCATTATAAATATATGCATATACGCGTACTCATTGCTTCCGTGGTATTACATATACAATGGAAAATAGAGCAGTCCTGAGTACAGGTGTCCACTCCTTAATTTATAATGCATGCACATTTTCCATCTACAATAAACCTCTAAAAATGTCTTACGTGCTAGAAGTTTAGCATTCCCTGGGAGCGGGCAGTAGGTTGCACCTGAGAAGTGGCTGCATATGTTGTTTACAGAGTGCACTGTTTTGACTGGTGATGCCCTTTGAAGTCAATAGACATTGGGGCACATGTACAAGGAGTTAACGTCGCCTTAGCCGCACTTTTCCTATAGTTCTGCAGCGATATTGTCCTCGCCATATGTACAAGCTGTCACTAACCTCTGTTAGCGGCAGTGTTCCAGCAAAAACATCTATAGAAAAGATCGCCACTTATGTTAGCGATAATGACATGCAAGGGAGGCGTTCCTGTGCAAAAACGGCCACTAACCCCACTTTGCGATATCTACAAGGGAACTCTGAAGGTAGGAAGACCCAAAAAACTGCCTCTAACTGCAGTTAGAGGCAGTTTTTTAAGACCAGAAAATAGCTGGTCTTAAAAATGGAGATAACACTTGGGGTCTCATTTTAGCAGGTTTTGGTGCTGGACAGCCCTGCAAGCAACGTTGCTGCTCTGCCCTGCGACAAAACTACAGAGCAGTAATGAGCATCAGCAAGAAGATAGTGCGCATTCCTGGGCCTAAGTCATGAAAAGTATTGCAGCGCTGCAACAAGACAGCGTTGTAACACTTTTCACTATGCCCTTCTTGCAGCACCATGGATGCATTGTATTCACTGGACAGTGCTCCATGACGCAAGTAATGACAGATTCGTCTGGAATCCTGGCGTATCTGTCTGCGCTAAAGTCACGCATTGCTGCAAGTGTGTCACAAGCATGACGCAACTCCAGCAATGCATAGGGCCAGGCTATCCATGTGGTACCGCGTCACCCTTACGCCGATGGCAGGCGTAGGGTACTGACGCATTGCCGTCCTACAATTGTTGCAGTGAAATCTGATGGATTTCACTGTGCCACTCCTATGAGACCTCATCGCGTGGGAACACACGCCCTGCATACAACATACCTGATGCAGGTATGATGTGGCACAGGGCTTCACAAGGTCACATATATGCCTACATGCGTCACTTTGCAAATATGGCGCAATGTGGTGTTAGATTTTTCCTGGTCTTTTCTTGAGGGGTGCCAGGGTGTCGGCCCAGATGGAGATCCATCGATGGCGTTTGCCCGCTGCAGTGTTATCGCCTGTAAGCATTGGCAGAGTGGTGGAGCTGAGGGAGTTGACGCAAAGTTCTTTAGTGGCCTTGATCCAGCTGCGAGGGGAGGTGATGATGGCACTGTCAGTCAGTCAGTCAGTCAACAATAGCTTTATTCGGTTAATAATTAAAACCATCAAAGCATACAGAAAATTTCATTTGCAAATAGTTACATACAAAGATAATTAACAAAGAAAATTCAAACAGTACAAAGTACACAAATATACATAAAAATATGTTTAAACAAATAATTGGCGAAAGTGAGCATTAAAAGATATAAAACAGGCCAAAATTTAAAAGACTATTTCATGATTTCAAAAGGAAAAAGATAAAAAAGGCCTGGTCTCGGACTCTCCAGCATTATAAAAAGAATAGAGCTAAAATATATTAAACTACATTCGATTTCTACTTCTAATAGCCCCTGAAAGATAACTGGCAACTCCAAAACAGACAAAAGGAGAGCCCAGCATTTGCAGAAATACCAAGGCGGGCCTTACTTGGTCAAAGTGACAGTTCTTAAAAATTGGGCAAATAAATTTCTTACGTAACAGAGTGTAAAATTTACAGCAAAAAATCATATGCAGCGTATTTTGTTCGGAGGCGTTATCACATGGACAGGGGCCCAAAGTGCCCTCTTTAAAAAAGCCCTTCGGGTGTGCTAGGAGCCAGGGTAACATGTCATGTTTAAACCTAATCAATAAAAACAAATGAAAAGGGTTATTTATATAAGTCAAGTATGGCTGAATCTCATTGCCCATACTTAACATGACAAATCTCCTAACAGACGGTTTACACACTTCCTCGCCTTCTCTCTGCAACTTTGCCCTGCACATGAACTGAGACTTTAAGTCTTTTATTTTCATTTTGGACAGCTCGCATGGTCTCTCAAATAATTCTAGGCAGCCAAGAGTCTCCATCTTAGATTTAATATATCGTAGCCAGGGAATGCACATGGCTTTGTCAAGGACCAGACAATCTTGTATAATGAGCTGATTCAGGGTTGGTGGGTGCTGCGCCCAAACCCTTAGCCAACCCATTAAAGGGGCAACGGCAATCTGGTCCACTAGATATTCAGCCCCCAAATCTTCATGGATATTAAAAATTGAAGTAGAAACAGGCAATGACAAAAGTTTCCGGAAAAAGGCATTCTCAATTAGTTGAATCTCCACTGCGGGTGCATAGCCCCAGACCTCACTACCGTACAGGGCCATAGGCACACACTTAGCGTTGTATATTTTCAAAATCGCGGGCAAGGGCTTGCATCCCAGCCGTTTTGCAAAACCCAACAACGCTCCAGTTGCCCTGGCGAGGATATTCTGTTTCAGCGCGCGTTGCGCGACCCATGATCCTCGATCATCAAAAGTGACCCCCAAATATGGAAAGGTCTGGACTTTTGTTAGCACCTGCTTATTGCAGAAGAATTTAACCTTTTTTGCAGCTCCATCTCCTATTGTCATAGAATGGGATTTCTTAAAATTTATTACTAAGTCCAAAGAGACCATAAAATCGTTAAAACCATTTAAAAGGGCTTGAAGGCCTCTTGCAGTTCTAGCCAATAGGACCGTGTCATCCGCATACAGCAACGCGGGAATCAACTTAGTACCTACTCTTGGGATGTCTTTACACGATGAAGACAAAACATCCCCCAGGTTATTAATATAGAGTGAGAAAAGCAGGGGGGCAAGAATGCACCCCTGTCTCACCCCACGCTTCACCTGCCAGGCATCAGTTAGATTCCCGTCCTTATTATAACGGACCGCCGCAGTAGTATCTTCATGTATAAGTGCCAAAAAGGAAATCAGCACAGGGTCAAGACCCATGGTTGCCAGGGAAGCCCATAGTTTTTGGCGATTAACCAAATCAAAAGCAGTCGATAGGTCCATGAATGCTAAATGTAAGACCCCCTGCTTCGCAATCGTATACTTCCCAATGATGAGATGCAAATTAAGGCATTGGCCAACCGTGCTCATTCCCTTTCTGAAACCATACTGTAGGTCCGAAATAATGGAGTTATCCTCCAGCCATGATGTTAACCGTGCTAGGACAATTTTACCCATTATTTTTATTGCGGAGTCAAGAAGAGAAATAGGCCGATAACATGCCGGATCCTCTCTTGCACCTTTTTTAAATATTGGTACTATCACGGCCTTACCCCAAGAACGAGGGACACCCTCCTTTGCTGCCGCATTAAAAACTAAGGTTAGAAGTTTCGCCCAGTAAATGGAATCTGCCTTGTACAGATCCGCCGGGACACCATCGGGGCCGGGTGCTTTGCCCTTTGCCATTGATTCAATGGCGTCTTGAACTTCAGTCTCAGTAAAATTAATTTTTGATGACAGATTTGTATCCCCAAAATTTACAGGATTCTGGTCAGGAATCTCAGAATAAAGCCCACTAAAATGAGACACCCATTTATCTGGGGCGATAAGACAATCATTAATAATATTTTCCGTTTCATTAAAAAGTGGGCTGTTAATTACTTTCCAAAATTGGGAACTACTTTTTAAGACACTAGCGTCTGACAATTCTTCCCACGCCAGTTTTTTCAGGCAAGATTTCCTTGCCTTAAGTGCTTTCTTGAAGGATCTTCTTGCTTCCACAATCCTACTGGTATCTTTAGCGCCGTCTTTTAAGGCCAGTAAGAGAGTAGAGTGCGCACTACTACATGCCTGATCAAACCAGTTTTTGTGCTTCTTAGGTCTAGGTTTCCCAACGAGAGTTAAATTGTCCATAACCTGACTGGTTATTCGCTCAAAGGCACCAAGAATATCCCCTGGTTTAGATTCTCTCGCTAGGCAAATATTAAAATCCTCCAGATTACTGTGATACAATTTCTCAAGAAAATCACTAGGAGTAATAACCTCCCATCTCAAACGAGTTCCCTGTTTAGTGGGGACTATGTTTGAATTAGAAATTGAAGACATATGAATAGGCCTAAAGACATCATTAATATTTAAATCCAAAGATAGTGGGTTATGGTCACTAAGAACATTAGCCGTGACACAAAAAGGTCCTATCAGTCCCTTCATAGTACAGGAAATTAATATATGATCAATAATACTGTTGTTACCCTGACCAGTAAATGTAGGCACAGGAGCTACTAAATTCTGCAATGGCATAAATAAATTAAAAGCAGATACAATAGTGTCTAGAAACATCCCACCTTTTGAAAAATCAAAAAGGGCTTCCTCCTGCGGGCAATAAGCCTGCTCAAAATTTCCAAAACAATTGGATTGTCTTAAATGAATATTAAAATCGCCAAACAATAACAAATAATAAGGGGTAACATTATTTGCATCGAAATCCTATAAAAAGGTAAATAAAGCCTTTAAATGCTCCAATTCGTCCGTCCTCGTAAATGAATTATAAAAGTTCACAACTAACATTGATGGGAGGTTGACACCTACAACCTTAACCGCCAGAATATTGGGTGAACTAGTCTTAACAAGTTCTGTGCTATACAATAGCTTAAGACTAAATAATAACAAGAGACCACCACTGGGCCTCCCCGAGGAAGAAGGGACAGCGTATTTAATAAAGGACTGGAACCCATCCAGGTAAAAGGGATCTCTGGCCTCCCACGTCTCTTGTAAAGCAATTATATGGTAGGAAGAGAGAAATGACTTCCAAACTGTATCCTCTCTTTTTGTTCTCAACCCCGCTATATTCCAAGACAAAGCAGTAACCCTGTTTGCTAATACATTGGCCACACTATTACCCATAGCCAAAGGTTGGTGGGAGGAGTCCGTAACCTCCTCCCTAGCCATAGCCCTTACAGGCGGATAATTAAGTGTGCCAGCGGAAGCGTTAACCTTGTTATCTGGAGTGAGCTTAATTTTTAGCCGATTAATACCCTTATCCCGATCAGTCAATCGGGTAACGGAACTAACACCCGAACCATAAGAACCGGTATTATCATTTGTAGGCATCGCACTTCCATCGTTTTCCATACACACTCCGCTGACTTCAATATCCAAAATCTGGCTGTGCGCTACATGAAGTCAGTCATTAGTGTCCAGAGAACTAAGGACCTCATATCTGTTACTCAAGGCCAGAGGTCTAATCGCAGGGACAGGTTGGGCATTGTAGCCACTATTCCCACCCCGTCTCTGTAAGTGAGGTGGATAGAAGAACCCCAATGGGAGGATGTTCACATAATCATCGTGTAATCTAGATGTTCCTGCCTGCCTAAAGATGTTAGCTACCAAATCCGGAGAGCTAAAACTCACGACTACACAGTCGCCCTTAAGTGTCTTATTTAACTTCCCCACCCAGGGAACCCTTCTTACCATTTTAAAACACTTAAAAAGGTGGCTCCCCAAAACTGTCTTTTCAGCTAAGAAATGTAGGGCTTTGTTCCTCAAAGAAGACCAATTTTCTTCCTTCCCATCAGTAGATGGTGGGACATTTGCCAGAATGACAGTATACGGACAAGCCTCTGGTGGCAAATGCAAAGGATATTCTTTAATTACCTGTATGGGGGGCAAGCTTACTCTCCTTGGGACATCCCAAGAGCTCAAGTTAACACCCCCAGGTGGTTCAACAGGTGGTGCAGCAGCCACTGCAGATTGGTTAGTAACACCTACAGTGGTAAATATCATGGAATCAGCTAGGTCGGATACTCTGGAAATAACTCCTGCTAGGGTGGGTTTCTCCAGTGGATTGCGAGTGTTTAAGATTGTTTCCTGACCAGCTATATGGCGCTCAATCGAGGTAAGTCTATTCTCAATATTATCAAGTCTATTCAAAACCGGAGTCAAAGAAACCTTCAATTGCTCATCCATAAGCTTTAAAAAATCAATCAAATTAAAACCAGCAGAAACAACAGGAACCTGAGCAACATTCACACCTGCCCCAAGCGACTTATTCCCCTGTGCCAAAGGGGCCAATGTGGAATCCTGTGGAGCTAACTCAATAGCAGACTTTACAGTCCTAGATTGTTTTACTTTTTGACGCGTTCCATTTGGACCCTTGGTCGCTTTTCTTTTACCAATTTTTAAGTTAGTAGTGGCAGACATTGATACTCGAGATTGACCAGAACGAGTAGTTCGAGGTGAGAGATGAAGATCGTCAGTACAATCTACTCCAGAAGGAACAACAATGTCTCTCACTTCTAGTGCAGTCTCTACAATAGATGGACAACTAGGCAAGCTCACATCAATGTCATTAATAGGGGCATTCAATTGCGATCCATGGTTAGACGATAGTCCTGGTTCCAGGGAAAGCCTCCTCTCAACACTTGCAATTTCTCTGGCAACCACAGTTTCAGCTTTCTTCAAAAAGGCGTCCAAAGTCCCCGCGCCCCCCTTGGCCACAGCTTTGTTAATATTTTTAGCCATAAAGGCAAACTAGCCGGACCAAGGGACAGAAACAACTAATTTAGGCAGTAGTACACACAAATACTGCTGAAGATATCGTCACAATCCTTATAAGCAAAAATGAACGAAGCAGTACTCCCAATTACCTTCAGAGTTGCAACCCCAGTTGATAACGATCTCCACGAAGGGTCTGGTCGCTGGTAATTTCAGGCCCAGAGTTAGGGGGGTGGCCCAGCCCGGCCTCCTTTGGCCCCTGACGGCCACAGACGGCCCGCCCTCTGCCCGGGCTCAGCCCGGCGACACCCGCGCGCGTCCCGCGACGCGGAGAAGTGAGCCTTCAGTTAAGCGCCTCCGGGCGCGCAGATTGCTTGCAGCTGGTGGTGACACGCTGAGCCCTCTGGGCGCTGTAGTCTCCCCCTGCGACGTCCGCGCGATGTCGTTCAGCGGCTGCAGGGGAGACACACAGCTTCAGGCAACCAGGGGCGATGTGGCGGAATGGCAGAGGAGGGAAATCCCAACGTAGCGGTAGCGGCGGCAGCTGGACAGAGACCCCTGGCACTGGTGTTCGGTGGGCATGGTGAAGACGTGATGTATATAATGAACGTCGGTCCAGGAGAGTTCGGTGGTGTGGCTGTAGTTTAAGTAGTTTAAGTTCCTGCTGGCAGAGGAGATGTGCTCGACCATGTGTCCTGCTATGTGGCTTGCTGCGGTGACTAGCTGCTTGAGTCTGATGTTGGCAAGCTTCCCCAGGAATCGGTGGTGTTCTGGTCACTGGGGTTGCCCAGGTGGAAGTAGAGTTCACCGAGTAGGATGTCGTCGGTGGATGGGAGAGCCTGGGGTGCAATGAGGTCTACAATGGTATTGGAGAATGGGGGTTCATGGCCCGGGGGGCCTGCAGATGAGGGTGCCGCAGAGGATGGGGTTGGGGTTGGTCCGGATCTGGAAGTTGAGGTGTTCCATGGTCACCATTGGGTCATTAGAGTGCTTGGTCAGTCAGAGTGTGCTTCTGTGGGTGATGGCAATGCCTCCTCCTGGATGGTCCTTGCAGGTGATTTGGCAGCCGTCAATGATGGCAATGGCGATGTCCGGTCCGGAGCAGAGGTTGGTCCTGGCAAGGGATGTGGCGTCCAGGTTTGATGGTGAGGAGGGTGCTGGCGTTGTAGCGGTGGAGTGTCCGAGAGGAAGGGGCCTTGGTGCTGAGTGCGATCCAGGGGCAGATGGACGCAGACAGGCCTGTCTTTGGCACGGGAGACGTCCATTACAATGCAGACATTACATCGTAATGCCTCTACAACGCAACTACAACAACACAGGTTAATTTACATCGCATTCCATTATAATGCATTGTGAGGTTAGTAAAGGTGTTTTTTAAGTTTTAGGGTGGGTATGGGTTTCGGGGGTCAGAGATGAAATTAAGGGTGTTTTATGAGGTAAAATATGAAATTTGGGGTGTATTTTGGGGTCACATATAAATTGTAGGGTGCGTTTTGGGAGGTCAAAGATGAATTTTAGGGTCCAGGGTGTGTTTTGAGGGGTCAAAGAGGAATTTTAGGGCCCAGGGTGTGTTTTGGGGTGCAAGGGTAAGTTTTAGGGTTGCACTCTAGAGAGAATAGTAATGTTTTCATCTCCGCTATCCAGCACTTTCCCTACTGTTGCAATATGCATAGTATTAGAATGCATTGTAATGGAATGCGATGTAATGGTATGCGTTGTAACATCATATATACCTTTGACACACCAGTGGTACATCGGCTGCGCATGGGCGCGCATCGCCCACCATAGAGAAGTGCTGCAGGAGAGGGGGGGGGGGGGGGTACTGGACAGCTGGGAGGTGGAAAACGCCGGAAAGACCTCAAGGCCTGGTCCCGTATCTTCGTTGCTCCTGCTCTCCTGAGTCTGCTTGAAAGCAGTGGGGTGATGCTCTTCCGTCATTGTGGATGAGCCGCCACTGGGGGTGCGTCCTACCAGGTGCTAGGCCTGGGCAACTCGACCCCCAGTCCTCCTCTGCTACGCGTCCCACCTTCTTCTTACCTGGATATTGACACCGTGGCGCAATCAGCTGCACTCTCTCTACCGCTGGGGAACCTCCAGATACAGGTGATGCATCAGGGCCCCTTTAGGTGTGAAGTTGCAGCGCTCTCGCCACACAAGTTCGGCACAGCTCAATCAATCAATCAATCACTGCATTTGTAAAGCGCGCTACATACCCAAGAGGGTCTCAAGGCGCTGGGGAGGGGGGGTGCTACTGGTCGAAGAGCCAGGTCTTGAGGAGTCTTCTGAAGGCCAGCAGGTCCTGGGTCTGTCGTAGGATGGTGGGGAGAGTGTTCCAGGTCTTGGCGGCGAGGTAGGAGAAGGATCTGCCGCCAGCGGTGGTTTTTCGGATACGGGGGACTGTGGCGAGGGCGAGGTTGGCTGAGCGAAGGCTTCAGGTGGAGGTGTGGAAGCTGAGTCGGTTGTTGAGGTAGGTGGGTCCGGTGTTGTGCAGTGCTTTGTGTGCGTGGATCAGGAGCTTGAAGGTGATCCTTTTGTTGACGGGGAGCCAGTGCAGGCCTCTCAGGTGGAGTGTGATGTGGCTGCGGCAGGGAACGTCGAGGATGAGTCAGGCCGAGGCGTTCTGGATGCGTTGGAGTCGTCTCAGGAGCTTGTTTGTAGTTCCTGAGTAGAGGGCGTTCCCGTAGTCGAGTCTGTTGGTGATGAGGACCTGGGTAACGGTTTTTCTCGTGTCGAGGGGGATCCATTTGAAGATCCTGCGGAGCATACGGAGGGTGCTGAAACAGGACGCAGAGACGGCGTTGACTTGCCTGGTCATGGAGAGAGTGGAGTCGAGGATGACCCCCAGGTTGCGTGCGTGGTCCGTGGGTTCCGGGGCTGTGCCAAGTGACGTGGGCCACCAAGAGTCGTCCCAGGCTGATGGGGTGGGTCCGAGAATGAGGACCTCCGTCTTGTCTGAGTTCAGCTTCAGTCTGCTGTCCTTCATCCAGTCGGCTACGGCCTTCATTCCTCTGTGGAGGTTAGCTTTGGCGGTGTGGGGATCTTCGGTGAGGGATATGATCAGCTGGGTGTCGTCGGCATAGGAGATGATGTTGAGGTTGTGTTGTCGTGCGACGTGGGCGAGGGGGGCCATGTAGATATTGAACAGCGTCGGGCTGAGGGAGGATCCCTGTGGGACGCCGCAGATGATCTCAGTGGTTTTGGAGCGGAAGGGTGGGAGGCGGACGCTCTGGGTTCTGCCGGAGAGAAAGGATGTGGTCCAGGCCAGGGCCTTCTCTTGGATACCGGCGTCATGGAGGCGTGCTGATAGGGTGCGGCGGCAGACCGTGTCAAAGGCTGCTGATAGGTCCAGGAGGATGAGGGCGGCTGTTTCTCCTTTGTCCATCAGGGTCTGGATGTCGGCAGTGGCGGCGATGAGGGCGGTCTCGGTGCTGTGGTTGCTGCGAAAACCAGATTGGGAAGGGTCCAGGATGTTGTTAACTTCGAGGTAGCGGGTCAGCTGTTTGTTGACAATCTTCTCGGTCACTTTTGTCGGGAAAGGGAGCAGGGAGATGGGCCGGAAGTTCTTGAGGTCCTTGGGGTCTGCCTTGGGCTTCTTCAGAAGGGCGTTGATCTCGGCGTGCTTCCAGCTTTCTGGGAAGGTTGCTGTCTCGAAGGAACAGTTGATTGTTTTCCGGAGGTGGGGCGCGATGGTTGCGCTGGCTTTGTTGAAGACGTGGTGAGGGCAGGGGTCCGATGGGGATCCGGAGTGGATGGAGTTCATGGTTTTGATGGTGTCTTCGTCGCTGACGCTGGACCAGACGGTCAGGCGACTGGTGCGAGTGGTAGTCGCAGGGGTGGTGGACTCGGTGGTGGGTGCGGGGGTGTCGGAGTTGAAGCTGTCGTGGATGTCAGTGATCTTGCGTTTTTTTTGCCGCTAATGGGCCTTTCATTAGTTTTCTCACACTAACACCGGAATTCCTATTGCCATCACGCTAATGTTGCCAGCAGTTTTCACTGCTGATCCCTGAAGCTATTGCCATGTAGCGATGTCTTGTGAATATGTCGCTAACAAAGTAATAGTTTTCAGCGGTACAAGCCGGTAAGAAAACTGCCGCTAACTAGCGTTAGCGGTAGTTATTGCTAGTCTTTGTACATGTGACCCATAATTTTCTAGATGGTCACAGCAGGGTGACAATAGACCCAGCAGGGTGACAATAGACCCGAAAGGGTAGCGTTGAATACGAACCTTAGTCCTCACAATACAAAATTAAATTGAAGGACGTCGGCATATGTGCTCCCCGTAGAAGAGGTCCTGTTGGAAAGAATAAACACATTTAGGGTGTGCAATGTTAATGCCACGGTAAGAGGAAACATTACTTCTGCAAACTGGATGGGATCTGACACACACATCTCACCCCTCCCTTTCTTTCATTGAGTGCATACCCTAGGGGACGTAAACAGGAAGGGAGGATACAACAAGGAGTACCGACCTTTCGACAGCTGCACAACATGAAAATCTGACAGCAGGGGTGGAACAATGAAGTCGGTCAATAGCGATTGAGTACCCAAACCAGCGTAAAGCAGTCCTGTGCCTGGCAGGTTTTTTCACACAGCTCCTGGGAAACAGGCTCTTCTGCCTCTGGCAGTGCAGCCACAACTCAACACCAGGCTGCAACACCAAGGTACATTTATTGCTCTTTAAAATGGAGGTCACCTGAGGGAGGGGCAGACCAGCGGAGTGTCATCACCTCCATTGTTGAAAGGCTGGAGGCCCCCGGATCTCACCTCTGTTGTCAAGCTGCCCAGGAGTCAGAAGGTGGTCAACATGGACAATGGGAAGGGAGCAAGGAATTTACAACATGAACGGCATGAGGAGGTGAGGGAGGGGCTAAAGGCAACATGACACACGGTGAATGAAAAGCGGGGCTTGAAGTTAGGAGCTAGCAGCTAGGAACAGGGATACATGGACAACGGAAGGGGAGTTTACAACGTGAACAGAATGAGGAGCGGGAGGGGTTAAAGGTGAATGATAAGTGGGACGCGGGAGGATTGGAGCTAGGAGCAGGGAACATGAACAAGAAATTAATATAAGAAGCCGAGGCAAAAGAAAAAGTAGTGCAGGGCAGTAACCAATAGACCCATCGTAAACTAAAACATGTAACAGGGCAGTCTCCAGGGCGTGGCCACACGAGCAAAAGAATGGACAAATGCAACCTCTAAACCAATGAAAACAAAGGATTTTTTTAAAGCTCATGAAGGAGCCAATTAAATGCCTTGGCGTACTGAATGCCCATACACTGGATACAGCATGTCTCGCAAAGCAGTACATGCGCCGCCTAGGCTTGACCTATCAAAGTGGAATTATGCAGAAATTGATACATGCAGATGCTCAGTATATCCTCCAGAACGTCTGCAACATGTTCCTCTAATTAGCATCAGTAAAGAAAAAAACAGTACCCGGGTTTAGCATTGCTGGGCTAATAGTCATAGCAGCAGCTATGCTCTCCAGTTCTGTAACCAGGGGAGTTTTGGTGACAAGGATAGTGTGACTTTCATGGCAGTTGTGTGTAACCTGTGTACAAAATTGCGGGCTGCCATGCTGGCAGAAAAGCCTAAAAGGTGCGCTGAACAGGAACCCAACAGAGAATGACCGGGTTGTCTTCATTTAAAGTCACTGATCCTACAATGGAAAATACAAATGGACTATAACATAAGGTGATGAACATAAAATAGCTTAAACTATTTAATCTGCTCGTGGTGATTCATTGCTCTGAAATATAATCAGTTTTTAACTTTGTTGTCTTGACAACCATATTCAGTGCTTATTATTTCATGGTAGTTTTATTTATGTTTTGTACAGTGAAAGATATTTTTGCAAAACTATTGAAGAGCATTCAACCAAGGACCACTGAACCGGTTTTCATTATTTCAAACAGAACAGACACACCTTGGTGACATATAGCTGCAGGCAAAATGTGGTTATTTTCCATTTATCAGGTTCTGCATTGCCATTTCTAAATGAATGCAATTGAGAAAATGAACGGGAGACACCTCTTTTGATGAACATTTCCTGTACAACCTTTACGCTCTTAATTATCTCTAAACTTAGGGTGAACAGTTTTAGTTACTCAAACACATCCTTGGAAGCATTTAGTGTAGTTTTGGCAAGGGGGTTAAAAGTTCTAATTACATAAGCATTGAAGATTGAAACAAAACTAACAAGGGCTGCATATACATTCAAATGAATGAAGTAAAGGTAGCAGGACCCTTATCCGTCTTAGTATGAGCTACACCACTACCTTTTCAGCCTTATTACACCAATGAAATGCCAGTAATACTTTGATGAAAGTTGGAATGAAAGAGAGAAGAAGAGACATCATGGTAAAGCATCCATTTTAGGGCATCCTTGCTTCTCATCCCTGCTTTTCATCCCTCCTTCTCATACATCATCCCTACTTCTCATCCATCATCTCTACTTATCTTCCATCATCCCTGCATCTCTCTCTACTTCTCATCCATCATCTCTACTTCTCATCCATCATCCCTGCTTTTTCATCCCTAATTCATATCTATTATCCCTATTTTTCATTCATCGTCCCTCCTTTTCATCCATCATCCCTACTTCCCTTCCATCATCCCTACTTCTCATTTCTACTTCTCATTTATAATCCCTACTTCTCACCAATCATCCCTCTCATCCCTACTTCTCATCGATCATCCTTACTTCACATCCATCAGCCCTACTTCTCACCAAGGATGAGGGGTGAGACGTAGGGATTGTGGATGAGGAGCAGGGATGAGAAATAAGAATGATGTAGGCGAAGTTGGGGTGAGAAGTGTTAATGGGGGATGTTCAGTAGGCATGCTAGATGAGAAGTAGGGATGAGAAGAAGGGATGATGGAAGACAAGTAGAGATGATGTATGAGATGTAGGGATGATGGATGAGAAGTAGGGATGAGCAGCAAGGATGGTGGATGAGGAGTAGGAATGAAAAATTAGAAGTAGGAATGAAAAGTAATAATAATGGATGAGAAGTAGATATGATAGATGAGAAGTAGAGATGATGGACGAGAAGTAGGGATGATGGATGAGAAGTATGGATGATGGATTAGAAGTAGTGATGATGGATGAGAAGTAGGGATGATGGATGAGAAGCAGGGATGAGAAGTAGGGATAATAAAAGAGACGTAGGGATGATTGATAAGAAGTAGGGATGATGGATGAAAAGTTGGGTTGAGAAGCAAGGATTAGGAGTAGGGATGATGGATGAGAAGTAGGGATGAGAAGTTGGGATGATGGATGAGGAGTAGGGATGATGGAGGAGAAGAAGGAATGAGAAGCAGGGATGAGGGGTGAGAAGTAGGGATGATGGAAGAGTAGTAGTGATGATGGATGAGTAGTAGAGATGATGGATGAGAAGTAGGGATGATGGATGAGAAGTAGAGATGAGAAGCAGGGTTGGTGGATGAGAAATAGGGATGAGAAGTAGGGATGAGAAATGAGGATGTCCTAAAATGTATGCTGTATTATGGAGGGAAAAAAGCTGATTTTCTAGTAACAATTTGGTGGATTGGATAGTCCGGTTACTCGTATTGCAGTTACTGGAGAGTTTGTTAGGTTAATTTCTCCTTGCATGGATTCTCAGGAACATTACTCAAAGAGAGATCAGAGGAAGTGGTGGTGTTGAGCCAGCTACCAAAAGCAGAATCCACTCCTGTGTTCCCAAACTTGACAGCCCTCATTTACTGTAGTTGGGAATTTAAAATAATGGCATTGATGCCAAAATATGATAGAATTTTGGAAAAAATGATTTGAGAATGATAGAGAGAGTACACAGGAATACATTATATTCCACGCTGTCTTTTGAACGATGAGAGAAGCCACTGAATAAGGAGGCTAGGCATCAAAGTAAGGAGGAGATAGAAATAAATGTAATCTAGCTGTACCAGTCTGTAATACCACTTTTTGGGCCACACAGAAACATAGCATGAGATGTACAGTAAATAAACCTTACCCAGAGGCACCAAGTTGAAAGTTCCATCTATCTCGAATAACAGAACTGGGAAATCAAAGAGGAGAGAGTGGGCATCCCAAGACGGATACAAAGATGGCAGTGCCAAGCCCTAGGAGTAATGTTCTGTTGGAAGGTGCTGACACAACTTTATCTCCAGGGACATCTTTTGTAGTGTCAATAAATTTGAGCACTCTATTGCATGTGGCTATGGTAAGCCTAGTGGAAGTTCAAGGGAGGTGACCTAAAAGTCCATGAGGATTTAGAAAAAGAAAAAAGCTGAGAGAGTTGGGTCTAAGCCCAGAACTATATGGGAGGGTATCTCTTAGTTGATTGATGCAACCAGACCTAACACTATCATTACTTTTGAAAAATGCAAAGATAACCTAGCCACTTGGCATCCTGGATCTACAACTCTATGGCAAAAATCACTGTCTTCCTATTTTTCTTATTTGCAGGTTAGAGGTATTTGTGATGTACTTTCTTCAAAAACAAGTCTGAATGATGTCTAAACTCAGGTGGAAAGAAATCTGATACCATAGGCCGATTGGATGAACTTATGCTTTTATATTCCCAACATTCCTATGTTATTTTAGCTGGTGATTTTAACACAACCTTTGAACCGCTTCTTGGTGTTGATCGGAGTACTTCAGTGGTAGAGGATGACCTATGGGGTGTCCCTAGTCTAGACCTTGAACCTGCCATTCGATGGACTGAAATAGCAATCCAGATTAATGCCCTTTGTTTGAACATGGGGCTTCGTGCAACAAATGGCAGGGCTGCACATGACAAGCTAGGGACTGCTACCTTTAAGTGTGGTTGCCGTACTAGTAGGATTGATTATATCTTATTATCACTAGAGCTGTGGGAGACCCTGAGGGACATGACGGTTATAGACAGATTGGAGAGTGACCACAATCCTCTCTCCCTGTCTATCTCGTATTGGGTGACCACCACCGCCCATAGTGATTCTCCTCCACAGTATCAGCAAGATGTAGTTATTACTACCGATTTGCGCCATGTTAAGTGGACTAAGATTGTCCAAAGTCAAGAATGCTTAACACGTATTTTATATAGTTTAGAGCTTGCTACCCAAGATTTAGGTGTTGTATATAACCAGTGTCTTTTGGATTCACATTCCACACCCGAAATGTCGATCCACGATTCTTTCTTCCTTGAACTTAAAAATATTTTTGTAAGGCCCTCCAGACTACCTAAGCCCAATCATGATCTCTCAACACGATGGTATTCTATTGAGTGTAGAGATGCCCGTGAGAATCTGGGAATTGCTTTGAAATCTGGCGACAGTCTGAAAGTTCGTATCGCCAGATATGACTATAAGCAAGCTATCTTTAAAGCAAAGAGAGCGTGGGACTTTCAAAGATGGGAGGAACTTAGGGAAGCTGGTGCCCAGAAGGATATGAGACGTTTCTGGTCTGTTTTCAAATGGGGTACTGGGGGTAATCCTGAAAAACCCCAAAATTGGGTCTCGCAAGACGCTTGGGTCAAGCATTTTGAGGCCTTGTATGCTGCTGAAGAAGATACGTGCCCCTTTTCTAATTATCAAATTATTTTTTATAAGGAAGATGCATTTTCTATAGGTGATGTTGACATTGCCCTTAAGACACTGGTTCCTGGAAAAGCCCCTGGGATGGATGGAGTCCCTGCGGATATTTTTCTGAATAATTGTAAATCTTGGGGAAATTATATTTTAATTTTAGCCAACTTGATAGCTAGAGGTGCCCCGATTCCCACTTCCTGGAAAGGTGCTGAAATTATCCCGGTGTTCGAGAAAGGAGATAAGTCCCTCCCTGCCAACTATCGTCCAATTAGTTTGATCGATACTACACAAAAGATCCTAGGCAGGTTGATCCTGAATAAAGTGCTGGACTGGGCTTTAGAGAATACAATCCTTTCCCATCTACAGGCTGGTTTAGAGCTAGAATAAGCACCATTGATCAGGTGCTGCATTTTGCTATGCTCTATTGGAAAGTAGTCCACTTAGGGGGGGGCAGCTTATATGCTGCCTTTATAGATCTTAGGGCAGCCTTTGATCTTGTCCCCCGGGCATCCCTATGGACCACCCTAGACAAGATGGGGATGCCTGCTGTCTTAATCTCCCTAATTGCCAGACTTCATGTAGACAATTTTGCACAGATCCGATGGGGTGGTGTCGGCCAAGTGACTAAACAGTTTCCTATCCAGAAGGGGGTCAGACAGGGATGCGTACTTGCACCAACTTTATTCTCCCTGTATATTAACGATGTTGCTGCATTACTGATAGATGCAAATGTAGATGCCCCCTCCTTGGCAGGTAAAAAAATTCCTATTTTAATGTTCGCTGACGATTGTCTTATAATTTCTAAAACGCCGAGTGGCCTCCAGAAGTCTCTAGGTATTTTTGAGGACTTCTGTCTAGCCCGCGGCCTTGAAATCAATGTTTTAAAATCTAAATTTATGTCTTTTAACCAGTCAAAATCTTTTAAAAGCAAAATATATATGAATAACATGCCATTGGACCAGGTCCAAGATTTTACCTATTTAGGTATTTGCATTCAACATGATTTGGGATGGAAAAAGCAAGTAGATTTGGCATCCCTTAAACATTCCCAGCTCTCTGGCGCGTTAAGCAAAGAGCACGCCAAATCCCTGACTAAACCCATTAACCCTGCTCTTCGGGTGTATGATGGCAAAGTGGTTGGTGCTGCGCTCTACGGGGTAGAGTTGTGGGGTTTTGATAATGTATATAAACTATCTACCTCTGAAAATAGATTCTTAAGGAATCTCATTAAACTACCTCAGAGTACTCCCCTTTGTCCCTTGTCCTATGATCTAGGTATAAGGCCAATAGCACTAATTGCCCTGTTTCGCCCAGTTTTATATTGGAGACGCCTATGGGTGACTCCTGAACTCAGGCTTTTTACTCTTGGCCTGATGGATATTATTAAATTGGATACTTTTCACAAGGTCAAGTGGCTTTGTAGAATGCGTGATTCGTTCCAAGATCTGGGCCTAAAAAACTTGTGGGAGGATCCACTAAATGCTAGCTTCCCGTCTAAACAAGTATTGAAGGCTCTATACTGGGAAAAAGTAGCAACTCGAGTTTTTAGTTCCACAGCCCCGCTTTCATTGTCTGGTATCTTTCTTGATTTTAAGGATACTATTTCTCTGGCACCTTTTTGGGATGACATTACAAATCCTTTGGACAGGAAGCTATACTTTCAATTTAGGGTTGGCAGTCTCCCAGTTAGAGAGTTTACTTCTAGGTGGGCCGTGTCTAATGTGCTTAACTGTCCTGGCTGTACTGCACCTATTGAATCGGTCAATCATTTTCTGTTCCAATGTCCATCCTATGTAACTCCCCGCAAGTTCTGGCTAAAATCAATGTGCCGACTCCTAGGTACCAGAAATGCTAAGGTGGCAGTGCGTATTATGCGTTCTGCTGAAATCCCATTTGTTTACATATCTGTTGCCAAGTTTTTAGGTAGGGCATGGGTGATCAGGAATAAAATGTTGGCGGGATAACCATCCCGATATTCTGTAATGTTAATCCCTCTGCAAATGCCTTTATTTATTGTCTTAAACCATTTTTAATATGCTATTTGTAAATTGTGTATATATATAAATTTTGTATGCTTTTATGACAATCGTCGAATAAAGCTTTCTTGACTTGATGTCTAAACTCCTAACCTGCAAGGCAGGATAGAAAGAGTCCTGCAGAAGGAAAATGTGAAGTAGCAGTTCTCCCATTTCACCCAAAATAGACTAAAAACACAGGGACTTTTATTAAACTGAAATGAAGCATGGTAACTGTAGACTATTAAAATCACAATGCCGTAATCGGGGAAAGGGTAAATTGTGATAACACTGTATACAAACCTCCATGACAAGAACCTTGGAAAGCTCTTTAAAATAAAGAACGAGAGTGGCGGAAAGATAAAGTTGCTCTCAATGTTGTACGTCACCAGCCTACAGAACATCAGAATTCTTTGATTAGTGAAAAGCTGCCACATAATCATTGGATGTCGGACGGAAATGGATCTTCGATTAATTTTGGCAAAGTAGGGATCTGGAAAAACACTTTTTGCTAATCTTATGGCCAGGCCCGCCCATATTACATCTTCATACCATTGAAGGTACATATTGAGAATAATTTATGATTGAGGTGAAAAGCTCCAGTTGTGGATCCTGCTGCTTGTATCTTCCCATCTGAAATCTGGTAGAATTGTTTTAATACACTTCATAATTTTTAGATTCACAAAAAAATTAGGTTCTCGCCCCATAAAAGTAATTATTGATATTTATAAAGCAAGAACATGCGCCGTTACATTATACGGCGCTGGAGTTTGGGTTTGCTCAAACATATCGGGTCTCCAAAGAGCCGAGAACTTAATGTTAAAACATGTGCTGACATTACCTAAAAGCACCCCTGCCACTATGTGTCATAATGAATTAGGTGTTATACCATTATCCTTTCGCATGCAATTAGCACCATTGATGCTTTGGCGTAGCATCTGGGTAAAAGAGGAACCAGTCCTGAATCGTGACATAATGTTAGATTGTTTAAAACTGGATTATGCAAAAAAAATACCATGGCTCTCTTACTTGCAAGAATAATTGGAGAAGTTGGGATTGCAGGATTGTTTTAACAGCCCCGGAAATATATCTGCAATTCCTAAGGCCAAGCTTAAAAGTGATTTTCTTTTACTCCTGAAGCATGAAAGAGATAGCCAAGAGATGGTAAAAAAAAGGGTCGTTGAGCATTCACTACTAATTAGCTCCCCACGAATTGAATCTTATCTCTCATTCTATTTTAATCAAGCAAAGATGTTTTGTTTGATTAGGTTCAGAATGGGTATTACTCATTTACTGGTATCGTACCCACGTGATGCATATTGTGATGCCAAATTAGAACTGTGTCCATGTAATTCAATTTCTGCACAAAGCACCTTGCACTTTATGTTTTTTTGTAAACCCTAGACGCACTTTTTTAAAACCATTATTAAGATTTTTAAATATTAGAAAGTGTCAACCTCCACTATGTCATCTACTTCTTTTAAATAATGAATTCACCTGTCTTATGGTCTATAAGTATATCTCCGCTGCAGTTCGACTTCGTAATGTTGTCGGAAAATGAACTCTTGGGTATCATTCAAATTGGTTAAAATCTTAATATGCGTATTATTGTTAAAATAATGTTTTATTTGTTCTTTTATGGCTGTCATTAAGCCGAATAAAGATTTTTGACTGACTGACACTTCATCATTTTCTTTGCCTCCAGGCTCCCATCTCAAATAATGTCCTCTGACTCAGAACAATCAAATGGAATCCCACATTGAGGCATGCCTAATACTTTTTACCTATTAGCTTTTCTTTACTGAAATTTCCCTTGTGTAGAAATTTAATTTGTTACAAGCCCCTTGCATTGTTTTGCACTAATTTCAGGCATATTTTAGTGCTTTGTTTTAGCATTTTGGGTACTTTTGTTTTGAATATACTATATTTTATTTATTGCCTGAAAGCTCATGTAGCAAACATTTTAATATTAAACCTCATTAAATTAAATTAACCTAGAACTTTTGGAGCCTAAAATGTGTATTGACACCTACAAATGTTTGGTTTAAATGCCCCAAGATGATTCTTGCAGATGTATGATTCTTTAAGAGCACTTCAATATAGAAAGGTATGAAGTTACAAACAACAGCTTCACATGATGGAACCATTGCCACTTCTTGAGGCAACTTCTTGAAGCAAAGTTTAAGCTTTGTTATTTTCTGACTGCAACGTAAGATATTTCTACCTTAAATGTACTTTTCTCAATAATGTAGGCATTTTTGCATCTTTCATTGTGGATTATTTTCCACCAGAAGCCATGTGCCTCATATGATCAATGCCTGCATGAGTTCACTTCCTTTCTTTTGCACCAACATTGTTCACATCTCTAATTTTCTCCTAAAGATCTCTCAATCTAAAAGAAGCAGATCTAACTTCAATATCATATCCATTAAATAAAGGAATGCCTTTCCAGTACCAAGAAAATATTTCAATTCTTATTTTCGCCCATAATGATCATATTGTAAGTGATGTCATTTAAGCCTCTATAAGCAAAACAGGCATGGAGGTCGATCATCTATTTCTGCACAGTGGATAGCACTGAAAATGTACTCTTAAAGGTCTATTTTTCAATAAATGCATACATTTTTTTCTCTTTTGGGACGTTTATTACCTAGCCTCCTTGCATATTGTTGGAGCTCCTCTTGGGGTTCCTGTAGTTTCATGTTATCAATTGTTTTGGTCTATTACTTCCTTGTTATATTTTATTTGTTTACTTATTATCCTATTGTACCTCTTTTAGTTTGTGGCAATTATTTTTTATGTTAAAATCATGTCATTTTATCTTCTAGACATAGCAATGTGACACTTGTGTACATAGAATGTTATCAAAGAGTATAAAATTGTCTAAAAGTTGCAAAGTAAGAGAGTCACCCTGCAATGGCAACATTTCACTATAACATAGGGAGAAATTTAGAAGATAAACTTAACCAGTTAGCATAGAAATTATTAATACCACTGTTTTAATGTTCTATAATTAGTAATTCCTAGCAATGTACACAGACTCACAAGATTGAATAATGTAAATAATCTGACACTTAACACTTCTTCTTCCAGAAGAAAATTTTACACTAGATTCTAAGGTTATACATTCAATATTGTTACATACTTTTAATCAGAAGTGAGTGCAAATTATAGACAAAACTATATACGCATTTGAAGCAATGATATCAAGTTTGGATCTAATTGATCAATGGAGAACTCCAAATCCAGGTTCTTGCCAAACAGTCAATGTTCTTGTTTTCCAATGAGATATGCTTCTGCTTTTAGGTGGATTTTTTTTACTAGCTCCTAGCTTATTATTGGGTGGCTGTGTGGACTTCATCTTGGCCTTTTTTCAGATCAGTTGGCTATTCAACTGGAATTTATTGTTCATGGCACAAAGATGTGTGTGTAGATGGTAATAAAATTAAATTATTTCTGTGGAGAGCATTTTAGGCAAGATTAGAGACATTATACCATACTTTTTTGCTGTGATTTGAGGGTTTGCAGATGACAAAGTAATATATGAGGTATTTAAAGATGCTCTCACAGTGAAAATTACATCCTTTTCTATCGGAGATTTATATGTCAAACAACATGAATTGTTCCAGTTGACATCTGTGCTCAGGGTATCTTCAAATTCACACACTGATGGACAGTGGATTCACAAGTAGGATGAATACGCAAGTGAGTTAATAATGTGATCAATAAGAGAAAAGTCTGGCAAGAATATTATCTCTGGTATATGGCTCCCAAATATGGACCAATGGCTGAAAGCACCACGGAAATGAATGAGATATTGTATACATTTATCAGGGAATTTATCAACCTGACACAGCATGAGTGTTGTGTAGTGTCCTTTTAATTAGTAGGATGTTTTTATGGAATGCCCTGATGTCAGTAACATGATGTAGGTCTGTTCTAGGTTGCTTAGTGACTGAGAAGAATGCTTGGAGTCACTTCGTGTTGTGTACTGACCGGTGCTGGAGGGTCTCTGTTATCCGCACTGGTGGGTTTATTTATCTACAACCAAAGAATAAATTACTTGATCCAACTACGGTCTGAGACCCATCTTTACATTGGCGACGACTGGGATTTCACCCACCGTGAAGGAAGAAACTGAGATCTCCTCTGCATTTTTTTTTTTTCTCTATAAAAAAAAAAGGAACACTGAAGGCATCTGAAGCTGACTTGAGCCGCCCTGAGGTAGCTGAATGTATCGGGTGAAAAGCGCTTCATCCTTTGATTATTTTAGACAGGTAAAGATTACCTTGAAGTTCTGAGTGACGGTTGATCTGCGGAGCCGTTTGTGCTCGAGCCTCCATTCTCCTTGTGTGATGTCCGTCACGTCTTTCCTGCTTACGTCGGCTGTTCACGCGGGGGAAACAAGACCCATCGCCTGATGAAAGCACAGACGTAAGGTGACGTTCGTGGCGGCCATTTTGAGTTGGGGAGCCTTATTGAATGCTTCATCCAAGCAGCGAGTTCGTGGCAGCTTGTCGAGTCTAGAGGCTATTTTAAAGTGCCTGTTTATCGTATCGGCATTAATTTCCCGGAGTTTTCTCAAGTTTGAAACCTGTTCAGGTATATTTTTCAACTGAACTTCATTTTTTTTTTTCAAGACTTTACTGAAAGGTACTGGTACAATTCAATTTCATTATTATACATTTTTATGTATAATTTACTGTTGGCGTGCATGCTTAACACTGATGTGAATTTTTGAATTTACTTGGAATTCGTTTTTTTTTTGTTGTTTTCTGGAATACACTCTCTGAAACTTTAATCTTCCCACTATGGCATCTTCTCAAATGTGTAATCAACCATCAATATTTTTGAGTGCTCCAGGAAACCCCACTTTAACTTGGAAGAAATGGTACAAAACTTTCGAAAATTATATTGTAACCATTGATGGAAAAAAGTTTCCAGCTGACAGAAAACATGCGCTTCTTTTTACTTATTTAGGTCCAGCTGCCATTGAGATTTTTGAAAATCTAACTCCTATCGCAGCACCTGCAGGGGCAGGTGATTCTTGGGACATTTTCAAAGAAGCTGTTGCTAGGTTGGAAAAACAGTTTATTGAAGAACCTAGCATTTTAATTGAACGTCATGCTTTTAATAAGAGGAAGCAATTTGCTGATGAGACAGTGGAACAGTATGTAGCAGCCTTAAGAGTCCTGGCTGCAAATTGTGATTTTGGTGCAAGTGTTGATATTTGCATAAGAGATCAGTTTGTTTTTAACTGTGAATCGAAAAAGGTACAAGAGAGATTATTGGCTTGTCGAAATCCCACACTATCTGAGGTTATTGATATTGCCAAAGGTATTGAAAGATCTATACGATCATCTAAAGTATTATCTTCGGAAGAGAGTCCAGTCAATACTCCTGTGTGTGCCATTCAAGTTGGTAAAAAAGTGTTTAAGCCTAACATTGTGTCAAAGTCTAGTAAACCATGTTGTTATAGGTGTGGATCCAAATTTCATCTTGCTAATAGTTTGGAGTGTCCTGCCATTAAAAGAAGATGCACTAAATGCAATAAGGTTGGTCACTTCCAAACTGTTTGCAAAAATCTAAGGAGTGGTTCCTCTACCAGTAACAACAGTTTAACAGTAAACTCTGTAAATGAGGTTACAAATGATATTGAAAATATGATTATCACTTTGTATGATCCTCTTTTTGATGTTAATATGATTAATGTTGGTTTTAAAGCACCTCTAGGAGAAGTTCTTATCGGTGATGTCATTCTGGAGGTAATGGCTGATTCTGGCTCTCCCATTACTGTGTTATCTGATTCTACCTTTGAAGAAAAATGGACAGGTATACGACTTTGTGCCACGGACGTCAACCCAAAAGCATTTGGTAATTTTGATATTGAAATGTTGGGTTATTTTGAGGAAAAACTTAATTTTAAGGGACGCTGCATTTTCACGAAAATGTATGTTGCGGTCAATGGTAAGATATTGTTGGATTGTTTGATCTGGGCAAATTAGGAATAATGTTATGTCCAGGTACTGATACTCCTATTAGATTACGTGACATTACTGTGAATCAGATTACTACACATGATTGTAACACTGATAGCATTTTATCTAAACATACTGCTGTCTTTGCTGATAAAGTTGGTCAGGTGAAAGGTTTCATGCATCACATTAAATTGAAAAAGAGTGCTATTCCCGTACAGCACAAAGTACGCATGGTACCTTTAGGTGTTCGTCAAAAACTCAAAGAGCATTTGGACAATCTTTGTTCTGAAGGTATTATTGAAACCACTAATAGTTCTGAGTGGATTTCGGCTATTGTGATCGCACTTACAAAAAATGGTGAACATAATTATTGACAGTCATCCGCTCCCAAGGATTCAAGAATTACTCATGGCTGTCAATAATGCTAAATATTTTTCCATCATTGATCTCAAATCTGCGTATCATCAAGTAATGCTGGATGAGGAATCAAAAGACTTGACTGCTTTTGTAACTCCTTTTGGAGTCTATAGATTTTTGCGTATGCCATTCGGACTAGCATCCGCTGCTAGTGTTTTTCAAAAACTAGTGGATGTATTGTTTCAAGATCTGGTAGGGGTACAGGCCTTTCAGGATGACATACTTATCTTTGCTAAGTCTCATGAAGAACACAATTCTTTATTAGGCAGTGTTCTTACCAAATTAGAAGAAAGAGGGATGACTGTTAGCAAAGAAAAGTGCAAATTTTTTGTGAAAGAAATTGATTATTTAGGACACAAAATTTCAGGGGAGGGCATCTCTCCTAAAGTTGATTTGATCAGTGCTCTCAACAACGCCATTAAGCCATATGACAAAGATTCTCTGAGGTCTTTTTTAGGACTTGGGGAATATTATGCTAGGTTTGTACAGGGTTATGCTTTAGTTGTTGAGCCTTTGAGACAATTGCTTAGGAAAGGAGCGTCTTTTGTTTGGTCTGAAGATCATGACAAGGCTTTTGTAAAGGTTAAAGAGCTCATTTCTAGAGCTCCTGCTTTAAAAACGTTTGATCCCTGTGGAGAATCGGTGGTAACTGTTGATGACAGTTCAATTGGTCTAGGGGCTGTGTTCACCCAATTTGTAGATGGCAAGGAAAGAACCATTTCATTTATTTCTAGAGCCTTGAAAGGTGCTGAACTTTATTACAGTACGATTGAAAGAGAGGCGCTTGCTTGCGTGTGGCCTGTAGAAAAGTTCAAGAACTTTTTATGGGGAAAATCATTCAAGTTAATCACTGATCATAAACCTTTAGTGTTTATGATGGATGGGGTACGTTCTGGCAATGCTTCTTCCAGACTCATTAGGCTTATTGCTAGGTTACAAGAATTTAACTTTAAGATTGAGCATATTTCTGGAGGGAAGAACATCACTGCAGACTGTTTGTCTAGATTGCCCGCTGAAAATGTCTCTGAAGATTCCTTTGTGGATAATCATGAATGTGTAGTTGCTTTGGTGGATGTGTTTAACAGTTGTGAAGGAAAAATTTCTGAAGCTGATTGGGTCAAATTTTACAGTGAAGACATTTTGATTAACAAAGTCAAAGAGTTTTTGATTCGTGGTTGGCCTCCTTTAGGAATCTTGAAGCAGGATTACACAGTTTTGCACAAATTTCAAGTGAACTTAGTATTGAAAATGGATTTTTGGTCAGACATAGTGTGTTAGTTCCCCCTGTGGGTCTCGGGAATAAGCTTATAGAATTAGCTCATCTTGGTCATAATGGTGTATCTGGAACTAAGAGATCTCTTAGACAACATTATTGGTGGCCTGGTATGGATACTTCAGTGGAGAGATTTGTGGATACTTGTGCTGTTTGTGTTCGTTCTGATAAACATTACAAGGTTTCCACTGAGCCTATTGGTTTACAAGAAATTCCCAAGGGACCTTGGCAGAAGGTATCCATTGACTTTTCAGGTCCTTATGACATCTTAGGTAGGCAACACAGATTTCTTATTGTATTAATTGACAATTTTTCCAAATGGATTTACCACACTTTTGTGGAACATCCCAACACTGATGAAGTGATTACGTTTTTAGAAAAAGTTTTTATTGTTGAAGGTTTTCCTAGGATACTTATGTCAGACAATGGTGTCCAGTTCGTTTCTTCTAAAATGGTTTCCTTTTTAAAAAAGTGTGGCATTAGAGCTGAGCGAGCTCCTTTATATTGTCCAAAAGCCAATGGTCAAGTGGAGAGGGCTAATAGATTTGTTAAGGATGGCATTCAATGTGCTTTGGAGAGTAAGAAGAATGTTTTTGATTTTCTTAATGAGAAGCTTTGGGCATATCATACCATGCCGCATTCAGTGACTGGAGTTTCTCCCTTTTATTTGATGAGAGGAAGAGGGTGTAGTACACTAGTGTCACCATCATTTGAGTTTGAAGTTCATAAGGATTTTGAGAAAACTCTTGATAAAGTGAAAGACAGTTTAGACGAGGCTGCATCTAAAAATAAGGTCTATCATGATGACGTACACAGGACCAAGTACAAGGACATTAGTGTTGGTGATTGGGTACGCATCATTAATCCTGGTCTGCCACGCAAAGGTTTGTCTAGATTTTCTGCTCCTGTGCAAGTTATTAAAGTCTCTGAAACTGCTGTTTTTTTACACGAAAGAGGGTGGTGGAATAAGAGTTCTATAATTCCTCTTAAACCTGGGCAAGAGAAGTTGTTTAATGCACCTGACGCAGATGAGTCTTTTTTCGATATAGGATCTTCCAACGATAAAGGTGCATGTGATTCCAATCTTAGACACTCTATTGAAAGCACACATGTAGCTAGTTCTTCTTCTGATAATAGTTCCAAGTCATGTGTTGATGTGTCTGTTTCTAATTCTGATGCTCACAATATATCTTCCTCTGAGGAGTTGATTCCTGAGGGAGCTTCTTATGAGGTTCCTGTGAAAAGGATTGTGAAATTACCTAAAAAATTTGAAGATTTTGTTTTAAAATGATTTGTTTTTTTTGTTTTGTTTATTGATATTCATAGGGGACATGTTGTGTAGTGTCCTTTTAATTAGTAGGATGTTTTTATGGAATGCCCTGATGTCAGTAACATGATGTAGGTCTGTTCTAGGTTGCTTAGTGACTGAGAAGAATGCTTGGAGTCACTTCGTGTTCTGTACTGACCGGTGCTGGAGGGTCTCTGTTATCCGCACTGGTGGGTTTATTTATCTACAACCAAAGAATAAATTACTTGATCCAACTACGGTCTGAGACCCATCTTTACAATGAGGTTGAAGCATAAGAAGAGCTTGTAGTACCTCAGCTTAATACTTTCTAGGCCATTTACAGAACATGAAATAACATAATTAATGATACCTCAAATTGCTAGGTCTGTGGAGATAAAGTCTCCATCAATAGGTCATTTTTATCATGCACACTTAGCCCGTAGGATTCTTTCTTTATTTTGCTCAGTTAATCAGTAGGTTTTCTAAAATTCATCGTAATATCCAACTGAGGCAGACTCTTAGATGCCGATCAGGTTTTAAATACAGACTTTACCATTTTGATTAAAGCATTAGCAAATAGGATTAAAATGTAAGTAGATCAGTTGATTCAAACTAATGGGAATGGTTTCACCCAATCATGTCAGCTTGCAGCTAATATCCATTAGTTCCTTGAAGTGATATACCTTTTTCTATCCTTAAGATTAAAGTGGCCATGATTTTGCAAGAAGAAGAGACAGTGTTTTTACCCTTGTGAGAAGGGATTTCATTTTCCTCCCCAGCTCACATGGTTAATCTTTGATAAACACAATTAATCATTCTCAAAAGGTAGGGGAAGTGGGGGTGACAAGAGGACTTGGCATGCACACCCTGTGTCTCCAATCCTTCTTGCTCGCTTCATCGTACCTTTAGCTATATTAGTTAGAGCAAATCATCACATATGATCCTCCATTGAAGGACTCACCAAATAAAAACTTTATGCCAGCAATAAACTGCATTGAAACAAACTACAGGAGGGTATCCTTAAACCCAGTTGAGACTGGATGATTAGTGTATAAAGCAAAACAACGTCTCAACAGGTACTATTTAAAGACAATTATTAACAGAATGCATACAAATTGCAAAAAGAACGAGACAGGGAGGCATAAATCATAATGTCACTTAATGTAAGGAGTGGTCTGTATTGAGAACAAGCTACGATAAGGACAAGAATAACACTCTGTGACATTAAATGTATATATAACCTGTACAGTCTTGTGCACAATAGTGCTCGTGCAAAGCAACGTGAACGGTGCAAGTGACAAGCTGCAGAAAATAGCGAAAAAACAGCACAGGGAGAACAAGTAGACAATATATACAAAAGTCTTTGTTGTGGTTGCAATTCATTAACAAAGAAATCAAATGAGATAAGCAGTTTATAAAGGACCACAAAACATTGCGTTCAAAATTAAGCTGTATTGTCGACGGCGTTTCGACCTGTATTCGTTTCAGGTCATCTTCATGACCAGGTTAACTTAGTTGAGACGGTGGTAATGCTGGCAATCGAGTCCATCCGAAAAGAGGTGCTGTACCTTAGGAATAGTGTGCTGAGAGGATGGGTAGTTGAGGTGGGAGGCCAGGTGACCAGATATGGAGGATAATTCTTCGTATCAACACTGGGGCACGATTCATCCAAAGCGCGGTTGCCCGGTAACAAGAAAGAAATCCAAGGTGAATGAGAGGTAGGCATCGCAGAGACGAGGGACAGAATAAAAGGAGGAATGGTAGAGTAAATTAGAGTAAAAGGCAGGTCTGGAAAAAGTAGCAGGATCCTCCAGGTTTGGCAGCTACTGTGGCAATTGCCGGAGCTGGAGACTACCTCCCATATCACCTTGGATTTCTTTCTTGTTACTGGGCAACCGCGCTTTGGATGGTCACCTGGCCTCCAACCTCAACCAGTCATCCCCTCAGCACACTATTCTTAAGGTGCTGCTCCTCTTGTCTGCTAGACTCGATTGCCAGCATTACCACTCTCTTCAATCATCAAGAAACAACAAATGTGTTGTTTATTCCAGGACTGTTGTACTTCCTTCACGCTTACGTCTGTTCATGGGAGTGTAAAACAGTCCTTTAATTTATTTTGCTTCCTTTTTAGTATGTTAGCTGCCTGTATTGTACCTGTTCTGTATATGTGAGAATCATGTGATGTCCCTCCAGGCTTCTGCAATCGGTACTTTACTTATTTTATGTTTAAGGGAAAGTTCCACTGCTGCTGCCCATGCTGTACTTTGTGATGTGCATCTTGGTATTAAACTTTTCATGACAAAAAAGACAAAATAATTCACACTGGCAACGCTTCTTTTAACTTCTTAAGTGCTGAGACTTTTCCAGCACAGTGCTGAGCCCTTTTTTGGCTATTTGGGGTACTTGTTTTCCACACAAGGTATCCATGGCAAATTTGTGATTTTTTTCCCAATCATAGACATCATATATGTACCCAGGATTATTGGATTTCATTACAAGACCGGAGGCTACATTATGCAATAACTTTTATTGCTGCCCAAGATATGCAGCCCTTCAAAGTGTAACCATTACATCACAAAAAAAACATTCCAATCAACATAACAATGTGCCATAGCAACCAAGTATCTTCCTCTTTTATTCGCTGCTCACCGGACAGTTAAGTACAACTTCTTACTATCTCTTATACTTGATGTCTTTGATCTAATTGTATATTCTAAACTCACTTTTCTTTCAGTTTTTCATTACAATGGTGAGTAAACCTTGAATGTACTCTTCACTTATATATTTAAAACCTTCACAGGTAAGTTAGATAACCTACTTTCATTGACATCCTTCCAATTTATGGTTGGGTTACGTTTGTTTCCTTTGTTCCCTTTTCATGGTTTATTTACTAAACCCTTTTGCCAAAATAATCAATGCGTCTATAAGGAGGACTACACGAGCCATCCTTAACGGTGATCAGACACGATTCACCTTACTGTGCCTTGTTACTCCTCTATACGGAGACTATTTCAAACATGTAATTTAAATAAAGCCAAGCGTGCTTCTTGTTACCCGCTCACAATGAGCTTATTGAATGACATTTGCCCGCTCTACCGAAAACTATCTTCGGTCGCCTCTTCTTTCAAATATGATTTTGCAACTTAAGTAATTTTAAAAATAAATTACCTTCGTACTCGAGCTGTCCCCTCTACCGAATGCGAGATACGCGCGCTACTCCGATAATCTTCAAGTGACTCGCTGACAAAAATGAGCTTCTTAAATAACGAATTTCCACTTACTGAGTCCTCTCTCATGAACCTTTTCGAGAGACAATTTAAAAATTCATTGAAAGAAGCTGTGGAGGCGGCTTTGGCCAAAAGAAAAAGAAATACTCTTAATGAAGAACAAAGTATTTCCTCAGATGAAGACCATGTCCCCGCCCCAATCAAAGGCGGTAAGGCAACTTAAAAATGTAAACACATTGAGCCTCACAGTAGCATTGGCACTTTTCCAAATGACAGGATTTTATCCATTGGTAGCCTATGCGCTACAAAAGACTAAGTTGCCCCGAGCGGCACAAAAAGAATGAGCGACCTAAATGGCGCAAAAAGTACGGGTGTCCCTCGCAGCACAATAAAATCAGGTGTACCTCACGGCACAATAGACCTCATAGAAGATGACGATGACTACCTGTCTCCAAATTACATATTTGATGAGGGTGATGAATACATCTTTGACCCGGAAGAAAAAATGGAGGACGACCTAGACAAAGATCTGGGGCACTCTAGCATTTCAAATATAATTAAAGACCCATCCGGGTCCGAGATGTTTAATCCCTCCAAGATTACCCATCCTAGAGGCTCAGATTGGTGGCCTCTAGATCATGTAGCCAAATTTATTACATTTTGGATTAGAAAACCTCTAGAAAGAAACTCGAGAAACCTAATGAGATCCGAGTGTCCAAGACCCTTTTTGGATAACAAGGCCGGGTTAACCCCCAATCTAGATCCTGAATTACTCACATTCCTTTTTAAGTCTGGAAGAGATCCTCGCAAGGGCCTGGAATGATGCCTTAAGCAGTGTCAAGATAAACTACTCGACACCCTTGGCCCACTTGCTAGAATTCTGGATCTAGCAGAGGAATCCTCCTTGAAGGGTACCCCGGTGGATACCGAACTACTTTGAGGATGGAGCCAACGTGCTATCTGTCTCCTCGGTAATGCTAACGCCAACTTGACCTCTGAGAGGCGGAGAGCCATTCTAATGCGGATGAACCCCAAACTGGGAGATCTGGCTAATAAAGATACTCAAGGAGAACCTAACGGACTACTCTTTGGAGAGTCTTTCATTAAAACACTTGGAAATTATGTATCAACTTTCTCCGCCTTTAACAAAGCACAATCAAACATGAGAAGAATGTTTGGAGGAAGAGTTTTTGGAAGGGCTGACTGGGGAGGACCGGCTGCCAGCCGAGGATTTAACAGGTCCTCCTCATACCACCAAAACCAACGCGGTTACTCGAGATACTTCCGGGAGAACAACAACTTCTATCCCCAGAGAGGCCGCTACACTCGATCATGAGGTGGTTCCAGTCGTGGAAGATTTCAAGGACAAGGACAACAAGGTAAGACCTTCTTCCCCTGTTTCTTCCCTCCCAAGGGTAGGGGGAAGACTTTTCCTTTTCAGACACAACTGGTCCACCTTAACAAACAATGCCTGGGTTCTAGAGACCGTGAAAAGTTTCAAAATAGATTTCTCTTCTATTCCTTACCAGACCAGACATCCCAGGGAACTTATCCTGGATCAGGAACAATCCTCTTTGGTAGACGCAGAGGTGACCCAAATGCTAAGCAAAGGAGCGATTTTCATCGTCTCGGACGCCAGTCCAGGCTTTGTAAGCACAATCTTCCTTGTAAAAAAGAAAGACAAGGGATGGCGCCCTGTTATAAATCTAAAAAAATTGAACTCCTTTCTCGTATACAGACACTTCAAAATGGAGGGTATACACCTTCTAAGAGATATCCTCCAAGAGAAAGATTGGCTAGTAAAACTAGACCTCAAGGACGCGTACTTTACGATTCCTATGGATCCAACCTCTCAAAAATTTCTGAGATTTGCATGGAGAAATGTAACCTATCAGTTTCGTTGCCTTCCCTTCGATCTATCCTCAGCTCCTTGGTGTTTCACCAAGATACTGAGACCAGTGGTCTCCTCCCTCAGGAGAAGGGGAGTTCGGCTTATTATCTACCTAGACGACATCTTACTGATGTCCCAAAACAAAGAAGAATTACTAACTCACATGAAATGGACTGTGGATCTCCTAGAGAGCCTAGGCTTCATCATCAATGTGGAGAAATCCATTATGACACCCCTCTCAAAACTTAGAGTTCCTAGGTTTTCAGGTGAATACACCTCTGACCCAATTACAACTTCCACCAAAGACATTATCAAAAATAAAGAAAGAAGTCTCTTATGTCCTATCCAAGGATTCAGTCAGTCTGAGAGAACTTGCAAGGATAGTAGGTCTCTTATCTTCATCTATTCAGGCAATTTCTCCAGGCCCCTTACATTACAGGGCCTTACAAAGACTGAAATCTTCAGGCCTGAGGGAAGGTCTTTGGTATTCAGACCTTGTTCCCCTATGCCCGGAAGCTCGAGAGGACCTACTATGGTGGCGCAACAACTTAGACAGTTGGAATGGAAAAGCAATATTCGGGAACAGCCCGGACCACACATTAGAATCAGACGCGAGTAATCTAGGCTGGGGTGCCAGACTTGGGAAATTAGAAACCAGAAGAAAATGGTCCCAAGAGGAACTTCCCTTACATATAAATTGTCTGGAAATGATGGCCAGCTTGAACGCCCTTATGAGCTTCAAGCAAATACTGAAAAACAGCGTAGTTCTTATCAAATTAGACAACTTTACAGCTGTCTCCTACATCAATCGTCTAGGGGGAGCCAGGCCAAAACTTCTAGCAGATCTGGACCAAAACATTTGGTATTTCTGCTGGAATCAAAAAAATATCCTGATAGCAGAATTCATTCCAGGTCATTTGAACACAAGAGCAGATTGGAACTCGAGGTTTCTAAAAGACTCGAGCGACTGGAAGCTCAACCCTTTAGTTTTCCAGAGACTTCAGAATCTTTGGGGCCCTTTCGAAATAGACCTCTTTGCCAGCAGACTGACCTATCAAATAGATCGCTTCTTCAGTTGGAGACCAGACCCTCTAGCAATTGCAGTGGATGCTCTTCTGCAACCATGGGACAGACCAGGTTGTTATGCCTGGCCTCCTTTCTCACTAATTCAGAGAGTACTCCTGAAAGTTCGAACGGAGCGTTGCCGCATTGTTCTAGTTACTCCCTTTTGGAGTTCTCAAGTATGGTTCCCTAGTGTGATGAAGTTAGTAATAGAAATCCCACGATGTATCCAAGGGACTTTAGACCTCCTTCAAGGCCCAGAGGGAGAGGTACATCCTCTTCTTTTAGAGGAAAAAATGAAACTTCTTGCCTGGAAGATTTCAGGGGTTCAAGAAGATACTCAGGCCTTTCGGGAGAGGCTAAAAACCTTTTGGACGAATCTTGGGCTCCAGGAACAAGGAGAAGATACACTGGGGCTTGGAAAAGATGGTGTAGTTGGTGCATGGAACGGAATATGGATCCCGTGGAGGCACCTATAGTTGATGTAGCAAACTTCCTAGCGGACCTCTTTAAATCAGGACTTTGCTATAGAGCAGTTAATTGTTATAGATCAGCAATTTCCGCAGGGCATTCCTTGTTAAATGATTTCTCTATCGGTACTGACCCCCTAATTCGTAGAGTGATGAAAGGTATAAGACTCAAACGTCCACCTAAGGCCAAATATGATTCTTTATGGAACGTAAATCTTGTCTTTGAGCTTTTTTCGTCTTGGCCCGATAATTCTTCTCTTACGAGAAAGCAACTCTCCATTAAGTTAGCTACTCTACTTTGCCTTATATCTTTTAGACGAGTGTCAGATGTTAAAGCGTTAGAAATATCGAATAGATTTTATTCTCCTGATGGTGTACTCTTTGAAATATGGAAAAGAACCAAAACAATGTCTGAAATATTTTCTACCCTTTCTTTTTTGATTGTCCCAAACTTTGTGTGGTAATTTGCATGAAAGTATAAGAACAAAAAATGAATGTTTTTAGACCTATAAATGAAAACCAGCTACTGATTTCCTTTGTTAAACCCTACAAGGCAGTCTCTTCTGCTACTATCTCTAGATGGGTTAGAACTGTTATGTTGGAAGCAGGTATTGACCTATCAAAATTTGGTGCACATTCCTCACGAGGGGCTATGGCAAGCAGCAAGGTTTTCTGGGGGGGAGGCTCACTTTCTGATATCCTTAAAGCAGCAGACTGGTGAAATGCTTCCACTTTTGTTAAATTCTATCTTAAACCTGTAGAGCATGTAAGCAATGTAGTATTGCAAAGCTTTAAAGTTGCATAATGTAGCCTCCGGTCTTGTAATGAAATGACAATTCTCCAATTATCATACAGAGAGAATCTTGATTTCATTAAAGACAACGGAGGCTAACATTATTCCTCCCACCACTCCCTGGTGGATGTATATATATATATTTTAATTCTTGCTTCAATATATTTTGGCTACCAATATTCTTTCTTTTTCAGACTCATCTTCTTTGTAAATTCAGATCGACGCCTATTGTGAAGAAGTTGTCCTATCTTTTCGCAGCTCTAAGAGGAAGATACTTGGTTGCTATGGCACATTGTTATGTTGATTGCAATGTTTTATTTGTGATGTAATGGTACACTTTGAAGGGCTGCATATCTTGGGCAGCAATAAAAGTTATTGCATAATGTCAGCCTCCGTTGTCTTTAATGAAATCAAGATTCTCTCTGTATGATAATTGGAGAATCGTCATTCCCCTGGAGGAACCTAGAAAATAGTCAATAATATAGCTAAATTGCATTATTTTGCCGAAAAAAGAGCTTTGCAATTAATTGGCTGTTTTTTGTTCTTAAAAATTGCACCACCTAAGGGTTTGCTATGTTAAAATCACCATTTTAACAGCTTCTAGCTTTTACACAGTTTTGGCATTTTTCTAAGAAGTAGCCCATTTTTCCTAATTTTTGTGATTTTAACCTATTTGTGGTTTGCGTTGAAAATAGGTGTAACACCCTTATCTGATGCTAGAAAGCTGAAAATTAGATGACAGTTTGAAATCAGCAACGGGACATTTGTGTATATCCCTCAAGATTTTCCCAAAAGAACTAGGAGGGCACAAATTTAGAGAAATCCAATTGGTAATAACACATGTTCTACTATTATGTATTCCCACATGACTACAAATAAAAACAGTATGTGTGGTTGGGCCTAGAGCCTGTGTTACAAAACATCTTAAAACGTGACCTGGAGGCATCATATTTCACCGAGCGGAATCCATGATTTTTTTTTGCAATGTGGGTGTCTAAGGTGGTCTGACGTGTGTCGTTCTAGCAAGGATTTCTTACCCAGAAACCACTACAAACCTCAAAGTTTGGGTAAAAACTAAGGGTGGGCGTAGTTCGCGAAGTAGCACTTCGCGAAGCTACGCAAAGTGAAGTTCGCACTACGCGAGCTACGCGTAGCACTTTGCGAACTGCGAAGTAACATGTTCGCACTGTGCAAGATGTTGTTTTCAATGATTGCACAGTGCGGACAAGCAACCGGCACTGTGCAATCATTGAAAATGGCATCTTGCACAGTGCGAGCTGTAGTTTTCTGCTGCTCGAGTAGATTTTTCCTCGAGCTGCAGCTTTCTCAACGCGAACTGGTAGTTTCTCATCGCGAGCGGTCGCGAGCATACGCGACCCCTCGCAATGAGAAACCTGACCTTCTCGCGTTGTGAATCTCGCCGGGAGGTTTATTTTCCATGCTCGCGATCGCGAACAAGGAAAAAGTCTCACCAGGATGTCATTTTGCTTGCTCGCAGTCGCCAACTTGACGTTGAGGACCGCGAGCAAGCAAAAAATGACCGCAGCACTACGCAACACTACGCTACGCGTGTTCGCACTGTGCTACGTGCAGTTCGCGTAGTGCGAAGTAGCGCGAACTTCGCAAACTACGCGAGCGTAGCGTAGTGCTTCGCCCAGGCCTAGTAAAAACACACATTTCTATGAGCGAAAGTTGTGGAATTTGAGAGGGTCTAAAAATGTCCTACACCCAGTGTTCCTCCGTGTCTCCCAATAAAAATGGTACCATACTTAAGAGAGTGGACCTTGCACCTGTTACAGGAAAGGACCCAAAGCATAACATGGACAGGTCAAGCTTTTCCCTGCAAACACTGAACCTTTTTAGGTCTCGCCTGACCCAGCGCATGCGCTGGTCTGGCGAGACATTTTGAGAGGGCTCCAAAACGTGCTACCAGGCCAGCCTAGAGCTACAGTGCATGTGCGTGGGCGCGCGCGTCGCGCTTTACCGCGATTACTTTCACTTTCGCGCGGCCGCTTTGATGTTTGATCGCTTTGATGTTCTCCGTGATGCTTCAATAGATTGCAGCAGTTAAAACAAGCATTGGCATAGCCAATAGGTCTCGCTTTTGGGACCTTTTAAGTGTTTAGTTATGCAACTGTTGCATGGCTAAACACTTATAAGGCCGCAAAGGGGAGACATATTGGCTATGCCAATGCTTGTTTGCAATGTTGGTGGTGGCGGAATGTGAGCCCTTGCTCTGCCAGAGGTTTTTTCCTTACTCGTACTCTCCAACATTAAGTTGCTGAGCAAGAGTGAGGAAAACCTTACTCCAGACCACCTCCCGCTGGGGAAGCTGTCGTGCAAGTAGACATTTACTGAAGCAGTAGAAAGAAGAAGGCCCTCTTGTACTGCACATGGTGCCAGTGCTGAGAATTAGCTTGAATTGCATGCCCTAACGCACTCCACTGCTTGCAGAACTCCACGTATGCAGCAGAGATTTTTGGTCACTTTGTGGCGTTCCGCATAGTGTAACTACGCAAACTACACCGAGGCCTAATTATGTTTTGTCTCCATACTGAAGCATTGAACCAATACATGTGTTACAATGGCCTATCACCGTATGGTTGAGACTTTAATGAAAATGTGCACTTTTAATTGCCATGAAAAAGTACTGCCATTAATGGAGGTGGAGCTAGCCACCATGCCTTTAGCAGCTGGCAGCACGAGCTCCTCGTCAGCCTGCAAACCCCCAGCCTCCCCCGGCCACCACACCCAGTGTTGGACGCCAGCCCGAGCGACGACCGGACTGCTCACACCCTGGTGGGGGCCATGACAGCAGAGACAGATGTATTGTGCCAGTGGGGAGCCAAGAAGGCTGTGTGTAGGTGGCTGCCTCACGATTGAAGATTGCGGCTCCATAGTTGAACAGAGGCCAAGGAACATGCTTGCGCTGTGCTTGCACCGGGTAGGAGTCTTGTGGCTGGATCGGCTGCAGCACCCTTGGTGGCGCTCCCTGCAAGGGTGTTTCACTTGCCTCCTCCCATTGAGAGGTCTGCGAACGGAGGTCCGGACTGCCACACTCGGCCCTCCTACTCTGGGAGTGGGCCTCTCTGTGGACTAGTATCGGCGGTGGTCTGCGGGAGAACCAGGAGCACTTCAACGCCTTTTGGGCCAGCTAAAGCACCTCCAAGCTGCCAGGTAAGGAGTGTGGCAGATGACTGGGGTGATCTCCCTGGCTCACTGTGTTTTGGCCTACTGGCTCTGGGGGTAGAGGAGGCCCAGGAGATATCGGCCCTGGACCTCATGACTGCTCTGCTTCTCCCTGCTGCTGGACTCTGGGGGAATAGCTGCATCAACTGAGGGCCACACAGACCACTGGCAGCTTCATTGTCCATTAAATTGAGAGCTGAAGCTCCTAAGGCATGATATTTTGCCCTGCCTGAGAAGGGAACTGCTGCATGCCTTGTATCTACCGCTACTGTGCTTGATGAGTCCAGCCTGTTGTGGTTTGTTCTACGTGAATACTTTGGACTTTGGCTTCTTTGAGGGAGCCCCGGCTTGGGTTTGGGGGGAATAATGGCAGGGGATTGTCCATACTGCCTACAAGACCCTCTCTGACTTCAGCACCCTTTGTTGTGTGGTGGTGCGGATGGTAGCCCACTGCTTTCCCACTAGTGGTAGCCCTGGACCTGCACCCCCCCTTCACCATTGCTACGGTTGTAACTGATCCTGCAGCACCTCCTGGCCCTGTTACTGGTGACCTTGGCTACCTAACCTGGTTAAGCCTCACTCTCTCCTGTCTGCCTAGGACATGGGTTGCACTCAGAAGCCCAAGGATGATGCCCTGACAAACGCCTCTCATGAGGGGATCAAGCAGGGTGCAGGGGACGAAGACGCCTCGCACATGGACAGCAAATCTGATAAGCTACTGCAATCGATGCAGCTTGGGAGCGACTGGAGGGTAAGATTGACTCTAATGTGTTTGAGCTGGCCCCCATTCGAGAAGACTCTTGGAAAATGGCAGAGTGGGTGTCTACTATGGAGGCATCAGTCCAAACCTTAGCCCTTGAGGCCCAAATATGGACCATCGCCTTACAGAATTGAAAGCACACACCCGGTGACTCGCTGTACGGCTGGATGACCAGGAATGGAGGACCTTGTTGGGCTACCGGAGAGAATTGAGGGCAACTCCATGCTTGGTTTCCTAGAGGACTGACTTCAGGAGGTTGTGTCTCCGGAGGGTCTGTCTAAGTTCTATGCCCTAGACCGGGCGCACAGGGTCCAAGCCCACCCACCTAAGCCAGGGGCTCCACCCCATCTGGTGGTGGCTTGTCTCCTACATTCCCGCTACAAGAATTTCCTCCTTCAGCAGGTCCACAATAACAGCCCCTTCATGGTGAAGAATGTTAAGGTCTCTTTCTATCCTGAAATTATCCTCAAGGTTAAAACTCAGAGGGCTTCGTTCACTGCAGTTAAGTAGCGGCTTTGTGAGCAGGGGTTGTCCTATTCCTTGCTATTCCCGGCCCATCTGAAAATACAGACAGAGGACAAATTTCATTTTTTCACGGATCCTGCTGCGGCATGGGACTGGCTGCAGCTTTACAATAAGGGGACGATGAGTCTGGAGCCCACGGTCCATCACTGGCCGACACGCCCAAGGTGTCAGCGCTTCTGTTGAGGGGTGAGGGTGAACTGGCCTACCAAACGGCAGGCAGCCGAGGAGTTAACGAGGGCTGTGGAGATGGTGGCCTCCCTGGCAGCTTACCTCATCCAGGAACACCTTCCTGCGGGAGGTCCAGTTCGAGCTCAACATGCTCAACGAGCCAGGTCTGGAGGACACCCTCTGCGGAGTCACCCCGGGCATGGCAGACAACATTATTTAAGCCCAGACTGGATGTCATCTGTGTCTCTAGAGGCCTATACTTCATTTGTGGCACTGTACTGTGGTGGCTATGTTATATTCTTGTGTGCCTCATTGTGCTTACCTTTTTTGGGTGGGGGAGCTGGGCGAGGACGGTGGGCCTGTGCCACGTGTGACTTTTTCACTGTTTTGCACTCTGTTTGGTTATTAGACTGGCTGAACTCTTTACCCTATTGAGCTTTCCAATATGGGCCTTTTTGGCCCTCGTTGATGGGCCCTAGCTTGTAAGCTTTGTGTTTTACTTTGCTGGGACAGGATGTACCCATATCATAGTCCAGGGGGGGGGGAGGGGGGGGTTGAGGGAGTTTTATTGTTTTTTTATTAATCGTTTCTTTTTTTCTATTTACCGGTAGTGGGTGTGACTGCATTGTGTGGCCGGCGGTTGGCGCTTCGATTGTGATTCTGGCATGGGGTGCTGTGGCACATGGGCCGATTGAGTGCACATCTAGATGGCAGACCAGATTCGATTGATCACCTGAAATGTGCAGGGCCTGTCCACATCCTCCATGAGCTATAATGTCCTGGACTACTTAAAACGAGGGGAGGCGCGGGTTGCGTTTCTACAGGAGACACAGATGTTGGCTTCTGAAAGCAGGGCGCTCCGTAAGAGATGGAAGAGGCGACTGCACTACACTGTTTACTCTGCAACGGTGAGGGAGGCCCCTATTTGGATCAGAGCTGGGGTTTCCTTCTAATTGCATAAGATGGTCATTGACTCCGAGGGCTGGTATGTGCTAGTGCTGGGTCAGTTGGATGGTAATGATGTCACCTTGCTTAATGTTTACGCCCTGACTACAGACCAACCTTCATTTTTCAATAGCTTGATGCCCCTCCTGCCGGCAATGCTGCTTTATTTGGGGATAGTTGGGGAGGACTTCAACTGCGTGGCGCATCTAACTTTGGGCAGGTTCCACCCTCTGTTGCGCTCGGCACTCATGCAACAATTGGCCAGACCTTTTAGTGTTTGGGCACTGGAGTGGTTACTTGTTGATTACTTGAGGGCGCTGAACGCCGGGGATCATACTTACTCTTTTTTATCTGGCTTACATGACTTAGAGGTGTGGTTGGATGGGATGCTCTGCTACGATGCGCTATACAAAAGGGTGGTGGATGTGGAATACCTGGCCACGGTCTTTTACTATGCACTTTCCTGTGGTCGCCTCTCAGATCTTGTACCCCTACTTGGCGGTTGGACCCAGCCCTGCAGGATGACCTGGTTTTATGGGCCTCATTTGGTGAGAGTATCACAAATTTTTGTCTTGACAATGCGGGATTGCCGTTGTCAGTGGGAGTCGAATGGATGGCCCTTAAGGTGGTTGTGCGAGGTTACTGTATCGCCAACAAGACAGGGGTGCACCCCAAGCTGCACTCGGACATTAGGCAGCAAGAGATGGTCCTTAATGGGCTGCTCCCAGAGGGCAGGGCAGGGTGTAGATGCTCACTGAACGGGAGGAAGTGTTTGCAATGGTCGAACGCTTGCGGCAATATGACTACAGGGCTTATTTGCAAAAGCCCACGTGCAGAGGGGTACATTGAGGAGCATGTTAGCCGAGCTCCTCTAGGAAGAGACGAGGAGCACACTATCCTTCAGATCAGTGATTCAGTAGGCCAACACATGTTCATGCAGGAGGTAATAAATACGGCATCTGTTATATTCCTATTATGTAATGTACTGTTACTTTAAATGCTCATCTATTTGTGTAGCTTTGTGGCTGCATGCGCTTTGTTATCCTTTGTACATAGTTCCAAGTTCTATGTGGGGAGTTAGAGAGAAGTTCTAGCGTATTGCAGTTGAGCCTGGAACTGTCTGCCATGAAGATGTATTGCCGTGCTGTCGTGATTAAATCATTTAATATTCAACAAAGTCCTGTCTGAATTTAATAGCATCCCTGCACTACTATCATGAGCTATACTTTGTGCGCACTGAGGTTAGGGAGCTGGACTTTCAGCATTACATTGTGGATTCCTCCCTGTCTGTCCTAGATACAGCTTTGGCAGAGCGACTGGGTGCTGACATCACTGTGCATGAGGTGAGGCGCAATTAAGAAGATGGCTTGGGGCAATGTCCCCAGGTTGGGCGGGTTGCCCATAGAATTCTTCTCTGGTTATTCTGCTGTACTTGCACCTAAACTTGTGGAAGCTTTTAAGAATGCATTATACCTGTTCTTTTTATGTACAACAGCCCACCATTCCCCCAATGGGTAAAACACCATTTAATCTGAAATGAAAGCATTAAGCCAGGACGTCATGTCACGTTTTTCATAAACCTAACGTGAACGGTCCCCGTGTTTCCGCTTTCATGACAAAATGGATGTTGTATTGTGTTTTTGTGCTCTTGTGTTTTCTTGCAAATGCAGTTCAACTTAAAAGAGGGCTGATTTTGCCGGTACTGAATGTGAATATGAGCCTGTATGTCGATTGGCATAATTACATTTAAAGTATTGTCATTTTTTAGTTGCTACAACAATTGATGCCCTGAGTTTTGAACACAGCTACAGCATACATCTTGACTGAATACAGTCTTTATTATTCTTTCTCCCCCTTTTTCTGATAATTTTTAAACAGGTTCAAATTGAACATACATTTGCTGGTGGAACAACTCACTCCATCCCCTTCGCAAGGAGACCTATTAATATTAGGGTCCTCCACACATACACTAGGTCCTGATGAAAGCCCACCTGACCCTTAGGGGCACGAGACAGGGCTGAAACATGTCGACCTCTTTTTTGGACATCTTCTCATAGTGCACCAGACCCTAAAGTGTCTGCCCCATGCACGAAAAGCGTTTTTAACCAACTCGAACCCAGCTTTATTAAAATTATTTACTGGTTTTACGAGTTTCTTAACTTTCACTCACTTGAACCACTTCACTACACACGGTTCTACATTCACTACTACGATCACTACTGAAAAAACCAGAGGCAAAAACCTCTGGGTGGAGGAAGCATACATTAACCCAATGATGATGCTGTCACGTTGTTAAGCACGAAGCGGATAATCGAACATACCGCTGAAATTCCATCTGCGATAAACGTGATTGAGGGTTTCTTAACAGTGCCCAGTACTGTTGATGCTAACCTTGGTTCTTTCAGGACCAGTGATCCACTCTCTACCTGATATTTAGAAGCTTTTAATGGAGCACGACTGCAGGGACTGCTCTCGCCCAGTCTGTGAAAGGCCACCATTGTGTGTCTACCCAAGAAGGTCAACAACCAGTGCTAGTTGATTCCTACTGACCCCTCTCTATGCTTAATGTGGATTATAAAATCCTGATTAAGATTCTGCCGAACAGGATTTTGCCACATGTGGGTAATTTGGTTTACCCCAATCAGACAGGTTTTATACCTACCCGCAGTACCTTGCCTAATATCCTCCAGCTGTTTCCTATCCTGGGCATGCAGGAAAGCCTCCTGCCAGACTCACCAGCATTATCTGTTGACATTGGGAAAGCATTTGATCTCTTCCCTGGGAGTTCTTGTATGCTGTTTTTCTCAGGATGGGGTTTCGGCTAGCTTTTGTTAAATGGACCAAGCTGTTTTATATCGGATGTATGTTCATACATCGCGCACCATTCCATCGCGTGCTTTGACTACGCGTATAATACATCGCAAAGACCACAACATCGGCAATTTTCACATCGCACGTTGTTGCAACGCCAAAGCGTTGTTTTCTATTGGCAAGTACATAACATCGCAGACTGCCAAATCGCACGTCATTACAACGCGTTCTTTGTGTCCTACCACAGTTTTTGAATTTTTTTGGCCCAATGTGTGATCCCGCCTCCAACCCCTGGACCCCACTGCCCCCCACCGTCCCCACGACGCTAATTCTTTCCTTTCTATTTTTTTTTGTTTAGTTTCTGTCAAATAGTAGAATTGAAATTCCTACATTATCTGATACCGCCTGCCAGAGAAAGCAGGAGTCAAAGAGATGGGAAGGGGTTTGTCAGATACCAGAACTGGGACCCCTGGTGACTCTTAACTGTTGGGCAGATTTTCTTCTCGTATATTTCTCCTACATTTTTTTACCACAGCTGAGGACTGGGAGATCTCTGATTTCCTGAAATCCTCGTGTGTTATATTTTCTGAGTGCAGCTCGTGTGTTTCATTTTCTGAGTGCAGCACGCTGTTAGAGGGCAGTCCTGCCGATAACATCAGTAAGGCCTTACCGCCACCATCTGAGAGCAGGCTGTTTCCAACCAGATCTGTTGAAGCGTTTTATATTTATAAAATGATGCAGAGGCGGTACCCAGATTCTGCCAGGCCACAGTGTAACTTTTAAAAGTGCACATTAGCACAGTGACGTTTCTACAGCGCTGCAATTCAGCTCAAAAGTGATTCAGCGCGACACCTACAGGCCATGCTAAAACTATTTATGTGAATTTCAGAGAATAACTTTTAACTATTGTTGGAGCTTGTGAAGCTGAACTGGGATTTTTATAAACTCTTTTCCAAAGCCCGCTTTGATGAGGTATGAACAGAACACTGCGTTTCCCTGTCACTCGATTTAGGATTTCTTCATAAAATGATAATATGTGGAATGCTACCTCGAACAACTTTGGGGCCGCAGGCCTCCCACATTGTTAGGAGAGTCTGGCTTGCCGGAGCCCTTGAAGGGTGCAGAGTGTTTCCAGAACAGATCTGCCTCTCCCCTGACTTGATCACAAGAAAGAGTGGCATCCTTTACAGCAATGCTGTGCGTCTCTAAGATGCCCAAGTGCAGGTGCTCCTGTGATGCAATGCATGGTTGATATGGACCCATTCCACAATTGCTGTGGTGTTATGAGAAATTATTAACGATGAGGAAGGTAGCACAGTTATTCCGACTAGATGTCATGTTATCTTATTCAGATTTGCACAGTGCACTATCACCCTGGAGGGCAGTCTGGCACTGAATGGCACCAGAGGCTGGATCTGCTGGGCCGTCCCTTTTCCTGCACAACATTTAATTAAACCTTGAGATGGATCCTCCTGCTGTGGAGGGACCCGCTTCAGCTTGTCGGGCCAGAACCCCATCAAAAAGTCTGACCTGCCTGCCTCGAAGCCTTGGTCTCGTTGCGTAAGGCACCATTCTCAAATATAAAGAGGGTACTGCTGTTGTAGTCGGACAAACAGAAGAGTACCAAAGTATGTATGTATGTATGACGTTAATCTGCCGTTATTAATAAATGCAACTCGATTCAGCTTCGTTTTTTAACGTGTGGAAATGACGTTAATCTGCCGTTATTAATAAATGCAACTCAATTCAGCTTCGTGTTTTTTAGTGTGGAAATGCCGTTCTGGCAACGTGTGGAAATGATGTTAATCTTCCGTCATAACTAAATGCAACTCAATTCAGCGTGTTTTTTTTAGTCTTGAAATGCCGTTACCTGTAACAAGTGCGCTCGAAATGCCGTTACCTTTATTTGGAGGTGGGTGCGTTGCAATTGCTTGCGTTGTAAACGTTCGCGATGTCAAAGTGCATGCGATCTAAATGCTTGCGGTGTCAATCCTCCTGCGATGTAAAAGCCGCGTTGCGACTGCAGCGCGTGCAAACGGAGTCGTTGTAATGGGTGTTTCCCTTTTATATCCAGCCGGTGGCAAATGTTAGGACTGGGTCGTGATATCAGATGTGAGTGCGGTGGTGTGTGCCTCCCGGGAGGGCTGCCCCTTGTCCCCTCTGTTATTTGCTCAAGCCTCAGAGTCATTTGTGCTGACTGTTCAGCAGGGTGGGCACTATCGGGGACTGCAGCTCTTGGGAGATTTCCTATATATTTCTTTATATGTGGACAACATGCTGATGTTAATGCATGGCTAGCCCTCTGATTTAGAGGGAGCGGTGGCGGCTCTGCCGGCTTTCGGCTACTGTCTGGCCTAGAGGTTAACTGGCACAAGTCATGAAGGAGAGAGCAAATGAGGAAGACGAGAACAAAACAGAGCATGGAGGTGCATGTGTTTGTGGAGAGGGAAGAGAACAGGCGAGACAAGAAAACACATGTACTATTGTAACATAACATAACAAGTGTATTTGTAAAGCGCACATTCAGCCAGAAGGCTATCTTGGCGCTGAATAAAAGATGTTTAAAGGTTACGGGGAAAAAAATACAGAGCTTAAAGAAAAAAGTAGCTACCTACATGCGAGTAGTGGAAGAATTAAGGTCTTGCAATCAAAAAATGTGCTAAAGAAAATATGCTCTAGGAGAGCGGCAAATACAAGACGAGGAAGGAAAACCGCGAATAGGAAGCAAGCAAATAAGAGTGACACTAAAGACAACCAATGGTAAGCAATGGATGGGCACTAAGTCCCAGCCCTGCCCAGTACCACACATCCACGGCATTTTAGTGCCGGCGTCCACACCACTGCATTAAAAATGCATTCGTCATACATAATTAGAGCTCCTACAGCTTCAATGTGCGGTGAGGCACTGCAGGAAAACATAATTAACCAAAAGCAGCCAGTGAACTTTGGCTTATTCTATGCAGCTGCCTGCACAAGGAAATTTACTCAGCTACTGATGGTAAGACTAGGACTTGATGCTGTGGTCACTGTGATACTTTGAAAATAATTATTTTTCCACAGTGCAGCTTTTCATAGAAAAAAATAATCAAACTTTGAGCTGCAGCCAGGTCCGTATGATTCCAGGCGGCAACATCGCTGAAAACATAGTTGAAAAGCAAGCTCCGAGCTCTCCCTTATGTGGATCCGGCGCCTTTTGTTGTTTTCCAGGTGCACGCTGAAGTTTATTGGCCCAGGCAGCGGTTCGCCAAATTATTTTTCCCTGCACTCAACTGCCCCTGCCTAGACAACGTGGCGCTGCACGGCACCTCACAGTGGACTGGGTGGTGGTCGACAGTGGTGTAACGATAATTGAGGGGGCCCCCCTGCAAGGTACTTGGAGGGGTCCCCTCAGGACTCTATCAGGAGCTCCCCGGTCGAAGTGCAGTGCTGAGGGGGCCCCCTGGAGCTTGGGGCCCCCCTGCACTGCGGGGAATGCAGGGGGCCTGTGTTACGCCCCTGGTGGTTGACTTAGCAGCATGTGTGGTGCACGATGTTTTTGTCATGGGGAGAGCAATCACATGGCTTCCCCCTCTCTCCTTTCTCTCCAGTCCCCTGGACATGAATCATTTTGCAGGCCGGACTATTGTTTTGTTGAGACTCAAAATCAATAACAACTTTCAACATGTAGCCCTTTCATCCGGGACACGAGACCACCAGAGTCAGTGCTAGTGTAGTGCAAGCGGTGCAGCAACCAGACAAGCACTAGATGACCAGACCAAGTCTTTCTGAGCACAGTGAGACAGCCTGCTTCAGGTGCTCTAAAGCTAAAGGTCCAAGGGTGACCAGTGATGAGAAGGCCTGTCCACGCCAGCTCCTTAGTCTACTATAATCAGCGCTGCCTGCCGCTAGGTGGCCCCCCCGCAATGCCTAGGCAATGACACTCTCTAGCTCAGCCTGGCAGTCACTAGGGAGGCAATTCTAATGGCACAGGTAAACCCAGCAGAGCACTGAAGTTCTCACATGTAAGAAAACAGGCCTTTTTGCAGGTGTCCCCTCACTTTTCCCCCATTTGGGCTACCTGATGCTGGTTTTGGACTCTGACAGTGCACCGAAGCCTGATAACCAGGCCCCAGTGCCAGTGCTCTCTCCCTGAAATTGATACATGTAAATTGGCAACCCCAATTAGCAAAGACGATAACCCCCTTATATGTCCCAAGTATATGATACCAGTGGTACCCAGGGCATAGGTAGTTAAAGGGGGTCATGGGCCTGAAGCACGATTTTTGCCACCCTGAGTGACCCAAGTAAACAGATGACAGCAGTACTACCATTGCAGACTGCAGGAGCAGCGCAAACTGTCGGAACTTGACTTTGCCCTCACCATGTGTTGCAAGGTCAATGCACTATTTTTAATATATGTCAGTCACTCCTAAGGAAGGACTACTGAGCCCAGGAGGCATGGTGCATTATATTTAAAGTGAGAACATATAAGTACAAGCCTATACGTCCCTTTAGTAGCCTTTTCCTTCTTCCTCTGCCTCCGTTTACGCGCTACAAGCCTTCATATCTTGAGTAGCTGTCTCCAATTTCCTTGTACAGAGCACCAGCTCCACAAGCGTCACAGGAACAACTGGTACTCTGGCCGATGCTGCTGCTTCTTGTCAAACTGGCAAACTCCTTTGCAGCATAATCTATCCGTCACAGTGAAAACGTCTTCAAGTTAGCCCCCATCCGGAGGTGCGCAGCAACACGGTGAGAAATCCTCTTATCTTGCCTTTACACCACGGCCCGTAAATGGCTTCTTCGGATGGACCTCGTGCAAGTTCACCTCTTCAGAATCGTAGACCAGTCTTGAACCACAACTAACCGCTAAGGCCTAGAGATTTATTGCTGCCACCACTGTCAGTCTAATACAGCCTGACTAACGAGAGGGCAGTAGCCACTCTCTATGAAATAGGAGTGCATTATGTATGCCCCCCTCAACCTCAGAGCCAAGCTCTACAGTCTCAATTAATGTAAACCAGGAGACCCTCAGTGGACTTGCATGATTGTTATGTTCTCTGAGGTAGGGATCTAGAAAACATACAGCAACTTTTAAGTGGCTTGCTTGGAGATCAGCATAAGGCAGGGGAAGCACTCTCTCCAGAGACATGCAGAAGACTTCCCATCCCAACACCCACCCTGACTATTTTATTTATTCTCTCCCACCTAAAGCTCATCCATTGCTCTCCCTCCCAACACCCAATTGTTTGCCCCAACCAGTAGCTCTGTTGCTTTCTTACCTCTGTTGGTCCTTAAAAAGAAAATATTTAACTAAAACATTTTCAGAGGGCCGAGCAGCAGCCATTTACCGCCACGTGTCTCTGCTTAAAAATAAAAAGATTCACCTATATAAAAAAAATGTTTCTATTATTTACCACTTCAATTGGCCTCCTTCATCTTGGATCGGTAAATAAAAAAGTAATCCAAATGGCACCTGCGCCAATCTGTAGGTGCACACATTTGTGGTGACTATGCCACATAATAGGCGAAAAGCACTGACAAGGCCAATAGGTTAAAAAGGCAGGGCCTATTGGCTTTGTTGATGTGATATGAATTCTGAAGATGTCCACCAGAGCTGCAGGAGTCAGTTTTCTAACCCTTTGATGCAAGTACTTAGTTCAGTGAACCATCATTTAATTACAAAAAACAGTTAGACCAAAGCCATTGTTGAGAGTAAATATCGACTTGGAAATATCGACTTGGAAAAATATCGAGTCAAAAATGTCGTGACTTGAAAATATTGCCACCTAGAATATTGTTGTCAAGAATATCAATTTTAAGTAATTTCCATTTTTAAAATATCAATGTTATTAATATTGATTACAAAAATATAGTTGTTCATAATATTTATTTTTAATTATTGTTATGTATTTTGGTATATATTTAAAATGCATATGATGTCATTCTTTTGTAAAATTATTGTTTATGTTTTTTAATGTATTTATAAAAATGTCTGAAGTTAATAGAGACTGGGCCTTTTACCAAAATCCATGAGTGAGGCACAGATTGTTTTTCTCCCTAAGCCAGGTAGGGACAGTCGCAATCCTGGCTCCTACAGGCCTGTATCAATGCTGGGGGTGGATGCCAAACTGTTGGCCAAGGTGCTAGCAACACGTCTGGGCAAGGTAAAGACACACTTGGTCCACGAGTACCGGGCAGGAGGACACATATGAATTTATGGAGACTCTCACACGTGCTGCATTCAGTGGCGGATGCTGGGGTTCGAGCAGCAGTGGTCGCTCAAGACATTGAAAAAGCATTTGACACCTTGCGATGGGACTATTTGTAGGAGGTCCTGAGAAGGATGGGTTTGGGCCAAGAGTTTATATCTTGGGTTAGTCTTCTGTACTGCCGACCAATGGCCCGAGTCCACAATGGCGTCCTGATATCTGAAGGTTTCCATATCGAGAGGGGCACAAGACTAGGGTTCCCACTGTCTATACTCGTTTTCGCCCTGGCAATGGAGCCACCGGCAAGATACCCAGTACCCATGTGGTCTCTTTATATGCGGAAGACGCATTTGTCACCTGGAAGGAATGGGGCTTGCACTCCTGGATGTGCTAACCCCGTTTGCAGCGGCCTCGGGCTCCAGATTAATCGCCAGAAGTCGGTTATATTCCCATCACCAGTTTCACCCTACTGCGCATCCCGGCCCACACCAATGAGATAAAAAGACTGTTTAAGGTATTAAATGCAGATTTTGAAATACAGCAAAAGGAGCTTTGGAGGGCATAGAGGCAACGGGGAAGCATAACCAGCCTCGCTAGGGCTACTCGTCCCATGATAGAAATGGGCAGGCAGTGCCAGAACCAGATGGACACCTCCAGGCCTGCTATGACTGTCCCAATTGTGTGTCGTTTGCTTTCTCGCCCATATTGAGGGCATACTGGGCGTCCAGGGTGTGAGTCACCCAAATAGCGAAAATAGTCGCACTCCCATCGAAGCCTCACGTCGGGAAGGTCTGCAGCATCCCCTCGTGCCACGGCTGCCAGTGGGAATATAACCAACTTCTAGCGATTAATCTGGAGCCCCGAGGCCGCTCCAAACAGGGTTAGCACATCCAAGAATGCAAGCACTGCTCCTTCCGGGTGACAAGTATGCAACAATGCGTCATCCGCATGTAATATGTGTATGGCCATCGATGCGGCGATCCCATTGGGCCATATCTCGCCACAACCTGATTGATCCAGCGGTCATTTCACGGTAATTTCTCAATGCAAAACCTCATTTACCTCTAGTTTACCGCTTTCAAGGTGATGGACCTTTGCCACTGTGTTATCACCTTCAGGAGACTTTACATAAACATGAAAAATCAAAATGCATTTAATATTTAAGCCAATAATGATGGTTGTGAATATTTTAAAGGGTTTTATTTTCTAGTCAAAAGGTAAGTTTCTCTGACCCTTTATTCATTAGTCAAATATCAATCAGGTTACAGAATTGAAAAAATAGGAAAAATAGAATTAAGACAAAACATATAATAGATTGCATGCAAAGCACTCCATAAGAAAGGGAAACCCCTATTCTATGTCAGTCAGAACTCTTTAACCCCTTCAGCGCTGCGCGGATTCCCCCGCGGTGCTGAAGGGTTCGAGCGCGGGCGGGGCCATGACGGAACGGTTCCGTCATGAGCACAGCTCAACCGATGCTCATGACGGAATCGTTCCGTCATGAGCATGGAAGGGGTTAAAGAGTTTCTGGAAAAATATAATTCAACAGTGAGTTTTTCAAGGCTAATCAATAATTAATAATTAGCAAAAATCTCCCATAAAGAGAAATAAATGCTTAAGACAAAAACCTGTCCTGATCTCTCAGCTGCTTTCTCTTCGTTGGTCCGTTCATTTGAGTTTCTCTGTATTTCACACAGAGAGGCTGCCCTCCCTTCGCAAGACCACAGAAGAATGTGATCTGCCTTGCCAAAAATATGACGTGCAAGGCTAGCCTACACCTCTCTGAAAAAAACATGAGCAAGGTCCCCTCCTCCCTCTATGTCTCCTCGCAGGCTGCACCTGCGACGTTCACGTGCCTAACCCAAATGATGTCTGGTCATATTTGCTTCTTCTTCTCTCCTCTACTAATCTCTTCTAAGACTCTCCTCTTCTAAGCCCGACACGCCCCCTAAAGGGTCATTATTTATACTCTAATTCTTGGCTGACTATAGTAATAATGTTGCAGTTTCAGTAGAAACTCGCACTGTGAGTGGTTAGCACAGGTGACATAGGGGTTTCACCATGCTGTTCTCATTGCAAATCCAATCCATACCGGTTTTAACAAAGGAAGCGTTAAGGCTTAATACAATCATATGTATCACCATCAATAATTATACAATATTGCAACATTTGAGCAGAAAAATGTATCAGTCTATTTCAGCCTTGCTTTCTCATCGCACGCAGGGATGACACTCACCCACAAACACTGGTGCATTGGCACGATGACAGGGGTGTGCAGATCACTGTGGCCTTGACCCATGTATCTTCACTTGAGGCACTTGGCAGTTCATGCAGCTGGCACAATCTTCTGCGCATGCGTCTCTCATTCAGCACACTGCTAACAATTCTTCGCCATTCTGGATTCCTAGGCAACCATTTTATTGTGGGCCAAAAAAAAAAAAAAAAGAATATTCATTTATGAAATAAAACCCATTATGTTTACTTAACCCATACTAGTACCCCTGCATTAGTTATTACCAAGCAAAAGCTATTAGTTTAAAGCAGCTTTTCTATTATTTGTGCACCACATGCAAAAATGTACAATGTACAACAAAGCATAAACATGCACCAGTGCAAATTTTCAAAGCACAAACAATTAATACATACTCATGGCAACATGCTCTAATGTTTTAGATAGCTTTTCAAGCAAAATGCGTTTGCCCCACGTGTAGTGTTGGTGCTTGGTTGATTAATTAATACATTATAAAAAGATGTGTTATGAACTGAATATGCATTGTCTAAATATGCAACAAAGCCAAAGTCTCTTGAGATGGGAACAGGGGGTGTGGATTATAATAAAAAAGAGCTGTGAGGAGAGAACACACATTCCATTCTTATCTTCAAAGCTAAAGAGGAAACTGAAATCACAAATGTTTTTACACTGCAAAAACACATGTTATTTCAGCACAATTATGTGTTACTTTAAAAGTAAATGTACATTCTATAGTGAGGTTAAATCTAAACTAAACACATTAAACATCCATGATTAATTAATTAAGCATGGTTTTAATTGAAAGCATTTCAGACTGAAAGCATTTTGACCAGGCCTCATTTCATGTCTTTCACTTTGCATGCACCAAAAGTGCCACTTTTAAAAAGCATTTGACTAGGCCTCATTTCATGTTTCATGTGCCATGTTGTAGGAAGGTGGAATCTGACTAATGGTTGCCCCCAACTTTTTGCCTGGTATTTGAGTGGTTTTTGACTAGTCTGGCTGGGATCCTGCTATCCATGACCCCAGCCTATCTGCTTTCTCCCTAAAACTGATGTGAGTACTCTAGGTACAAACCTAATTGGATGCTGGGCATGCCCTACCAGTCCCTTGTAGATGGTACTCTAGGTACCCAGGGCATGGGTCCCCCAGTAGGCCTACCAGGGCTGCAGCACGTATTGTGCCACCCTGGGACAGCCATACAAACTGACACCACCAGACCACTACTGTAGTCTGGGTAAGGGGGTGCTAGCACCCCTTACAGGGATATAGGTATCCTATATCCCACCCTATTACAACACATATACTCTCATAGGTCACCCCTATAGCAGGCCTTGGTAATCCTACAAGGCAGGGTGCTGAGGTATGTGTGAGGGGGGACCCCTACATGAGTAGGGCCTCTCTGCAACCCTCGTAAAAACATTGCTGGGTTGTTTGTAGTGTAGCCATACCATATACTCTTAACCGCATTATAAGTCTATTGCGATATCGCGATAACTTGAGAATGGCTACACAGAACCATATCGTGTTTGGTGTCAAACATGTAGGAATCATACCCCCAGTCCAGCCATGGGCATGAGGGTACGATTCCCCCCTGCTAGAGGGGTGATATGGGAAAAGCGGCAGAATTTAGACACCAATTTAAAAGTGCACAAGTTTCACAAAATGGCTACTACTCGCCACCTATACGACCCTGGCTGGCTGTTGCTGGGGAATATCCCAGCCTCGCCAGCTGGACAATAGGGCTCCTGTGGCAGGGAGGTGCTAGCATCTCCCCAGACAGGATAATGTGGATTGGAACAGGGTGGGTGCACCAAAAGTCCTTTCAGAGTTGCACGTAGGCAGCTGCAGAAGCCTCATTCTGCATACACCGCTTGGAACCGGTTCAGGGGCATCCTGCCCCTTGTCCCAGGCGGGAAACACACAAAGAGGAGAGGGTGTAGCCACCCTTTCCCGCCTCACCAGCTATTGGTGGACACTACTCTGGACACTCCCCTAATCTTGGGGATAAAGGTGAATAACGTGGCCCCAGAGCCTCAGATTAATCTTGAACTTTACAGTCTTGACCTTCGACTTGCTGCTGCCCAGCTGACAGAAGAAATCTCCCTTGGGATAAAGGATTTATCCCCCTGCTTGGCAGGCACCTGAAACACTGCAAGTGACCCGGTCGGAACTTTGCTGCTCTCATGAACTTCGACGACTTCCAGAAACCTTGAGGTGGGTTGCCAGCACATCCCAGAGGCCAGTGAGTGTGCTCAACGAGTTTGGGCACCGTGGACCGCGTGGGTGCCGAAATCCCCAATACCCCAAGACACCGGCCACCTCTTGCATAGCACACGACCCTGACCAGTGGGGAAGTTGTGCTTTGGCCCGTTTATGAGCCACCCACTCTACAGCAATTGTGCCAAACACCAGCGCCCTAGCCCCCTCCAGTGGCCCGTGGGTGCCCTTTTACGCACACCAAATTGCCGCCTCCCACAGTCCCTTGTCTCTCAACTTGTGGGCCCTAGCAGAGGTCTATCTTTGAAATCAAGAGTTCCCCTGGTTGCTCCAGGCTTGCTCTACAGTCTCCTTGAAGGAGACTTCTCCCAGACCTCGTGGGTCTGCACTGTAGCAGATTTGTTTATTCTTTGTGGGTTGCGGTTGCCAAGGCTTAGTAGATCCAATCCGGACACTAACACCGCAGCAACCCTCATCCGACGTGGTATAGTTGCCCTCCAGAAGCTGGCCTTCCTTGAAGCCTTCCGGAGCCCGTGGCTGCAGATCCAAGCTACACCACTTTCCACCTGAAGCACCCAACATCGAAGGGCTCTTTGCTTTGAGCCTCCTGGTCACTCTGCCATGACCCAGACTCTGTCCCCTCTGCTTTCAGGTTCTTCTCTACAATCTTCACATCTTTGATCTTCACGGCATCATCGACGTTTTTGGCTAGCAGAACTTTTGACTATTTTCCCATTGAAAATCAGCCCGCCACCCGACAGCAGAAACAACCTATGCACCCGGCTTCCCTGGGGCAGGTAACAGTGGTAGCTCGGTACTCTCGTGGTAGTGGGCATCTCAAAAGCTTAAGTCTAAAGTTTTAACTTTGTACTCCTGCTAGAAGTATTTTTAAACTGTTTATTATCAACCGCGACATTCTCCATAGGCTGTAATAGAGATCCCGATAGCAGCTACTTGCACTGCACGCGCCTCCCGTGGGTCCCCTTCCTCATAACCTGGGGTGGATTCTTAAGGGGCCAGCGATCCTGAATGCCCTAGACATTGCCTGTAGAATTGTCGTGGTTCTTATACCACTTTTTTAGTATATGGTTTGGTCCCCCCCTGGGGCCCAATGTTAACCCCTTCGGTGCTCATGACGGAACGGTTCCGTCATGAGCCGGTTGAGCTGTGCTCATGACGGAACCGTTCCGTCATGACCACGCCCGCGTAAGATTCCGTCAGCACAGCGGCGGAATTTGCGCAGCATGGAAGGGGTTAATAGTGCTATTTTGTGTATCTATCAATGCTTGTTTGATATTGTAACTTTGGAACAGCTTCATAAAGAGACTGTGGGATTCTGTCTAGAATAAATACATATATTTTATATATATACCTGTGTGGGCTACTCTTTCATTTGGTTATTCAAGAGGTTATTATGGTAAAACAATAAGCTTAACACTCCTTCAAGACTTAGCCTGAAGGCTGCTCTCCACAGCTACCACTAGGATAGCTTTCTCTAAAGGTTGTCTTTACCTATCATCAATAAGAGTCGAATTGGACTGGTGCAAGGTGGCCACTATAACTAGTGACCAGCATATGCCAGGCCAACTTCTCACATTGGTGTGCAGCGGTTGGATTCAAGCTTGCCATTGTTTTACCAGATAACAAATTGAATTTCTAAAGTGAAAGCCACTAGGTACCAAAGGTACATATAAATACAAGCTTAGAATACAATAAGTTCTACTGAACTTAGAGTTGTGTGTAGAGGGTTTAGCACACCTTGACTACAACTCAAGAGAGGGTTCAGTAGGCCACACTTAGTGTAGGTAGATACACCACTATCACTACACTAGAAATATCTTTAAGTTCAGGTGCCCCTAAGGCTCTGGAAGGACCCCAAAGGGTCCCAGTCGACAAGTATGATCATCTCTCCTTTGCTGATCTTAGGGAGATGTGCACCCTTAGGAAACTTAAGACAAACAAAGGTGCCAATACCCAACGTCTCAGGGAAATCCTGCTCATAGCAGACTTTATGCAGACTTTAGGGTCTGGTGGGGTAGACAGGTTGGGTGGGCATCCCTCTGAAGAGGACACTCCCAGAGTGGACTCTGAGGAGGACCAGGAAGAGGATGAAGATCCTGACCTGGAAGAAGAAGACCACTCACAACAGGGAGATGATGGCCCAAAAGGCACTCTCTCCATCCCTAAAGGGAGAGTGGTGGATCCCAGAAGGAACAGATCCCCCTCAGTGGGATCCAACCATTCTAGGAGATCCAAAGGGTCCTCTGCCTCTTCTCAGAGAAGAGAATCCTCTCATGAGAGGAAATGCAGACTGATCAAATTTGAGCAGGCTAAGCTACAGCTTAAAAGAGAACAGTTAGCATTGGACAGGGAAGCCCTGGAGCTTCAGAAAGCTTCAAGAAAGTGGGGTCTAGAGACCCCTGGTGGCAGTAATGAAACCCCTAGAGTTAGAGAGAAAGTCCCTGACAATAGGAACCTCCACAAGATTGTGCCCCCCTATCAGTCAGGGGATGATATCCACAAATGGATAACTGCTCTTGAGAGGGCCTGTAAAGTACAGAGGGTCCCAGTAGAGCAGTGGGCAGACATCCTGTGGCTCTCCTTTGCAGACAAAGGAAGAGACAAGCTCCTCTCTGTAAGAGAAGAGGATGCTGATGATTACTATATCTTGAGAGATGCTTTAATAGATGCGTTTGGCTTAACCACTGATCAGTACAGACTTAAGTTCAGAGATACCCAAAAAGCACAGAATCAAGACTGGGTAGATTTTGTTGATTGTGCAACCAAGGCACTGGAAGGTTGGTTAAATGGCAGTAAAGTTAATGATTATAAAGGATTGTACAATCTCATAATGAGGGAGCAGATTCTTAATAATTGTCATAACCAACTCTTACACCAGCACCTGGTGGACTCTGATCTGACCTCTCCCCAAGAATTGGGAAAGAAGGCAGACAAATGGGTCAGAACCAGGATCAGGCCCAAGAACCAAGGTGGTGACCAGAAGAAAGATTCTACCAAGCCCAAAGAGAAAGGTGGGGATAATAAGACAGAAAAGTCCCCTGAAGAGCCCCAAAACCCAGTGCTGGGGTGGGTCCCAAAATCCTTCCTCTTCTAAAAAGAAACCATATTGCCATGTGTGTCAGAAACCTGGCCACTGGAAAACTGACTCCAGTTGTCCAAAGAATGGCAATAAAGAAAATGTTCCTCCAGTTACAGCTCCAACACCTTCTGTTGCTACTAGTAGTAATCCCCCAGGTGGTGGGAGTGCACCCAAAAACTTAGTTGGGTTTTCTTGGGGAACTCAGTTGGACTCTGGCCTAACCAGGTCCCCTGCACAAGCAACTCTAGTCTGTGATGGTGGCATGGGGTTTGCCAACTTCACCATGAGTCCCAGTATCCTGGGCAGGTACAGACAAGAGCCCATGATCGATGGTCAGAAGGCTGTGGCCTACAAGGACACAGGGGCCAGTGTCACCATGGTGACCAAGAGACTAGTGCCCCTAGAACAGCTTTTACCTGGGTTTAGCTACCAGGTGACCAACGTTGATGGAGTTAGGACAGACCATCCCATGGCAGTAGTATATCGCAGCTGGGGAGGGGTCACTGGCCCAAAGAGAGTGGCAGTGTCCCCCACCTTGCCTGTAGATTGTCGACTGGGGAATGATCTGGAAATCTCAGCCTGGGCTGAGGTTGACCACAAGGCCCATTTGAAAATGGTAGGAATCCCTGAGAGAGTGGATGAGACCCTGAGGGCCTCACCTCCACCCCAGGAGAAAATAAAGGGAGTGAAGCCTGAAACTATGGATCACTCCACCCAAACAGAGAGCATAGGGGGTGAGGAACAGTCCTCCCCCACCAGACTAAAGGTAAGGGTCAAGTTTCTCAGGGAACTGATCCTGCCCCTTGTGAAGTATCTGCCCCAGAAGTGGACAGGCCTGGCCTGCCCACCTCTCTGATGGCAGGGGATCCTTCCAAGGTGGTACCCAGTCTGGAGCAGGTATCCTGCCCCTCTCTACCCTGCTTCAGTCAGCCCAGGGCTGCAGAGGTCAGTGGACCCTTAATGGGCCCCTGTCCAGAGGAACCCCCTCATCAGCAGATTAGGGACACCCAGCAGAGTAGTTTCAGCCAGGTGAATATTCCTCTACAAACTGAGGGATCCCCCTTACCCCTAGGTATAGGTACCCCTCAAATGGATGATGTTGAGCACAGGGAAACCTGGGGCATAGTTGCCCCACACCTTCCAGTGCCCTCCACTATTCCAACCAAAGGGATCCAACCCCCAGCTGTAGGCAGCCAGAGGTTGACCCTTAGGGCCAGATATGACACAGTCATGGGCAGAAAGGCTTCCATAGTGGCCAGTGATCTGAGGAGGTTGAGACCAACCCAAATAGGGCCTCACTTCCAGACTCAGACACCCCACCAGCCCACCTCTGACCCCAAAAACCAATACAGGTAATTTCCCTAGACTTTGGAGAAACTCTAGAACCCCTTGGGGTAAGATTTCCCAAGTGGACCATGAGACAGGGAGCAACCATGCTAGTGCAGGTTCTTCCTTATATGGCCACTCAGGAAATAAAGGCTTATCTGGACAAGGTTAGCCTTATGTCCTTTCGTTTGGGGGGGGGGGGGGTTATGTAGGAAGGTGGAATCTGACTAATTGTTGCCCCCAACTTTTTGCCTGGTATTTGAGTGGTTTTTGACTAGTCTGGCTGGGATCCTGCTATCCAGGACCCCAGCCTATCTGCTTTCTCCCTAAAACTGATGTGAGTACCCTAGGTACAAACCTAATTGGATGCTGGGCATGCCCCTACCAGTCCCTTGTAGATGGTACCCTAGGTACCCAGGGCATGGGTCCCCCAGTAGGCCTACCAGGGCTGCAGCACTTATTGTGCCACCCTGGGACAGCCATGCAAACTGACACCACCAGACCACTACTGTAGTCTGGGTAAGGTGGTGCTAGCACCCCTTACAGGGATATAGGTATCCTATATCCCACCCTATTACAACACATATACTCTCATAGGTCACCCCTATAGCAGGCCTTGGTAATCCTACAAGGCAGGGTGCTGAGGTATGTGTGAGGGGGGACCCCTACATGAGTAGGGCCTCTCTGCAACCCTCGTAAAAACATTGCTGGGTTGTTTGTAGTGTAGCCATACCATATACTCTTAACCGCATTATAAGTCTATTGCGATACCGCGATAACTTGAGAATGGCTACACAGAACCATATCGTGTTTGGTGTCAAACATGTAGGAATCATACCCCCAGTCCAGCCATGGGCATGAGGGTATGATTCCCCCCTGCTAGAGGGGCGATATGGGAAAAGCGGCAGAATTTAGACACCAATTTAAAAGTGCACAAGTTTCACAAAAAGGCTACTACCCGCCACCTACACGACCCTGGCTGGCTGTTGCTGGGGAGAATCCCAGCCTCGCCAGCAGGACAATAGGGCTCCTGTGGCAGGGAGGTGCTAGCATCTCCCCAGACAGGATAATGTGGATTGGAACAGGGTGGGTGCACCAAAAGTCCTTTCAGAGTAACACGTAGGCAGCTGCAGAAGCCTCATTCTGCATACACCGCTTGGAACCGGTTCAGGGGCATCCTGCCCCTTGTTCCGTTCCAGGCGGGAAACACACAAAGGGGAGAGGGTGTAGCCACCCTTTCCCGCCTCACCAGCTATTGGTGGACACTACTCTGGACACTCCCCTAATCCTGGGGATAAAGGTGAATAACGTGGCCCCAGAGCCTCAGATTAATCTTGAACTTTACAGTCTTGACCTTCGACTTGCTGCTGCTCAGCTGACAGAAGAAATATCCCTTGGGATAAAGGAGTTATCCCCCTGCTTGGCAGGCACCTGAAACACTGCAAATGACCCGGTTGGAACTTCGCTGCTCTCACGAACTTCGACGACTTCCAGAAACCTTGAGGTGGGTTTCCAGCGCATCCCAGAGGCCAGTGAGTGTGCTCAACGAGTTTAGGCACCGTGGACCATGTGGGTGCCGAGATCCCCAATACCCCGAGACACCGGCCACCTCTTGCATAGCACACAACCCTGACCAGTGAGGAAGTTGTGCTTTGGCCCGTTTACGAGCCAACCACTCTACAGCAATTGTGCCAAAGACCAGCGCCCTAGCCTCCTCCGGTGGCCCGTGGGTGCCCTTTTACGCACGCCAAATTGCCGCCTCCCGCGTTCCCTTGTCTCTCAACTTGTGGGCCCTAGCGGAGGTCTATCTTTGAAAACAAGAGTTCCCCTGGTTGCTCCAGGCCTGCTCTACAGTCTCCTTGAAGGAGACCTCTCCCAGATCTCGTGGGTCTGCACTGTAGCAGATTTGTTCATTCTTTGTGGGTTGCGGTTGCCAAGGCTTAGTGGATCCAATCCGGACACTAACACCGCAGCGACCCTCATCCAACGTGGAACAGTCGCCCTCCAGAAGCTGGTCTTCCTTGAAGCCTCCCGGAGCACGTGGCTGCAGATCCAAGCTACACCACTTTCCACCTGAAGCACCCGACATCGAAGGGCTCTTTGCTTTGAGCCTCCTGGTCACTCTGCCGTGACCCAGACTCTGTCCCCTCTGCTTTCAGGTTCTTCTCTACAATCTTCACATCTTTGATCTTCATGGCATCATCGACGTTTTTGGCTAGCAGAACTTTTGACTATTTTCCCATTGAAAATCAGCCCGCGACCCGACAGCAGAAACGACCTATGCACCCGGCTTCCCTGGGGCAGGTAACAGTGGTACCTCGGTACTCTCGTGGTAGTGGGCATCTCAAAAGCTTAAGTCTAAAGTTTTAACTTTGTACTTCTGCTAGAAGTATTTTTAAACTGTTTATTATCAACCGCATCATTCTCCATAGGCTGTAATAGAGATCCCGATAGCAGCTACTTGCACTGCATGCGCCTCCCGTGGGTCCCCTTCCTCATAACCTGGGGTGGATTCTTAAGGGGCCAGCGATCCTGAATGCCCTAGGCATTGCCTGTAGAATTGTCGTGGTTCTTATACCACTTTTTTAGCATATGGTTTGGTCCCCCCTGGGGCCCAATGTTAATAGTGCTATTTATTGTATCTATCAATGCTTGTTTGATATTGTAACTTTGCCACAGCTTCATAAAGAGACTGTGGGATTCTGTCTAGAATAAATACATATATTTTATATATATACCTGTGTGGGCTACTCTTTCATTTGGTTATTCAAGAGGTTATTATGGTAAAACAATAAGCTTAACACTCCTTCAAGACTTAGCCTGAAGGCTGCTCTCCACAGCTACCACTAGGATAGCTTTCTCTAAAGGTTGTCTTTACCTATCATCAATAAGAGTCGAATTGGACTGGTGCAAGGTGGCCACTATAACTAGTGACCAGCATATGCCAGGCCAACTTCTCACACATGTGTTTTCACTTGCATCAAAATCTGCGTGCCAATTTAAATGCAGTCTGTCTGAAACACAAAACAGAGCGATGCTTAATCTTGATGAAATCTGGTTCTATCATGATCGCCAGTGGTTCCATTGCTAGGGCGAAAAGGAGTGGCGACAGTAGGAAGCCTTGTCTTGGGCCCCTCTTGAAATGGATACCTTCAGATATCAGGCCGCCATTGCAGACTCAACCATCGGTCGGCAGTACAGAAGACGAACCCAAGATATAAACTCTTGGCCCAGACCCATCCTTCTCAGGACCTCTCACAAATAGATCCATTGCAAGGTCTCAAATGCTTTTACAATGTCTAGGGCGACCACTGCTGCTCGAACCCCAGCATCCATCATCGAATGCAGCATGTGTGAGAGTCTCCGTATATTCATGTGTCCTCCTGCCCGGCATGAACCCACACTGGTCATCTTGGACCAAGTGTGCCATCTCCTTGCCCAGACATGTTGCTAATACCTTGGCCAACAGTTTGGCATCCACCCCCAGAATTGATACAGGCCTATAGGATCCAGGATCACGTATGTCCTTCTCTGGCTGAGGGAGCATAACAATCTGTGCCTCTCTCATTGATGACGGTAAAAGGCCCGGTCACTTGGCCTCCTGTAAGGTCTCCAGCAAGGGGGGGGAGCAGGAGGTCAACAAACTCCTAGAAAACTCCACCAGAAGACCGTCCAGCACTGGACCCTTACATCGTACTATATTATGTGTTTCTTCCCGTAGCTCCTCAAGTCTAAGCGCCCCGCCAAGGTCGCTTGTCTGCGACACAGTAAGACGGGAGAGCAGATGGTCATCCAGAAAACGTTCAATCTCAGTTGAGTCGAAGCATGAGCCCACCCTGTATATTGGGGCTAAGTGATCCCACAATAACGAGTTAACGCCAGCCTGTGTAATGGCTACGGTCCCATAATGGTGCCTGAGTGTCAGTATGAGCAGAGGTGGCCGATCCAGCTTCAATAATCATGCCAGTAGTCTCACTGACTTATCGCCATCCCTGTGTAATAGCTAGCGATACTTGTGTCTAATGAGGCAGTCCAATTTTTCCCATATTTCCCTGACTCGATGTTGGGCCTATAGAAGTTCCTCACCTTGTGGGTCTGTCGCAAGCCCCCGTGCTGCGGTCCGGCCAACGCATCCTCAGCATCAATAAGCTCCCTTCCAAACCGTATCTTTGTGCCCCCAACCCTAGACAGGCATTCCCCTCGTGTCACCACATTTAGCGACTCCCACTTTAAACTCCTTCCAGGGGTAGATAATCAATTTGTGTCAAAATAACTGACAACTACCTCCTGGAGCGCCTCCCGGAACGCGGTGTCTCTAAGGGCAGTGGGATGTATGCACCACAAGGGGACCCACAGCTTACCTCTGCTCGTACCCCACTCCTGCAGTATTGAAGCATGGTCCGACAAAACATGCACATCTGCACTGCAGCCACACTAGCCTCACTTGAAAGCAAGGAGCGATCGTGCTTTCTAGAGACATTTCGTACAGGCGTATAGCATGTGTATCCTAGCACTCCATGGTGCATCCCGTGCGAAATATTGACACAGCACAGATGGTCCATCACCTACTACAGAGCAGTCATCATGTTAGGCTTAGTATGTAGCTACGGAGGGTGTCTATCAAAGTTCCCATCAAGCACGCAGTTAAAGTCTCCTGCCCATATTAGTGGTACTCCCACCTACAGAAGCAGTAACTGCTCCAATACCAAATCAAACCCACCATCATCCACATTTGGGGCATAAACATTCAGCAATAATATCTGCATCGCATCTAGTGATCCATTCACCACTACATACCTTCCCTCTACATCCGCCGTGTAACCATATAGTCAAAACGGGACTTGCGGGGCCACCCAAATTGCCACTACCCAGGCATATGTAGAATAAGTGGCCGAGAACATCTGTCCTCTTCATTTCTTGTGTAAGTTTTGAGTTTCGGGGACTGATAGGTATGTCTCTTGCAATAATACCATATGCGCCCCCTGGCTTTGAAGATAGGTCTGTACTCTATAACACTTCATAAAGAGCTGAGCCCCTGCACATTTCATGTTACAATTTTAAATTGACTCATCACTCTGTGCCACAAGCCATCTCGGCTCCGTCTGCCTGTTGCCCCGTCTTCGTCGCTGCCACCAAAAATCACAATAACAATATATATAACCCCCACCCTCTGGCTAAACACAACTAGAACAATTTATGCCTCCCCAATCATCATTGACTCCCACAGAGCCCACCCCTTCCCCAGCACCAATTAGTATACAACCTTTATCCCTTCACACCCAACAATAACAGTGGATGTATAATGAATAAGATCCAATCGGACCGCAATCAATACCAGCCACTACCCAGGCAACCAGTGGGCCACGTGCTGCAACGGGTAACCCACTCTCATACATAACAGAGTCAGCCTCAGAAGATCACAGCGCCAGGCTGAGAAGATACACCGGCGGCGGTCACACTATGGTGTGCCCCGGTCGCATCATGCCACACTTAGCCACTATAAACAGGCACCCACCAGGGGCATAACTCAGGCCCCCTCAGCCCCTGCGGGGCAGGGGGCCCCCTCAGCAGCGCACGTCGGCCGGAGAGCTCCAGATTGAGTCCGGAGGGGGCCCCTCCATGAACCCTGCAGGGGTGCCCCCTCAAGTTTTGTTACGCCACTGGCACCCACGCACTCAATTATATACCAGGCATGCCCTTTCACACAACAAATCCACAAATCACAGAACGACTAATAGAAAAGGAGAAAGAAAAGGGAGGATGAAAAAACAAAATATGAAGGAAAGGAGTGATAGAACGAAAGATCCAAAGGGGGAAGATAGGCATCCGCACATGTCATATCAGTGCCCATCCCATTCACACAGTGCCTGGTACTGGATTCCAGCCACCAACACTCCAACTCGGGCCAGTCGCCCTGGCACTCCACCACCAGGGTCGGGTGCATAACCCCCCCCCCGGCAGTGAGCAGTATCAGAAACATGTGACCTACTGTTCTTTTATTTGTTCCAGAATCCTCAGATTGGGGGGGGGTCTTCTCAACTACATCCCCCATAATGGTGTCCAAGTTAGAGGCAGTGACCTCTTCTACCAGGTCTCTGCTTGCATCAATGATGGATCCACTCTCTGCAGTCGTTGTCCCTCGTTATCTGAGTACGCTGCTACAGATCCAAGGAACCATCATGCCGTACCACTACTCGTTGGGTCAAACAGAAGGCATGTCTACTCCGCTCACCACGCCTGTCAGTCCTCTGTGTCTGCTTTGTACCAGAGTTTTGCACATCCATACCTCGCTGGGCAAGGGATCTCCCCTCCCCTCGCACCTCTAACCAGTCCCATGCGGTCTCCGGGATGGTGAAAAAGTGAGTACTATCTCCATGAATGACCTTCAATTTAGCAGGATAAAGGAGCATATACTGCAGATTCATTGCTCTCAATTTCTGTTTCACTCCCCTTAAGGATTCTCTTGTTACACCAGGTGTGTGTAATCAAGGAAGATTTGGATGGTGTGGTTATCAAAAGTGGGATCATCATCTCGACGAGCGGCCCTGAGGATGCAGTTGCAATCCCTGTAGTTTAGGATCTTTGCAATGAGTGTGTGTGGTGGGGCTCCCTTCGCGGGTGGATGTGTATGGTTTCAGTGTGCGCATTCACTAAGATAGAGGACCGTTTGGCTATAGGAAGTGCAGTTTTGATCCAGTTTTCAAGGAAGAGTTCAGGTGCCCTGTCTTCCACTCCTTTTGGGAATCCAACAAAACATAAATTACATCTCCGGGAACATCCCTATGTGTTCTCTGTTCGCTACTCCAGAGCCACTGACTTAGCAGATAAGTCGGTGAGGGCCGCCTTCAGGCTGGCCACCTCACTCTGCAATTCAGACACAGTTTGTTCAGTGGCAAAAGACCTTTTTGCCACTATGAGGATGTCAAATGCAAAACAAACATTTGCAATGCAATAGGTCTCGCATTTACGCAACTTTGACCTATTGACATTGCAAATAACAATGCCTTTTATTTTTGTTTTCGTATTTAAAACATAAATAAAAGGCATTGTCATTTACAATGCCAATAGCTTAAACTCACGTAAATGTGAGTCCGATTGCATTGCAAATGCTTGTTTTGTTTGGGGCCTGGAGGTCCCTCTGGACCCCCCTACAAGAGCCAGGGTTTAGGTGTACCCATAATCTGCCCCCTTACATGGTATTTTTTTAACTTCCCAAATCATCGCTTTCTACAAATAATTTTGAACTTAACATTTATAGTTCATCTTGATCAACAACCAATATGTGATCCCAGGATTAATAGCTCTGTTCCTTAGATTCATTGCCAGGAAACACTGTGAAAGAAAATACACTCTGAATGGCCTCTCAAGAGACCACAAGATTGGTTTATGTTTACTTTGCGGTGGGTACAGCAATTATATCCAGATGTTATTACATACTTGGGTATATGGCAGAGCGTGACCAAGATGGTGGCAGAGGCAGACTTCTCTGCCTAGGCTCCATACTCCAACTGGCCACGCCTACATTTAACCTGGGCCCATCCAAGCCATCTAGGGGGCTGCCTTAAAACCCTCCTCCCGCACCATGGGCTGGTGCTGAGATCAGTGTCGCCTCAGCTGGAACAAGCGGGTACTGAGAATCTATCGCACAGTGGGGAACCGCCTCAGATAAAGGGATGCGAGCTGTTATTGGGACTCACAGAGAGTGACCCTGCCTCTCACGCGGCCCGTCAGAGACTGAAAGAGCATGCCCTGGTCCTGAACACACACCTCAAGGTTGAAGGGACTATGTGACGTGGGCTGTACACGGTGCCCTGGTGGCAGTCCCACACCACGAGTACAGTGCTTCCGGACACCGGCAGCTGAATTGGGGCTGAGGCATGGGCCAGGCCTGCTGCCGAGGCCCCTGAAACTCAGTGCAAGGCGAGACTCTCACAGCGTTTCCATTGCGGGAGCGAGCAGGGGCGCCATCTGTTTCACCATAATTGCAAACAGATGGCGCCGCTGCTCGCTCCCGCAAGGGTAACGCCAAACGTGCACGAGTGCCTATAGAGAGCAGTGCAAAACATGCACGAGTTTTAACAAAAGTGCTGAGCGATGCCAAGCGGTCTCTCTATGCAGCGCTTGCGCGCGGCGTAGGGGAGACCTAAACAACAATTGATGGACAGGATGCAGAACAATGTCGTACATTCACCCCAGTGCAGTGATCTGGGCCTAAATACATCATTTTTTTGCTCACAATGCCATTCCAATTTGGACCCAGCCATATGCAAATCAGTCTTGACCCTGCGCCCAATGGGAACAGTCCAGCCCGAACTGCCTTGCAGCTGGCCACCGGTCCACGGGTGGTGCCCAGCGGCTATCACTCCTGGTGGGCGGTGCCTTGTCTTCTTGTTTTTCTAGCAACTGACACCACCCCTGAACCGACTTCAGCTTGTGTTGGGTAATTATTGGCCAATCAACAATGACCTTCATTACGGCAGGCAAATTAAATGTTGTTTTTCTTGTTGTAGCACCAGCCGCGGCCAGAGAGAGAGGGGGATGGCATCCTCTGGTACCCACGGCACCTCATTGACAGTGCCAGTGTTCTCTCTGTGTGCTAGCCAGACTTGACAGGGTCGTAAGCGCACGAGTGACACCAGGTGGGGTGGTTTTTAGTTTTTGCTAAATCCTGAAAACAACATACAGAGGGTCTTGTAACCAGTGGAAACTGTTGCCAACCAGAGTGAGACACTCCTTAGACGAGGGGAGAAGAGCTACCTATGACGACTCTCCCTCTGGTCTCACACAGCTTTAATCTTCCGCCTGCAGCTGTAGCCCTTCCCCCTCCCCAGCCCCGAGGACCCAAGACACGTTGAGGTCTAAGACTGTGTCAACAAAGCTAGACGGCGACGCACTCAACTTTGAGACACCCCAGGCACTTGTGGAATAGCAGCAGTCAGATTAGTCGCGCAGTCTGCCCTGCGCTCATCTGATGTCCTCAGCATGTGCTTAAGTATAATAGATTAACACAAGTGCAATGCCATGGGGGTATGACATGTTCTATATTGATTTGTTTACTTTTTATATTTTTGGGCACATTTCAATACTGAATCCACTGCAAATTTGATTTGTATCAAAACCAGCTTGAAAGGGAATACCTGAGTGTACTGATGTTCCTCCTTCTGCGGCGATGGTTCTATATAAGACATTTTATTTGGTCTTTGCATTGGAGCATAGGAAACATTTTGAAAACGTTTCATTTTAACCCACCTGAAGAGGATTTATTTTTTGTTGCTTTGCATTAATAGAGAGGGCATTTTTTAAGACAAATAAGCGCGCCATAGTTATCATGAGTGGATAGGCCACTCTTTTTCAGATAACTAATGAAAAATTGAAAACTTGTATGTGCAGTCATGTATAATTCCTGGCTGTGTTTCTTGTTGAAAGGATTCTTTTAAGAGATTGTGCATAATGTTCCACTCTTTCAGTGGTTCAATAGAGCGTCTCACACATGGATGCAAATTCTTCATGAGCGATTTAAAGCTTCTTTCTTTATGTCTCACATGTTTTGCTGTTAATATATGTGTTTTAACTGACAATAGAGCACTGAATATTCAGTGGTTAACCTCTTCGGTGCCCATGACGAGATAGTCTCGTCATGGAGCACGGTCGCGCGGGGGGCGTGGCCGAGCCAGCCAAGATGGCGGACTCCTTTCCCTGAGGCTCCTGCTCGGCGGCCCGTAAAATACTAAATCCTACCTGCCCCGGGCGTCCATTGCCGCTGAAAAGAGGAGCATCGAGCCCGACAACAACGGTGACCCTCCTGCCCAACGCCAGGTCCCCGAGCCACAGACGGGAGCGGCGCCGGGGACTCCGTGCGCGGACATCGGCAGACCGCACGCAAGATGGCGGACGAAGAAGTGCGGAGAGGCGCAGAGACTGGGAAGCTGCGGCGTCCCAGGCAGTGAGATTGACCTGGATGACGATCGCAGCGGCCCGTGTGAGTGCCCGGGGACGGCGAGGCGGAGGCAGGGCCCCAGCGGCTCCGGGAGCGATTCAGCGGGAGAGTGCTGATCCCCTCCCCCCCCCCCCAGTGACTGCGGACGGAGGAGGCCAGGCGGGAATCTCATCGGACGGATGGCAGTCTGCCGGAGCAGCCCGCACATCAGGTGAGCCCCGATTGAGGCACGAGCTGCAGGGTGACTCCAAGGACCCCCCCCCCACATACAGTAGAAAGAAGAGAGGTGGTGAGGCACCCAACGGGGGTGTGGGAAGCAGCCCGCTGTCCTCAGGAACCCGGGTCGTGAGACCCCAGCCGTAGTAGACACCGGCGACCAGGCGACGGGGGAGGGGCGGAGCCCCGGACAGGGTCGCCAACAGCGGAGAGGGGGGGCCTCATCCAAGCGCCATCACTCGACTGGCCCAATCTTGCGCACCCCCTGGATTCTGGGGGACTGTCAGGCCGGGAAGCGCGAGAGAAGCGTGAGGCCGGCGGCGAAGATACCACGAGACCAGACGGACTGTGGGGGACCCACCGGGGACTTAAGGCCTCCAAGAGACGGGCTCGGGGACGCTGAGGCCCAACGTAAGTGGAACACACGCATCCACACACCGACTAGAGCGGGCCGGCGGACGCTGCAGGGTCACCAACTGCCCAGGTGCCAGCCCAGTCGACGGACCGAAGACAGGAGGGGGCGCAGATGGCGTGCTCGCCAACGAGGCAGTGGGACAAAGCAGGAGGGAGCTGCCCCCTGGGGTGCTTCACCCACGGGGAGAGCGGGCTTACCAGACCAACCGGAGTGTGGACACCAGTGAGCAGAAGTATCCACCGGCTCGGGGAGGACCCCCCCCCCCCACAATGGGTCGTCAAAAAACGGCGGGGCTGCCGCCAGTCTCCCACCAGTCCAGGACGACCGAGCCAATGCAGGCAAAACCCCCCCCACGGCACCGAGCCCGTCAAAGATGACCCCACGGCCAGAAAACTGGACCAGGTCCTGGCAGCCATAGAACACTCTCGAGTGGCGATGGAGGGAAGGTTCGGCGAGTTGTCATCGGACCTGGGCCTCCTCCGCGACGACCACAGGAAATTGGCGGACAAAGTGGCACAAAGCGCGCACCGTCTCCAAACACTGGAACCGCAGGTACAGAAGCAGGACAACACGCTCCAGGACCTACTCATGCGGATTAAGGTGCTGGAGAATAAGGCGGACGACCTAGAAGGGCACTCCAGACGGAGCAATATCCGAATCATGAACTTGCCGGAAGGAATCGAAGGTCCCAACCTGGTCAAATACATCTCAGACTGGATCGCCACATTTACGCCAGCAGACACTCTCACCGTGTTTTTCTCCGTGGAGAGGGCCCACAGAGTGCCAGCCCGCAGACCGCAGCAGGGCATGCCCCCTCGCCCCTTCTTGCTCAAACTCCTCCATTATCAGGACCGTGACGCTATCCTACGAGCAGCCAGACAACGGGGACGGCTGCAGCTAGAGGACAAGCAAGTAATGCTGTTCCCGGACTACTCCTGTGTGGTCCAGCAACAACGGGCCACATTCCTGGCAGTGAAGCGGACTCTGCGCTCGAGAAACATACAGTATGCGCTCCTCTTCCCGGCCCGCCTCAAGATCATCTATAGAGGCGAGACGCACTTCTTCACGGACCCGGGGTAGGCGGCGACATGGGCGGAACAGCACACACAGCACCTCGGGGATGACCCCGGCACTCGCCCGAAAACGACACCCGGGCGCCCGGGTCGCCGGACCCGGAGGACCTCCTCCACACCGATTATCAGACGGACCGAAACTACCACCGCCAGCTCCCCGGACCTAGCACAGATTATTGCGGAGCATCGGAGGGCTCTCCAGGCGGTGGCCACACTGAGTCCCCGAGACAGAGGATCGGATTCGGAACGTGGCCCTCACATCTTCAGTTCGGACGACGAAAAGAGCGCAACGCCAGGATCACGAGAGGGATCGGTGACCCCCACGGTGGTGACCCCCCAGACCGCGGATACACTCATCTGACAAGAGACACACGGATGGAGTCAGCGGTACCCCGAGCATGTACGGCCATGCAGACCACAAAGAACAGAATCACCACCGAGCCCGACACCGGGCAGGACAATTATAGTCATCAATGATATACGGACGACCGCCAGAGCGGGAGTCGGCAGCCACCAGATCCACCACCCCCGCGGTTACGAACTAAAGTCACACCAGAGCAACCAGTTTGGGCACATCGCCTTGCGCGATGCGCCCCCAGCATTGGGACTGTTTCCCGCCGTTGTTGCAGTTCACCTCCCTATCCTTTGTGTTCCCTCCCTGTCATTCCCAGAGCAGGCACGGCAACCTTTACGGATGAAGCAGTACACGGACAGACGGTAGGTGGCGGGAGGGGGGTCAGGAGCGGCGGCTGAGAGGTCCGCAGCACAACAAGGACGTATACTCATGACATCCCGCATCCCGCAACACGCCTCACAACTCTCCTAACACGGACATAAAATTCCTGACACTTAATGTTAGGGGAATGCACACCGCCCGCAAGCGATATTCCGTCTATGCCTACATCAAGAGACAAAAGGCCCAGGTAGCACTCTTACAAGAAACGCACCTGACGGCGGGGGAGGCAGACAGACTACAGAGAAAATGGCGAGGCATCATATGCGCCACGACCTACTCTGCATTTGCTAGGGGCGCGCTAGTTTGGGTCAGGCCGGGGGTGCCGTTTAAGGAACAGAGCAGACTCGTGGACAGAGAGGGCCGCTATGCAATACTGACAGGGCTATTGGAGGGTCAGCAGCTACTGATAGGGAGTATATACGCCCCGAACACAGAACAGGAGGGCTATTGGGGCAAACTCACACGCACATTGGCCCATCACACGTCGGTCCCGTGGCTCCTGGGAGGGGATTATAATTGCACCCTAGATCCACACCTGGACCGTTCGCACCCCCCGCAAGCCCATTCATCCGCATACAAGCAGGCCACAGACCTCCGCAGCTTGGCAGACAAATGGGGATTAGCAGACATTTGGAGAACTCGCCATCCCACCACAAAGCTATACACCTTCCATTCGGTCCCACACGATCTGCGGGTCCGGCTAGATAGATTCCTATGCTCCACGTCGCTCTTACCCTCCGTGCGGGAGTCGGATTACCTAGGCAGAGTAGTGTCAGACCACGATGCACACACGGCGGTCCTCCGATGGAAACCCCCACACCCCCCGATTCCAACATGGAGGATGCCCCGTGAATGCCTCACAGACCCGGTCTTCCGCCAAAACTTAGAGGAATTTATGCAGGGCCACTTTCGGCGGAACGATAACACGGCATCCATGCGTTCACTCGAATGGGATGCATTCAAGGTCAGTGCCAGGGGCCACTGCATTCAACAGGTAGTGGGGGTCAGGAGAGTGCTAGACAGGGCATTGCAGGGAGCGGAGACCCAGCTCGCGGAACTCTCGAAGAGGGCGGATCGGGGAGATGCCACGGAGGCGCAACTATCAGCGGCCAAATCCTCCCATACAACGGCGCTGCGAGATCTGCGCAAATATAACTTTCGGGCGTACGCGACACAAACACACAAAGAGGGGAATAGGGCGGGAGCCCTCCTGGCTTGGCTAGCCAGGCAGGACACAGCGCCGCGCCCAATCACAGAACTCCAAACTCCGAACGGGCAACTCAAATGTGCGCAGACGGATATCCTGCACATTTTCTACGCGTACTACGCGGCCCTGTACCGATCCCCACGGGTCAGACCCTCGGGAGATCTTACCGGTTTCCTAGGCGGGTCGTCCCTGCCCACGATTCCCCCCACAATCAGGAAGGACCTGGACCGGAAACTCAAACCGGTCGAGGTGAAGCAAGCAATCAAAGCCCTGGCACGCGGGAAAGCGCCGGGCACGGACGGATTCCCGGTCGAGTACTACCACACATTCGCGGCGCTGTTAGCGCCGCGGTTGGTCTCCATATACGAAGAGGCGGTAACCCGCAAAATGCTCCCAGACTCGATGCGGGCATCGATATTGGTGACCTTCTTGAAGCCGTACAGAGATCCCGTGCTCCCGACGTCCTACCGGCCGATACCACTTCTGAACACGGACTGCAAGATCCTAGGTAAAATCTTAGCGGAACGCTATAGCCAAATCCTTCCCACACTGGTGCACACGGACCAATGTGGATTCGTTCCCCGACGTAACACCTCACACAATTTGCGCCGTTTTTTCCACGTTCAGGATCAGACGAAAGGACGATTTCCCAGGGCAGCGTGCCTGGTCCTGGACCTGGAGAAGGCGTTTGATACCCTGCGGTGGCGATACCTGTTCGAGGTCCTACGGCAGGTCGGTGTTGGCCCCACGCTGTTGGCCTATACCCGGCTCCTATACGGAGGCCTCACCTCCAGAGTGAGACTCGGCAAACTTATATCGGCACCATTCCCAGTGACCCGCGGGACCAGGCAGGGATGCCCCCTCTCTCCTCTCCTCTTCGCCCTGGCGATGGAACCCCTGGCCATGTGACTGCGACGGGAGGGGGAGGCATGGGGGATACCCATAGCAGACGTCACCCATTGTGTGTCATTATATGCAGACGATCTCCTGATATATGTCCGCGATATCACGGCCGACCTCACGCCCATCTGGACGACGCTCCGAGAGTACGAGGGAATCTCGGGACTCCGGGTCAACTGGGAGAAATCGTCCATCTTCCCTCTGGGCGTCCATGCGGAACCTCTAGAGATAATGCTGGGCGATCAGGCGCTGAGATGGGATGGGACGGCCCCCAGATACCTGGGAGTGCGCCTATATCACTCCCCCAGGGACCTCTTCGAGGGGAACCACCGAGGGGCACTGACGAGCCTGCGATCGGCGGTAGGGTTTTGGAAGACATTGCCACTAGCACCCATAGGACGCGTTGCGCTGGCAAAAATGATCATGGTCCCAAGAATGCTCTACTACTTCGCAAACCTCCCTATTATCCCGCCGCGGTCCTTCTTTCGAGAACTAGACTCGCTGCTGACAGCTCTGATATGGGGAGGCGGCCGACATCGAGTAGCGCTGCGCACACTGTACCTCCCCACGACGGCCGGGGGCCTGGGGTCACCCTCCTTTGAGTCATACTTTCTCGCGGCACAGCTCCAGTGGCTGTCCCACTGGACGGCGGAGCGACATGTAGGGGAGACAATCACGGAGAGAGGCAACCTGCCTCTGCCTGAGATCCGCCGACTGCTCATGCCAGGCACCAAACCGACACGCACGCACCCGCTCCAGGTCGCTATCGCCCGCAGATGCATGATGAGGATCCATCGCATGTCAAAGGGCCAGCCACTATATTCTCCTCTACTCCCTCTGGTGGGCTTCCCCCGACAGAGCAGGTACTACACCTCGAGGGCCCTCCAGGTGTGGACGGATCATGGAGTCACGGAGATGGAAGCGTTGTTCCAAGAGGGACAACTGAGGACATATGCTCAACTGATGGAGTGGCACGACCTCCCCCAAGGGCAATTTTTGACACACAGGCAGCTGTTGGAGAGCAGTGGCCATTTCTGGCATGCACGCAATGGGGAGCCCCCGACGCATCCGGTGTTACACAGAGTTCTGCGTATGGGAGCAGGCAGCCACCTCATCACCTGGCTTTATAAAGCGATCCGGGAGCTCACAGACGTCTCCCTGGACAAACTTCGAGAAACGTGGGAAGAGGACGCTGGCAGAGTATTCCATGATGCGGAGTGGCGTAAAGCCCTGGAGTCGCCAAAAAAAGTGTCTAGGAACGCGCGATTTAAAAATATCCAATTTAATATCCTGCACCGGGCATACCTCACCCCGGACAAACTCCACCGGTTTTACCCCGATACACGATTCGAATGCCCTCGCTGCCACCAGGCAGACGCCGACTTCAAGCATATGTTTTGGGCCTGCCCAGCCATACAACGTTTCTGGGGTGGAGTGCACCAAGCCATCTGAGCCACGACCGGGCTCCAGTCCGTCCCCACCTGGGAGGAATGTGCGCTGGGGATCACCCCGAGGAGGAAACCCGCGAAGGTACAGCGGAAGTTCATTTCCCTGGCCCTCCTCCTCGCGAAGAGAAACATCGCAATGCATTGGCGGGCCCCTGAGGGGCCGTCCGGTCTGGCGTGGGTGGGCGCGTTGCTCAAGTGGGGAGCGGCAGAGGAGGAGCTGCTGCGAGAAGAGGAGGCGAAGGGCGCCCGCAAACGCCCGATATCTATGGAGTGGGCACAGCTCCTCATTCAGTTTAAGCAAACAGACGCGACGGGGGACGCCCCGGACGTGACACAGCCCACCCCCCGCGCCCCGGCGACCCCCACCCCCGGCCGCCCCGGATCGGCAGGGGACGCGGACGGCCCGTAGGGTAGGCAACAGTCCCAGATGCGCAGGCGAGCACGCATCCAGTCCCCCGGCCTGGCGACATGTGGCACCCCGGCCCCCCTTCCCCCCCCCTCCCCCAGGGAGGCCCTAGAGCACACCACATACACCTACCACCAGCCCATACATACTCTGTCACAGGAGCTTCTCGTCCGCCGGCCTCGTGTCCTCTCCCTCCCCCCCCATACCTCACTCACTGCCTCCTTCCCTCCCCTACCTTACCCAGTTTCGAGGGCCCCCCCCCCAACCTCAGGGTCCTTTTCCAGCCGCCCCGTAGGCGACAATAGTCCCAGTTGGCAGTTTACATACCGTTGTTCTAGTTACATGACATGACAGGGAATCTGAGAAAAGAGGGAATGCTAAAAAGACCGAGGTGGGAAGGTAAAGTTAACCCTGATTGAGACGGAAGACATAGGCACGACCAGGACGATATCCATGGGGGCCAGACGGAACTGACATAGGGGAAGACAGGTCTCTCGGACCATCACAGGAGGTCTCAGCGGCTAATGGACTACAGTTTCCACGCACCATAGCTTTCTCAATGGCCAATGATGTTAAGATATAATGTTTCAGGCTTATAATTGTGAATGTTTCTTGTGATGCAATATATGCAAAACCCTAATAAAAACATGTCAATTAAAAAAAAAAAAAAAATGGAGGACGGTCGCGCTGTGCCCATGACGAGACTATCTCGTCATGAACCCCACCCACTAATGTAACGCCCGGCACAGGAGGGGGAAAGGGCGTGGCACAGAAGGGGTTAAAACACTTGCTCGTTGTCCATGGGTGCGAATTGTGCCTTGCTGCGATTTCTTTTTATATATCCGTGCTCTTGTAGATATTAAGCAAATGCTCGCTTAGTGAGGGCTTTTGCTGTTCTTGGTCTCCCATTCCACTTGTGACAGTTCCCATATGTGGATAAGGAACTCCCTACTTGTTCATTGTGCTTCAGTGCACAGGCCCTACCTGCAACTGTGGCCACAATTGTATACTACAAACAAGCTTGTTCTTGCACTCTGCAGCCCTTTTCAAACGTTTACCACTATTGCTATTACATTCCTGACTGTGATCTTGGTGCCCAGAACAGGTGTCTTATTGGTGTCGGTATCTTAACCTTCCATTTCAAGGGTTCTTACCAGTGCCAGATATGTTAAAGCTTCTCATTGACAATACATACAATATAAGATATATTTATCTCTTTCCATGCACTTCATTACTTGGTTTTACTTGAGTGAAAGGGTCACACAAAGTGTCACACATTTGGCAGCAAGGTTTCAGATTGCTATGTGTGACATTTTCACGACAATGAGTGACACTTTCTTGCGAGCAAAATCAAATGAGGGAAACATATAATTGTAGAAATTACATCCATTTCAGCAACGAGAAACTCTAAAAAGATCTTACAACTGCTGAAAAGCAGCAGAAATGGAAAGGCACTAACTTAGTGCCCTTGTGACCTGATTGTACTGTTAAATAAATGTATAACCTTGATATAGGCAGGCAGACAGTGACTGCAATCAATGCAGAGGAGCTGTAACTTCACTTACAGTACAGGCTGAATGATGACACGCAGCACTCCTCCAAAACAAAACATGAAAATAAAGTTATTCATTCATATTAGGATTATACCCACAATTGTATCATATCATGTAATGCATACTAGGACATGGTTTCTTTTATTTTGCAATGCAATAAACGTAGTATTATTGGAGAATGCTTGCCCGACATATTTCGCTAAAGGTGTCTACGTCTATTATATTATGTAGAAGTACACATGTTAAGGTGTCCAATTATAAACTGATTCTTGCCTAAGGAGATCAGTGTTATTCTCATCTTTGTTGCTCTGCTCTCTGGCTCTTCCCTGGCTCTTTTCCTCTTCCACAGTTTCTCTCTTTTCAGTTGTCAACATTGTATTTACCATGTGTCTATTACTCCTTGTTTGTCCCATATATTTCACTTGCCTGTTTCTCCTCTGCCCCATGTCTCAACCTCATTCCAGCTCAGCGCCTTCTTTCCCTTGCTCTATCTTCTCTCCCAAGTCTCACCCTCCCCCTCTCAGCTTCCCCCTTTCTCTCTCTGATACCTCTACAACCTTCATCGCTCTCCCCTACCTTACTATACAATGTTTGTTTTCCTATCTTGACCTCTCTCTGTGTCTTAGTTTCTTGTCACAACCTCCTGAAAAAATGGGGTAGGGAGATTTTATTCCCTCATCCATCCTGCAGTGCTCACAACATGAAACTCTCTGGCTGCTTGAAGCACTGTTCTGAATGCGACAGCATTGGAATAATAAGGTTGGATGTCCCAAGAGACCTACGACTCCCTAGCATGGCCATTTACACACACTGAGTAGGGTCAGAGCAGACAGCATGTGAGTATGTGCCTGCCAGGTCTAGTGCCGTTTAAGGTCCTTTACTTCAAAGAGAGCACCCCTTCTTTCTATTTTGGTGCAGTCATAACTGGGGCCTACAGAGGCTGCAACTACAAGAAAAACAAAGCACCAGAAGTAGAAGCGCCTGGCATGCACACTGCACAAAAGAAGAGTACCTCTCACTATTGATCCAATATGCATGCGCTCAGTGCCGGCTTTAGGGCAGTGCGACTGGTGCGGCCGCCGTGGGCGCTCACCTGTGAAGGGCACGCTGACCTGTGAAGGGGGCGCTGACCTCTGGGGGGGGCAGTGATTTGCAATAATTTATGAGTGGAGAGGTGAAGGGCAATTTTGCCCGGTGGTAGTGAGAGAATCTGAGGAGGCAGTCATGGGGTTTGGGCAGTGCTTTAAATGGAAAAAAATAAGTGCAGGTACTCACCAAAAAGAGCGGTGGACTAGGGGGTGGAGTGTGGGGCGGGACTAGGGGAGGAGCCAGAGGCGGGGCTAGGTTTTAAACCTTTCCAAGCTTCATATGTAAGAAATCCAAGTGCAAAGTTAAAAAATCGGAAGTTTCTGTCCTATGGTTATGGCACTAATAATAATATTAAGGGTATGTTCAAAACCGTCTCTGAATTTTGCCATTAAAGCTTTGCATGCTGGAATTTTTAGAAACCCTTACTTATAATGAGAAAGGAGAACTAAGAGTCCCAGCATGCAAAAGCATTACCAGCTAAAATCCATAACTGTCTAAAAGTCTAAAGCATTCCATGGAGCTGTCTGTCGCATTTGGGTTAAACATGGTTTCCCATACGAAACAAGTGGTTTGAATGCACCAAAGCAAAAAAAAAATTGTGTTGCCTTTAAAGTGTTTTTTTGTTTGAGGGTAATCGCAAAATTGGTGGCAAGGGCAGGGATTCACAATCAAGTAAAAATGCTTAATTTAAATTGCTGATGAACTAGCATTTTCAGTCATTTAAAACAATGGTAGGCTAAAAAGCTGTACTGCCCTGAAGAATGCTCCCCACGCCCTCTCCATTAGTTTTAGGATGGACTCTCAACTCCTACTGTGCAGGATCAAAAGGTAAACAAACACCATCAGCCACCCCACATTACTGGAAGAGTTCCAGAGAAGCACAACAAGATTGCTGTGTCAAGGTGAGAAGAGCTGCTGTTCTGGCGCTCCTGTGCAACTCAGCTCACTCAGGATTGCAGAAGCAGAGTGGGTCCTGTGAAAAGTGCTGCCGAGGCACCAGAAAATGAAGCGCACCACCTGTGTCAAGGCCCCCCCCCCCATGAGTACCGGTACTCTCCTTGTCCTAGGAAAAGTTCCAGTGCTCAAGAGGCGAAAATTAAAAAGTGCCGATACTCTGTACCGATGAGTAGCGGCCCATTTAAAGCACTGGTGGGGGTGCCAAAAATGATTATCGCACCGGGCGCCCCCAGCTCTAAAGCCGGCCCTGCATGTGCTGCACGGAAGACCGGCACTACAGGATTGACGGGCCTGTGGGGGCAAAGCTTCGGGTACAATGGGCCCATTAGCACGTTTTATTCGTAAGAACACTGAGGCAGAGCCTTTGATACCTCGAACATGTTTATATTTTACTCACAAATACGTTCCGACTGGCAGAGAACTTTACTCTGCAGCTGAATATCACGTACCTCGTGGCCTGGCTGCAGTGCTAAGGCACCAGACCACCACTCTAGCGGTGGCCACTAGCAGTGCTTTAAGTGGGAAAAAAAAACTGGGGGTGCTCTAAAAGGGGCGTGGTTAATGTCTTGAAGGGGCGTGGCCTATCCGAGTAGGGGCGTGGTCTAAATCAAAATAACTAGAACTGTGTGCTTAAGAAAATCATGGTCGCATCCAGCAAAGGATAATAAAATAGGCAAAAGGTATATTTATTAAGTATAACCCATAAAAATACCAAACACTTTAAAAAACACGCGTTGGGGTGTTGCTTTCACCAGCCCCACATAAAAACCATAAACAAAAACACCCAAGAGTAGCTTTGACCTCGCTGGCCTTTTAATGTTTGCACACATGGTGCCCAACTCTAAGAATCTAGGATTTTCCAACCAGGAAGAGCTGACGAGAATCACCGCGTCCTGCGCATATTTTGTGTTTTATCGCCCACTGTATATTATGGGCGATGCAACGTTTTGAAAAAAAACCCAGAAAAATACATTAAAATAATAATAATGATAGTAAGAAATATATATATATTTTATTAGCACGGGGTATTATAGTTCCAGTCATTGTAATGACGTCACGCCCATTCCCTTTTCCTTAACGCATCCCGGGCACAGCAGGGCCCAACTGAAACTGTAAAAGCCGCAGCGTCGCTGTTCCAAACCCCCCCGAGACCAGAAGTCTGTCCATTCGCTACTTCGACTGCATTTGACTAAATGTGTATATTTTTCAAAAGTTGGAGAAATAAACTCCACCGTTACGGTCGCGTTTCTCTCGACCAAGTTGTACCGCTAATGTTTTTTTATTCTTACCCAAAGCCTCTTTCGCAGCCGGTATACGTCTTGCGCAAATACGAGGTTCCTCGGACCCCGGCAGGCTATTTGTACTTTACTCTGCGGATACATGTTATATACACTGTATACTGTAAATTAACATGCATATATTAATTAATGAATAGCCAAAAGACAATCTCCCTTAAATGGTAGCAGGTAAGTAAGAGTAAACCATCTCGAGGGGGCTACTTCTGGCTGTTATTCTTCGAAAACGTTGCTAACAACGCTTGTCACTTTAACGTCCTGTATCCCATTAAACGTACAAGTTACCAACCGACCTACAAAAAATGTGCTCGTTCAAGCCTCCTTTTGACTTCAGAAGTTTAAGGAGGATGCGCCAATGGGGGAGGGTGGCCACCCTCGAGGCTGCCCCTGGGGCGAGGGGGGTGTACGTAAGGCTACGGACGGGTTTTAGCCCAGGGCGGAACATTACAGGTAGGGCGAAGAAAAGCAATCTAGAAGCGTGTTGTTTTCATGGAACTATGAGCTGAAAGCTGCAAGCCACGAGGGGCCGTGTGCGAGACTCGTACAGTAACGTGGGCATGGAATGCCAACCATGACAGTGCCAGGCTCCTACTTGCCTGGTGGCGCTGCGCCTACTTTTAAAAGAGTTTAAGAACCGGGCTGAAGAATGTACCTTGGCAGCAGCATGCACGAGAGAGGTTCACACTGTGCAACCTTCGCTCCAGTGCAAGACCCTTCGGGACAGAGACGCACCACAGCACATTGAAATTAGGTTCAGAAACACGTTCCTCATACCAACCTTCTAGCACCACGGCATTTAAGTGCGGGGGAAGGCACTCGTGCAAGGCACCTCGGAGAGTCGGAGCCTCGTGTGTTTATCTGTGTTGCAGGAGGGGAGACTCATTCAAGGCAGCTAGGTGCACGCCGAGGGGCCTTCTGTAGTGACGTCAGGCCGTGACCACTGAGCTGATAGGTTCCCAACAAGATCAGCAAAGTGGAGGATGGCGAAGGGAGACGGGGTCAGGTTACCTAACAGTGCAGCAACAGTGGGCAGAGTCTGAGCACCGGCAGTTTTTTTTTGGGCCCTCAAAACGGGTCAGAAAAAAAAAAAATAAAGAACGACTACCTTTAGTAGCCACGAAAATAGAGCCCGATAGAGACCCGTTTCGAGGGCCCCAAAAAAAAACTGCCGGTGCTCAGACCCGGACAGACCAGGCCCACTTAAAGCCCTGGCCACTAGTCTGCTGTGGGTCAGTCGCAAGTGCTCATTACACCGCTGGGCCCTGTCCGGCCACGAGGCACAACGCAGTGGGAGCTGCTGCAGCGGCGGGCTCCTGGCTGCGCTGGCTTCCAAAGTCATACTATGCCACGCCCGCATCCTACAGGTGTGGGTCTCACAGACAGTGTGCCCTAGCAGGCTGTCTCGATAGCGATTGGGCAATAACTCTTGTGATGGCTTCCTGAGTGAATCAGATGTGCTGCTTCGGGGTTATAGGTGAATGTTTTCATTGTAGCCAGCTAAGTGAGATGAGCCAGCCAGTGTTGCCAGAGTGGGCGATTTCCCGCACAAATGGAAAAAATATCACCAATTACCATACTTGGTGGGTGGCTGTTTTTTTGGGCTGCTATTTGTCCTTTGTGCGCAAATTTCTGGCTAGGGCGGCGCCGATGATCATTACTCAAGGGCACACAGGCACGGGTCACAGGGGATTGGCAGGAGAATGAGGTAAAAGCACGCTGGACAGCTTACACAGTAAGTGACAGGACCATCAATCATTGGTAGCGTGACGGCCCTGCTTCATCCTGCTGTCCTGCCCCAGAGTGACTTCTGGTCCAATAGGGTCACTTTGGGCAGGCCCATTAGTAGGGTTTTGCTGTTTTGATTGGGCCGGCCGTGGTCTGGGCAGGGCCTCCTGGGACGTATACTTCTTGCCGCGCGCGGGATGATTTATTCAACTCTGGAAGACTAGTGGTAGTTATAGCGGACGTGGGGCCCCCTGGAATTGCTCCGGCCCACTGTAGTTTTGCTGTTCTCCCTGACCTCAACATACATGCGGCTGCCCTGTCGTGTGTATTTACGGGGCATGGCGGCGGGGGGGGTCATTTGGTGTCTGGTGATGTTGAGAGCAGAGCTGCTGAGCGTCTTAAACAAGCATTTACAATGCAACGGTCTCGGCATTGTTAAAGTTAGATCTATTGGCATTGCTCATGACATTATTTTTGTTTATGTTTTTAAAACATTTAAAGAAACGGCATTGTTATTTACAATGTCAATAGCTTAATCACTCTCAAAAGCGAGATTTATTATGAGAGCATTATTTGGGAAGTTTGGCAATCCATAATTATGAGGAAAACGCTGCAGCATCGCAAAATGCCAGTGGCCCAGACTAATATGCATGATTAGTATTTGGATTCCATGCCCATTCCTTCTTTGTCCTCTCTGCTGAAACTGCTGTCTGAAGTGTCAAATGTTATTAATACTAAACAAAAATCGCACTACCGTGCCAGGGCCAGACTTGACGTTGATAATGATTGTTTGAAAAGGGAACTTTGAAAGGATACGAACTTGACCAATTCTGGTTTCAAAATATAAGAGAACACTGTAGAGGCATGCGTCTACCGACTGTTATATATAATTTGGGATATATTTCTTAATCTGTCGAGTTCAGCCACTGCATGATTATATTGTTGTCTCTTTTTGAAACTCAGAAGCAGTAACATTGCCGTGGTGTCACTAGGGCTTCAAGTGGATGCTTTTTCAATATTATATACAAGCCACAGTTACTGCTAATTTATCTTATGCAACTAACAACGATTGACAAAGCCAATAGTCCTAACTTGTTGTAGGTATCATGTTACTTGTTGTATCATTATGCCTGGATGCAATGACAAAAGAGACAGCAAAATACAAGTCGTATAGACCCCGCGCAACACCGCCCCCCACCCCCACCCATTTTTTTTTATCCCACTTAAAGCCCTGGGTAGGATACTTAACAACAGGGCCGAACTGGAACCCCAAAGTAGGCCTGGCAATTATGTCGGACCAGCTGGAGGGTCATGGGGGAGGTTAACTGTGAAGCACTTTTGCTACAGGAAACGCCCGATGCCCGGGCAAGCCAGCCCGGCCCTGCTCAACAACCCCGTTCTGTCCCGCATTTACCTGTGATCAGGCGCGCAACACCCATTGAACTCAAAGGGCTTCAGCCCCCCCCGTCGTGTGTGGCAGCCCGGGATGAGACCGCTTCCCGGGCAGACACAAAGCCGCGCCTGAGCACTTCACAGGTCTTTAAAAAGACCATTTGCATGTTAATGAGGCCTCGCTGTTGGTTCACCCCTTCTAAGAACCCCCGCAGCTCCACTCTGCCTAGATTCAGCCCCCCCCACCCCCGAAATCAGCCCCACTCTGCCTACTGTTTAAAGATTCACCCCCCCCCCCCGAAATTTTTGCTTAGCCCCCCCCCCCCCCCCCCCCCCGGACATTAACTAGCAAGCGATTTCGCTGGTCGCTTTTTCACAAGCTCTGAACTTTGGCAGTGATGTTTCCCCTTGATAGAGAAGTTTCAGTTTCTGTATTTGGATTCCATGCCCATTCCTTCTTCGTCCTCTCTGCTGAATCTGCTGTCTGAAGTGTCAAATTTTATTGATACTAAACAAAAATCGCACTACAGTGCCAGGGCCAGACTTGGCGTTGATAATGATTGTTTGAAAAGGGAACTTTGAAAGGATACGAACTTGACCAATTCTGGTTTCAAAATATAGGAGAACACTGTAGAGGCATGCGTCTACCGACTGTTATATATAATTTGGGATATATTTCTTAATCTGTCGAGTTCAGCCACTGCATGATTATATTGTTGTCTCTTTTTGAAACTCAGGAGCAGTAACATTATCGTGGTGTCACTAGGGCTTCAAGGGGATGCTTTTTCAATATTATATACAAGCCACAGTTACTGCTAATTTATCTTATGCAACTAACAACGATTGACAAAGCCAATAGTCCTAACTTATTGTAGGTATCATGTTACTTGCTGTATCATTATGCCTGGATGCAATGACAAAAGAGACAGCAAAATACAAGTCGTATAGACCCCGCGCAACACCGCCCCCACCCCCACCCATTTTTTTTTATCCCACTTAAAGCCCTGGGTAGGATACTCAACAACAGGGCCGAACTGGAACCCCAAAGTAGGCCTGGCAATTATGTCGGACCAGCTGGAGGGTCATGGGGGAGGTTAACTGTGAAGCACTTTTGCTACAGGAAACGCCCGATGCCCGGGCAAGCCAGCCCGACCCTGCTCAACAACCCCGTTCTCTCCCGCATTTACCTGTGATCAGGCGCGCATCACCCATTGAACTCAAAGGGCTTCAGCCCCCCCCCCCCCGTCGTGTGTGGCAGCCCGGGATGAGACCGCTTCCCGGGCAGACACAAAGCCACGCCCGAGCACTTCACAGGTCTTACCATTTAGAGACCCTTGAAGAAACAGGGGAAAATGGAGACAGCGGGAAAAATACCACTAACGTTATTTACCAAATTGGATTCACTTCCCTGAAACATTTACCAAGCCATCGTAGGGGGTATCGTTGCGAACAATTGGTCCCTTTTCTAGGCAAAGATGAATTGGCCTGAGCATTTACAAGATGCCCCTCCTACAATACTACTTTTTCGGTGACTGATCTTTGCATAGTTTATGAATGTTTTTGGGTGACGGGCGCGTTGTGTGGGGAAATGTAGCGCCTCGACTGAGCTTTTATTTTGCTTTGCTCCACGGATTTAGCCGTAGACTACCCGGGGCTAATTCTGCAGTTCGAACAGCTTGTGAATTTTAGCGGCAGCTAAGACTTAAGGGCCTTCAACCCCCTTCTGATCCACCCATATAACCTACAGAAGAAACTACATTTCTCAGGCCTAATATTCTGCCGCAGGGCTGCCAAATAAACTTAACTGAATTCCTGGAGATTAATTCCGGGTTAGGCCACAAAGATAAAGAGGTGGTTGCGGATCACATTGAGTGAGATTTAAGCGGGAGGAATTTTCAGGTTGCATCAACTGGGGGAAGGCTTGTTTGGCTTTGTGTACCGAAGAGGTCTAGAAGTTACTTTGTCTGACCTTGCCACAGAACGGCTAGGCTGGATTAATAGTTTACATGTTCATTTTTTATGCAGGGTTTTGAAGTCGATAGTAGAAATTGCTTAGGCGGCGCACCTTACTTTCAAACGTAATTCGGTGGATATTCACAAACCAAGATTTGTAACCGCAGTGCTACAGCACTGTCAAACGGTTCTCTTCCAATATTTAATTTGGGGTTGCGTTACTCGTGTCCCTGCATTTTCGTATGATGGCGGGACAGTGAGCGCAACAATACCATATTACGCTGGCGCTTTCCAATCTCCTGGTCCGTTCCCATCTGCTTTAGATTCTGGTCCCTCTGCAGGGCAAGAGCTGGATGGTTCGTCACGTACACATCCCAAACAGTCAGCTGACTGCTGCGTGCATAATGTGGCACCCTACCAGTTCTTAGGCAGCGTAAATGAATCAGATTGAACAAATTCCATCTCTTATTGACTGACTCCCCTGGTTGGACTAAGGAGAAGGATTTGGGGATCTGTTCGTGCGACAGATTCTCAATAAAAGACACTATGCACTTTATCTTTTTCTGTGAACACCTGTCTTTAATCCGTAAAAAATACATCATTCCTCTTTTAAAAAACAAAGGCTTCAGACAGGCGAAACCAGCTCTCATGCATCTTCAGATGTTGGGTTCTCCTTGGGAAATATTTAATATTGCCACTTTTTTAGTAATTTCAATGAGATTGAGGAAAAAGATCACATGGTTATAGTGTATATCTTTTTATCGTCGGAGTAAATATTTATTGTAATTTTATGTCAAATGTTTTTAAATGGTTGTACTGTTTTATGTTCAATGTACTTTTATGGTTTTTGCTATGAACCGAATAAAGTAATTTTGACTGACTTGTGGTAAATATTTCATTACCGGTACTATTTTTTATGCGGTAAAATCTATTAAGAATAACTCAGTAAATATAAGAGGCAGAATCCGTGGTATTAGAGGGTTTAAAAGGCTTTATTCCTATACAAAGGAATACAATTCGAATTGTAGGCTTTCTATACCATCACCACGAAAGTTCAGGAAGGAAGGGCATACATTATTGACAGATAGGCAGTTTTATAGAAAATACATTACAGTAAAACAGATGCAAGAGGCGTAACAGCTGATAGTATAGATAAAAGGTGCATACGTAACTAATAGAGGCGGATGTATGGGCGTAATTTAATAAACGTCATCATACATGATGTCACAAGTGGGTGGATCCATAAAAGAATCCTGCAATGTCAGCAGAAATATTTGGCAGAGATGCGCGCGCAGCCGCATGACGTGTGATTGACGTGCAACTAGAGGGTGAAGGGGACTTGACATTTAGCTCTACATGTGGAGACAGAAGTCTGGGGGTCATGTCAACCTAATCCCAAATCATATCTAATATCCTATGTTTAAAGAACTGTGTTATCCAAAAGGAGAGGTCTCTAGGATAGAATCTATTCTATACTGACTGTTAGTGCGTGTACAAGCATCTAAGTGTCTACACTAGATGCGAGGGGGTAGGAATATTCCATGGTAACGGGGCTATGAATTACTTGCACGAGGACAGCGAGGCCTGGCCCTTTGCACGGTAGCTGGAGGAATGTTTACCTAAACTACTAGACAGGAATGCATCGGATGAGGAGCGGAGTAGATAATCTTGAAGGTGAAATACAGTTTTTGGCAGGCGACAGGCTGGATCAGGCACCGTTAGCCGCGCAGGGAGTAGGACAAAGTTCATGGATACAGATGCAGGCTCAGACTGGAGCTTTCAGAAGCAGAAGGCAGGAAAAGGCTTGATGACAGAATTCGGGCCTACTCGCCTGAATCTGTAAAATGTGGAAAGTGAACCACATAAAGTCGGTGGCCTTTCATACTTAGGAATGGAATATCTGACCCATTCATGGTGGATCTAAAAGAGGACATGTTGACGGTGGACGCACATATATTTGCGTCTTCAAAACTGGAGCAGGAGGGAACATACATGTACTTATAGCATGCACATGGAGCCGTTGGGGTCTACGATAGGGGACATAACTGATCACAAAATTCATATTTCCTCATTCCCTCCTTGTCCCCTACGGACCCTCAGGAGATATCGATCTTCATCAATCCATCGATCTGTTCATATAGCATCATTTGTTCTTCTTTCTTCTTCCGGGATCTTGAACGAAAACTTGGATGTGGGATACACGAGGTGGCACACAGACCACAAATCGCTGGCCCACATTGTAGACATAAGCAGCAACTGAATAGTATGAGAAAGCCAATACCTAGGAAGGATAGGATTCTCCATCCCCAGGCTGACAACACGCCCCAGAACCAACCGGACCAAGTCCAGGTGCCTGGACTCTGGTGTATCTGGCTTACAATCTTATGAAGGCGAGTTATGGCTTTATATACTGACGGCGAATTTTCTGGTATGAAAATGCAGCAACTTGATCCGATGACCCTACAAGCTCCGCCCCTATCGGCCAGGATGACGTCAAGGACAAGACGATTTTGAAGCACAACAATCCGCATAGCAGACTGCTCTTCTGTTAAATTGCCTAAGGCGGAAATAGTTTCGTTCACTACTGCTTCAAGGGTTCTGGTTAATCTACGTATCAGTTTACTATTAGTGACTGTACCTATATAGGGAAAGAAACCTTTATTGAAATCTGTGTATTTTTCCCATGCTGTTTCAGTGTAATCGACAATTGGGAGATCTCTCTGCTGTCTATTGTGTACTAAATGGGTATTTCTATGATAATCAGGAGGAGCTAGGAAAACAGGTGGTAGAAGGAATGCTATGTAACAGGTACCATCCCAATCTAGAGGTAAACGTATATATGCGGTCTGGCCACATATAAAGTAGGAATGGCGAGAAGCTCTAAATGTAGACTTGCCTTGATCACTGAATTTTATTACAGTGGTGCATTTACTATGGCCCATGTGTATGGAACCATTCTTTCTTACACATAATTCCCCTTTTACTGGGAATACTGACATGGCGGGCAAGATTGGTGTAGCTTCAGATTCAACGTTCAGGATCATAAGGTTAAGTGTAAAATTACCTAATCCATATACTTCATTTTCTAGATCAGTTCCTGTTCTTCTGGGAAGTCCCTCCTTGTTAGGGTAACAGACTTTTAGTAAAACTAGGTTCAGGTTTCCCCATACCCAGTTATCTTGATAAACTGCGGAATTTGAATCTAGGGAATTAATCAAACTAAACCATGCTCCACAGGAGCCATTGTGTGTGAACGGATAGGGAAAAAGGGGCAAAACTCCCTTATAGTTCTGATAGGGAGGGAGTCGGCCACATATCCAACAATTTGTGGCATTGCTGGTTTGATGGGAATGATGTAACATACTAATGAATGTGTTGTTGCGCAGCGCAAATCTATAGGACAACTCATGCGGAGGTAATTCGCTAAAAGAATGTTCTGCAGTTATATTGTAAGCACGCTTAAGAATAGGGTGATACATGTGCAATAGTATGCTGACAATGATGATCAGAAGACTTAGAAAAAACAAAATTAATAATGTTACTGTGCAGTGACTACGAAATGATTTACAATACGCATGCTTCTTAAGCTGCATCTGATGATTTCTTTCTCTATTCCGGTCTAGAGGATACATGTCAGAGACAAATTCAACCGATTCACCTTGGAGAGGACTTAAACAATCAAATTGTCTGACTTACTAGACCTCAATTTTAGTTTGTAAAGTTCTGGTTTTGACTGCTCAACCAAGGGGAGTTTTGAGTCTGTCTGTGAGGGAATACAGGGTTGAGTATTCACACTGGATGGTAGTCCATAAAATTTCTTGATATGACTCGAGTGCAACCACCCTTTCCGTCCCTCGATCTTCACGGCTGTCCTTGTAGTCAGTAGAACCAACTTCGGTGACTTCCACCTAGGATCCAGTTGGGTCTTCCGGTCAAAATTCCTGACCAGAACCAGGTCATCATGGGGCTTCACCTCAGTATTATCGGGAAAAGCTGCGGCTACCTGTGAACGACAAGATTGTAGTGCAGACATCAAGGAAGCCAGGTAATCTGTCAGCATATTACAGTCAACATCAGTGATTTTGCGAGGTATAGGCGTCCCCCACATATTTGGTGGTCTACCGAAGATCACCTCGTACGGGGATAGCCCTGTTCGAGAATGTGCTACCATTCTCATGTAAAAGAGTGCAACTGGTAAGGCTACTATCCAATCGACTCCTTTTTCTCTACATATTTTGGACAATCTAATTTTCAGAGTTTGATTATGGCGTTCCACGAGACCTGCCGCCTCGGGATGTCGGACACAGTGGAATTTCCATTGGTAGCCTAATAAAAGGGAAACGTGTTTCATTAGTTCGGATGAGAACGGCTGGCCATTATCTGAGTAGACAACACGTGGTAAACCGTATCGTGGGAAGAATTCTCGAACTAACTGTTTGGCAGTAGTCGGGGCAGTGTAATCTGAAACCGGGTATGCTTCTGTCCAACGGGAAAGAGCACAGACAACTACGAGAACATATTTGAATCCTCGACATCGTTCCATCTGGATATAATCCATCTGGAGGACTTCAAAAGCATGATCGGGAGTTTGAAATCCACCCTGCTCTACGGGGATGCTTTTACCTGGATTAAACTGACAACATATCATACAGGTACGAACTTTTTGTTTAGCTGCTGCTCGCAAGTGTTTGTTGAACCAAATGTGCTGAATGCTGTCTAGCATAGCTTTTTCTCCTAGGTGCGCTGGACTATGTATAGTGTTAATGATGACTTGAACCATTGAGTCGGGAAGAAACCATATAGATTTTTCCTTCGTCATCCATCCTTGATCTGTTTGGATCCCTCCTAATTCAGTCCATTTCTTTATTTCTCCTGGTGTAGCATGTGTCTGTATGTCAATTACATCAAGAGCGGGATCCTTAACTGTCATGCAATGTGTTGGTGTCGGAACTATTGTCTTTGTCATGTCAGTTATGTGAGTCTGATTCTGAGCAGTCTGTTTAGCTGTTCTGTCAGCTAGGTCATTACCCTGAGAAATGATATCGGTAACTTTTGTGTGGGCTTTGCATTTCATAATCGATATTGCAGTAGGTAGATGAATCGTGTCTAATAGGGCTTGAATGAGGGGTCCGTGTTGGATGTGAGCACCGTGGGAAGTTAAATAACCTCTCTCTCGCCACAGTACGCCGAAGTCATGGACGACTCCGAATGCATAACGTGAATCTGTGTATATGTTGACTTTTTTATTTGTGGCTTGAATACAGGCTTGTGTTAGAGCGATGAGCTCTGCTGCTTGAGCTGACAAAGTGTTAATACAGTTTGTTTCGATGACTTCAGTGTCTGTTGTGACTGCGTAAGCGGCCACTAACTCTCCTGTACTTGTTCTCATACATGACCCATCTACATACAATGTCAAGTCTGGGTCTGACAAAGGGATATCTGTCAAGTCTTGTCTGGGTTTCATCGTGATAGTAATGACTTCGACACAATCATGTGCCAATGGATCTGTTCCGCCTACTGGTAACAGTGTGGCAGGATTTAATGTATTACAACGTCTGATTTCTATGTGTGGCTGAAACAATGTCAATTCGTAACCGGTGAGTCTCGCTATAGTCAAGTGTTGTGTTTGTGTGCGGTTCAAAAGAACCTCTACTGCGTGTGGTACTTGTACTGTCAATTGGTGTCCTAACACTATGGCATCGCTTTGTCTGATTGCTAAAGCTGTTGCTGCCACTGATTTCAGGCACGCAGGAAGAGCCTGAGCTACTGGATCTAATGTACTAGAGAAATAAGCACATGGTTTGTGTGATCCTGCTTGTTCCTGAGTGAGTACTGACAAGGCAGTACCTTCGCGTTCAGTAACAAAGAGTGTAAACTGTTTACTGTAACATGGTGTTGCTAGGACAGGTGCTTGGCATAAAGCTTTCTTTAAGCTTTCAAAGGCATGTGTATGTTCGGGAGTCCAAAGGAGGACAGTCGATGTGGCTGCCTCCTGTGTTGTCAACTGGATGAGTGGTTTTGCTAGAAATGCATATTGAGGGATCCACTGCCTACAGTATGAAGTGAGGCCTATAAAAGCCCGCACCTCCTTTTGTGTCTTGGGTGGCGGCATGTTAGCAATTAACTGGATGCGGTCGGGTGTAAGCTGCCTTCCCTCCTTGGACAGCGAGTGCCCAAGGTAAACAACTCGCTGGACACAGAATTTCAGCTTAGAAGGGGACACCTTGTGCCCCTTGTCGGCCAAAAATTTCAAAACCGTCAGTGACGCTGTCTCACATTCAGGTTCGCTTCGGGCGGTGATCAGCAGATCATCGACATATTGAAGCAAGGCAGTGTTAACTGGCATGTGGATACTGTCAAGTTCTCGTTTCAGTGCTTGGCTATAGATGCTGGGGCTTTCTGTAAACCCTTGAGGTGCGCGTGTGAATTTAAAACTTCGTCCATTTAAACTGAATCCGAACAGATATTGACTTTCCGGATCGATTGGGACACTAAAGAAAGCATTCTTGAGATCAATTACAGTGAAGAACGTTGCTTCTGAGTCAATAGCTGTTAGTAATGAAGAGATATCTGGGACCACAGGGTATTGTGGTACAATACATTTATTTAATTCGCGCAGATCAATAACTAATCGATATACTGGTGGTGTTTTTGGATCCGTTCTTTTAAGAATCGGAATTATCGGGGAATTACATACATTGGAGTCGGTTTCGACAACCACTCCTTGTGCAATGAGCTCGTCAATGATTTGCAGTAAAGCCACTACAGCATCTGGTGGCAACTTGTATTGTCGCATTCGTGGTAGTACTATTCCTGTTTTCAGTGTAACTCGATATGGTGTAATGTTCATGCAACCAACATCAGTGGGGCCTTGTGCCCATAAATGTGTAGGTAAATTCTGCAGTCGGTGATCCATGTCTCTAGACACGTAGTGACCTTTAAAGTCACGTAAAAATAGTCGTACTCCTTCCGGAGAACAACATATCATGGCTCCTAGAGCTTTCAATGTTTTTATGCCTAACAAGTTTTCTGGACATGATTTAGTAAGCAATAAATCTGTAGTACATGTCAATGGACCGACCGTAAGTGGAAGAGGTTGTGTTACGTCATTAATTATGGGTTTTCCTGAGAATCCAAGGGAAATATTTTGTGAGCCTGAGAGGGGTGCCCCTGGAACTTCACTGCGTCTTATAGTTGTTCTGCTTGCCCCTGTATCAAGTAAAAACTTTCTGTCTTCCCCTAATAGTTCACTATGTACATAAGGTCCCTCTTGGTCTACAGGAACCTCAATAAGGGGTAAGGCAACTTCCCTCTCTAGGCTATCTCATGAGTATCGCTGATAATCGGGATAATCTGCTTGTGCATACTGATACATCTGTTGTGTTGTCGCTTGTGTTGCAGCAATAGGCTGCGCTTGTGGTGGTGCTACGATCTGTTGTGGAGCCGCCTGTTGCGGAGCTAGTTGTTGCGGAGCTAACCTAGGTTGTGCATGCTGAGGTATTTGTTGTTGATTCTGATCCTGTCTAGGTAAACGTGGTCTCTCCTGGGTTCTACCTGTGGCAATATTATGTTTCAGGACTGGACAATCGTGTATATAATGACCTTGTTGTTTACAATAGTTGCATGTCCCTTTCGCAGGACCTGCGGAATCACCCTTTTGATGACCATCGGCTGGAACTGACTGTGCAACAAGCATTTTCATTTTTGTATCTTTCATACGTCTTTGTTCGTGTTCTTGTTCTTCTCTAATTCTATTGTGGTGATATTGTAACATCTGTAACATCTGTGATGGGGTATTACCTTGCCAGGTACTTTCGAACTTCAATACTCTATTCTTGACTTGCAGCAGAGAATTTTCAACTAATTTTGTCACAAACAGATGTGGATATGACTCACTACTGGCTTTTATACCACTATTTATACTAAAACATTTTTCAAATCGGGAATAGAAATCACTAGTGTCTTCATCTGGCTTTTGTTTACAGGCTGAGATTGCACCCCAGTCTTCCTTTTTCGTAGTTAATAAACGTGGCAGTACCTGTATTAGTAATCCTGCTAGTGCTGTAGTCTTTTCCCCAAGCCCTGCTCCTGCAGCTCTGGCCTTTTCTTCGTTTTCCAATGCTGTCCAATCTATCTTTTGGTCTCCCACCTCCCATTCCTTTTCTTTGAGTTTCTCATAAACACCGGCGGGTAATAGGACTTTTAATATTTTCATAATATCGGGGTAGGTATACTCTCCCATGAGTAACATGTCTTTTATCTCACGGTGGAAACCTGCTGGGTCCTTGTCATGGCTGGGTACTACTTTCTTCATTTCTAATAATTCCAGTTTAGTTATAGGCGTGTACACAAACACGCGTGTAAAATTATCACCGTCACCTCTTATTGGGTGCACTTCGCGTAACGGGTTCTGTCTATCTATGTGATACATTCTTCTTCCCATTATGGGAACTGGAACGTGTTCTGGGCATACGAAATTTAAATATTGGTTTCGGGATTCTAGAATCTCTTTAATCAAATCAGTACCTGACCCTCTCCATATATTCGTGAGTAGTTCTGTCAATATGTCAGGTAAGGGTCCTGGATCGGAGTGTTGGCTTTTATATAATATAAGGAGGTGTTGAATCATGTATATACTAGCTAAACGCTGTTCATATGGGTCAAGATTCAGAAATGTGTGTGCAAGTACATCATCATTGTATTCGCTGGGACTGTCAGCCCATTGTACTGCTGACCTGGCTAATTCTTGTTCGTCCATGGAATCGAGCATGTGGTACCCCCTTCGATCTCGGAGTAATTTATCAGCGGCTTGGAATAGGTGTTCAGGGGATTTTGTATTTAACATAGGGTTTGGAAAATGTCTATTATATTCTGGACGTATTGGACGTATCGGGTCGTTAAAACCTCTGGTATTATTATGGGGTCTTCCTCTACCTACATAAGCTATCGTTTCTAATTGCTCTGATTCTTGCTCCTCCTCTTCTTCTGATTCTACTCTGTCTGTTTCTCGTCTTTCTTTATGTATTCGTTCTACTTCCTTGCGGATCTTTCGACACATGGCGATTATACACGCCTGTCTATCATGTTTCTCTTCTGATATGTTCTGACCCCATTTGGCAAGTCTTTGCATGGTATCGTGATCTGCCCCAGGCCTGTCTTGATTCCTAATTACACAATTTATGAAAAAACGTAGTAGTTGTCTTTGGACATCCACTTTCTGGTATTCCATAGCTTCGTTAATACTTTCTGGACCTCGCCCTGTTTGGACAAAGCGATATATTTCGTCTAGGTGGTCACCCATTCCTGGTATTGTCATTAAATATAATGTAGCTCGTCTTATACGTAGTGATGATATGAGCAATTTATCCTGTCTACCTGGTACTGGGTCGTATCTACAATCCACAAGCTGTTCTTTAAACATGTCGGATGTCGCTAGTTGGGGTGTACGTTGGAGTGCTAAATCTCTAAGGGTCTGTTTATTTCGCGGCGGTGTGGCAAACATGTCTGTCGTACCTCCTGTAGCACCATCTGAGGTGCTAGGCACGAAAGGATTCGTTGGGCGTAGGATAGAGATTGTAGATGCGGGAAAAACCGTAGAAACGGACGGGCCTGTTGGAACTTGTGTAGGAGTTTGTAGTTGCGGGGATACAGACGAATGCTCTTGGTGTTGAACACCATCGGCAAGCGGTGTGGGTGGTATGGCATTAGCATACTCGGGAGCTGCGTCATCTAAATAGGAGGAAAGGAAAACGTCCTTTGCTGTTTTGGGATGTGTTTTGGGATGTGCTTTTATCGGGAGCAATGGAGGAGTTAAGTCTTTTGGTATTTCCGGGGTAGCCTTAGGTAACCCTTCGGCCAGAAGAGGATACATACCATTCATAAGAGTGTTTCTTTGTCTATCTACTTGTTCTGATTTTACTCGGGTACCTTCCTCAAGTAATAGATTTTCTCGGGTTTTATTTGAATTCTCTCTTCCTTTCTCTTCCTGTCTGAGTGCTTTTTCTGTACGTCTATATGATTCTTTACGCCATAATTCAATGGCATCTTTCTGTGACTGTCTGGCTTTCTTTTTCCATAATTCTTCTTCTACTCTCATGATGCAATCTGCATCCCAGGTCCCCGCTGCGGGCCATCTCTGACTCTCTGGTAATTCTTTGGTGTAGTCCACCCATAAATCAAGAAATAATACGGCATCTAGGCCATGCTTATGATACATAAAGTACCCTGGAGTGTCCCTAGGTGGGATGGGAACAGCTTCTTCGAGTACTCCTTTTCTAGTTTTGATCTGTCTTAGTTTCGAAAAGAGCGGCATTTTTAGACCTTATTACTAGAACACACTTTATACAAGAAAACACAATAATGAACAGTCATTCACACCACAATATATAGAACGTATTTTAAAATATTTAACACTTAATAGTTTTACGAACAATGATAACTAATAGAAAACTAGTTACTGACATAATACTGACACTAGATAGTACTTATTTATATGCAAGACATACTATATATACTGCTAAACAGTACAGATACACTGCTAAAACAGTGCAGACCGGATTTGTGTACCCAAACCCGTCTTGACCGGCACAGACTATGTGCACGTTAAATGCCTCCCCGGTAATGGTACTCACCGGGTAGCTCGGAACGGAAGGCCTCGGAACGGAACTGAAACTGGACCGGACTCGACTCGACTCGACTGGACTCGGAACTTCGGAACCTGGTGGGCCTCTGTATACCTCGGATCTTGCTCTCTCAGCTAGGCTCTGGTCGGGATACTTCGCACTTCTCACCGCCTCGTCTGGGTGTTGATCGCAGCCTCAGTCGTCCCCGCTTGGCCAGAGGGAGATACAGGAAATCCTGCAGGTACGCGTTTTTGTCCGTTCAGCTGTGGCAGGAGACCGGGCCTGCAACGTACCGCCGGCGCGTGAGATGAGAAAGTGTCCCTATTCGGGCGCCAATTTATGTGGTAAATATTTCATTACCGGTACTATTTTTTATGCGGTAAAGTCTATTAAGAATAACTCAGTAAATATAAGAGGCAGAATCCGTGGTATTAGAGGGTTTAAAAGGCTTTATTCCTATACAAAGGAATACAATTCGAATTGTAGGCTTTCTATTCCATCACCACGAAAGTTCAGGAAGGAAGGGCATACATTATTGACAGATAGGCAGTTTTATAGAAAATACATTACAGTAAAACAGATGCAAGAGGCGTAACAGCTGATAGTATAGATAAAAGGTGCATACGTAACTAATAGAGGCGGATGTATGGGCGTAATTTAATAAACGTCATCATACATGATGTCACAAGTGGGTGGATCCATAAAAGAATCCTGCAATGTCAGCAGAAATATTTGGCAGAGATGCGCGCGCAGCCGCATGACGTGTGATTGACGTGCAACTAGAGGGTGAAGGGGACTTGACATTTAGCTCTACATGTGGAGACAGAAGTCTGGGGGTCATGTCAACCTAATCCCAAATCATATCTAATATCCTATGTTTAAAGAACTGTGTTATCCAAAAGGAGAGGTCTCTAGGATAGAATCTATTCTATACTGACTGTTAGTGCGTGTACAAGCGTCTAAGTGTCTACACTAGATGCGAGGGGGTAGGAATATTCCATGGTAACGGGGCTATGAATTACTTGCACGAGGACAGCGAGGCCTGGCCCTTTGCACGGTAGCTGGAGGAATGTTTACCTAAACTACTAGACAGGAATGCATCGGATGAGGAGCGGAGTAGATAATCTTGAAGGTGAAATACAGTTTTTGGCAGGCGACAGGCTGGATCAGGCACCGTTAGCCGCGCAGGGAGTAGGACAAAGTTCATGGATACAGATGCAGGCTCAGACTGGAGCTTTCAGAAGCAGAAGGCAGGAAAAGGCTTGATGACAAAATTCGGGCCTACTCGCCTGAATCTGTAAAATGTGGAAAGTGAACCACATAAAGTCGGTGGCCTTTCATACTTAGGAATGGAATATCTGACCCATTCATGGTGGATCTAAAAGAGGACATGTTGACGGTGGACGCACATATATTTGCGTCTTCAAAACTGGAGCAGGAGGGAACATACATGTACTTATAGCATGCACATGGAGCCGTTGGGGTCTACGATAGGGGACATAACTGATCACAAAATTCATATTTCCTCAGACTGACTGACTGAATCTAGATGCAACACAAGACATGCACCTATAACCAGCCTGGACAGTGCTTTGCAAATGGATGAATGTACTCTAAAAAAGCCGAGAATTGGATGTCCCTATATTCTGAACAACTTTTTGACCAACTGAGGGACACTGCACGAAACTCGCACTGCCTCGAGTCTGAACACCAGAGCGCGCTCTCGAAGTCTTTATAAACACTCGGAGGCTCATTTCAACAGTAATGCCAGAGGAAAATAAAATTTACAGAAACATTAGTGGGAACAGCGAATACTAAGAGTGCAAGATTAGTAAAACGTGAAATATAAACGGACGCTAAATAACTGACCTGGATTACATGAATTGTTCAGAAATAGTCCGTGGTTTTCCCCAGTAAAGGTAAGGACAAGACAATGGGGATCCGTTTACTTGTTCGTTCTAAAATGCTACAGGGTCTGGGACTCTGGCCGTGTTTTTTTAGGCAAGGCAGCACTCGTACAGTGAAAAACAAGTAAAGAGGAACAAGCCGAGGGCACCGGAAGACACCACCGCCTTTCTCCGAGGCAGAGCAGAAATGCCTCGGAGAAACGCAGCGTCCTTTTCGGATTCGGGGGCGTGTTTTGCTGTTATCTCCTCCAGCCATTGGCTGGAGGAGAGAATGAGACTTCTTGCAAAAAACACGCCCCCCGATCCGAAAAGGACGAGGCCTGATCGGAGTGACGGGACCTCTTCTCCAATGGCTGGCCAGCATTGAAGAGGCCAGCCAATGGAGAACAGGGGAGAAGAGGGGCGGGTTCAAGCCCCTCTTCTCCAAAACATTAAAGTGACGGGACCTCTTCTCCAATGGCTGGCCAGCATTGAAGAGGCCAGCCAATGGAGAACAGGGGAGAAGAGGGGCGGGTTCAAGCCCCTCTTCCCCAAAACATTAAATCTCTCGACTTCCGGTTCTGCCTTCGGCAGACCGGATGGTCCCGAGACCAAAAAAAGGCACATACGCTGCAGATCTCTATTAAGACAGCAGTGCCCCCACTCCGAGCATATCACCGCAACTGTCTGCAGTCTGTATGGCTCATGGGCTCAAGGCTGAAGCAGCACAGAGGTGCAAGATTCTGAGGTGCACAGGTAATGAGGTAAGCCAAAAAACGTCCTGCTGACAGGGCCGAGTTTTCTTCTCTCCAGGCAGTTTTGATTCACCAGCATGACTAGAAGGGCTGAAGTTAGTTTTCTTTGAGTGTTCAGATGTTTTCAGGAAACTGTAATAATGTCAATATAACACAAGTAAATATTGTTCCTGCTGGATGGAGATCAGCATGTTGTCTATTGGCAGATCTCATTGATTATGAAGTAGCGCAGAGGGTGAATGTGCCTGCTGCGAAGACCGTGTACCATGCAGTTCACTAAACTGCATCTTATGTGTCTATCTGAGTGAGTTGCTGCATTTTGTCACAGAGCTCCTTGGGTTACTTGCAGTTTATAAGTTACAATCCTAATATCACAATAACATATGAACGCCCATCAAGGCGCTGCAATCAAACTGCATGGTATATACAATGTTATTTTTCCCTCCAGTCTTTAATTATCCTAATGTTGTTAATTGGTTTTGTTTGGGTACAAATACATTCTTTTTATAGTACAGCCAAACACTGAGGTACGTTTTAAATCCTGAGTGTGTACTTCTCTGCATCAAACACTTAAAAAATATACTGCCTACTAGTATGGATGGCATAGGATTCTTACAACTTGAAATCCTCGCTGTCATATGTAACATTTCCCAAAGAGCTATACACACATACAATTAGTTGTCTCTGCATAATGTATGTATGATGTAAAGTGCTCTGACACCCTACAGTGGTATGAGGAGCTCAATAAAAACAAATGAAACGCATGAAAGAGAAGTTAGTGCCCTTCTATTTCAGATGCTTGGCACTAGTTTCAAGACCTTAGTTTCTCGTTGCTCATATGGGTGTAACTTCTGATATTATCTTTCTCCGTGGACTGCATTACTTGATTTTACTCACAAGAAAGTGTCACTCTTAAGTGTCACACATTTGGCCATTGAATGTCACTCATAGTCACACTGAAACTATAAAAACGTCACACATAAGCAATCTCATACCTTGGCAGCTATGCCCTATATAGTATGTATTACTAACCTTTAAGGCCAAGAAACATTTGAGTGGACTGTACCACCTGCTAAACAGCTTTCAGAAACAACCCTATGTCCAAGCTGCATAATAGCCCATGCCTCATTTTCTAACAAGATTTCAAGTGCTTTTCAAACACTCACGTATTAGCAATGACATTGTTTGAGTAGGAATGCATGTGTCCGTTATTTCGCGTAAAACTGGCCTATAGCTGTTTCTGCAATCTGTTCTTAGACTCAAGGTATGATGCTCTTCTTCACTCACCATTCGGCCTTGAAGAGTCCCTGCCTTTTTGGTTCTGGCAATGTCAACACACCAGCAACTCTGATACCAAGTTCTGTGCAGCAGCGGGATCAATGGCAAACAAGGCCGATCTGTAGATTGCTTAGGCACTTACTTATTCTAGAGGTTTAAGTCCTGTGGTGGGTGGACAACGTAGCGTGCAACAGTATTATATCTGTGCTATCAACAGTTCCAGGATGCTACCTCATTGTGGACAGGGCTAAAGCAGTTGCATTATTAATTTACATGATCCTGGAAAAGGTGCCGTGAGCCGATCGGCCATTGCCAACTGGAGGGGGAAAAAAGTCAAACAGCCCTAAGCAGCATGGAGAGAGATGATATGCTAGCTCAGCTTCTCTAATCTGCTGATTTGAGTGACCATCACCGTCCTTGTAGTGGTGCGGAGAGTGGACCTAAAAAGCGTTAATTCAACATAAGATGCATGGCACTTGGAAGGGTTGGCACAATACAGCACACATAGAAACAGCAAAAAGGAGGAGAAAATAAGCATTTCTCCTTGTTTCACCATGTTAAAACCAGAACTTCTCTAGTCTTAATTTTGGCACTGCCTCCTATTTACGCCACCCTTGTAAATAGGGGGCAGCCTTAAAATCAATGGGTCTTGCGGCGAAACAAAGGCCAGCCTGACAGACACTCTTCTTGTTCAGGCAGACAGGCAGGAGCTGGACATGTGCTAAATGTGCAGACTCCTGGCTACCTGAGCTGGACATTGCCAGGCTGAGAATTTCATAGCCCTGTAGGCGTGACCTTCTCAGTCTGGCAAAAGTGCCTCGAGGCCCTCCCCCTTGCCTTGCTTCAGTTTTAAGCCCTGAAGTGCCCAGGCAGAGTGTCAATCAGTGGCACCTAGTCACAGAGTGGGGTAGGGTCAGCAGTCTCACTGACCCCATCCCACTCTTTGACGAGGTTAGGACTGCTGCCTTCCAATCAGACAATGTGGGAAGGCAGCCGTTCCAACTATTTTAACCAAAAGAATACCCTTTCAATGATTTAATGGTTGCTCCCTCTGGAACTAGGTTCTGGAAGATGGCCGCCGAGCTGGAGCTCACCTAAGAAGCTCCGGAGCTTACTATTTCTGTGAATATCCCTGTTTATGCCCCCATCCACCCTGTGAGACGACATACCCACACGGAGTATCTCTTTCGGAACTCAACTATCAATATTAAACTAGGAGAAGAAAAATACTATGATAAAAACCTACCTGGGGTCCTTTCTGAGACGACGGTGATCCCAGATGACTCGGCGACGGTGATCCCAGATGACTTGGTTGCTGAGCGGAGCCTCTTGACTCTTAAGTGGAGCTGATAACTGGAGTTGCTGCCGGCCCCATCAACTCTGCAGCAATTCATTGCCCTCGTCCCGCAGCGTGGCTGGAACTGAATAACCCGGGCCCCTGGAGATGCTGATGTAAATGCTGAAGTTGCACTGGAAGCTGGGACCCGTGCTTTTCGAGGAGCGCTGCTGCCGTGGGGGAGATTGCCTTACTGCAGCGCGTGGATCCTGAAAGCTGCGGGGATACTGTGATCGGTGGGGACTCTCGAGCAAGGCGCTGGAATAGGATACCGATGATCCTATCCGCTGGAGCTGAAGAGATCCAGGAGGAGGGCGATTGGCCAGCGGAGTCACTGTGTTCTCCATCGTGAGCCGGCCCCCATCAGCGGGAAGATATCATCACTTATATGTCGCCCACGACCGGGATTCCCCCCCCACCCGCGCATGTGAGGAATAACATAATGCGGTAAGAAGCCTCGGTACACACGAGGAGGACCGGTGCCTGATTCCAACATGGCGGCCGTTCTAAACTCGATCAAAACACTTTTGTGCAGGTAATGGCTGGGCGGGTTGGTTTGCTGCAAGGACACTAAAGGGGCGCATAGGGGTTTTAGTGAGAGGTGCATTGATGATTCATTGAGGCATTTTGGCACCAAAGGTGGGACTCCTTGTCATCTGTATGCCTGACCTCAACATGGCCGCCGCACCCTAGGCATTAAACATCCACAGACACGCTGAAAAGCTCAAAAAGAACATGCTGACCTCAGCTGATTGATGAGGAGGGATGCGCAGGCTGTGGTTGAACTCCTGGGGTCACGCTGGTTCCCTCCTGTCGCTTCTGCTTTGGGAAACAGAAATGCTTTCTCCACACTTTACAATCCATGGAAAGAGAAATGAGCTTGCTCCATGCTCTGTAATCCAAGGATAGAGAAAGAGCTTGCTCCACTTATAACTTTTGGTGCCCATCTTGGAGTGATCTTTTTCACCTTCTCCCCCACACCTAGCACCTGAGTTTCAGTTTTAGTGTCTTATTTAACGGTTCAAAATATCTCTACCAGGTCCCCCTATTAATTTGGCTACCTCCCATACTACTGGGCTCTTTTAATATCTGCCTTCTACACCTACTACGCCTTTAATCTCTGCCTACTACTGCCTACGACGCTCCTCTGTTATTATGGCACACAATACTTATCTCGCCTCTAACCCCTTTGTCCAATCTGGCGTAAACTCAGTGAAGATTATCTACCCCCCCCCCCCCCAACCTATCATTAAAGGCTAAGAAGACCTGTAAGCACAATATCCTCAAGAGATGGCCCAAAACATTGATATCGGACACATATATCTTAAATAAAGGCACTATAGTGACGAATCTCATCTTCTACACCAACAGAAGAGCGCAGTGGAGAAAGACCCTCACCTCTATGCTGTGTTCCAAACTGACCAAAACTCCACATGGTTTTCGTTTAACCACGCTTCCATCACCTGCCCTTATGGCGGAGCTGACTAACTCCCTTTACAATAATGGTAATGTCCTTATTCAAGCTTCGGACCTGAACCTCAAGCTATTCAATTATGCCTTTTTGAAGTTCAAGAACAGTCTAGCTAACCCCAACACCTCCACCGACAGTCAAAATGTTCCACTCACTGGCTCAGATCCTGAGGTGATGGAAGGTCCCTCCTCCCTACTGCCCATGCTCCTGTCTGTCAACACACTCCCCACAGCATGACCCAACCTAACAGGTACCATCCCAAACCCCCACACTATGAACCTGGAAAACACAAGTCTGTATCGTGCAGAGGAAGATGAAACTGACCTGAGTACCTCCCACCTTATTACTATCTGCTCCAATTCCCCTTCTCTACATGGCCTCACCTCCTATCCTCAATCCCCTATATCACACATTATTCATTCCAATAACGGGAGTGATGACCACCCTACCAACCCTAATAGTCAGGTTGGGTTTGATACTCACCCCTTATGCACTGTGTCCTCCAATCTCAGGGCAAGGAACCTTGTTGGTGCAGCCGGTACATTGACCAATGACAGACAATCACCCACATTATCACAACACGCCTCACCACCCTCTACTCCGCCTATTTCCACTCCGTCTCTCCCTATTCCCACTCCTAGCTCGGATCCCCATCTCTAGTCTGACCCTATCTCCCTATGTATCTGTGCCAATGGTCCCACCCAAACCTCTAGTAACCCTACAAAAGTGGATCCTACCCCTACAGAATGGGCTACTCCGGCGAATAACTGCCTGAGCAATCATGGCTTTGAGAAGATGATTGATGACCTCAAGCATGATATCTCGGTAGTCAAAGAGTTGGTGCAAAGCATTCTGCAGCTCTCCTTGAAGACAGGGAAGCATTGGATTTCACCCCACACGATGAGGAATGATATCCACAACCCACGGAAGATTTACTCTACCAAAAGCATTACCTCATTATGCTCCTATCTTAGCTCCAGCGGGAGCTCGAGGCCTCTACCCAACCACCACTCTCGGCCCCATAGACCCCCACCTCAGTTATCTGATGAAGACATTCTCACCCTGCTTGGGTCTTACTCTGACTCTAAAACGGTCTCCCAACCCAAATCTACTCTCAACATACCCTCTACGTTGCTGACCCTGATAGGGAACCGAGCCTTCATCTCAGGAAATTGAACATAGAGGACCTACGTCATATAAACACGTTGACTCAAGAAGTGGTCACATCTAACCTGCACATCAACTCAATGCTTCTCAATAGTAGATGAGCTGTGAAACATGCAGCTGATATTTCTGATCTAATCATTGCATGTAACTTGGACCTCATGATCATCAATGAAACATAGCTCAATGATACTTCCTCACCAATTCTTGACATCTTAATACCTCCCGACTACTCTATACTCAGAAGGGATAGACTAGATAAAACAGGATTGCCTGCCTTCATCGCTCTAACCTCAGAGTAAAACAATCATCCAGTACGGTCTTATCCTCCCGTGAACAGCTAGTCTCTAAAATCAGGAACAAAGACAAGAAGGTTTGTGTGCTACACTCGATCTATCACCCTCCTGGTGACAATCTAGTCTTCACAGAGCAAATCATGGAGATCATTAGCTCGAGCTCGGATCAACCCTTTCGTAATTCCTCGGAGACTTCAACCTTCATTGGAATGACTCAAATGATCCAGTTGTTTATTCCTTTAAGACTTTCCTCTCAATTTCTCACAGCTCTGTAAAGGCCCTACTCACAATAAAGGCGCCACCCTAGACCTCATCATTGCCAAAGACAACTTCATACAAATAGGAGAAATCCTACCCTGTGACTGGTCTGACCTTTTTCAAATTCCCTTCCTCATCCTAGACAAGGGACTGGGTAGACAGGGACAACCCCTTAAAGCGAAGCAAATGTTTTGCAATATGAGAGACCTCGACATTAGTTTGATAACCTCAATCACTAAAAATAGACTACAACCCCCTCCTAATTTAACCAACCTTGATGATCTTTCGGAGCATTACATTAACACTTTTTCTAACATTCTTGACTCTGTTGCTCCGAAACAGCTCAAAAGGATCCCAGTCAAACTCTCTAAACCATGGTTTAATGGTGCCCTAAATGATGAATGGCACAATCTAAGACTCTCGGAGAGACTCTGGAGAAACTCACCTTCCACTTCAAATCTCTCTCAACTGAGGAAAATGAGAAGCGTTTACAACAAACACATACGCTTGGCGAAAATCGATCATTTCAGACTTCAACTGGATGGAGCCAAAAACAGACCAAAAAAACTGGTGATGATTTTACAGCTCACTTCGCTGAAAAAACAATGAAAATTGAGCTGGAGCTATTACACACTACCCCAACTTTGCTATCCAAGATACTGCCGGCAGGAGCAGGAGAGGTGGCAGAACCCACAAAAATACACTCGCCTTTGGACCTCAAGAACAACGCCTCTTGGAGCAGTTTTCTCCTACCATATGACACTGAGTTACTTCGCAACATGGCATCCATCAAACCCTCAAACCATTTTGGTGATCCTCTCCCTGCCAAGCTCTACAAAGATTTAATCTTAGCCGTTCTCCCTCTTTGGTCCAGAGTCATTCATGAATCTCTCATACAGGGAAAGATTCCAGACTGCCTAAAATCTAGGCAAGTTACTCCCATCCCCAAGAAGCCCAATGCGGACTTATCAGATATAAACAACTTCCGACCTATTACCAGCAGCATGACTTTAACAAAATTGCTTGACAAATGCGTTCACTCTCAGCTATGCAAACATATCGAGAAATATCAACTCCTGGATTCCCATCAGTCAGGATTCAGAGCACAGCACCGAAACGGCACTAACTCACATAGCTGATGACGCCGTGAGAGCCCTCGACCAAAATGTCCCTTGTCTCTTGATCCTTCTAGACCTGTCCTCAGCCTTCGATACCATCAAACACAAAAACTTGATTGATCTCCTACAACATAGGATGGGATTGTCGGGCCCGGTCCTAAACTGGCTTTCCTCCTTCCTTCACAACCGCACGCAAAGGATCAAAGTTAATCATGCCCTCGCTTCCAGTACCCCTGTCCTTTTTGGAGTCCCTCAAGGTTCTACGCTCTCGCCCACTCTTTTCAATCTATTTATGGAACCTCTTGCGGTCATTTTGAACAGAGACAACATCCAATACCACATGTATGCGGATGACACGCAACTGTACCTGAAGATCTCCTCGCAAGAGGACATAAAAATGTTAAACACTGCACTTACTCAAACTCAACAATGGCTAGCTCAGAATCATCTCTTACTAAATACTCTCAAAACAGAATTTCTGTTGATCACCCAACCTAATCACTCAGCTCCTACCCCAGACTGGATTAAACACCTAACTGCTCTGAACTGCACTCCTCACATAGTAGACTCTGCCAAATCTTTAGGCATCACCTTGGATAAACACCTAAATATGCAGGCACACATCAGTGCTACTACTAGGGGAGCCAATTTCCAACTCAACACACTGAAGAAAAGCAAACCATTCCTCCCCCCCGAAGATCTCAGACCGGCGGTTCAATCCCTGATTATCCCAAGCTTGGAATACGGGCTGGTGACCCTCACAGGACTTCCCAAAGTTGGCTTGGCTCCTCTCTGAGCCACATTGAATGCATCAGCCAGGCTTTAACCCGGTTCTAGGAAATTTGATCACATTTCATCCGACCTTTTGCAGCTAAACTGGCATTGAAGCAAGAATACGACTCAAGATAGACTGTCTGACTCATAAAGCCATACACTACAATACCCCATACTATCTAACGAATAAACTTGAAATATCGGCCTCTAACAGGAACCTCAGAAGTACGTCCACCCTTCTCCTGAAACCTCCAAGATTCAAAAAGAAAAGATCGTACAACCGTGCGTTCTCTGGTCTTGCTCCAAGAATTTGGAACTACTTACCAACAGAGATCAGATCAAATCCTTCCACTACTTCCTTTAAAAACTGGTTAAAAGTCTACTAATTAACGAACGTTAGCAAGCTGATCATGTTAGTGCGTTCTGTTAATAACCAAAATCTTGAAATGTTTTTCACTGATGTTCTATGATATATTTTTCCCTTCTTTTGTTCCATCTATGGGCAGTACATTTGCCCCATGTGTGGAATGCCTATATATGGACTGGTTCGAAGATCACATTATATGGAATAAAAACCCTTTCACAGACAAGATACGGATGTGGATCAGGTACATAGATGACATCTTGGTCATATGGAGTGACCCAATAGTGTCCCCTGAATCCTTTAATGACTGGTTAAATGAGAGAAATCCCTACTTGAAATTTACTATGAATCATAACAAAAGGAAGGTCTCAATTCTTGACGTGAATATTGAAGCAGAAGAAGGAAAACTTTCCACATCCCTATTCACGAATCCGACAGATCGGAATAGTTTACTGCATTTTGAAAGTGCGCATCCAAGAGCACTCCGGGAGAACCTCCCTGTATGGCAATTTATGCGCATATGCCGCAACTGTTCTAGACTAGATGATTACAAAAGAGAAGCAGACAATCTGGACAACAAACTACAAAGAAGACAATACCCGGCCCGTAGTGTTAACAAAGCCAAAAAAAGTGTACGGAACATCCCAAGAGACTCCCTCTTAGAAAAATCAGATCGCCCAGCAAAGACAAATCTCATATGTGTCACAACTTACAACACCGATTCAAACTTTGTTTGTGAAACAGGCAATCAATAAGCACAGGCGCATCCTCACATCAAATAAACTGGATTTTGAGAAACCAATGTTCTCCTTCCGAAAAAAACGGAGTATCAGAGATAGAGTGGTACATAGCAACTCGAGCAAAAAAACAACTACTGAGCAAAGGACATTGTGGAATCTACCCCAAGTTCAGGGACACTTCCCATGTGGGAGTTGCTCTATATGCCTAATTACATATCATACAAGCACTCTGGATCTTGGGATGCGAATCCCCTGGGAACAAAGATCCCATACAAACTGCAACAGCTCAAACGTGGTATATGTCATCAGATGTCCCTGCGGCCTGAAATATATAGGGATGACAACACAGAAGATCAGAATCCACATAAATGAGCATAGGAGCACGATCAGATGCAGACGGGTAACGACAAAACTGACATCACACTTTTTAGAAAAGAATCACACAGATTCTGATCTAAAGTGGAACATCATAGAGAAGATCAACCCTACAAGGTCCCCCCAAAAAACCTTACTATTGAAAATAGAGCGGTGGATACATCACCTCAAGACCCACCTGTCCAGACTCAACGATGAGATACCATGGAACCAACTCAATGCTTCAAACAAATGACATAGCATGAGTCGGCCACTTAACCACTCTTGCTCTATCTGTCTATTCTCCTCTCTCTTCCCTGCTCCCCTGCGTTACATTCAAACATAAGTGCAGAATATTCAAGCTTGGTGTGACCCTAGAAAATAATATCTGAAATGGTCATAAGTGAATTGAAAAACTGGCAATCCAAGCATTATAGAGAGACCAACGAGCATTGAAATACGATGGATAAAAGTAATGTCTGACCTTAGATAATACTAACTGAAATGGTCATAAGTGAATTGAAAATCTGGCTATCCAAGCGTTACAAGCATTATAGAGAGACCAACGAGCTTTGAAATATGATGGGTAAAAGGAATGCAACCATACAAACTCCGTCACACTCCATTCCCTTATCTAGATAACTGTTAATGTACAGAACTGAGGGAACTTTAGAGGGGTAAGAACAATGGTAACAGTACACCGATGCCGTACTGAAAATGACAAAATCCTGTCCGATGAGCTCTATCAACAATACCGGTACAGAATACTTATTAATACCAAGAAGCTGTTCAAAGAATCAAGGTCAAGGGCACTTTAAGTAGATATGAGTGCACTTGACCCACGGTAAAACCAGCCTTATAGGGAGACGAATGGGAATGTGACTTGATAGATATAAGTAATATAAACCATACTAACTCCATCACATTCTATTCCTTTATTTAGATAACCGTCAGCGTAGATAGGTGATGGAAGAGTGTCTGGACAAGTATAAATGTGAGACTGTGCTGATCCTTTATTAAAAATGACTAAATCCGGTCTGTCCCAGTACGAGCATGTGAGCATCACACTCGAATCCCTTATTTAAGAAACCGCTAATGTACAGAGGGATGGGAAGCCCATTTGGATAAATATAAACATAATTATACCAGCACATCGATGCTTTATTGAACATGACAAAATCCTGCCTTTCACGGTACGGGCATGTACATGTCACAAAACAGGACCTAGGAATAACCAATAGACTCGCTGAACCACACCCTGTGGGCGTGTGAAGATGAGGCGGCGCCTCGTCCCGGAAGCACGAAATTCCACCCATTTAGCTGCAGAGCCGATCGAGGGCACTCGTGCAAGCCGGGGAGCCCAAGCATCAGTAGGTGACAACAGGGCAGGACCTTTGACGAAGTAAGTACGGTTGGAGGGGGTCATTCACGCTTAGGGGAATTTTACTTAAACGAAGGAGGGGGCACGTAAACTGTATTTCATCCGGCTTTTTCAGAGCCTCGTTGATGAGGAAATCTTGTGGGCTTACAAAACCATCTCCATGCAACCTCCTGACTAAATTAAAACTTCAGAAATGACAACCTGTTGCCATAATATGAAAATCCATAACTAATCTTTGTCACCCACAGAGTGTGACTACAAGGCCTCCCTCCTGTGCTCCCTTTAGAATCCTTAGCCCTAAGGTGTTGGGGTGAGTGCAAAGAAACCATAAAAACCATCACAGTAGACTAAAAGATGAGAGCGAATGTGTATTTTTGATGGAAAGATTGGATGTATATTGTGAATGAAATAATGCATGTTTGCATGATCCCATAGCACATGTGGAAGGCACTAGAATGCATATGGATTGTAAAACGTGATTCAGATAGCAACAACGGCGGGCCCTTCTTGCCGCACCTCACATCAGTTCTGAAAAAAAGTAATCGTCGTGCAATAAACCCCGTATGCCAGCCGTTGAGCAGCGTTACTGTGTTCCAGATCAAAGCAGAGAAAAAAGAAAATTAGGGGTGCACGTATCTAACAGTCCAAAGAACCAAAATATAATTTTCAAATGTCCTCTTTATTTCAAAAAGATTTTTTGGGAGTAATAAGAAATGGTCAGCCAACGCGTTTCATTCCCTCAAGGGGAACTTCATCAGGGCTGAAACATGACAAAACAACATATATATTACATATAAATCATGAGACACAGAACAAACAACATAGATAAATACATCAAAATTAAAAACGTACTTTTCTAGAAGTATTTTTTACACATAAATGTGACCACACGGGTGACACACAAATCTTAGAACACTGTCAGTCACAATGCTGTGAACTAAAATTTACATACCTAAACATACAAAATATCCATCTTTTTATGGGTTATTACATACTCTAATATTTACAAAATATACATATTTACAAGATGTTATCCAAGTGGGCATATATTTATCAGTATTACCGTCTATTAGATTTATCAACAAATCAATAGTTTTCTCCTTTCAAATCTACTGGTGACCTGGAGAGAATGAATGTATCTATGTATGATCTTCAAAGGAATCACACTTTCCGATAGATAAACCATATTCCAAATCCATTACATCAAATCCCTGAACAGAACATCCACTTTAAATAAGTACTCATAGGACATATCACAAAGAGTGGCATATATTCAAAGAACGTGGGAGGATAAAAATCGAAATTCTCCCACTCCCATTATACATCAAGATTATTTGATCTGAGAGGAGCTTTGCGCGCATCCAAGATGGTCGCGTGAGCACAGGGCTCCCCGGACCCTTGCCGCTCCTCGCAACTAATCCTGACATTATCCTGGATTTGTGGACGGATTCTGGAAGATGAACCTTGGCTGAATCCATAACTCTTTTCAGAACGTAAATCGGACCTGGGAGACCTGAAATATAGCGTCTTGCATTTTGGAGGCCCACCTGGAAACTGTGCCCGGTGCTTTGGTGAACTGTGGGGCCGGGGAGTAGTTGAACAACAACGGCATCGGAGCCTTGCCAATGACCGTGCCCCCACTTTCAGTTTCGCTTTTGCACTTCTGCATGGCCTGATCGAGGAGCTACTTCGCGCGGCTGGGGCGTCCTCCGGCCTTTGTACTGGACTGATTTGTGCCTTTTTCTCAACCTTTCCGAGCGGGCTCTAGGACTGTCGGTGTCTGATCTGCTGGCGCCCCCTTTGCTATCGGTCCGGGTGGACTCCTCCGGTGAGCATCGCTCAACATGGCGGGCAAGGGGGATCCCGAGAAACGGAGGGCCAAGACATCCCAGCGTGGGGGACCAGTCCAGAGTAACATCATGGATCGTTATACCCAGGGTAAAGGATCCCCCAGGCCAGCGAGTGCCGTCGTGGAGGACTCCGGTGGTGGCCCGTCCGTCCCCACGGAATTGTCGCTGCAGGATGTTATGGGCGCCATCAACGGCATACGGGAGACCATCGCCCAGCAATACGAGGCTCTGGCCCGTAAAATTGACACGGTCGCCATTGATGTTACGTTAATTCGGGCAGATCTCTCTAAGACTAACGAGAGGGTTCAGTCGCTGGACTTGAGGACATCCACTCTTGTTACGGATGTATCAGACCTCCAGGCAACTCTTGGCGACCTAAAATCGGCAAACGACACGATGTCCCGGCGGCTGGAGGATTTCGAAGGTCGGGCACGACGCAACAATATCCGCGTCATAGGTGTACCGGAGACTTTCGACAATCGTCCGGTGGACCTCATGGTCGAAGATCTCATCCTCAGTCATCTTGCTCCCTCAGGCCTGAGCAAGTTCTTCGCCGTGGAGCGTGCCCATCGTGTCCCGGGCGGCAGGCCTCGACCAGGAGCTCCCCCGAGGCCTATCATTGCAAAACTTTTTCATTACAGAGACAGGGATGCGATCCTGCAGGCCTCGAGGGTGCACGGCCCAGTTAAATATGAAAATTCCTCCATCAACTTCTTTCCGGACTTCACCCAACTCAATCAGAAACAGAGAATGGGCTTTCAGGGGGTGAAGCGCCATCTTCGAGATCTGGAACTCAAATACTCTATGCTTTTTCCTGCCAGGCTTCGTGTGGAATATGAAGATCGGACTATCTTTTTTGAAAGCCCTGACACCTTGAGTGACTGGTTGGATTCCCTGCCGGACCGGGGCGAACGATCTGGGCGTACTGGCGGTGCCGAGGGCGGAGGGCCTCAGCAGGAATGATTCTTGGTCCTCCACCTTAAAATTTCCTTCTGCGCTCAGCCAGGTTCTACTTCGATTGTATATTTTGTATATCAATGTTTCGTTTTGGTGCGGGCGGGGACAGGTCCTTTCCTCCTCTAGGGTCTTTTTGTAGCATGGGATTGTTAGGGCGACAGGCACACTGCAAGTTGGGGGGGCTGTATAGTCCGCAGGGGTGCAGGGTGGGGGGAGTTGCAATGGTGTGGGGGTGGGAGGGTGGCAGTGGTTGTTGGGTTGTGTGTTTTTACTTTTCAAGGCGGTATGTTTGTTCCTTTTCAGTTTCAGGTGTCTGGCTGCGTGCCCGGGGACTCCAGCTTCTTATGTTGGGATGGGGGGTGACGGGTTGAAACTGATGTCTTGGAACGTCAACGGATTGGGGGACCGTATCAAACGTGGGGTTGTGTTGCAATATTTGCGCCGATTGGCCCCTGATGTGGTATTTCTTCAAGAGACGCACTTGGTGGGCAATGTATGTCATGCTATGAACAGGGGGGGCTACCGACTGGTTGCACATTCTGGCTTCACCACTGGATCCAGAGGGGTGGGCATTTTGCTGCGATCTTCCCTCCCGCTTGAGATTGACAAAGTCACTCTTGATGATAGAGGGCGCTTTGCGTCCTTGACTGGACGGTGGGAGGGGCAGACCCTTTCATTGGTTTCGGTCTATGTTCCCCCGGGCCTTCAGACCTCCACTTTCTCGGATGTGGGTCGTATGTTACTTGAACTTCCTGATAGTCTCTTGCTTGTGGGTGGGGATTTTAATTCCGTGATTTCTGGCGAGTTGGATCGTTACCCTCCCAGAGCCCTCTCTGCCGCCCAGGCGTGGCTCGGCGGGTTCTTGGACACTTTCGGTCTAGTGGACTGCTGGAGGTTGATACATCCGACACAGAGTCAGTACACATTCCACTCCGGGGCCCACGGGAGTCTCTCCAGACTAGATTATTTTCTTATGCCCGCGGCCCAGACCACCCGGGTCCGGGAGGTTAAGCACCTGGCCCGGGGCATTTCCGATCATTCCCCATTGTGGCTCCTCTTCGATACTGGGATGCGATCCGCCGGGCGAATCGCCCCCATTAACCCCTGGTACCTGCGTGACCCCAAGATTCGCAAGGGTCTCATTAAGTCGCTTGAACAGTATTTTCTTGAGAATGAGGGATCCGTCTTGTCCTCAGTGTCCCTGTGGGAGGCTTTCAAAATGGTTCTCCGAGGACACGCCCTATCCCTGATCGTGGAGGCCAAGAAAGCTAAGAACGGGGCGGTGGTTGCGTTGGAGGCTGAGATATCGGGGTTGGAGGCTGCCTTGGAGACGGGTGTCACTCAGGACGGGCTTCACGCCCTCAGCGTGAAGCAGTTCGAATATAAGTCCCTTGTTACGGATGCTGCTCGGACATTGTATAGGGAACAGCAGGGTAGATTGTATGATGCTGGGGATAAGGAGGGTAAATTGATTGCTTGGCTTGATAAGAAGGAGAGAGTGAATCGAGTGGTCCCCGTGCTTCAGACGTCGGAGGGAGTGAGTGTGACTGACCCTGGTGAGATTGTGGAGTGTTTTGCTGACTACTTCCGTGCTGTGTACTCCCCAGTGTCTGCCAGAGATGAGGCTGACTCTCGTCACTTGTTGAAGGATATTGCTTTGCCCTGCCTGTCGGTGGATGAGCGTGAGCAGATAGATGCCCCATTATCAGTCGACGAGATTGCTACCGCGATTCGTTCCCTTCGCTCAGGCAAGGCTATGGGCCCCAACTGACTCCCGATTGAACTCTATAAACTGCAACCGGATAAACTTGCACCATTTCTCCGTCGTATGTTTTCGGAGTCGCTTGAACTTGGTTCTCTCCCTGATGACCAACGTCTAGCCACTATAGTCGTGATTCCCAAGGACGGTAAGCCTCGAGACCGTTGCGCCTCGTATAGGCCTATTTCTCTGTTGAACGCCGAGCTGAAAATCCTCGCCAAGGTTCTTGCTAACCGCCTGCTTACTGTTATTTGTGATCTGGTGCATCCGGACCAATCCGGTTTTATCCCGCACCGGAATACGGCCCTTAACTTGCGGCGCCTACATGGCGTACTTGCAAGGGCGGAATATCTTTCAGAGCCGGCCATCTTGGTTTCCTTGGACGCCACGATGGCCTTTGATACGATAGAATGGCCGTATTTCTGGGCCGCCCTGGCAAAGTTTGGCTTCGGGGCGAGATTTATTAGTTGGGTTAAACTCTTATACGCTGCTCCGTTGGCACAGGTTGTCGTTAATGGGAGGGTTTCCCGGCCTTTCGTTCTTGGAAGGGGCACTCGGCAGGGGTGTCCATTGTCTCCCCTGCTCTTCGCTTTGGCTTTGGAACCGCTGGCTGCTTGGCTTCATTGGGAACCGTCGATGAGAGGGATCCAGTGGGCCCCTGGCTTTGAGGACCGTGTTTCGTTGTACGCGGACGACATTCTTTTGTACCTCACCTCACCTCGTAAGTCACTCAATGTGCTCTTTGACATTCTCACTTCCTTCGGCAAGAACTCTGGTTTGATTATTAACTGGTCCAAATCTTGTGTCTATGCTATATACGGTGGCTTTCCTCTCTTGCCTTCTCGTTTTCCCATTAAGGCTTCCCACTCCGGCTTTACGTACCTGGGGGTGTACGTCTCATTGGACCCGGCTGTTCGCTACGAACATAATCTCCTCTCTCCACTTCGGAGATTGAGGTTAGACGTGGCGCGTTGGCGTAAGCTTCCCTTGTCTCCCCTCGGTCGTGCGGCACTTTTTAAAATGATGTCTCTTCCCCGATTCCTTTACGCACTTCAGAACTCCTTTGATATTATTCCGGCGGCCTACTTCCGGGAAGTGGAGAGCTTACAAAGGAGACTTGTTTGGGACGGTCGTGCACGTATTGCTCTTGCAAAACTGACTCTCCCCTGGTATGACGGGGGCATTGCGCTCCCGGACATCAGGAGGTACTATTGGGCTTCCCAGCGATCTCCTATTAACCACGCAACGTACGCACCTGGTCCGAATCCGGCTTTCGAAATGGATAGATTTTTGTTGCCTGGCGGCAACTTTAACAGAGCACTTTACGCTCGATCGGCTGGGAGGAACTTGACCGGTCCCACTAAGATTGCAGTACGCTTGTGGAAGGCTGAGAATCTGGCCATGGGCTGGCATGATCGTTTGACGGGTTCGACCCCTTTGTTTGCGTCTGACAGATTGGGAAGCCTCTGGACGACGAAGGGCTTTGAGCGCTGGGATACGATTGGCATCAGCAGAGTAGGTGACCTCTGGGTGAAGGGTGCGGTTAAATCCTTTGCTGCGCTGCAGTGTGAGTACGAATTGAGTGAGAGGGAGTTCTTTCGGTACGTTCAGGTTCGGCACGCTTTGCTCTCGGTCTTCGGGGCGGGGACCGCAGTCCCTGTATCTTCGCCACTCGAGGACCGCATACTCGACGGTCACTTGCCCGACAGTACTATTTCCCTTATCTACAAAAAACTAATAAACATTCGGGTGGATCTCCTCGTGCGTCTTCGGGAGGTGTGGATCGGGGATGGGGTGGAACTGGACGATGAGGATTGGCAGTCAGCGCTGTCCTCCCCTAAGGAGGTGGCCATACCCGCGCGTCTCCGTCTTGTCCAGCTTAAAATTCTCCACCGTGTCTACGTGTCGGGCCCTCGTTTAGTTTTGATGGGTTTTTCTGAAGATGGGCTCTGTAGGCGCGGTTGTGGGCTCAGCGCCACTTTTCTCCATGTTCTCTGGGAGTGCTGTGAGGTGGCGGAGTATTGGCGCCGGGTGCATGCTGTCATGGAACGTGTCACTGGGGTCGCTCTGTTGCCTGAGGTTCGCCGATGTTTGCTGAACGTGTGGGAGCCTAATGACTATAATGCGGCTCAGACTCGGTGGCGGCCCTTGGGAACATGATTGCTAAGAGGGACATCGCACAGCTTTGGGGTTCCCGGCGGCCTCCCACTGTGTCAGTATGGAAGGAGAACATGGACTGGTGCATGTTCAGAGAGAAGACGGTGTATGTGGCCCGGGGTAAGCCGGGGGCGTGGAGCAGAATCTGGGGTCAGTGGAACGCGTACCGAGGGAACATCTGCACGCCCCCCCTCGTGGACACATCTGATGCTGCCTTGTCCCCCTGATCCTGAGGTTCCCGGACTATCACATTTTACCTGTAGATGGTTGTGGCTCTCTCGTTGCCCCCACCTCCCCCTTGATCATCCTCATTGACCACCCGAGGGTGGAGTATGTGTTGTGTGGTCCCCCGGCGGTGGCAGGACGCCCTTTTTCGATGGTTTCCGCCTTGTTTTTTGGTGTTATTTTATTTTTTCTCCATTTGTTTGTATTTCTAAAATTTATGTATCCTGATAGCCTCTGAGGTGCACTCAGTAACTTGCTAATTCGGCTGAGCCCCAGGGGGCCTGTTACTGCCTTGATGTTGATGACCATGTATATATTAGCGGCCGGCCCTGGTGGTTGCAGGCCCATGTTTGTATTGAATTTTTTTTTGCACAATAAAGGTTTTCGCAAAAAAATAAATAAATAAATAAATAAATAAAAATGAAATGCCAATAGAATTATTATGTTACCATTTTATTTTTGACACTTTCTGCCAGCAAACGGAGCGGTAGAGCGGGCCAGTGCGTCACTGCTGCCAAAGCCACTTAAGCTTGGGTTGTGCATGTTGGTTTGGCCGGCTACCTTGCTACGGCCGGGCCAACATGCGCAATTCAAACCTCTCCTACCCGGCTGCCTTGTACGGCTGGGTTGGAGAGCAGGCACAGGCCTAGAGTGCCTTTTAGAGTATGGAGCCGGCCCGCTCCAGCCAGGCAAGACGCTTTAGTACAGCGTCTTGATTGGAGGAGAGAGTTGGCTGAGGGCTTCCTGCTCGGCGAAAGTGCAGTCGAACAACGAGGACATGCTGCAGAACGTGGAGCGGCAGTTTATCGTAAGTCATTTTTTTATGTGTATATTTATGTTTATGTGCATATTATTGTGTATTTGTTATGTGTATTATGTGTATATGTTATATTTATAAGTGTATATATGTGTATATGTTATGCGTATTATGCATATTTGTTATGTGTATATTTTTTGTGCCTCCCTGCCTCAAATGTGATTTGCCACTAGCCGCCACTGGATTAGGAGGGTCAGTTTGAACTGATCTGACCATCTAACACACACATGTACAGATTTATATATAAGGTATGTACAGATTATGTAGAAGCAAAAAGAGACAAATTTGTACTATCTGGTGCCAATTCTTCTCAAACGTTTAAAAACGTGCACAATCTCCAAGTTTCTTAGCATTGTCTGTATTAATGATATTAAAATATTGACAGTAAATGGATAACTGTTAAATACTAAAATGAAAAGCATTTAAAAGAGATGGATCATGTGCTTTTGGCAATAAAGAATAGTTTAACCCCTTCCATGCTGGACGGATTCCCCTGCTGTGCTGATCTTTTCCTGCGCGGGCGTGGTCATGACGGAACGGTTCCGTCATGAGCACAGCTCAACCGTGGCTCATGACGGAACCGTTCCGTCATGAGCACCGAAGGGGTTAAGCAATCAGTTTTTATAATGAAGTTGGGCTTGACATCTGATGGTTCTATGTTGCTGATGTGACACTGTCTCTCTTTTCAGGTTACTCTGTATGTTTCTGGATTTTGCACATTAAAATTGGCAACCTTTAAAAAAAAAAAAAAAAAAAAAAAGATTATTTGATCTCTCAAAAATAATCAAAATTTTGAAAAATTGAAAAAAGATAAGAAAAGAGAAAGTTGAATAAGAATACATAAAAGTGGTTTAGAGACAAAGATACACATACAAAAAAATTAAGCATACCTTTACTTAATGTTCCACTTTTCACAACAATTCCCAGAGAAGCAGTCTATTTAACATGCGCCTCGAATTCCTAAAAAAGGTAATCATTATCAAAGTCAGAATATCTGACAAAGAAACCTCAGTTATTCTGTCAAGACTATAAGTAGCTCGCAGGAATATTCAAAGTGGCATACAATGTATAATGCCCTACAGTTTTTCCATATTAGCAATAATCTCACTCTAAAAATAAAAATTACCTAATTACTTATAAAAAGCAAACAAAATACACCCTTCATATACCATTTGCAGCAGTAAGGGGGAGCCCAAAACGAAACTGACTAGCAGGCCAATAATTTTGTAATCAGAAAAAAGGGGTATATATATAGAACTATTATATACCGATACCCTGACTCCGTAACCAGAATATTGAAACTTGTATCCATACATAAGTAAACGCATACAGGGCTCCGTGTTGTTAGAAAATGTATGCCAAACGCCGTGCGGCTTGGGTTTTTAAACATAGAGACACGGCTCAAAAAGCAACTAGGCACCATCCCAATACGGACGGGGTACTTCTAATACTGATCGCTGTAACGCTCTCCCAGGGGGACCCGTGGCTAGTAACAACAATCACAATCTATCAATAACCCCTCCCAATCAATCAATCAATCAATCAATCAAGACATTTATAAAGCGCACTACATACCCGTAGGGTCTCAAGGCGCTGGGGGTAGGGGGGTGCCGCTACTGCTCGAACAGCCAGGTCTTCAGCTTCTTCCTGAAGGAGAGGTGGTCTTGGGTCAGGCGCAGGTCGGTCGGGAGGGAGTTCCAGGTCTTGGCGGCCAGGTAGGAGAAGGACCTTCCTCCTGTCGTCGCTCTTCGGATGCGGGGGACGGCGGCGAGGGCGTGGTTGGCTGATCGGAGGTGGCGTTTGGGAGCGTAGAAGTTGATTCGGCTGTTGAGGTAGCTCGGTCCTTGGTCGTGTAGGGCTTTGTGTGCGTGGGTGAGGAGGCGGAAGGTGATTCTTTTGTTGACGGGGAGCCAGTGTAGGTCTCTCAGATGTCCGGAGATGTGGCTGGTTCGTGGGATGTCGAGGATGAGTCTGGCTGAGGCGTTCTGGATCCGCTGGAGTCTCTTCTGGAGCTTGGCGGTGGTACCGGCGTAGAGGGCGTTGCCGTAGTCCAGTCGGCTAGTGACGAGGGCCTGGGTGACGGTCTTCCTGGTCTCGGTGGGGATCCACCAGAAGATCTTCCGTAGCATGCGTAGGATGTTGAAGCACGCCGAGGAGACGTTGTTGACTTGCCTGGTCATGGAGAGGGAGGAGTCCAGGAGGAAGCCCAGGTTGCGTGCATGGTCTGTCGGTTTGGGTGCGGTGCCCAGGGCGGGAGGCCACCAGGAGTCGTCCCAGGGGGAGGGTGAAGAGCCCAGGATGAGGACCTCCGTCTTGTCTGAGTTCAGTTTCAGGCGGCTGGTCGTCATCCACTCGGCTACCTCTTTCATCCCTTCGTGCAGGTTGGCTCTGGCGGCGGCGGGGTCGTTGGTCAGGGAGAGGATCAGCTGGGTGTCGTCGGCGTAGGAGATTATGCTGAGGTTGTGTTGGCGTGCGATGGCCGCGAGGGGGCTCATGTAGACATTGAAGAGGGTGGGGCTCAGCGATGATCCTTGAGGGACGCCGCAGATGACTTCGGTGGCCTCTGACTTGTACGGTGGTAGGCGGACTCTCTGTGTTCTTCCATCGAGGAAGGAGATGATCCATTCCAGAGCCTTGTCCTGGATTCCGACGTTGCTGAGGCGCTGTACTAGGGTGCGATGGCAGACAGTGTCGAATGCCGCGGAGAGGTCTAGGAGGATGAGGGCCGCTGTTTCTCCGTTGTCCATCAGGGCTCGGATGTCATCGGTGGCGGCGATGAGGGCGGTCTCGGTGCTGTGGTTGGCTCGGAAGCCAGACTTTGAGGGGTCGAGGGATCCATTCGTCTCGAGGAAGGCGGCCAGCTGCTTGTTGACGGTCTTCTCGATGACTTTGGCTGGAAACGGGAGAAGCGAGATGGGGCGGTAATTCTTGAGTTCGTGGGGTCCGCTGTGGGTTTCTTGAGTAGAGCGCTGAGTTCGGCGTGCTTCCAGCTCTCAGGGAAGGTGGCGGTGTCGAAGGAGGTGTTGATGATGTCTCGCAGGTGGGGTGCGATGACAGCGTCGGCCTTGTTGAAGACGTGGTGAGGGCAGGGGTCGGTCGGCGATCCGGAGTGGATGGAGTTCATCGTGCGGATGGTGTCTTCGGTGCTGATCGGGGTCCAGGCGTGGAGGGTGGTGGTGGGGGGTGGATGTTCGGTCGTTGTGTGCGTTGGTTGGTTGTTGAAACTGTTGCGTATGTCCGCGATCTTGTTGTGGAAGTATGAGGCGAGGGAGTTGCAGAGGTCTTGCGATGGGGTGACGTCGTTGTTTCCTGCGCTGGGGTTGGATAGCTCTTTCACGATGTTGAAGAGTTCCTTACAGTTGTGTGCGTTGTTGTCCAGCCGGTCTTTGAATGCAGTTTTCTTGGCGGCGCGGATCAGCTGGTGGTGCTTCCGGGTGGCAAGCTTGAAGGTGGTCCTGTTGTCCGGTGTAGGTTCTCTTCTCCAGACTTTCTCGAGGGCTCGGCAGTTCTTCTTGGAGCTCTTGAGTTCGTCGGTGAACCATGGGGCTTTCTTGCTGCCGGGTCTGCTGGACGGGGTCCTCAGCGGGGCGAGCTCGTCCGCGCAGTTGCTGATCCACTTCGTGAGGTTGTCGGTGGCCTGGCTGGGGTTCGCTGAGCTGGCAGGAGGGTGCTGGCTCAGGGAGGTGGCGAGCTGGTCGGCTGTGATCTTGTTCCAGCTTCTGCGGGCAGCCTGTTGCTGGTGGTGGTGGGTCGTCGTTCTTTTGAAGGTGAAGTGGACGCAGCTGTGGTCCGTCCATTGAAGCTCTGTGGCGTGGCTGAAGTCGATGTCTGTACTGGATGAGAAGACTGCGTCGAGTGTGTGTCCGGCGAGGTCGGTGGGGGTGGACACCAGCTGCTTGAGTCCGAGGTTGGCGAGGTTGTCGATCAGGGTGCTGGTGTTGCGGTCGTTGATGTTCTCCAGGTGGAAGTTGAGGTCCCCCAGGAGGATGTAGTCAGCGGAGGGGAGGGCATGCGGGCTGACGAAGTCGGCGATGTCCTCGCTGAATTGGGTGCGTGGTCCCGGAGGTCTGTAGATCAGGGTGCCTCTGAGGGTGGTCTTCGGGTCGGTGTGGATCTGGAAATGCAGGTGTTCGGCGGTGGTCAGGGTGTTGTCGGTGCTGGTCGTGAGACGGATGGTGTTCCTGTGGATGATGGCGATGCCTCCTCCCATCTGGTTGGCGGTGCGATCCCTCCGGGTGATCTTGTAGCCCTCTGGGATGGCGATGGCGATGTCGGGAGCTGAAGAGGCGTTCATCCAGGTCTCCGTGAGGAAGGCAACGTCAGGGGCTGTGGCGTCTAGGAGGTTCCAGAGTTCGATGGCGTGTCTGTGGACGGAGCGGGTGTTGAGCAGGATGCACTTGAGGTGGGTGCTGCTGGTGGTCGACTTGGCGGGTGCTGGTGCGAAGCAGGTCCGGATGCAGGTGAACTTGCAGGCGAGGCAGCTGAAGGGTCCGTGGGTGCGTCGTGGTGTGGCTTGGTGGCAACCTGGGAATCGGCCGGAGTTGAGAGCGATGAGGGTGGCGGCGGTGTACGTCCGGCGGGTGGGCTGGGGTCCTCGAGGGCCAGGGGTCCTGGCACTGGGCGCGGTCCAGGCGCGGACGGGCGTAGACGGGCTTACCTTTGGCGCACCTTCGGCGCACAATCGGCGCGCCCGCTGCGCGTGACCGCTGCGCGTTCGCACGGTCGCCATATATGGCGAAGTGCGCGGGGGGGCGGAGCAGCTGGGATGCGGGGAGGGTACAGAAGGGGAAAAGGGGCGGGGTTAGCGGCGGTGGCGGGAAGCGGGGAGGGAGTACGAAGGGCGGCTAGACAACAGGGCAAACAGGAAGGAAAACGCAACCACTAATACAAATTACAGAACAGGCACTACGAAAAGACAAAAAACAAAAACACCAACAAAACCTAACCAACAGGCGAGCACGGACCACGCCTCTCGAAGGAGGGGGCGTGGTCACGCGGCGGCAGCGAGGCAGGCAACGAGGCAGGCAAGGCAAGGGGGCACACGCAGCAGCTGGTGGCCGTGCGGCGCGTGGGTGTCCTACAACTAGGTCACACTCACCTGCGTCGCACGGTCGCCATATATGGCCAAGTGCGCGGGGGGGCGGAGCAGCTGGGATGCGGGAGCGGGGAGGGTACAGAAGGGAAAAAGGGGCGGGGTTAGCGGCGGTGGCGGGAAGCGGGGAGGGAGTACAAAGGGCGGCTAGACAACAGGGCAAACAGGAAGGAAAACGCAACCACTAATACAAATTACAGAACAGGCACTACGAAAAGACAAAAAACAAAAACACCAACAAAACCTAACCAACAGGCGAGCACGGACCACGCCGCTCGAAGGAGGGGGCGTGGTCACGCGGCGGCAGCGAGGCAGGCAACGAGGCAGGCAAGGCAAGGGGGCACACGCAGCAGCTGGTGGCCGTGCGGCGCGGGGGTGTCCTACAACTAGGTCACACTCACCTGCGTCGCGCGGTCGCCATATATGGCCAAGTGCGCGGGGGGGCGGAGCAGCTGGGATGCGGGAGCGGGGAGGGTACAGAAGGGAAAAAGGGGCGGGGTTAGCGGCGGTGGCGGGAAGCGGGGAGGGAGTACGAAGGGCGGCTAGACAACAGGGCAAACAGGAAGGAAAACGCAACCACTAATACAAATTACAGAACAGGCACTACGAAAAGACAAAAAACAAAAACACCAACAAAACCTAACCAACAGGCGAGCACGGACCACGCCGCTGGCAGAGTTTCTCCTTACCGGTAGTGTCCCGAACAAGATCCTCAATGATCCGGCGTGTTCCTCGATGTTTTACGCCCGGTCCGCCATGATTATGAATAAACGACACCCCTGCCCCTGGTATGCTGTTGGCCAATGAGTATGGAGCCAAGAATAAATCAATCTAGTATCTAACAACCTCACGCCATTTCTTAACATGTTTGTTTATATGGGAAAACTATATTTTCATTCTTTCGAATATAATATCGAAAAAAGAGGTCACGAATAATTGTATAGATGTGACCTAAAAATTTATAGGTATATTACAACCAAATAAGAACGTGAAGAAAATAATTTTTAACAATAATATTTATCCCGGACATCTATTTAGATTTTAATAACTGCCACAATTTTGGTACCATTGGTAAATATTATACCGCGCTCTAAGGCATCAATGAATAATGGAATAATAAAGTATAAATATATTTGACGTGTTTGTCGGTTAATTACGTCGTCTGTGTCTCGTATCGAAAGCATACGGTGCTCCGCCCTTTGCAGGACAACCAGCCAATGTATGCAAATCTTAAGTCCTGCACTGAAAGCCACTCGTATATTTAAACTGGTAGAATGTAATGTCGGAGACAAAGGTCAAAATACATACATCTGACCTTAAAACGTATATGCCTATTTAGAAAAAGTGACCAAAATATTTGACAAGCACATTTGTCCAAAGATATGTGGATGGCATCATGTTAAAAAGAAAAACCGCACTCCAAAGTGTTAAGGGACATCCAATCTATAGACATTTTTCTTGAATTACTGCTTCGCGTATGTTTATTTTCAAAAACATTCAACGCTCTGCCCTCGATATAAAAGATAATTAATGGGCGTATGCCTTGAGACCATCAATAATATACACTAAATTTTATATACATCAGTACGCCCCGTTTCGGGTAAAAACTCCAGTCTTGCAACATTTCATCACAATATATAAGAAAAATATAATGTCAGAAAAGGATCGATCATCAGAGATCCGTATATTATAAAGCATTAGAACTATGAGGGTGTATAATAATATTCTGTACCACAACTATAATGTTTCATATTAAAAAAGAAGTACGAAAACGAAAAGAGGGAGAGAAGTCACCAGATTGTATGAAAAAGGCAAAGACAAGGCAGCACATATTTAGTTCCTCACATGTCAAACAAAGGCAAGGCTGCTAATAAGTGATATATGGGCTAGTCCCAAAATAAATAAAAAAGAAAACACTGATCAGAAAGTCATGCTATAACACAGTTGTCAGCTTGTGTTGGGTCAATGGCATCAAACTTATATTTTAGTTCATCACATGTCAACACAAGCAAAGTCACCAATGCGGTGGCAAATGGGCTGATTCCATGATAAATGACAAAAGGGCTGATCAGATGTCGTATAACAACACAGTTGTCACCTTATATTGGGTAAATAGCATCAAGCTCCATAGGTATGTCATCGGCTAGTTCTTTGTGTTGCTAAACCATGGGACAGGGAACGGGGAGTAAATACTGAGAAAGTTCCATAGTCAATATCGATATAATCATCTAAACAGAAGAGTAAGATGCAGGATATATATGCGCTTATTTTTCATTTGATGTTTGCATCCATACATGGAAGTATGATCGACCGGTACTTAAGTTAAATCTTGAGGATATGTGAGTTACTCACTTTCAAGGAAATAGTGCATTTCATGATCACTATTAAAACCTTCAGAAATGCTCCGTAATCTACAAATCCATTTTGCCTCACACTGCCTGAGTCGAAGCTCCCGATTACCTCCTCTCTCCATATTCCATATATGTTCAATGGCATGAAACCAGAAATTGGCACGGCCCTCGTGTTTCTTAATGAAGTGTTCAATGAGGGGGTATCTAGAATCACATTTTAGTATGGCCCTCCTATGCTCCTGAATCCTGATCTTTAGGCTGTGCTTGGTACTGTCTACATAGATGGTTCCACATGAGTAACTAATGACATAAACAACAAAGGTAGTGTTACAGTTGATACAATTGTAAATCCTATAATCCTTGGAACCATTGTAAGAAAAGTTCTTAGTTCTATTGACCCCTAATTCACAAATGTTGCAGGTTGTACAGGTGAAAAAACCTAATGGTTTAGCTGGTAACCATGTTGATGTTTTGTTTTCACAAGTTTTAATATAGCTGGGGCAGAGATCGTTTCTTAGAGTTTTCCCTCGCCTGTACGTGATTGATGGATTGGTCTGAATCATTTTTTGAAGACTCGGTATATCACACAGAAGGCTCCAATTTCTCTTTAACAATTTAAAGATGTCACTACTGTGTGAAGTATACTGAGTCACGAACCTGATGTTGCTTTCATTTGTTTTGATCTTATTTTTTGTACTAGTATTCAGAGTGATCTCCCTGGTAAGTGAAGGTGCCCTTATCTCTGCCTTATCCACTACCTTCTCATTATAGCCCCTGGCTAGGAACTTTTTCCTAACAAACTGAAGATTTTTATTGAAGTTAGTTTCCTCACTACAATTGCGTCTTACACGTACCATCTCTCCATATGGGATGTTTTTAATAGTTGAGGTAACATGTGCGCTTTCTGGATGTAAGACTGCATTGCACACAGTTTCTTTACGATACAGAGTACTGTGAATCCGCCCATCAAGTATATAGAAATGAAGATCCAAAAAGTTGATCTTTTCATTACTGAATTCCATTGTAAAGTTTACATTAAATGGATTGGAATTAAGGTATTCAAAGTAATCCTGAAGTTGTGATACACTACCGGACCACAGGCAAATAATATCGTCGATGTACCTCCCCCAAAAGACAATACTGTCAGTCCAGGGGAGGCACATCTACCCCATGCATGCCCCCTCTTACACCATCCCATAAAGAGACAAGCATACGAGGGGGCAAACCTGGATCCCATGGCTGTACCTCTCTTCTGATGGTACCAAACGTCATCATACAAGAAGTAATTCCTATTGAGGGCTAGTTTCAACATTTCGATAATCGTTTGGTTCTGACCCATGTAGTCGGCCTTGTCCCTATCTAGATAGAATTCAACAGCCTTGAGGCCATACTTATGTTGAATGCAAGTATATAGGCTAATAACATCAAAAGTGACAAATAAAAGTTCATCAGACTACTCAAAATGTTTAATTTTTTTTAAAATATCCTTGCTATCCTGAATGTAAGAGGGGAGATTTAGAACATGTTTATTGATCTTAAGGTCAATGAATCAGAAATGTTTTCAGTAGCTGACCCAATACCAGAAATAATTGGTCTGCCTGGAGGGAAACTTCCTTTTTTATGTATTTTGGGGAGGATATATATGCAGGGAAATTTGGGTTTATCTACTGTGAGATACCTGAATTCTTGTTCACTTATCAGACCCATATCCCTCCATTCCCTTAACCTGAGATTGATTTCAATAACAAGATTCTGTGTCGGGTTTTGAGACAATTTGTCATAACAGTTGATATCTCCCAATTGGCGTTCAAGTTCACCCTTGTAGTCTATAGTGTTCATGACAACAACGTTTCCGCCCTTTGTCTGTCTCCCTTATGACGATGTTATTGTCATTTTTAAGCCTCTTGAGAGCTTGCCTCTCTCCAAATGTAAGGTTGCATTGTGAATTGTTCTAGCCCCTACCTTGCTTTTCAAGTTGGTACAGACCCTCACTCATCTGCTCAGTGAAAATGTCAATGTTTCCGTGATATATTGTTGGAGTAAATGTAGATCTGGGGCGTAGCCCACTATCTTTCATCACATTCTCACTGATGCCAAAGTCATCCAGAACGGTGTGTATCCCAACTTCCTCCCCATCACTAAGTGATAGTAAGCACTGGATGTTCTTGACCTCAGCTATCGTCAAATCAATTTCTTTAACCCCTTCAAGAAGTTTTTTCAGAGGCACTTTATCGGTGAAAAAATCTTTTAAGTTTAACAATCTGCTAAATTTAAAAAGATCAACATGTACATTCGTGAGATCACCCTCTTGTGTAGGACAGAACCCCAACCCTCTGCATAACAGATTTGTTTCGTCAGCATCTAGTGATCTGCTGGATAGATTGACAACCCGCAAGTTAGATTCATCCTTATTCTCCCCACCTTCCCCCATTGTGGCCCAGGTCTCTGCTACTTTTGTTTGGCCTTCCCCCTCTCCGACCTTCTTATTGGGTCCTCTGTTGTACTTCCCTTGTCCCAGTCTACCCCCTCTCCTTGTCTTTTTTGTTGTTGTGTCTTTTTTATCTGGTTGCCACTTATTCTTAATCTGGCCATTTCTTTTTGAAAAGTTGTTGCCACAGCCCCTAAAGGGTGTTCATTTGCATTGATATTAGATGAAGTGCTCCCTACAGACGACAAAGAGGTACTGCTTGTTGATCTCATTTTTTCACTGACTTCTCTAGATCGTTTCTTATCATCTGCCATCGGAGCCATATCATATTTTTTGGCAAATGTATAGATCCTCCCCTCCCTATAGTCCCTGTCATCACGATTAATCTTTCGTAATTTCTTCTCTTTTAAATAGCTTTGATGTCCCTCATTCACTTTCTGAAGTATATCATAATTTTTGTCAATTAATTCTTTGTTATCACACGCTTCAATTTCTTTTTCTATGCATTCAATCTGATAAAAGTTTCGCTCCTTTTTCTATAGCATGTCTTATCAAGATCTGCATCATCGTTAGAGAGGCACCTTCTAAATTAACCTCCCACTTGCCCAATAATTCTTCACTTAGATCTTCAAACGTGGGAAAAATAAGTATGCGCAACCCTCTAGGTACTTTCTTATTATCTATATATTGTTGGAGGGTTACCCCATCCCACCATCTTGATAGTTCCTGTTTTTTTAGGCGTTCCAATTTGACAAACAAGGCACGTAATCCCAAGGTTTTTTGTGCAGTAGGTCCTGTTTGTGGCAGGCTAGTATTTCTTCCGAACAAGTCCTGTGCCATCTCTTCTCTCTTATCATCAAAACGTGGCATTTTTAGTTGCAGAAGATGTTGAGTGCTTGCTGACCCAGAAAGAACAATATTCAGATAGCAACAACGGCGGGCCCTTCATGCCGCACCTCACATCAGTTCTGAAAAAAAGTAATCATCGTGCAATCAACCCCATACGCCAGCCGTTGAGCAGCGTTACTGTGTTCCAGATCAAAGCAGAGAAAAAAGAACAGTGGGGGTGCACGTATCTAACAGTCCAAAGAACCAAAATATAATTTTCAAATGTACTCTTTATTTCAAAAAGATTTTTTGGGAGTAATAAGAAATGGTCAGCCAACGCGTTTCATTCCCTCAAGGGGAACTTCATCAGGGCTGTAACATGACAAAACAACATATATATTACATATAAATCATGAGACACAGGACAAACAACATAGATAAATACATCAAAATTAAAAACGTACTTTTCTAGAAGTATTTTTTACACATAAATGTGACCACACGGGTGACACACAAATCTTAGAACACTGTCAGTCACAATGCTGTGAACTAAAATTTACATACCTAAACATACAAAATATCCATCTTTTTATGGGTTATTACATACTCTAATATTTACAAAATATACATATTTACAAGATGTTATCCAAGTGGGCATCTATTTATCAGTATTACTGTCTATTAGATTTATCAAAAAATCAACAGTTTTCTCCTTTCAAATCTACTGGTGACCTGGAGAGCATGAATGTATCTATGTATGATCTTCAAAGGAATCACACTTTCCGATAGATAACCCATATTCCAAATCCGATACATCAAATCCCTGAACAGAACATCCACTTTAAATAAGTACTCATATGACATATCACAAAGAGTGGCATATATTCAAAGAACGTGGGAGGATAAAAATCAAAATTCTCCCACTCCCATTAAACATCAAGTTTATTTGATCTCTCAAAAAATAATCAAAATTTAGAAAAATTGAAAAAAGATAAGAAAAGAGAAAGGTGAATAAGAATACATAAAAGTGGTTTAGAGACAAAGATACACACACAAAAAAATTAAGCATACCTTTACTTAATGTTTCCACTTTTCACAACAATTCCCAGAGAAGCAGTCTATTTAACATGCACCTCGAATTCCTAAAAAAGGTAATCATTATCATAGTCAGAATATCTGACATAGGAACCTCAGTTATTCTGTCAGGACTATAAGTAGCTCGCAGGAATATTCAAAGTGGCATACAATGTATCAAGCCCTACAGTTTTTCCATATTAGCAATAATCTCACTCTAAAAATAAAAATAAAAATTACCTAATTACTTATAAAAAGCAAACAAAATACACCCTTCATATACCATTTGCAGCAGTAAGGGGGAGCCCAAAACGAAACTGACTAGCAGGCCAATAATTTTGTAATCAGAAAAAAGGGGTATATATATAGAACTATTATATACCGATACCCTAACTCCGTAACCAGAATATTGAAACTTGTATCCATACATAAGTAAACGCATACTGGGCTCCGTGTTGTTAAAAAATGTATGCCAAACGCCGTGCGTCTGGGGTTTTTAAACATAGAGACACGGCTCAAAAAGCAACTAGGCACCATCCCAATACGGACGGGGTACTTCTAATACTGATCGCTGTAACGCTCTCGCAGGGGGACCCGTGGCTAGGAACAACAATCACAATCTATCAATAACCCCTCCCCACAGAGTTTCTCCTTACCGGTAGTGTCCTGAACAAGATCCTCAGTGATCCGGCGTGTTCCTCGATGTTTTACGCCCGGTCCGCCATGATTATGAATATACGACGCCCCTCCCCCTGGTGTGCTGTTGGCCAATGAGTATGGAGCCAAGAATAAATCAGTCTAGTATCTAACAACCTCACGCCATTTCTTAACATGTTTGTTTACATGGGAAAACTATATTTTCATTCTTTCGAATATAATATCGAAAAAAGAGGTCACGAATAATTGTATAGATGTGACGTAAAAATGTATAGGTATATTACAACCAAATAAGAACGTGAAGAAAAGAATTTTTAACAATAATATTTATCCCGGACATCTATTTAGATTTTAATAACTGCCACAATTTTGGTACCATTGGTAAATATTATACCGCGCTCTAAGGCATCAATGAATAACGGAATAATAAAGTATAAAGATATTTGATGTGTTTCTCAGTTAATTACGTCGTCTGTGTCTCATATCGAAAGCATACGGTGCTCCGCCCTTTGCAGGACAACCAGCCAATGTATGCAAAACTTAAGTCCTGCACTGAAAGCCAATCGTATATTTAAACTGGTAGAATGTAATGTCGGAGACAAAGGTCAAAATACATACATCTGACCTTAAAACGTATATGCCTATTTAGAAAAAGTGACCAAAATATTTGACAAGCACATTTGTCCAAAACATGTGGATGGCATCATGTTAAAAAGAAAAACCGCACTCCAAAGTGTTTAGGGACATCCAATCGTGATACATGTGATTTAATCACAACAGCAACACGCTGGGTTAGTAAGACGGGGAAACTGAGTGAAAATGCCTACACCCCCACTACAACGACTCCAGGAGGATGTATATAATGATGGTATACTAATGCAAATCGCAATGTATTTAACAATGAACAATATCTTTTCTCCTGATTAGGTAATTCATCATCCAGACCAGTGGCAAGTATTAGGCTTGTTCCAGTTTTTAACACTTAGAGGTGCTTGAGACAAATTGTTCATATACACTCACGTCTTTGGGGGAAGTAACTTCATTACGTCCCACCCTGACGAAAGCCCAGGACCTATTTAGGCCAGGTAGGAAGGGCTGAAACATGTTGGTACAGAAGCAAGGGTCATAGGACCATCACATCCTAAACGCCTGTTTGTATATATTTTAACCTTCCCACCCACCCCATTATTAAAGATTTCTTTAGGAGTGGGTGAGGAATTTTAGCTTTAATAGTACCCCCCATACACAATATCCTAAGTGCTCCCTGAAACACGGTTGAGCCCACTCCGACCTTTAGGAGTTGGGGTGAACCCTATGATGAAGCATGTCACTATTAGTGAGTGAAGGCTATTAAACGAAAAGGGTCTTTCTCCCTTCCCACCCATAAACAATGGGTTGGCCATACTCATAATTCTTTCAAGAAGCTTCTTGAGAGTATTACCATCACACATCTAGAAATCCCCCCCCCCCCCTGCTTTTTAGGTCGTTCCTGTGTTGCTACCCTCTAGTTCCAGAGGGAGCAACCAATACATCATTGAAAGGATATTCTTTTGGTTAAAAGTGTATAGAATAGGGAGGATATATCCTTTCTATCCTCTTGACTGAGGGCCTCTCTACATGCCTGAGAACTTCTGGTCCTGGGAATTGTGTTCCAGCAGTCCCAACTCTCCTGGGATTTCTGAGGCTTCCCTCTTGTAGAGCAGCAGTTAAGGTACGTTTTATGTCTTTATTAGGTTTCATGCATGTATGTATTAATGTATGTGTATCCAGCTAGCGCTATATAAAACTCTCAAATGTATACATTTGGTGGTGTGGTGAATAGATGTGTGAGCGTGTGTGAATGCTTGGGTGTAAGTGAGGTGCATTTTTGGCCAGCCGCCACTGCTTTTAACACAGAGATCCTTTTGTTATATGCAGCTAATATGTAACAATCCTTCTACTATAGCACAGTAAGGTATAACTCGACATCAAGGAACTGCATGCAAACTGAAAGGCATTTTTAGAGCCTTGTTTTTATCCTTAATATTTTGTAATTCCAAGGTTGTTAAAAAAGGGTTACTTTGAATATTAAAGACTTATTAGCACACTCAGCAACTGCATAGCGTTTTAATCCTGTGTGTTTCTGCAGACCAAGTGCTATTAGTATATAATGCCTAGCAGCTTCCATGATATGACCTCTACACATTGTAGCCCTCACTGTGCAAATGCATAGAAGTGCTTTAATTTACAGTTGGCATTTATATAACCATCGCTTTATGTGCTCTCCTAAGAGACCAAGGATTGGATGTGCATTTAGTCTGAACATCTTAATGACCCAGCGAACAATATGACAATATCGGTAGAATTGAGGGAGTGTCAGTGTTGAGGGTGTCGCCAAAAGTTCTGGGAAATTTGGTTGTTTTCCTTTCTGCTCCAACAGCCTTGCGTTCATCTGTATCCATCTGCTGCTTGCCAAGACTAAGAGCTTTAGTTGAGCACTTGCTGCAACACAATGGAAACAACAATTTCCTCTATACTTTTTAGTGCCAGAGTAAGTGGTTGCGGTAAAGGACTTTGGAACGAAGGGCAGGGAATGAGTCAGAGTAGGTGATTATCACTGTCTCCTTTCTGGCCTCTCCATACATTTTACCCAGAAATGTGTGGAACTCTCGTCTTACTGTAGCAACGCTCCGCTTTCACACTGTTGCTTCACATTTACGTACAATTGTTTTGCGAGAAAACTGTGTTTCAGATGTGTCTGCTGTGATGTTTATTTTTGCTGTTGTCCCATTTGTTCATTGTAAAGGAGATTTTTTTGTTTAATATCTTCAGACAGGTACATGGAATGTTAACCCATGCCCAAAAAGTTGTGTTGCAATTATTTTAATACAAGGGGATGTTTAATAATATGTAGATCATGGTGTGGTGTTAATTCTGCATAACCTGTTCAGTTTTCATTTTTGGAGACCTATTGTTGAAATAGCATTGAAATCTCTATTCATAGACATTAAGGTTTTTTTTTTGCAGAGTTTTATATAGCGCGAACTTGACCCGAATCGGGTATCAGAGCGCTTTACATAGCACCAGTTGCATTACATGAGGACACATTCATTTTTGCTAGGCAAGGGGAGATTAAGTGATTTGCCCAGAATCACAGGATGTTCAGCGTCATTGCTGAGACTCGAACCCAGTTCCCCAGATTTGAGGTCGACCACCCTAACCATTAGGCCAACTCCTCTCCCCAAAAGTGGTTTATAATCCGCATTTGTAGAGGGACTTCATGAATGCCAGGTTTTGGTTTGGTTCTGTGGTGACAGAACTATAAAATGGAAAGCCAAAGTGGAGACTGGTCTTGAAAAGGAGTACTTATTAAGACAGGTACACATTTAACCTCATGCCTCATCCCTAAAATGTTTTCTGCAAACTACTTTTGCAAAATTTGAGAGTTTCAACTGATTTTTGGGGGACTTGAGTGGAGCTCACTGGAGTGCTCTGACTGCTGTCCCGTCCTCGTCCTGAAGGCAAACACCCACATAACAAGCACCTCATCGAAATACCTGCCTGCCTCCTGCAATGTGCAGAGGTCTCCCAGTGGCCTTACAAATACAGGAACAGAACAAATGCATCCGGGTCTCTTTGAGTGTCTTAGGCACATCATGTGAGGGAACCTTCAGAGGCCGAGACACGTGCTTCCGGAATCTTCCTGAATCATCCAGAGTTGTTATCAATCTTTGTAAGCATCGCTGGAATTGGACTGAAAGGTCTTTTGGACAACCTAGTGCAACAGGCGCCTCGCCTTCCCTAGCGCTGTTCCAACATCATGTTTGGACCGTGAGGCTGAATGGCTAGAATACTTAGCGTTATTCCCCACTATGTTGAGTCTTGCTGCCTTGTCTATTGAGGATGGAGTAAGGTATGTGGAGAGTAAAGTGTAAGGGGGTAATGGCCAGATTACTCCCTAGTAATCATGATTACACCAATTAGCCGCTCTGCATCAATTGAATATGCCAAAAGAAATCAGACGAGGAACTGCCACTGCTTCCCGTGCCAGGACCCAACTCGCGCTCAGAGACAGAATGCCAGAGGACTGTGAGACTACAGAACAAGACAAGTACTTTAGCCAGGCAGCCTGCCTGGCTGCCAGCCACTACTGACTTTAGTTGTTGTCACAGTAGAGTGTCCACTGCAGGTCTCAGGTTTGTTCTCCTCACTGCTGAATATATGGTCTTAAGAGACGTGCTTAATAAAGGAACTATGCATAATATTAGCCTCCGTGCCTTTAATAAAATCATGATTTTCTATACATTAAAACTGTGGAAAATCTGCATTAAGTTGGAACAAAATGCGTTCCGTGAGTATTTACAGGCATTTTAATTCAGGAAATACCGAATAGCTGGACGGAATTGCATGTATTTATTGGCAGCGAGGTAGGTGCTCTTCGCGCACTTTGAAAAGTACAGAGGCTGCCGGCGTCGCTTGTATGGAAATACAGCTGCATGTTAATTTCAAGTAAGTGTGTGTCTAGGGTTTTATAAGGCACTCTGATCCCTTTAGGGTCTTGTGACAGTGCGCGCTATAGAAAGTGGCAAAGATAAATAAACGTGTAACGTGGAGACAACCTCAGAATTCTAAACTTAAACACCATGAGGCCTGCAGCACTAGATAGCCCGAGGCCTGCCGAGCAGTGAAAGCCTAAATCTGGTGCTAACAGCCAGACAGGGGTCTTGTGCATGCAGTGTCAGAGCAATGGGGTCTGATACCAAATCAGAGACGTGCTGCACACAGAGTTTAAGGCTTGGGCGCACTGTATGCAGACTGAAGCTTGCTACACACAGATATCCAGCTGCATGTAGGCCGAGACTCAGAGATGAGGCCTGAGGCATCCTATCTAAGGCCTGCTGCACCCAGCTACACAATGCACACAGACGCAAGCCTCCTGCATGCATACAGCATCGTGCACAGCTACACTGTGCACACTGATGCAAGCCTCCTGCATGCACACAACATTGCACCCAGCAACACCATGCACACAGACGCAAGCCTCCTGCACGCAAGCAGCATCACACAGCTGCAGACCCTGTGGTGTCCACAGCCACACACAGAACGAACCTGCAGTCTATAATACACAGACAATAAGGCCTGCCACCATAAGGCAGCGCAATAACTGCAGGGCAGTTTGAGGCCTTCTGCACATGGGGCAGAGACCTGATGCCTGCAGTGCTCAGAGTCAGGAAGAGATCAAGGGCACACCAAACTCAGCAGTTACTAGTCTTTCTGCAAAGTTGTGTAACTCATTTAATTTACTTTTAGAGGAGCGCGTGGGTGTAATTTCTGATATTTATGTGTTTCCCTTGCCTTCATTGCTTGATTTTGCTCACGAGAAAGTGTCACTCATAGTCATTGAATGTCACTCATAATTACACTGCAATTATGAAAATGTCACACATAACAATCTAAAACCTTGGCAGCTATGATTAATGCGTGGTAATGCATTTCAGTGCGGTGATGCAGACCACCACACTGAAATGCGTTAGTCTAATGCCTGATGCGTGGTGCTTGGCAGGGCTGTGGCAGTTGAGTGTCATTCTTTAATCCACTGAAACCATGAAAATATCACACATAAGGTATCTGAAAACTTAGCAGCTATGTGCTGTGTCGAAATGTTGGCATGTATGCTCATAAACACAGGACAATGAAATGTCACTCATAAGCAATCTGAAAACTTGGTAGCTATGAACCTGCTGTAAGTTCTTCGCATGGTCCACATATGGCATGTCATCCATATCTTTCAGTGACAGAACAGCATATCGCGCATTCCCACTCCAAAGTAGAATCTGTCTCCCGCCATTCCTTCCTCTTTTATTTTATATTTTTTAGGTCTCACCTAAGCCAGCGCATACGCTCCTCTGGCGAGACATTTAGTGAGTGGGCTTTTAAAAGTCCGACCACAGCTTTGTGTGGCATACAGTGTGTGGTTACGCGCACAGCAGAGGCGGCATCTGGCTTTCCTCTCACTCGCCCAAGCGCGCGCGCCTCGCTTCAATGCCCCTTCCCCTCCCCCACCACAGAGTGCGTCTCGCAGCTTGTTTATTTCTTCTTAGCGCGCGCACACACAACTCCCGGGCTTGTCTACACTTTCAGCGTGTACATTATTGTGGCTGCACCACCCTCCTCGTCCCTCACCCCTCCCTGCACGTTACTTTAGCACTGCCTCGGACCGTCGCATGCACGTGATTTTACTTTCTGCGTGTTCATTGTTGTGACCACACCCCTACTACTTACTCAGTATTTCCCTTTCCAGCTACATCAACTATTTGGATAAGAACAACCCAGACCGGCCTCTACGCGTCATCAAGGTACTGGCATTGATTTGCAGACTTGAAGTATTTTTAACTTTTCATTTTAAATGGCCATGTACGAACATTCGAATCTTGTAAACAAACCCTCTGTCTCCCTGTGGTTCCTTTCTTATAGGTCAGGTGTTTCACTGCCTAGTTCCTGTGATCTCTTTGTCGCTCCTCGAAAAGTTCTTCATTTTCTTTTTGCTTCTGTTTTCTTTAATCACTGTGCCTCCCTCCCTGTGCCCATTTCCCCCTCTCTAAACCCCTAGCCCAGCCTCTGCAGGCCCTGGGTCTCTCCTTGAACAGAGCCTGTATCTGTCCCTCTTCAAGGCCTCTCTAGTACCTCTGACCAACTTTCCCCCCTCCAGCTTCCCTACATCTCCCTCTCCAGCCACAGATCTGTAGGCCCGTTGTCTCTCCAAGTGTGGCCCCTGTCTTTCTCTGCTAGCTCCTCTGCCTCTCTCTAGCCTCCATCGCCATTGCAATGCAGACCCCCTCTGTCGCATCCTGTAGTTCCTCGGTCTTCCTCTTTGTTGCGTCTGTGAAACCTCTGCCTTGTCCCTCTCTGCATTGCTCCCAGCTTGAATCTCTTGGAGTTCGAGCTTTGATTTTTAGGTCTCGCTGAGCCAGCGCATGCGCATGCGCTGCCCTGCGAGACATTTAGTTAGTGGATTTTCAAAGTGCTACCAGAGGCTTTTCCTGGCCTCAAGCTTGTGTTCACGAGCGCGTGCACGCGCGCATCCGCCATGTGGGTTTCTGTCAAGGCTCATTAAGCCTTGCGTGCCTCTCTCCACCTTGCTTGTTTGCCACGCAGCCCTCACTACCCCCTCCCACGCAGCCCTCCTCCTCTGTAGCAACCCCCTTCCCTGCCTAGCCTTTCCTCACGACCAATGCATAAACACACAAACCGGCCCCCCTCCAGCACACACACACAACCCGCCCCCCCCCGGCCACTCACTGCCTATCAGCCTCCTCTCAGACAGGTAGCGCGATCGCGATCAATTTCACTTTCACAGCCGCGTTCGCTGTGAAAGTGGTCGCGTTTCACAGAGTCTGCTGACCTTCCAGCCAATTCGGGCGGCCGTGCAGATTGCTGGGGGCATTTGGTGCCGATGCAGCCCTGAGTAGCTCCTGGCCGGTGCAGGCCCAGTTTTACTGCTGGCTGAATGGCACATCAACACCCAGCAGCACTCACGGACAGCAGAACGGCACACGCCATATCGCCCCCTTCTCTTACCAGCACCACGTAGCCCAGAGCAAGCAAGTGAGTGACGATGGGGGCACTGATGTTTCCACGGTGGCACGGCTGCCCCAGAGTTTCTTCATTTTCAGGCTCCTCAAGCCGAAGGTCTCCACTCTGGGACTCCTCCCAACCCAATCGCGCTACGCCTTATCAACAGTACTTTGGGCCACACCGGGGGTGTGCTACGGACTAACGGGCAGCATACTTTCAATCCGCTCCCACTCACCACGCTGGTGGGCCCTTAGCCTACTTCACTATCGCGCCATCATTTTACCTACCCACGTGGGCACTTCATGTACGGGGGAGGCCTCTCGCCTCTTGCAGGAGGGTCAGCAGAGGCTGCAGGGCCTTAACTTGCGGGCACCATCAGTCACGCTTCTCCCCCACCGCACTCTCCTTTCTTTAACCTTCCTAGCCACAACGCATCGATATCTTGCGATCCCTTCTTCCCCGCTTGTAGGCTTCACCAGGGGGCGCGCAATTCCCTCATGCCGAGCTTTCACTCCTGCAGTGCTTATCCCACACTCAACCAGGCATTGTACTGTGTTTTTGCCCACGCAGTCACTTTAGGTACATGTGTGTCACGCTTCATGCTGTGTGAGTTTCTTTTGTCTGCTGCTGCACTCCACCCCCTCACCCCTTTCAAACACCGTCCCGGCTTCGCTCAGTTGGACCCATGGGCTCACCTTATGCCCTAAAATCTGCATGTTATGCCCCATTTTGCAGGGTTAAACTTGTAATAGGCAATAATTATTGCAGACCATATATTCTGATCTCTGGAGTAACAGATTTTTTGTGCTGCGATAGACCCCTTCCCTCCGCGGCCCTCGCAATCCGGGTCCAAGTGCATGTGTGACAAAGGAAAGGGCTTCTCTCCCCAGCACCTTACTGTATCCCATATGGTAGGTGCCCTCTCCCATCAACAGTTTAACATCAAAGGTAAAAGTAGGCGGCACCTCCAAAAAATTATTTCAAAATACAATTGGTTTTGAATCCAAATACATAAATGTATTTAAACCAAAGAGTTAATTTCATTCACAATATACAAAACTTAGTTAGATAATAATTTGATTGAATTATTTTAAAGAGTTCAGTTGATTATTCGTTGTGCAGTTCTTCCAATAATAATATAGCCAACACGTGTTGTTGCAAAACTTTGTTATTATATTGTGAATTAAATGAATTCTTTGATTTAAATAAATAAGTATTTTAGACTCGAAGCAGTTGTGTTTTGAAAGATTTTTTGGGGGTGCCTTGTACATTTACCTTTGATGTCCAAGTGCATGTGTGCTGCTAACCCTATTACACTGTTGGTGGGAGATTCTGAGAGCTCTTGTCTGTATTCATTTTCAGTATATTCTTTCGCTCGTATTGATTGAGGTTTCTTTCGGTGGTCATGTGTTCTAATTCAACGGGTGTTCCTCTCCCCTTGAGTAATAAATTGTAGCTGTGGGCTATCATGGCTGTGCTAGTTAATGTAAGTATACAGTGATGTGAGAGGCCTGTTGTACCCCTGGTTTGTTGCTGGGTGCTGAGTGTGCATTGTGTCTTCATGTTTTTGAGGGGATTGTTAGTCATGAGTGGTGTTGATGTGCAAATGAGGTGCTTTAGTGTCTGGCATTGAGATGCATCACCTGTAATCCCCAAGGACTGTTCAAGAGATGCTCCTCCTTGCCCCCTGAATGACTCAGTTGTAGGCGTCAAAAGTGCAGGAGTGCTTTGTAAGCTTCTCCTTAGCACCTGGCATACTATGCAGCACCGTAGTGCATTGGGTGGTACCCTCATAGCTGCCACGTTTCTCAGGTCCATGCGCAATGTGCTGCACCAGGAATTCTGGGACTTGTAGTTCTGTTATATAATGGAATAAACAATACTACAAGTCCCAGAATTCAAAGCCAAAAGGCAGCACTCATGCATATTGGATGGAACCATGACTTGTTGAGTGCCACCCCTTGCTCATTTAACAGGCCCTATGGGATCTTTGAGTGCCACCCCTTGCTCATTTAACAGGCCCTATGGGATATTTCTGTGGCACCCCTGGCAAGTTTTGCAGCACCTTAGTGCTATGGTCAACGTGGTGATGAGCACAACTTTGGGGTATTAAGCCACACCCTGGCACAACGCGGCAGCAATAGTTTTATTTTAGGTATTTGCGACAGATCAGACATTGCACCTAGAAGCAGCCAAGAACTTTAAAGCATACATTTTTATTGCAGCAGGAACGGCATCTCAGACATGAGGTCTTGTACCAACAACAGCACCACAATAGATTGTATAAAACAGGATGTGGTGTGAGGGACATTTGGAAGCAGTCAGTGCTACCTAGTGCTGCGACAATTCCGTGTTATGTTAGTTTTTTACGAGGCATAGTTGTACAGTTTTCTTTATTTTGTTTTACTTTTTATGAAATTCCAGACATTAGTCCAACTTGAGGCACAGGAAGATACAGTGAGCTGCCCACAAATACGTAGCTGTTGGTTCAGTGGAAGAAGGCAGGATTTGAACCTTCCAGTCAAGGTTCAAGTTAGTCCTGGGCGGAGTTTGCTGAGTCGTACTATGCAGAGCTCTGCGAAGTGTCGACAAACTGCCTCGATTCGCAGAGTTCTGCGAGCAGCAGAGTGTGCTACGTTGCGCTATTTGCGCTGATTTTTAGCACCAGGAGTTTCTCCTGCGTTGTAAAACAGCATGAACAGCATCATGTGGAGCATCAGAGGGTACTGCTTCTATCTGAATCTTGAGTAGATTTTCTACACGAACTACAGCTTCCTCAACACGAGCGCAGCTTTCTCTACGCGAGCGGTAGCAACCTGCCGCGACCGCCCGTGTTTAGAAATCTCTCCGGGAGGTGGTCTAGCATGCAATTTCTCTCTCTTTTGCGTGAGAAAAAACGGCAAAACTCCGCTTGCGGAACAGAATTGTTTGCCCACCCCTAGTTCAAGTGCAGAATGTTACGGAAATTTCTCCGAGTGGGTGTTCACTTGCTTTGTTTATTCACTACAATATAGCACAGATCAGAGGTGTGTGGTTGAGATGCAGGGGCTAATTTGGTCTGAGGTTGCAACAGACTAAGATAAGAGCAAGAGAAAGACCAAGCATTGGCATAGCCAATAGGTCTCGCCTTTGGGGCATTATAAGTATTTAGCTATGCAACAGTTAATGTTGTTGCAGTAAGGATATTGTGCTGCATAACTAATACTTATAAGGTCCCAAAGGTGAGACCTATTGGCTATGCCAATGCTTGTGATTTGTAGACTTGAAGTATTTTTTACTTTTCATATTACATGGCCATGTACGAACATCTTGATCTTGTAAACAAACCCTCTGTCTCCCTGTGGTTCCTTTCTTATAGGTCGCATACGTTCTCACCCTGTACCCTCTCTAATCCACGCACACCCCCGCTCCACCTGAGTTCCCTCACCTGTGCCATATGCCCCCTCACCAGCATATCTTGTCTACTACACCCATATTCCTGCTCCACCCGAACAACCCCCTCCACCCGTACCTTTCCGCTCCTCAACCTGTGCCCTAGCCTCTACTCTGCCTCTCCTACTAATTCACCTGTTCCTGCCCACCGGCACTCTCCTCTACTCCTGCACACTCCAGCCCTACAACCGCACAGCACAGCTCTCTACCGGTGCACATCCATACCCCCTCTCTTTATCTACATCACTCTGCCCCACGTACACACACCCTCTCCTGTGCTCTCCCTCCGGTCACATTTTCTTCACGTCATTACCTTTCTCCCCGGCGAGGACCCCCCCCCACACGCGTACCTCCCTGCCTCTCTGTCACCGCCCCCTGTCACCGTCTCCACATCGCTGGCTCCCTATCGCTTAACTTACACTTATCTCGCCCTTTGTCCTGCCGTCTGTACATCCGTCCACCCAACCAACCATACGGCCACAGCTATCCATCCATCCGTCCAACTGCCTGCCCGGCCGTCTGACAGGCTTTTCTGAATGGGAAAGTGTAACTCTTGTGTTTTAATTCCTATCATTAGAATAAGAATTTAATGTAAATTACTTGAACTGACAGTAGGGCTTTCAGTTGGACGGCTTCTGTAGGTGCTGAGAACCGGCAGTTCTTAAAACCAGGTGCTGAGACGTTTCCGGATGGAGCCCCCCATTTTTAGATCTCGGCTTGAAGGCTGCGCTTGCGCAGTCTCGATCCGAGATTTAATGACTTGGAGAAGAGGGGCTTGAACCCGCCCCTCTTCTCCCCTGTTCTCCATTGGCTGGCCTCTTGAATGCTGGCCAGCCATTGGAGAAGAGGTCCGTCACTCCGAACAGGCCCCGTCCTTTTCGGATTCGGGGGCGTGTTTTTTTCAAGAAGTCTAATTATCTCCTCCAGCCAATGGCAAGAGGAGAGTAAAGGAAAACACGCCCCGAATTCGAAACCGCCACTGTGTTTCTCAGAGGCATTTCTGCTTCGCCTCGGAGAAAGGCGGTGGTGTTTATGGCATCATCCCCTGCTCCTCGGTCTAAACACGGTCCCTCCAGGGGCCCTTCAGATGCCCTTGTTAATGCTTGTACACAGCAAAACAAAACAAAATTAAATAACTGATAATAGGTTCCTGTCGGCCCGGGTAACGCATTTCTCCGCCCACCTCTTGCGCCACGTTCTCCGTGTTCTCATGAACTCCCTTCCTTCGGTTTCCCTTGCGCGCTGGACACAGTTAAGCTGTGCGCAGGGACTAGAGGCGCAGATGTTCGTCCGCAGCGCGCTCCCTTACAGACCTGCAATGCTGGGCTCCCAGCAGCTGTGCGGCCATTTGCCGTCCAAAGTGGCGGTGTAAGGCAGGAGCCAAGCATGAATATTCATGAAGCGGAGGAGGCCGCATGTGCGTGTCTCTGCGCGCAAGGACTGGGGGTGTTGGTGCTGGAGCAGAGTTTTCTGTTGAAAATTTATAGAGTTTTAAGCTCCAGTTTTGTCTATAAGTTATGATTAAAATTACTAATTTGTAATCACTAAATAATAGTTTGTTTTGTTAAAAGTCTATATTAATCAACATTACTAATGAGAGAAACTACACGTGGGATGCGTATATGTTGCTTAATAATAATGTGCAACTTACTTAAATGAGTATCGTAAAAGTGCTATTTGTTTTGAGTTTACGCTTTTTAAAATAACGTGTGCTAATGCTTCTTTGCGTTGCAGACGGCTAGGTAATTACATACACATAAGGGTATTAGTGGGAATTAACACTGTTTAATCATTATGATGTGGTAACGTTGTTTTGTGTTTCTTTTAATTAACCCCTTCCATGCGGGGCGGATTCCCCCGCTGTGCTGAGCGCTGCTTGCGCGGGCGTGGTCATGACGGAACGGTTCCGTCATGAGCACAGCTCAACCGACGCTCATGACGGAACCGTTCCGTCATGAGCGTCGAAGGGGTTAAGATGGTCCGTTTTGGCCTAAACAAAGATGGCTGCTATTTACAGCCTGCACTCGAGTGATTGAATTTTGACGAGAGGCCTTGCTGAACATGGTTGAAAGTCACCTGACCACAGCCTCTGCCTGAATTAAAAGTTTCCGTGAGGACAGCAGCTCTGGGCATGAGTCCAATTGTCCTTGGAGAAGGATTAAGCCACAATGAACAATGATAGATCTGCGGTGGCTCTGCTATGGTACCGAGGAAGAGCAATCATAAAAGTATCACTTGCAAACTCGAGTTTCCTTCTTCCGTGTTTTTATTTTTGTGATTTTTCCTGAGCGGAGGTTTTCTAAATGTTGCAACATCCTTTCCTGCTCGCTCTGCTCAGCGGCTCAACGGATATTCAAAGTTTGTTTGTAACTTTTATTTCGTCATTTTTGCTATAAATATGCTAGACTAGAGAGGGTCCGTGTTCATTGCGTTCATTGCATTCATCGTGTTCTTTGCGGTCATTGCGTTTTGGACTTCCTCCTGAACCTATACTGAGGACGGCAGCTCAAGAGACTTTACTGAGAGACCTGTCCTGACCCATTTAGCTAGAATAGGTAACTATGAGAATGATGATTTTGCTATTGATTGACTTTCATTTGAACTAATTTAGATAAACAAATCATTTGTTTGAATTCCAGTGTCGGGTGGTTATTTCTTTGTTATTTATTGAGTTACAGATGTATTTCCTATGTTTAAAATCATGACTCAGGACAATGTCTTTATGGTCGTATTGACCTCGTTTTAGATGCAGATTGGTTTAGGTTTCTCTCCTGTATTCAGTGTGGATAGAGTAATAGTGTGAATTTCAGTGTGATGGGCCCTAGCGTATGATGAGTGTATGTGCGTATGACTGTAGGTTTACTTTGTTCGTGGAAGTAGGGAGAATTTATATGCGCCGATCTGCAGCAGTTTCCTGGTAGCAGTATGATGGTTAAGATTATTGTCTTGACCTGATAGATTGCTTGTACATAGGTTTTTTTTGATTTATTGATTTATTGATGTTGGTATATGTACTAATACTATATGTTAAAGTAGTCGTGTTGAGTTTTATGTAGTGCTTCTGGAACTTGGGAGCTGGTAACGGTTCCGTAGTAGGGCAGAGGGGAGTGCTGCTCTCGGGAAAAACGGGATTGTTGGAATTACCTGTATGTATGCAGGAAAAACGTGTGACAAATGAAGTTACGCGTCACATTGTCTGGGTTCGGAATCAGTGACATCGTCGTGTGTTACTATTAGAGATATATTTTCGGTATAAAAGGAGTGTGTATGGTAGCGAAGGTTATCTGTGAAACTCTGGTCTTAAGTCCCAGGGATCCGTAAGGTTCACCGTTAAAGCTTATCGCGGGGGAAGTAATAGGTATTCTCTGAGCTTGTCTGAAGGACTGGGCAGAGGTAAGCGCTGCTTGGTTAACGTGTGTGTTATAATTCTGTAGTGGGACAGACTGTTCGCTGTTCTCTGGAAAGGCAGGATTCTGTGTGCATGTGCTACATTTCCTGGTGTGAAAGTGTGTGAATGTATGAGCATTTAGTTGATTATAAGACTCTTTGGAGCAGTCCTAGAGGAAACAGTTAATGGATGCATGTTAGAAGGGCAGAGTAGAGGGATGTGCTACTGTGTCAATGAGAGTAATTATTCCGTGGTGGAGCAGAGGTAAGCGCTGTTCTAGAGAAAAGCGGGATTCTTGTGAGAAAGATTTTCTTTATTATTTTGTGGTTAGCGAAGCAGACAATGGAGATGTTTATATGTTGTAACTAATAGATTTTGTGGAATCTGAAACGAAGTCTACTGAGAAGGCTTTGTAAAGGAGGGGTAGACGAGTGACAGGAGACAGAGCAGAAGCGACTGCAGCGACTGCTGACGTCATACAGACCGCGCTGTGGATCAGAACAGTGCTCGCGCTGGGATTGGTGCGTTAGTGTGAGCCGCGCAGGGATTGGAAGGAGTACAGGGTGACGTAGACGCTTCAGGATTGGTGCGTTATAGTGAGTCGCGCTGTTATTGGACAAAGAGATTGTACAGTTGCGGAAGGGACTAGAGAATATTGGTAAACGCTAAAATGTATTACCAACCGGAGGAAAAGAAAAAGAAATCCTTGTTCGGTAAAATAAAAAGGTGGTTCGACAAGGATAAAAACATAATAACTAGGGAAGGTGAATTACTACCTCCGACGAGAACTCCTGCATCCTTCATGGTTGCGAAATATGGATATCATACCTGTATATGGTTAGATAACTGGGCTAAGTACACTAAGAAGGATGGTGTTTTAGCGTTTCCGGAACATGGTTCATTTAATCTGGCCGTGTTGAGAAATTTACGGGAAAAGATGATGTGTCTAGAGCCTAGACCAAGGCTGACACAGTTCGAGGCGTTGGTGGAATGGGAAGATGAGGTGCATGAGCGAGAAAAGCAGAGGAGTGGAGGCAATTATAGGTACTTTTTTGGGAGGAAATATGATTGTGAAACTCATCATGATCGAATGAGGAGATGGCGAGATGCTAGTATGTCAGAGGGATTATATCCTATGAGAACAGTTGAGGAAGCAGAAGGGAGGAAGGGTACAGAAAAGGTGCCTGATACAGAAGTGAGAAGGTATGGGGCTAATGATTATGAGGATGAGGTCTTGGATGACATGATTTACAAGAGACCACCTCCATATAGACCAGAACCAGAAGAGAGCACGCCAGTTGCTACTCCAATAAGAGATACTTTGCGAATTGTGAAAACTGAAGTTGTGACACCTGATTTGAAAAGTGGTAGCTCTTTCATGGAAAGGGAGAGAGAGCGGGAGAGAGGAAATCGAGTCAGTGACGAGAAAACAAGAGAATTAGCCAGAACCACATCTGAGCTGACTGAGAAAATAAGAGAGCTGACGAAAAATCTTGAAGCTGTTACAGTGCCTGTAACGATAGGTCCGGTTGTGCCTATTTTTGATAAACAAAGAATGGGAGAAAATGGTTTGAGAGTTCCCTATGTTGGAAATGGTTTGGTTGGTACTTGCACTTTGGAGGAATCAAGAATGAGAATGGGAGGAAATAATTTGAGACAGTCGAGACATGACACATGTAGTGGAGGATTAGATGTGCAGCCTAATTCAGGATTGAATACTGGTTGTTTGGGAGGAACGATTTTGGAACCACAGAGGATGGCAGAACAAGTGGGTGCAGTGAAAAAATCTACAGAAATAACAGCTGAGGATTTGAATGATTGGTTGAAGGTTCTTCAAAAGAAGGATAAAGATTCACAGGCAATTGATGTAGCCAGGTTGCGCATAGAATTGGAGGAGCTTATTGCAGGAACAATTCATACAGATATACTGAAAACCCATCATGATGGAGAGTTGTTATTTATGTGCAAAAGTATCACCTGGAGGGCTAACAGTACACATGATAGGTTAAGAGCAATAGCGAGTGAACAAGGAGTTGACATGGATAAGGTAAAAGCTTTGCAGAAGTCCTACAGGATGGATTTCACGGATAAAGATATTGAAAATCTAAATGGTGCTGGCAGAACAGGACAGATTAAGGAAATGATTGCTTTATTGCGAAAATGGGGTGATGTGGAAAAGTGGAAGGATAGGTGGTACAAGAAAAGGGAAGATTCAGTGGATAGGACTTATTCAGCTTTTCCTGTGAGAGAAAAAGAGAAAACAGTGGATGCTTATCCTATGAGAGAGATTCCTGGAGGAGGATACGTACATGTCCCATGGACTAGACAGGATATTTTATCATTTACGAATGATTTCCCTCGACTGAGAGAAAAGCCCGTCGAGTGGTATAGGCAGGTAGACAGGTTTGTGAAATTGTCAAAAGTGTTGTGGATTGACCTGAATAGTCTGTTCGATATAATTGTTCCAGCAGACTTGTGGGCAGAATGTAAAATAGTTGTAGATTGGCCTGCAAAGGAATATCCAAGAGATCCGAAAACAGGAGCACCAGATCCAGAGGTAATGAAGAAATACGATCAGGTTATTGTGTTCCTGAAAAATAAAGTACCCCCGAAAGAGACAGACTGGGTTAAGATAGATCGAACACATCAGGAAGCGAAAGAATCAGTTCATGCTTTATACGAAAGGCTGATCCTGGCTTTTAAACAGTTCAGTGGAGATGAACACCTGGGTGACAAGGATTTGAGTCATTTTGTATACAGATTTGTATATGGCCTGAGTCCTGAAATCAGTGAGAGAATACGTGAACACACAGTTGATTGGCAGAGTAAAAAGATTGATGAATTCTTGAGACATGCAAAGTACTTCAGTGATGAGATTGAGGCAAAACAGAGAAAGCTGAAAGAAAAGGCAATGTGGGCACAGGTGAAAGTTGCTGAAAGACAAGAAGCACAGTTGGTGGAGCAGGCAAATAATCCAGGGAATAGACCCAGATATGCAGGAAAAGGAAAGGGGAATTTAGAGGAGGCAAAGAAGAAGTTCCCTTGTCACAACTGTGGACAATTGGGGCATTGGAGATCCGAGTGTACCAATCCACCATTAGTGAGTAATGAAAATAAACCCTTAAATCAACAGGTGCAGAACGAGGGATGTAATCATCAGCAGCAACAACAGAAGGTTGTCAGACAGCAGAGTCAAGAGCCAAAACCGCCCTTGCCGCAGAATAGAGGGTCCCAAAAGTATAACCAGGACTCGGGATTCTACAATGATGAGCAGGTAAACAAACCGAGACGTTCAAACCCGGTACAGCAGTACTGGTTAAAGAATGAGGTGAGTGAGTCTGAAGGGGACTATTGACGGTGCTGAAGAGAGGAAGAAGAGTGCATACTTGGTGCAACTCTAGAAATAGACCAGGCAGGACCATTTGTAGATGGGAAAATAAATGGGGAGAGTGTTACTTTTTTGGTAGACACAGGAGCGACGAGATCAACTGTCAGGTCAGCAGATATTAGAAATCTTCCTCTCTCGGACAAAGCAATCCAAGTAGTTGGTGTGGCTAATACACAGATTAAGACTCGTATTAACGAACCAGTACGGGTAAGAATAGGGAAATTTTCAGATATGCACAGATTTGTAGTCTGTGACACTAGTCCAGTGAACTTGTTAGGTAGGGACCTATTGTGCAAGATGAACTGTACAATTTTCTGTACTCCGGATGGAATAGCTTTTGAGACACCAGATGAAGATGTTTTGTACCGAATGACTCTAGATAATAGAGAGAGTGAGATTGTTGGTACATATGCAGTGTTTAATCCAGATGATTTGCCTCAGGAGTTGAGACACACAGTGAAAACAGCAGTTTGGGATTTTACTGGAGAAGATGTGGGATTGATGAATAATGTAGATCCGGTGAAGATTTCAGTGAAAGAGGGGATTGTTTATCCTAATATTCCACAATACAGATTGACACCAGAGATAATTGAGGGAATAACTCCTATAATTGACAAGATGTTTCAACAGGGTGTTTTGAGAGAGTTATTGAGTAGCCCGTGTAATTCACCGATAATGGGGCTAAAGAAACCTAATGGAAAATTCAGGATTGTACAAGATTTGAGAAAAGTTAACAAAATTGTGGTGGCATGTTGTCCCATTGTACCAAATCCGTCAGTGATTTTGTATCAGATTCCTCATGATGCTGAGTGGTACACGGTGATTGATTTGTGTCATGCTTTCTTTTCAATTCCATTGCATCATGACAGCCAGCCGATTTTTGCATTTCGGTTTGGCCAGCGTATTTTAGCATGGTGTCGCATCCCACAGGGGTATACAGAGAGTCCTTCGATATTCAATCAGTTATTGAAGAAGTCTTTGGAGAGTTTGATCATGCCTGAAAGCTCAGTACTAGTGCAGTACATCGATGACCTACTTGTGGCATCGAAAACACGTGAAGCTTGTGAAGTAGATACCATAGCTTTACTGAATCATCTGGCAGATGGAGGATTAAAGGTATCTCCAGCCAAATTGCAATTTTGCAAGAAAGAGGTGCATTATCTTGGACACAATATTGAGAAAGGTCTGAGAAAAGTGACCGATGACAGGATCAAAATTATCAGAGGAATGAGAGCCCCGATGACCCAGAGAGAAGTGAGGATGTTTCTGGGGATGGTGGGTTATTGTCGTCAGTGGATAAGTAATTTCTCCCTGATAGCAAAGCCACTGATTAAATTGACCAAAAGTGAAGTGAGAGACCCATTGGAACTGGATGGAGAACAAATGGCGGCATTTGAGGAGTTGAAGAGCAGAATGTGTGAAGCCCCTGCTTTGGGAATGCCAGACTATGAGAAAGAGTTTGAGTTGTACTGCAGTGAGAGAAATGGTTGTGCACTTTCAGTGTTAATTCAGAAGCATGGACAACTGAGAAGGCCAATTGCGTACTTTTCATCGACACTTGACCCCGTAGCTGTGGGTTTGCCAGGTTGTCTGAAAGCAGTAGCTGCTACATGCAGAAGCTTGGAACAGAGTGAGGGTATAATAATGGGATATCCTGTACGGGTGTTCGTACCTCATGATGTGGCAATTCTTTTGACAAGAAGCAGGACTCAGTACATGTCACATAGTCGATTGACTAAATATGAGAAAATCATTCTGGGAGCATCAAATGTGACTCTTGAGAGATGTGTGAATGTGAATCCAGCAACGTTGTTACCAGATGCTGATAATGTGAATGTTGGAGATGATGTTGATCATGATTGTTTGGATGTGCTTGACTACTGCACAAAACCAAGACCAGACATAAGAGATTTGCCATTACCTGAGAGTGACCATGTGCTGTTTGTGGATGGATCATGTCTAAGGACTGATGATGGTGTGCTGAGTGCAGCATATGCAGTGTGCAAGGTTTCAGAAGTTATGGAAGCTTCGCCTTTGAAAGGAGTAAGATCTGCTCAAGTGGCTGAATTGGTGGCATTGACGAAAGCTTGCAAGATTGGGAAGAATCTGAGAGTGACTGTGATGACTGATAGTCAGTATGGATTTGGAGTTGTTCATGACTTTGGCCAGCTTTGGCTACAGAGAGGTTTCTTGACGTCGAGTGGGACTCCAATAAAGAATGCTGATGTGATTGGAAAGTTGCTTGAGGCGATACAGCTGCCTAAAGAGCTAGCAGTTGTAAAGTGTGCTGCTCATGGACAAGGAGATGATTTTGTTACTCTTGGTAATCGTTTTGCCAATGACATAGCACAGTATTGTGCAAAGAACAATCATTCGATTAATAGGGCACGAGAAAGGGAGATGTCTTTTTGTTCTGTGATGTTTACTAATGTCCTAGAAACGTGGGATGAAGTGAAACAGTTGCAGGATGAGGCAGGAGATGAGGAAATGAGAGATTGGATTAAGGCAGGTTGTGCCCCAAGAGAGACAGATCATGTTTGGATCTATAGAGATGGTAGACCAGTCATGCCCAATTCCATGTTGTCGACAATGGCAAGAATGTATCATGGCCAGGGACATCTGGGGAGGGATGCAATGATTAGGTGCCGCTCGTGTGCTGAGACTCTGTGCTGATCGGAGGAGGACTGTCCCCTTGCCGGAATACCTAATCCAGCGGGAAGGCTGGGACTGCGCTGGACGCTGTGGGGGCTTGACTGCCGGGACTGCGAGGACCAGGGTTCCTTGTGCGGACTTCATTGAGCACACCTGGTTGCTCTTCTCGGCCCCGCCTCCCTCCACAACAAAACGACTCGCGGCCCCCGCTTCGCGGGAGCCGCTCGTGTGCTGAGACTCTGTGCTGATCGGAGGAGGACTGTCCCCTTGCCGGAATACCTAATCCAGCGGGAAGGCTGGGACTGCGCTGGACGCTGTGGGGGCTTGACTGCCGGGACTGCGAGGACCAGGGTTCCTTGTGCGGACTTCATTGAGCACACCTGGTTGCTCTTCTCGGCCCCGCCTCCCTCCACAACAAAACGACTCGCGGCCCCCGCTTCGCGGGAGCCGCTCGTGTGCTGAGACTCTGTGCTGATCGGAGGAGGACTGTCCCCTTGCCGGAATACCTAATCCAGCGGGAAGGCTGGGACTGCGCTGGACGCTGTGGGGGCTTGACTGCCGGGACTGCGAGGACCAGGGTTCCTTGTGCGGACTTCATTGAGCACACCTGGTTGCTCTTCTCGGCCCCGCCTCCCTCCACAACAAAACGACTCGCGGCCCCCGCTTCGCGGGAGCCGCTCGTGTGCTGAGACTCTGTGCTGATCGGAGGAGGACTGTCCCCTTGCCGGAATACCTAATCCAGCGAAAAGGCTGGGACTGCGCTGGACGCTGTGGGGGCTTGACTGCCGGGACTGCGAGGACCAGGGTTCCTTGTGCGGACTTCATTGAGCACACCTGGTTGCTCTTCTCGGCCCCGCCTCCCTCCACAACAAAACGACTCACGGCCCCCGCTTTGCGGTAGCCGCTCGTGTGCTGAGACTCTGTGCTGATCGGAGGAGGACTGTCCCCTTGCCGGAATACCTAATCCAGCGGGAAGGCTGGGACTGCGCTGGACGCTGTGGGGGCTTGACTGCCGGGACTGCGAGGACCAGGGTTCCTTGTGCGGACTTCATTGAGCACACCTGGTTGCTCTTCTCGGCCCCGCCTCCTCACGGTAACGTCTATTGCTATATGAACATCCGCCCACACGCGCTAGCGGGACGCGTGCGGGGCGCACCCCGGGGCGAAGCCCGGGCAAAGGGCGGGCCCTCTTAGGCCCTCAGAGGCCGCAAGAGGCCGGGCAGGGCCTATTCCCCAACGCCCCCATTGTGTTGTACTGATCTGTGCTTGTGCGCTGTTGCTATGGCTCAGAGTGTGGCCAATGTTATCGTAGAAAAGTCGGGGGGGTCCTTAACTGGTACAATTGACAGTTATTTTATAAGGGTCCCCACTGAACTAGACAGGGAGTTAATCTTGGAAGAGCGAAGGTTGGAGCGGCGTCGCTCGGTCGAAAGTCTGAGAAATCGGTCTCTTACAGATCTGATGTCTCAGACTCTCCTCCCGAGTGGCGACAGCCATAATGATATCGATGACCTTACACCTTCTGCGAGCGTCCCTTTTTTGTTACGAGACTCTACATGTACTCCTACCCCTCTAACTGACCAGATTGGCAGCCACCACAAGCCTCCTAGCCCTAGTGTATTAACTGCTAATCTAACTAGTCCTATTACCAACAGGAGTAAATCCGTCCGTCACAAGGTGATTAAAACAATCCCGCCTAAGGCTCATGGCCCTCCTCCAGGTAAAAGAAGGCGAAAAGGGGGCGAATACCAAAAATGTAAGACTAGTCATAAAGATTTTGGTAGGCATTCCAAATTGGACATTAGACCACATCAGGCCCCTACTGCTGTTTCAGCTAATTTTCCCAAATCCACTCTTCTAGACAAGGAAGTAAGTACTACTGTACCTGCCGCCCCTTCTGTTGATTTGGGATTGAAAATAGCCCCCCCCCTCTCCTCTATTAGACAGTATAGAACATCTATTTAGGTCCCTTGTTTCTCCAATCATAGAGGAGCTTAAGAGGGTGGAGAAACGTCTCGAAACCATTGAGTGTGCTATTAGGAGCAAGGACGCTGCAATAAGGGATGTTGCGAATATGGTGATGCCCTCTTCACACCTGGGTGTACAATCGAATAGTCAAACCCCCAAAGTTGCATCAGTACCTTTTAATCTAGGAGAACCCCTTCAACAGAGGCCACCTCCTCCTAAGGTGGCAAACAAACCAGCAGTTACATCTGCTAATGAATCGAAGAGAGGAACGGATAACGTATTTGCAAATAAACAGCAGGAGGGGGTGGGGAGCTCCAGATATAAAAGGATGCCATTGAACAAAGGTCCAATGGTTGAACTCCCCCCTGAAGCCGTGCCTTATGTGGTCGTTTTGACTGGGATCCCCTCATTGACAGATAATAAAAGGGAAGGGTTCGTCCAACTAAAAAATAAAATCATGCACTGGCTTAATATTTTTAGACCTATTAAAAGTAATATTAATGGAGAAATAGTGCATGTCAGACGACTCTCATGGCTGGGTGGTAGAAGCAAAGATCTTGAGGGTGATGTAGTTGTAGTGAACTTTAGAGACCCTCGAGTGGTGGACCATATTCTAAATTGGCCCTCGGGCAATGGAATGAATTCCATCATACCCCGTGCACTAACGTACTTCTATCCAAGATCACTGGTCTTCCCTACATCCTATGCAAGAGGCCAAGGACCTATTTATCAGAACTACTTAGCTTCTCTTGATATGGGATGCCCTGCACAGATTCAACATCCAGTATCTGTTGCCGATCCCCTTGGGTGGAATATTGTTCCCCCTAGGCACAATTTAAACATCATAAGGGGAATGGAGCATCTAAGACCATTTACACCGCTGGAGACTGTAAATAGGTTCGATGTGTTAACAGACATGGAAGGGTGCGACTGAAGATTACAGCAGTCGAGGGGTTTGAGGACTCTCCAGGATGGGGGCGTGATCAGTGTGAAGCCACTATGCATTGATCCTCCCAGCAAACAAGTAGCTGGTCTTGTTCCCCCTTTTGAACGAGACACCTCCATTGTTCATGATAATGTTGACGTCAAGAGAGATCATGGTGAACCGCTGGTGATGTCTGTTGAGGGTCCAGCTTCCTTGGAAGCAGAAGTCAACCACGCCAATTCTAATGGTCCTATGCGGGATGCTTGTACTGAACCCTTAGCTTTGAGGGGTGTTATTGAGACACAACCAATTCTTACAGCCCCCCCACCCGTCCATCTTAATTATGAAGAGACTGTTCCAAATATCGATAACCAGTTCAAAGTTCTTAGCTGGAACATTGCGGGTCTTGCTACTAACATTGGCAATCCAGAATGGTGCTCCTTTATTGACCCCTTTGGAATTTGTCTCTTTCAGGAAACCTGGTCAACTGAACCCATCCATCGATTAGGTTATACTACTTATATGCTTCCTGCTGTAAAGGGACATCGCGGGAGGCCTTCGGGGGGCTTGTGTGTTTGGGTAGGCACTCATCTTGGTTTTAATATCAAGAGGGTTGATATAATAAGCTCCGATATACTGTGCATTCTTTTGTTACATAAAAAGATTCCTAAGATTGCACTTATTAATATCTATTCGCGAAGTACTCAAGGAGGTGGTCGTTCTACCACTATAGATTCCCTGTCACAACTTCTGGAATCATTCCATGACGAGGTAGCGTTGATGATTGGTGGGGATTTTAATTGTCACTTTGAGCCTTTGTCCGGAGTGACTTCACTGACAAACGTAGAAGATGAGGCTAGACTTATACCTCCCATTAATATGTATCCAGTTAAAAACTGGACTCCGAAGGCCCTTCAGCTAACTTCCCTTACTTATGCTTTCTCTATGAGAGCATGTAACGGTCGATTTGGCGGTGATACCCCAGGACAACCAACTTATAGGGGAATGGGACATGAATCTGTGATCGACTACGTTTTGGTGAGCCTAGATTTATGGCCCAATATCCTGGACTTTAAAGTAATTAGACGCACAGAGAGTGACCATGACCCCCTGACAGTTGCTTTAAACTTTTATTTACTGAACTCAGGGCTAGATACAGCTATTCCTCCAGCGGGTAATTTAAGAATTATACAAGGGGGGAAGAGGATTCGCTGGCAAACTATAAAACAGTCCGAAACAGCAATAGCCAGCTTGTACTCTGATATTCTCCCCCTACTTGACAGGGTGTTTAAGGGAGAGACTAATAGCAGTGCAGATGATGAAATCTTAGATATGGACAAAATTCATAAAGATCTAGTAGCTATATTGGGCGGTTCCTTTTATACCTCAGGTCCGCCCAATATAAAGATGTCAGGCAAGTCTAATTCTTGGTTTACCAAGAAATGTAGGTTAGCCAAACAGGAACTACTTCAGGCCATTAGAGGAGGTAACCCCCTACTTATCAGGGAAGCCAGGCGAGCTTATAAAAAGCTAATTTCTGCAGCTAAGTCTGAGTGGGAAGAGCAAAGATGGGTCGCAATGAGGCAAGCCCTCGTGGCAAAAGACCCAAGAACATTCTGGAATCTTGTCCACTCTGGAAGCCCTGAGGGCAATACCATGATTGACCCAAATGTCTCCGAGGATGCTTGGGCTTCCCATTTCGAAAAACTATATTCGATTAACACTAGTAGGTGCATCGATCCCCCAGCCATCATAATGTTAAAGGATCCTTCCTGGCTGGCACCCCCCTGGACCCTACCAGAAGTGGACTTGGCTTTGGACCTGCTTCAAGCTAATAAAGCTCCGGGTTTGGATCGTATTCCAGGGGACCTTTACAAAGACGAACCAAAGGTTTGGGCCCCTTATTTCCAAATTCTCTTCAATTCCATCCTACAAGGCTCACCGATCCCATCTACCTGGACGGGTGCGGAAATTATCCCTATTTATAAAAAGGGATCCCCCCTTGATCCAGGTAATTATAGGCCTATAAGCCTAATAGATGTGAGCCAAAAAATTTACTCTAGGCTTCTTCTCCAACGCCTACAGAGTTGGATAGAAGAGAATAATATACTAACCCCACTTCAAGCTGGATTCAGGGCCAAAACGTCCACTATGAACCAACTATTTAGGCTCCAGTTGCTCCATTGGAAACATGTTATACTGGACGGGGGTAGCCTATATATGACCTTTGTGGATTTGAAATCCGCCTTTGATATGGTGGATCGTAACCAGCTATGGCACCTACTGCTGGATATGGGAGTCCCGCCTTATTTATGTCATCAATTGAAGATTCTCCATGACGGTACCTATGCTAGAGTCCGCTACGGAAAAGTTGGAAATCTGACTGGCCCTTTCCCTGTTGCTAAGGGAGTTCGACAGGGCTGTGTACTTGCCCCAACCTTGTTTTCCCTCTTCCTCAATGGCCTTATTGCCGATCTTTTAGATGCCATTGACATTGATGCACCGAAATTGGCCTCCAGAAAATTCCCTGCCCTCATGTTTGCTGACGACACCCTGCTGCTGTCCAAATCCCCAATGGGCATGCAGAGGGTGTTGGACCAGTTCACAAGCTTTTGCAAACAAAGGAATTTGGTGGTCAATATTGGCAAAACAAAGTCTATGGCTTTCAATGTAAAATCCTCTAATTACCCACATCCTAAAATGGAAGGAGTCGCTTTGGATCGGGTTTCTATCTTTGAGTATTTAGGCTTGACCCTAAATGACAAGATGGGTTGGTCCCCACAAATTTCTAAAGCCAACTTAAAACTCAATCAGGCGGTGGGGGGCATCCTTAAAGTTCATAAGAACTGTTGCTCAAAAATTATAAGTGCCCCTCTAGAAATTTACTGTGTCCAATCTAGATCCTCTACACTGTACGGGGCTGAGCTATGGGGTTTTAGTAGCACAAATGATCTGACTATCACTGAAAATAATTTCCTGCGGAAACTATTATCACTTCCAATCAATACTCCGCTCATGCCATTGAGGTTGGATCTTAATATCCGTCCTATTTCTGAGGTCATTGCCATACGTCCGGTGATGTATTGGAAAAGGCTTTGGAGCACACCAGAGTTGGCATGTTACAGAGACGAATTGAAGGTAATCTTGGGTTTACTTGGGGCTGATAAGATTCCCTGGCTCCAGTATGTTAGGCAGTCACTATCCAACATTGGCCTTGCCCATCTCTGGACTAATCCAGAGAATTGTTTAGGCATCTCCAAAAAAAGTCTTGCCCTTACACTCAAAGACTACTTTCTCACTAAAGCTTACCGTCTAGTTAGGCCTTCTAGCCTGACTGATCAGTTCTTGGACGTTAAGTGTAATTACGCCTTTGTACCTGACCTCGACGTTATCCAGCCCACTTTAGCAAAGAAGCTGTTTCTACAGTTCAGATATGGGACCCTTCCTTTATATTCATTTACTGATAAATGGGTGGGTGTCCTTGAGCACAATTGTCCGGGGTGCTCATCTGAACAGGAAACTATGATTCATGTTATGCTTTTTTGCCCAGCATACGCCAGAATTCGGAAGAAATGGATTATTCAGCTTTGCTTGAATCTGGGTATTAGGAGCTACCTTGATTTTTTCAGGGTCCTGCGAAGTGATTTAAATCCACTTGTCGTGGTAACAGTTTCCAGGTTTCTACTTGCAATGTGGCTAATCCGTAGGAAACTGATATGTAACAATACAGATTGATCGATTGCTATAAATTAAATGGGGGGTTTTATTTGTTGATAAAATAGTAAGTCACCTTTATTTCTATTATGGATATTGTACTGATTGAATACATTACTATGAATTGTTTTATTTATGTACTTTTATGATTTTAAACAATCAAAATAAAGGTTTTTTGAATTGAATTGAATTGATTAGGTCATTCAAGCAAACCTGGTACAATGCAAAGTTCAGGTTAATTGCAGAGAGCATCTGTCAGAGATGTTTGATTTGTCAGCAGTTCAATACTGGAAAAAAGACAGTGGTGAGTCTAGGAACAATAGGCAGAGAAGGAGGTCCTTTTACCAGAATGCAAATAGATTTCATTGAAATGCCCCAAGTGAACAAATTGAGGTATGTTCTAGTGGTAGTCTGTTTGTTCTCAAGATGGGTGGAGGCCTATCCGACTAGGAGAAATGATGGAATAACAGTTGCAAAGTTACTGTTAAGAGAATTGATTCCTAGGTACGGGTTCCCAGTGACAATTGAGTCTGATAGAGGTGGACACTTCTACAATGAACTCATGGGTTTAATTTGTGAAGCATTGAGCATACAGCAGAAGCTACATTGTGCATACAGACCAGAGGCTTCTGGCGTCGTTGAACAGATGAACGGCACAATAAAAAACCGAATTGGTAAGATGTGTTTAGCCACTAGAATGAAATGGCCTGATGTCCTGCCGCTAGTGCTGATGACTATTAGGTCTACTCCAGATAGAACCACAGGTTTGAGTCCGCATGAAATCTTAATGGGACGTGCGATGAGACATGCATTTGTGCCTGTCAACAAGTTGATGACAATAACTGATGACATGATTTTGGATTACTGTAAAGGCCTGGCTGACGCAGCTCATTCTGTGTTTCACCAGGTTGGAGAAGACGCTACCACACTTGAGAAGAAGCAAGCTCATGATCTGAGTCCAGGAGACTGGGTGAGGATTAAAGTACACAGAAGAAGAAATTGCTTGGTTCCAAGGTGGGGAAGGCCAAGACAAGTCATTCTGACTACGACGACTGCAGTAAAGTGTGCCGGTGTGAAAAACTGGGTGCATGCGAGTCATACTCTGAGAGTTCCAAATCCAAAGGATGGGACTGGTAAAGAGTATTTTGAAGAGTCAGATTCCAGTGATGATGAAGAAACTGAGCCAGTGAGAAGGAGAAAGAATCCTGAAAGGGCTGAAGGAGAAAGAGAGTCAGGTGATTCTTTCTTTCCAAGAGAGGCTTCAAGAGAAACATTGAGAGTTTCAGAGGAGAGATCAGATTCTGTAAGAGTGCCTGAAGTTCCAACAAGCAGTGGAGAAGAAAGAAGAGAAAAGAGCAATTCCACAGAGACTACACCTGAATCGGATGAGGAGGTTGAAAGTCCACTTGAGATTACACCTGAAGAAGCAGGGTCAGAAGAAGATAGAGAGGGACAGATTGCGGAAGACCCCCGAGGAGGTGTAGGGAACATTCCTGATAAGTTAGGTGAAGGGACAAGTAGACAGCAAGAAGATTGCGTGTTGGAGACCCGAGGAGGGACAGAAATAGGGAAGTCTCAATCAGTGGTGGAAAAGACTGTGGAGCGAAAGAAAATTGTTGGAGAACAAGAGGCAAATGAGACAGAATCAGATGAGAGTGAAAATGAGAAATCAGAGGGTCGAGTTCTGAGAAAGAGAAATTGGATCGGAGAAAGAAATAATAAAGAAGTGAGACCAAAGAGGGTTGTAAGAGGAGATCTTTGGCCTAACAGGATAAAGAGACTGAGGTACAGACTGACACGAGCAAATTCATCGAAGGCTGAACAGGTGAACGAGGTGTCGAGTCAGAATCAAGCAAAAAGTGAAAAACAAAAGGTCACAAAAGAACCGGAAGAGATTAAGAGAATCAGAAAACCTAACCAGAAGTATAGGTCACCGGAATGGACGTACGTGGCACTGTCTGAAGGTGAAGAGGCAGAGAGTCAAGGAAATCCAGAGGGGACCGTACGAGAAGTGGTTGAGGAGAAAACTGTTGGAATCCTGAAAGTTATTCTGACTGACATTGGAGAAGAGTCAGATGCACAGGATGTTGTTGAAGATTTGATACAGTTCGATGTTGCTGAAGAAGAAGTGAAAAGTGATGAAAATCCAAATTGAGTGAACTAAAGCAGTCACTTGGAGAAAAGTGAAAAAAAAAGAAAATCTGAAATTAGCTGTTTGAAATAATCTTGTGTTTTAGTGTTTCAGTAGTGGAGTAAAAGAGGCTAAGTCAAAAGACACTGCCAAAGTAGTAAGATGGCTAACACAGAGAATAATCAAAGTAGATGTGCCTTCTTGAAAAGATGGTGTAGAATGTGCTGCTGCTGTACTGGATTATTAATGCTATTATGGGGTGTACTAGCTTTACTAGTTACTTTTAGAGTTACAATAGACACTTTTGGAATACATACTGAAAATGAGACTAATGTAGAGAAGAGTTCACAGAAAATAGTTCCAACTAGAATTAGTAACATTTACATACATAAAGATAGGTCAATTAATGATTTTTCTAGCAATGTTTTTTCAAAGTTGTTGTACGAATACGTAAAGACAATGGAAGTTAGGGATTGCTACGTTTGTATGCAATTACCTGCATCCGTTTCAGAAGGTGTTACTTATCACCATTTACCAGCTACGTATGGGATTTCATGTAGTGTGTTAAGTAGTGTTTTTTATTTGTTAGGGAAAATAGATTATGAGATGTCTAACAAAGATAATATTTTTGGGCAATTGCCTATGAATAAAAAGCTGAATCCAGCTAAAGAAGCTAATATTTTTGGTGAGATTTTTATTGAGAAAGAAGAATTAACATTAGATTACATTTTTAGAAACAATTTAACTTGCAGTTTGAAAGAAGAGGATAAGGCTTTCCTAGACATGGTAGAGGAAAGGAGAGTGAACATGCATGAAAAGGCAGGGAAATATAAAGTGAGTGAGACAATTTGGGATATTGAGATGGGAAAGGAATTGAAGAATGGAGCTAGTCCGACTTTAGCTTTGGATGAACCACAGAAGGGTAAACTATGCATTACAAGAAAGAAATCCCAATATGATAGTTATTTTGTTGGGACTAGTGAGTGTCATGATACATACTTCATTGCAACAGGATGGGGTTTTAAAGGTGGAGAAGATCCAGTTTTCCCAGGAGTGTATTATGTTTGTGGGAACAAGGCTTATTACAAGTTGCCTGACCATTGGTATGGCACGGAGTTATGTGGGCCTAATCTTTCCAAAGATTTTTCATATAGATAGGATAGAAGATGTAGAACACATTAATTTACTAACACGTTTTAAGAGAGAAACTTGGTCAGAAATAGTAGGTGATATTTTTGGAGCTTTAATTCCAGCAGTGGGATTTTCTTTAAATGCATATGGAATTCGGAAACTGTCAACAGTGGTGGATCGCTTATCGACAAATACCGCTGGAGGGTTTCTTTTAGTAAATACGGAGATGATTGCTGTACGTGCCATGTCTATGCAAAATAGACTTGCCCTTGATATTCTATTAGCCAAGGAGGGTGGAGTTTGTGGAATGCTGAAAGTTCAACATTGTTGCACTTACATTCCTGATGAAAGCAAAGACCTAAAGGTCTATATCAAAATTATTACTGATTTGCATGAGGAATTAGTACCACTGGAAGCTGAAAGTATCTGGACTAAAATAGCTAATAAGATAATTGCTGTTAAGAGTTTTATTGCTAAGATAGGTAGTACCATTATTGGTAAAATATTATTTCCATTGACATGCGTAATTGTTGCTTTATTGATGCTAAGATTGGGGTGTTTGTGTTGTAAAAACAGGGGAGGGAAAAAGAGAATAATTAGAGGAAATACTGGAAAGGAACAAAAAAGGTCAAGGAGAGACCCACAAGAAATAGAATTAGAAGAATTGAGGGAGAGTATTTACTTGGAGTCGAAGAGGGATGATGAGAGGGAGTCTGGTGTTTAATGTTGTGTTATAAAAGACATTTTCAATTTCTCCTAAAATTGGGACTACATTTTTTTTTGGGGGGTTGATTTTTGTGGTGATAAGATATCACCAAAGGGGGGATTGCTGGAGCAGAGTTTTCTGTTGAAAATGTATCGAGTTTTAAGCTCCAGTTTTGTCTATATGTTATGATTAAAATTACTAATTTGTAATCACTAAATAATAGTTTGTTTTGTTAAAAGTCTATATTAATCAACATTACTAATGAGAGAAACTACACGTGGGATGCGTATATGTTGCTTAATAATAATGTGCAACTTACTTAAATGAGTATCGTAAAAGTGCTATTTGTTTTGAGTTTATGCTTTTTAAAATAACGTGTGCTAATGCTTCTTTGCGTTGCAGACGGCTAGGTAATTACATACACATAAGGGTATTAGTGGGAATTAACACTGTTTAATCATTATGATGTGGTAACGTTGTTTTGTGTTTCTTTTAATTAAGATGGTCCGTTTTGGCCTAAACAAAGATGGCTGCTATTTACAGCCTGCACTCGAGTGATTGAATTTTGACGAGAGGCCTTGCTGAACATGGTTGAAAGTCACCTGACCACAGCCTCTGCCTGAATTAAAAGTTTCCGTGAGGACAGCAGCTCTGGGCATGAGTCCAATTGTCCTTGGAGAAGGATTAAGCCACAATGAACAATGATAGATCTGCGGTGGCTCTGCTATGGTACCGAGGAAGAGCAATCATAAAAGTATCACTTGCAAACTCGAGTTTCCTTCTTCCGTGTTTTTATTTTTGTGATTTTTCCTGAGCGGAGGTTTTCTAAATGTTGCAACATCCTTTCCTGCTCGCTCTGCTCAGCGGCTCAACGGATATTCAAAGTTTGTTTGTAACTTTTATTTCGTCATTTTTGCTATAAATATGCTAGACTAGAGAGGGTCCGTGTTCATTGCGTTCATTGCATTCATCGTGTTCTTTGCGGTCATTGCGTTTTGGACTTCCTCCTGAACCTATACTGAGGACGGCCACTCGAGAGACTTTACTGAGAGACCTGTCCTGACCCATTTAGCTAGAATAGGTAACTATGAGAATGATGATTTTGCTATTGATTGACTTTCATTTGAACTAATTTAGATAAACAAATCATTTGTTTGAATTCCAGTGTCGGGTGGTTATTTCTTTGTCATTTATTGAGTTACAGATGTATTTCCTATGTTTAAATTCATGACTCAGGACAATGTCTTTATGGTCGTATTGACCTCGTTTTAGATGCAGATTGGTTTAGGTTTCTCTCCTGTATTCAGTGTGGATAGAGTAATAGTGTGAATTTCAGTGTGATGGGCCCTAGCGTATGATGAGTGTATGTGCGTATGACTGTAGGTTTACTTTGTCCGTGGAAGTAGGGAGAATTTATATGCGCCGATCTGCAGCATTGGCACACAGGAGAGACAGCTGCACCAGCCTCTACAACACACACGCGGAGCGCGGGGGCCGCAGCTGTCGTTGCACGGACGCGAGCTCTCGAGCCGGGGTAGGCAAACAGGCGGAGCGACAGACGGCCGCCATACCGGCCAGCCGGTTGCTTGAACATGCGCACGGCGCTCCAGGAACTACTCTACGTTTTTATAAAAAAAAGAAATACAGTTTACTCTTTTTGAAGAACTACGCTGACTCAGCCATTTTTTTTGCGTTTGAGGTGTCTAAAGGTAATATACACATACAACTTTAAATGTAACCTAATGAATGCAGACAGGACAAGTCGTAAACAGCAATTACCTCTGTTTTCCGACTTGTGCCGTCAAAAGTTCTTTCATGAGCCTACTGGACTACTCTGTGTGACTTCTATGTTCTAGGAGGAAGTAACCCTGTATTCTCCAGTGTTGAAATTTAAGGGTTACAGGCAGGGCTTTAAGTGGGATGAAAGATTGGGCGTGGGGGGGGGGTCTCAAAGGGGCGTTGTCAATGTAAGTAAGGCCGTGGCTTAAAACACGTAAGCTAAACAGCTGTGCTTAGAATAGTGTGCCGCCCAACTTGCATTTTGATGATTTATTGCTAATCTCGTCACAGGTGCTGGAAGGTTTGTGGAAGCCACTGTGTGTGTGGCTCTGTGTATGTGGCTCTGTGTGTGTGGCTCTGTGTGTGTGGCTCTATGCGCGGTGGCTCTGTCTGTGTGTGGGTAACTGTGTGTGTAGGTGGCTCTGTGGGTGGCTCTTTTTGTGTGTGGGTTGCTTTATGTGAGTGGCTCTGTGTGTGTGTGGCTCTGTGTGTGAGTGCAAATGCAAAAGGTCTCGCATTTGAGAGTGATTAAGCTATTGACATTGTAAATAACAATGCCGTTTCTTTAAATGTTTTAAAAACAAAAACAAAAATAATGCCATGAGCAATGCCAATAGCTCTAACTTTACCAATGCCGAGACCATTGCATTGTAAATGCTTGTTACTCTCATCCTCAGTATGAACAAGCATTGGCATATCGAACAAGGTGTTTGCTGGTGTCAACAAAGTACACAATGTGTCCATGAGTGTATGTACACGTAAACAAAGTTCCCATCACCCACGACAAGTGGCTTGCTTCATCATTTGGGAACCGGGGAACTTGACCAAGGAACCATCTTCTACCAGATTGATGTAGATATTGGTTCGATGGATGTCCCAAATGTGTAACTGGATCAAAGGGGCCACAAGCGTAATGATAGTGGGTGATGTATGCAGTGCAAGTGATAAAGAAAAAGTGATTTAAAATTGGTTGTCAAGATACAATTATGTGTTTATTCTAGTGCTACCTTGATACCAAGTTAAAACTAAACAGTGCTATACAGTTCAAACAAATAACTGTGTTCTTAAAGACTGGTCTACATGTTTCAGCTCTTGGATATACTCTATCCCAGCTTTCGTCAGGACCAGAAAGCTACTGCATATTAACGGTGTAGTGAATACAAAAAAACTCAAAGACATACAACCTGGACCATGATCTTGGTACAGGTAAATACCTGTAAAAGCAACAACAGTGGTCAATGCAAACAGAGTGGTGACATGTTACAAAAACCGCATCCACAATGAAATGTCGATTTAAGTTCAGAATTACCAAATAGTGTAATAAATAATTCTACGTCCATCACCGCAAGTGAAACGTTAGAATTGTAACTCACCCGAATTACACTGGGTATGTGCCTCACCCCACCCGGCAACTGCTCAGGTATAGGAGGCACCGCTCTAAGGAAAAAGTACTAGCGTAAAACATTACATAACAAATGCTAGTGAAACATTTAAAACATTAGTACATTGCGCGCAACCCTTAAAAACAGGCAAGGCAGGAGATTCACGGTCGACTGAGCGTCGAAAGACGGTTGTCAGCAATCATGTCTCTGTTATAAACAGACGAAGTGCCCATGCAGTTGGTTAAAGAACTATCATTTCTCTACTCCAAAGTCTACTGCTATACTGCGTTATTTAAAAGCCAGTGACTGATGTGTGTGGTACCGGAGAGTGAACAGTGAAAAATCCACAATACGGCATGTCCTTAGTTAAAGGTTTCCTGTTCGGTATTCTAAGGAAGACCCCAGAACTAAGCCAAGAAATTGACCAGGGACTCAAGGCACCGTTATCATATTAACAAATGTTGATTAATAAGTCAGGATGGATCAGTACACAGGAATCAGAATTTCTGATTACTAAGTTTCCGGTCATGCCGTATTTTTATGTTTTGCCAAAAATACATAAACTGACAAGACCTCCTCCTGGCCGCCCTATCATATCAGGGATCGGGTCTCTTCTAGAACCATTGTCCACGTTTGTTGACTTTTTCCTACGGCCGATGGTCAGAGAAATGCCTACTTTTCTCCAAGACACGAAAGATGTCTTGCGCCTCTTACCAGAGATTGCATTTAACACCGAGACTGACCTTCTGGTCAGCTTTGATGTGGAATCCCTTTATACCTGCATTCCACAAGAAGAGACACTCGAAGCAATCAGGATCCTTCTAGACAATAGAGATCGTGACACCACCACACCCACACACTTCATTATGGAATGCGCCAGACTGGCGATGATGGAAAACTTTTTTCAATTTGAAGAAACGGTGTTCCTTCAAATCTCCGGAACATCTATGGGGAGTATTTTCGCTCCCAGTCTGGCTAATCTCTATGTCCATCTTTTTGAACAGAATTGTGTGCTAACCAGCCAGAATCCCTTTCAGGCACAGATTGCATGCTGGAAGAGATACATAGACGATATCCTAGTGGTATGGCATGGGTCAGTAGCCACTTTGCTAGATTTCCACTCTTGGCTTAATGCTCAAAACAATTTTTTGAGATTCACAGTAACCCATGACAAAGCAAGACTCCCCTTTTTGGATATCATGATCTATCCGACATCAGGAGTGCTGGGAAGTGAACTATACAAAAAACCTCAGACAAAAAACTCATTGCTTAGTTTCCAAAGTCATCATCCCAAGTCCCTACGACACAATCTTCCAGTAGGGCAGTTCCTGCGGATCCGTAGGAACTGTTCAGATTTGGGTAATTTCCAGCATCATGCTGAGGCACTCTCAAGGCAACTGCAAGTCAGGAAATACCCTACACATTTAGTCAAACAAGCCTGGAAACGGGCGTCAAACAATAACAGGGACGCTCTCTTAGAGCCCCCGGTAGTTAAGGCACCACTTACAAGAATGACTTTTGTCACCACCTTTAGTACACTATCAAATAGTGTCCAGAAGTCGGTGCGGAAACACTGGCGCATCCTCAATGTGGGAAACACAGAGATACCACTACCTTTGTTCTCTTTCAAGAGAGGTACGAATCTGCGCGACAATTTGGTACACACAAGACCGAGGGCCAAAGACAAAGGGACAACATCTACCTTATGGGACTTACCACCAGTACAAGGCCACTATCCATGTGGCTCTTGCACAGCCTGCCCACAGACACAGTTAACCAAATCTGTTGATTTAGGGTTAGAGAAACCCTGGATCCTACGACGGCACACCAATTGTAACTCTGATCGGGTAATTTACCAAATCACGTGCCCCTGTTCACTTAGATACATAGGGATGACCACACGTAAGATAAAGGTCCGTATCAGTGAACATAAAAGCACCATCAGGTGTAAAAAACAAGCGACCAGATTAACTAGCCATTTTCTGTCCCACAATCACAGACCAGAAGATCTGCGCTGGGTAATCTTAGAACAACCCTTTATTCCACCTCACGTTACAGATATCCACAAGTTCCTCTTCATGAGGGAACAGAAATGGGTGTTCAAAATGCATAGCGACTGTGTAGGTCTGAATGACCAAATACCATGGACCTCGCTTTAAACTGACGGGTCGTTTATAAGAATTTGCTTAAACACCCGGGTTGAGATCATGAGTTACACTTTTAGAATGCCTATTTGTAATTTGACTACGTGATTTATTTGTGGAACACGATAACATCCACCACATCTAAGTTAGATATAATACACGCTAACCACGTAGCCTTTGCACATAGATCAAAAAGCACAATCATCTATGAGCATATGGCACTAAGTTATCATTGTTTCGGGAAGCAATCTCCTTATAAATCATAATAAACTACAATTCCCGATGCGCATTGCGTCTATGCCACAATGCCGCGCCGTCATCAGCGAGGGACAGCTTGGAGCCGCCGACCGCGCATGTCAGTAGTGACGCGCGGCGACTCTTCAAATGGGATTCCCTACTGCTGTAGTACACCTCCCCTTCTCGCTCATACACCGCGAGAGGTACCGACGGAGAGGTAGGTGGACAGATATAAACTGACTAGGTCTGGTGCAGTACCCGTAACTTTATTAATCAACATTTGTTAATATGATAACGGTGCCTTGAGTCCCTGGTCAATTTCTTGGCTTAGTTCTGGGGTCTTCCTTAGAATACCGAACAGGAAACCTTTAACTAAGGACATGCCGTATTGTGGATTTTTCACTGTTCACTCTCCGGTACCACACACATCAGTCACTGGCTTTTAAATAACGCAGTATAGCAGTAGACTTTGGAGTAGAGAAATGATAGTTCTTTAACCAACTGCATGGGCACTTCGTCTGTTTATAACAGAGACATGATTGCTGACAACCGTCTTTCGACGCTCAGTCGACCATGAATCTCCTGCCTTGCCTGTTTTTAAGGGTTGCGCGCAATGTACTAATGTTTTAAATGTTTCACTAGCATTTGTTATGTAATGTTTTACGCTAGTACTTTTTCCTTAGAGCGGTGCCTCCTATACCTGAGCAGTTGCCGGGTGGGGTGAGGCACATACCCAGTGTAATTCGGGTGAGTTACAATTCTAACGTTTCACTTGCGGTGATGGACGTAGAATTATTTATTACACTATTTGGTAATTCTGAACTTAAATCGACATTTCATTGTGGATGCGGTTTTTGTAACATGTCACCACTCTGTTTGCATTGACCACTGTTGTTGCTTTTACAGGTATTTACCTGTACCAAGATCATGGTCCAGGTTGTATGTCTTTGAGTTTTTTTGTATTCACTACACCGTTAATATGCAGTAGCTTTCTGGTCCTGACGAAAGCTGGGATAGAGTATATCCAAGAGCTGAAACATGTAGACCAGTCTTTAAGAACACAGTTATTTGTTTGAACTGTATAGCACTGCTTAGTTTTAACTTGGTATCAAGGTAGCACTAGAATAAACACATAATTGTATCTTGACAACCAATTTTAAATCACTTTTTCTTTATCACTTGCACTGCATACATCACCCACTATCATTACGCTTGTGGCCCCTTTGATCCAGTTACACATTTGGGACATCCATCGAACCAATATCTACATCAATCTGGTAGAAGATGGTTCCTTGGTCAAGTTCCCCGGTTCCCAAATGATGAAGCAAGCCACTTGTCGTGGGTGATGGGAACTTTGTTTACGTGTACATACACTCATGGACACATTGTGTACTTTGTTGACACCAGCAAACACCTTGTTCGATATTTGTAGAGTGGTTACACTATTGTTGCTAAACATTCTTTGGACTCTCAGTTCTTCTATTGTGTATACATGTGCTGGATTAGGGATTGAGAACTGTTTGAGTCGCTAAACTACATCCCTTGGACCCCCACTCTTTTTTAGAGATAATTTACTATACAAGCATTGGCATAGCCAATCGGTCTCGCCTTTGGGACCTTATAAGTGTTTAGCCATGCAACAGTTGATGCTGGTGCACCAAGGATATTGTGCTGCATAACTAAATACTTATAAGGTCCCAAAAGCGAGACCTATTGGCTATGCCAGTGCTTGTCTTAATTCTGTTTCAATATTTCCTCTAAATCTTCCGAAAAGGTTCAGTAAATAAACGTCCACATTCGGAGCCTCTGTGAATTAGTTTATCAGTAAATGTCTTCGCTCCGACCCTTTGAAGCATGGCACCCGCCACTGCCAGTCCTTTAGTTTATGATAGCATTCTAGTTCCTTGTTGCAACTTTTACCATAAAGATATGCGTCACGTCGCAGAAGACACGCGACTGTCACTGTGCGTAATCTTGTTTTAAAGCTTTCCCTAACGAAGTAAACATAAAACATGAAGATACTGTAAAGAGTTTGATCAGTGTAAAGTGATATCTAATTTTCGCTGTGCAGTATGCAAACTAATGACTGGTTAGATTTAGCATTTTTCAGCCAAATAAAGCATAACTAGTAAAGACGAAAATAGTTTACAAAACCGTTAATCAATTTAAAGTAGGTGAGCTGGTTCTGTTGCGATGTGGACGCTCGGTTGCTTACAGAGCGAGTCATAAATCGTTTGGAATGGCATTGTGATTGCGATACTGAGGTGGCCATGTTGGACTGCCCCATACCTCGTAAACTCAAAGCGTGAGCCTTGGAAAGTAGAAATAAAACGAAGAATGTGTCAGTCTCTAAGCTATCCTTGAACGCTCGCTCTCTCTTTCTTTCTCTTTTACCCTCCCCCAAACCCACTAGATAGTTTTCTGGAAGGCGTGTCCTGCATTACTCCGCAGCGCGGTGACGTATATGCGCAGGAAGCTGCGGTGGGAAGGCCGGGACCGCCATGTTGGATTGCCTTCACTCTCTGCGGCCGAATAGACCTGGGTGAAGAGAGAATCTGTTGTGTTGAACCGGCTCGGAGAGATCATGTCCGAGACCTACGGTAAGAGGATCTGCCTGGTCCCTGTGCGAAATCAAATCCAGGACAGGAATGTAGAGCGTTAGCCCCTATTCTCATCTGACAGCGTCACTGTCCATATTGGTTTTGCCCTGTTGTTAACAGTGATGCTATCATGCCCCACCTGCCAAGCTCACCTTATTAGCTGACAGCCTCGCCTACTATATGAGATGTGTTTGACATTTATAAAGCATCTGTTTCGATGCGGCCCATTCCTAAAAGTGTTACCGTTGCCCCGGTACCATGGATTTCCAAATATAATTCAAGTACTTCTACTCTGTGCTTTAGAGGTGCTTTCTGACAACGCTACTGCAGGCCATGTGCATAATGTGTTTCTAAGGGAACAGCGGTTCCAGTTTGCACATCTGGGCTGCACAACTGCTGCGCTGTCTTTGAGACTGGTTTTATAGGTATGCGACTGTTAACGTATCTGGTGAGATAATCATTCTCTTTGACATTTAACCTTTTCTACATTTCCCATTCAGGAAATACAGATTACAGTGTATGAAATAATGATTTGTTGGAGTTGGTTGTTGGTTTCCGTAAAACAGTAAGACAACATTTGGTGTATAAGAAGGTGGTGCAGTCATCACTGTGGTTTTCTAGACACAGTTAGATTAGATTACTAATTATGCTCTCGTAATTTGAATGGCAGGAGACCAGGGAGATGCTGCTGATTGACATGGGGATTCACGTTTATTTTCCAGAACAGTTGTCTTCTAGAGCACTAAAACTTAGTGTAAAGATCAAAGAGGAATAAATAATACGACGAAATGTAGGTTATATGCAACTAAGCATGTTGCAGTAAAGGAAGGCTTTCAGACGATAATATAACAGAAATCTAGGGGTGTCATAATATACTTTATAGTAAAGGAAACAATTAGTAGTACACTGTAGAAGTGACTGAGGTTAATTTGCCTTTCCAGTATCTCTCCTGCCTCCCACCCCCCAGCACTACTAGAGATTTAAATTTAAACTTGGTTACCGCGGTGAGCAGTGGAGAACAGAGGCACTTTAAGCAAAACAGTGAAAAAGATATGGGAAAGACTCAAAGTTGAAGAAAAATTGGGAAAATAACACAGAGAAAGAATTGGCTCTACAAAAAAGTGATAAGTAAGATGCCACCTAGAGAGCCTCCGAACAAAATTAAGGTTATGAATGTGCGTTCTGCAGAAGATGCAGTTAACATAGAACATTCTACAGCTATACCAACAGGGATGGCCAGGAAATTGTGCTTCTTAAACCCATTTGCGGCCCTCTTTTCTATGATGCAAGTAAAACCTGGGCCTTTAATTACAAATACTGAGCTTTCTTGAGCGAATGCTGACTCTGATGCCGAGGAGGTGGACTTAAGAGGAATGGTCGTTTTAACCCACTATCATGAATTTGTTGATCTATTCCCGATGTTAGTGCTACAACTCTCTTAAACAGGTCCAGGCTCCTGACTCTTCTCTACACAATCCTGGAACTAAGGGTAGTAACATCTCAGGACATAAAGAGAGAAAACCTAGTGAGTTAATCAGGAACATACGATGCCAGGATCTGCCAAACTACTCAACAGGAGTTTGTAACATCTAGCATAAGCAGGCTTGTCATGAATCCTCAAGATGACTTTCATCTTATGGGGATAAATGTCACTCTGCTTCATCAACCAACGTTCAGAGGGAACACCTTGCAGGCATATAATCCTCCATTGAAGGAGGCTATTAAGCTACCTTCCCAAAGGGACTGTGGTCCATTAACCCCTTCAGTGCCCGCCCCTTTCCCCGCCCAGTGCCGGCCGTTGCATTAGCGGGCGGGGTCTATGACGAGCTGGACTCGTCATGGGCACAGCGCCACCGCGGCCCATGACGAGTCCAGCTCGTCATGGGCACTGAAGGGGTTAAGAAATCCAGGCCCAAATAATCACCATAGCCCAAACAAAGCTAAGTTCTCCAATTTACGTATTACAGTAAACTATTATGCACGGTTAATAAAAGTACTGACTACAGGAAGAGTTGCTGACCAGGAAGGAAGCCAGGACTGGTCCTGGCTCGCCTCAGCTCTCGCAAGTAAGGGCAGGAATAACATTGATCATCAGTCTGATTGATTGAAATGCAACCACATAACTTCTAATAGTACAAAGGACCTATTCCAGAAGACTATGGTGGTAGGACAACAATGTCTGAAAGATGATTATTCTGACATTTTTTCATGGAACGTGGCAGGTTTGGCTAGTAGAGTGGAGGACAGGGATTGGCTAGAATTCATCAACAAATATGCAGTATGTTGTTTCCAGGAAACCTGGTCTTTGTCAGAAAATCCTGTAAGTGGGTTTTTGGAGTACATGGAACTAGCCAAGCAGTTGGCTAGTGGGTGACCAGTTTGGGGGCTCGCAACTTGGGTGTCATCTAAGTTAAATTGAACTGGACCCTGCCAGCGCTTACAGATCTACTGATGGATTGATTGATTTGAAATTGTGAGGTAGAGCATCTGGGTAGGAATTCTCTTAACCCCGATGTACTGCATATGAGGCTAATAATGCCTGCTAAAGAATTTTTTGTCGATATTCTAAATGTATAAATTCCTTCTGGTTGGTCACCAGAAGTCCCAGCGATTTTGGGTGTATTTTATTGAATATGTAGAAAGCATAAGAGACAGAGAGAGCCAAGTTCGGTACACATGTGGTACTGATTTGTGGGGATTTTAACACCCAACCGACTGATGAAATTCTTAACGAAGCAGTACTGGATGATGATTATTGACTATGTGTCCCGTATTCGGCTATTCAACTAGGGAAAGTGTCCTAGAAAGGGGAGCACTTTTCAATTTTTTTTTTACAAATTATACGTTGCGTTTTCTGATTGAATGCACCCTTTTTGACAGTCTGGCAATGACAAGCTATAGTAATGGTAAAAGAGCTTCTCAGTTTGATTATATTTTAGTTAATCTAGAATGGCGAAATGTGGTTGATATGACAGTTGTGAGAGGATGGAGAGCGACCAGGATCCCCTCTTAATGATAACAAAGATCAGTATAAGCAATGAATTGGAATGTGGCCATAATATGAGCAAGAACATTGACAAGAATATGGGCCTGAGATTTTCCCCCATAATGATAGAAAGCGTATAGGATAGGATAGAGGGAAACATCTTAAGGAAATCTTCCCTATATAATGCTATTAGAGCCAAGTATTCTTAATGCCTCGAATGATGCCAGTTCTTGTGTAGTGTGTACGTATGATTTAATGGTCCACAAATTGAAACTTCTGTGGTCAAAGCCAGGACTAGCAGCAAATAAAACTTAAAGTGCCCACAACTGCCTCCGCTAGTACAATTGCGAGTGCTATACCATGAAACTTAAGGCCTTGCAGGCTATTGAGTTACGTCATCACGATGAGGCCAGTGAAGGGCCTTTTTAGGTCTATAAGAGAGAATATAAATATTTGTTAATAAGCAAGCAGCACAGAATGCTCTTTTGGCTGAACAAAGAGTACCAAGAGATTTTGGGAGTTTGTTTCAAGGATAGAGAGGGTAAAGACAAAAAAACTAGAATGCCATATAGGTCCAAGGGAGTGGGTTAACTACTTTAGTGAACTTTATAGATGTGACAACTCTGATTTATGTAACTTGGAGTCTATATTGTGTAAGAAACGGTGCTCAATGTATCCCTTGATGGGTATATTAGTACCAGAAGTGGAAAGAGTGTTGGCCAGTATGAAAAAATGTTAAGCCCCAGGTCCGAATCTGGTGCCTACAGATCTCTTCTAAGAAGATCAGCACCTGTGGGCTATAGTACTTACTAAGGTATTTAATGCCTCCATAGTCAGTAATGTCCCCCAATCATGGCACTCGGCACTCCTTGTACCTATTTATAAAAAAAGGGAATCGTTGCTGCCCTTCCAACTATTTCCCCATTTCCCTTCTTGACGGTGCACGTAAGGTTCTTGGGGAAAGTTTTATTAAATCTAATCCAAGGTTGGATGGATAAAAGAAAATATTTCAGCAGAGTTACAGACTGTCTTCAGTCCTAGGTTGGGAACAATTGACCAAATTGTATGGCTATGATATTCTTATAAATACGTTGAAATAAAAAGATCATCATTGTGCCTAACATTTATTGTCCTGAAGTCAGCGATTGATCTTGTTGATCGGACAAGGCTATGGAAAAAGTTGGCAATGCAGGGAGTAGTGTGTTCTATTTAAGTATAATGATAATGGCCCTACATACAAACAACACAGCTATGGTTGGGTATCGGCCAGCTGGCGAATGTAGCAAAACATTTCTGATAAAAATAAAGAGTTTGACAGGGATTTGTTGGCACTTCTATTCATTAATCTCTTTCTAAATGATATAGATGACCTCCTATTGGAGAATCCTTTTGATGTCCCTATGATAGCTGGCCACAAAGTTCCGATCCTCCTTTTTGCAGATGATGCAGTTCTGTTGGCCTAAATGGAGAACTCATTGCATAGGTTGGTAAAATGTTTTACTGATTGTTAGACCTGGCACCATTGGCGTGAGTCTCCCTTCCATGTTTTCGCTGTGTCTCCTCTGTTTTTGCTGGTTATAGATGCTCTGGGCGCTGTGCCACTGCCATTCAGTGCCACAGCGCGAATGCTCCCTTTGTAAAGATGACATATGAATTGGTACATCCATGATTGGCTTATTTGGTTTACCTGTTAGTCCCTAGTAGCGTGGCCTGTTTGTGCCCAGGGCTGGGAACCCGAATGCTGCTGGTGGGCCTGCAGCACTGGTTTGTGCCACCCACAGAAGCTGCTTGTAAAGTGTGTCTCAGACCTGCCACTGCAGTGTCTGCGTGCAGTCCAGAACTGCCATCTTGGCTGTGAAGTGCACCCACTTCCCAGCCCCTAAACCTTCCCTTGGCATCCTGTAAGCCCCCCTTATGATAGGGCGCATTGTATGTGTAAGGTAGGACATGCCCTGATGTATGTAGCATGTCCTAGTAGTGAATTACACCCCATTTTGTTTTTCACTACTGTAAGGCTACCTGTTCTCCATAGGCCAGAATGGGAGGTCTGGGCTATTACATTCTATAGTCCTAACTGACCCACAGAACATGGTAGAAAAACGAATCTAGTATGCCTGAGCTCAGAATATTAAAATACATCTTTTAGTGAAGGTTATTTTTATATTCTGTGTTTGAAACTACCACTTTTCGAGTATAGGTACTTTCTTGCCTAAGCCTTCCAGTTTGCTCTGCTATGATGTGTATTGGCTGTCTGGTTTTGGAGGGACAGGGCAGGCTGAGTCAGACCTGGGTTGAATAGAGCGACCTGCCTGGGTGTGAGGGGAGGGGTAGCTCCTGCACTTGAATAGGGCTGTGCCTGGCAAGGTGAATGCTGGCTCCACCTCCCACTGTGCGTCTGAGGCAGACTCCCTCTTTCTGAAAGGAAGGATGCAGCCTGATCAACAGAGTGCTCCAGGGCTGGGCAGAACTGGTTCTGGCTGGGTTCAGAGACTTGGGACCCCTAAGAACAAAGACTTTGGGGGTATAAATATTTGTGCACAAACCCCTACATTTTTTTTATTGCTCCTGGATAACAAGAAGAACCTCTGTCCGTGTGGCTACAAGAATCTGCAGGAGAAGGACTGTCCTTGTGCTTGTGTGCTGTTCCTGGGACTGGCCTGCAGCTGTTACTACTGGACTTCAAGAAGAGGAAAAGAACTTTGATTGGACTTTTTATTTCTTTTGCTACAGCAACTACCCAAGGGCTAGGAGAGAGCTAGCCTCCTGCTGGAGTCTCAGGCACATCAGGCTCCACCATCAGCCTCCTGTTTCCTCCCAGCGAGGATTACTATCTGCAGGTGAGGCTCCTGTGTGTTCCAGGGCTTCTAGTTCTACTGCTGAGAAGAGAGCGCTGAAAATCGTCGAGCCGCTGCAGCTGGTGAGCGTGAGAAAAATCGCCGCTCCGCTGTCGCCGAGTGCTCGCTAACCCCGAAGATCGTCGCAGCACCTGTCTGCGGGCCTGAAAACGCCCTCTATCCAAAGATCGTCGCAGCACCTGTCTGCGGGCCTGAAAACGCCCGCTATCTGGAAATCATCGCAACAGGATCATCGCAGCGCGGACGCAGAGCGTTCACCACTTTCCCCGCATCGCATTCGGATGGTCGCTTCCTCGCGGAGCGCCATCTTTGTCATCGCAGCAAGATCGCACACGCAACAGGCTCGGTGCATCATCCTCCCTTCGCGGCAAGGATTTTATCGCATCACCGGCTCAGCGTAAAGAAGTTTGTCGCTTTGTCCTGCCAGCAACCCAGCGCATCATCCTCCCTTGCGGTAAGGATTCAACGCATCGCTGGTTAGCGTGAGGAAATTTCTCGCTACTACTCCTTAGCGACATTTTTGTTGCTTTGCTCCAGGAACCAGATACTTTGTGACTAAAAGGGTCGCAGAGACCCCTGCCTTGAACTAAACATCATTTTGTGCATCCTGAACTATTTTTCCTGCCTTGAACTAAACATCATTTTGTGCATCCTGAACTCTTTTTCCTTGCAGCATTTCTAAAGTAATTATATTTTTATAGTATTGTGGATTTTTACTGTTATTGGTCTTGTGATTGTCTATATAAAAATACCTATTTTCCATAACTACTCGAGTGGTGTCCATTTGTAGTGTTCCTCATTATATTACTGTGTATGGTCATAAATGCTTCACACACTGCCTCTGAGATAAGCCTAGCTGCTCGTGCTACGTTACCACAGGATTGAGCAGGGGTTGTCAAAGGGTGTAGGCTGCTTACTCTGACTTAGGAAGAAGGGTCCCTACTTGGACAGTGGCCAGCCATTGCCAACTAGAGACCCCCATTTCTAACACTGATTATTGTAATAAGAAGTCTCTTACCATCAAGAGCAGTAAGACTAATGCCTTGGTATTTAGATCATCCCAGGGACTAAAGAGGAAGCTGTTGATGAAGAACAATTGCATTGAACGTGTAAAGTTGTGATTATCTTGGGATGCGGTTTACGGAGAAACTTAGCTGGAAGGCCCAAATGCTGATGGCCAGAACATCCTTACTACAGTACTCTGGGGTAGTTGTAAAATGTAGGCAAAAGGAGGTGTATGTAACGTATGTACCATATTTTAGGTATATAAGCTCAAAGTGGTAGCAGCTGCAATCTATGGGGCTGAGCTCTGAGGTTATGGTAATTTAGATTTGTTGCAAGTTGTAGAAAATAACTTTGTGAGGCTCTGTTAAAGTTGAGACCATGTACCCCCTTGTTAGCACTTTATATGGAACTTGGGCTAACTCTCAGCTCGGATCTGTCACTAATAAAACTGGTGCTGTACTAAGTCAGGTTGTTAAGGAACCATAAGGCCACAATATATTTATGGTCCTTGGAGGATGGTTCTAGATGTGGTTGTCCAGTCAAGGAAATTGGTTGACGCATGTGCAGGACCGGACTGACTACCGGGCGTTTTGGAATGCTGCTGGGCTGGGGGCTGATTTCGTTGATGGAGACCTGCGTGTACTGAATGAAATTCGTTTTGCTTTAATTATTTCGAAGTACGCGCATGTCTCCATGAACGAAATCAGCCCCCACCGCAGTGAAATCTGTCCCCTGCTCGGCAGGATTCCAAAACGCCCGGTAGTCAGTCCGGCCCTGCGCATGTGAGGAATTTGCTAACAGTATTGCTGTTGGGGGGGGGGGGGGCCTGTGGGCAGATCAGAGTAAAGACATGCATGACACCTCTGATCTTGTGAAGGATGGCTATTACAAACTTAGGTGTGAATCAGAGTTAGCTACGTTAAAACCAGGTAGTATATTGAGAGTCCGCTTTATGAGTAGAGTAGATCCCAGTTGGAAGGCCTGGACCAAATCTATCCAGAACTGAAACGTACACTATCAAATTCAGATTGGGCATTTTTCCTACCAGGGATTACCTTGTAACTGTGTTGAGTTTAGAGAGTAAGCCACTATTGGGATTGTATGCATGGGGGGGGAAAAAACATTTTGCACCTTTTTGTTTTTTGCACAAAATGTATTATTTTTCGTAAAAGATGGTTGCTTTCCCTGTTTAGGTACTATGATGCTGGCTCCGTTAAGACTGCCTAACTTTCTATTTTAGGATCGATGACAAAATAATTTTCAAATCTGTAGCTTCATATCTGTGGGCAGCCTGTTTACATACAAGAGAAGTTTTTAACTAGTCTCACAATAATGCATAGCATTTTCTTTTTGAGCAGTGAGATATATTTGAGATGTTTGGTAGCGATTTATATATACCATATTACTATCTGTACTTCAGTATCCTAATAAACATATGATTTGTGTATTACGAGTAATGATTATAAGGCCATTACAATTCTAGTCTAGTCTATTGTCATAGTCCCTATGATTCGACTTGCACTTTATTTGACATATGCAGTTTACGGTATTAGTATCTGCACTTTGATGTTTTGTTGTACATAGGATTTGTGTACTTTAGTTAACGATTGCAAGGCTGTTAAAAAAAATGTAGACTTATTAAGACAAGATCTGGTCTGTACGAGATTCGGTATATGCACTTTACAGAATTATTTTTTAATTGATTACTTGTATGTACTGTAATTTGGGTAAAAGGATACATGCTGCTAGAAGGTATGTGCAAAGCCAAGTTGGATGAGGAAAGTTTATTAGAAGAGTGCAATAATGGCAGATCATGGATATAGATGTAGGCGGCGTTGTTGTTGAACATTTTTAACTGGAAAGGTAAATGTCTCTTCAGAACTTAAGCTTTTCAGTAAAGTGTATACTGAATGGTATTATTGATTAAACTAATTTTAACATGTAAAATTGCATGTGTGTCATTGAAAATAGCTCCATGCTGAAACAATTAAGAAGATCGATTGATTGGTTACTGCTGTCTAAATGAAGGGCTTTCCCTTTATAATAGGTCTACTGCTATCCTGTGAAGCGATTTCCCCCTCTTGTTAAAACACTACTCCTTCTCTTATTCAGGTACATGCCCTTTTGGAGCACTAGTTCTGCAGTCAAGAAGGGTACCCAACCAACAACGTCCATCCACACACACATTCCGCCAACTCTCATTTAACCATTCACAATTTGTTCCGTCTCTCTCTAATCCATCAAACTTATAAGTACCACCATATAGTTGTCTGTCAGTGGAAGTTTATGCTGTAATGGGATTTACTAATTGAACGACAGTTGTCTGTGCTTTGGTTATTTTCTTCTGACAGCATGGTATGTGTTCCTCTGCAGGATATATTTACTAAATGTATTGCTAAAGCACGAATGCATACTCGTTTTTTATTGTCCTGCTGCATCACACTGCTTCATAAGCACTTTCAGCTATTGTGGGATATACACATTTGCACACTTTTAAATGCAACAATAAGCATAATTTAATGTGGATCCTTCTGGAAGTCTTTCCATTTTTTAGGTCTCGCCTAGCAAACGCAGCACGTGCGTTGCTTCGCCTTGGCGAGACCATTGTTGTTGGTTAGGTGCGCGAAGGGAGACAAACCATGTGCGTGCACGGACAGGCGATGTGCACGCGCATGGTGTCTCCTCTCTGCCTCACACGCTCCCACCGTGCGCTCAGAGCGGGAGCAAGCAAGGGAAGGAGTGCACACAGGAGGGGGCCGGAGAGAAAAGAAAGGAACCTGGGAGTAATGTCACGTTGGCACTAAAGTTGCCCCAAATTTATAGTGCACCTTAGTACTCAAAGGAGTCAGTGAGGTAAGGAGAAACAAGTGGAAGGAGAGAAGGAATTGAAGAGAGGGAACAGGAGAACCCGATGTAATATGTCAGCAGTTTGCATAGATAGTGCGTATGCCACAGGTAGTTAGGGTCAGAGTGCTGCATGTGAAGGGAAGAGGTACACAGAAGTGACGAGGTGAGGATGTCACTTTATGTAATGCATTTTCCTGTATAGTGCTTATTCCGTTTAAGACATCTTTAAAGCGCTGCAATGCAACTGAAGAGGGAATGACAGTGCATGGAGGAGAGGGAATACGCTAGTCTAGAGAATTGGAGTAGGGAACATGATGCTACGTCACACTGCGTGCTTGGCTGGCGTTTAACCCTAAGCTGCTCCAGAGCATCTAGAGGGACAAGAGCTGAAAGGAGGGGACCCTAGAGAAAGGAAGGCAAGGACGGAGCATTATGCCTTGTTATACTGCTTCCTGCTATGTGCAGCGCTTCTGCCAACCCTATGTGGCTTCGTGGCTAAGACCGGAACGGGGAAGAATTTAGAAAGGCAGGGACATTAAATGAAAGGAAGTGGGCATGAGTTACAGAAAGATCTCGGAAACGGGAACTATAACCTGCGGAGTTGTTTTACAAGACTACAGCATTGGGTGAAAGGTGAAGTCCGCTATGTCCGTGAACTGGAAATTCCACACGGATGTTGGCAGTGTACTCTGCTTCAAAGCACTACAGTCTAGAAGAAGTAACATAGCAGCAGGTCTGCATGGACGAGGAGAGGGTAAAGAACGTGCACTGCCGCAGGTTTGGGGGTGCACACCTTGTCAGCCCACCCCCTAGTGTCCAGCGCTCCCCTGCCTGCAGTCATTGATTCTGCTGGCGGTCTATCAAACAGCGTTTAGCTGCGAAGAGTAAAGCCACGGAATGAAAATCCAATCTGAGGATTAATCGTGTACTGGCTAATAACGGATTCAGATGCTAATAGTGTAATTTGTTTCTTCCAGTGATTGAAGCTCCATCTTCTGGTACTTTAAGCGCTATATCGGGTGCTGCTCATCAATCAAATGTAGTCTTCCTGAACGTAAGGTGTTCATATACACAGCACAACCTCTGGGGTTAGACCACTGTCCTCCCAAGGACGGATGTAGGAGTGACTGCTCTGGTTTAGTGAGGAGGACGAGAAATATCACTGAGGTGTAAAAGGCTTGGGCCAAGATCACACAGTGCGTCACGGGGTTTCACTGGCTGATGCTATTTTCTATTTCAGAGCCTGTGCTACATCTTTGCAACTCTCTCCCTCCCTAATCTAAACCTGAAAGAAAGCGTCCCCCATCACTGCTGTGTCAACTTTTGTTGTTTCTTCACTGCGAACAGCCGCACTCTGCCTTGTGCTCTCCTTATGTGCAGCCCCTGCTGTTTAAACAAGCATTGAAAATGCAATAGGTCTCGCCTTTGATTAAGTTAAAGCCATTTGCTTTGCTAATGGTATTGTACAGCAAAGCAAATGCCTGTTTTTGTCCTATACCGTCACCAGGAATCGAGATCTGACTACCTTCTCTGTTTGTTTGGACTTTGTTTGATGTTGAGTTGGAGGTTCCCTCCTTTTGGTAACTATAATGGCTTAGATTATGAGGTGAAGAACACTCAAATGCTGTTTGTTTGGACTTTGTTTGATGTTGAGTTGGAGGTTCCCTCCTTTTAGCAACTATAATCGCTTCGATTATGAGGTGAAGACCATCAAAAGCAGGGCCTAGATTTTACATTTGGGAAGCTGTGATTAAGAAACAAACCAAAAAAAATAGTATTTGTGACCTGTCAATGCTCAAATATTTTGGGGGTTTATCCTGTGCCCCATCTCTCCCTCTTACATAACAGTATTCAGTCTTTAATGTGTTCATTCTTTTGCACCTTTGAACGAGTTACCTCCGTCTAGTCTGCTCTTGACATAATTAGCGCTGCAGCAGGTGAAGTTCACCAAATATCTGCTTTACTGCTGCAACTCTACTGTAGATTCTACTTTTGACAGCACATGTGCTCTTCATTCTCTGGCCTTCTCTCAGCCTCAGTGCTGCTACCCATCTGCACAAGATTTCTGTATTGATAAGGTTGTTGCTTCCTCTCTAGGAGATGTTACCCCTTAATAGTGCTGAACAATCGTTCTGCAGGTTTATTATTTAACAGCAGCCATCCTGATTTTTGTCTTTAGGAGATTCTTCTATTGGTGATGCAATGTAGGAGATTGTCAACAATTTTACTGTGGCCCATCTGCTGGAGATTCCTTTTAAGGTCTCGCATAAGACAGTGTATGCACTGTATTTTGCGTGAGACCTCTTGTTGTCTTACATGAGGTTTAGAGGCTGCCCATTGTTTACCATTGGTTGCCTTTATTGTCACTCTCAATTGTTTGCTTCTTATTTGTCAGCTTGCATATCTTTGTTTGCAGGGAGAGCGGTCCTTCTGGGCATGGGCTGTGCTCCCTCATTCCACCGCCCATGCCCCTGGGCTAACTAGTCATTGTGCTTCTCCAGGGGGAAAATAGAGGGTGTTTCCAGCCATCTAGATACCAGGGATATTCATTTAAATGGGTTGGGGGGGGGGGGGGGGGGGGGAAATTTCCTCTCTGTAAGGGAGCTGGAGTTAAATACCAGTATGTGGCAATCTTACAGTTTCTGTGCTGAAAGTGTTAGAGGCTGTGCGTCGTGTCCAATAGAAAACATCTGCCACTCGCCAAAAGAGAGTTATCTGCCCAGTTCCAATTCCCACCTGAGTTGCGCAGGGTACTTTGACCAAGACTCCCCACCCAACAACACCCCATACAGTTCGGTAATAAGGCGCCTATCTGAGTCACTGCTGAGACGCCACCTCTCAAATTTTTGTGAGATGCGGTTGTGCTTCCTCCCTTATCGCCGGGGCGGGGATCACTCTACCAAATATAAAAGCTGCAAAACCTGTAAATAATGTAATGGGCATGGGACCCCCAAATCGCCCTCCACCTTTAGACGCCATCTGAGATTGCTTACCTGTGCACACAAAACGCTGAAGCGTGCCTCATGGAGGCTGTTGGCGGAGTGTCTGGAAAATGTATAAGATCTTAGGTAGGAACATTATCTTGGGAGCGGTGACCCTTCCAAGCCATGAAAGGGGTATAGAACCCACCTAGCCAAGTCGGCCTTCACCCTTCTGGTCAGGTCTGAAAATTAAGGGTTATGACTCCGGTGATAGTCGGGCCAGTTGGATACCCAGATAGGAGATGGATCCCGAAGCCCACTGGATCGATTGATTCTGGTTTAAGTAATTCCCTGTGGTGGGTGAGATCCCTCACCCCCATCTCCTGTAGGCAGAACACCGACCACTACGGTAATGGCTCCTGTCACCCCCTATCTCTGGGCCGAATGGTCCATCTCCTTGTGAAAAAATAGGATACGGTCCCCCCCAAGGACCACCCATTGGTCGGTCTTGTGTCGACATTGTGTTTGCTACCACCCTGTGTAAGAACTGTTCCTGTCCCTCATTGGGAGCGTACATGGATGCTATGATCAAGGAGTGTGAACTGAAATTCATGCGATACACTAGAAGCCAGCCTTTGATTGCTGCTATTTTTAACCCCACTTTCTCTCGGAAAGAGCGTGAGAAAAGTATTGCTACACCAGCCGCCTTGTGTGCTATGGAAGAGAAGAATAGTTGGAGGAAAGCCCTGGATTTTAATCTTTGCCAATCACTTGCCTGGAGATGAGTCTCCTGCAGCAAGCAAACGTCAACTTGAGTATGTGGTAGGTAAGAAAGGATAGCCCTTCTCTTAACTGGATTATTGAGCCCTATGACATTGAGGGTCAGACCAGTGAAGTTGCCATTTTAAAAGACACTCACATGGGAGACCTGTTCCTCAGCCCCTCAACCATCCCCTTTCCCTCCAGCCAAAGAAATGATCCATTTCCTCCATGTGTAGAAAATCTATAAAGACTATGACTTTCTGTGTGGGCACCCCAGAACAAACGCCCCAACAAAATCTATAAACAACCAATGTCCCTGGAACGAGGTGGGGACTAAAGAATCCACCCTCAGTTCAGCAGAGTAAGTACAGTAGGGGAATGTGGACATCTCCTAGAAACCCCACATGCCCCCCCATCCCCCCGCAACCCCCAGCAAAGCCCCCCAAAATCAAGCTGCAACATGCTCAGGCGGTGTCTTTAGCAACAGAATCCTGAGTGAGCTTTTCCAGCAGGACCCTCCTCTTCCGGCAGGGGCTCTCCTCCACCTCTGGCGCCTGTCAGCTCTGCGTCCTCCAGACGACGACCGGGCCTCAATCTGCAAGAGCTCGCATGCCGCAGTCAGGGAGCGGAATTGATAAAGATGGTCCTGTCAGCAGAAGATGAGCCGGAAGGGATGCCCCAAGGAGTAGGAAACCTTGTAGCTAAGAAATGCTGTAATGGGGCAGAACTCCTGCCGCTTCTGAAGGGTAGAGGCTACGAAATCCTGGAACAAATGCAGGGTATGCCCACGGAACTGTATGGACGACGATTCTCGGGCCACTGGGAGGATCTGTTCTTTCAGGGAGAAATGCACGCAGGTCAGGATGTCTGCCAACTGTCTTTCTCTGGGACCCTGGCGGCCCACCCTGTGGGACCTGTCCAAGCGAATTGTGAAGGCCAACGTATCCCCTAGGATCTGGGCGAACAGTGCTGCTACATAGGCTTCAATATCATCCCTGTCTACTTCCCGTAGGGCCCCCCTAATGCCAATACTGTTCGGCCTAGAGCAGTTTTAAAGATCTTCCGCATGAAACTGTAAGTCTACTTGCTGATCCGAGAGACAAATTTCTTCCTGTTGCAATTGCTCTATTTCTTCATTCTGGGAGTTCTCATGGCTTTCCAAGGCATCCACTCTCTCGCCAATATCCGTCACTTCTTTCTGAACAGTCTTCAATTCACGCGCTAGGTCTCTCTTAACTGCTAGGAGGTCGTCTCACAGTAAGTAAAACAGAGTCTTCATATAGGGGCACATGACCGGGACTTTCAGCTCCTCCCCGGGCCGCTGTGCCGCTGTACTGGGCGCCTTCTGGGCCTCCCCATCCTAGGGGCCCACAGGCTTCCCAAATGTGCCCTTGAGGTGCCCCCTTTCTTAGTGCATGCAGATGCTATCTGACCATCTCTAGCAGGGCTCACAGTTAGTGGCCAAGTGTACTCTGGGCACTACCCCGTCCGCAACTCCAGTCCCTGCCAGTTGCGATGGGGGGATGTGGCTCTGCCCAAAGACCTCCCTTGCGACTGCTGATCCGGTGGGTCTCCTCCCAGCTGCTGGCGCACACTACAGGGCTCCCTCACCTCCACAGTCCGGGATGCACACCGGTTTCCTCAACGCATGCACACTCAATGGCCCTCCTGCATCAGAAAGACAGTTGGATGGGGATCCACGTTGGCACGAGGTTTGATAGAACTCTAACTTGAAATCTTGAATGGTTTTCAATACCCATACATCTTAGGTTATAACCATCCAGTTGTGGCTCAAAAGCAAGAACTCTGCCCCCAAGGATTACTTGAGACAATGAAATGAGTCTTACTTGAGACAATGAAATGAGTCTTACTTGCAAACATGTGCTGTTGGGGGGCTGAAAGCTGCTTCTTGAATATCTGCCTTATTGGTAGCATGACATGGCTGGAAAAAATTCAGTGCTTTTGGGACTGTCCAGCCAGGATCCTAGTTTGCATCAAATATAACTTCTTTGTGGACCTTGATATTTCAATCGGCCTGACAAATGCCTCTGCTTCATCTGACCCTCACAAAAAGGTTGGGCTGATATACTTTCTTCAGAGAGGTTTGTGCCTTGCCCAAGGCCATAAAGGTGTCCACAAACTTGCTGATGTCTTTAACAAACTTGTCGCTAAATATTAAGCCTTCAGGTAATGGTCCCTCTTTCGATGAGGTGAGATCCGTCAACTTAAGATTGATTCCCATAAACAGAGATTTTTGTCTCTCGGTGGGGATAGCACAATTCGCGTTGCCTAATACGCATCCTGTGACGAGCCTGCAACTATATCTGGAAAATCCGGTATGGGGCAGTCTGCCCGATACCTTTTGCGCACCTCTTTATCACAGTTCTTTTGCATGCGGGCATATAGGTATTCAGACACAGCAGGATCTGGGACCCAGTCAGAGCGCACCTGGTGCACTATGTCCTCTGGATCAAACGAGAGAGGGTTAGACATGAGTGAAACATACTGCCAGACGCTTGTAGGATTCACAGATATCTTGCGTTTCCATTCGGTGGCTTGATCTTAATCTGAGTGGTTTGACTTATCAGTGTTTGTGTTTGGGACTGGCTGGTTAGAGAGTTTGGCCGGTATACCTCTGTCAGTGCAGTAGCCATGGTCACCCATGTAACACTGGGACAATTGTTTAAGCATCTCAGAATGAGGCCAAGGGCATGACTTGGCTTTTACCGTCTGGGTTTATTTACTGTGTCTTGACCGGTGCTCGAACTTGAGGATTGATCATACCTTTGACGGCTGGCATACTGTTTTAGTTGTTTGGAGACTGGTTTGAGAGCAGCGGCAAAGCCCTTGTTGACTGACTGCTAAACTGACTGGTCTAAAGCTCCCACTATGTCATCCTCTAAACAGTGCCCTGACGCTTCATCAGGCTTTTATTCGGAAGAGTCAAAGAACTCGCTTCTCAGCCATTCCGGTTGTTATATACAAGAAGGCAGCCAAACCACCCCAGAGGATAATCGGAGAGGGCGCGCCACAGAAGTATTAATGTGTGATTGAGAAGAATTTGAGCCAGTTAGGACCTTTCAGAGTAAGGCTTCTAAGGTGAGACTTGTATTTGTAATTTCTGCAGCCCAAACTGGGTCTGCGGGAGAGCTCGTCAGTGGAGCATTGACTTTATGAGCTTTGTTGCAGCTCAGTCCACGAAATGACAACCTCTCGGCCACTCAGTTTAATTGCAGCCAGTAGTTGGCGTTCCCATCTGTTTTTTAAATAGCCTGGTACCAGCATTTGTTTGGGCTCACGCGCAGTAGAGGTCGAAATTGGTATACACTTGCTGCCTCACTCCCTTTTGGCCGTACCCCACAGGAAAAAGGGGAAATCGGTCGGCCCCAGCAGAGTGATAGAACAAGCATTTGCAATGCAATAGGTCTCCCATTTCTGAGAGTTTAAGCTATTGGCATTGTAAATGACAATGCCTTTTATTTATCAGTTTTGATAATTAACACATAAATAAAAGGCATTGTCATTTACAATGCTTTTAGCTCAAACTAGTGTGCCGGCCGACTCGTATTTTGCTACTTTTGTCATTATTTCCAGATATATAATACAGCAAGTAACATTACACCTACAACAAGCCAGTACTATTGGCTTTGTCAATGGTTGTTAGATGTGTAACATAAATAAGCAACAACCATGGCTTCGTAGCATAGCGTATTGAAAATGGTTCAGTGCGGAAATGGTGAGACTGTGATAGAACTAAAACGAGTCTCTTTGAAGTGCAATGGCACTGCTGCAGAGTTGAGATTTTTTTCCCCTGAGGGTGAGGGTAAAAATGGAGAGCCAGATAGGGACCAGTCTCAGTACCAGCTTTGTAAAACTGCTGGTGCTGAGCTTTGGTATCGCTTTGCTGAGCACCGGCAAGACCTGGCCCACTTAAAGTCTTGTTGTTCCCCCCCCCCTGATTCAGTGTTGTAGTGGGTAGAGTGAACTACTGTGCTTTCCCCGATCCCCTTTCTTCATGTGGCTGCGTGACTGGCGCGTTCACCCGCCCACAATTCAGAGAAGGTCTTCTCTGGCCCTGGGCTGTCACAATAGGAGCTTGAGGAAGCTGCTTAATTATTTGGTGCAGTACATCTCTGGGCACGACAAAGGTGGTTGAAAAAAGCTCCCAAGTGATGGCCCTGGTCATAAAGTCAACTAAGGCTACAATAATATAAATACAGGCAGAGTCATAGGAACTCCTATTACTCTCTGTCCTTATTGTATTCAAGGTTAAACAAGGGCTCATCAGGGTTGCTCCCCCTGTTACCCTTCTCTGAAGGTGACTGGGCTGCACTCTATCAAGCATGGAAGCATTATCGAATTGGGAGCCCTTTGATGAGATGTAGTATGGGCCTGCCCCTGCTATGCAGGAGATTCCTCCTAGTATCTGGAAGACAAATTGGCTGAAGTACTTGAGTATCAGTGTAGTAATTCTATCAACAGAGCTTTAGGTGTGGCATTAAAAACATTTACTTCGCAGTTCCATAGCGACGCACAGTGGCAGACAGACAGTAAGCCATCAGGCTCTGGTGAAGTGCGGACAAGATAAACAAGCTGTCGCCGTGAAAGCGCGGGCCGGAGGGTTGTGCTCAAACTACGCGAGCCGTGCATGTGCACATCGCCTGTCCGGGCGCGCCCCGTACACGTGCACATTGCCTGTCCGGGCGCGTAACATGTCCTGTCCTTCTTCGGCACAGAAAGCGGCAACCATAAATCTCGGCAAGGCGAGCAGCGCGCATGCGCTGCATCACTGGGCGAGACCTAAAAGAAAACCTCTGCGAAACAAAGGAATAAAGGGGGGAAATCAGCAGTTCTGCCTTGAGTAAGTGAATGAAAACTCTACCTGAAATGTAATCTATGACATTCCGAGTACTACTACAGTGGAATCTGTCAGTACTGTGCAATAATCGCAGCAAAACAGTGCAGATAACATAGAATGAGACTATCACAGCGTATCAGTAAAGGAACGAGAAACCGGAACACTTATCTTGACTGCAGAGCAGGAAAGGGAAAGGCAGCAAGATCGTGCTTTCCAATTTTGAGGCAAGATAAGGACAGTGATTGGTGGAAAGGGGAGGTTGTGGTGTTAAGAGGTTCAAGGGATTTGTAGTCCTTTATTGGTTATTGTTGTTTTTATTGGCCGCTGAATTGACGCCCGTAAAAAAAGTGATGCATTATGTGGAGCCTCTGGTCCTGACATTACTTTTCCGCTCTGAAGAAAGAATCTTTTTTTCTTGTTGATTTTACACTGATCTTTGCAAAGAAGTGTCTTGTAAGACTGATAAAAAGTGAACGTACTGCTGAGTAGATGTTGGGACATGCAAATTGTGTCATATAAAGGAGTTAGGAGAGGTACTGTGAGTTCTGAATAAACTCTAGCCCCATGGAGAAGTTGACCACATTCACATTAGCATGCTCATATGGAAATTTATGTAGTCAGACTGGTGTAAGTTATTTCCAGGAGTGATTTGCCATGAATTTGTTAATGTAAACTAACTTTGTTAAAATCTGCAAAAACTAGTTAGTCTCTGTATTTTTCAGTAGTGGTTTACATAGAATCTGAAACTAGCAAAATGCTTAGAGGTAATATGAAGTCTACAACAGACAAAGCGGTAAATATAGTTGGGTCAGGCAGATTGTTTGAGCTGTATATTCCTGTTGTCTGTTATAGTTTAAGTAAACAAAAAATGCTTTGTACATTTGTGAAGAAGTGGTTACTGTTCTATCACATAGGGCACTACGTTCGCAATGATGTTGCTGCTCCTCTGGTGTAAAGCAATCTAAATGCACTGGTTATAAGGATATCCCATTTGGAGTATACATTAATTACAATCGGATGTGTGGTATCCGAGCTGAGGGTGGCTTTCCCACCTGACCATATGAGAGTGATATCCCCCGCTTTCTTAAATGCTAGAGTAAAATATGGGAATGGCTCTTCATGCCTCAAGCTGGCAGTACATTTGGAGTTCAAGTAATAGTTCCTAAGGGACAAAACTGTGGCCTGGATGGTATAGTGCTGTGAATAGCTTTTCTCCAAATGCTGTAGGAGAGTGAAAGCAATAGCTCAAATTAGGTCTGACTCTTTATACTGAAATGTTTATGTTTAGAATTAAACTACTTTTTGTTTGTGAGGGTTCAGAGAGGTCTTTACTGCAGTATTCTTTATTGTTTAAGTTAATTGAAACCATAACAATTTTGATAAAATTAAACAATCCGTAGAGGAAAATATAATATACATATTAAAATCATTAATTGCCATTATTAAGGTTTACAGCTTTTGATAAAATCACATCAAGACGGTATTATCACCAATGTTGTATACATTTTAGATTTACCGATGGTCCGCCAGAGAACCGATTACAAGTAGATAAGATAATATTAAATAGTGCATCAAGGAGTTTCCTCTCTTTGATGAAATACCATTTAAAATGCCAATTCAAGTGAATTTCTCATGTAAAAGTAACATTTTTACCAATTTGTAGTTAAGTTGCGGGTCATTTGGATCAAGACACTTTAGTATGGCAGATCTACAAGTGCGTATGCCCCTGGCATGAAAAGGATTTTTTAACAATAACAGACAATTTAATTTTAAAACATATACAGATCAGATGAACAAAATCCTGCTTTGGAGCACCACATTGAGTGCATGACGTCGAGCCACTATATTTCCAGAGTGGTTGATCAGCATTAGTCAGTAGTGACCCAAGACATATTTGTTGTAGTTTACCTTAGTCTCCTTTTCCCCATGGTATGTTCCGTCCTCCCCTGCCCTCTCCCACCTGATTAGAATGTTCCTTTGTAGAGCTCACCTTAGAATGTTCACTCCTCAGACACTGGTGGAGACCGGATGATTGGAAGAAAGAAGCATGTTCTTACCTGCTCTTGTGTCTTCTATTCTCGAAATTACAACTGTATTGCTAGCAGTTTCCTTTTTAGGTCTCGCTGAGTTGGCGTGCATGCGCTGCTCAGAGAGACTTTAGTAATGGCTTTAAAAATTGCTACCGCCGGCTACAGCTTGCAGTGCATGTGCGCGGGCGCATGCTTCAGCAGAGGCACCATATGGCGTGATTACTGCTGCGCGCGCACCACTCGCGCACATGCACTGCAAGCTGTGGCAACATTTTTAGCTTGCTAATCGCGGCACCGGTACTTTACTTTTAACATTAAAAGTAAAGCGCCGGTGCCGCGATTATAGCAAAAGTAAAGAAATAGAAACAAACATCTATTTCTTTACTTTTGCTATAATCGCGGCACCCGCGCTTTACTTTTAATGTTAAAAGTAAAGCACCGGTGCCGTGATTAGAAAGAAAACAAGCATTGGCATTGCCAATAGGTCTCGCCTTTGGGACCTTATACGTGTTTAGCCATGCAACAGTTGCATAACTAAATACTTATAAGGTCCCAAAAGCAGGACCTATTGCCTATTCCAATGCTTGTTAAATATATAGAGTACGTTATGTTCAAGTAAGCCGCTGGTTGTAAGATCGTATAAGATTGCAGTACCATCCAGGCATGAGAATGCTTGCTGAGTATAATTTTATCCTCCATTAACGAGTGTTATTTATTATTTCTCAATTTTGTGAATGGTAAGTTCTGGTTGCATAAATCCGACACCTTTTTAACTTTATTGATCGCAGCAAATACTTTTGGTAAGCTGATCGTGGATTATTATTCTGTGCTTCCCAGATGGCACTATTTAGCGGGTTCTGTCAGGTTAACCGGATTTTGTCCCATAGTTTTATTGTCGCATACATTCTTGCTAGACGTTGCTGCAGTAAACCAAATTGTAGGCGAATCTGCGCAGGGGAGGAATTTCTCGGTAAACGAAATACTGTTTTATGTCTTAATTTGTATTCTCTCAAGGACTGCTGCTTCCTTGCCGTATTGAACTTCACTATCATAAGCTAGTGTCGGCAAGAGCTTCGCTTTAACAATGGCCAACAATGGTTTAAACGATGGACTGCTTAAACTCTTCGCTATTAAGCAGAAAGCATGTATCAATCCGTTTCCTTTCTTGATTAAATCAATCAATCAATTTGTAGAGTGCGCTTCTTACCCGTAAGGGTTTCAAGGCGCTGGGGGGGGTGCTGCTGCTACTTGAGTTGTCTCCTGAAGATCAGTAGGTCTTCGGTTTGTTGTAGGTAGAGGGGGAGGGTGTTCCACGTCTTGGCGGCGCGGTGGGAGAAGGATCTACCTCCGGAAGTGGTTCTACGGATGCGCGGGACCGTGGCCCTGGCATGGTCAGCGGAGCGGAGTATCCTATTGGATATGTAGAAGGAGAGCCGGCTGTTAAGGTAAGCTGGGCCGGTTTTGTGGAGTGCCTTGTGTGCGTGGATCAGGAGCTTGAAGGAGATCCTTCTGTCGATGGGGAGCCAGTGTAGGTTCCTCAGGTGGGGGTGATGTGGTCGCGGTGCGGGACGTCGAGGATCAGGCGTGCAGAGGCGTTCTGGAGTCTTTGTAGTCTGTTGATGAGCTTGGACGGGGCTCCGGCGTAGAGGGCGTTTCCGTAGTCGAGTCTGCTGCTGACTAGGGCCGTGTTTGTCGGGATCCATCTGTAGATCTTGCGGAGCATGCGGAGGGTGTGGAAGCAGGTGGAGGAGACTGCGTTGACTTGTTTGGTCATGGTGAGTCGAGGATGACTCCCAGGTTGCGTGCGTGATCGGTAGGGGCCGGGGGGATCCCCAGTGATGCGGGCCACCAGAAGTCGTCCCATGCTGAGGGGTTGGACTCGAGGATGAGGATCTCCGTCTTGTCTGAGTTCAGCTTAAGTCGGCTTTCCTTCATCCAGTCGGCGACGGCCTTCATTCCCTGGTGGAGGTTGGATTTGGCGGTGAGCGGGTCCTTGGTGAGGGAGAGGATCAGCTGCGTGTCGTCGGCGTAGGAGATTATGTTGAGGTCGGGCGATGCGTGCTAGTGGCGCCATGTAGATGTTGAACAGCGTCGGGCTGAGGGAGGGTCCCTGTGGGATGCCACAGATTATCTTGGAGGCCTCTGACTGGAACAGGGGAGGCGGACTCTCTGAGTTCTGCCGGAGAGGAAGGAGGTGGTCCAGTCCAAGGCCTTCTCCCGGATCCCTGCGTCTTCGAGGCGCGTGCGTAGTGTGTGGTGGCAGACGGTGTCAAAGGCGGCGGAGAGATCCAGGGGGATGAGGGCAGCCGTCTCGCCGTTGTCTAGAAGGATCCTGATGTCGTCTGTGGCGGCGATGAGGGCGGTTTCGGTGCTGTGGCTGCTGCGGAATCCTGATTGGGAGGGGTCCAGGATGTTGTTGTCTTCGAGGTGACGGGTAAGCTGGATGTTAACTATCTTCTCGATGACCTTTGCTGGGAACGGAAGCAAGGAGATGGGCCGGAAGTTCTTGAGGTCGCTCGGATCCGCCTTGGGTTTCTTCAGTAGGGCGTTGATCTCTGCGTGCTTCCAGTTCTCAGGGAAGGTAGCGGTCTCGAAGGAGAGGTTGATGATGTTGCGCAGGTGGGGTGTGATGGAAGGGCCGGCTTTGTTTAAGATGTGGTGTGGGAGAGGGCCGGACGGGGATCCGGAGTGGATAGTGCTCATGGTCTTGATTGTGTCCTCGATGCTCACGTTGGCCTAGGTTGTCAGGGAATCGTGGACGGTGGGCTGCGGTGGGTCCAGTACGATGAGGCATGCAGGGGTTTGAAGCGGTCATGGATGTCGGTGATTTTTCGGCGAAAGAAGGTGGCCAGGGAGTCGCACAGGGCTTGCGATGGCGGGATGTCGTTGGCGCTGGAGCTGGGGTTGGCGAGTTCCTTCACGATGTTGAAGAGCTCCTTGCTGTTGTGAGCGTTGTTGTCAAGGCGGTCTGTAAAGGAGGTCCTTTTGGCGGTCCTGATGAGGTGGTGGTGGTGGTTGCGGATGGTGTCTTTGTGGGCAGCGCGGCTGTCCGGCGTCTTGTCGCTATGCCATATGTTCTCCAATTTCCGGCAGGTGCGCTTTGAGGCGAGGGGTTTCGGGGTGAACTAGCTGGCTCTTTTGCTGGTGTCTCTGTTGCTGGGTTTTTTCAGCGGGGCTACGGTGTTGGCGCAGTCATTCATCCAGCGTTCGATGGTGTGTGCACCATCATCAGGGTTGGTGGGGTTGGTCGGAGGGTTGAGTGCGAGGCTTGTCTGTAGTTGTTCTTCAGTGACTTTGCCCCAGCAGCGACGGGGGATCTGTAGGGTGCGGTGGTGTGTGGGGGTTTTTCGGAAGGAGAAGTGGATGCAGTGGTGGTCTGTCCAGGTGAGTTCGGAGGCGTGGCTGACGGTGACGTCGGGGCTTGAGGAGAAGATGGCATCAAGTGTGTGACCGGCGATGTGGGTTGGCGTCGTGATGAGCTGTTTTAGTTCGAGGTTGGCGATCAGGGTGGAGGAGTTGTTGTCGTTGTTCTCCAGATGATAGTTCAGGTCTCCGAGGAGGATGTAGTCGATGGAGGTCAGCGCGTGCGTGCTGATGAGGTCGGCGATGGAGTCGCAGAATTGAGGCCGGGGTCCTGGCGGTCTGTAGACGAGGGTGCCTCTTAGGGTGGTCTTGGGGTCCGTGTGGATCTGGAAGTGCATGTGTTAGGCGGTGCTGAGGGTGTCGTTGGTGTTTTTTGAGATCCTGATGGTGTTTTTGTGGATGATGGCGATTCCTCCTCCGGCCCCGTTGGTGCAGTCTCTGCGGGTGATCTTGTACCTGTTGGGGATGGCTATGGCGATGTCTGGTGAGGAGGCTTCGTTCATCCAGGTCTCGGTTAGGAAGGCGTTGTCCGGGGATGCGGTGTCAAGTAGGTCCCAGAGCTCAACGGCGTGTTTGCGTGCGGAGCGGGTGTTGATCAGGATGCATCTAAGCTGGTTGGGTTCCATTGTGGCGGGTGTCTCAGTGCCTTCGAGGCAGGAGAAGCTGCAGTTCAGGCAGGTGAAGGGACCGTTGGTGCGCTTCGGGGCGGCCTTGCAGCAGGTGTGGGTCCTTCCTGGGTTGAGAGCGACGAGGGTGTTGGCGTCGTAGCGGAGGCGGTCTTCGTGGCTGGTGTGGGGGGCAGGGGTTCTGGCGCTGGGCACGGTCCAGGTGCGGACGGGCGCAGACGGGCTTGCCTTGGGCGCGCCTTTGGCGCGCCCGCTGCGCGCGGCCACCATATATGAGAAGGTGGGGAGGGAGGAGCAGCTGGGAGGCGGGAGGTGTGTTGCAGGGGAGCGAATGGGCGCGGAGGGGGCGGGGCCGTGGCCGCAGGGGAAGCATTGGCGGGGGCAGGGGAGCGGAGCGACCGCGGGAAGGAGACAGGCAGGGGCAGAGATCAAGAGGGCACAGAAGTCAGCAAGAGGGGCACAGAATCACAAAATGGGGCAACAGCAGAAGAAATACAGGGCACAGAATCAAAAGGGGGCAACAGCAGAAGAAAAACGGGGCGCAGAATCACAAAAGGGGCAGCAGCAGAAAGAAAACGGGGCACAGAATCAAAAGCGGGCAACAGCAGAAGAAATACAGGGCACAGAATCACAAAAGGGGGCAACAGCAGAAGAAAAACGGGGCACAGAATCACACAAGGGGGCACAGAACAGCGAGCGAGGCGCAGGGGGGCACAGGAGAGGAGCGGACAGGCAGAGAAAGGCACAGTAGAGCGGATACAAACCAAGGCCACCACTGGCCACCAGGGATGAGGCGCAGGTGGAAACCTGCGGGTGGTGGAGGGCCTCGACTTCGGCGGCGATCAGTACACCTCAGCGGGGGTGCAGGCGGAGCTGCAGCGGGGGGGAGCGACCTACCAGGAAGGTCAAGGGTCGCTCTCCTCACCGCGCAGCGGCGGCCATATATGGGGAGGTGGGGAGGGAGGAGCAGCTGGGAGGCGGGAGGTGTGTTGCAGGGGCAGCAAATGGGCGCGGGGGGGCGGGCTGCAGGGGAAGCAGCGTCAGGAATGGGGGCAGGGGAGCGGTGCGACTGCGGGAAGGAGACGGGCAGGGATCAAGAGAGCACAGAAGTCAGCAAGAGGGGCACAGAATCACAAAAGGGGGCAACAGCAGAAGAAATACGGGGCACAGAATCACAAAAGGGGGCAACAGCAGAAAGAAAACGGGGCACAGAATCAAAAGGGGGCAACAGCAGAAGAAAAACGGGGCACAGAATCCAACAAGGGGGCACAGAACAGAACGGCGAGCGGGGGGCAGGGGAGCACAGGAGAGGAGCGGACAGGCAGAGAAAGGCACAGTAGAGCGGATACAAACCAAGGCCACCACTGGCCACCAGGGATGAGGCGCAGGTGGAAGCCTGTGGGTGGTGGAGGGCCTCGACTTCGGTGGCGATCAGTACACCTCAGCGGGGGTGCAGGCGGAGCTGCAGCCGGGGGGGGCGACCTACCTGGGAGGTCAAGGGTCGCTCCATCATTATGTGCTGTAAAGTTAAATCGGATGTCGATATTTAGACCGAGATATTTATCATTTGTGACTCCCTTCAAGTTCACACTGCCTAGTTTGATTTGTTGTCGTACCCGCAAGCGGTGACGTATTGTCATGACTTTTGTTTTCGCAATAATTATTTCTAATAAGTTGTCCTTCGCGAAATCGCTGCAGTATGTTTTCAAGGAGCGTAAAACATGAGTTGTGGAGGATGGGAATCCCTTAGTGTAGTGTAGTAGCATGGTAGTGCATTGTTGAATTTATAGTAGTTTGATGTTTTGTTGTAACAGGGTGTGATAATGGGGAAGGGAGGTGGTATGGTACATGGGGGTGGCAGTTTTGAGCTGTGGAAAGTCATCTGGTAGTGGTAACTTAGTGCGGCAGGACAATGGTGCAGTGATACCTCAGTAAAGTGGTTAACAGTTATATGGTGGTTTACATCCTTTCATCCAGATATGAGGGCAAGATCAATCAGCATGAAGTAGTATTGTGCCATGTTCATACAGATGAGCACTGCAGTATGAATTCAGTTTTTAGTATACATTCAGACATGTCCTGATCAGGCAATACCGATGCAGCATTTTATATTACCTCTGCGCCAAAACTAAAGAACTGGTTAAACATGTGATTAGAATTAAAAAGGAAATAGTTTAACATTTAGTATTGCTTTTAACATTTATGCTCCTACAGGGTAATGCGTTTGTGGGAGCAAGCAGAAATGCTTTTTCTTGTTTTGCAAATGTAATCGACCTTGCGTTGGAAGTGTTGCAATTTCCTGCAGAGACAGAGTGAGAAGACAAATGCAAAGTCTTTAGTATGTCTAACTCCACGCACCCAGTTTCTCCTGTGTTTTTAAATTTGAGACTAGCCACCACTTCTTTGTCCTCTAAGTTTTAAATCTCTTTAGTTTCATGTTATTGATAGCTGCTTGCATAGTGCATGTCAAAAAACGTATTCAGCTTTTGACACCAAAAAGATTCGCTTTAGTTTTTTTTTTTTTTTTTTTTTTTTTTTTTTAAACCTTTATTTCTTCAAGAGTCTGGACACAGCTATTCAGCCGACAACCCGGAGGTTCGGCAGCTTCGGTACAGAAGGACAGAGAAGCGTCCACATTGCATTAAGGAGCAGTGAAAAGGTTCCATTTTTAAATAGACGCAAACACACAACAAACCCCAGCAAGGCAAGAACACTGAATGCCCATGGTGATAGCCCCCCAGGGGAGGCCGGACCCCAATCATCTCACAGTCACAGTACTGTGATAAGAGGAAGAAGGGGGACAGCAGAGGCCCAAGAAGTCAATTAACCATCACATCTTATATACTGAGCTGGAAAGAATGTCAAGAAGAAAGCTGTTCCTCGGGGGGATCCAAATCAGGGGCAAGACATATTCCCCCCCCCTGTATTGATTCCACCGCCCCCAGATGGCGTGCCACTTCCGAGGGCGGCCTCTAGCGCAATATACTGTCTTTCCCTGAGCATACTCCAGTCCATATTTTCTTTCCACGCGGTCAATGTGGGGGGCCCCACGGAGCCCCACAATCGCGCGATCTCTCTTAGCGACCATGTTACCCAGAGTCACCCATTGGGTCTGTGCCTTATCGTGATCAGTGGGCCCCCAGACATTCAGGAGACAACACCGCGCTTCCGGCTGCATAGCAATGCCCGTCACCTCCCCCATCACTGCATGGACTCTCCTCCAGAATTCCGTGATGACACCACATTCCCAAATGATATGCAGGAAAGTACCCACCATACCACATCCCCTCCTACATAGGCCTTCCTCAGAGAATCCCATATGAACCAGCCTTGGCCCCGTCACATACACTCGATGCAGTATTTTGAGCTGCACCAGCCTCAGACGCGACGGGATCGCAACCTCCTTGGGAGAGGAAACAGCAGACTGCCAATCCTCGTCATCCAACTCGAGTCCATCCCTAGTCCACTGGTCCCGCAGCCCCAGAAGCATATCCGCCCGGACATTTATCAATTTCTTGTAGATGAGCGAGATCGTGCTCTCAGGCATATGGGCATCAAGGATCCGGTCCTCCAAAGGAGAGGACTCAGGCACCTTCTCACCCTCCACGAGCACTGACCGGAGGGCATGACGCACCTGAACATAGCGGAAAAACTCAGATGTCCCCAGCTCATACTCTTTCTGCAACTCTTCAAAGGACTTCACCCTCCCCTTAATCAGCACATCTCCGACCCTGGAGATGCCGATCAAGTCCCATTTATCAAAACCTTTTGTATGCCAAAGCCTACCCAATCTTTCAGATTCAAACAACGGGGTAGCAAGGGTGAGCCTATCCTTCCAGCCCAGTGAGTCAGTTGCCATCTTCCACACACGCACCGCCACCCCAGTGGGCCCCGTGAGGGACGAGTCCAGGGACCGCGAGTACAACGCCCTGTGATAGTTACCACCACGCAGCAACCACCTGTCCATGGCATAACCAGGGCTGAGGACAGGGCCATGGAGACCATGATTAATCGCGCTCAGCTGGGCGGCCCAATAGTAGCGTCGGATGTCTGGAAGCGCAATACCCCCATCATACCATGGAAGCGTCAACTTAGCAATTGCTATTCGCAGCCGCCCATCCCACAACAACGTTCGTTGGAGGCTTTCGACCTCCCGAAAGTAGTTGGCCGGTACCCAATCTAGAGTATTCTGCAATGCGTAGAGGAACCGGGGAAGAGACATCATTTTGAACAAGGCAGCGCGCCCAACGAGGGAGAGCGGCAGCCTCCGCCAGCCCTCTACATCCCGCCGCAGGCGCGCCGGGGGGGGGAGCAGGTTCCTCTCATACCGCAAAGCGGAGTCCGTGGAGATAAAGATCCCCAGATACACGAAGCCCTGCTGAGCGATCTGGATCGAACAAGTTCGCGGGATCGGTGGAGCCTCGCCACTCAGAACATATAAATACGATTTACTCCAGTTGATGACGAGACCCGAATTCCTACCGAAAGATGTAAGAACGTCACAGACCACTATAAGTGATTTCTTGGGCGAGGCAAGATACAACAGGATGTCATCAGCATATAGCGAAATGCGGTCCTCGTGCTCGGGCGACCATCTAAGTCCCTGTATATCCGGGTGCCAGCGTATCCACGCTGCCAGCGGCTCAAGGGCGAGGGCGAACAACAATGGCGACAGGGGGCAACCTTGCCGAGTACCCCTCCCTAGCTGAAACGGAGTCGATGCCCGGCCATTTACCACCACACTCGCAAGGGGTCCCTCATACAGCAACCTCACCCAGCTCACAAAACCATGGCCAAAGCCGAACTTGGCCAGCACAGCCCACAAATATGCCCATTCCACCGTATCAAAGGCCATCGTGGCATCGAGAGACGCCACAATAGCTGGTTCACGCAGCGTGCCCGCCCTGGCGATTACACCATGAAGGCGCCGAAGGTTTAACGCAGTGTTACGATGCGGAATAAAGCCGGATTGATCTGGGTGGATCAAGTCTCCAAGTACCCTGACCAATCGGGCCGCCAGGATTTTAGCCAGAATCTTCGGCTCGGCGTTAAGGAGTGAGATAGGCCTATATGAGGCACACTCATCTCGGGGTTTACCATCTTTGTGTATAACAACAATTGTCGCCAGTCGCTGATCCAACGGGAGGGTCCCACTCCCCCGCGCCTCCACGAACATGGCGCGCAGGTGAGGGGCGACCCTATCCGGAAACAGCTTATACAGGTCAACCGGCAAGCCATTCGGGCCCGAGGCCTTACCCGAGTTCAGCGCGCGGATTTCCCGCCACCTCATCGACCGTTATGTCACCATCAAGATCATCCCTATCTACGTCGGAGAGACAGGGCAAAGCGATATCACGCAAGAGGTCACGCGAGTCCTCGGGCGGCCTATCCGACACTGAGGCATAAACCATACGGAAATAGTCAGAGAAACACTGTACAATCCTCTCAGGTTCCACAATCACCTCTCCCCCCCTCTCCTGTCAGCTCCGGCACTACTCTATTAACCCGTTCTTTTTTGTCCAGCCAAGCTAGGAGTTTCCCGGCCTTGTCACCAACATCATACAGGCGGCCCTGCTGTTCCCTACTGAGGGTCTTAGCGGCATTCGTCACCAGGTCCTTATACTCGGCTTGCTTCAAGCTCAGCTCATGCAGTGAGGCCTCTGTAACCTCCTCCTCTAGCGCTCCCTCCAAAGCCACGATCTCCTCCTCAACCTGCATAACCTCGCCATCTCTCCGCCGCTTGGCCGCCACTACAAGGGAGAGAGCCTCCCCTCGCAGCACGGTCTTAAATGCTTCCCACAGCGACACAGCCGAGTCCACGGATCCCTGATTTTCCTTGAAAAAATTATCAACTGTCTTCACCAGTGCGCTGCGCATCTTGGGGTCTCGAAAGTACCAAGGGTTAATAGGAGCCACCCTTCCCCCCTCCCTCACGGCCGACATCCAGCCTGACCCACACTGGCGAATGGTCCGATATACCACGCGCCATGTGCCTGGCCTCGGACACCAATGAGGCGTGCGCAGCCAGAGTGAGCAGGTAATCAATCCTAGAGAGGCTACCATGCGCCCCGGAGTGGAAGGTGTATTGGCTCTGTGTGCGCTGCCGGAGCCTCCAGCAGTCTATCAGGCCGAGTGTGTCTAGAAAGTGCTTTAGTTGTGTTTTGAACTTGCAACCTAGAGGACGTCTGCCTAATTCTTTGCCATCTTATTTTCAAGCTTAACATTTTTTGGCAGATCTTCAATTTGATTATTTTGACGGGATACATAATACCTAATGTGATCCAGTAGTGAGCATTGATGCTAGCGCTGAGGCAGTATGCCCACTGCAAAATTGAGCAGCTTATGTTTCAGTTAAATACAGGTTTAAATAACCTGACATGCAGCATTTATTCTCTTTTAAAAAAAAAAAAAGAGTAGTTCGCTGTTACGTTCTAAACCACTCTTCTTTAGATTACCTATAGCAGTGTGTTCTTATGTAGCGCTTACTACCCTCGTTTTACGATTAAGTCTTGTTAATGGGTGATATCTAACATGGTTGTATTAACCGTGAAAAGATGATAGTCTATTCTAACATCCTGTTGGAACTCTATCCTGCTACAGTTTTCACACACATCCCATTAGCAAATAACAGGCTGTTATGCTGTGTTAGCAGCTTACTTTTCCTGGATTTGACAAGGGTTTATTTGTAAGATTTAAACACCTTTCAGGCCCCAGTTTGTGACTGTTTTGGGAGTCCTTATGTTAGGAATGTCCATAAGTGAGTGGATTGCTCGCCTTGGGATTCTTTGTTTCTCATAATTGAACTCTCATAATGGGATTTTTGGGTGGGGTGTTATAACATGGTCGGCAATTGCTGTCTGGTGGAGGCCTCTTGTATTTTTCTTAAAATGTACTCCACCGATTTATTTTGAAAGACCAATCATGAAAAAAACCTTTGTCACTTAGGGTCATATTATGACTTTGGCAGTCTTGGAGCATGGTCGCCATGCCGCCGCCCTCTTGCAAGACCGCCAAAGCCATAAGAAACCGCCTGCCAGATTCTGGCTTTTTTTGTCTCTGGCAGGTGGTGCTTTGGCGGTACCACTGTGATGCCTATGAAAAAGGCACCGCAATGGGAGCGTCAAATGTTTGGAACAAGCTTACAAGTTTTCTACAGGCTTGTAAGCTTGTTCCTCCTCACTCACTTCTGACGGGTAATTCAGGATGCGAATAAGATTGGACCCATTTCCAGATATCAACTTGTCCATCTTCTCCTTTCTGACCTATTCCTCTTAACCATATTTTCTGACAACCCTCATCTGATAAACTCTGCAGAGTGTGTTGAAAGGCCTGGAGTTTACCAGAATTCCTAGTAATGGTACATGCCATGAGATACAAAGTGCCCCACTCCAATCGATTGCAAGAGCCTTCTGATCCAACAGAATATTCATACAGCAGGAGAGACTGATCGATAAACATTAAGAAAAATCTATCAGAACTGGGAACAAAACTTAAGGTCTCCAGATCTGCATTATCAGCACCAGCTCCGCTTCCTGTCTGTTCACCATTCTTCAGTCTTGTAGTCATGTTGAATGGTGGGAACACGTAACTGACCTTTGATTTCCAGTTATGGAGGAAAGCATCAATGACCTAAGCGCAGAAGTACCTGGTAAGTTGATCCAGCAGGGACATAAATAATCCATTGTGCAAGGGCCCTTCTGCCCATTAGAGCATAAAACATGTCCATTCACAGTTTCCGTATACTGGAGACTTGAAAGTATCTGGACTGCAGATTTGCTGCTATTTACTGACAACCAGCAGGTACTTCGCCATAACAGCTACTCAATTCGTCAGGTAAAATTGCCAGACGTTCTTGGCCAGTTCCATTAACACTTTCTACCACCTGCCCCCTAGTTTTATAGATCATACAGCTGAGATGTTGTCCATCTTTCATAGCACCCAGCAGCTTGCCCTGTCTATTGTTGTTCATTTCACTGTGAAGTAGCACTAAACGAGTTGCAGACAGTTGATAAGCACGGTCAGTTCCTTTTCTGACCACCATCTTCCAGAGGATAACTCTTCGCATGTGGTTCCTCAGTGTAATCTGTTTGCATCTGACTCAATCACCACATCGCTCTCCTATTCCAGGCCTCCATATGATCCAGACACCACTGGATCTCTCTTTAGTGTCTCTCAAGAGCCTCATCGGCTCCGAGAATATCCTGCCCTTTCGTAAGTGAGAAGCTTTTAGCCACTGAAGGACCCTATAATTGAGTGGACCTGTAAAGGTGGCTTGAAAATTTGTCTTCAGTTGATGATGCTAGGAGACCCCTCAGCCTGGCTGGTTGTTGAAAGAGAAATCGTTGGTCTCAGTAGAGCCTTTTTGATCTCCTTCCGGAGCCCTACCATCTTCTTCTTGGAGAGCTTCAGAGTTACTTTGCCCGAGTCTATGACAAATAGTAGCATGGTGATCCTGTGACTGGCTTTTAACTCTGACTTTTACCTATTGATCACGAAGCCCTTATCCTGCAGATGCTGACAAATGCATGAGGTGCACTGGTCCTGTCTTCTAGGTAGCCAACCAGCCTGCCTCCCTTGGAAAGCAAAACTCCATCATAGTTTGGAGAACCTTCATAAAACACCAACCAAAGTGCTGAAGAAAGCCTGAAAGGCAGAGCCTTCAGTTCGCAGACCTGCTGCTTCCATCGGAACTGAAGAAACCTGCATTGTGGAGGGGAAAATGGAAATAGTAAGGTAAGGATCTTTCATATCTAGATGCGCCCTCTCTTCCCCTGGATGTAGAACATTCCAGAGAAGATGGATTCCCTCCATTTTTAAGTTGTGAAAAATCGGCCACTCTTTTGAGGTCTCTTGTATTTATAAACCAACGCTTCTGTGTCCTTCCCTGCGAAAAGATGTTTCTCAGGAATCCCCTTGGGTGCTCAATGGAATAAGCAATCATCCTTTTCTTCAAGGCCGCAACACTCTGATCTATTAGTCCTTGTTTGAGAAGGTGATCAGCCTCGGTCCGTGCAAATTCTTGGCTGCTCCTATAGACCTCAAAATTCCAATTCCTGCTTAATGTACTTCCCATTGACTCCAGGGGTGCTGGGTTGACATTGTCTTGTTGTTGGTAGAATTATTGGAATCTTTATGCATGCCTCATGGACATTCCAAATGGAAAAGCTCACCCTTCATCTCTGACGCTAATGATATACTTTTGTGCTCAGCAAGTACTTACCTGCATGGGGAGAAATACGCAAGCCTGTGTAAAATATTTATTGCTCACATTTGGGATATAATACCTAAGGCACTAAAAGCTCACCATAGCGATGATGCGTACCCTCCTTGATTCCCCTGAATGTAATTGTCAAGATTTGTATGACATTTGATTGTAATGGTTGTGTCTAAATTTTAATGTTCAGGGGGATTGCACGTTCCATTTGTACTCAGTAACCCAGCTGCATGATGACCTTGATTACATGATCTTGTTCATTTTTTGCTGCTATGTGGAATGTATGGGGTGTGATGTGTTGGACACTGGTTTTGTTGTATAGTAACGATCTCTGTTATTAAGTTGTGGGGGAAAAAAATACCATGATCACTAATCATCCTGTTACAATATATGCTTTATTCTTGTTACTTGACTTTATGCCATCTTTTCGAAATTCCAGTTGCTGTACCAGATAACCCGGTACGCTAATAAAAATAAAAATAAAAGTTTGAGCTCAGCTGGCTTTGAGTCTAGAAGGTAAAAGTGTTTGCCTTGTTACCTCCTTTATAAAATGTCTGTCCTCCTATTCTGTTTTGTTTAGGTCAGGTAACCATAGTTAATCTCTTAAACTAAGTGCTTGGCGCCATCATTTCTGCGACTAGGTTTTCTATTGGAGTCTACGCATTTTGCAGCTACTTAACTACCTGCAATCCCACCTCTTTCCTGTTTTTCCACAAGCTAGGGTTGTCTGCAGTAACCTCTGAACTAACTACTGCTTTAAGCACATCTGATGTGCCTATTTAGCTGTATGCACATGCATTGTTGTGCACTCAGCATTATTTCCTTCAGTTGCTATTTCATCACTGCTTTGCTAGTGGGTTGCCCAGAAGGGCGCCATTCCTGCACCACGTTTGAGACTCCCTGTGGTATTCCCACACAGTATTGCATATTATCAGGGCATGGTTGAATAGGGAGATGAACCCATGTTCCATCTTTTTCACAAGCTGCAGCAAGGTATAATGCAACAAGACCATTATCTATCATGGTGTACAACCCATAAGCCACAGAGTATAGTGAAGAACCCATCATGGTTATGTTATTGTTATGTTATGGTATTGTTGTTTATAGAGCGCGCTGTTACCCAAGGGTGTCCTGGCGCTATGTGAAGTCCTATGGAGGACATGAGAAGGAGACCGATGTGAAGATCACGCAGAGAAAAGCCAGGTTTTTAAGGCCTTCCTAAAGGAGAATAAATTTGTTGTGGATCTAAGGTGCAGTGGAAGACCATTCCAGGTCTTAGCTGCGCATACTACAAAACTTCTGCCTCCCCAGCTAGATTTGTGGACTCTGGGTACAGAAATCAGCTTTGCCTCTGACGAGCGCAGCGCTCTTTTTGGCACATACCAGGCAAATTGTTGCTTAAGAAACTCTGGGCCTTCGCCATGTAGTGCCTTGTGGACCAGGCATAGAGCTTTAAATTGAGTCATCTTCCTTATAGGCAACCAATGGAGCTTTTTCACCTCCGTGGGTGTACTATTAATCAATCGAACTGCTGCATTCTGAAGGATCTGCAGTTTATCCATCAGCCCTTCTTGCAGCTTGAGGTAAAGCCCATTACAGTAGTCCAATTTGGACAGAGCTAAAGTGGTGATGACCGTTTGAATACTATCTTTGGGGAGGTAAGATATTATTTTTCTACATGCTCTAAGCATAAAGGAGGTGGAGGATACAACCGCATTTACCTGGTCTTTAAAACTGAGTTTGTTGTCCACCCATACTCCCAGATTTTTAACTTTTTCCTGGGGGTGGGTAAGAGGCATAAAGAGTCCGGCCACCATGCCGGGGTCCAGAAGCTGGGGTCATTGCCGAACAGCACCACCTCCGTTTTACCAGAGTTTAGTCTGAGGCAGTTCTGATCCATCCAGCTACCTACCGCTGACATGCACTCTTGGAGACGTGAAGCTGTTGCACCATTGCACCTGGCACTAAAGACACCACAATTTGGGTGTCATCAGCGTAGGAGGTTAGAGAAAAGCCATATGATTCAATGCGTGGAGCCAGTGATGAGACATATGTATTGAAAAGTGTAGGGCTCAAAGAGGAGCCCTGAGGGACTCCGCACGGCAGGGAGAACGGTTGAGAAGAAAAATCCCCTAAAGCAACTGTTTGAAGTCTGTTGGAGAGAAAGGATTCAAGTAGGTCCCAAGCGGTACCATGGATTCCAATCTCCCGCAGATGGTCCTTCAAAAGAACACGATGGACCGCGTCGAAGGCCGCAGAAAGATCCAACATGATCATCACAGCTTTGCCTCCTAGATCAAGTGAGGCCCTGATCTCTTCCGTTGACTTGATAAGGGCTGACTCTGTGCTATTCCCAGCTCTGAAACCGAATTGAGAGGGATCCAGTGCCTGTGCGTCTAGCAGGAACCTACTTAGTTGTGAGTTCATAAGTTTTTCTGCTATTTTCGCTGGGAGAGGGAGTCTAGAAATTGGCCTGAAATTATTTGGGTCTTTAGGGTCCAGAGTGGGTTTTTACAGCAGAGGCAAAATAGATGCGCTTTTCCAGATTTTGGGAAAGTAGCCTTCTGAAAACATAGAGTTAATGAGCGAAGTAAGAACCTGAGCCACTGGTTCCGAAGCTTGTTTAATATTGAAGATTGGACAGGGGTCATATGGAGAGCCAGATTTCGTTGTCATGATAAGCTGTGATATTTCCATGAGTGTTACGGGGGCAAACCTATCAAAGTGTGTGTTAGGGCCCTGTCCTAACTGATTGGCATTGGAATGAAGGATAGTAGATTTCACTGTTGCATTGATGAAATTCGAGAAAATTGACTCCACTTTGAGCTGGAAGAATTGAGCAATATTGTCACATAGTTCCTGATTTGCCAGAACAGTGGGGGTAGTCGGATAGGCTAATGAAGTAACTGTTCTAAATAGTTCTTTGCTTGAGTTTTTTGAGAGGTTAATACGATTTGTGAAAAATTCTCGTTTGGCTTTAAGCAGCAGCTGTTTGTAATGTGTTAAGCTAAGTTTATATTCGTTTTTATCTCTGTCTGTATATTTCTTTCTCCAATTTCTCTCAAGGTGTTTGCAGACCAATTTTTGGTCTCTTGGGGCCATATGTAGGTAGCTAAATACCGGTCGGTAACGGCCGATATTCGGTAATTTTCCCGTTACCGACTGGTATTTAGGCAATTGAGATGTAGGAGTCCAAAAAGAGGGATTCGGTAATTATGAATCGGTAAATACCGATTCATCTTTACTGTATTCTAAATTACCGATTCATATTTACCGAATTCTTATTTACCGATTCGGTAAATATGAAATGGTAAAACGAGAAAAGAGATGTAGGTAAAATCGGTATTTACGAATTCCATGAAATTCGGTATTTAAGAGTCGGTAATTAACACAGAGTGAAAGCAGGTGGTAATCAGCCACAGTGCATATAAGCAATCCCAAAATGCAACGGCGTGAACACCATGGCGGCTCTGTATGTGATTGCAAGGCGCCTACGTCTACAGGCAGCAGGTCTGAGGATTTGGAGACGGGAGGAACGCTTTTACAGACAGCGCATCACACTCTTTCAACAGACTGAGGCTGAGATACATGAAAGGTACAGGCTATACCCCCAAACCATCATGGACCTGATAAGGGACCTGCACCCACTCCTGGACCAGCCAACAACAAGGGCGCATGCCATACCACCACATGTGCAGGTGCTTTGTAGCCTACATCTACTGTCATCTGGCAGTTACCAGGGGGTGATAGCTGCGGTAGGCGGGGTATCCCAGAGTTGCCTGTCCCGTTTCTTCAGGAAGTTCCTGGATGCCATGATGCAGAGAATGCAACACTACATTAGCTTCCCAAACACACAGGCTGAACTGCTGAAAACAAAGACCGACTTTTACCAGATGGCACAGTTCCCGCATGTCATAGGCTGTATTGATGGCACACACATTCCAATCTGCCCACCAGCAGCCACTGAGCACATCTACAGGAACAGAAAGTCCACCCACTCCATAAATGTGCAGGTAATCTGCGATGCAGGCAACATAATCATATCGTAGCAAAGTTTCCTGGGAGCACCCACAACTCCTACATCTTCCAGACAGTGGGATCTACATACGCCTGGTTGCCGGAGAATTTGGAGAAGGATACCTGCTAGGTAAATCACTGTGACACTCCCTAATACTTACCGCATATCAATGTGTATTGAGGTATGTGACTAATGTGACTCTTACTCACCTAGGCGATAGTGCATATGCCGTGCGGTCATTCATCCTCACTCTCTACCTACACCCATCAACCCTGAGTGAGAGACGATATAACGTGGCACACAAATCAACACGCAACGTGGTGGAGCGCACGTTTGGACTATTGAAAAGCAGGTTCCGCTGCCTCCACAAAAGCGGAGGCGCACGCCAGTACACACCCATCATCTGCTGCAAGATCATTGCCACTTGTGCAATGCTGCACAACCTTGCTACAAAGACGGGTACAGAGGTGGAAATAACAGATTTTGAGGACAATGATGATGAGTTTGCACAACCAGAGCCCAACGCAGCAGGAGTGACAGTAGCAACAGATGGGAGAGTGAGACGGTCAGAGATCACATTCAACTATTTCTAAGTAAGTAAGGGGACACAGCCAGTAGTTGGATGCTATGACATAGTTTTATTTATGCGGCACTACGCCACGACACAACGGCAAAACTGGCCTTACAAATTGGTGACATCCATAGTTGGAAGTCAAGGGTTCCTTCACCCAACTGTGTCCTGTGATTGTGTGCAGCATCAGCGTCTGCGCCCACGCACTACAGTGCGGGATGCCAGTGATTGTGTGTCCTCACTGGCTGTGGGACCAGTGGCAGCCCCATGCTGTCTATTACTCCTCCGTGTGCATGTGACAGGGGGGGTAATGCTGCTCCTACTGGTGGTGTCCTCGCTGTCCCCAGCATCCACAGCACCAGTGGTGGCAGAGTGGCTTGTAAGCAGCACCTCCAGTGCACTGGTCACCCTCACCTGCTCCCTTGACACATCATTGCTGCAGTGCGCAAGCCCCTCCTACATTGCCACGGAGCGCCTGCAGAGCAGAGAAGTGGCAGTTGCTAGGCGGTTCACTGCCCTTGTGTGGTGATCAATTTTCTGCCTCTCCCTCCGCCGTGTTGCTCTGTCCTCATCGAGTTTTGTGCACAGCAGCATGATGGACTGGGACATGTCCCGCATGCCCGCAGCCATCTCCCTCATGCCCTCAGCCATTGAGCTTATGCCCCTGTCAATGTTGCCCATTGTGTCATTTAGGCCCTTCATCTGGCGCTGTACTGACTGGATTGCCTTGCCTTGTAGGCGCTGCACCTTCACAATGGTGGCCTCCAGCCCTAAGAACACACCATGGCTCTCACCCTGTGGAGGTGGACTGCGCACCTGAGCCCTGCGGCGGCGTCTGGCCCTTGTGTGTGCACCCTCTGAGGCGGAGGGCAAACCGGCATTGCTACCATCCAGTGGCACAGTGGCTGTGTCCTCCCCCCTCGAGTCTTCTGATGAGGACTCTGACACCAGCAGTCTGGCTACTGCACGCCTCCTAGACCTCACCAATGCAGGTGGTGTTGATGCGGGTGAGGCCAGCAGGAGTGTTGAGGCTGGCTGTGGTGGCGTGGCTGGCTGTGGTGGTGATGCTGGCTGTGGTGGTGATGCTGGCTGTGGTGGTGATGCTGGCTGTGGTGCTGTTGTCTGCCCAGCACTCGTGGTGGCCTTCTCAGTCATGTCCTTCCGGGGTGCCCTCTCTCCCTTCTCCTGAGCAGTCCTGCGCAAAGTATCGCCTGTGGACAGAAATGCAACATCAGCTCAGTGTACCTGCAGCCCTGCATTGCTTACATCATAATAAATTTCTGCTTCACTATCTCATTGTCCTCTGCCTGCTTATCGCTCATGTGTCACATGCCTTGTTGTTCTGTACGAATCTTGTCATGATAGGGGTTTCACAGACTGCATCTCCCATAATGCATTGCTGGTATGCACAAACACCTGTACTGGAGTGGGATTCAGATTGCACAATTGGGGATTTGGGATAGGGGAAGGGGGGGGCACACTGCTATGCATGCGTCTTACCTTGTTTGGTAGCAGCTCTGGCAGAGCTGTCTGCATCCCCAATCCCCACGACACTTTCGGGCTCAATCGTGGTCTCCACGAGCTCCTCAAGTTCAGTCAGGGCAGGTGCCCTGTTCCTGCCTCCTCCTGTCCGGCTGGCCTCTTTCTTCAAATCTGCCATCTTCCTCTTTGTGATGATACGGATCTCGTACCACCGCTTCTTCAGCACATCAATGTCCCGGGGGGTCACTCCGATGGCATTTACCTGCGCCTGGATTCCAAGCCAGATCCGTCTTTTCTCGGATTCAGCCACTTGCAGGGACTGCTTTCCAAACAGCTTATTGTGCTGCTTCACCACCTCCTCCACAAGTACCTGCAGTTCCTTTTGGCTGAATTTGAGTTTCCTCTTCCTTTCCCCTCCCTCTCGCTCTATGTCCTGGCTGGCCATTGTGTCAGATTTCCTGTGCAAGTTCAGCCACTGGCTCTGTTGCTCTCCTCTGCACTCCCAGCCTCTCCAGAGTCTGCTGATTGTGTGCACCTGCCTGGGTGTGGCCACTTCCTGGTTGGGTTGGGTGGGGTGTAGTTTGCACAGGATTGGCTGATTCCTCAATTGCTGTTCATTTGAATTACCGATTCGGTAAATTCCTATTCGGTATTTACCGATTCGGTAAATTCCGATTCAGAAATACCGGTCGGTAAGTGTTACCGAAAAATTAGGTACATAGCAAATACCGAATTTTACCGAATCGGTATATAGAAATCGGTATTTAGGAATCGGTATTTCTAGGTTACCTACATATGGACCTTGGTTCCTGAGAATACCAGGGGGAGGATGGACGCGCCCTATTGGGGCGGATACGTTTTTTTGGCGCGAGTTTATTACCGGCTGCCTCAAGCCATGTAGTATATGACTGGGCAGCCTCTTCCAAATCTGTGGAGAGAGATGGCAAAGTTGCTGTTAACAGCTCCTGTAGTTCTTCATCATTGATCTTATTCCAGGCTCTGCTAGTTATATGTATATATTTTTTTCCCTGGAGTAAGAGTGTGACGGTTGGGAGTGGTTAGTTCAAAACATACTGCCCTGTGATCTGACCAGACTACCGGGAGAGTGTCCGTAAAGTGCAATTGTGATTCGTTAGTAAATATGCCATCGAGTGTGTGTCCGGCTATATGTGTGGCGCCGATCACCACTTGTTCAAGACCTACATCACTCAGAAAGTCCCGCAAGTTGGAGGTATCGTGATCAAAGAGATTTTCCAAATGGAAATTAAAATCTCCGAGAATTGTGTATGATTCTGTGCTGAAAGCATTTGCCAGTATGCTGTCGGCATGCTTGATAAATTGACATCGAGGGCCCGGTGCTCTATAAATGAGAGAACCTTTGAATGTGAAGTGATGAGATAGAAGCAAAAATCTAATGCTTCGTATTCTGAGTTAGCAAGAGGGTTAAAAGAAGCCCTAATGGAGTTATGGTATATGACTGCGAGACCTCCCCCTTCCTGTTAGGTCTATTCAGTGTATAGCTCAGGTATTCGGGAGGGGTAGCATTAACCATGTCTGGGGCCGAGGAATCATCTGTCCAGGATTCTGTGATGAAAGCAATATTTATTTCTTCATCTACAATAAATGTGTGACACTCTAGGCTGTGTTTGACTAAAGAGCGTGTGTTTAAAAGGATACATTTCCATACTCGATTGGGCAGCGAATCTTTTTTTTTTTTTTGTAACTGCTAGTTAGTTGGAATTTTGATAGGTAGAAGAGTTAGTTCAGTCAGAATGGTACCGCAGCCTGGACATGTCAGCGAAGAGTGTGGGGGCCAATATGTGGGCTCAAGACAAAAACAGTTGGGGTATTTGTTGGGATTGAGGTTATGAAGAGTTTTACTGGAATATGAGATAGAGCTTGGGTTCCCTAAGTCAAATTGTGCAGGGGGGCTGGCGCTAGGCGCGGCCTTGGTGCGGACGGGCGCAGACGGGCTTGCCTTGGGCTCGCTCGCTCCAGCCTCATTATTTATAGGGTCAGGGGAAGCAGGAAAAAGACTGGCCCACTGACCTACCTCCTCCCAAGATGGCGTCCCGCGTTTAGCAGCGGTCCCGGGGAGTGAAAGAAATGTGCAAATTCGCAATTGAGGTGAACAAATAAAAAGCGCTACAATCACCGTTTACAGTTTTACATTTTAACAATAAAAACAGTTAAAACAAAGCCAACAGAGGCAATTGCGCTGTGGAGAGATTCAGGGCGCTGAAAATCACCCTTTACAGTATAGAGGTTTTAACACAAGAATCACGTTAGAACCACTTAACACAGAGGCAATCTAAAGCGTTACCTTCACAAATGTCTATCCCGGCTCACGCCTCGGGAAGACTTCAGGATTGGTTACTCAACCATGATGCATCAATTAAACCAACATGGGATAACCAGGGGGTGTGCCCTTATTTCATTAGTATTGATGATTTCCTTCCAAAGCTATGACCTGTTCTGTCCCAGAAACTATTTACCACTAGATTCCAGTCCCAACCTACAACCGATGGGCAAGTGAGGAGATATTGTGTAATGGATTTTAAAAAGGCTTTCCGACTGTTAGGAGAATATATTGACACAAGGGAGACATACATCTTCTTCCACTGACCTTTCAGTAGAAACCATCTGCCATTGGCTGCTTATCTGCTGAGCAGGTAGCATCCAATGTATTTCCAGAAGAGAATGCCCACACTTTGTTTGGAATTTGACAAGCGCAAAATATTGTTTCGGGTGCCAATGTGACTAGATCTGCAAGGTATCTTTTGGGTAACTGGTGTATTTCTTGAAGTAAGCGCCCAGCCAGCATTCTAGCAACTGGGGCTCCTCTTTAGAACTCTGAGATTGAAAATCCATATAGAACTTTTCTGGCACTTTCTCAGGAGCGATCACTGGAGCCCATGCACCTCGTGCCACCTTCTTGACAATCCTGCGGGGTGGCCTCCCCTATCTTGCTCTTTTCATGGTGTGGGCCGTGTCCACATTAGGTGTGCCATCACTTTGTCATTCAGCCCATCTTCTCCATTACTGCTCCCAGCAGGCATCCACAGTCTAGCTCATACAGGAACCTGGGAGCTCTGTCGTGCTGGATTGAGCCAAAGTCTGTAACTGTAACAGAGGGGAGAAAAACACGTCTCTTCCACCATGTTGGGCGCACCACTTAATGCAAGCAGGGATGTGTCCTGGTGCCACACCCTTATAACCAGTTTATGGCAGCCTTTTTGCCAAGGATAGATCTGGTAAATAGGCATCCACTACACTTGGAACCACTAAGCATATCACATTTTGTCTATGAAGTCGTACAACTCAGTTTAACCAAAGTTGGGCTACAAAGACTAGTAAGTGAACTGTCACATTATACAAACTTTAATCAGCTTGAAATCAGTACAACCAAAACACAAACAATGATTATCACGAACCGATTAGCACCTCGGCTTAAGATCCGGCAGGATGCGATGACACTAGAGGAGGTCAAAACGTACAAGTACTTGGGCGTCCAGATCGACAGGCGAGTGACCAGATGCAATATGACATCAAAAGGGTGTGCCCTGACATTTGCATTCTGCACACTGGTCAAGAAGTTAGATGATGCCTCTCTTAAGCCATTACTGTCAGTTATAGTGGCCACACTGCTACCTACCATGGCTTACACAAGCGTCTCCCTGCACAGAAAAGATGCTTCCCCTATGAACTGTATGCAGGTGAGGGTCTTCAAGCAGGTGTTTGGCTTCTGCAGCACAAGACCCTTGGGAATTTGGGCTCACTAACCAAGTCATCTGGAGAATGTATACCACAATAAAAAGTTGGTACAAAATGAGAGAGAACAAAGAAAACTCAACATTAAACAAGGCAATATGGATGAACCATGGAAAATGATCCTCACTCGTCGTAACACAAGTATCTCCATCAAGCACTAAATCTGACCAAATCGATGGAACTGTGGAATAAAAACTTCCGTTTCTCAGGCTTCAGGCAAGTGATAAACAAAGTAGCGAAAATGCATTCATATCTGGTCGATAAAGCATCTTCAACGGTCGCTCACCTGCTTGAATGGTGCTTAAATGTTAAGACAGCTTGAACCCATCGCCATATTTAAGGCTAGCGTATTCGGTGCACCTAAAGAGAGAGCCTCGGCGAACTCCCTTCACTGGTAGATCAACAGTTGGAAAAACAATGGCTCCATAGCATGTAGACTTAGTGTATCACTGAAGGAGGACTTCATTCATGTGGTTTGCATATGCCCGTACCTGCAAAAAGTTTGTCACTTTGTTAAAAACACACTACAACAGTAAAGGCATACACGCTTGCAGGGCTTCATTAATTAAAATCTTGGACCCTTTAGCTCCCCAACTGAACTGCAAACTGATCAAATATCTACAGCTACATGAACAAGCATTTACAATGCAATGGTCTCGGCATTGGTAAAGTTAGAGCTATTGGCATTGCTCATGACATTATTTTTGTTTTTGTTTTTGCTTTTAAAACATTTAAAGAAACGGCATTGTTATTTACAATGTCAATAGCTTAATCACTCTCAAATGCAAGACCTATTGCATTTGCACCCACACACAGAGCCACCTACACACACACTGATTAAGCTATTGACATTGTAAATAACAATGCCGTTTCTCTACATGTTTTAAAAACAAAAACATAAACAAAAATAATGTCATGAGCAATGCCAATAGCTCTAACTTTAACAATGCCGAGACCGTTGCATTGACCATACAGTGATATGGTCATGTATTCTATATGGAGGACAATTGGTTACTATCAGTATGTTGCTTAGATAACAAACATCGAAAGCAGCAGGGTGGATGTGTGAGATTAATGGGTGGATGAATGGATACGTTGATAGATGGTTGCATGGATGGTAATCGGAAGTATGAGTGTGGAGATGAATGTATCGAGGGATGAATGGCTGGATGGATTGACAGAACGATCACTGGATTCATCCGTGAATGAAGGGGCTGGCTGAGGAAGCGTGCGGATTTAAAATGCTAAGATTACATGAAATATACAGCTGACATGCACGGAGAAAAATGACCTCCAGTCCCTGGTAACAGAAATATCATGATGTTCTAAGTAGGAAGCAGTGCCAGATTGTCTGCTTCAATGAAAGGACAATGCACAGGAATGATTATGGAAAGGAGCATGGCCATGCACATCGCCGCTGTTGCCCTTTAGTACTAAACAGACAGTTGTGAATCAATCAATTTGCTAAATTCCTCAATCTAAGCGTGTGAATGTGGGCAGTTGTGCCATAGTGGTTCGCGACGCTTCCTTCAGTACGCATTACCTGATTAGCTGTCACTCAAGTTCTCGAAGGCATTGGGATATCAGGCAAGGCACGGGATCGGCTGTACCGATCTCTGCAGGTCGGCTCACTAATCCTAATTGCTGAATAACTTGATCACGTTGCACGAAACTCTCCTCCGGGGGCCGCCATCTTGCACCATGAACGGTGCTGCTGCTTGGAGTCTCTTTCTGACGCCGTCACAGGGCTCGACGTCAGGCTCGGCTGGGGAAGGAGTACAACCCAGCGGCCATCTTAGAAAGGCTTTGTCTGCCGTGAGGTTAATGATGAGTACATGCCCTCAAAGTCGATATCACAGAAGCTGAAATTCGAAACATAGTTACTATGCATAGATAATTCGTAAAGAATGTGTACATCCATAATTTCTAACACCTTTTTTACTTTCGTTTTCAAAAGCTCTCTAGCATGCTCCTTTTTAAAAGTTCGATTTCTTGCTTGATACAGATTCAGACAGCTCAACTTAGCGCCATGAAAAAATAGCCATTTACTTCCAGTTACCTGCATTAACCAGCAATAGGAAGCTGTATATACATAACAAGGCAGAGCAAAAGGCAAGCACACCACTGCCTTTCTCCGAGGCGAAGGAGAAATGCCTTGGAGGAAGGCAGCGGCATTTTCGGATTCGGTGGCGTGTTTGTCTTTTCTCTCCTCCAGCCATTGGCTGGAGGAGATAATTAGACTTCTTGCAAAAAACACGCACCCCGATCCGAAAAGGACGGGGCATAATCGGAATGACAGACCTCTTCTTCAATGGCTGGCCAGCATTCAAGAGGCTAGCCAATGGAGAACAGGGGAGAAGAGCCCCTCTTCTCCAAGTCATTAAATCTCGCAAGCGAGACTGCGCAAGCTCAGCCTTCGCTAGCCGAGACCTAAATAGTGATACAAATAACCACAAACTGAGAATCGAAGCAAGACTTTGGACAATTAGCTGCACACTGCCCTAACTTATTGTTGCAAGTGCATTCATTGGCTGTATTTACTCTATATATTTGTTTCTACAAATTCCTTATTAATAACATACTAACCAGATGGGCCTGTGACAAAGCCTCAAAAGCACACCTGTGATATATGTTTTATGAAGATGGCGCAATTGCACTTATCGGTCGAGTTCACTCTCTTAACAAAACTCTTTTTAACACAATTCTTTAATAGCTAATTGTTAAGATATTAACACGACCTTGCCCTTGTACGCTGATAATGAATGTATACTCATCTGTGCAAGTACGTTAGTAACACAAAACAAATTAGACTGGTCTGTGACGATGATTAATTGCATGTAAATTGTGGATATTTACCTTTTTGGAAGGTGCAACGTGTCGCTTTTATACAATCAATGTCTTGGTTTATTGGAGCCTGCACTATTATTGTATTCTTGTCTTAAATTCTCTCATTGACTTTTATTATGTTTCTGTATTAGTAACATTGATGCGGTTTAAATTAACCAAACAATAAACTTGAACACCTGATGCATTAGTTTAGGAGAGTTGGGCTAAAATACCACTGAGAGTAAGTCTTAGATATTTGTGGCTTGCAACACCGCCTACGATCTGAGCTGTACAAAATAAAGTACCTCTAATCTTGTGGAATGAGGATAACGCTACTAGTCCCCTCAGAGTTCCACAGCCTTCTAAATCCTCTCTGCTTGCAGTAATATGCGTAAAGTTGAGGGTACCATAGTCCATTTCGTGCATGCTAGCCCTTTAATATCAGTAACTATTGTTAAAAGCATTAGCCTGTGTTCCTTTTTCCTAAAATGTAACAATAAATGTTCGTGTTGCATAAACAAACCGAAAGGCAGGTTGTTCTGGGACAGGTAACCTACTTTGCCTAGTGTCTATACCCTGTGGTCATGATCAATAGCCTTATATTTTGCTACTGCTCAGCCATGGTGTATAATCTTATATTTACTTCCCAGAATAGATTTGAATACTACTTGTAGTGCAAAAGAAACATATAAATGTTGTAAATAAAACTACACTAACCAAATATTATCAACATTGGAAAGGTTCTTTTCCCATGTTAGTCTGGAGGGCTGCCTTAGCATTGAGAGTCTGACTGCCTCTCGGATCTCCTGTGGAGACATACTGTTGTAAAGAAACAAATGGTAGAAAACCTGGGAATGCCTTGAGACCTGTCAATTCATCTCTGATTCCCTCACCTTTTCCTTAGGGATTGAGTCTCCTTGATGAGTGCCATTTATTTGTCTTGGTTAGAATTTTCTTTACTTTCCTATCTACGCTCTGCCTTTAAATATTTATTGAGATCCTGTTATCTAAATCACTGATGTAAGCAATGTTTGAACAGTTCTCTTCATACCTATTCCTATGGGTTTCACTTTCACTGCTCTTGATGGGTGACCTTGCTTTTCAGTAGTTGAGCTTTATACCTACCATACTTTATTTTTAAAGCCTTGACAGAGTCCTGCCCTCTCCACGATCCTGAGTAGGTAGCCCTTCTACACCCAGTCAAAGGTGTTTTTATTTTTTTATTTGGCCTGATAACGAGTTTTGCGGTGTGGTAATGGACAGCCACACTGGCGGACCGCACCGCCAAACCTGTGGTTGCACCGTCTGCCAGATTGAGTTTCCTTGTGTTTGGTGGGCTGTTTCTAGCCATGCCACGTTGGTGCCTCAAAAAATGGGCACCCCAGTGGGAATGCCAAAAACAGTTCCTGCATGACATGGACTATAAAGCCCATGCCGTGCAGAAACTGGGGTGTATGCACACAGGGGGGCACATGTTGTGCCCCTGCATGCATCCCCATGCACATAGGCAGCAGGGGGCCCTGTAGGGCCCTTTTGTTTCAGGACCACTATCCTTTCATGAAGGAAAGACCTGTATGACACCGCTGGTGGTCCTAAAACTTGTAACATGGATGGCGGTGCCACAGCGGCACCACCAGCATATTGCTTACCGCCGTGCCACAACCAGGGAAAAGTGGTTCCCTGGCGGCTCTGGCGGTGCAATGGTGGCCTGACTACCAAAGTTGTGACTGGGCAGTCGGACCGCCAGTGTGGCGGTGGCTTAACTGCCACTGCCGCACCATGCAAGTTTGACTGTCCTCTGGCCACAAGACTTGTAATTTGGCCCGGAGTGTTCAGCGAGAGTGTCACAGTTTACTCTTCCACAAAACGTACAACAAGTTTCTACCATGGTTCTTGGAAGAGTGTCCTGACATAAATAACAGTTGCAAATCATGGACTAGTGATGGAATCACTTCTTCAATCTATTTGTCAAAATATTGGACATGAATTTGCCTTTTCCACAAGGCAACCATTAGGAACACAGTCATAAAAGTATAAAAGTATACCAAATGATGGTTTCCTCAGCAAAATACTCATGCTCCTAAGAAAGCCTAACAAGTATTCTCGGAGCAAACCTCTTTATTCATGGTTCCTCGCACAGGATGACCAATACCAAAATCCTTACCTACTGTGGTAATCTGTTGTATTCAGTGTAATAAAAAATTCCCTTTTTGCAAGCTTAAAGAAAGAGAATAATAGGAATCCACACTTAACCCCTTCGCTGCTAGATAAACCTGTGCTAAGCTATTTTTTGGCTATTTGAGGCTTATGCCCTCGTAACGTTTTGTCTACATAAGGTATCCATGCCAAATTTGCATGTTTTTTCCCAACATTCTGAGGATTCTAAAGGTTCCCATGGTTTGTGGATTCCCCTGGAGGGAACCGAGAAATTAGCCAAAATCCAGTAAAGAAAATTGGGGGGGGGGGGGTCTCTGAGTGAAAAAGGGGAAAAAGTGCTGCAGAAGAAAACATCTCGTTTTCCCCTGCAAATGGTTGCAACGAAGGGTTTGCAGTACTAAAATCACCATCTTCCCAGCTTTCATACACAGGAAGACTTTGGGCAGAAAAACAAACTTTTCTACACAGTTTTGACATTTATTTGAAAAAAAAACAGCATTTCAATTATGCTTCTTTTTAATTTTTCCTGACACGTTTCGGGCTCTCAGCTCCTTACTCATAGGATGACATTGAAATGCACTGAAATGCTCGCATATAAATGATTTCGACAAATCACTCTGCTGCCGAGTGCGTCCTTGCTTCAGGGCATCTTTGGATCGTATGCATCACTGCAGCCTGGCCGGATGCACCACAGTGGAATTGAAGTACTGGTGCCCAAGGGGCTTACAGCTTTGCTAAACCTCAAAGTGGAGCAGCAGAGAAGAAAATAACAAGCATTTGCAATGCAATAGGTCTCGCATTTGCGAGACTTTGAGCTACTGGCATTGTAAATGACAAACCTTTTATCTATGTGTTGGTTTTGAAAACAGATAAATAAAAGGCATTGTCATTTACAATGCCAACAGCTTAAAATTTCGCAAATGCAAGACCTATTGCATTGCAAATGCTTGTCCTAACCTGGGAAGACGTTTTTACTTCTCTCCTTGTCAACTTCTCTCAGTATGGGAAAAGATTAGAGAAGAGCTGGTAAACTCCTAAACATGCAAGTTACTAGGTTTGCACAGACTTAATAGAACTTTCCAACCCTAGAACTATTGCTTACAGCTACCTCTAGCCCCAGTTTGTAGAGCTGCGGAAAAGTGACAAAATATGAAAATTGCTAGTATTCAAACCCTACAACTGTTTAACCCCTGGCATAATCACAGAGGCTTTTTATAAGAGGACTTATTTTATGAAATTGCTGCCTTAATTTGTTGCCATACTACCAGGCACCAAATTAAAAAGTGATCTTTTTACAGGACAAGTACATTGATATTTTATAAAATTGCACACCCATGAGTTTTAGGCAGGTGGTGGTCTGTTAACACATCACAACCTTTTAACACAAGCATTACTGCCTCACTCGACCCCCAAAATTCTGATGCAAGATCCTTTTTCATACATGAAAACAATTGAAACAGCCAATCGGAGACATAAATTATATGGTTCGGATGAGGTCTTTCGGTACAGGAGCTGTACTAGTAGCACACAATAAAAGTTCTTGACAAGTTCTTTCTCAGCATGCAGTATAGAACAGAAAACCTTGTAAATAACTTCGGCTGATCTAAGTTGCTTTCTGCCCCAGTCTGTTCTCTTGTGCAAATAGTACAATTTAATAACCAAGCCTTAATCCACCTCAACAAAATAGGCTATCTTGCACCAATGCTAACATCGCATTTCGTTTTCCTTTGCGGGTTTCAGCACGAAGTTTATCAGTACTCAGCAGTTCTTTTTTTAGGTACATGGAGATTTGTGTCTGCAGCTTTTATCCTTCACCCATAAAAAAAAAGAAAAAAACCTCACACAAATCGAGGCATTTCACGAGTAACAAAAAATGACAAACAAATAAATGCACATAACTGTGATGCACAAGGTAAAAAGAACGAGTCATGTTGAGAAAGTAATGTGGTTTGTGTGATAGCCGGTGACGTATTCAGTTTGTGAGGTCCCAGTTTAGAAATAAGGGAATGTGTATGAAAGAAGAAAATATTTTTATTTTTGGCCTGCTAAGCAGCATTTAATTGTCCGATGGCCCGAACTGATTTTTGTAGGCATACAAAACAGGGCAACGAATCGCGCACCTTATAGAAACACAGGCGCGCGCACGCCTCGCGCTGAAAGTTTTTTTTTTTTTTTTTAAACGTGCAGGCTGCAGCAGTAGGGACGTCAGAGAGGGAGAGAGAGGCGGAGGAGTGCACCCTCGAGTGGTGCGCGTGCTAGCAGTCTGCTCATTTTCAAGCACTGCACTCGTGCTTGTGGCGCATCCCCTGCTCGCTCCCACAAGGTGGATGCCGCCAGAAGCACGAGTGTGTGCTTGAAAATGACAAGAGCGACGGCTGAAGGTCCTCCTATGCATCGCATGCGCGCTGAGTAGGCGAGACCTAAAAACCGGGCACTTACATTCTGAGGCCCACCGGAGGGCGAGATACAAAACGGAAACAAAATAGGACATTAAAATTACACTGAACCCACTGCAGGGTTATAATTGGCTCAAGAAAACACTTCAGGTTCCAGCATGCATCTGAAATTCAACTCGCCTGAGAGGCCCACTTGAGAGAATAATTAGCATGCAGTTTATGGTGCCTGCGAGCATTTCAGCGCATTTAAATGTCATCCTATGTGTAAGGAGCTGAGAGCCACGAAACGCGTCCGGATTAATGAAAAAGAATCGGAATTGTAATGTTGGTTTTCTTCAAATAAATGATTTGGACAAATCACTCTGCTGCCGAGTGCCTCCTTGTTTCAGGGCAACTTTGGATTATATATGTATATATGTGTGTGTGATTGTGTGTATGTGTATGTATGTATGTATGTGTATATATATACACACACACACACCCACACCCCCCCCCCCACACCTTAACCACGCATTCCTTTACCATGTAATTTCGTGGTAAAGGGGTATGTGTGGCTAAGGTTGCGACCTCCACCCTCGGTTACCAACCCCCCGTACCCATCCCTGCCCTGAGGTCCAAATACCCCTGCCCCCTCAAACCTACCCAGTCCTGAAAACTGCCCCAAACTCCTAGCCCTGAAAACTACCCCTGACACCCCAGCCCTGAAAACTTCCCCCACACACTGAAACCTTTCCCCACACACTGAAACCTTTCCCCACCCCCTGCCCTGAAAACTTCCTCCGCCCCCCCCGCCCTGAAAACTCCCCCTATGCCCTCCAGTCCTGAGAACTAGTCATGAACTCCCCCGATTTCTCCCCCCCCCCCCCATAAACTAGTCCCGACCACCCCCAGCCTTGAAAACTACCTCCAGCCCCCTAACCCTAAAAACTACCTCCAACTGCCCATCCTGAAAACTACCTTCATCCCCCAGCCCTGAAAACTACCCCAACCCACCCCCAGCTCACAAAAGAACCCTTGACCCACCCCAGCCCACAAACCAACCCAGCCCACAAACCAACCCTTGCCCACCCCAGCCCACAAAACCACCCCTGACCCGCCCCATGCCCACAAAACAACACCCGGCCCACCCCATTCCCACAAAACTACCCAACCCTCCCCAAGCACAGAAAACAACCCACCCCCAGCCAACCAAACAAATCCCGACCCAGCCCCAGCCCACAAAACTACCCCGACCCTCCCCAAGCACAGAAAACAACCCACCCCAGCCCACAAAACAACCTGACCATCCCCAGCCCACAAAACAACCCGACCATCCCCAGCCCACAAAACAACCCGACCATCCCCAGCCCACAAAACAACCCGACCATCCCCAGCCCACAAACCAAACCCCGCCCACCCCAGCCAACAAAATAACACCGACCCACCCCAGCCAACAAAACAACACCCGACCATCCCCAGCCCACAAACCAAACCCCGCCCACCCCAGCCAACAAAATAACACCCGACCCACCCCAGCCCACAAAACAACCCCCGACCACCCCCAGCCCACAAAACAACCCTCGACACAGCCCACAAAACTACCCCAGCCCCCAAAGCCCAGAAAACGACTTCGACCCATCCCCAGCCCAGAAAACAACCCCAACCCCCCAGCCTACTAACCTACCACAGAACCACACCCAGCCCCACTTAACTCACTGCTCCCTGCGATGTCTTCCTGCTTCCATCCGCAGTAGCCTACAACTAGACCACGCATTTCCTTAAACACGCATACGCGTGGTTAAGACATATGCGTGGTAAGGCGTGTGGTAGGGCTTGCGGAGTCGGAACACTTGTGGTTTAGACCGCGATGTTCCGACTTCTTCCCATATATAAATAACTATGTTCAGGTTACGTTTACTTAAAGCCAGCAGGACCTTTTATTTCACCAATAAGAGTCCTGTTTCCCGGAGATGTGCATTCAAACTATATTGGGTTTCTGTGCCTTATTTGCTAAAAGTACCCGTGCTGTTCAATTAAAATTATTGGTGATTGTTTTTTGGTTTTTTATTGCGATCAAATAGCCACCACGTTTAGGAGGCTGTTTTTTTCCATTTCTGTAACATATGCTTGCAATAAAAAATAAGCCCATTACCATGGCATTGGCTTTGCCAGAGCTTGGTAAGTTCATGTATTTTTCTCCCTAGGCACCAGTTATGCTAAAGAATGTTATATGGAGAGGCTCTTGCACGGTGAGTTGTGCATGATACACGGAAGTGGAATTGGTACTCCATAATTAATTGGCAGTCATTTATAATTAAGGTACGAAGACCTGCTAAAGTCGAGCACTGATGGCTAACGCCCATGTGTTTTACCTTCACCCGCACTTTCCACATAATGATTTTTTTTCATTCCTGCATTCTACCCTTGTCACTCTGTACTTACTTCTCTCTTCCTTTCTAACCGTTCAGTCTTTTTCTATCTGTGCCACATTCTGATGATTTAAAAAAGTAAGTTCCCAATCCCTAAAATGAGTGCCAGTGCCTCACCATCTGTAATCACCGGCACAAATTCAGCACAGGGATTGCGAGGGCGCTAGTTGGGCTAGGTCTTGTGTACCTGGCCCCTCGCATCCCCTCATTCAGCATCAGTTCTACCAGTAGCTGGTGCCTCTGGATTTATATTTGTATGATATACATTCTAATTTCCAACTTTATCCCTGAGTTCCCTCCTTCACATTTGCATTTTACCTGTGACGCTTAATACCATTTTACCTTCTCTTTCAGTCATTGGCTTGAGTGTGTGTCAGTCATCTTGACTCAGGCCAGAGAGTTTTCCTGTGTTACCTTATGTTATTGGCAGTTTGGGTTTATCCTTCGCCCCCCTCCCCCCAATGGAATGACCATTCTTGCAGCTCCCTTACCCTCCCTCTGCTGGCTCCTCATTGCCATGGAATGCGCATATAACACACCAGTCTTCACATGCGTTAGCCCATAAAGCCAAAATGTATTGGCATTGCCAATGTTTGTTACCTGTTTTACATACCGAGTTTCCTTGTTATGAACAGGAAACAGTCACATACATTTTTCAGTGTCACACTGCTGTTTAGAGATGTGAAAATCTTTTCGTTAGGTGTTGTGCTCTACTGAACATTTGCAAATATTTTGCCGTTTTTTAACCCACACAGTCACAAGGGTGCTGTTGTGTAGGGCTGCTATTTGCCTATATAATGACAAGTGTCATTTAAAATGCAAAGCCAGTATGCTGGCAATGTTGTATGCTTTTTTTTTATGCAGTTGTGTATTATTTTTACAATATGCTGGGCAGTAGTTTTAATACTTTTTGGGAAATAACATAAAGTAGTTTAGGATTCTGGCAAGTCACTAAATCGTCCCATGCCTAGTAATGAAAGTGTCCGTCTGTAACGCAACTGGTGCTCATGTAAAGCGCTCTGATACCTTCGGTTCGAGTTCCCGCTCTATAAAACTAAAAAAATAGAGTTCGAATTTGGAGCATTGAAGAGCGAAAGGGTAGATTGTGATGCTGCAGAAATCCTTGTATCGCCGTGCAGTGTAGTGCAGTTATTTGAAATGGCCCTCATTCTAATCCTATGTACTCGGTTAGTCTTAGTTGCACTGTGAGGGCTAGTTCGCTTTGTGCCCCATGGTTACGAATGGTTCTACTGCACTCCAGAAGTACTCACATCCTCGTTTTCTACCTCTCCTACCTCCATCCTCTGCCTCATAGGAGACTGTCACCTTATCCTGCCCGCGCGATAGGGCTGGTTTAGAAGGGCAGTATAGAGATGCCTGCGGTTTTGCTTCTGGTACCAGCCTTGTGCTGCACAGTTTATCCGGTTCGGTAAGTGCTGACTATTGTTGGAGCAGTGGAGCCAGTCTGGGAAGTACTTAGAGCAGCAGCTTGGCAGCATCACGATGAATTCGACTGCTCAGCAGAAGCTTGCTGCGGAGACGGGCTGCCCGGTGCCTGGTGATGCAGTGAGAAAGGATTTTTCTGTCGCCTGAAGTGATTGACGGTGCCTGGCTCAGCCATGCATCCACCTTTGTGCATAGGACTGGCCTGGCTTTTCTGCTGACCTTTCCTCCCTGGCACGCCTTAAACGCTGGCATATTTTAGGGCACTTGTCAAAGTTAATCTTTTTCTTTTCCTAGTTGGATTCTTCACACTTGCTATTAAAGGTAATGCTTCCCTCCCGTGAACAACAAAAAAGGTGCCACGCATTTGTTTTTATGACCTGTGTTTGTTTGTAAAAGATGGAAAAATAATATTATGTCCTGTTAAAATCTGTTTCTGAATGAAATGGGTGTAGATCACATCTATTTTAATGGCAAATAGTTTCTGGCCATGTCCCTATACCTCCACTTGAGTGCCAGCATTGAAGTTTGAAGAAAAAAATACTTTACAAGCATAGTCCTCTCTCTCTCCCTCCCCTGCTTCCCCGCCCCCTCCTCGGCCATTTGTCTTGCTCTAATGTGCTACTGTTGCACGCGTTAGCAATCAAACCCGGACATATTGACTTTGCCAGTGCCTGTTTTTATTATTCTCTTATTGATTTTGCGCCCAGCATCCGTGCTACAACACTGTTACCTAGATTTCTACCTTTGTCTGTGGAAAATGTCCTTATGTTACTCCTGAGAATATACTAATGAGTCCCATACTCGCGAGAGCATAGTCAACAAACATAAGGGTGCCTTTTCCAGTTGATTTTGGGCCCTTCAGGAACGTAAGTTTCTATTGAATTAACTCTTTCCCTCCCCTGGTTAAGCATGCTCAAATTCTGATAGATCGATTTGTGTGGCCGTGCACTTTGCTGCCATCACAAAATACTGTTCTGCCATTACCACAAGCCACTCTAGCAAAGTTGGACTCTACCTGTTGGGTTTTATGGTGCCCAAAATAGCTACTCAAAACCATTTTGGATTTTGTACCTCCACCTGAAACGACATGTCCCAATTACTCCTTTTCACTTGGTACAATTTAATTTTCCTTAATCTTCCTGGTTAGTTTACTATTTGTTATTCTTGACAGCACCTCTTCCATATATGATCTTCTAACTATAGTGTATGTTTTATGCTTAAATAATCAATGTGAACTCGAACCCGGAGAGCACGTGCAGAAACTGAAGAGTCCTTTTACTGATATGCATTGCATCACATTTTTGGTCTGGTTTCACCTGCAACAATGCAGGTGTCAACACGAAAGTCCTGAAAATCATGGTGACCTTGAGTGTAAAAAAAAAAAAAAAAAAAAGTAGAAAAGTGGTGACTATTCACCTCCATATTTTCTTGTAATCCCTTTACCCCACCCACCTCAAGGGCCACATGTTTGCTGTGATGTACAATAACTTTTGAATAAAGGAGATTTGCTTACAATCCTCTCAAAGCTGCAAATCAGTTTTTAGGGCTGGCCTGACTGCTTATATTTGTGTTTAATTTTTTTAGGTATTGTTATCAATTGTTTAAAATATGCATGGAGTGAGCTTTGACTCCACCCAGAGGAGTAATACTCTCTAACCTCATGCATGCTATTGGCTTGTGTGTATCATTATGTGTTCCAGGAAATACTATCGGAATTCACGAGGGACTATTCTGTATCTGAAAAGTGCACTCACTTATCACTGTTGTCATTCAGATTGTTGCCTCCTATTTGCATTATATGCATAAGCAATCCTATCTTAATACTTTTAACGAACATTCAGAGAGCATTTGTGTTTGCAAAACATATAAACCGCATTTGTTGATCCTCTGGCTTTACATGCATTGGCACATTAACCTTTTAGGTACTAAGGATGTGCTTGAGACATCCTCCGCACCACTGCTCAGGTGCTGAGGATGGTTTCAGCACGTCTGGCTCCAGAGGCAGGAATTCCCTCTGGTGTGTGCACTAGAGGGGTTTCCTTTTATTGAGTTCCGCCTCTGGAGCTGCGGTAGAGCTTCCCCAGCACCCAAGGCTTTTTTTGCCCTCTGAAATGATGATCGATGTGCGTGGCATGCTGACCTCATTTGAGAGAAAGTGAAATGAGTCGATTGACTAATTTCACTTTCGCTGCATCAGTGCTCCAGGCATATCTCAGCCCCCCTAACACTGATGCCGATGAGAGAAGTATCATTGGACAGGGGAGAATCTCTCCTTTGCAATGGGACCTTTCCCTAGTGGATCCCTGCTTGGGGATCACCGCAGGAGGGCCTTTTTGTGTCACAAAATGGGTCTCGGGTACCCTCCCAGGCTCCGGACTTGGCCCCCACCCAACCCAATAGCCCCCAGCAGTCTTTCTGCCTATTTCCAGGGGCAGATAGGTGTTTTCCACCAATCCGCCTCCGTTGGGGGTCAGAAAGCCCACTAGACCCCCAGTTAATGAATTTGGAGGGGGGGAGCGGCCTCCCTTGCAATGGCCTCGTGCTCTTCCCCCCCCCCCCCCCCCAAACCCTAGGCCCAAACGTTTTTCTGCCACCCCTAAGGGGCAGAAAGTCCCCACTAGACTGCAGGAATTTTTTTTTCTATGGAAAAATGGGTGGGGGCCCTGCCAGGATTCGCACCTACCCCCACCCACCCAAATAACCCCCAACAGTCTTTTTACCTCCCGTTTGGGCAGATAGGAGGTGGGGGGGGGGGCAAAAAGCCCACTTGACTCCAGGAAGTTTTATTTTTATTGCTACTAGGTGTGGGATTGCCTTTACACCCGCCCTCACATCAAGCCTAGCCTCCACCTCCGATATGACCCCAACAGTATTTCTGCCCCTCCAGGGACTAAAACATCCTCCTCTTTGTGGAAGGTAAGGAAATTTTGATTTTTGGATGCTTTCAATTTTTTTTTATACTCCTATGGATAGCAGACTTTGGTTAAGTCCGAGTATCGTCCTATTTCAATGATGAATGGTTGCACTTTTCGGGCTCGGGTCAGCTGCCACCTGGGGACCCATATCAAATCCAGCCATTGCTGAAAACTAAACACCTAGGACAGTCCAAGATGTTGTGCCTTGTGTGGATCTCATGACATTTACTTACACACAGTGCCCTGCAGATCTCAAACTTTGTCACAAATTGCACATTTTGCTGGCATTTCTGTGACGTAAACTTCCGAAATCCACAGGAATCCACACAATTCCTACCACCCAGCGTTCCCCACTTGTCCCAATAAAAAATGCTACCCAACTTGTGTGAGTGTCCCAGACAGACTCCAATCAAACCAGGACCAATGAGAGTTGCTTTGAGAGCCTCCCATTGACCCTGGTTTGAGGCTTGCCTCTTGCGTGCTCTAGGCCCAGTCACACAAGTGGGGTAGCATTTTTATGGGGACTAGTGGAAAAACACTGCGTGGTTGGAATTTTGTAGATTCTTGCTGAATCTAGAAGTTTACGTCACAGAAATGCAAGGAAAATGTGTAATTTGAGACAAAGTTTGAGGTTTGCATGGCATTGTGTGTTAGAAAACCTTGTGCGATCCACGCAAGACATACACCCTGGAATCCCCTGGGTGTTTAGTTTACAGATATGTCTGGGTTTGGTAGGTTTCCCTGGGTGGACGTCGAACCCCGGCTAAAAAAAACACTACTACCTCCATTGCCAAATCAGATCATTTTTGTGACAGGAAATGTTGATGTCTCCAAATTGTGTCTTTGGGCCTTTCCTGATGCGGGCACTAGGCCTACCCACAGAAGTGAGGTCTCATTTTTAGGTCTCGCCTGAGACAGCGCTTTAGCGCTGCTCTCGCGAGAGCTTTTGTAAATGGGGGATCTGGAAGTGCAAACAAGTGCTTTCAAGCCTCCAAATACAGTGCATGTGCGCCGGCCGGGCGCGCGCACCATTTGGAGGCCTGAAAGCACTCGTTTGCTTTCACTTTCGCGGGCCGCACGGCAGTAAAGATCGGCAGTAAAGATTGCAATCTCTTTGTTCCCAGCATCAGTGAGATGCAAATGAACAAACAGCGTGATGCCAAAGGTCTTATTTTTTAAAAACAAACCAGGTCACTGCTACAGTGAAAGGAACAACAAGCATTTACAATGCAATAGGTCTCGCAATTACGCGAGTTTGAGCTATTCACATTGCAAATAACAATGCCTTTTATTTGTGTTTTCGTTTTTCAAACATAAATAAAAGGCATCGTCATTTACAATGCCAATAGCTTAAACTCGCGTAAATGCGAGACCTATTGCATTGCAAATGCTTGTTATTGAGAGACGTGTGGAAATGGTAGAAAGTTTTTGGCTCCCTGTAGATTCTAGAACTTTCCGTCGCAGAAATGTGAGGGAAATGTTTTTTTCTTTTGTCAAAGTTTGAGGTTTGCGAAGCTGCCCCGTGATAAAGCTCACAATATTGTCTGCGGGTCCAATTCCAAAGAATGGGGTCGATCAGTCTTTTTGGGTCCAGCATATCTTAAAGAGCCTGTGGGTCTTCCTCCATTGGCTCATCTGGCACTTGACGAGGTAAGGAAAGCCGCGGCGAGATCCTATCTCGGGCTCTGCATCGATACCCGAGGGCAAGTCTGCCCCTTGCGGGTGCAAGGGTGGGTATGGGGTCAAGGGAATCACAGATGTGTTCCAGGGTGATCCAGGGACATGGACTGGGCATGATCCATAAAAGCCTGTTTCAGTCTATTAAATGCGTCAACATCGACACCTGGCACAGAGTCCCTCTTGCGCTTGAGTAGCAGTGCTGGTGGGGTGGGCCCTCCTGGAGGTGCAGGGGCTAGAACCCCCAAGATGTCTTCCCTCCCAGGGAAGGGTTTAAAACAGCGTTCTGCGTATTGCTGCAATTTCCTCTCCAGGGGAGCCATCGCCTGCAAGACTAATTTGGAAATTGAGGTGTTCATCACCTCACAAAAACGGTTGTCAATGGAGAGGTATGTGACACTGTCTTCCTCATTATAGGTTTCCTTGATGTCACTCATTGTGACCTAGACGCAGGGCAGACACAGTAGTTCAGGGGTTTAAAGCAGGTTTCTCCAGCAGTTCAATGAGGGTTTTTAATTAGGTGGGGCTTCCCAACAGAGTATTGCGGTACAGAGGACTAATAACAGGGTCGAGAACCCTGCAGGACACTAAACGCCCCTTAACACTTAATGGGCACTGGACATGACTTGGTGGGTGTCTGCTTGCTTCAGGATGCCAAATAGGGCTAAGCGCTTCAAAATTCAGACCCAGTGGGGTGTCTGCTCGAGGCGTAGGGGCACTGTGCACAAAACTGAGGACCCGGCCGGCCGCACTGCACAGACCGATGAGATTGCACGCAAGTCTGAGTCAGCAGGATGTGCTATGTGCATGAACTGCGTCCCCGTCTAATGGCTGGAGGGCCGTGCCGCAAATGGCCCAAGGCGTGGAAAATGAGTGACCGCTGCGGAGGTGCGACTGGTGTTCCTGCAGCCGCGCAACAACAATAAGTAATACAGGGCAAATACTGAATAACCAGAAAAAAGGCCTGGAGGCTAGAGACACTTAATTTGGATGCTGGAGCAGCGAAAAAAGAGGAAGAGGCAACATCAACAGCGGAGTATCAAAGGGTCTGACCTCATCTGATTGGTCAGTGTATACTGTTGAGCTGTTGACTTTCCCCTAAGAGTTATGGTAAATTCTATTCTTTTATGTTTCTTCAAAAACTGGCTGCTGTTTAATAAAGTACAACATAATCCTCGCCTCAGGACCTGACATAGAATCGAAAGTTCCTTCGAACGCATATCTCTGGTATGAAATCTATATAAAGACTGAGACTGTCAAGGAATTAATCCGGACGTCAATTTGTAAATTCTTTCTGATTGGCTTTCACATTTATGGATACATTTGTTTCCGCCAAGGATTTGAATGCTGACTGTGTATAGTCCACATTAATGGCGTTCTGTCAATGGGGAGAGTCCCCACATGGTCTTCATATCATTTTAACCTCTTCTTATGCGTGGTTTCTTCTGCCCTTAGAAAATGGTCTCCAAGATTCTGTTGACATTAAAATATGAACAATAATTTCTTTGAGGGCTGTTCATGAATGCTTAGTATTTGCCAGTTTTTGTTGTTGATCTTGTTATATTTGATGCGAGTCCCCCAAAAATGGCTACACATGCTAACTTCTGTTGCTCGTCTTGGGTTATAGCACTGCTCCCCCAGGTCTGTACCACTTTCTCTTTTCACTTCTAGGAAGAAGGGTTAATTTTGATATTCTTGTTCTTTTAGCCTCTCAGTGAGTTCATCAACACACTTGTAGAAACTCTCATTTGTTGCGTTTGTCTAATTCCCAGCAGCTGCTTTACGGAACATTTTCTTTGCCTCTCCGGAGATGGTAACTTTTGGGGTGTAAAGTGATATAAAGTGTTATTTCTTTCTCTCGACTTGGAAAATAGACTTGTTTAAAATTCTCCTTTATGTTGTATCCATAAGTCAAGGAAGTTGATCCTGCCTCTACTATAGATCAGTGTTTCCCAATCTTTAGACCAATAACCTAATTTCGAGAATTACAAACTTTTACGACCCACCTAACTTTAACAGATAAAAGGTAGGGTTTATTAATGTAATAGTGGAAATGCTATCAAAACGCTGTGAATTACCAAAATAACATACTCTTTACAATTTTTAGTTATCTGTAAATGTCTTGACCTTGACTACACCCTTTGATATGTCTTCATTAGACTGTTTCCAAGATTGATCTGCCCATACAAGAGGGAGATGGTGAACTAACCTGGAACTGGAACACTTTTCAGAGTGGCTTGCTGGCCTGTGGCATCTGTTTACTAAAATCACAATGTTTCTGATAAATATTGATACCAGAGATTTTAGCAAATTTCCTGCAGCAGAGTGTGGGTTAAGGTCTTATATCCAAGGAATACTTGCCATGTTTTGTTCCAATCGTACAAAAAATTACAAAATAAAATGTGCTTAATTTTGTCTTTTTACCTCCTGATACAATATATTCTGAAGTAGGTGTGCAGTACATTCATAGGCACGCACATTGACCTTTTACACTCCCTGCACCCCAACAAGAGAAGTACCCCAACAAGATTGTCACATAGTTCACTGTAAAAAGTCCTCTTACTTTGCAGTCTGAGAAAAAAGTGAACACCAAACCCCATGTTAAATAATAAGCAGCAGCTTGTCAGAAGACACAGCCTGATGTTTGACCTCTGTGTTTTGAAGAAAAGCAGAAGTTCCAGTGTAAATACAAAAGCATCTTTATTTATTGCTCTTCCATGACCTCATAGAAACTGGCCCGAGACCCACTAGTGGATCGCAACCCTCAGTTTGGGAAACACTGCTAGTTCATTTTGAATTGGATCTCTAGTATGCATCCTTTGATCCAGTAATGGAAATTTTGTAGTGCATCTATTGTACTTCCAAATAAATATCACATTATTAATTTATCTTTTCCACTGTAGTACCTGGTCAGGATATAGTGTTGCAAAAAATATATTTGTTTTCAATTTCTCCTGTCAGTAAATGTGCTATTTTTGGGGCGAAGTAGCACACCATGGTAACCCCTTAAACCTGAATGCAGATCTTGTCTTTGCAGGTGAGACCTTTTAATTCAAGACAATTGCAATTTTAGTCAGTTTGTGTATAAAGTGTCCTGGTGTGGTGAAGGTGTGGTCTTTCTCTTTATTCTAAATTGCTTGCATGACTTTTAAGGCTAATTGTTGTTGTGTATTTGTACACAGAACCTGGATATTCTTTGCGACAAGCATATCTATCTCTTCATTCTTTGGTTGTCCTTCCAGTTTGTTAATGAAAAACATGGCCAACCCTATCTTGTGCCATGAACAGACCAGGGACTTCCAAAATGCAACCCATAGGCCTAAATTACTTTGCTTCACTTATACATACAATGATGTACTGCATGAGCCACAAACACACACATCAAACATTTGGGAAGCGAGCTGTAGGTACCTTCGTATCAACGGTTGCTCTGCTATACCCTAGAAGCAACCTAGAATGGGATTAGGTGACAAAATAATGTAATTCTCCTGACAGTACATGTGCTATTTTTGGGGTGAAGTAGCACACCATGGTAAACCCTTCACCCTGAATGCAGATATGGTCTTTGAAGGTGAGACCTTTTTATTCAAGACAATTGCAATTTTAGCCAGTTTGTGTATAGAGTGTCTTGGTATGGTGGTGAAGGTATGGTCTTTCTCTTTGTTCTAAATTGCTTACATGACTTTTAAGGCTAATTGTTGTTGTGTATTTGTACACAGAGCCTAGATATTCTTTGTGACAAGCACATCTGTGTCTTCATTCTTTGGTTGTCCTTCCAGTTTGTCATGGCCAACCCTATCTTGTGCCATGAACAGACCAGGGACTTTCAAAATGGAACCCATAGGCCTAAATTACTTTGCTTCACTTATACATACAATGATGTACTACATGAGCCACATACACAAACACATAAATCATACACTTGGGAAGCGAGCTGTAGGTACCTTCGTATCAACGGTTGCCCTGCTATACCTTGGAAGCAACCTAGAATGGTATTAGGTGGCAAAACAATGTACAATTGTAACTCCCATCGACAAGCCGCTCTCAGCCAGTCTCAAAAAACTAATTTGTAGTAAGTGAAAAAAAATCTAATACAGAATGGTGAGGGAATAACTTTAAAGAGACCTTTTCTTTTTCTCTACGCCAGCTCCCCTTGTGCACTGTTCAGCCCCTGTTCCAAGTCTTGGCTATTCCAGACTATGTTTAAACAGGCTGACTTAGGCTTAGTACACAGCAGGCTTACGCTGTTAAGTTTAAAGGGTGAGTACACTTAGACTTGCTTGTTTAAGTTTTCTGCCCAAAATATGGAGCACTGTGTATAATGTAGTCTCTTTCTACAGCTTACATCCTCAGATTGTTTGCTATTTCAGAAAGTCTTCTCTCGCTATACTTCTAAAAGTTTGCATGAAAAATTGACCTTTACTTGCTCCCGCTTGATTCTTCTTTCTCTCGTCAGAGTGACCCTCTTCTTACCTTCCATCCTCCGCAGGTCTTCTATTTCTGAGTATAGCCTCATCTGTCACATGCCTGTCAGCTTTAATCCCTCTTCTTGTAATTCTGCAATTGGCTGACACCTCTTTTCATAGATCACAACCTCTCCTCCTTAATACCCTATCCCTGAAACCTAACATTATCTAATCTCTGCCAGCCTAGCTCACCCAGCCATTCACCTGAATCCACGTATAAAGATACAAGACAAAGTTCACAAATATCTGGTAAAAATCTAACCTGCTGCAAAGTAACTGCAGTAAATGAATGCATTTTTTCTGGAGGGCACATGACTAATTGCCAGTACCAACAACTTCAACATGATTAACCAGTAACCTTGGGATCCAGAGTAGCATACTACTCGCCATAAAGCACTTCAGTGCCTCGGTAGGGGAAGTAAGCACTATGTAAAAGTTACAAGTACAATTAATTGCCTGTAATATCTATCGTATATGCCTTTGCTGGAGGTCCGAAAGGTTTGATGTAGAGAGATCTATATCAATCACAGTCCTGGCACTCCCACTGCTCCAAGGAGTATGTAGCCAGGTACGGACCTCACAAGAAGAACGCCATCACTTGATTTGCTAAGTATGCAGTGCTTTATTAAGCCAATATCCTCATTACTGGTCACAGACAAGTGTCCGCCCTGACTCGTTTCGATCGCTCAACGGCAATCTTGATCACATGGCGGGTTGCGGACGAATCACCACTATGATAATACGTGTGTCCAATCAAATTGAAAGGACGGGTGAAGTTAAGTGCAAACAAAATAAAAGATATACTATATAATTTGTCTCACATGATAACTGACTCAAATATTCAGATATTATAGTTATACATTAAATGTCAATAATTACAGCGTCAATAAATACGATAAAAAGGGTTATAAAGACCAATGCCTAAAAGATGGAATGCAGAGAATAAAATGATATAAGTTATAGAACAATTCATTATGTCAATTCATTAGTATTAAAAATGGTCCGTGCCACCTAATATTAAAGTGCAAGTGCATATTAGATAATGTCGACGCAGATATATAGATTTAACTGACCTTCTCATATGGCAATGGTTGATCAAATAAACAAACCCTTATTGTCTTAAATGGTATAGAGGTACCAATGTTGTTGAGATATAACATTTCAATAATACTTAGAACACAGTCTGCTCCCAATGTTGTATTATATAGATTTAAAAGTGCAAAAGTATGATAACCTTAAATACCCTATATACACACACTTGGAGTTGGTGGGGGCTGCCAAGAAGCACATAATAGAAAATCAATAAAATAGTTCTCAGTCATTGTGCTAGAACTGAACTAACTAAAGTGCCAGTGCTTGAATAAACGCAAAATGATGAACATAGGAACGGCTAGTTTAAAATCATTGTAGTTGAGAAGCCATTATCTTTTTAGATATTGTATGTATAGAAAGTGCAGAAAACTTCACTGATGCAGATATGAGAGGAAGAGACAACTAAATTATTGACCAGGGACAACAATACTTATAGTTTGGGAAGGACCTACTGAGCATGAGTCTTTAAGAAAGTTATGTAGGTCATCACTTGTATTGAGTTTATTAGGCATCTTAGTGTCTAGCGTCTAAATGAAATATGACTCTTGTTGTCACAGCTTCCTCTCTCTATTGCCACCTCTTACAGAAGGTGGTACTGCCCCATGACTGTATATTTTAATTCATTGACATTGTTTTGATGCAGCGCTTTAAAGTGTCGAGCTACTGGGTAATTGGGGTCAGAATTGATGATAGCTCGCTAGTGCTGTAAAATTCTATTGAATACAGGGAGCTTAGTGCTGCCAATGGATTTGAGCTCACAAGTCCATTTCAGCATATATACTGCATACTCAGTACAACAGGTATAATGTTCTTTAATAGCAACAGGGATGGAGCTGAAGGCAGTCTTGTAGTTTGTAATATTCTCTCCAAATTTACAGGCCCTGAGGACTTGCATTTAAAAAATCCCTTTTTAGATAGCCATGTGGACTGAGGTATAACTTCAGGGCTAGACTTCACTAAAGAGTCCCTCATAGAGGGGGCTCTTCTGAAGGTACTTGCTGGGAGTGGTGGCCAAAGTGGTTTCAAAGTTATATCAGTTAGCACTATAGGCCACTGAGCATATATGATTTTTTGAATATGCATCTCCTGCTTACTGTCAGTAGTTATCAGTCTAATAGGTTATGTTTGAATACTGTGTTTGTGGTCTCTATTTGTTCAGTAGGGTCCAAGTTTCTCTCTTTTTTGGGTATTGGGCATTGTTCTCTGGATACGGAATTAGCTTTGTTTAAGGCTTTAAGTAAGTCCTCTTGTTTGTAACCATGGGCCAAAAAGCAGTTAAATGCTTCTTGCTGGCAATGACTAAGATCTGACTCAAGACTACAGATCCGGCATATCTGCAAAAAATCGCCATGTGGGATACCGCGTATCAAGTGGCGGGGATGTGACCTGGTAGCATGAAGCGTAGAGTTTCCTGCAGTATCCTTTCTGTGTAGTTTAGTTTGTGTTTCGCCTGTTTCAATAAAAACCTCTACATCCAAAAATTCAACCCTTTTCTCACTGATCACAGCTGTAAAATTAAGGTTGAGCTCATTATCATTGATGGTGTCTATAAATTGGAGCACTGTTTCTTTAGTGTCCTGCCATATTATAAAGACATCATCAATGTATCTCAAGTATTGCTTGATGTGACAGTCCCAGATGTCTTTATGTCGTGATCTGAGGGCGTGCTCCTCCCACCAGCCCACATGTAAACATGCGTAGCTGGGGGAGAAACACGCCACCATCGCCACTCCTCTTAGTGTGTGTGTGTGTGTGTGTGTATATATATATATATATATTACCTACTGGCGGTCGCCAGTAGGTAGTTATAGTTAGGACCCCTTTTCCATAGGAAATCCGCAACATTCTATTTTGAATAACTTTGGCGCCGGTCGACGAATCCTCGCGAATTTCTCAAAATAGGTGGGGCGCTACGCTCCGCTCCTACCCTGAAAGTCTCGGGGGGGATCCGTCAAGCGGGGGCTGAGATAAAAGGGGGGTCCCAAAACGCGTTTTTCCCATGCATTTTTCCATAGGACCTTTAGAACGAGCTACAGCCCGAACGGCTGAACAGAATTACTCGAAATTTGGCAGAGAGGTAGTCCCTAGGTCAAGGAAGTGCCTTTTGTAGGTTTGGTGTAAATCTGTTCAGTAGATTCTGAGAAAATAGCCTTTAAATCAATATATATATCTGAGCCCGCTTACGGTACGCTTACCGTACGCTTACCGTACGCGTACGGTGGCGTGCGCGAGCGCGATTCTGATTGGCTCTTAGATCTTAGTAAACATTCGAATCGGCCGAAACCAGGAAGCGGCGGCCGCCATTTTGTGTATTTCACTCTGAAAAAAAGAGTGAAAACAAGAAAAGGGGGCAAAGAGGAGAGTTACAGACCCCCTTACATTTGTGAGGGGGTCAAAGAAGGACTGTAAAGTACAAAAAAAACATTTGTTTTTTAAAAAAATCACGGGGTACGCGTACGGTAAGCTTACGGTAAGCGTACGGTAGAAAAAAAAATAAAAAAATAAATGAAATTCAGATTTAAGTGTTTAGATATTAGGGGGCTCTAAAAAGAGCCGTTGTGTTTATGAAATGATTTTTTAGTGGTACCTACAAGTAAGTACCGATGCAGAGTCTAAGGTTCAAGAGGAAGACTCTGTTCCCTTCATCATTGAAGTGCACACCATCTCCTCTATAAATGTCTTGCATGTCATAACGCAAGTTGTTGTGGTAAATGGCACCCATACCATAGTCACGGAGGAAAGCAGAAACCGATTTGTTGACGTGCTTTCTTGCTTTGTCAATCTGCGGACAGAAATGATTGGACCAGTTCCATTTTTGCCTTTGGCATATGTTGGAAAACACAAAGGCAGTTTTAGGGAAAAGTGAAAACAGTTGTGCAAAGGTGTCCTTCATAAGCATTTCCAGACCTACCCCAGTCAAAGTGCCTAGGTCATTGCCACCACAGTGCACTATTATGAGGTCAGGGTGTTGGATTTGCATGAAGGATTTCACCAATGGCATCAATTGGTGCCACTTTAACCCTCTCTGACCAATCCATTTAATGTCTACATTTGGCAAAGCAAGGTCTCTCACCATATCTGTTTTCTCTGCAAACTTTTCACTCCAGAAGACATAGCTGTGCCCTACAATCCACACTGTGAACATCTTCAAAGGAGAACTGGATGCACTCAGGAGGCGTCTTTCAGTAGAATGGCAATATGAAAAGAAAGACAGTTTGGAAATGGAGGCATACATATTTTTTTCAAAACAAAAAGAACTGATTGGCTGTTTCATACCATTCTAGAATAAAAACTAGGCTGTATGTGTAAATTAATAGAAGCATGTTTTGTATTGGTACAAAAAAATGTGTTACCAAAGAACAGTACTATGGATTTGCTGATAGGTTTGAAAAGTCAAGCACTCTTGCTCTGTGGAATTGAAACATTGTGTGGCGAACTTCTGACCTAACTCCACACAGCAGTGTTCCATGAGCTGTTGCTATGGTAGCAGGCAGAAGTCAAGTTGGGGGAAGGGTACTAGGCAGAAGTCAAGTTGGGGGCAGGGTACTTTTGGAAAAGGGTTGGTTTTCAACCAATAGAAATGTGTGATTACATTTGAAAAAAAGGGGGAAGCACTGAGATTTGAAACTTACATGTATATGTGTGGAAAAATAGAGGGAAAGTTTGCCATTATCTGGTTCTGCTGAGAGGAGAGAGGTGAACAGAACAGAGATCCTGGCTCTGATAATCTGCTGTTTGAGTGCCACATTTCTTTCACAACTAACTAATTTTAAAGGTGAGGTTAGAGTTTGAGAGGAGATGTATATGGTAAATTAAGAAATGAATAATAGAAATGGAAATTCTTTTTGTTGAAGTTGCGTTTATCATTTTCTGTTTTGGGAGAAATTTAAATGTGAGGAACATGTAAAATAATATGGACTATGTTTTCACGATAAATTAAGGTGTACTGGAAAAAAAAAGAATAGTTTAAGGGTTTGAGGTTGGACTCAGTAATGCAAATACATTCAGCATCACTAAGGCTGGTTGCCCTTGCTGGAATGTAGGCAGCCACCCAGGTTACACATGGTGGTGGTCTGAAAAAGCAGTTTGGACATGTGCATTTAAAAAAATCAAAAAAGTGGTTTCATAATGTGTCAGTCTGTAAAAGTGATTTTCACTTGCCAAAAAAAAAGAGCAGTAAGTGTGCTTTCAAATTGGCAAAGAAATTTCGTTTTGTGACTAATGTGAAAACATGACTCTGTGTGCAAATAGGAATTACAGGCAGAGAATCATTTTTAAAGCAATTTTTAAAAAAAACAAATGAATAAATATTTTTTTGAGTGGGTATGGTAAGTCAATAATAATAATTGTACTCTCAAAGACCTTGTAATGTGCTAATTGATTTTTAGTGTTTTTTTTTTTTTTTTAAAAAAAAGGTACGCGCACCGTACGCGTACGGTAAAAAAAAAAAAAAAGTTTTTAAAAACATATGTAAAAAAAAGATGAAAGATAAGGTTGGCTCTTAAAAGAACCGTTGTGTTCATGCAGGGACAGAGGAAAGAAAGAATGGGAAAATTATTCAAAGCGACAAGTGTGCTGATCTATTTTGTTGTTCACTAGGGAAACACTGGTCTCCCTATGGCAAATTAGATCTTGACAAAAGGCACATCGAATATCAACCCTCCGAAATCGAGGGTTCATTTCCAGAGGGCCAGCAAAAGGAAATGCTCCCCCCACAGATGAAGGGCTCACCTGACCTGCAGAAGAAGGAGTCAGCTCTGCAGATGATGGTCCAGGCTGAGCTGCTGTGGATGTACTTGCTTGTCTTTCTGAAGAGTTACCTCCAAAAAGATGACCATGTGTCCTTCTGTGTACATCCTTGAGGTGTCTCTTCATGGTATGATTCCCAAAGGAATACTTCCTGTCAGGATTACCTCTTGAAAGTACACGCTGACACAGCTTGCAAGTTACTAAGGGTGCATTCACCTTTTGCTGGCCTTCAGGAAAAGTAAAATAATCCCATACATAAGAGGGCTTTTGTTTCCTCGCTCTCTGCCTCAAAACAGTGCTGCTAGTGCTAGCCTCACTCTCAGAAGAGCTCTGCTGTTCTGCCATCGTATCACAAAGACAACCCAGCTCCTTCTCCTAAGGGATCACAAGCAGAAATGAGGGGAATGGGTGTGGTGTAGGAGAGTTCTAGAACTGAAAGTAGTTTCAACCAATCAAAAGTTGTGTTTCATGATCACATGACCTACCGTACGCTTACGGTACGCTTACAGTACGCTTACGGCAAAAGTGCGCATGCGCGTAAAAAAGACACGCGCTTGCGCGCATGCGCATAACAGTCACTCCCCGACACTTCCGCGTAACGTGCGCGTGTAGCGTACACGCGTACGCGTCCCACGCGGAGTACGCGCGGCTACGCAAATTGCGTAACTATACGCAAGCAGCGTAGGGAAATTACGGGCGTTGCGTAAACCGTACGCTTACCGTAAGCTTACGGTACGCGTACTAAAAAAATAATAAAAAAAAATAGAAAAAAAGTACTGCTAATAAATTTTACATGTTTATTTTAAAAAATATATTAAAAAAAACATATTAAAGAATTTTAAAAATTTAATCATAGTCTTTATAAAAGGTAAGAAAATTAAAATAAAAATATGTTAGAAAAAATAGAAGAAAAAAAAAATTAGCATTTAAAAAACCTTGCAAATTCACTGAAAAAACCATGGGTTTCACACACGTTATAGTTAGGACTTAGCATTTAAAAAACCTTAGAAATTCAGTGAAAAAACCATAGGTTTCACACACGTTATAGTTAGGAATTAGCATTTAAAAAACCTTAGAAATTCAGTGAAAAAAACCATACGTTTCACACATGTTATAGTTAGCTGGACATTTTACTCGTAAAAAACCATTGAAATTGCCCCGTTATAGTTAGTTCAGCTAACTATAACTCGCGCGCCCGCAATGCACTGCTGATGACGTCACATATTACATCACTCATGACATGGTCAGTGACATCACTCATGACATCACTGATGACATCTCAAATGACATCACTGATGACATCATCCTTGTGATAGAGTGGCAGACCTCCTCTCACCCTAATATAACCTTTGATACACACATACAAAAATAGAGACTAAAATTTACAAAAGAATGGACATACCAGTAACAGTTACAACAACCTCTTCAGTAATTCTAAGATCCACATACACATCCATTCATTCACCAACAGTTCAATACAGTCACTCATACATGTACTCACTTATCATATGTACTCATACACCTATACATCCTGTTACACAATGCCACTTATCCATAGAGCTACTCACACACATAGTCACCCATGCTAATAAAGAATAAAACATACATTTACTTGCATATACAGTTATTCACACACCACCACACTTACTTCTACGGAAACTTACACATACTTAGTCTTTTAAACAATCACTTATAGAAACACATACTTATTCATACAGGAACTCTTCCAATGTCTCACTCTCACATATACTCACTTATTTACACCAATAGTCACATATACTAGTTTAAAACATATGTAGTTACTCATAAAGACACTATTGAGACAGTCATTCACTCACTAACACACCCATACACACACTCATCCACCCATGCAGTCCTGCACACATGCTCTGATCAACACATACAAACAGTGAGTCAATCATTCATGCACCTATGCACTACGTAATACCCCCCACCGAACCATGCAGACACTCAGACTGATACTCAAAAAACCAACTAATATCCTATATAGACACCCATGTAGATACTCACCAACCCATGCAGCCACTTATACACAAAGTGAGAGACTGATACAGATATTTATATATTTAAACATTACTCACTAAGCCATGTATTCACTATGATACACTTAATCAGTCAGTTACACAATCAATTTTTCAATAAGAAATCATCCATTTAGACAGTAATATACCCATTTATTCTTTCATCGACCTTGAGATATACATATATAAAACATATTTAATTTTCAGAAAAACACACATTCACTGGATGATGTCATCAGTGATGTCATTTGAGATGTCATCAGTGATGTCATGAGTGATGTCACTGACCATGTCATGAGTGATGTAATATGTGACGTCATCAGCAGTGCATTGCGGGCGCGCGAGTTATAGTTAGCTGAACTAACTATAACGGGGCAATTTCAATGGTTTTTTACGAGTAAAATGTCCAGCTAACTATAACATGTGTGAAACCTATGGTTTTTTTCACTGAATTTCTAAGGTTTTTTAAATGCTAATTCCTAACTATAACGTGTGTGAAACCTATGGTTTTTTCACTGAATTTCTAAGGTTTTTTAAATGCTAAGTCCTAACTATAACGTGTGTGAAACCCATGGTTTTTTCAGTGAATATATATATATATATATATATATATATATATATACATACATACATATATACACACACAACAGCTGAGAAGTATAGTAAGACGCAACTGGCACTTTATCCAAGATGATCCGGTGATAGGTAGCCAGATGCCTTCTAATCCATCTATCACATTCAGAATAACCATGAGAATGGGTAATATGCTAGACAGTAACCGTCAAGAGGAATGTCGTAAGAATATGTGGCTAACAACAAGGAAGTTTTTTTTAAAAAGGTTTATCATTTAAAGCCTGCCAAATTGGTACAAATGTAAAAACCTATATAACTGCTTTCTCTGCTAAAGTGAGAGAAATTAAACAACATTTAAACATGTAAAACTGAATTTTCTGTTTACGTTTTAGAATGCAGTTGCCATCTAAAATATATAGGAAGTACCAAATTAGCTGTCCATAAGCATATCCTGCAACATATCCTGGCAATAACTAACAAGGATCAAAATTATCCGGTTGCCAGACATTTCCAAAGTGTGCATGATAGCAACCCCAGGCATCTTAAATATTATGTTATCAAAGCTATTCCCATTACAAAAAGAGGAGGAGATAGATAGGCCAACTTGAGGCGCCTGGAAACTAGTTATATACTCCAGTTTGATTCGAAATATCCGGGCGGTCTCAATAACACAGAAGATCTCCACACCTTTCTATAAAGTGGGTGATATTCTTCCCATAAGATAACATTATCCAAGGTCACTTTCAGTATATAGTCGTTTACAAACAGATTATTTTCAGGTACTTTTAGCCTTTATAAAGCAAGTTGGTTACACATTTTAAAGGGATTTTATGTATATTTATGAATAATTTTTATATTAGTTTGGTTTTATGGATTGGTCTTAGGCACATAGTTTTTACTGTAGTGGTTTCAATTCCAGTTCTATGAAATCAGGTTTTTATGATGAATTTTGATGTTTATTGTATTATGACTTTTGTAAAAGAACTCTATAGATCTCTTTGGTACTTGCCTTATTAGGTTAATCTCGTTTTTATGGCTACATTTGCACATTCCAATATCTAGAATCCTCAGCAATCTCTGGCAATTTTAGGGCATTTACAGTAACTGTGCTTATAGCAAGTGCAGTACCTCTCTTCCCACACACAACCTGACAAAGCTGTGCCTAAAACGCACCCAATTTTCAGCATGCGAAAGGGTTTCCTCTATTACAAAGATCTGTTGTCTTTGCCTAGTTTTGTTTCTGTCTGTTTAAGTGACTTGGGCTCCATGACATGTAAACATGCCTGAAATTATGTAGGCATGTCCTTGGCATTTCTCAAGTCTTGAAAAGAAATGCTTACATGTTGGCTGCCAGCATCAAAATAAACTTTCCAAACACTTATTCAATGTACCAGCACCTCTTGTGACCACACCCCTGTCTTCCTCACAGGCCTTTATCGGAATGAAATCTCTTTACTTAACTACAAGAAAAGGCACTTTTCTGAATTTATACCTGCATTTCAAACGTGGGGTACTACTACAAAAGTTTTGTGAATATCAACAACTTATAGTTTATTTGGGTGTTCATTGTGTTTTGCATGACCACACATTTATCCCTGTTAACGAATCTATCCTTACAGCGGTTAAAAACTGCACCAATATAGCCTATTTTTTAATGTCTTGAATGAGAATTCCGTGGATATGATTTGGTGAATCTAGATGTGGAATTTTACAAGACATGTATCCTTTAGGGGCGCGATAAATATTTGCTATCTGGCATTTAAATAGGAATGAAAATATCCATTTGGTGTAGTCATTGATCCCTATGAACCAGTCATTGTATTTGTGTTGTTGGACACTATCGGTAGAGATGGAGCCAGTTCTGCTCTTGCTCTGCCTTTTCTTTGGGAAACAGAGTGCCACAAATATGATTTATCTCCACTCCCTCAAAGACAGTTAATATCCTTACTTCAGTGATTGGTGTTAACTCGCTGCAAGTTACAGGGGTGTAGTAAATCAGTATAGAATGGTTTGAGACTATAGCCACACCTGAAAAATGGCAACCGCTGGACGTTCATGTATAATGCAGTATTGTCCTCCATTTACCTCTTGCTTGGTTTTCAGTATAGATATTGGCTATTAAAGTTGAACACAACGTGGAACATATGGATCACAAATAAATGTAGTGGGGAAAATTAATATTAATCTGTATTTTGTTATACATGTTGCTAACACGGGTTAAGCTAACTGTATTAATGAATCAGGCTTGGAGTGGAAATGGTGGAGATTGGAAAAAAACAAAACATAAATGAAAAATTTAGGCACTAAAAACTTTCCAAGAGTATCTTGTTTGGACTACAGTTAATGACCTGCCACAGATTGCTCTAGCCAAAGGAGGCTACAAAGGGAAAGGTCAAATTTTTACCATGCTTGTGAACAACTTTAGAAGCAGCTAGGTGCTTACTAACTGAATTGTCTAATTGTTAGGAACAGATAGCGCTTTGACTGCTGAAGTAGTTTTTCACCACGGTCGTTCTTCTAGTCCAGTTAGATCAAGAGAAACACTAGTTTATGTACATAGTCTGCCAAGTAAATCTTATTATGTACTTAGCTCAGGAGACCACTCTTGTTATCTGGTACATCTTAAACATTGTGTTCCATCTGTTACACAGGAAGAGGAATGCAAATAAAGATTTTATATTGGGTAGTTGTTGCTGGCAGGCTTTGTGCCAAGTAAGGTAAAAGCAGAAAATACATTTCCAAGTTAGCTGCTACGAAGATGCTTAATCAGTCTCTAGCATATAAACAGAATTCTCAATACAACTATACAGTCAAACTGACCTGTCTTGCTCAACTGACATACTACCATGCCTTGGTGTACCCTGAATAATCAAATTACAGTCGCAATCACATTTCCACATGGGCTTCCAATGAAAAGGTTCACCACCCTGGAACGTTTGAGAAAACCTTCTTTAAGTAACTAAGTATGAAACAATCATTCCCCTGACTTGGCATCCAAAAAGATCTTGTACTCCCAAATTAGAGAATAATTATTTCTAGTCGGCATGTATCATTTTTAGCACCGATCCACAAACCTTTCCAGACCCACCTTTAATATCTACACATTTGTGCTGCTGTCCCCGGTATAGCGTATGGTCCCCCTTTAGGTCTCCCTAATATCCGCTTGCTCAAACACTTCAATTTCCTGCACTGCAAGTCTCTCTCTTTCCATAACTAATACACTGCTTTAGAACTCTCTATCCACGCAATAGAAATCAGCTCACGTACATACCTTACTAAAAAAAACCTTCCTTTTAGAGAGAAGCCCATGATCATTTCAGAACAATATCCATCAACCCTCAAAACTACCGGGACATAAAGTCTACAGCCTTACACAACCTTTCATGGAAAAACAATCCTCATAGGATTCAACTCGAGCAGATTCCTATCCATCCAGAGCGATGGATGTTGATGGGTCCTCCTTCCATACTTCCCCACATATCCCCCTCAAATTACCACAACATGAATAGGAAGCTTCTCTCTCAGCAACTAAAATGCTTACTCTTCAATGCAAGGTTCATGAACAAAAATTGTTTCTCCATTTTTTTATCTTCTCTCAGATATCACACCAGTTGTCCGCTTCATTACAGAAACATAGCTCAGCAAAGTCTTTAGACCCACGTGCCAAAAAGTCATCCCACCAGAATTTTGCATCATCAAGAAACATCATATTGGCAAGATTGGAGGAGGCCTAGCCATCATCCATTATAAATTCCTAAAAGTAACACTTCGAATCCCACACCCTGGATGGCTACAAATCCTTTATCATAAGATGTTGACCCACTCCAGTTATCGCTTACTTTTTCCTCCTAATGTATGGGCCACCACCCTTCAAACTCTAAAGACTTCTTTTCAGATTTAGATTTAGTGACCATCCACCAAACCCTGTCCATTCCAAGAGGCCTTAACATTTAGTTTGACACTAACCACAACCATCGCAACAAACATTGAGACCTTCGACCTCCAAACAATTGTTTCCAGCACAACTCACTCTGCTGGATGCACACTAGATGTTATATTTTCCCTGTTGGGACAGGCTACTCTTACAGAGAACTCCACTGAAAGCTGGGGCGCCCACAACATCTTCACCTTATAGATAAACACACCAATCATCATCAACTTAAGTACCAAAAACCAACATCAACAGATGCTCAGGCATACAATAGAAAAGCTAGACCTCCGCAGACACTTCTCCCACCACGAAAGAACCCCATTAAGTATACAGAGTCTAGACAAATGCACATTCTACAACTGGAGCTCCACTGCCCTTGGCAAATGGACAGCAACAAAGACCACACCCACTGTTAGCCACAAAAAGAAGCCCAGATGGATTAATAATATCAAAAGAATGAAAACATAACTCAATGTACCATAGTGCAAGTGGAGAAAATCAAGAAATGAACAAGACAAAATCACTCTGTCACTATAACAGAGCCTACAGAAGAACCATCAGAACCACAAAAGTACTTATTACTCCCCATAACTGAAGCCCGCTGCCCTTATAAAGAAATACACAAGATTCTAGAAGATTTCGGCAATCCAGAATGTCAAAACACTAAAACGACACAATCACAAGGCTCCTCGACAAAATCTCCTCGAGTCTCAGAAATTAGAAAGATAGAGAATTGCCTTAAGGAAAACACTGACAACACTCCAATGGATGGACCAACCAACATAAAATTAGACCACTCCTCAGAAGAAAAACCTTGACCCATCCAACCCAGCAAACTAAAGGCTTGTATCAAGGGGACAATTCTCAGGAAATATGGTTGAAAGCGCAGTGTTTACTCCACTTTCAAATTTTGTAGAAGGAAATTACTTATTGCCAGACCCAGAGTTCGCCTGCAGACAAGGCAGAGGCACAGACTCAGCCATTATAACCATTTGGACTCCCAATGGACAAGGGCGATAAGGCCGCCCGTTGTGTTCGGATTTAGCAGCTGCAATTGACATTGTTAACCACTAGGCACTACTACAAAGAGTTCATCGTCTCACAATATTCAATTCAAATGAACTTATTTGATTCACAGAATCATCAAAGCATAATTAAAATACTATAAATCATTGCTAAAAACACATACAATACATTAATCCTCTTATTATTTACAGTTAACACCAGCATAATTATGTGACGGTACGCTATATTTACCCAGATGGGAGTCTTCATTTAATTTTGTCACAGAGGCTTTGTTCCCTATTTACAATATTTAGCGATATATTCCATAAAGTGCCAAGTGCAAATTTATATGGGCTTCTTTAAAACGACACTATTAAAAATGCTTCGATGATACCGAAGAATACATTCTAGTTAAAGCTCCATAAGTTTAACCTTCAAGAATTCATCTTTTGTGGTACACATCCTGGTGCTTGAACACTAATGCAAGGATCAACCCCTGTCAAAGTAATATATATTGGTTTTAAAATTTGAGCCCTTTCTTTCTCCTTATGAAATTGGTGGTCAGTAAAAATCTGCTCACGCCAAACCCAAAAAGTTTGGAGGTATCAGTTTTTAGTATACGCAACATTTCAGTGTGTTTTCCAACGTTCAAACTTCTGCCCAAGGGTTTTACCCTTTTTCTTCTGGCATGTACATATGCAGGGCAGAAGAATAGGACGTGTGTGATATACTCCCTAGCTCCTAAATGGCATAGCATGCACTTGCAATCTTTGTCCCCATCCTGTTGCTGTCCCCATTTTGATTTAAAAGCCTTTATCTGGAGCGTACCTCATCTGAATTTCAGATATAATATTTTTGTCAGTTGGGGTTCCATTTCATTCACAATGACTCGAAATAGGGAGTTGTTTTGAACATCAGATATTGGGTTGTAAGAGTTCCTGATGTACTATTTAAAGTGACTCTGTGCCAAATAAAATTCCAGTAAATGGTTTTAATTTCCCGCTTTGAGTCAGGCGTCAGCAGACTCGGGTTTTCCCAGAATCTGTTCAACCCGGCTCTGAACCATACAGAGCAGCGGTTTGCGCTCTGGACTTATAAACTTCCAAAGCTGGCGTAACTGCCTTTGTCATAGTCGCATATTGTGTTTTTTATGACTGGAGCTGAGTTTTGCAGTAAAATTTATTTTGATTTCTTTATCTGTTGGTTCCATGAAAGTTTTGAATCAATGGTTACCCCCAGATAAACTAAATTAGAGACACACTCTAGAGTCACTCCATTCAACGTTATATTATTTTTGAAGCATTTTGTTTTAACAGAGTTTATTTCCAAACCTTTTAGCTTACTATACTCATTAAGCGTGTTAATATTAAAAATGCACTAAAGATCAAGGACTCTAATAAGTGGCTTCTCTCGTTTAACGAAGGTAGCTATTATAAAAAAGTTAAATTTAAGACTTTGGGGGCAGCAATGGCAGTATGGTCAGCTGTCAGGAAAAAAATGAAAATGGGGAGGATGAATTACTATACTCCGTTATTTAATAATCAGCTGTTACCAGCAGTGTTTCATGACCAAGTTATGAAGAGATGGGATACGATGGGGGTAAGAATAATAGGCGATCTTGTGGGCATAATTGGTTTTATACCTTTTGATCAAGTACAACAGTTATATAGTTTAGATCGAAAGGATTTCTTCAAATACCTGCAAATAAGATCTGTTCAACGTCTACATGACCCCCCTGGCGAACATCGCACGCAAACACGGACTCGACCTTGTATCATACGCCGACGACACCCAGCTCATCTTATCCCTCACTAACAACCCCACATCAGCTAGGACCAGACTACATGAAGGAATGAAGGAAGTGGCGAACTGGATGACAGACAGCCGTCTGAAACTGAACACAGACAAAACGGAGGTCCTCATCCTCGGCCCCACTCCCACCGCATGGGATGACTCCTGGTGGCCCCCCGCCCTAGGCAGCACTCCCCAACCCACCGACCACGCGCGCAACCTCGGCTTCATCCTGGACTCTTCCCTCACCATGACCAGACAGGTGAACTCGGTGACCTCGGCAGTTTCAACACCCTCCGCATACTCCGCAAGATCTTCCGCTGGATCCCCACCGACACCAGGAAGACCGTCACCCACGCCCTCGTCACCAGCCGCTTGGACTACGGGAACACCCTGTACGCCGGCATCACCACCAAGCTGCAGAGGAAACAACGGATCCAGAGCGCTGCCGCAAGACTCATCCTGGACATCCCTCGCCACCACCACATCTCCGGACACCTGAAAAAACTCCATTGGCTACCCGTCAACAAGCGGATCACCTTCCGACTACTCACCCACGCACACAAAGCCCTTCACAACCTCGGACCCAAACTCAGCAACAACCGCGTCTCCTTCTACACTCCCCCGCGCACTCTGCGCTCCACCGGACAGGCCCTGGCAGCCGTACCCCGCATCCGCAAAGCCACCGCCGGAGGAAGATCCTTCTCTTTTCTAGCAGCGAAGACCTGGAACTCTCTGCCCAGCCACCTTTGCGCCATACCTGACCACCTCTCCTTCAGAAGGCAGCTCAAGACCTGGCTCTTCGAGCACTGACCCCCCCCCTCCCAGCGCCTTGAGACCCTTGATGGGTGAGTAGCGCGCTTTAAAAATGCGATTGATTGATTGATGGTTTTGTTAAAAAAAACAGGGAGGGGACACTAATTATAAGAGTTGAAATCATGTAATCCCTAAGGGATAAGGAAGGCTGTTTAATCTCCCAGATATATGGAGAATTGATCAGGTGGATGATTGTGGAAAAGTTATTGATAAATGAAACAACAAACTGAATTTATCTGGCAACGAGGTCGAAAAAGCAATCAAGTTATCAAACTCAGTGTTAAGAGTAGCTACTCTACAAACACAGCAATATAAGACCATGTATGAGCTCTATTATACGCCACATAGAATTGCTCAATGGGGAGGAACAACGGGAGTGGTATGCCCTAGATGTCAGGCAGCACAGGCGGATATTATACATATGTTCGCGGCATGCCCCGCCTTGGATTTATTTAAGAACTCAATAGAACAATTTTTGGACAGTGGACTTGGGATTTAAATTAGTCTGACTAATGAAGTTATGGTTTCGGGGGTAACCATGGATGGTGTAGAAATACCCCAATATGAGTTTGTATATATAGCAATGATTTTATGTCGACTATGTGTCGCAGCAATGTGGAAAGATCCTAATCCGCCAACTTTCCAACAATGGCTGTCACGATTATTAGCTGTATATATATATATATATATATATATATATATATATATATATATATATATATATATATTAGAAAAAGCGTTGTATGATAAAGGATGGAAGGCAAAGCAAATTGGGAAGCGGATAAGGGCCCCTATTATCTATTGGAAAGATAGACTTGAAAATGATTAAAATAATGAAGTGGCCTCCTTTTGCTTGTTTGTGGCAATTCGCTAACCCGATCGGAGATCATTGTTTTGGGGGTTAAATATGCTTTATCTCTGTATACTTTCTTCTATTACCCTTGATCGATATGGTTGTATAATTGGTTTGATGAAATTATATATTGAAATGTACTGTTAAATGTTATTCTTGGCGATGATGAATAAAAAAAATGAAACAAATGCTCTAAAATGGAATGTTTTATATTTCAGAGACTGACAAAGCCTTTTTTACCTACCACCTTTTGCATCCGCACCTTACACCCACTTATCCCCGCTGTTATACAATATCTACTTAACACCCTGATCAAACCTGATTAAATCATCCAACCACACATGTTACAACTATGCAGATAACATGCAAATCATTCTAAAAATGGATGACCAGGAATACTTGTAAATTTAAAAACTTGAAAAATATGTTTTTGCTATAAACAGATGGTTGATGGATATTTATGGATTCAGATCGATCAGTCACCAACGTCTCAGAGATCGCATTTTGCACAATGAAAACATTGTTTTGCATCTTCCTGTATCTTAAATACTAACAAAAAGTACAAGCCCTCCCTACTCCTGTAATCTCCAAGCTTGACTGTACCAACAATCTGTACCTTGGCATGCCCAGATCCATCATACGCATAATACATCTAATGTAAAATGCTGCCACAATAGTCCTTCACTCGAGAGATCACATGACTCCAGTCTTTCAGTCACGCCACTGACTACCTAAAGCTGGAAGGGCAGTGCTCAAGGCATTCTGCATGGTCTACAGAGCCTCCCAGGAAAAGGACCACTGTAACTGCAAGTTAAATGTAAGTAATGTAACCAAGCAACAGTACAATGGGCTCCAGGCTTGCACTGCAAAGCATCATACCACCTTACCATAAGAAGTCCTTAGGAGTCACTGCTTTCTCAGTGCATGTTGCCAAACTCTGGAACTCGCTACCAGCCAAGATTCAAAGCATCCAGGAACATAAATTCACTTCAGAAAACATGGTATTTCCAAGATAACTGAAGTGCACAACAGAGATTGTATAGTTACAAAATAATGATGGAATGTGATGTGGCCCTGATTAATTACCAGTGGCTCAGACTAATTCAAGCAATCCCATCTGTACTTAATTATTTTCAAAATAACTACATCATACAACCTTGTAATTGAACCCGAAAAAATAATTGTACCTTCAACTTCAGTCTACAGTTTACAACCCACAGATGTGGAACAACACAACAGCACACTACTTCCCAGGTAAGCCAAGAAGGGCTGACGTATGTTTAGCCTGGGTATTATATGGTGATTTCAATTCATATGTAACGATTCTGGCCCACAGTAATATCATAACACTTGGGTCATCGTCCAGCAATAGCTTAATTGTACACTCACGTAAGACATATGCTACAGATTATGTCCATCATCAACTTCTGTACCAACTAATAAACCAGCCATCCCCAACTGAACTAGATTGGAAGACTAATGAGGTCTGCCACATACTGCTGGCCAACCAGATGACTCTAATGTAATCCATCATTGCAAGTTTCAGCTGTCTACACACTCTCTGCTTCTTTACATCTCAAAATGCCATTCAGTCATGGGATGATGGTAACAGAGCCGCCCCTAGCAGACCCCCTTCACCATTACTCTTTCTAACCATGCTTGCTCAGGACCAAAAACATTAAACAAAATATCAGGTTGGTCAGCCCAGTGCAATAACCAGCTATGTAGACCACAATCATAAGAAATGCCTTAACGTAACCAGTAGAACTTCTCCAAAGTGTTAGCCTAGTAAAAAACATAAATTGCATGTCTCTCACACTCCTTTCTCTACCATACTGCTAAGCGCTGTGCCCCATAACACAATAACTGCACCTCAGTGGAAATCACACATAACATGGAAACACTTCCAACTTAGGATCATAGAACAGGCAACTCTCTTACATCCACATAGCCTTCATGCTGTAGCTTGTTACTCAAATTGGCAAGTGCTTCAGTGCCCCAAATAAGTTTAGTAAGTGCTATGTAAATACTAAAATGCAGTACAATACAGAGGATTTCAATAGTTTGGCGTACATATTATTATTTTTTTTATTATAGTTGTGGCATCTGCACCAGATCACAGTATATAACTGGAAACTCAACATGTAAAATCATGCCTTATGGCCTTCCTGTAACAGAACAGTGACTGATGAATTTTATAATAGCTATTAAAGTGTGATGTATCTTTTTTAGAACCACAGCTGTTTATGTACTATAGTTTGGTTTTATTTCAACTTCCACAGTAAGGGGAAACCGTCAAACAGCCAAAACAGGAGAATGTTTTTTTGGCTAGTCAAATAGGAATAGTTCTCTTTTTGTCTTTTAAAATACAAATGCTGTGTCTTGAAAGCTGCTGATCTGCTGACTTATTAACACCAAGCCAAAATGTTACTCTACTTGGCAAAACTGTTAGAGAAAATGGTTGATTGATAAGCATCTCCAGTAGTTTGTAGATTCAAATGCCATCTTAGACTCACCCCAAGCAAGGTTCATCTATGTGTTGGCCTGGAACTATTGGTGATTTATGACAGGAGCATGATAGCAGACAGTGGCAATTCTAGGGCATGGTACTGTGAGATCTGTCCGCTATCTTTGACACTGTCGTTCGCCTTGTCCATACATTAAGCCACTAGAGGAAGTGGGTATCGGAAGCTACACAATGACCTGGATGTCATTTTTTCTAATCGATTATAGCCAAGTAATGCAAATTGGCCCCTTTTTTTCAGAACCCAAAGGTATTATCTGAGGAGTAGCTCAGGGCTCTTCCCTTTCCACCAAATTATTTATTTTCTGTTGACTATCCTTCTGTAAGAGTTCCCTGACACAAGCTTTATGTATGCTGATAATACACAACTGGTGATGAGTCTTAGAGAACATCTAAAGATGAGCTTGATGGTTCGATCAAAAGCACGTAATTTTATGCGAAATTGCATGGGCTGTAACATTATGAAATTAAATCCCTGCATTCTCCAAAAGCACTCTTCGGGAAACTTTCTCATGGGCCACCTCACTGTCCCACTGAAGTGAATGTGGTCCGAAATCTATTGTTGCCTTTAACTCAAACATTGTGCAGTGACGACCAAACCATGCTGTTTCAACCTTCACATACTTATAAGGATTTTTCCAGTCTTAAACTTATCACACAAAATAAGAATAGCTAATTTCTTTGTGCCATTTAGACTACAGTGCTGCAATTTAATTAGTTTAAGGCTTCCTAAGAATAATGGCACTCCTCTACAGAAGACCCAGAATGCAACTGTTGGAAATATTTTTGGCACTCTCTTTTTAACTAGAAAGTTTTCAAAGTACATCCCCTCCTAAGTATTCCGGTTGTAATCTCATACCTTGTACCCAATCCCTAACTAGGAATACAAACATTTGTGGGAAGGTTGTTTTGAGTGGCTGCTGCAGGATCGTGGAGTCAATTTATACCTTTTATTCAGATTAAATCTTCCCTCGCTAGATTCCAGAAGAAACTAAATGAAAATTTGGCTATGTGTACCATAAATTCCGCTGGTTACTCATGGGCTCAGCGGTCAGTTCCAATCCGGTCTTCTGCCTAGTTTAATATTTGGTAGTGCCAAGATTCTTAGTATATATTGTGCTCTACAAAAATCCAATTAAGAAATATCCCTCATGAAGTAGTCCCTCATGCATTAAACCTAAACATCTAGTAGAAAGAACGTGCACCTAAAATACTACTATGGGTTGATCAGAGATGTGATTAACAATGTCTCTAGCCAATGGCTGAAGGCCCTTCAGCAATAGAAACCTAGGCTGAAGGAGAGAGAAGCAAAGCTCCTTAGTTTATGTGTAGAATACAGTATGTGCATCTTGAATGGCTAAAAATTGTCCCATTCTGACCAAAGTTTTTTGTACAAGATTTTCCATAATTTTGCTCAACAACAGATGACATCAATTCCTATGGGAATTAAAATGGAACATGATCGGTTTGGATCATCCAAAATACCCTTGTCTCGCCTTGACCAGTCTGCACGAAATTTCGAACTAAGAACCTGAGACTTAAGCCAGACATTTGGGGAGTTTTGTTCAGGCTCATCAAAAAATACCTATGTTGCTAGGAAAAATTGATAAATTTCTTGCTAAAGCATGACTTAACCATAGCTGTAGAGTCTGTGATTACACACTTATAGTTGTTTGAATGTTGCTGATTGAAAGTTTAAATTTGGCCACCACTAAGCAATGCAAGTGGTTTATAAGCCAGTTCCAAAATGAATATAAAAGAAAAATACTTGCTGAATGGTATATGTTGTGACTTGGGTACCACAATCCAACCTCACAGTTGATCAGGGGATCCGGAGATGTGTAAAATATCCTCTAAAATAACAAAAATGTAAATAATTGCTGTACTTGGGTCACTAACTGGAGTGCCTGCTACTGGAGTTGCATTTTGGGTGGGGGGTGGGAGTTCTATATAGCGCGAACGGGACCCAAAGGTACAGAGCACTTTACATGAGCGCCAGTTGTGTTACAGATGGCACATTCATTTTGTTAGGCACTGGGGAGGTAGGTGATTTGCCCAGAATTGCAGGATGTTGAACAATTTTGCTGAGACTCGAACCCAGTTCCCCAGTTTCGAGGTCGACCGCTCTAGCAGTTAGGCCACATTCTCACCCCCAATCCCCCCTACTTTTGATTTCATTTTGAACTGGTTTATAAATGGTTCCAAACTTAAAAAAACAGCTAGGAGGCACAAGGCTGTGCACAATGTCTTCTGAGAGAATGGGAATTGCGCCCAGTGCCCATAGTACGTGAGCAGAGTGAGATGTGCGTTGTAATATCCAGTTTTCTCAGGCATTTGGGGTAGGAGATTGAAGCTCAGACCCGTTTGGATGGATCATGTTGGAGATGTTGATAAGATCAGGACTGAGCCCCAACAGAAAAATGTCCATATTAAGCTTTTTTCAATTTTGATACAGTCAATGTTAACTAGGTCCTTGGCATTACACTCCTGACTTTTACAACAGCATCAAGACTTGGGCAACAGACCTCACAGTCCTATTTCTCTTCGCGCACAAGCAGGCAGGAAGCCACTGATCTTCATGCTGGTGAAGTCCTTGGAGCTTTCTAGAGAAGTCATGGAACTCCATCTTCCTGAAAGGTGATGAGGCTCCTATAGAGGATAAAGGTGGGGGGTCATACGTAGTGAGGAGAATTAAAAATAATGGTAATGACTAATGGTAACAGAAGATTCACCAGTGAACTATAGCAGAAGTCTACATAAAATGAGTGATTAAATGCATTTCTAAGGGGCAACTTTATGTTGTTGGGCATTTTAGCCTCTGGTCATATTCATAACGGATGCATAAGAGTGACATCATTCCTGATTGTTAACGGGTGAAGATTTTTGAAGCTTTCGAAAAAGTTTGACTAATTTTGAATAGAGACTGTTATGGAATTCTGAGGCACAAGTAAACATCTTCAAATATGTTGACCTAGAAGCTCTTGATTAGCCAACTGCTACTGGTGTGTCTGCTCTTCAAGAGGATACTTCTTAGATTGGAACCAAGACTTTGTGTGGATCAGCAGGTATATTTAAAACCAATTCGCCATCTTTGGTGGAGTCAGTAACTGATTTGAAGAAACGTATGGCCTGGGGTATCTTGAGACATTTTTTGCTTTCTGTGTCTGTCAGAGCAGTTTGTTCTTGGGCTGTTTCTTTTTAAGTCTGAAATATAAATGCGAATCATATTTCATTCTCAAATGTGTCATAAACCCTAAAACCAAAGGGGTGGATGCTGAAGGATCAATAGTGCATAGTGTTTTTTGTTTTTGTTTTTTTTGTATTAGCATTTCATGCATAGGCCATGTATTTACGCTTTCCCAGCATTATATAATGCATGTATTTTTTCAGTAATTATTTTTTTCATTTTTTATGTAACCTTAGTTTTGGTTTCGGTTTTATAACCTTTTTTGGTGCCCTTGCTCTTATTGGTGTGAGGGGCCAAAGAAATTGTTTCCAATTTTGTCATAATTTAGTTTCAACCAACTCTCCTTACCCGCTGCTGGATGGTCAACATACTTTTAAAGAGTCACTTGGGACACGGCCTCTGTTCAGGTCCACCAGAGCTAATTTTTTTCTGTCATTTACACATGTTGTTTAAATGAGTTAATGAGGAACAGTGAAGACTGTAAGTAAAGATGTTAAAATTCACAAGCAGGACAGTGGGGACCTCTGTCTTGAGCTACTCTAGGATAAATATGTAGGACAACCTGTGGAACTACCTCAAGGTGGGGCGATAATACCTCTGACCTCTTACGTCAGATCATACCAGTCATGCTTGTTGTCAATGGGTTGTCAATGTCAAATACTGTCTATTCCTCGTTGCTTTTGTTTACTAAATGCAAGCAATCTTCTCCTGTTAGTACTGGGGACATAAGATTGCCCACCTGTGGCGAGAGTTCAACAAATGCATCTGGAGGGCAAAAGCACAGCAATATTTTTATGTTGACTTATGAAGCTATAATATTTATGGTTTCCAAAGTGTTTCCCAGGGGAATACTAGTCTAGAAAATGTGTAACTAACTTGGGTAATTGATGACCAAGTCATCACCCTTGCCTTTGTGAGGATGGTTTTGTCTATTGATTTTTATTTAAGGTGGATCAGGGTCTTTGAGAATGCATACACACTATTTCATCCGTTTTGCGCCAATCACACCTAGATAATGTTGCTGCTAAAGTTTGTGCCGAGGGCAGTGGGGGCCACTTAAATTTTATGATACAGTAGTGGCATGGTTTTCTGCGTAAATATGGATTTCTTGCACTTGTCACGTAATCCACCATCCACCGAAATCCACTTAAACATGCTGATTCTCCCCCAAAAATCTTAATTGATCTCCCTTCAGCTGGAGATTGCTGAATTCACGCATTCCCGTATATTCTAGTTCTTTTAATACCCCCCCCCCCTCCCTCTGGAAATAACTATTTAAATTAAATTCAATAGAGCACAAAGAATGATGGCTTCTTTATCAGAAATTTTTTGTTTCACTGTCCGTACAAATTCGTGTTTACTCATCACAAGCACCGTTGTCATAGCAACGGTTATTTGGAGCCGACACTTAGTTTAGAAGAATCCCAAACGTTTTGCAAGTTCTTAAGTCTTATGTCTTGAATTTTAAAGTGGAACTTCTATGCAATATCGTCGTATTAGTTCTTTCCTGTCTGAAATATGTTCTCCCTCAGGCATTCAGTGTGAACACGGGAATACTCACTAAACCAAAGTAAAAATAAATGTAAAATCTAAATAGGATGCAAAGAACAAAACACATTTTAGTTACAATAAGTGTGTATTTGTATTCTTGTGTTGAGTACAGCATAGAATATGTTTTACATTAACTGTTTTAGTCTGGGAAGTACGCAAGGCAGTGATGATAAAAAAAAAGGTTTTCCCATGGTCTTGGCAAGGCAATATTTTGAATAGCATCTCCTAAATGTGCACATTTTTTTCTTGCAAAACCAATGTATTTTCGATACTGTATAGTATTGTGATTAATCCATGTATCAATTTTTGTTGTACCTACAAAAAAAGCAATGTAATGTTGCCACGGAATGTGCTGCCTAATTGTTTTTTCATTGAAGAATACACTGTTATTTTAATTTCCTTGCAGCGTTATTCGCTTTCAATTTTTCATATCATTTTTCTTTACAGTAACACCCTGTTTAGTCAACCATGCTGCATTTTATGGCCTTCAATTGCCCCACAATTCCTAAGGCTTTTTTCATGAGTTTCTTCGTGCTATATAAACTATCAATTTTTAATGAGGCAAGCCCTGCTTGTATGTACGCACCAGTTGACTAAATTAGAATTAGGTCGGAGTGGTGTACCCCATAGATGGTAACTGAAAGGCTGTGAGAAAGGGAAAGACCCCTCCAGCCAAGGGTATTCTAGCCAGGGGAATTGGGTGATTTCGCTAATGGACATTATCCTACAAGTTGACAAAGTTGTGTACCTTATGTAGAAGGGGTTCTCTTAGGAAGAAGACAAAATTATAGTATTGCAGTCCACTGTGTGCAGTCCAGCCTTTTACCACGCCCACTTGGCCTAGTCGTTCATTTGATATGTTTGTCTCTTTCAGATTTTCTCTTCAAGTTCCTGGTGATTGGGAGTGCCGGCACGGGCAAGTCCTGCCTGTTGCATCAGTTTATCGAAAATAAATGTAGGTTACAAATGCCTTACTTTAGTCTTGCATTCCCTCCCCCAGTCTCTCCGTAGTTTGCTTCAAGCCACATTTTGAACATTTCTTTGTCGGGTGTTGTCACTATTTTCTGTCCCTTTAAACCATCTTGTGTGTTTTCTTACTTTCCGTGTGGTCGAAGAGCCTCTCACTTTATCAGCAGAACATATGAAACCTAAACAGTGTGCGGAGTCTGACTCTCCGGCAAAGCCGGATACGCCCACACAATAATTTTGAGTAAATGGCACTTTTTAGTTGGGACATCTTCTTCTTTTGTGTGTGTGCGTTTTTTTTTACTTATTAGCTTTTTGCCCATTTGAAATTTTAAAGATTTTTTTTGAAGAAATTCAGCAAGTCTCAATAACGCGCCAGCCATCTGAGTTACCAGTGGCACACTTAGTGAAGGGGTAGGGGGTATGTGCAACAGTGACATACATAAACCTAACCTATATAATAAAAACGTACCTACAGTTTCAAAATATTAAATATTTGCCATTCAGGAAAATACTCATGGCCATAAAAAAGTACACTCTCCTCTTAATTGCGGTATGTTTGTTTTTACGAAACCTTAAAGGTTCCCTGGGCAAACCGGTTTGCGAACATCTTTTATTTCAGGGTTTATACAAATCAATTTGAAAATTGCGGCGAGTAAAAAGAAATGGGGGCTCATCTCATACTCTGTAATGTACTATATGACAGATACATGCCACAGGATCTCTGCATTCTGTGGTCTCCAGGCTACTCAGTAGGTAGTTTTGCCCATTAGTCAAAGTGCACATAAAAGTGTGGGTATACACCATCTCATTTGTCAGTTCCTGCTTTTCAGCTACAATGTTTCCAACTGCACCACAGCATTTATTTTTGCAACGCCAGATTCAAATATGACTTATTGAAAGTATGTAAAAAAAAATTAAGTGCAGTAATTTTTAAGAATTTTGTTTTGTTTCTTGAGCGTGAAGGTGGTGCTTCAAAACTTACCTCCTTTTTCTCTTCTCAGTTAAACAAGATTCAAATCACACAATAGGCGTGGAGTTCGGCTCTCGAGTAGTGAACGTTGGTGGAAAGAGTGTGAAGCTTCAGATCTGGGATACGGCTGGGCAAGAGCGCTTTCGGTAAGGAAATCTGACCTGATGAAATAACCTTACCCCCGCGTAGGGTAGAGATACGAGCTTTGACAATTCTAGTAATTTCTGCTGTTGTGTAGGGTCAAGGTTTTCTCAAGCTTCCATGAGACCTAGAACCTGGGAACACATGGGCATGCACAGTGCAAGGTATCCTCTTTAACAGAACAGATGCAGACCAAGCCAATGCAATGCAAATTTCTGTGAATAAGAGCTGGCGAGAAAGAACATAAATGTGTTTCCTTGTGTGCCTAATGGTGGATGTGTTGCATGATGATGTGCCTTCTGGGTTGGTTATGTGTGTGTGTGATGGTTTTTGTTGATGCACACTGCATTGAGTGCCACAGTTGAATCGGCTGAGCATCCATTTTACTTCCTGTACTGTACAACAATCTCAGCCACTTTCCACTGGGCCTTGTGGTCTACACCCCTGTCTCCAAAGACACTGTAACAAGCTCCCCACACTTCAGTGTTTTCATGTATGTCTCTAGCAGTGGGTGGCTTCACATAGACTTTGCTGGGTGAATGCCCCAGCTAAAGCACCAGGGAAGCAGAGATCCCGAATGGGACGTTGTCACGTGGCAAGGGAAAAATGAAACAAATGGCTGGAGAAGTGATGATAACCAGGAGACCGACATAGTGGGCAGGCATGCGGGGGTCATGGTCACAGCAAGGATGGGGGTAATGAAGTTGTACAAAACAAGATAGGCTGAGGGTGGCATTGAGGGATATAGTGCTGGAGACTGAAGCAGAGCGAGAGCACTTGGTTCAGGGGATACTTCTTATTTGTACTGAAATAGTGCCTTGTTTTTCGTAGTGAGACCTGGTGCAATTGTTGCAGCATTCACATTGTTTGTCCTGAGTCACATACACCCTGAGTGCAGGTCTTGGGTGTAAAGGGGAACCATTACTTGGGAGACGAATCCGTGCCAAGGTGGTATTCTGGTAATGCCACTAGTGGAGATGGTCAGGCATGGCAGAGGGATAGGATGGACCGGTTACAGGCTGCTAGAGCGGCAAGACACTGGGCTGAACGGGAAACCACCGAGTGGTAGCGGAGAAGGGACAGAGCAGCCCCAAGCTTCGGCCATGCATGCACTGTGCTGGTGTTGTGCGATGCCAGCACTGCTCACAGCATCCCTTCAAACCACCACTGCAAAATTGCAAATCAGCCATTGCAAAATTGGATCAATGCGTATCCTAAGATGGCAGTAGGAGCTTTGCCATCCATACATTCCATAGGAGCGCCTATTTTTTATGTCTATCGAAGGATATGTGGTGTGAGGGATTTCTGATGAATGAAGAAGCAGCTTCCTGTTGACTAGTCCGTTTCTTGGAAGATTCATTTAATTTCAGTTGTATCCACCTAGAAGACTAAAGCATGTTATGACAAATGTAAAAAAAAAGAAACAGATAGTGTTCATAAAACCGAATGTGCTCATTTAATGCCAAAACTGGAAACCTAAGCACCATGAGATGAATTTGTTTTTAGCCATAAACGAGAGTTGGCCTATGCACTGTTTTGCACCATTGTAAGAGCGATTCTACCCCCGCGGAACTTGCAAGCGCTGTGATGGTGATCGAGTAAAGGTGTTGTGCAAGTTTCTCTCTGTGGAAAAAGCAGTTAAGTAAATAACAAATTCTGTGTGCAGTTTAAAAGATTAGTGCTTCACCATTTTGCCCGCATAACTAAAACGTTTTAAATCATTTTCTTTTAGCTTTGTGGAACATTTCCACCAGGACAGTTGAACATTTCACAACAAATCTCCCTCCTCGTTCACTCTTGATCTTTCTTCACATCAGAGTCCATCCATATCATAAGCTTAGTATTCCCTTCTCTTGGCTGTAGTGCATGTCACGTCGGAACTCTGTAGGCAATGCTGTGTTTGCATTTATAGGGAACAATCTACAATCTCTATGAAAGCTATTAAATCCACAGCAGGTCTTCCTTAAGGTGCCCTGAATGTGCACGAGCATCTTTATATAGCATAAGGGGTTGTCTTGAATCTAAGCTGTTGATTTGCGTGTCTGCTTGCTAAAAAACTCCTTGACCTGGTTTGGCCAGAGTCTGACTACAGGTGAAGGCACATGTAAAAGCTGTATGTGGATTTGTGTTCTACTCATTAATCTAAACCGGGGAGGTCCTCCATTAGATTTTCGGGGTTATATTTATGGGCTGTGGGAATTCCTCTTTAAAACATCTTGCTTTTGACCTTTGTTGTCCTCATCTACACGACTCCATGCCTAAATTGACCAACCTTCCATCTGTTTTAGTATGTCACCTGAAATATTTGCTTTACCAGGAGGTGAATCAATTCCCTGCAATATCCTGCTTGCAGTGGAAACTTTCTGTAGATTATATTTGCACAAAGTGCATGGGGAAAACCAATAAGTGTTTAAAATCCCTTTGCGACATACCTTGTCTCTCAAGTATTTCAAGTGACATTGTATTGCAAAGCAGCAGATCCTGTATTGACCTTCAGAGTTTCCCCAAGTTGTTTTCAGGTTCGTTCCTGGGGAAATGTTTGTATTTTAGGTTATTGGCTCCTTATTGGCTGTTTTTTCAGAAGAGAAATAGATGTCCTTGGGTCATAGCAAGTGAAGTAGCAAGAGCCAGAGAATTTCAAGTGGCCCTTGGTAAGTCTAAGGGCCCGCTCACAGTGCTGCTTAATCAAACCTGCAGAATAACTCGTAGCATCCAGCTACTGTAAACTGCCCGTTCTCTATCTCTCACTCTTTTCCCACCACCACTTTTTTAAGTGTTGCGACCCAAGACAGAAAACACTACTCTGGTCACTCGTACGTAACACCAAAACAGTTTCTTTATGGGCCCCTCTGAAAATGAAATGTTGTAGAATGCTACCTTTATGATAGTGAACATCAGCACCCGATAAGAAGGTGTGAATCAATATACAAACACAATTGTAATGTTATAAAAACAAAAAAACAACAAATATATTAGCTAAAATGTGTTTCCCCTAAATTATTGGGGTCACATCCAGAAGTTCCGCCCTAAAGCTGTGTCCTGTTCAGAGAAAATGAGAACCAGCAGTTGTCTGTCATTTTGTTTTCCTGCAGTTTTGCTGTGATAGGCTGGAGTGTTCATAGTCAGCCAATCTTGTTACAGAATAGCTCAACTGCAGGTTGTAAACGAAGTCCCTACCCCGGAACCCCAAATCAGTCTGCTGTTTCTCAGTACATGATTATTGTTTGCATACTGTTTGTGTACAAGTTTAAGATATTGGAATGACTGTAAATATTCTAAGTATCTAAGAAATAATTATACAAATTAGGCAATTGTTAAATAAGCCCCAACTATATTTCATAACACTTACCTGTCCTATCAGTCAATCTAAGTTTTATCTGTCTGTCAAACAGCATGTTTTTACCAATTTTACATAATATGCTAAGTCATGTAGTGCCTTCACACATACTTCATTGTTCTTTGAGGCGGAACTCTGTATTTCAGCCCCGTCAACAATTGGTACCTGTTTTCTACCTTGAGCCTTATCTCCACTCTCACCACTCTGTGGTGAGACGCGCACTCCAGTGCCGTAAATCTACCAAGTCGTTACTTGTAAAGCAGTATTTTATTCGAGTGCAATTATGTGAAACAAACCCAACGCGTTTTGGCGTAACACACGCCTTGGTCACGTGTGGGTGTTGAAGCAAGGTTTGTTGAAGAAGCAGCACAGCAGGAAAATGTAAGTAGTACATTTATTGAAGATAAATGTGGAGCCCCTCCTCCAGCGTCCTTCCTGCTCCGCAATGCCTCCAACTCTCTCCTGCTAACCGACCACTTTACCGGTCGGCACGCAGAGCATGGAATTACACTTAAAGTATACACTTGCAAAGAAACACACCACAGAGCACAGAATGTTTACCTACAAGAATGTTCAAATAAAGAATGCATTGTCATCACAAATAAAATGGAATGTAGATGAACACAGTGGGCTATCTGTGTTTCCTATACCCTTTCAAGACAGACAGAAGTGGGTGTAAACAAAGAAAAATGGTTCGGATCAGCAGAAAGTAGATGAAATTGTTTCATCCATCTTGAAACACTTTGTATGTCAAAATAACATTATTAACTCGCTCCTGTTTTTTTAATAAAGAACTGCTAATGATTGGACTTAATTTCTCAATTATTAATAGCTAGTTCTCATTTGTACCGAAAACTGTATTGTGCATGTTAGCCAAATATAGATAAAAATACAATACATTCAATTTTGCCAAAGGCAACAGTTCACAAAATATATCACGTATGGCAAATTGGGGCCATGGGTCTGAAAAGCTATCCCGCTAACCTAGCGGTGCACACGTCCAAGCAATGGCTGCTTCTTTAAGGTCAGGCAAGCGGGGCACTTAACTCGTACACCTCACTTGTGAAATGGCAAAATCTTTGTATTGTTTTAAAATAAAAGGCCCCAGGTTCCCCAACCACAATATAACACAGTGCTTCTAAACTTAAATACAGCTAAAAAATGCGGCTAAATCTAACGGTACCAGCAGACACCCTATCTACAGCTGTGTCCATTCCATGAGCCCTTGCTACCAAAGCCTTCATTGAATTTCTGAAAGGAGCCAATCCTCATTTGCCACACCTTAGTGTCTGAATCACCAGCTTCCAACTGCAAAAGTGCAGGCAGTACTCTTGAGGAATCTGTCCTCTCCCTCCGTCTTGTACCAAACCAAACGCATCCAAATTAATCACACTTTGCTTTTATAATTAATTGTGTGAGCCGACACCCGCTTCAGCCTTTTCAATGCTAGCATTTGTTACCCATTTTTCACACAAATGTGGAGTGCCCCACCAATACCAAAAATAATTGTCCATCCACTGTTGATATCACAAAGGTTTTTTCTTTATTCTTCTTATTCAAAATAAAACAGCCAAACAGCCGACGCATTTCGTCCAACTGGTGTGGACTTCATCAGGGCTTAATCCAGGAGGGAACAGTTACTACGCAGGACCAATATAGTTCCTTACTTTCTTCTATCTGTCTATACGAACCTACTACCTTAGAAATGTATACTTGTACATTAAGCCCTGATGAAGTCCACACCAGTTGGACAAACCTCGTCGGCTGTTTTATGTTGAATAAGAAGAATAAAGAAAAAACCTTTGTGATTCCAACAGTGGATGGACATAATTTTTTTTGGTTTCAGTGGTGCACTTCACGTTTGTGTGAAAACTGACATTAGTCTTGGTGACTGCTCCTTGAAAACAGCGGGAGCAGTTGAGATGCACACCGCTTGAGCTTAAAGACTCCGAACTTTGTACTCTTTTGTGGGGGATTATTTTGTGGGGACTTGCGTCACAAGTGCACTTAGGTGTACATGTTTGGCTTGCTGTTTCATTGTTGGGAGTGTATTTGTTACCCATTTGTTGACTTACACTGCTGTGATAGTGAGTTATTTCCTTATTTGTGTCCAGCTATTACTTTTCGCTTCAGGCCTTGGACCCATCAGCTGACCACACTGGAGCGGTGGTCTAACAGTAGCCTAGCAGCATATGGACTGTTTGCCTGATTCTAATGCCTATTAAAATGTATAATATATCACATGCACATAAAGTTGTTTCCACAGTTTTGAATCTCCAAATTGCATCCATAAAATATGACATCAAAAACGTGGGGAGGGGAGGGTGTTGAGGCTAGCTCCTATTATGCTGTGGGTTAAAATATGGTGGTCTCAGGATTTGAAATTCACGCATGATAATGTTGAAGGTTGTCTGAAACAAAGTAATGCGCAGGCCATAGCGTGACTAAGGTATATTAAATCATCCTTGCAAGATCTCTGGTTGGTAGACCTGTGGGCAAATACAGATAACAGCACTTCTTCCAAGAAGCAGATCCAGTTGAAGATTTTAGAACGTAAAGAAAAGTTAAGATTGGAAAAAGCTATTGCTCGATCAGTTCAACATTACATAGCTCTTTCAACGTGCAATGGCATGGAGCCCTATCTTTCGTGGATCAAAACTCTTCTACATAGATTTTACCTTTCATGGTTTCACACTAATATGATTCATTATCTAGGGGTTTTTCTGGTCACAGGATCTTGGTTGGCTTCCTTGCTGCCCTGCCCCTGTGACGGGACCTCCAGTCAAACTACTAAACACTTTATATTATTTTGCCCACTGGATGCAGTCTACAGATCCCATTTTATATGGGCAGTTTTTAAAGGGAGATTTTTTTTTAATTCTCACTATGAGGGCTTGATTTTCTTGCAGCGCCTTGAGTCTCCAGCGATTTGTTTTGCTGTCTTAAATTTTGTTATTTAGGCCTTGAGTCTGAGAAAAAGGTATGCATCATAAATTTAAATTGCCAATGTTATGCTGCATGATTTGTCTCTTATATGATATTTAATTGCATCTTTTATGACTTTTTATTACACATTGTTGTATATAAATTGTTTTATCTTATGAGCCTTTATGGTCGTACATCTGACCGAATAAAGATTTATTGAATTGAATTGAATGGACATCAAAAACAGTTTCTTTTTTCCAGACAGTCTCCTATCCTTTTTTTTCTTTCACGTGCCACTGTCCTTCCCTTCTATCCACTCTAATCCTCTTCTTCCTGAGCACAACCTATTCATCTCAATCATGTCATTCATGTTCGTCTTAACCTCTATTATTGTATTTCTGCAAACTGCCCTCACCGCATTTACAATATCACAAAAGTATGCAGTATAACAATACCTAACCCCCTGTAGATCTTCAATATTGCCACCAGCCATGTGCTTGTCATATATTCCCCCCATCCTCTAATGATCATTAATAGCTCCTATTTAATCCACTGTAAAGAAACTGGAGTAAATGCATAAACGGTTTGCTTGGACATTCAAGAACAATGTCAGTAGGTAACAATAGAACATAATACTGAACTAACCTTGAGTTCTGAAGCAGCCTGCTGTTTGGCGTAACACCTAATCAGTGGTAGTAAGCGCTATGTGAAGCATGATGTTATATGGAGCGAGGGACGGTTCGGCTCATCCTAGACTCCTCCGTCCTTACACCTTTAATCTTAAATAATGCTTCCTTTCTTCTTATGAAAAGGAAAACAGTCATTTTCCTGTCTAGCCATTTTTCCGCTGTCTTGTTTTTGAACGTGCATACACTACAGAAAGGACATTTCCCCTCTCTGTTATATTAGAATGAATTATGGATAACATGGCAATCCAACCGCACAATTATTAGCAACACAAACTACCTGCTATCTAGGCACTGTACTTGTTTCATACGCTGCCTCCTTTTTTAATGCTCAAACTATAATCTTGTTGGCATACAACCAGGCCTTTATTGTATGCAACATGAAAATTGCATATGTAAGTATTGTCACACACAACAAGGGAGAGGACTAAAAGTGTAGGATTTCAATAAAAAATAAATCTCATAGAATTGAAAAGTAAAAATAGCCAAATACATTCATTCTGTGTCCGTTGTATTTGTTTCCTTTGTTCTCAGATATTGATGAACAGTCAGGACTTCACACTAGAACAGTATTAATTGTTTGGCTTAGAATTGTTCCATTTTGATAATTTTGGCAATAATGACAGTTAATTTATGAATAATGAAACCGTCTAAGTGACTAAGACGTTAAAGCAAGTGATAAAGTCCTGAATGGGTAGTAGTACTTGACCGTTTTTCTAAAGCCGCTCAAAACGAATTTAGTCCACCACTGACTTGAAAAGTTCGGTTATTAGAATTTTTCTAAATCCGAGGTAACAGTGTTTAGCACAGGGTTTGGGATCGAGAGCACTCAACAGTTTTGCAAACATTACAGTCACGGATTGACATCATTTATGGTGATTTAAAGATGCGATGAGGAATTAGATTTGAGAAAGCTGAGCACAGGTGCTGGCAGGGATATAATGCAAAGCCAAATTTGTACTTAAACTGCTAGGGCATTTGCAATATTAACTATTTCAGAATATGATCCATGGTTTCAAACACTCAGTAGAATACGCCCGTGGCATTTAAAATTGCTTTGGTTATTTAAGAACCAGATATACCTTGGAAATAAAAATTGCCAAAGCAAATGACAAGAGGTGTTCATATGGGCATGATCTGACATTAACGCTCGACTGGATTCCAGAGGTTTCTTGATTCCTGGTGATGTCGTCATACCATGCCTGATTATGAGCCTGGGTTTATTTGAGGTTACACTAATACATTTGTGGGAGTGATGAGATTCTCCTGCTGAAGGTCGATCACTGTTCAAGGTGCTCTGTGAAGGTTTCTGATCTTTGTCTCTGACCTCTGTTGCAGAGTACAGTTGAAACTAACTTTGGAGCTGTAATGTCCACAAGAGCCTGCTTAAAGCTCTTCAGGGTTAAAGTGTCTGATAGAGCACCTTGTGAGTTTTGTTTGCTCCTATTCTGTGCAGCTCCCGTTCTGTGCCAGTTGACCAACACAAGCAAGGGTTTACATTATGTCCAAGAGGCTTGTTCCATTTTATCAATTTTTAAATCTAAGCTAGTATTTTTCTAGGTGTATTTTATTAGGGCGCATTAAGCCCTGAAGACTTACTCCATGTATCTATAACCTTGGTATATAATTTGTGTTTTTTCAACATCGATAACTGTGCACACATTTCACAAGAACAGAGTCTCAAAAAAGAACCCACATTTTAGATAGCCCAACAAATGTAGTGTTTCATCTGAAAGCATGAGAGGAAAAATTTGAAATTTTAGATTTAGCTGTGCTTTTTGGCAACATCTTTGCATTGTTCCTAGCTGCACTAATATATATAATTTTTTAACTAGGTCAGTCACCCGGAGCTATTACCGTGGTGCTGCTGGAGCACTCCTCGTTTACGACATAACCAGGTGGGTCACTATTGCTTTACCTTGTATGGTGGCGAGGGCCTTGTGACAGAGTACTATTAAACTTTGGGGGGGGGGGGGGGGGGGGGTGTATTTTACTAGCTCGGTGTGGCGCTTCCCAAAGCACCATTTAAGGGCATAGAGATTTTACAAAACGAGCTCTGTGCAAAGGTTATGAAGCATTGCGGCTGCATTTTTCATACTTGCCATGAAAATAAATACGTTTCTTCACATTCGAACGTGGCAGCCATTTTCTTTATGAAGAATTTTACACCAGACTTGCTTTCCTCACGGTCAGCATGTGTGATCCTCTTGCTGTAAACCTTCTTAAAAGTGATTAAGAAAGTTTCTGTGCATGCAGGCAAAGCATTCTTGCAGGGGATCTTGTGAAACACAAATCACGCTTGTTACATGAAACCGCAAGGAAATGTTAATTCTGAATTTGGGTAAAGTGTTTTTTGTTAAAAAAAAATGGATCTGAAGTAATGCAAATTCTGGCCACAATGGGTTATGAATGGCAAAAAGAGGAAAAGTAAAGAGCCTTATCTAAAGACAATATTATTTGATGACATTGGTATATGATTGATGGTTACTCAGATAGTTTTTTGGGACCCATAGGCAGGCATTGGTGATGTGTGATAAAGAGGAGTTGTTGGATTTAATTGATTTAGGGGACACGTACAGGTATTTTATTTCGGTCAAGCTTGAATCCAAAGAGTGTTTACGACGAGTGGGAGGGAGGAATCTAAACTTGCCAATGGCAAAAGAGCAGGTTTATCTTGGGTTTTCTGCAGCCTGAGAAACACTTTATGGCATATGTAGCTGTAAATACACATGCTGTGCATACTCCTGCCATGTAGTGTTGGGCTTGGATGTGTGCCACTTGTACAGTGACTCCACCTATTGCTGGTTATGCACATGGACATTGGCTCCATTGTTAGATTTTTTATTTTCCACCATCGCATTGACGTGTTCTTACCAAGCTCTGCGTTGATGGGCCGAGCTCATGATGTTGCTAGACTCGTTCAGATCCTGTAGACTCATAAGTGTAAACAATTGTCTCATCTTCTTTGTCTCGAAACGTTGCGTAACCTCATGTGGTTCCATGACCTCGACTTTTCTGCACCCTGTAATGTGCCTTCTCTACAATTTGACTCCTGAGACTGTTCCATCTGTGATAGAAAGAACTCCATTCCGGAACTACCTGAAGTGTTGCGCCAAGTATCCGTTGACAGACCTCCATCAGTTGTGTAACCTCTGTCTATCTCAAAAGCTTTTCAAGGCCTCCTGTGCTGCTCCCTCGCCTTCTGTAATAAGAAAACCTTGTGCTACGGTCTAGCTTGATGACTCGCATCGGTCTGCATGGCACATCAACAGAGCAATGACACTCCGGATCTCTTCCGTGACCAGGTCGTTAAAGTGGACCCTCAGCCGGGGACTTCCCCCTGCAGAGGACCTGATCTTCTCGCTAGAAGAGAATTCCTGCTCCTAAGTCGATGAGCTGCCGCTTCCCCAGCGGCATCCACCGAAAAAGGCAGCTGTGAATACAACCACCCACCCCACTCTATATCCCCAGCACCGAATAGAGGCCAAGCATCACCCTCGAGGGATTAGAGTTTCAAGCCCAGAAGGCCATCAGTGGGTTTCTGGTCCACCACTGGCAGAAAGCCATCGACAGCCCTTTCAGTGCCTCCTGAGAAGTACCCCTCAAGGCCATCTTTGGAATCCAGATCCACCAGCCCAAAGACCATCTTTGGTGCTGAAATGCCAAGGTGCCATCCTCCTCTTCCTCCAAACATCAAGATCAGCCCTTCCAACGCCTCAGGATGAGCTTGAAACCTGGCAGCAGTGGATTGTCCTTCACTCACAGACTGGTCAGATCCTCGCTTAGCTTCCTCTTCCTGCAAAGGCTAAAGGCTCTATTCTTCCCAAAAGTAATCTGACCTTTGAAGAGGCCCTCAACCAACCAGTGGAGCCCACGCCTAAGACCTTACAGCGATCTGACTAGTCAACCACCTCCTCTGCCTCATCTACCTCAGCTCATCTTTTCCCTATTCCTCCTTTTTCTTCTTCTCCACCTCCCCACTTTTTATCCCCATTATTTTCTGAGTCTTAATTTCACTCTCCAAAGGAGTGACCACATTCTGGGTTTGTAGGAGACTGTCCGGGATTTTCCCCGATCCTTACGACATGCCCTTCAACCTACATTCTTAGTACAGCCCGTGGTATGATTATGACGTCGACCCACCTGGGGATGCAGATCCTGACCATAACCCTACAAAGCCTTCCCTGGCTGATGCCACCACCTCCTACCATAAGGCCTTCCATAGCCTGGCCATATACCAGGAAGTCAAGATGCATAAGCTACCGGAGGATGATGATTTCTTGCTGGAGACTATTTCTTCCTCCCAGCTCTACCTGCAGTACTTCCCCATGCTTAAGGGAATGCTTAAGCCTGCTCCCAACATCTTGAAGGAGTCTGTAAAGGCCAGGGTTATCACCCTCAAGGGTATTAGAAATATAAGGTGTCTCTTTCTGACACTGTATACACTAGGGGACATCTTCCACCAGACTCCTTTGTTGTCTATTCTATTCACATGCATGCCAAGACCCAGGCCACAGGCGATGCACTACCTCTAGACAGAAAAAGTAAGAAGATGGGCACAGCAGTTAAACATGTCGTTGTGCAGTCTGTGACTGATTGGCGCAATGCCAACTCTGTTGATTTGCTTTCCCAGTGCTACAGGGCGCCCTGGAATGAGATTAAGGAGCTTCTTCTGTTGTGTAGTTTCCACCTCACGGTAGGAACTGCCCGTTTGTGAATAGCATAAAGGTTGGTATGGTGCCAGACTGATTCTGTGCACCCCCTCAGAGTATGTTGCCCTTTAGACCAGCTAGCCCCATGATGCCACCCTATGCCTTCCAGCTCTAGTAGGGCAGCAAATGATTTCTGACAACCACTGAATATGACAACCCTTGTCCCCCAGGAAGTATGGAAACAGATCTATACCCTTTTTGCTAGTCACTTGTGCTCTAACACTCACACAAAGAGGCGTTTTCAATATTTATTGAACCAGCTTGATTCTTGTATAAAATATGTGTTGCAATGATCAATAGTCAGAAGTAAATGAAAGTCACTAAAAGCACCAGAACGGTCAACAGAATAAAAAGTTCCACCATGATGGTAAAACCATGGATATATGCAGGTATAGAATACACTATAGAGAATTGGTCATACTCTTACTATACAGTTCCTAACCTTAAGTGTCTAGAGCGAGTGTGTGAGTGTATAGCCAAGAGTCCCTGTACTGGATGATGCAGTCCTGGTCACCTGTTGGGAAAGAGTGCAAGTCCCCTTATTGGTCACGAGCTGGGCACCCATGCAAGAAGAAGTCTGCAAGCTTCTGTGCGGCAGCATCAGTGTGTAGGGACCTTGCCAATGTTAGCAAAGCACTCCTCTGCCTCAACCCGAAAATAATTTTTTATTTATAAATAAAAGCATCCTTGCGAGTCCTTTGCAAGCCAGCATTGTTTTGGTCTACAGATAGCCATGTTGCCCATGTATGAAAAATAGAACGACATTTGCACAATGTTTGTCGAGACCTTGTATGTTGTGTTCAAGTAATAATGATAATATTAAGTGAAGCAGGACCTGTTAGCGTAGCAGTTTCCGAGAAACAAATCCAACATTATCACGCATGCACATTTGTGAAAAGGTTATTGTGTAAAGGGGAAGGCAATTTAAGAAAACATGTCCATGATAAAACATAGCGTATGTTCTATGAGGGCCTACCTTAGACACAACACTTCTGCACCTCATGGACCAGTACAAAAAGAGGGGACAAGAACTTTTGGCAAGCAAGTTCATTTCCGACACCAATATTCAGTGTGCCCTCGAAGCTGCTGACCCCGCAGGATAAATTCAAGTATCCTTTTTCCGCTGACACGCCTGGCTGCGTGTTCCCGCTTCAAGCCGGAAGCCCACACCTGCTCAACCTGATCTTCCATTCGGGAGCGCCTCTTTGGACCGCAGGTTAACCAGATGCTCAGTGAGAGGGACCCCTTTTACCACACCAAGGGAATAGGGTACTATCAACGAGTAAAAACAGGTTTTCCCTTGGTACCTACACAATTGATTAGAGGCAGAAATCAACCTACATCTCAAGAAGTGTATTGTCTGTTTTCTTTTTCTCTCTTAACATCAACATATTTGTTTTCCTCACTAGATAAGGGAATATAGAGTGTATAAGACGTTTTGGATCCATTTTCTAAGTAGTAATAACAATATTCTTGCTGTATGATTTTATTGTCAATCTTTTTAACTGCAACTATAAACAAAAACTTTAAATAAATCTCTGTAATAATTTAATTTTGTAATAATTTTTGCTTCTGTTTTTATATTTGTTGTTTATTGTGTGAGCTTTGGTAATATCTCTATTCTAGCTTGTGTTTGAATGGTGAGACGCAAGTTGATTTCTTCCTCTAATCAATTGTGCAGGAACCAAGGGAAAACCTGTTTTTACCCTCGGGTAACCATCACAACAGACGCTTCCCTCAGAGGGTGGGGGCGCACTTACAGGGTTAGATTTTTCAGGGAATGTGGACACCCCATCAACAGGGTCTTCATATCAACTACTTGAAGATCCTGGCCATCCAAGTATCCCTCTAGGCATTCCTCTGCCACACCCAGCACAAGATAGTCCTCATTTGCACAGACAACATGACTACCATGTTCTACCTACAGAAGCAGGGCAGCACTCACACTCCACAGTTGTCTGTGTTAGCCCTGAACATTTGATGATGGACACTCCATCACAGAGTGTTTCCACTGGCAGAGTACCTACCAGGAGCATACAATGATTTTGAAGACCTGCTTAGCAGGATGTAGCAACAAATCCACAAGTGGGAGCACCACCCACAAGTTCTACTCACATACTTTGTCTCTGGCTGTTACATGAAGTAGACTTCTGCACCACTGCCGAAAATGAAAAATGCCCAGACTGTGCCTCCATGTACCCACAGTCTTTGGGCAATGCACTATGGATGAAGTGGTCAGGGATGTTTGCCCACGCTTTTCCGCCTCTCCCACTTCTTCTGTTGGTAATTTGGAAGCTTCGACAAACATTCCTCACTCGCGTCCTAGTGGCCCCCACTTGGGCCAGACAGCCCTGGTTCACCACCCTCCTTAAGCTCTCTCTGTTACTTCACGAGAGGCTGCCCAGCAGGCCGGACTATCTCTCACAGAGCCACAGCTCGTTGGGACACCGTACCCCAAGCAGCTAAATCTTTATTTAGCTATGTCAACATACCATCAGAGTGTATTGCCATCATGGGACACCCTCAGACTTTCCGCAAGAGCATGCTATTCAGCCAAATGAAAGATTTGTGCACTACTGTATACTTAGGCACATCAACAATATCCATGCAGTAGTCCAAGATATTGTCTCTTACCTGCTTCACTTTAAATATTCAGGCCTTGCTTACCCCCTCCATTAGACTTCAGTTAGCTGCTGTTGCTGCCTACCTTCAGAAAAAGGAACACATATCACTGTTACAGTTATTAAAACTTTTCTGTAGGGACTTACGAGTCATCCTACCAAGGATGCCTCCTGCTTCTGTCACCTGGAATCTCAGCATAGTCCTCACCAGACTTTTTGGCTCTCCTTTTGAACCACTTGACTCATACCTACAGTTTCTTTCCTTGAAGGTAGCTATCTTGGTGGCAATTGCCTTCCTTTGACATGCGAGTGAGCTTTAGGCTTGTACACTAGAAGAACCCTTCTTTCAAGTTGATGCAGATAGAGTAGTCATTAGGACAAATTGTGCATTTGTACCCAAGGTGGTCTCTTATATTCACCTTAATCAAACTATTAAAGTCCCACTGTTCTTCTATAGTCCGTGGCAGAGAGGACTTTTCACACACTAGATGTGAAAAGAGCCCTTGTGTATTAAATTGACAGGACAAAACTCTTCTGTAAGACACAGCAGCTCTTTGTCTCCTTTTCCAAGCCACAAACTGCCCATGCTCTCCCCAAAGCAGGAATAGCACGTTGGTTGGTCAAATGTTTTCAGACATTTTATGCCAGAGCTAAACTACATTTACCGATCCTTCTCTGATCCCACTTCCAGCAGAAAGGGGCCTCTATGGCCTTCTTGGGTAACATTCCAATGGCTGACATTTGCTGAGCAGCTACCCAGTGTACCCCATACACTTTCACCAAGCATTACTGTGTGAATGTCTTAGCTCGCCAACATGCCCGCGTTGGTCAAGCTGTCTTTCGTAAACTTTTCCAATCTTCTGAAACATCCACTGGTTATCTGGTTTACAGTCCGTGCACAATGTGACTCTACAGCTACACATGCCTCAAACGTAAAATGTTACCTGTTGTAAGTTGCTTAGGTAGGCATCAGGACACGTCTTCAGGTTACAAGATAGATTTATTAAGATAGCACAGCAGACCAGACCATCAACTGCCAAGACTGGAACATTCACATACCAAATAGAACACTCATAGGTAGTAAGAGAGGTTGAGAAGATAGTTCTGTCCCGGTAGAAAGAACCCCCTTGTCACGATCTTCTATCATGGTACTGGAACTCTTGTCGTCACGAATCCCGGTCGTGAACTCTCCTGGTCAAAGGACACACTTTTTTTTTTCTTTTCCTATCCCGGTGCTGATTCTGGGACATCCGTTGTCTCCCGCTAGGTTGGAACCTTAGTTCTCTCGTTTTTTCCCCTTTTCCTTTTCCTTTGTCCCATTCCGGTCCTGGGACATCCTTTGTCCTCTCCCGGTTTCTGGTTTTGCCAGTCCTGGGACTACCGTTGTCCTCTCCCGGTCGTGGTCCAAGGCTCACTTCCTCAGTCCTTACTTTTCCCTGAAGCGGGGTAAGAGTTGCAATATTTTTTTCCTCAAAGTAAATATTGAAATAAGAATTTGCTACTTTCCAATTTTCCCATTTGCATTTCATCTCTTAAAATTTACAGACATTCAATACTTTTGAACGGTGGCATCTTTTCTTATGACTTCAAGTCTAATTTTTTTTTTTCCATCTGCCACACCTGCTTTTGAACTGCTCCCTGTCAATACTGGAATTCAACGAATTGCACGCGTGGGTTCGTATCCCATCCTCGTCGCCAAAATGTTGTAAGTTGTTTAGGTAGGCATCAGGACACGTCTTCAGGTTACAAGATAGATTTATTAAGATAGCACAGCAGACATAAAACACTTCGCTAGCTGACCAGACCATCAACTGCCAAGACTGGAACATTCACATACCAAATAGAACACTCATAGGTAGTAAGAGAGGTTGAGAAGATAGAAACACAAAGAAGGGACTACTGACCCCAAGTAGCCATACTGAAGTAAGCACATATATACAACATAACCCTTTAAGCATCTGTTCTTTGCATGTAGTACTATAGATTCACATGCGCCAATCCTCCTCCTTTTGAAGCATTTGGATGGTGCAGATACTTTTCCTTCTCTTTTCTTCACATGGTCATTTTCTGTAACTCTAATCTCCATTTCCATCCTCACCAACTGTACAAGAAAAACAATCTAACAATGGAGCTGATGGCCATAGGCATTACGAGCAATAGGTGGAGTCACTATCCCTCGCGACTATGTGGTATCTTGGAAAAAGTATGCACACATTTAAATGGCGCAAATAAGTAGTAACTATTTATTGGAGCATCCAAGCGCCACCACGGCAATATCCAACTGACAACAAACACTCAATGGAATGTGGAATGGTATATGAACAACCAGCCTTAACCAATAGGACACAGGATAATAGCAGTAATGTTAGGAAGGCTATACAGGTGTGCATGACAAGCTTGCTAATGGAATGTGAATGTTAAGCAATGACAGAATGAACACAGTGTCCATGCTATAACTTACCACATATGTCCCTTCCTATATATAAAAAGAAAAGAATCATTACATACAGAATCCTACAAAAAAAAAAAATACAATGAATCGATACATAACAAAATCCTCTATTTTCTTTGGCAACTTAGTGTTTTCTTTTCCCATTAACCATTTCCGATGCAACAACTCTTACTGGAGAAATTGTTTCATTTTCATGATGATCATTATTTTCCATCTCAATAAATTCACTAGTAAAATCTGGTTGATCACCTACATCGGAATCTTTATTATCTGTGTTTAACTTAGCTAATCTAGTAATGCTCCACCATGTGTTGTTGCTTAATAAGATAAACGTTTTCCCACTTAACAATTTCCCATATTTTGGAAAATTTGGAACGTCTTTTCTGCACGTGCCCAGGAAACCTGATTTTGACTTTATGGGACAGCCAATTTTTGACTTCCCTTTAGAGAACAACCAAGTGGGATTTAATTCTTGTCTAGGCCTCCTTCCTTTAAGTAACACAAAAGGAGAAAATGTGATTGTACAATGACATGACCACAGTAAATCCTCTGCATGTTTTTTAACATCAGTGCACGCTCTAATGTTTTGTTAAATGATTCCTCCAAACCATTCATGTTTGGTGAATATAAAGCAGTTTTAATATGTCGATTTCCACACATGATAATCATGTTTAACTGTTAAATTATAGACTTTGTTAAAATTAGTCACTTAGTGAATAAAATACTGAAATAGTATTTTAGTGAATATAATACTGAACCAGTTTTTAAACAAGTTAGTAAGGTGTGTTCATCACCGTGATGAACACACATTTAACACTGGTAAACTTAGAAATAAGGTGTGTGCATCAACAATGTTCTTTTCTTCACTAGATATATGTTTCTGCACAAAGAGTAAAGTACAAACAGATCTTTTGTATTGAAAAGGTGTGCGCCTCACCGTGGTGTACGCACAAATAAAGTGTTTATCACTTACAATTTAGGTGTGGGCATCACCGCTGTTCCCTTGTTTACTCAATTGGTGCACAGAACACTATTTAAAACCCCTTTGTCGATTTTGTGTTTTCTTCCGATACCCCTTTGTACTTTCAAAATGGCACCTGTCGTCATGACGTGCATAAGCCAAGCACGTAGCACGCACAATACTACCAAAATGGCTGTGATCTGGAAACTAGACCGACAACTTCTCCAAGGCTTCCGATGACGGTCTGTGGCATTATCACAGGCTTGCAAGCGAAGTGTCAGCTGCTTCCATTGATACCGACAATGTGATGTTAAAACATCCTGAGCCGAAAAAAAATAATAATAATATATATATATATATATATATATATATATATGCCTTCATTAAAAAGATGAACGATTTTCTACTGGTGACTTCTTTCGATGGATATAATGCGCGGTTGAGCCCAACCGCGCAAAGGAGCCCACCGCTGGGGAGCGGGCCCATGTCACTGCTAAGGAGGCACCGGCAATGAAGGGAAGAAGCGCAAGCACCAGGCCGGTGCTACCATTGTGTTCGTGACGGCATCTATAAAAAGTATGAGGCACCTTCAGGTGTATGCATCGCCCCTCTTGGGATTTTATAAATGTTCTTATCATTGCTGTTGTGAAGGGGCTCATTTGAGGACACAGTGCCTGCACTATAAGAACCAGAAGGCTTTGCAAGTAGCCACTCCCACTGGGGCAGGATCTTAGTAATGAAGAGTGCGATGCAGAACACTTCTCTCATTCAGCAGACTTTGCCACTGATGAAAGGATGTAATTCCTGAAACGCGTTTAGCTGCACAGACTGACGCTTTTCCTGTAGCTGCTTGCTTGCATGGTGCCTTCATTAAAAAGACAAACGATGTTCTGCTGGTGGCTTCTTTCGAACTGAGGGCTACTCTTTGTTGGAGATAGATTACCTACACTGGCGGTCGCCAGTAGGTAGTTATAGTTAGGACCCTGTTTCCATAGGAAAACCGCAACATTCTATTTTGAATAACTTTGGCGCCGGTCGACGAATCCTCGCGAAATTTTCAAAATAGGTGGGGCGCTACGCTCCGCTCCTACCCTGAAAGTCTCGGGGGGGATTCGTCAAGCGGGGGCTGAGATAAAAGGGGGGTCCCAAAACACGTTTTTCCCATGCATTTTTCCATAGGACCTTTAGACACAGCTACAGCCCGAACGGCTGAACAGAGTTCCTTGAAATTTGGCAGAGAGGTAGTCTACAGGTCAAGGAAGTGCCTTTTGTAGGTTTGGTGTAAATCTGTTCAGTAGATTCTGAGAAAATAGCCTTTAAATCAATATATATATCTGAGCCAGCTTACGGTGCGCTTACGGTGCGCTTACCGTACGCGTACGGTGACGTGCGCGAGCGCGATTCTGATTGGCTGTTCGATCTAAGTAAACATTCGAATCGGTCGAAACCAGGAAGCTGCGGCCGCCATTTTCTCTCTCGCACTCTGAGGGGGGCAGCAAAAACAAAGACAAAAACCATCTAAAGGGGCAGTATATTCAGTTCTTAACCACCCAGCATCGATATAGGTGTCCCCAAACAACCCCCAAGGCCAAAAAAACAATTTTATTTTTTTTCGAAAAATCGCCGATTACGCTTACCGTACGCGTACGGTTAAAAATATAAAAAAAATAACAATTATCCACACTCTCCCCACCCCGTGTGCAAATGGTGCCCGATGGGCACCATATGTGCATGGCATATAAAACAAAGAAAAGTACAAATGAATACCTTTTCACAACGAAGCGCATAATATGTCCCCCATGTGCGCACGGTGCGCGAAGCGCATCGTGCGTACATGGCCCATCCCGCATAACGTGGGCACGCGGTGCGCGCAGCGCACCGCGTGACCACCGTGCGTGCACGGCACTAACTGCGTAAAGTGGGCGCGCGAAGCGCACCGCATGCTCACTGTGCGCGCACGGTGCGAGAAGCGCACCGTGCCCGCACGGAACGAACTGCGTTAACTGGGCGCGCATGCCAAGAATGGCGTACAGTAACTTAGCATTTAAAAAAACTTACAAATTCACTGAAAAAACCATAGGTTTCACACAAGTTATAGTTAGCTGTACATTTCACTCGTAAAAAAACAATGAAATTCCCCCGTTATAGTTAGTGCAAGCAACTATAACTCACGCGACCGCAATCCTCTGCTGATGACATATGTGTCTTTATGAAAAAAAAATATTTGTAATATATGTATAGCTAAAATTTAATGGAAGAAGACATGGGCAAATAAGTGTCTAAATACAGTATTAGCATCAGCAGAGGATTGCGGTCGCGTGAGTTATAGTTGCCTGCACTAACTATAACGGGGGAATTTCATTGGTTTTTTACGAGTGAAATGTACAGCTAACTATAACTTGTGTGAAACCTATGGTTTTTTCAGTGTGTATATATATATATATATATATATATATATAACATAGCAGCCTTCTGGGAAAAACCCCTCTTCTAAGCCCATAACATACTCAGACTGGTCCAATATGTGGAAATCAGTTACATCTCAGAAAATGTCCCCTGTACTCTCACAAACTAAGTTCTGCCTCATACACAAAACATTCTGGACCCCATCCCGACTACGCCCAATAAAATGTTTAGATGATCCCACTTGCTGGAATTGTAAGGAAGAGGTAGGGGATCTTGCTCACCTTATTCTTTATTGCAACTCCCTGTCCCATTTTTGGAATAAGGTCTTTTCATTTTTATCAGGACTATTCTATTGTCATTCTAAAAAAGAACTCACCTTCCTTATTAAAGGATTCCTCGACACTAACCTCGACAACTCGTTCGACAGTGCCTTGTTAGACTTACTACTAACATCTGCAGCCAAAATAGATCTATCCATCTGGAAAAATACGCACAAAGCCTCCTTCAACTCCTGGATCTACTGGGTTTCCCACATTAGAGGTCCAGACAATATCTCTCTCCAAAACTCACCATGGAAGACACTAAACCCATTTGGGATGCCTTGGACAACTACTTTGCCACCAGAACGCCACCTTAGGTACACCCAGAAACAATCCTCTCTCCCTACCAAGGTCTACCTAATCATCATTCGTAACCAATTCTAAGACTACTACCATTGTTTTGTCTCACCTCACTCTCTTTCCACAATTATCACTATTTGGTGCTGGGTTAATCACAACTCTTCTGAGTCTCTACACACCAGATACCACTCTCAATGCACTTTTAGGGACTAAAATCTTGTATAACGCACATATACTATAAAGATTTTTCAACACCAGGTTGTTGCCACACTCTTGTACTTGACTTGTATTGCTTGCTTTATATACCAGATTACCGAGCATATAATTTTGCTTTCAAAGCCATTGTGTTTTTCTGTTATCACCCCAGCAAATTTATATTACCTTCACCAAAATACTCTCATTAGGATGACCGATGTCTTTACCATTGTTATTAATGCATCTGGTCAATACGTGAGTTACACAGTAGTACCCCGCAAGTAACAGTCACACCATGAAAAATTATCACAAACCTGACTGTATTCTCATCCCCCTCCTTACCCTTTAGGTTTATTTTGTATATGCCTATGTTCTCTGTATACCATTTTATGTATGATTTTATCCATGCTTACCTTTTAAAGTTCAATAAAAAGCTTCGAGATAAAACTTACTGGGCTGTTAATAATGCTGTTCTGGTTCCCGCAACCACTTCCTGGCACTTTTCTCCAACCGCGACTCTCTGCTATTGCCGATCTACCATTGGCTGTTTCCCATGTCCGAATTGACCAGAACAAACTGAATAGCCAAAGATGCCTGTATGCTCCCACTGGGTTATTTCTACTGGTCACCAAAATATGTGGAATTTGTAAAGGGTATACACACACATGAATGGTGTAAATGAGTAGTAGCTATTTATTGGAGCATTCAAGAGCCACCAGAGCAAGATCTAACTAACTGAACACTCCATGGAATGTGATATGAACAACAAAGCTTAACCAATAGGACACAGGATAATAGCATTAATGTTATGAAGACCATACAGGTAAGCATGACAAGCTTGCTAATGGAATGTGAATGTTAAGCAATGACAGAATGAACACAGTGCACATGCCATAACTTACCATAGACTAGAAGACTTCTTTGAAGAACAATAAGTTGCCTACACCGAGCCCAAAACTAGATGGCAGGAGTATGCACAGCTTGTCCATCTACGGCACTGCATGCCACAAACGGATGCTTCCAAGGTAAGTAACATTTTCCTATTTTAGCGCTCTACAATAGGAGTAGGCCGTGAATGTTCTGCTTGTTACTCTGACTTTTTATTAAGCACATTGTTTTCAGGAGGAGATAAGGTGTGAAATTAAATACTGTGTGTAAGGTAGTATTTTTATTTTTTTAAGGTTGCATTTACTATAAGCTTGTAAGCACTTGTGCTCTTTAAATAGTCGAGCTTACTCTGAGCCTGTGAAGAGTTTTTAATGTTCACGCTTGTAAAATCTCCGAGGACTGTCCTTCTGCTGCTGGGTTTTGGAACTCAAGTTTTGGTACCCCACAGCAGGAATCGAATGTGAAGGCTGGCACACACCTGTCAGCAAGATTTATAGATGATAACAGAGATCTGTTTCAGGAGTAGATATAATGCTGAGAAGATTTATATATAGGATAGTGGGTTTCCTCCCCCCTCACGTGAGCTTAACTGAGATGTATGAACACTTAATATCTCCACCTGCATACTGGACCCTGGAACAACCTACATGAGAAAGTGCCTCTTTTTAACATTCCCATCTCAAGGCACTCTATAAAACCTTTAAAATGAGCCGTTTAGAGAGGGGAGCCCCTGAACGCTTTTATTGTGCTTCATATGGAAAAAATGGAAGAAAGTGACTGGATAGGCAGCACAGATTGATAGAAGGACACATTGCAATGTCTCTTTAAGCCAGCCAGGCAGACCTTTTATCCATATAACGCTGCTTTCACAGTTGACGGGCAGATTTTTTTTCACTCTGTGGATTTAGGATCCTTGAGCATCTTAAGCCCTGTCATTTGTTTCAATAGTACATTGTTCCCATGTTTGGCAGACCTTGCCCTAACTACAAGATCCTTCAATTTTCGGGCCTCCAATCTGTTACTTGACCAGATCACCACTAAGCATAACAGTAGGGTTGGTTATTTTCTGTTTCTATAGCACAGTTTGTTTTTGATAAGTAGGTTCTTGGGCCTGGTTGGTCCCAATGGTCTGGCTCGCTTGACAAGCAAACTATACATTCTTTGTAACATTTCAAGAGCGTCCTTCTAAAAAGGACCTGTAATACTATATCTGTTTTTGGTCTGTCACTTACAATGCATCTGCTATAACAATCCGCTTTTTCCACCTCCAAAAAGAAAAAACAATTTAAAATGGGAAGTTGGGGAGGCTGCACTTTCGGGGATAGTCTCGCTCACTGCAATTCAGGTATACATTTGCACCCCACCAAATTCGAAGTTCACCAGCCCGCCCATGATATTTTCCCCATGAAGTGATGTGCGATCATGGTTGGTAAAATCAAATTCAAAATGGGAGAAGCAGCAGGGTAGCATGTTGAATTTACACGAAATGGTGGGTGTTGCAGAATAGCTCTTCTCCACGTCTTTGGTATACTCATGGCCACTTAGGGCGAACATAGCAAACACAACAGCGTTGCACTCTGTTCATCATCTTGTTGTGTTTGCTATGTTCGCCCTAAGTGGCCATGGGTATGCCCACATGGATCCTGTGCTCACTATGCCACTGGATTCAAGCTAGCCTGGCTGATGAAGGGTGATACCCCGAAACCAGCCCCAGGATGCTTGTTTTCCAGTCCTCCCATGCCTGAGCTTCCAGTTTTTAGAGTCCCCTTTTGAGGTCAACATTCACTATGGAAACAAAAAATCTCGTTGATAACCCCGTGTTATTGACTGGGGTTTCTTGAAATGAAATACCAGTATTTGTAAAGCGCACAGCTACCTCCGAAGTGGTGTCGCAGCGCTGGGGGCCCTCGGGAAGATTAAGCGAGCTGTTGCCCAGAGTCACATGGTGCAGGGCTAACCTGCCGCCGGGGCCGGAGATCGAACCTGGGAGTCGGGCAGCCTAGCTGCTGCGCCACACCTCTTCCACAAAGAGTACTAGTGCAATGGGTCACCTAGCCTCCGTTTTTCAACTATAATCTCAAAACAAGGTCTTGGTGTATGTAGTCTGAAGATCCTTATACCTTTATTTGATATTTTAATTAAAATCCTAATTTAATTTCTATCTTAATGGCATTTTTTCCTTCAATGTTTTTTTCTTGGTTGGAAAGCCGGGAGACATACAACGCTTTGACTAATTGGTTGACAGATGCACGGACCCTGGCCAGCCCTAATATAGCCATTATTTTGTGTGGAAACAAGAAGGATCTTGACGCAGATCGCGAAGTAACGTTTCTAGAGGCCTCCCGGTTCGCGCAAGAAAGCGGTAAGTGTTCCCAAAAGTACTTTTATGTGCTCAGCATTGAAATAATACATTTTCTATTGGAAGGTATTGCAGTTGAGAGTTGCTGACCTTAAAGAAAAAAATGGAATCGTACATTTTTTTTGAAGGAGATATGGTCATTATTTTGTTCCTTTCAAAGTTCATCTTGGGCTAAAACTCTAAACTTTAAGGAGGTTAGACTTGTTTAGTTGAATGATGATGTGTTCACTTTTCATCTGTCAAATTATCCCCCCTAATTGTATTAAACAATGTAATCTGTAACGGTCTTCTAACAGAAGTCAGTAACCACTTTTGTGATTCTCTGATCAGACTTTATGAAAACCTGAGTAAAAGGTAAATATCAATGAAATAAAAAAAAATCTCATTTGTAATTTCGCTCAACTTTACTTTACACGATACAGTCTTATTTTTTTTATTTTTTTTTACCGTAGGAGACCCAGAAAATTTATCGAAAATTGAGATTTTCTGCTCAAACCAATCTCCTGCCGGTTTCTAGTGACTTTTTTTTTTTTTTTATACAGGCAATCCACATTTCAATATATTTTCGCATACTTTTCAAAACCTTTTGTTAGGAACATTACATATTTTGTCGCACCCTGCAATACTAGGTGCCTATATTGGGTCGGTGTATGTTCCAATAAAAAGAATTCTGACTGTACCTTTTTTTAAAGTGCTTTTGCATTCCTATATCAGTAGCAGCTTTGGCCATAAACTGTACAGTGAACTAGAAAATGCAGCCCGCGGAGGCTAGGAGCGTCATCCCAGACATTTTTACGAATTTAGGTAGAGGCTTCCAAAACTTTTAAAATCATTAGCTTCAACAGAGCTACTACTGGTGATACAGCTGCTTAAGTGATTGATTCTGTGTCATTTAGCATAAATAAATGTCAGATTTAATTCTGGAATTGCTGTAGCTTAGGTATCTCAGACAGCAGCTAACCGTTATAGCCGCCAGAGGGCGCCCAAACTCTACATTCAAGTACTGCATGATTCGGTCCTCGCTGTAGGATTTCGTGAAGTTGGTAAGTTCTCAACGGGGATCTGTGAAAAAGCTATAACCTGCTCAGCATCAGGAAATATGCATTCGTAGTAACCTAAGGTTATCTATAATATTTGTCATCCTGTTTGTGATTTTCTTATTTTACCTGGCAAAAGTGTTCATATATGCAACACTTATTAAACCATGACCGTAAAAATATGAATTGTGAACTTGGTTTATTATTGCTGGTAAGATGTCTCAGTGAGTTATAAGCTCAACACTGACATTTGCTGTGACTTGTAAGTCATACGTTCGAATCGCTGCAAAACCAGCTTAGCCTTCAGCACAAAGTACTGTCAAATTAAGCAGTTCAGCACCTGATATTTTTAGAACTTCCAGCTTAGAAAACCCTGATATGAAGACCTAAGAACACGTTATTTTCTAATGGATACTTCGAACCGCAGCTTTCTCAACTCTAGAATACCCCAAGACTCTACAATGGATCCAGAGGTTTTTCTCTGTAGCTTCTGTTTGCTGGTAGGTGGCGTTACGCGTCTCCACATCAACTCCGTTGATCCCTGGAATTGACAGCTGGCGCCACATATAAATGTCACCCAAACATGCGGACATCAGTCACTTTCGTTTTGCGCCTTTGTAGATGTCTCTGACATATCTTCATGTGGCAGATCTCTGGTGTTTGGGTTTCGAGCAACGACTCCAAGCTATGCCAGAAGTGTGCCCTTATGCACCTGAAGCTAATCGGGGGTCGCAGAGTCAAGCTGATCCTTTCCAAATAGCACAGGAAGTTGCCTAAACCCCGTTCGCTCTCAAAGTCAAGATCGCGAACATGTTCCTGCTTTTTGGGCTGCTCCTGCAACAGGTCGTCCTCACGATCCAGGTCTTCAGTGAAGTCAAAGTCCAAGAAGAAACGTGTGAAGGCCAAGCAGGATCCATTCCAGTCTTGCCACTCGCCCTCTGAGAAGTTTTGGTAGTTAAGACTTCCACTAGAATGAATAACCTTAACTCATTCCCGCCCGCGGAAATTCTGCAAGGTGCGGGTCTGCTGGATAGATTACCATGGACTGGGCCTGCTAGAGGGACTGAAAGACTCTCCGCAACTATAGAACCGCACATGACTCAAGAGAGGACTCTTAACCGCCAGGTATGGAGCACTTTGGAGGCAAATAGGCCGATGATTTGGTGTATGATGCAATGCCTTGTTCCAACTCTGCTGTCTTTCAAGAGCAGAATTACTGCTGCTTGAATAACCATGTACGAAGTAAATGTACTCCATATATTTGTTGTTAATATTTGCAACACCTATTAGGTGTTTTTGTACATGATAAAAAAATATTTTAAAAAAACACCTTAACTCATTCTTTACGACCTCCCCAGATAGACCAAAATAATTGTTAATCTACAGATGATAGACATGTGGCATATTAATATACATCTCTCTACTTATCTCTCTCTCTCTATCAGAGTAAAGGGAGAAACTGACGAATGCCTTTGGTATATATATATATATATATATATATATATATATATATATATATATATTCACTGAAAAAAACATAGGTTTCAGGCACGTTATAGTTAGGAATTAGCATTTAAAAAACCTTAGAAATTCACTGAAAAAACCATAGGTTTCGGGGGCGTTATAGTTAGCTGGACTTTTCACTCGTACAAAACCATTGAAATTCCCCCGTTATAGTTAGTTCAGCTAACTATAACTCTCACGCCCACAATGCACTGCTGATGACGTCACATATTACATCACTCATGACATGGTCAGTGACCTCACTCATGACATCACTCATGACATCACTCATGACATCACTCATGACATCATCCAGTGACTGTGTGTTTCTGTAAAATTTAAATATGTTTTATATATTTATAGTGAAAGGCCTGTGGAAGAATGAGTGGCTGTACAAGTGTGTGAATGGATGATTTTCTACGTGCGTAATTGACTGGAAAAGCGAGTCATTAAATGTATCTTACTGCAGACTAGTGACTAAACTATGTGAATGTCTTCATGTTTCTGTCTGTTGGCGTATAAGTGGCTGCATGGTTTTGTGAATAGCTATATGAGTGTCTATATGGGTTATCGATTGGTTGTCTGAGTATCTGTATGGGTGCTTGATTGTTTGTGTGGGTAGGCTGTGTGTGACTCTGTGCATAGATGTGTGAGTGGGTGATTCCATGGGTTCATGGTTTTAACAGTGCATCTGTGAGGAACTGTATGGTTGAGTGAGTGTATGTATGGGTGTGTTAGGGATTGAATGTATATCTCAGTGGTACATTTGTGACTAACTACATATGTGAAAGGCAGTATATATGTGTGTAAGAGTATATAAGTGGGTGTATGTGAGAGTGTGATTGTGAGAGTGGCTGTATGGATGAGTGTGTGCTTGTATCAATGATTGTATAAGAGCGTAAGAATGTGGTACTATTTTTATGAGTAAGTGAACTTGTGTGTGTATAACTGCATAGGTGAGTAGATGGGAGTGTGATTAATTATTTGCATGACTGACTAGGTGTGACAGAACCTCTATGGATTATTGGTGGTGTGTGAGTGTCTATGTAGGTGCATAAATGCATATGATAGTCTTGTAAGGAGTGACTGTAAGTATGAGTGACTATACATATGAATGAGTGGAGGTGTATGTAAACCTAAGAGTTAATAAGTGGGTATGTAGTTATTGGTATTGGAGTATCTATGGTTTTGTGAATGGACGTCTGAAATTTTGAGTTCGTGTATCAACGGTTAAATTAGGGTGTGAGAAGGTGCAGTAATTTATCACATTGATGATGTCATCAGTGATTGTGAGAAAGTGCCCTCTTTCTTGCAAGGTATGCCCCCACTTTTTGCTAAATTGCTGAATGTACTTTTACTGAGTGTACCCTGGACTCCTGCCAATCAGGTGCCCAGGGCCTATGTTCCTTCCTTAAAACACACAAACTCCCAATTGGCAAACCCTGGCCACATGTCAGCCCCTAGTAAATGGTACCCTAGGTACCCAGGGCCTTGTGACCAGGGAAGACCCCTAAGGGCTGCAGCACTGATTGTGCCACCCTTAGGGGCCCTGTACCCTTACACACACACACTGCCTTTGCAGGCTGAGTGTCTGGGTGCAGGACAAAATGAAGAGTGTGTGCCATGCCCAACACCCACACTGCCAAGACCTATGTCAGTCACCCCTCTGGCTGGGTGCCTTATGCCCATGGTGTGGGCACAGGAGCAGGAGCCCTGTGCCCCTACAGTACCCAGGTCCATTCCCGGGCACTGTAAGTGCAGTGCTGCCATTTAAGAGTACATGGTGCTGAGAGCTCGTCAAACACGAGCTCCACAGCACCATAATGGCAACACTAAAGACTGGGAAGTTTGGTATCAAACTTCTCAGCACATTAAACCCACACTGATGCCAGTGTGAGATTTACTGTACCAAGCACCCCAGAGGGCATCTTAGAGATGCCCTCCTACAACTAACCTACAATCCACGTCTGCTCTGAGGCTGCCCAGGCTGCCACACAGCAGACACGTTGCTGGACCCCTGGGTGGGAGAGCCCCTGCTCTCCCGGGCCTGCAACAATGCACATCCTGGGTGAGTTGATAGATCTCCTCCCCCAGGATGAGCAAAGGGAAGCTTCAAAGGCCTGCCGCCTCTAGGAGTTTCCCCAGGCCACTGCAACCCCCCCACTCTGGCGGGAAGCTTGGCCAGAAACCCCATACAAGGACAGGGGATGTGCCAGCCTGCCCACCCCACCCCTCAGGTGGGGGAGGCGAGGTGAAGCACATCTCCGGGCTCTCGCCATCTTGAAGATGGGAGGCCCTGCCCTATCAGGATTAGGCTACTGCCCTTCTCCCACAGGAGAGGAGCAGGATAGGGGGTGTACCCACCCCAGGACAAGGACCCATTGGTCCCTGGCCTTCACCTACCTGTAACGCCCCTAAATCTAGTATTTAGGGGCACCCTGAACCTTCCTTCCGGAGATTCCAGATTCCGAAACTACAAGAAGAGCGAGAAGAAAAGAAGACCTGCCCTGCAGCTGCAAAGAAGAGGGAAACACCAACTGCTTTGGCCCCAGCCCTACCGGCCTGTCGACCTCGGACTTGCTCCTGCTCCAAACCCGGCATCTCTTGTGGCCAGCAACCTCAGAAACCACGGAGGACCTTGCTACCTTTGAACTCTGATCCCCTGGGACTCCCACGAGTAGAGGGTCTACTCAGAACCTACCTTTCACCCCTGGCAGCAGCCCGGAACCGCGATCCCAGCCCACTCCGCACCCGCCAAGCCTGGCCGGTGCTGGAGTGAACTTAACCCATGAGGGCGACCCCACGGCGACTGGGACCCCGAGTCCGGCACCCAAGGACCCCCCTCGACTATCCTGAAGAAGCTTGCAGCCTCAGAACAGAGTGCCACCCCAACCGCGATCAACAAGAGAGTAAGATTTCCGACATCAAAAGGCAACCCTGCACCCGGCGCCCCACGGCCCTCTGTGCCCAATCCCGGGGTACCTACCTATCCTCTAACTACCCCTCGAAGTGGTGGTGGCACCCGAAGAGTCCTCGTCCCCGAGCCTGCAGTCTTTTTCCAAACCGGAGATTTCCCATAGAAATCAATTGAGCGCCCGACGGCTCAAAAGCACCCTGCAGCCAGCCGCCCGAGTGGCCCTGGCAGTGAAAACTCTACTCTAACCTACTTCCCCACTTGCCCTGAGTAAGTGACCAGGAGCCCAGCTCCCACAGCCACGTGGCTTGCCAAACAGCAGCCACCAACCAAGGCCCCCCTATCCCTCATAGGATAACATTGGGCCTAACTCTCTCTGCACCCGACCGTCCTGAAACCGCTGAGGGTGAACTAACTGTACCTACCGGACACTGGGGGACCCCTGAGTCTATGCCCAGAACTTCAACTCTGCCAGTCGAGTACTTACCCTTAAACCGCTAACTTCATTTTCCTCATAGGGTAACATTGACTGGCTTTTGCTTGAAAATTCTTGTAAGTGTGGACTTTTCAAAACTTCAAATAATCACCAAAATTCAGCCGAGTGACAAAAACGAATTTACTCACCTGCTCTTAGGTGAGCTCCCAGTGCTGGATCTTGGTGCCCAGCACTGACTCTGAAAAGTACCCACAACTATACTCACCTTTAACTCCTTTTTCTTCCATAGGAAACCATTGACTGCTTTTCTGTGAAATTTCTTCTAAGTGTTGATTTCTGCAATTTCTAAATATTCCTCAAAAATCGTATAACATCTGAAAACATTATTACTTACCTGCTTTGGATAAATGTCCCAGTACTGAGTCTAGCCACCCAGTACTGGATTACAAAAGTAACGATAACCTACTGTACCTGTAACCTACATTTCCTTCCATAGGGAATCATTGATTGTTTGCTCTGAAATATTTTCTAAGTGCTCACTTTTGAAATAGCTAAATATTAGTTAAAAATCATTACAGTACCAAAGTCGACTTTTAACATCTGATTCTGAGAACTGACCCAGGACTGGATCTAGGATCCAAGCCTGGAATTACAAAAGTAATCTACAAAAGTAATCTACAAAGTAATCTGTTGCATATAATCTGAATTTATCATTGAGCTCAATGTATTGTGTTTAGAATTAGAGTTGCCTACTGCAACTATTTGTAACTGTTTACTAAAGTCTATTGCATATACAAAAGTATTTTTATGAAACCTCTCCTGTCGAGAAAGTATATTTTAATTCCAAGTGTTGGTTCTAAAATAAAACGAGCATATATTTTTTTTTATACAAACCATAGGCCTAGAGTTCAGTTATTGAGTGTGTGGAACTATTTGCTGACTGAGTGTGTACAACAAATGCTTTACACGTCCTCTGATACTGCCTTACTGCTCGACCAGGCTACCACTTTGGAGAGTAAGGTTATATCTAACTTTAACCTCTGTTAAACCCTTGGGGTCTGTGGACTCTGTACACCCTGTACCTATTAAGGAACAGTATATACAGAGCCACTTTCTCACATTGGTGGATCAGCGGTGGGATACAAACTTGCATTTGTTGGACTACTTTGTTACCATCTGACCACACGACAGAACTCCTAAAAATTGCCTTTAGAATTCTGATTGGTCTTTCCAAAATTACTAAAAGTCTTGCTAGGGCCTTGCTTAAGTCCCATTAGAATTCTAGAAAAATAAAAGTCACTATAGTCAGGGTAGAGGGTTAGAACTGTCAGGTTAGAATGTCTCAAACAAACCCAGCTATTAGTGAAAATAACAACATGGACCTGGTGGAGGAGCTTGACCTCACACCTTACTTACACTTGAGGTCCTTATGCAAACTTAAAAATTTACAAATGGCCCTGCATCCAACCAAACTAGGGCTCCAGGAGCTCTTGGCTGAGTATGCTAAGGACCACCCATCTGAACATGGTGATGGCCAGTCAGATGAGGAAAGGGAAGCAGAGGAGGTTGACAACAACCCCCCCTATGCTATTCCCTAGGGAGGAGAGGGCACCCATACCCTCCCTTTCAAGGATTAGCATCTGGGAACCTAGAGACTACACAGGTGGCTCTGGTCCCAGAGAGAACACTGGGGGACCCCCCAGTGAAGAGGACAGCCTTGTGAGGCTGGCCAAAAGATTAGAGCTAGAGTCCAGGCTCCTGGCTCTAGAAAAAGAAAGGAGAGAGATGGGTTTAGCACCCATCAATGGTGGCAGCAATAATAAAAATAAGGATAGGGAGGAAACTTCTGACCTTAAAATCCCCAAAGGGATTGCCCCTAAATTTGAGGAAGGTGATGATATCACCAAATGGTTCACAGCCTTTGAGAGGGCTTGTGATATCAGAAAAGTGAAGAAACCTCTCTGGGGGGCACTCCTGTGGGAACTGTTTTCTGGTAACTGCAGAGACAGGCTTCTGACCCTTTCTGGGCCAGAGGCAGGATCCTATGACCTCATGAAGAAAGCTCTGATTGAGGGATTTGGATTCACCACTGAGGAGTATAGAATTAGATTCAGGGGGGCTCACAAAACCCAGACCCAGTCCTTGATTGATTTTGTAGATTTCTCAGTGAAGACACTGGATGGTTGGTTAGCTGGACATGGTGTGCAGGATTTTAATGGATTGTACAATGTATTCATGAAGGAACATATTTTGAGTAACTGCACAAATGAAAAGTTGCATCAGCATTTGGTAGACCTAGGTCTAATTTCTCCCCAAGAATTGGGAAAGAAGGCAGACCACTGGGTCAAGACTAGGGTGACCAAGACAACCACTGGGGGTGACCAAAAGAAAGTGGTCCCAAAACCTCCCCAGGGGAAAGGTGGTGAGAATCCCCAAGATAAAAAGTTTGAGTCTTCCAAAGGGCCCCAAAAACCTGTTCAGGTGGGTGGGACCCAAACTACTCCCTATGTGCCCCAACCATATAGGGGGAAGCACTTTGATCCCTTAAAGGCCTGGTGTAATACCTGCAAGAAGCAAGGACACAACTGTAGCTTGCCCCCAAAACAAAGCCCCTAAGGCACCCAGTACAGCTACTCCTGGGGCAGCAAGCATACAAATGGGATCAGAGGTGTACCCTGAGCAAATCTGGGAACACACTGAAGCCAGTCTAGTCTCCTTGGGAGAAGTTGAGTTTGCCACTGTAGCTGTGTGGCCACCCAACTTAAAGAAATACTTGCAGTACCCCTGGGTGAATGGAACCTGGGTAGAAGCTCTGAGGGATACAGGTGCCAGTGTCACTATGGTGAAACACACACTGGTTTCCCCTTGATTGGGAAGTCTTACCCAGTCACCAACGCTGACAGTGTCACCACTAGTCATCCCATGGCCATGGTAACATTAGGCTGGGGGAGGGGGGGGGGAGGTTACTGGCCTGAAACAGGTTGTGGTCTCTCCAAAGTTACCATCTGCCTGTCTGCTTGGAAATGATCTGGAAACCTCAGCCTGGGCTGAGGTTGAACTGAAGGCCCATGCAGCCATGCTGGGCATCCCTGAATTAGTGTGTGTGCAAACCAGAGCACAGAGCAAGAGGAAGGGTGAAAAAGTAGGTCTGGAGCCTGGAATAATGGCCCGCCAACCAAGAGAAAAGGTAAGAAGACTGGGGAACCAGCTTCTTCACAGCAAAACATTCAGGACCCCTCTCCCCAGGGAGAGGATTTGGATACCCCTGAGGGAACTGAGTCCATGGAGCTTGACCCTTACCAGGTTGAACTCTTGGGCCCAGGGGGACCCTCTAGGGAAGAGCTGTGCCAGGGTCAGCGAGACTGTCCCACTCTTGAAAGCCTGAGGCAGCAAGCTGTTTCAGAAGCCAGGGGAGATGTCAGTGGTACCCACAGAGCTTATTGGGAAGAGGGATTACTGTATGCTGAGGCAAGAAACCCCACTCCTGGAGCCACCAGGAGGGTGGTAGTGCCACAGAAGTACAGGGAGTTCCTCCTAACTTTGGCGGCTCATGACATCCCCCTAGCTGGACATCTGGGGCAATCCAAAACTTGGGAAAGGCTAGTTAGTCACTTCTACTGGCCCCAGATGCACCAAAAGGTGAAGGAGTTTGTCAGCTCCTGTGTCACCTGTCAGGCCAGTGGCAAGACAGGTGGCCACCCAAAGGCCCCCCTCATTCCACTACCAGTGGTGGGGGTCCCCTTTGAAAGGGTAGGAGTGGACATTGTGTGTCCACTTGAGCCACCCACAGCCTCAGGGAACACATTTATTCTAGTGGTAGTGGATCATGCCACTAGGTACCCTGAAGCAATTCCCCTTAGGACTACTACAGCTCCTGCATTAGCCAAGGCCCTCCTGGGTGTCTTCACCAGGGTGGGTTTCCCTAAGGAGGTGGTTTCAGACAGAGGTTCCAACTTCATGTCTGCTTACCTAACACACATGTGGAAGGAGTGTGGGGTGCAGTATACGTTTACTACCCCCTACCACCCACAAACCAATGGCCTTGTTGAGAGATTCAACAAGACATTGAAAGGTATGATTATGGGTCTCCCTGAAAAACTGAAAAGGAGATGGGATGTCCTGTTACCATGCCTGCTTTTCGCTTACAGAGAAGTGCCACAGAAGGGAGTAGGTTTCTCACCTTTGAACTTCTGTTTGGTCATCCTGTAAGGAGACCACTTTGTCTGTCTTGTAAAAGAGGGCTGGGAGAGGCCTCTTCAAGAACCCAAAAAAGACATAGTGGACTATGTGCTTGGCCTAAGGTCCAGAATGGCTGAGTACATGGAAAAAGCATCCAAAAACCTTGAGGCCAGCCAGGAGCTCCAGAAGCACTGGTATGACCAAAAAGCTGCACTGGTTGAATTTCAACCTGGGCAACAGGTGTGGGTTTTGGAGCCAGTGGCACCAAGGGCTCTCCAAGATAAATGGAGTGCCCCTTACCCTATCCTAGAAAGAAAGAGTGAGGTCACCTATCTAGTGGACCTGGGCACTAGCAGGACACCCAAGCGGGTCATCCATGTGAACCGCCTCAAGCTCTACAATGACTGGGCTGACATCACCATGCTGATGGTGACTGATGAGGAGCAGGAAGCAGAGAGGGAACCTCTCCCTGACCTCCTCTCTTACAGCCCAAAGGATGGGTCAGTGGATGGTGTGGTCTTATCAGACACCCTCTCTGCCCAACAGCAAACTGACTGCAAGCAAGTCTTGCAGCAGTATGCTAGCCTCTTCTCCCTGGTCTGACCAACTGGTGTACCCATGATGTGGACACTGGTGACAATGCACCTGTCAAAAACAAAATCTATCGACAGTCAGACCAGGTCAAGGAGAGCATCAAAGCGGAGGTCGGCAAGATGCTGGAGTTAGGGGTCATTGAACCCTCTGAGAGCCCCTGGGCCAGCCCAGTGGTTCTAGTCCCCAAACCTCATCAACAGGGTCAAAAGAGAGAGATGAGGTTCTGTGTGAACTATAGAGGGCTCAACTCTGTCACCAAGACAGATGCTCACCCTATCCCAAGAGCAGATGAACTGATAGATAAATTAGGGGCTGCCCAATTCCTCAGTACCTTTGACTTAACTGCAGGGTACTGGCAGATTGGCTTGGACCCAGGAGCAAAAGAGAAAACCGCATTCTCCACCCCTGATGGACATTATCAGTTTACTGTGATGCCCTTTGGGTTAAAGAATGCCCCTGCCACTTTCCAGAGGCTGGTGAACCATGTCCTGGCTGGGCTGGAGTCCTTTAGTGCAGCTTATCTTGATGATATTGCTGTCTTTAGCTCCACCTGGCAGGATCACCTGATCCACCTTGGAAAAGTTTTAGAGGCCCTGCACAATGCAGGCCTCACTATCAAGGCATCCAAATGCCAGATAGGGCAGGGCACTGTGGAGTACTTGGGCCACCTTGTAGGTGGAGGCCAGGTACAGCCCTTACAACCAAAGATCCAGGCCATCATGGATTGGATAGCTCCAACAACCCAGACCCAAGTCAGGGCATTCCTTGGCTTGACTGGATACTACAGGAGGTTTGTGAAGGGGTATGGGTCCATTGTGACCCCCCCTCACAGAACTCACCTCCAAGAAAATGCCCAAGAAAGTGAACTGGACAGTTAGTTGCCAAAATGCTTTTGACACCCTGAAAGAAGCAATGTGCTCAGCACCAATTCTAAAAGCCCCAGATTATGCCAAGCAGTTCATAGTGCAGACTGATGCCTCTGAGCTAGGGATAGGAGCGGTCCTATCCCAGACCAATGATGAAGGCCAGGACCAACCTGTTGCTTTTATAAGCAGGAGGCTACTCCCCAGAGAGCAGCGTTGGAGTGCCATTGAGAGGGAGGCTTTTGCTGTGGTTTGGTCCCTGAAGAAGTTGAGGCCATACCTGTTTGGTACTCACTTCCTGGTTCAAACTGACCACAGACCTCTCAGATGGCTAATGCAGATGAAAGGGGAAAATCCAAAGCTATTAAGGTGGTCCATCTCCCTACAGGGAATGGACTTTGAAGTGGAACATAGACCAGGGACTGCCCATGCCAATGCAGATGGACTTTCCAGGTTCTTCCACCTGGAGAATGAAGACTCCATAGGACAAGGTTAGTCTCATCACCTTTCGTTTGGGGGGGTTGTGTGAGAAAGTGCCCTCTTTCTTGCATGGTATGCCCCCACTTTTTGCTAAATTGCTGAATGTACTTTTACTGAGTGTACCCTGGACTCCTGCCAATCAGGTGCCCAGGGCCTATGTTCCTTCCTTAAAACACAAAAACTCCCAATTGGCAAACCCTGGCCACATGTCAGCCCCTAGTAAATGGTACCCTAGGTACCCAGGGCCTTGTGACCAGGGAAGACCTGGCACACATCGACATGGCACACATCTCTGTGTGCCATGCCCAACACCCACACTGCCAAGACATATGTCAGTCACCCCTCTGGCTGGGTGCCTTATGCCCATGGTGTGGGCACAGGAGCAGGAGCCCTGTGCCCCTACAGTACCCAGGTCCATTCCCAGGCACTGTAAGTGCCGTGCTGCCATTTAAGAGTACATGGTGCTGAGAGCTCGTCAAATACGAGCTCCACAGCACCATAATGGCAACACTAAAGACTGGGAAGTTTGGTATCAAACTTCTCAGCACATTAAACCCACACTGATGCCAGTGTGAGATTTAATGTACCAAGCACCCCAGAGGGCATGTTAGAGATGCCCTCCTACAACTAACCTACAATCCACGTCTGCTCTGAGGCTGCCCAGGCTGCCACACAGCAGACACGTTGCTGGACCCCTGGGTGGGAGAGCCCCTGCTCTCCCGGGCCTGCAACAATGCACATCCTGGGTGAGTTGATAGATTTCCTCCCCAAGGATGAGCAAAGGGAAGCTTCAAAGGCCTGCAGCCTCTAGGAGTTTCCCCAGGCCACTGCAACCCCCCCCACTCTGGCGGGAAGCTTGGCCGGAAACCCCATACAAGGACAGGGGATGTGCCAGCCTGCCCACCCTACCCCTCAGGTGGGGGAGGCGAGGTGAAGCACATCTCCGGGCTCTCGCCATCTTGAAGATGGGAGGCCCTGCCCTATCAGGATTAGGCTACTGCCCCTCTCCCACAGGAGAGGAGCAGGATAGGGGGTGTACCCACCCCAGGACAAGGACCCATTGGTCTCTGGCCTTCACCTACCTGTAACGCCCCTAAATCTAGTATTTAGGGGCACCCTGAACCTTCCTTCCGGAGATTCCAGATTCCGAAACTACAAGAAGAGCGAGAAGAAAAGAAGACCTGCCCTGCAGCTGCAAAGGAGAGGGAGACACCAACTGCTTTGGCCCCAGCCCTACCGGCCTGTCGACCTCGGACTTGCTCCTGCTCCAAACCCGGCATCTCTTGTGGCCAGCAACCTCAGAAACCCCGGAGGACCTGGCTACCTTTGAACTCTGATCCCCTGGGACTCCCACGAGTAGAGGCTCTACTCAGAACCTACCTTTCACCCCTGGCAGCAGCCCGGAACCGCGATCCCAGCCCACTCTGCACCCGCCAAGCCTGGCCGGTGCCGGAGTGAACTAAATCCACGAGGACGACCCCACGGCGACTGTGACCCCGAGTCCGGCACCCAAGGACCCCCCTCGACTATCCTGAAGAAGCTTGCAGCCTCAGAACAGAGTGCCACCCCAACCGCGATCAACAAGAGGGTAAGATTTCCGACATCAAAAGGCACCCCTGCACCCGGCGCCCCACGGCCCTCTGTGTCCAATCCCGGGGTACCTACCTATCCTCTAACTACCCAACTTACCCCTCGAAGTGGTGGTGGCACCCGAAGAGTCCTCGTCCCCGAGCCTGCAGTCTTTTTCCAAACCGGAGATTTCCCATAGAAATCAATTGAGCGCCCGACGGCTCAAAAGCACCCTGCAGCCAGCCGCCCGAGTGGCCCTGGCAGTGATAACTCTACTCTAACCTACTTCCCCACTTGCCCTGAGTAAGTGACCAGGAGCCCAGCTCCCACAGCCACGTGGCTTGCCAGACAGCAGCCACCAACCAAGGCCCCCCTATCCCTCATAGGATAACATTGGGCCTAACTCTCTCTTCACCCGGCCGTCCTGAAACCGCTGAGGGTGAACTAACTGTACCTACCTGACACTGGGGGACCCCTGAGTCTATGCCCAGAACTTCAACTCTGCCAGTCGAGTACTTACCCTTAAACCGCTAACTTCATTTTCCTCATAGGGTAACATTGACTGGCTTTTGCTTGAAAATTCTTCTAAGTGTGGACTTTTCAAAACTTCAAATAATCACCAAAAATCAGCCGAGTGACAAAAACGAATTTACTCACCTGCTCTTAGGTGAGCTCCCAGTGCTGGATCTTGGTGCCCAGCACTGACTCTGAAAAGTACCCACAACTATACTTACCTTTAACTCATTTTTCTTCCAAAGGAAACCATTGACTGCTTTTCTGTGAAATTTCTTCTAAGTGTTGATTTCTGCAATTTCTAAATATTCCTCAAAAATCGTATAACATCTGAAAACGTAATTACTTACCTGCTTTGGATAAATGTCCCAGTACTGAGTCTAGCCACCCAGTACTGGATTACAAAAGTAACGATAACCTACTGTACCTGTAACCTACATTTCCTTCCATAGGGAATCATTGATTGTTTGCTCTGAAATATTTTCTAAGTGCTCACTTTTGAAATAGCTAAATATTAGTTAAAAATCATTACAGTACCAAAGTCGACTTTTAACATCTGATTCTGAGAACTGACCCAGGACTGGATCTAGGATCCAAGCCTGGAATTACAAAAGTAATCTACAAAGTAATCTGTTGCATATAATCTGAATTTATCCTTGAGCTCAATGTATTGTGTTTAGAAATAGAGTTGCCTACTGCAACTATTTGTAACTGTTTACTAAAAAGTCTATTGCATATACAAAAGTATTTTTATGAAACCTCTCCTGTCGAGAAAGTATATTTTGATTCCAAGTGTTGGTTCTAAAATAAAACAAGCATATATTTTTTTTTTATACAAACCATTGGCCTAGAGTTCAGTTATTGAGTGTGTGGAACTATTTGCTGACTGAGTGTGTACAGCAAATGCTTTACACGTCCTCTGTAACTGCCTTACTGCTCGACCAGGCTACCACTTTGGAGAGTAAGGTTATATCTAACTTTAACCTCTGTTAAACCCTTGGGGTCTGTGGACTCTGTACACCCTGTACCTATTAAGGAACAGTATATACAGAGCCACTTTCTCACAGTGATGTCATCAGTGATATCACTGACCATGTCATGAGTGATGTAATATGTGACGTCATCAGCAGTGGATTGCGGGCGCGCGAGTTATAGTTAGCTGAACTAACTATAACGGGGGAATTTCAATGATTGTGTACGAGTGAAATGTCCAGATGACTATAACATGTGTGAAACCTATGGTTTTTTCAGTGAATTTGCAAGGTTTTTAAAATGCTAACTCCTAACTATAATGTGTGTGAAACCTATGGTTTTTTAAGCGAATTTGAAAAGTTTTTTAAATGCTAATTCATGAATGTTTTATTATATTTTTTAATTCTTTATTTTACAATAAGCTACCTATGTATATAATTATAGATTTACTGTATCCTGCAATATGGAATGGCTCTTATTTTTTTTTTTTTGTATATAGTTGAACAGCATAGTTATTATCTTCTATAAACCTCTAAACATATTTTGTTAAGGGTTTTTGACCGTGCGCGCACCGTACGCGTACGGTGCGCGCACGATGCTTACATGCGTACGTGCTCCGTGTGCGCATGCGTACGTGCTCCGTGTGCGCATGCGTACGTGCTCCATGTGCGCATGCGTACTTCGTGCTTGATCCGTACGCGCGTGCTACTTTCGCGCATGCGCGCGTGCTCCGTACGCGCGTGCTACGTATGCGCGTGCTACGTATGCGCATGCACGCGTGCTACGTACGCGCATGCGTGCTTGTACCCTGCGCGCACCGTACGCGTACGGTGCGCACACGGCAAGTCATGTGATCAAGAAACAACACTTTTCATTGGTTTATAGTAGTTTCAGGTCATGTGATTAAGAAACAACACTTTTCATTGGTTTATAGTAGTTTCAGTTCCAGAAACTTCCAACACCACACCCACTCCCCTCATTATTACTTCTGATTCCCTGGGAGAAGGAGCTGAGCAGCTTTTCTAGTACTTCAGTACTTCAGAATGGCAGAGCAGCAGTTATCTTCTGGTAGTGAGCAGGAGACTCTTGTGAGACAGAGACAGAGGAAACAGAGACTCTTTCATATGGCAATTTTTTACATTTCCACAGGGGCAGAAGAAAGTGAATTCTCCCAAAGTCACCTGCACTCTTTGTGATTGTGTCTTATCAAGAGGAGATCCTAAAAAGAAATACTCTTTTAGTATCTTCACTATGATCAGACACGTTAGAGATGTACATCCTGTGGCTTATGCTCGAGCTGCTAGAGAAAACCCTCCAGCAGCTCAGCCGAGCACATCCGCAGCAGTTCAGCCGAGCACATCATCGGCAGCTCAGACGAGCACTTCATCTGCGGTGGCAGCTTCACCTTCTTCTGTTCCTCTGGATATACACCCTCTGTTTAAGAGGGTGCATATATGGTGCAATGCTCTTCTCTCTTATGCGGACACCAGTATTCCGCTAATAGAGAGCAAGATACAGCAGCACACGTGCGGCACCCTATAATTTTTGCCATGTTTTTTTTTCCTCTGTCCCTCAATTAACACAACAGCTCTTTTTAGAGCCACCTAACCTCTAAACACTTAAATTTGATTTTTAATTCTATTTTTTTAATGTTTTTTTTCCGCCGTGCGCGCACCCCGCGATTTTAAATAAAAAAAATAAAAAATATTTTTTTCACCCTTCATGGTCCTTCAGGGACCCACTGACAAAAGCTAGGGGGTCAGGAACTCTGTACCCTGCTCCCTTTTCACGTTCTCCACCTTTCTTTTAAATGGAAACACACATTTCTTTTTTTTGGAAATTTCAACCCTTTCCAAATCATTCCTACCCCCAACATGACTTCTGCCTGCTAGCATAGCAACAGATCATGGAACACTGGTGTGAGCAGAGAGGTCAGAAGTTCAGCACACAATGTTTCTAATCCAAAGACCAAGAGTGCTTAACTTTTCAAACTTAACAGCAAATCCAAAGTAATGTTCTGTGGGAACACATTTTTCTGATCCAATGCAAAACATGCTTTTATAAATTTAAACATACAGCCTAGTTTTTAGTGTTGAATGGTCTGAAACAGCCAATGAGTTCTTTTTATTTAAAAAAAAGTATGTAAGCCTCCATTTTACAACTATCTTTCTTTTCATATTGCCATTCTACTGAAAGACACCTTCTGAGTGCATCCAAATCTCCTTGAAAGATGTTCACAGTGTGGATTGTAGGTCATCGCTATGTCTTCTGGAGTGAAAAGTATGCAGAAAAAAGAGGTATTGTGAAAGACCTTGCTTTGCCAAATGTAGACATTAAATGGATTGGTCAGAGAGGGTTAAAGTGGCACCAATTAATGCCTTTGGTGAAATCCTTTCTACATCTCCCACAGCCTGACCTTATAATTGTGCACTGTGGTGGAAATGACCTAGGCACTTTAACTGGGGTAGGTCTGGAATTGCTTGTTAAGGACACATTTGTGCAATTGATGTCACTTTTTCCACAAACTACCTTTGTATATTCTAATATATGCCAAAGGCAAAAGTGGAACTGGTCCAACCAATATTGTCCGCAGATTGACAAACCAAGAAAGCACGTCAATAAGTCTGTTTCTGCTTTCCTCAGAGACTATGGTATGGGTTTTATATACCACAACAACTTGCGTTACAACATGCAAGGCATTTATAGAGGACACGGTGTACATTTCACAGATGAAGGCAACAGAGTCTTCCTCTTGAACTATAGACTCTGCATCGGTACTTACTTGTAGGTACAAAAAAACACTCAATGAACACAACGGCTCTTTTTAGAGCCACCCAACATCCTAAACACTTAAACTTGATTTTTAATTCTATTTTTTTAATGTTTTTTTTTTGCCGCCGTGTGCGCCCCGTGCGCGCACCCCGCGATATTTTTAAATTATTATTTTTTATTGTGTGACCCAAGGGGTCTTTCATGGTCCCCCTGACAAGGCTTAGGGGGTCATGGACTCTCTACCCTGCCCCCTTTTCACGTTCTCCACTTCTGTTATTAGCTCTCTTCTGCCTCTAAAACTCAAAATGGCGGCTGGGGCCCGCGATTTTTTGAAAAAAAATAAAATGTTTTTTTCACCCTTCGGGGTCCTTCAGGGACCCCCTGACAAAGGCTAGGGGGTCTGGAACTCTCTACCCTGCCCCCTTTTCACGTTCGCCACCTCTCTTTTTCACTGTCACACCAAAAACAAACAAAATGGCGGCCGACACTTCCTGATTTCGACCGATTCGAACGTTGACGGACATGTAACCACCAATCAGAATTACGCTTGCGCACGTTAGGGTGCGCGCACCATGCGCGCACGGTGCGCGGCTATAGATATTTATGTGCTTTTAAATGCAATTTTCTCAGGAACTACTGAACAGATTGACACCATATATGCAAAAGGCACATCCCTGACCTGAGGACTACCTCTTTGCCAAATTTCAAGTAATTCTGTTCAGCCGTTCGGGCTGTACTATCGACTAAAGGTCCTATGGGAAAATGCCTGGGGAAAACGCATTTTGGGACCCCCCTTTTTTCTCAGCCCCCGCTTGACGAATAACCCCGAGACTTTCAGGGTTGGAACTGAGCGGAGTGCCCCATTAGTTTTGAAAATTTCATGAAGATAAGTCAACCAGCGCCAAAGTTATTCAAAATAGAATTTTCAGATTTCCTATGGGAACTCGGTCCTAACTATAACTATCTACTGGCGACCACCAGTAGATAATATATATATGTATATGTTCGAGGCATATGAGCTGCAGATTACACACTTGTGCATAGATCGCCATCTGGTGTTGGGCCCTTATGTTTGCAGTTGTTTTTCTTCTTGGAAAGTCTTTGGAAGTCACGAGGTGACTCCTCCTTTGGATCGTATTGCGCATGAGCTTCGGCTCCATCCTCAGATTGGTTTTTTCCGCCATCGGGCTCGGATGTGATCTTCGGGCTCTGGTTCCGAACAGGTTTCCAGTTCAATCGACGCGCAATCCTCACCCCAATTCGTGATATTGTTTCGAACACGATCTCCACACTCGGCGCGGCTCTCATCGATCAAGACCTTCAATTCCAGTCGTCGACGCCGGCCTTCGGGCCTACGCAAGCTCCGGTCCGGGCTAATGGAAAGGACTCTCTTCAAGAAGTGCCCTCGATGTGGGTCCAAATTCCCCCAAACCGATCTCCACGAAGTATGTAATCTCTGCCTCTCCCCTGAACACGAGGCTCGAGACTGTCCGGCGTGCAAGTCCTTCCGGTCCAAGAAAACTATTCGAGACCGAAGGGCAAGAAGAACCATGGCACACTCGTCGACGGCGATTCCAGATGACTTCTTCGGAGAGGGCGTCGACGCTCCAGAAGAACACCACACAGACGAGGGTCTCGTCAGCGCCTCCGAAGCCGACGATTCAGATGTGAAGGACATCAATCCGGCACAGAGGGTCGTGAGTACCAATTTGCTCCCCCCACACCCTCCCCGGCACCGAAAAAGGCTTCGGTCACGCCTTCGCCTCCGGGCCTAGGTAAAACCAAAGACACTGCTTCCCACACCGCACCTTCGGGACCGGTAAAGAAGCCGATTAAGCCTTCAGGCGGCTCGGGCTCGAGCCAGCACACCGTCGGTGCCGACAAACATTCCTCTGCACCGACACCGAAAAAGAAAATGGCCTCCTCTTCAGCACCAAGCCCCATACCGAAACATTCGGTGCTGAAACCCAGTTCCAGCTCCTCGGTACCGACACCATCCCCGGAACCGACAAAAGCACACAAGGCCACCGGCACCGAGATCTCGAAGTCTAAACCCATCTCGGCACCGACCAAACAAAAAGCCTTTTCCAAGCCGCATACTTCCAAACAGGACACTAAAGCCAGAAAACCAACGGCCCGATGCCTTCGGCGCTGACGGATAAACCACCTTCAGAAGAACTCTTTACACCGGATCCCTTGCAAAAGACATTAACCAAGGATTCCAAAACCGGACATTTGATGCACAACATCAAAAAGAGATAGCTGGAAAAACCTGCCCCAGCTCCACCTCCAAAAAGGAAGGACTCTGCTACCTCACCTTTCAGAATATCTTCCCCACCTCTTCCACCCCCTCCCCCCCCCCCCCCCCCCACCTTCTCCACCCCCTCCTCATCATTCCCCAACACCCCCTCCGGATGATTATCATGACGGCACATATGATGACATAGGGGACGTGCCCCATGACTTACCCACAGGGGACCCTACTCCCACAGGCTCCCCAGACCCATGGGATGACTATAACATCCCCGACATCCCTAACGTCCCACAAGATGATCTCTATCCTTCGAGACCATCCCCACCTGAAGACTCATTGGGTTTCAACCATTTACTCCAAAGGGCTGCACACTATCACGGGGTAGATCTCCATACCGACCCCGTGGAGGAGGATTTCCTCCTCGATACTTTCGACACCACGCATAGGGCCACCTCCATACTGCCCATGCTCAAAGGGGTTATAAAACATGCGCCAGAGGTCTTTAAAGACCCAGTCAGAGCCAGGGTCATTAACCCGCGCATCGAGAAGAAATATAAAGCTGCCCCTACAGATCCATCCTACATCAGAGGGCCAGCACCACTAGATTCCCTGGTAGTGTCCACAGCACGAAAGAGGGCCAACTCCCAGGCGTCAGGCAAAGCACAAACGACTTCCTGACCACTTTAGACCTAAAAGACGCTTATTTCCACATTCCTGTACACAACGCTCACAGGAAGTTCCTCAGATTTGTAGTGGACAACCAACACTACCAATTCAAAGTACTCCCATTCGGAGTAACAACAGCACCACGAGTATTCACCAAGTGCCTAGCAGTCGTGGCAGCACACCTCAGGAGACAACACATCCATGTCTTCCCATACCTAGCCGACTGGCTAATAAAAGCCAGTTCATACAACCTGTGTGTACAACACACGCATGCCACTATCCAGGTACTTCACCAACTGGGCTTCACGGTAAACCACGCAAAGTCCCATCTGCAACCGTCCCACGTAAAACAATACCTCGGTGCCACCATAGACACCTCAAAAGCGCTAGCCTACCCCAGTCCGGCCAGGATCACAAGCATTCAGGCTCCACGCGCAAAATTTACGGCACAACACTCCCTTCCAGCTCGAGTGTTTATGCAACTAATCGGGATGATGGCCTCTCGCATATTCATAGTACCTCACGCAAGACTCCAGATGCGTCCTCTCCAAGAGTGCTTAGCGCGCCAATGGAACCAGGCCCAGGGTCAATTAACAGATCTGGTGTTGGTAGACGGTCGTACCCATCGCTCTCTGCAGTGGTGGACCACCAAAAACCTTTCCAAAGGGCGACCGTTCCTGGACCCGGTTCCTCAGATAGTACTGACAACGGACGCATCGCTCTCCGGCTGGGGAGCTCACCTACTACATCACACCATGCAGGGCAGATGGACACCTCAACAAAAGTTACTCCACATCAACCATCTGGAGTTACTAGCCATATTCTTAGCCCTAAAGGCCTTTCAAACACATATCAGGGAAGGCAGTCCTAGTCCGCACAGACAACATGACGGCCATGTACTATATACAAAAACAAGGCGGCACACACTCTCCACAGCTCTCTCACCTAGCACAGAGCATATGGAGATGGACCATACCCCAGAAAATCTTTCTCCTGGCCCAACATGTCCCAGGAGTCCAAAACACTATGGTCGATCTACTCCGCAGACAGACACAACAGATCCACGAGTGGGAACTACATCCACAAGTTCTTCACCCGCACTTTCAAATGTGGGGGCATCCACAGATAGACCTCTTCGCCACCCACAAAAACACCAAATGCCCAAGCTTCGCCGCCAGATATCCACACCCATTGTCCAAAGGCAATGCGATATGGGTGAACTGGTCAGGCAGATTTGCGTACGCTTTTCCGCCTTTCCCACTCATTCCATTAGTGGTGCGCAAACTACAACAACACTCCCTCACTCTCATCCTAGTAGCTCCAACTTGGGCCAGACAACCGTGGTACACCACACTGCTGGAACTATCTGTAGTACCGCACCAAAAGTTACACCTCTCTCCACACCTCTTAACTCAGAACCATGGAGAGATCAGGCACCCGGACCCAGCTCAGCTCAACCTAGCGATCTGGATACTGACATCCTAGAATTCGGTTACCTCCATCTTCCCCCTGACTGTATGAACGTCATCAAAGAAGCTAGGCGACCCACCACTAGAGCGTGCTACGCCGCCAAGTGGAAACGTTTTGTTGTCTATTGTCCCAACAATACCATCAATCCCCTAGATGTGTCCAATTAACACATCATAGGCTATTTACTACACCTACAAAGATGCAATCTAGCCTATACGTCTATTAGACTGCACCTCACAGCCATAGCAGCTTATCTGCAAAACAGGCAACATCTATCACTTTTTAGAGTACCTGCCATTAAAGCCTTCATGGAAGGCCTTAAAAGAATAATATCCCCCAGACTGCCACCCTCACCTGTGTGGAACCTAAACATCGTTCTCACCAGACTAATGGGGCCTCCCTTCGAACCTCTGCACAAATGTGAACTTCAATTCCTAACATGGAAAACCGCTTTTCTTGTAGCCATCACTTCCCTCAGAAGGGTCAGTGAGATACAAGCACTTAACATTCAAGAACCTTTTCTCCAAATGCACCATAACAAGGTTGTTCTCCGTACCAACCCAAAATTCCTCCCTAAAGTCATTTCTCCCTTTCACCTAAACCAAGCGGTAGAACTACCAGTATTCCTCTCGCAACCACAGACCGTTGCAGAGAGAGCTCTTCACACACTAGATGTCAAAAGAGCCTTACTCTACTACATACAGAGAACACAACCTTTCCGTAAGACCAAACAGCTGTTGGTCTCTTTCTCTCCACCACACAAGGGCAACCCCATCTCCAAGTCGGGAATAGCTAGGTGGATTGTCAAATGCATTCAGATTTGCTACCACAAAGCAAATCAAACACTATCCGTTACCCCTAAAGCCCACTCTACACGTAAAATCGGGGCTTCAGTGGCATTTTTAGGGAACATCCCATTAGATGATATCTGTAGAGCAGCTACATGGTCAACACCACACACTTTCACTAAACACTATTGGTTAGAAGTGCAAACTAAGCAACAGGCTAGTGTGGACCAGGCTGTACTCAAAACATTATTTCAAACCACTGCAACAGATACGGGTGGTCGCCGCTAAGGGTGGGTACTGCTATATAATCTATGCACAAGTGTGTAATCTGCAGCTCATATGCCTCGAACGGAATATGCTACTTACCAGTATGCATCTGTTCTTGGCATGTAGAGCTGCAGATCTACACACGCCCACCCGTCTCCCCGGCTACCTTTATCTGTTCCAGTTTATCTTATTTAGATACAACACACATGGGCATCTTTCCTGTTATTACTACGCTCCATCTTTCCCTGTTGGCGAAAAACAATCTGAGGATGGAGCCGAAGCCCATGCGCAATACGATCCAAAGGAGGAGTCACCAACCTCTTGACTTCCAAAGACTTCCCAAGAGGAAAAACAACTGCAAACATCCGGGCCCAACACCAGATGGCGATCTATGCACAAGTGTGTAGATCTGCAGCTCTACATGCCAAGAACAGATGCATACTGGTAAGTAGCATATTCCATATAACACACACACCTCTTTGGCGGGATATATATAGCCCCGAAAGGTGTTCGATCCACAAGGTTGGAGTCATTTATTTTTTTATCTATCTCTCGGGGGGGATTCAATTGCATTGGGCGGGAGTTCAGGTGTGTACTATTGGCTGACACCCGCAATAAACAGGTTAAGGACAGATTCTGCAATCTGTAACGAGTGAAAAGGGTTGCTAATCTGATATGCGGAAGGGGAGTGTGAATAGGGCTTGCCTGTGGGGAGCATATGGTTGCTGTACATGTTACTTGGTATTTTCTAATTGGGCGGAGAAGGGGATTTCTGTAAGCTTTGCAAGACAGTGCTGTCTCCTCTTTTCTCTCCAAAGCGTGGCGCTACTGCCTTAAACTCAACACAGAAACCATCATACAGAAAATAGTTATAGAAAAATATATGTACAGTGAATCAACTTTTAAAGAAAATGAGTACAGAGAAAAAGCAACATTTTTAACAACCGAAAGACTCTTGATACAAAATGACTAAAATAAATCTCATTCCAAGAAGTTATTTCATTCACTACTGTTGTCTGCGGCCTGAGCATTTAAGGCTGGTGTAATATGCCTGGTTTTGGATTCTAAGATCTTGTCTTTGTGCAGTAGCATGGCAGTATGCTATTGTAAGGTTTTTGTAGCACTACTTACTATGGCATGTGACTGTTACTTCTGTTCAGTATTTGATTTCTGAGCCTTGTCCCTTACAAATAGATTCTTAGTATCTTCTTGGATCGGGTGGGATGCAGAAATGAAACCAAGAGAGTCTATTTTAATAAATGATTGGCTATGTGAAGTTGTATCATCACATTTTTACCTGCCTGTAATTCATATGGCTCCTCAGCCAATTTTAGGGCGGTTGTGCTACATATTCCACAAGGGTGTGATCTAGCGGGCTACCAACCTCAGGTACTCAAACGTTATATACTCACCTGGGCCCATAAACACACACTCACATAGGCTAGTAAATACCACTGGGGCGTCAATTTTTATATAAATGCCTTTTTATGAGATTAGTTACCTGTCAAAATTTAACTAATCTTTCACTGATCAAAAAGTTCTTTCCTCAGGTCAATGGACCTATTAGTTGGAAAGAGTTGATGGTGAAATAACATTAAAGTTATTCATATTCCTTACCATATTTGAAATGACCACAGACTCGGGAGAAGTTTTAAATGTTTATCTAGTTAATTCATGTGAGCCAAAGTCAAAAATACAGTGCGAACTCCGTTTCTCCAAGGAAGGAAAAGTAAATTATTTCATAAATCATTCAACTAAATTAGAACGAAGTTTCACAGTGACAGTACTCAGGAAAAGGAGGATAGGGAGAGCAGTACATTGACATACTACACAGAAAAATATTTACCTAGAATGGTGTGGAAACCATCCCCTTGGCCAAGGAGCTGGAAGGGTCCCCTGGGAAAGATCAGGTGACAAAGACTTCAGGACAGATTTCAGGACAGGATAGATGACCTCTTCTAGATCTATGCCTGCATCGCACCCCTCTCTGACACTATCTTTCTCCTCGATTCTTCCGCAATGTTCTTCTAGATATTTATTTCCCTCCTCGATTCTTCCGCGATGTTCTTCTAATTAATTGGCTTAAATTCTAAGTCTGCAAATCGATTAGTCTTCAGCATTCATTCAGCTGTCGGACAGCATCCCGGTCTCTCAGCATTCTGGTCTTGCTGCGATCTCTATTCTAACTAAACTACCTCAATTATACCTTTCTAATGAATGTACCACCCATTAATGTTTCAACTTTATGAAACTCCTAATTCTTATTGGACAGGCAAGGGGGGGATGATCATCACACCATGTTAAGTTTTAATAATTTTCTTTGGTTCTTTGTTTAATATTCCCGCCCCGTAATTCTTATTCCCAAGCTTTATTTCCCACCCGCATTTCACGTTTTTACAAATATAAATGAATACATATAACAGTTGTCTGTACAATATGCAGGATGTTTAAATCAGGGAAGGGGGGTGAGTTAGAAGGAGCTATGAGCCATTCAGCTTCCTATTAGTCAATCAAAATCAAAAGGGAATGGATCACTTGTACCTGCAACCAGGGTCCACTGTATTCTATCCGTCAGTACTTAAAAAGTACTTTAAAAACCCTCATTCACATAGGCAGGTCGTGTGGCAGTTTTGTCTTGATTCTCCGCCTGTATCAGATACGTGACAGCATCATCATTGGGTCTCTTTTTGTATGCTCCCTCCAACTGGAGGGAAGCACTGGTTTTTACAGTAGTGATCAGTAATCGGTGGTGAGTGAAAAGTGCTCAAGTGAAGTGTGTTGTTTAAAAAGTGATCATCATACTATCTTAAAAATAAATTTTGTATTACTCCAGTATTGGAACTTTCATAGATTCCCATAGCTTGTATCATTCCCCGTCGTCGGAATGGGAGTCTCGGTATCCAAAATAACATAGCAGTAGGTACAAAAGAGAAAGAAAAAAGGCCTAGGCCTCATTCCCTTTTGTAGCATATCTACCTCTTTTTGTAAAAGAGACCAAAATAAAGCGACAACTAATCAGATTAGCCTCACCCCACAGAACCTTCCTGAGAGAACCTCAGAGCCTCAGATTTTCTACCGCAGGTTGTGCTTAGGGAGGCTCCTTTGAGCTCTGCTCACTTCAACTTTGTTAACTGCTTTTTCAGAAATATTTTGCTTCCAACTTGTTGCTGCTTTCCTTCTGGGATGTCTGACAAGGAGAAGAAAGCCCTTTTCAACCCTTGTTCCACCTGTGGCAAAAAACGGCTTTACGTGGAGGACAGGCATAAGGATTGTATTTATTGCCTGTACCCGGAACATAAGGCTGCGGAATGCAAGATCTGCCGCACCTTTTCTACAAAGACCCTCCGGGACCATGAGGGTCGTTTTCTTACGTGGCTCCAGAAGCTTAAGTCACGGAAGGGTGCTGCATCCAGTGACCATGAGGAATCTTCATCTGGCACCTCCTCTCGCAGATCAGTGAAAAGGGGTAGGGGTTCCCCTTCGCCATCCTCTGACCGCCCTGCTAAGGCCTCAAAAAAGACCCCCCGTGAGTCTGAGAGCCGGAGTCCGAGTAAATCTCCTCACCACGGAGTAAAGGCGAGGAAAGGACTTTCTACTGCCCCAGCAGTGGTGGTATCCACTGTGGCGTTCAAGAAACCCTCTTCGCTGTCTTCAGAGAGGTCAGAAAAGGAATCTAGATCGTCGACGACGCAGTTGAAGACTCCGTCGACGGAGACTTCTAAATCTCAGCTTAAAACGGGCTCGACGACGGTGCTTTCTATTTCAGCGTCGACGGGAGTGTCGACGACGATACCAGCGTCTACGAGAGTTGTCGACGATGGTGGCGACGACGGTGTCGCCCACGAGGGCTATGACGACGTCGGCGATCACGACGACGGCAGGAGTGTCGACGGTCTCGTCGACGGCAGTGTCGACGACGCTCGTATCTTCGTTGACTATCCGGTCGTCGACGGTGCAGCTTTCAACGACTATCTCGTTGACGATGGAATCATTATTGCCGACGGTACAGACGACGACCTCGTCGACGGAGAATATTAGTTTCCTTGAGGCGATTGACACCAGGTATGAGATCACCAAGGAGGGTGACCCCCTTGCCTCCCGCATTGTTATTGGAAGAAGAAGATTCTGATGGGGATGATCAGGGTTCCTGTGGGTATGCCCATAGTCCTTCACAACTGCTCGTGAAATGTCAGGACACTGATTCGGAGGGTGACTACACGCCTGGGTACTCCTATCCAACATCCTATGGGCGTCAGGACAGCGCCGGCCAGGGTATGGTTGCGGTTCCTTCCTCACTCCTGGCAGATCTCCAGGGCATGTTACATGACTATCGGAGGAGATTTTCTCACGCTCCTCCTCCTCCATCTTCGACTTCGTCTGCAGTACATGCTGTGCCTACTCCATCGGCTCCTACAGCCTTTTCTCCGGGGCAACCGCCTCAGGTGGCTTCTCACCTGCAAGTTTCCAGTCCAGGGTTGCCGCCAATGATCCAGGTTGTTCCGGATGATTCCTCTGATGAGGGTCCAGATGTTGGCAACACGGCTAATCAGTGTGTTGAGTGGGAGGACTATGTCATTCCGGATCCGCCTTCACCGACTCCTGATTCGGTGGATTCTCCCCCGGCAGATATTGGGGGTTTCCACAAGCTGATGGAAAGAGCCTCCAGTCGCTTCCAGCTTCCTATGCCGTCGGCCCCAGCGGAATGCTTCCTGTATGATTTTAAGGAGCCTTACAGGAAAGTGGTTCGTTCGATTCCCATTGTTGGCCATCTTTGGGATGAGGGTTTGAAGGCTATGAGGAGCCCGGCTACGGTGATTCCGGTTTTGCCGCGCCTGGAAAAGAAATACAAGGCGCCTGAGGACAGTGCAGCGTCCTTGATTGGTCAGCCAAAGCCGGATTCAGTAATATCCTAGGTGGCGCAGCGCAAGTCAAACTCTTCGGCGCCACTCACCACCCCTCCGGATAAAGAAGGCAGGCGCCTTGATAATGCGGGGAAACGTTTCTCCTCTATGGCCAGTCTTTTGGTAAGGGCAGCTAATGCATTGGCGATCCTTGGCCGGTACGATCGCCAAATGTGGTGCGACCTTTCGCCTTACTTGGACCAACTGCCATCGGAGGCCAAGACGGAGGCCAGGAAAATTCTTCAGGAGGGGGAGGCTTCGTCGGCGCAAGTGATTGACTGCGCCATGGACATCGCCACTACCGCTTTCCGTGCACTGGCAGGTGCTGCGGTTCTTCGTCGACAGGGCTGGCTCCGGGCGACTTGGTTCCGACCGGAGGTTCAGAACAAGATCTTGGACCTCCCGTTTGACGGGGAGGCATTGTTTGGGAAACATGTCGATGATGCCCTCCAGGACATTAAAAAAGATACGGAAACGGCGAGGTCTCTCGGCACTCTCCAATATCGTAAAGTGCCTTTCCGTGGGGCCAGAAGGAAGAGTACCATGTCCTACAGAGGCTCGTTCCAACAACAGAGGTACTCTGCTTATGGTTCGACACCTCAGTCGTATCGCCCGCAGTACCAACAACGACAAGGCCAGTCCTCGTCTTTCTCTCGTTCCACCACTAGAGGGAAACAGGCTCACCAGGGTTGTGACTCCTCCAAAAGACAATAGCGGCGTTCTGGCTCTGCCTACTGTACCCTCCTCTCCGTTGACACCTGTGGGAGGCAGGGTATCCCATTACCTTCACAACTGGGCCCAGATAACATCGGACCGTTGGGTCCTCAACATCATTCGAGATGGTCATACGCTGGAGTTTCTTCATATGCCACCTTCCAAGCCCCCTGTCGCCATGCCTTCAAAACATCTGCGTCTCTTAAGGCTCGAAGTACATCAGATGCTCCTCAAGGGAGCAGTGGAGCCGGTTCCCCTGTCTCAGAGGGGGGGCGGTTTCTACTCCAGGTTCTTCCTGGTCAAGAAGACGCCGGAGAAATGGCGACCCATTTTAGATCTCGGGGAGCTCAACACCTATCTCATCTGTCAATCCTTTCGGATGGTGTGTCTCCAGGATATCTTGCATCTCCTCAACCCGGAAGATTTCATGGCCACTCTCGATCTCGAGGATGCGTACTTTCACATCCCTATTCATCTGGCTCACAGGAGTTTTCTACCCTTCACAGTAGCCAAGAGCCACTTCCAATTCAGGGTTTTACCCTTTGGACTTCGTTCTGCCATGAGGATCTTTACCAAGGTCCTGGCACCGGTAGCAGCTTTCCTCAGGAAGCAACATTATCAAATCTTCCCCTACCTGGACGACTGGTTGCTGAAGGCTCCGTCCAGGCTCATAGCGGAGGAAACTGTTGGGGCGTGTACAGCTCTGTTCACAAATCTGGGTCAGACTCTCAACAGAGAGAAGTCGTCGCTCTGCCCATCCAAGAGGGCAAGGTTCCTAGGCGCTTTCTTGGACACGTCTCTCAACAAGGCTTTCCCCACTGTCGAGAGGCAAGACAAGCTGAAATCTTTGGCACATCTATTGAGAAGAAGGTGTCTTTCAGTACGCCGTTACAAATCCCTGCTAGGCATGATCTCTTCGTGCATCCCTCTGATACCCCATTGCAGATTACGGATGCGATCTCTTCAAGAACAACTAGACATGCAGTGGTAACAAGTTCACGGCTCTTTCGACGACAAGGTAAAGATTACGGCGGCAATGAGGGCCGCTGCCTTGTGGTGGACACAGGAGGAGAATTTGTCCCGCGGTCTATCCTTCGCAAGCAATCCGGCTCCTCATGTGGTCACAACAGATGCCTCCCTGGACGGATGGGGTGCGGTGCTTCAGGGCTTGCAGGTCAGCGGGCATTGATTACCCAAGCACCACCTCCTTCATATCAACCTCCTGGAACTCAGAGCGATCCGCCTGGCTCTTCAAGCATTTCTGCCGCGGTTGCAGGGTTCCGCGGTTCTCGTCCGCACGGACAACACCACGGCCATGCATTACATCAACAAAGAAGGGGGCACCAGGTCTCTTCCGTTGTCACAGGAGGCCCAGAGGATTTGGGAAAAGGCTTTCTTTCCTCAACCATCTACACCGGCGGAAAGGGCACTTCATTCGCTGGATGTGCAGCGGTGCTTGAAGTTTTATCTGGACCATACTAAAACCTTTAGAAAATCTTCGCAACTGTTCGTTGCATTCAGTGTTCCCCGCAAAGGGTTACCCCTGTCCAAACAGGGTATTGCTAGATGGATCTCCAGTGCTATTCAGTTCTGTCATGCTGCAGCGGACAAGCCTCTAGATTGCAGAATTAGAGCACACTCGACGAGGTCCATGGCTTCTTCTACGGCTCTCTTTGCGGGGGTCCAGATTAAAGACATCTGCAGAGCTGCGACTTGGAGGAGCGTGCACACCTTTACAAGACATTATTGTTTGGAGACCTTGGCGCAGGAAGACTCGGCTGTGGGCCAGGCAGTCCTGAGGAACCTCTTCCATTGAGTGGTGAGCTTTCCTTTCTTCCCTCCTTCCTTTGTATGGTTCTTGCACATTTTGCTATGTACTGTTCTTATGTGATTGCATGGTACTTTTATGTTGCAAAAAAAAAAAACACAAGGTAAAGTACGGTGATGTATAGTAATACACAATGAGATGTCTCAGAGAGGCAAAATGTGTTTCTTACTGCTAGCTACTCTGATACAAGCTATGGGAATCTATGAAAGTTCCAATGCTGGAGTAAGAAACAAGTTACTTACCTGTAACTTTGGTTCTCCAGTATTGTTAACTTTCATAGATTCCCATGCGCCCACCCGCTTCCCCTGGGAAAGCTCAGCCCTCACACGGTTTGGTTGTACTGTTACACAACGGCTACGAAAATCTGAGGCTCTGAGGTTCTCTCAGGAAGGTTCTGTGGGGTGAGGCTAATCTGATTGGTTGTTGCTTTATTTTGGTCTCTTTTACAAAAAGAGGTAGGTATGCTACAAAAGGGAATGAGGCCTAGGCCTTTTTTCTTTCTCTTTTGTACCTACTGTTATGTTATTTTGGATACCGAGACTCCCATTCCGACGACGGGGAATGATACAAGCTATGGGAGTCTACGAAAGTTACCAATACTGGAGAACCAAAGTTACAGGTAAGTAACTTGTTTCTTCCGTTTGTTGTATGAGAAGACTGTATAAAAAGTGAAGTTAGTGCAGGGAAGGACTGTTTGAGTCCTCCGCACTATCATAGTCCAATTCGATGGTCGACATGTTTCAGCCCTTATAGGTGCACCTAAGGGGGTCATTGGGCTTTCTTCAGGACCTAAGAACAGTATGAGAATTGGGTATTGTCCAATTCAGAATGGTATTGTTCAGAGTGTGAATACTCTGAATTTGAGGTCGATAGTACCTAGAATGAAAGAGACGAGCAGTGGTGATGATGAGTGCAGTGGTGATGTGGAGTGCAAATAAGTTACTTTAAATAAATATTGTTAAAAACATATTTATAGGTCTGATGGCGATGTTCGCTCTTGTTCAACTTGAACATGTAGTATGAAACATAAGCAAACAGGAGAAACTGGCAATTATTTATATCTTTAAGCAAACAGGAGAAAATGGCAATACTTTATATGCTGTTTTACCTGTTGAAAGTTGTAGCTACTTATATAGAAATGCAAATGAAACAGATTCGCACAGGAGACTGATCGCGTGTAGGACTAATAGTTCATTGTCATGCGTTCAGTTGCGTGTCATTTTACTGGCTCAAGTTTATTGTTAAAGTTTTGTGAAACTTGGTGCATGTTAGGCCAGTCCCTTAGGTGCTCGGCTGAGGATGTGCCATTCTTTGTCAGTGTAAAGGTTTATGACTACTTAATATATTCACACCCCTTTAAGCAAAATGTGTATATTGAAGATACGCATGGTTACGGCATTAAGGAGATGCGATTAAGGGCCGTGCGTGTGTTATGGGCGTCCAAAAAAACGATTTTTCTAATTTTATCATGCGGGTGACAGCGGTCAAAGGCATGCGTATCAGACGGAAGTCTGTTAACTAATATTACAAGCAGGCGCTCTGAGCGCGGGTAAAAGCAGTACAAAGCACTGTGAAACAATCCTTCCAAAATGCGTACCTTTGGAAGTCCTGAATAGGGCTTCAACGGGCGGCTGTTGGATTTAAATAAAGTTTAAATTAGCGTTTTGCTATTGTGTACATTACGTGTCTTCAATTGCGGAGTCCAGCGGTGATCCTACCTCGTCTGCAGACTGCACGACTTGAGCTGGCGCTTGTTTCAGAGACCCGGGTGGCGCGAGATCTCACGCACAGTCATTAAATTACATCATCCGTTGTGAAAAGTACCAAAAGACTTGCGTGGGTCTGTGTTCTTAGTGAAAAAGACTGATATTTTAGAGTTGTTTCTAGAGATGCTGGTATTTCTTGAAAATTAAACAGTAATTGAGTTCAACGGAAAAAAGGGGATGGTTTTCAATAAATTAAGACACCCAGAAAGAGGTTGGTTTCTTAAAAAACATTACCCACACGTAGTCATTATATTGCATCATCCGTCGTGAAAAGTAACACAAGACTTACGTGGGTCTATAGTCTTAGTGGTAAAGACTCTGAAGTTAAGAATTGTTTCTGGTAAACTAAACAGTAATAGAGTGCAATGCAGAGGGTATGGTTTTCAATAGATTAAAAAACACCCAAGGGAAGGTTGATTTTTCGAATGTAGCAATTAGAAAGGGGATCATTTTATGCTGAGCCAGGCAATGTTATCATTTAAACCTGATGTGTCTGTCTTAAGACGGTGTACCGATCTCTGCTCTTTTTCAGAGAGCATTTTCTCTGCATTTTGGGTTGTCCCAGTTAGTGTCTCAATAATAACCCAGTTTAGGTCATTGATGGAGTGTTCCTGTTCAATGTAGTGCGCGCTCATTTGGTTGTTTCGCGTTTCAATTTGACATTACTCCTATGCTCACAGATCCTTTGCTTTATTTTGCGACCGGTCATTCCGATGTACCTGAGGTTGCAAGGACAAGTGATCATGTAGACAACATGTGTTGTGTTACAGTTGGTATGCTGTTTAATTATCCATTTGAGCTCCGGTGTTGGTTGTATGCTTTTGGTGGCAGTTGTTAATTTACATACTGAGAACTGTCCGCAGAGCTAGTGACCTGTGACTGGTTGCATGTTCCACAGTGTATTGGTGGTTTTGTTCATTTGAGATATTTGGGGTCGTGTGTGCACAAGCATGTCTTTGTTGTTCCCTGTTCTTCTGTTCGCGAATCTTGGTTTCGGCCAGTCTAGTGAGCCAGATGTTATTATGCGCCAGTTTTTGTTTATTATCTTTTTCACTGTATTGCTAGCTATGCTGTAAGTGGTGACGCATGTCGAGGTGTTTGGTGCGGTACTTTTTGGTGGTGTTTCAAGGAGACTTTCTCGTGGTTGGTTCCTTGCCCTCTTTTGACACTTAGCCACTGTTGTGGCTGGGTAGTCCCTTCTGGATAGCTTAGAGCACAGATCTTTGGCTTGTATCTTATATTATGTTAGTTCGCTGCAATTTCTCTTTAAATGCAGGAACTGGCTGTAAGTTAGATAGTATCAGAGGACTCTGGTTTCCAGCGGAGTCCAATCTCCACATAAACATGTTGGAGCTGCAGGTGATTGGCTTTCCAGTAAATGCCTTTCTTTCTTCGATCGAGGGAAGGATAGTGCAGGTGTTCACGTACACCACCACCATGTGGTACTACAACAAGCAGGGCGGGTGTGGTTATGGACCCTTGGTCAAGAGACCCTGCACCTCTGGACATCGCTGGAACATCAGGGCATTTCCCTGGTGGTTCAACACCTGGCAGCCTCTGTGAACGCCAGAGTGGAAGATGCCTAGCGGATCACAAATGGGGCCTCCAACCAGAGGTGGTGCAAGGCCTCTTTCAGCAGTGGGGCGAGCCTTAGTTAGATCTGTTCGTCACTGCCAAGAATGCTAAGTGTCAGCAGTTTTGCGTGCTGGAGTTTCCAAGGTGAGACTCGCTCGGAGACGTGTTTTGTGTGAGTGGAGTTTCGGCTTCCTCTATGCCTTCTGCCCATACCACTCCTGCCCAGAAAGCAGATAATCTCGCTATGGATCATCCTTTGCATTATAATCTGCTATATTCTGTCCAGGAAACAGCCTCCTGAGGGCTTGCGTGCTTAATCAGAGCTGCAGCATGTCTCATCCACGGCCTAAAGAAATATGCAGCATCATTGACTCCCCTTGCCGGTCCACACCTCTTAAAAACTGGCTGTATTAATTACAGTCATCACAGACAGCACCAATGCTTGCCTTGCAGACAAGTTTTCCTTTTCTGGTGTCTCTATGCGTCCGCAGTAGCCAGGGCATTATAAGACGTAGAGACTGTAAAAAAGAATGCAGCAGGCATTTTCTATCTTCATACCCAAGATCTGGAAGAACTTCTGGCTCCAGTTTAGGAAAAAGGTAAAGACTACTTAAAGACCGCTACATCTCACACGCCCTAACACGAGGGTGAGGTTGGGGCACCTGCACTCTGACTGTTGGGATTTGGGAGTGATCGTTTTCACCCTTACTGTTTCCACTGGCTATGGAGCCCATGGCGATCCTGGTTCGTCAGGAACTGTCTCGATGCAGGCATAGAGCTGGAAGTGACGCATCCTCTAGTGTCGCTTTACGCAAATGATGTAGTATTTTACCTCAGAGTGGCTAGGGAATCTCTTTGGGAGATTTTGCACTTATTGGATGAGTTTGGAACAGTGTCTGGGCTGTGCCTCAGTCATAGGAAGTCGTTGATGTTCCCATTGGCGGCATTGGTTGGTGTCCCGAAGGATATTCTGCTGGATTTGGGGCTCAAGTAAGAGTTGTATTGTTTTCATTACCTGGGAATCCTGGCTGCCCACACGATGAAGATTCAGCTGCAATATGATATGAGCAGGGTACTGGACATACTTTGGTCCTCAGTAACATTTTGTAATACGTTATCGCTTATGGGAAAGATAGCTGTTTCCACAATGGTGCTCCTCCCTCGTTGTCTTTACACGATACAGAACTCTCTTGGCCCCCTGCTCTCCAGAGTATGCAACAGCTGTATTCCTTGTTTACAAAGCTTCTATGGGCGGGCTGGCGCAGAAGGTTTGACGGAAACACCTTGATGAGGGTAGGGTCGGGTAGAAAGTGCAGAGGCTAGAGTATTGCTATTTTGCAGCCGCACAGCAACATGTGAAAAGATAGCTTGCCACGGAAAGTAACAGCGAGAAACGAATGTTGGAAGGGGCAGTCGGAGGAGAGACTCTTCCTGCACTGTTAATGGAGAGGTCAAGTGTTTCAGCAAACCTCCCTTATGTGGTCCGGCAGAAAGTTCTGGTGTGGTATAGGATGGTGATAGAAGTCCTTAGGAGAGCTCCATCTCATTGAGAGTTGCTAATAGGGATCCTTGCTCCACTCCGGCGCATGGAGGCCAATATCTCCTATCAGTCATGGTGGGAAGAGGGCTGCAACTTAGTCTGTACCCGAATGAGAATTTAATTTACTTCGAAGGCACACAGACTGAGTATGAAGTGGATACTGGCCAATTTCTGCATTACATGGGCCTAGCTGACATTGCCCGGCGGACTTGGACATTTCCTGCGGCGTCTCCTTTGTCTGGCACCTTGGGGGTCATGTTGTCCTGTGGGGTAGGGATACACCTGGTGTCGCTGCTATGCAATACCATGGCAGCTGACGTAGCATGTTGACCCTTGCGGGTCAGGGAAGCATGGCGGCAGGTCCTTGGGAAGCCGCTGCCTGGAGAGAAATGGGTACAAGTGTATGCCCTGCAAAGACAGTTTCTAGTAATTCGCATTTCAAGCTGATTCATTTTAACTTTCTTCACCACACATACACACCACCGTTGGCACTGAGCCATATGTTTCCAGATAAAACATCTGTATATCAGGGCTGTAGCCGCGAGTGGGCTGATTTTATGCATTTGACCTGGGGATTCACAGGTACACGCTTATTAGATGCTGGTAGTAGATAGGCTTGTGCTCACTACAGCATTGCCTTGAGACCCTCGCGGGTGAGTAGCGCGCTTTATAAATCCCTGATCGATTGATAGATCGATTGATTGCGGGGAATCCTTATGCCTCAGTTTTTTCTGTTGGGAAACTTGGTGAGGCCCAAGAGGAGAAGAATGACTTTGTGCAGCTGGCCTTGGTGTTGGCTAAGAGGCGAGTAGCGATAATGTGGATGGGGCAGTGGGTCCGTCTGTAGAATGCTGAGAAAGGTATGTGGCAGAATGGTCGCTGACTGAGGAGGTGCACATGAAACGTAGTAGAAATTATGAAAAGTTTCACGGAAATTTAAATGCACGGGTGGCGCTGTGTGAACTGGTTATGTCTCCTGGAGAGGAAAACTTCAGTGTGAAAGGCACGGACGGTACTGAATGATGTGGCCTATTATACCCTGTCAGACCAAGGGTTTCTTGCTTTGTTATTACCACTTTCTGGTTCACTAATCTACAGGTTGAACTTGTCTCCTACATAAGGGGCTCCCATTGCATTGTACTGCAGAGGAGGATACTGTAATGTGTACTGTTTACGTTTTTTTCCCACTGTACCCGAATTCAGTGGCACTGCTTGGATGTTGTCTATTCTAGTTATATTGAATAAATAAAAAGTAAAAACAAAAAAAGCTACTTCTCAATGAAGTAACAGTACAGTCCTGCCCCCAAGGTCCATCTGTCTCCCACAGTACTTGTTGACTGTATGCCTGCTCTAGTCTTGGTAATTGCTCCCCTGCCTTTTGGTTAGGTTCAAGCTGTGCAAATTCCACATACATTCAAGCTTCCGAAACCATATTGTAATGATTTCCCTTGTTCTATCTTTCACCTTCACGTCTAATCCCTTGAATGCTGCTGGCAGGATTTAAGCCGGAAATGTCACGGATGTATTCAGTTTTATTACTTTAATCTCTGTTCTTTGCTTTGCAGAATTGATGTTTTTGGAGACTAGCGCTTTGAGTGGCGAAAACGTAGAAGAAGCCTTTTTAAAATGTGCAAGGACTATATTGACTAAAATTGAATCTGGTACGTATTATACTCTCTTCTGGTCTGTTCCAACCACTGGGAGGGACATGTAAACGCCTATGGGATCAATAAAGTGTGGGATTGTTATTTTTGCCTTTTCCTGCCCAATGGCAAACTGTTTTTCAGGGTAGTCTACGCCACTGGTTGTTAGACAAGGTCTCTGGATTTGGCAACACATAGTGTTAAGTTCAGGCTTGTCCTTCTCCGTCCTGTTGGCTGGATTTGGGCTCCAGCTTTGTGAGCCTAGGACCTGGAGGTATTTCAGGAAAGAGAGTTCATGAAAGTCTTGTGAGAGAAATAAGAGGCATGGGGCCCATGTTTTATTAAAGTGCGGCAGTTTGTTATCAATTGATGCTGTAAGTTTTTCCTTACGAATAACGTCCCAGAGTCTATTCAATCAGTCTGCATTCACAAGTGTGGTTGGTCAATACAATTTGGAGACCCAGCAGTGTGTAGCTGGGATCTCTCTCAGAAATCTCCCTAACATCCCTCAAGATGTTGTCCTAGAATCATATACCTGTGGGGCTGCGCCAGAGAAGGTGTCAGGGTACCTGTATGGCCACATTCGTGCCAGCAGTCCTTTTTGCTGCCAAGCTTCCATTTCGCCATCTTCTCAGGGGTATAGTACCCATAGTGCATTACTTTAAGCAGTGCTTCTTTGTCTGCTACACTGAAGGAGGAGATCTGTGCCCTGCAGAGGATTTGAGTATTTTTGGAAGTGAGGATTCGTTCCAGTTTCTCCTCCCATCCTCTTTGTACTGGTGATTTGTTACTGTCCACTGACTTGTTCAATGTGTTTGTGGCTGACATCAGGCATTTATCTCCTCTATTCGTAATGAGCCATTTTTCAAACTTTGTTAGGGGTCTACTGGCTGCAGTGCGGGCCTGGGGTTGGGTGATTCAGTGGTGCTTAATAGCAGTGTGATGCCAGCCCTCCTCCGTTGGGAGCCCGTAGTTGTCCTGTATTTGCCGCAGGTCCATGAGGCCTGTATGGTCCTAGAGACCTTCAATCCTTTATTTGCGCTATTTGCCAAGTGTGGTCAGTGGAGCCTAACTTGGCGGGGGAATTCAGGATTGCCAAGTATAGGGGCAGGGAGGGGGGAGGTGAGTGTTGAGAGAGGCCCCTGGAAACGATGACTGTCCATGCCTCCACTATGACCCTTACAATGAGTAAGATTTACACCCTGGGAGGCGGTTTCACATGAGAAGTTAAGGTACTTTCCATATGTGTATCTCTGCAATGCCTTGGTTTATTAATAAGCACCAGTGTTTTTCCAAGAGTGACATGTTATATTCCACATGTACCATAGTTGAGCTGCTAGATAGTAGAGAGTAAGGTAGGGGATCCCCAAGCCTCGTTCTGCCACCGTCAGGAATGCTCATATATACCTCCCCCAGGTATATAACGCCATCATGTGTTGTATCTTGTGAATGTTTGTGTAACATACAGTATTTTGGGCAGCAGGGTCATTTTTCACTATAGCTCTCCTGCCTAGCCACAGTATTTTGGGCAGCAGGGCCATTTGTCACTACAGCTATCCTGCCTAGCCATGAAAGGCCTCCCACCCCTTTCCATGTTCTCAGATCTAAGCAGGTGGCTATAATGTCAGCATAGTTGGACTCAGCTATTTTCTCTGAGAAGGGGCAAATTTTGAGTCTACGGTAGGGCACCCAGTGTTTCACCCATGGGAAAGAGAACTGCTGCTTCAGGCACAGCTTATGCTGCTGGAGCACTGTGAGATTAAGGGCCTGTGTTTTCTGAATGTTTACCTTGAAGCCTGAGATGGCGCTAACCAGCTCAAGCTCACCTAGTAGGGCTAGCAGGGAGGATGAGGTCTGGGTGAGGGTGACCATGAACTCATCAGTGCTTAATGCTATTGTATGTTCCTGGCTACTGATAGTGATGCTCTTAATCCGCTCTGCAAATGGCTTCCCATACAGGGCAAACAGAAGGGGTAGAGAGAGGGCACCCTTGAGGAGAGCTTCTTTATATCACAAAAGCCTGCGAGGTCTCACCTTAGCTACAGGGCATAAGTAGCTACACCCTCACTGATTTTTGAAAGCGAGCTCCACTGTGCTGAGAACGTGCCAAAGGAAAGGACAAGTGTACCCTGTTGAACGCTTTTTCAGTTTCAGTAGATATGAGGAGCATGGGTATGTGGGAGAGGGATGCTTTATCTATGAGATGTAGCAACCATTTGGTATTGTCGCTGCATCTTCACTTCGGTATGAAACCAGGCCCTGTATAAATGGGTTGAGGTGGGCGGTCAGGATACCCAGTGAAAGGTTTAGCAAAGGGAGATGGGGCTTTACGAGCAGCATTTTGTGGGTTCTTTCCCGGGTTTGAGTATTACGATGATCACCGCTTCTGAAGTCGCCTTATGATGGAGAGGACTTCATCCAGGTGACTTTTCGCCTCTAGCAAGAGTGCCTGTGAGGGCGGCAAGTGTGAAATGGACGCATCGTCAAGGTACCTATTGATCTTGGATACTGTAATGGGCTCTGATGTTTATACATCTGCATTAAAATGTATAGGATGTAGCTAAAAAATGATCACCAACATATTAAGGTAGCATGCAAACATTACATTGCAGGCAAAATAAACCAGGCAGGGAACTCCACTAAGGAGCTTTTTAATGTGCTGAACATATTTGTGAAGCCGCATGCTTGTAATCGTTCCACCACAGCTTCCGAATCGTTATGTGATTCTCTAGCACACGTTTTTGAAGACAAGATTAATAACATCTATGATATTTTTCCTACCACTCAGAGTCAACAGGGCTCTTGTTTAGATTTCAATATCGGGGAGAGGAGTTGGCGTAACGGCTAGGGCCGTCGGCCTCGAATCTGGGGAACTGGGTTCGAGTCTCGGCAATGACGCTGAACATCCTTTGATTCTGGGCAAATCACTTAATCTCCCCGTGCCTAACAAAAATGAATGCATGTCCTCATGTAACGTAACTGGTGCTACATAAAGCACTCTGATACCCGATTCAGGTCAAGTTTGCGCTATATAAAAACTCTGCAAAAAAAAAAAACCTCTGCAATATGCTTTCGCCTACTAGTTCCTCTGTATTAGAGGAATTTAAGTCATTCTCGTTGGAGCAGGTACAAGCAATGTTGGTCTGTGCTAAATCCGTCTCTCCGCTGGACATTTGCCCATTGCCTCCTAAGCCCACTGTATTGCACCCATCGTCGCATACCTTTTCAATCTCTCTCTGGACTCTGCCTCTTTTCTGGCTCCGGCGGAGTGGAAGTTTGCCCAAGTGTCCCCCGACACACGAAAAAATAAACTAGCAACAATGCTGATATTCTTTCCAGCTATCCCCCATCTCTGTGCTGCCTATTCTTGGAAAGTGTCTAGCATGCTATATAAACAAACAACCAACTGTCTATCTGTGAGAGCACAAGATGCTGGTCTCCTAACAATCGTGTTTCACAGCAATGCACAACACGGAAACTGCACTAGTGGTAGTCACTAATGCCATCAGACTCTCACTGGATGCAGGTACTCCTGCAGTGCTGTTACTGCTGATTCTGTCAGCGACTTTTCACACGGTCTCGCATTCTATTTTAATCAGCAGACTGCACAACGCGGGTGTACATGGCAAAGCGCTACGCTGGCTCAGGTATTTTCTCAGTAATCGTATCCAAAACCTCTTTATTGACTCCTTTAGTAACCACAAGATGCTGGTTAATAGAGGAGTCCCACCGGGTTCCTCTTGGAGCCCGACATTCTTTAATGTATACATGGCCCGCTTGCCTAGATTGTTATATCTTTCGGGTTTGAGATCATGTCTTACGCAGATGACACCCAATTAAATATCACCATTGAGCAGGCCCCAAATATGGTGAAAACACGATTTCTGGACTGTATGAGGAAACTTGCTGACTAGATGTCTAACAGCTGTCTCAGTTAAATAGTGAAAAAATAGAGATATTGCTATTTGGCAAAGCTCATGAGGTATTATCATCGGATTGATGGCCTGCTGAATTAGGCCCTGCCCCATGCCCAAAACAGGTTGTTAAAAACCTTGGTGTCTAGTTGGATCAGGCACTTTCTATGAAGGAACAATCAGTACAACCTGTGGCACTTGTTTTGCCAATATACATTTACTGATTAAAGTTGTCCTAGGCTTCCCTTCATCCAGAAAAAAACCCTAGTCCAGGCACCGATTACCAGTCGCTTGGACTATGGAAATGCACTCTTAGTAGCAGCAATTGACTCGTTGCTGGCTATGCTCCAAGTGGTGCAGAATACCGCAGCCCAGTTAATTTGTAACCTTCCCTCCTGCTTTGCCTCGGCTGCCATTATTCAAGCCCTTCATTGGCTACCTATCAGGAAGCGTGTTATTTTTAAACTGGGCTTTCCAACCCATAGGCCACTGACAAAGGGCCTTCCCACTTCTCTGGATGACAGGCTCAATCAATACCAGCCTTCGCACTCCTCAGGTCTTCAATTCAGGATTTATTAAAACACCATTGAATCCGCACCGCCAGATAGGGTGGCAGATCTTTTTCACACCTTGGCCCATTTCATTGGAACAAACTTCCCTTACTAATAAGGATGTGTCATGATTTGTCAATTTTTAAAACATGAATGTTTTAACTGGTCTATTTGCACATGCCTCTTCTAGTTGTTGAGCACCGAGATACGCCTTAGGGTGCGAGTTGTGTACTATAATGAATTCCTTTAGCAACTTAACGTAGAATAGATGCATTCAAAGGCATGTGCAGTATCCTTATTTGTGCATGCCTTATTTCCTTCCACCGAGTGAATTTTTGTTATTCTAGTCTTATGGTTCTGAGACCATAATTTATGAGCAAGAGGCTGGTCCGCTTTGTTGCCCCTGCATAATATTTTTGTTTGGTGCAGTGAAGGCTTGTTCATATCTAGTGCCTTGAGCAGTTTTTTGCATGATCAGTTATTGTGGTACCCTATGAATGCTAAACTGCTTGTGGGACCTTTCAAGATCTAGTACTTGTTCTTCTGGTGAGGTATGTTTCTCTTTTCTTGATTTATTGAGACCGGCCAAAAAAGCTATGAGCGTGCCTCTGATTGGCGCTTTGTGTGACTCATAGTAGGAGATGTGGGTGTCTGGGATGTCGTAGTGGAGGAACTGTTGGATTGCCTCCTTAAGCGCTTTAACAGTGGTGTTGTGTGTGAAGGAGGTTCTTGCTAAGGCACCAGGTCCAGTGGGGGGCATTCAGCCCCGGGACCTGGAAAGGAGTTTTAATGGTGGAATGGTCTGAGAGAGCTGAGACCCCCCCCCATCTCTGTCTGAACATTGGCTGTCAAAATGCAGTGTGGGGTCAGGAAGTAATTAACACTGGCATATGCCTGATGGGCAGCTGAGAAAAAAATGTATTTTCTATCGGTGGGATGTTGTGACCACCAGGCATCAGTTAGTCCTGCCTCCGGCAGCCAGTGTAACACATCCTGTATGAATTGCCAGGTATGTTTGACTCTGGGATGTGGTGACTAGGCCAAAGGTATGGATTATAAATTGGTCCTGTTATGTGGTGCTTATAGTGTGGCAAGTGTGAAAGTGTAGGAGTGTACGGAGAAAGCGTACAGAGAAAGTCTCCCTATTATCTCTGCCTGTGTTTAGGTGACATGTACTTGAAACTTAGTGGCTAGCAGCATCACCACACCTGCTCCCTTGCCTGGTCCTGTTGAGAAGTATTGGTCGTCGAACCAGCGGCATTTTCTGCCCCCAGTCCTTCCTCAGGTGGTGTGTCTCCTGTAGAAGGCAAATATCACATTTGGAGGCTCAGAGCAGGAGCAAAAGTGCAAGGCGCTTCATAAGTGCGTTAAGAACATGGATGTTGAGGCGGAGTATTCTAATCATCTGTCCTGCAGTGTGTGGAGATTGGCCTTGAGGATAGAATGGAAGTGGCTGTCGCCCTGCTGTGTGCCCAAGCAGCATCTAGGTGCGTACCAGTCAAGTAGTCCAGCTGTGGTAGAGGAGGGGAACCTAACTGAGGGAACCAAAAACTAATTTGCTCCAGCCATAGGTGCCATATATTCTGCCATGTTGTAGTACATCTCAAGTGGATGAGTAGACAGTCCGAAATTGCGGTTGGTGGGGCTGATCTGCCGTCTCGTTGCTGGATCGCAGGATAAGACGTCTGCAGCCCATGCCCCATGGTGTGGTTAGCATCGCCAAGGTAAGGTCCGGGACTCTGGTCTTGTTCCATGTGTCTGGTAGGGGCAAGTTTGAGTCTGGTTATTAAGGTGGTCAATCGGAGTCCTGTGTGAGAAGGGCCTCCTGAAGCTAAATTTGCCGGAGGAGGGTCAAGCATTCTCAGTATTTCTCATCTGTTGTTGGTTTGAGTGGATTTCTTTCGAATGTGCGGCTTTCTCCCCTGCCATGGGCCTGGCGTGCTGGTGATCCCCAGGGTTGAGTAAGCAGAGTCTCTTCCTTAGGAGAGCTGGTCAAGCCCAGGACCTCACAAACTTCAGCCATGGTGCCAACCGAGCGTGTTTTATTACCCCAAACAAAGGTCAGGTGAAACAAGAGGGACCCCATTTTATTTAATTCCTTTTGTCACTGAGGAGAGTGGTGGATGGTTTGAGCACGTGGCTCGTTGGAGTGTTGTTGGTGATAAGTATTCATAGGGCCAGATTTTCACACCCTCGAATAAGATTGGACAATGTTCGCATGCCACCACCATGATAGCTTCCTTTTATGTATAGTTATGGATGCAGTTGAGAATGGCCTGTGTGGCGTCAGTTGCGGCGAGATACCTCTCCGTGCTGTGAGTACAGTCTAGAACAATGTCTTTCTCCTCCAGGTCATTGAGAATATGGCGAAAAAGATGGGTGATGTAACCTTCTAGATCGCCTGAGTCCGCCATTAGAGGGACACCCCTGTTGTTTGAGCAACGTGAGCGGTTTTCCAGGTCTTCCAGGTGTATTTGTAGCTTGGTGTTTTTTGGTCCCTTAGTTTCAGTAGCTCACGTCGGTAGTGGTCAAGGTCTTCGTTCCTCGCGTCGCTGCTATTTTCTAAGGTGGCCACCCGGTGGGCAATCTCTGACATCTTTTTTTAACTTCTTCGATGTCAGTGGTGACCTTGTCACTGAGTGTAGCAATATCGTCTCTTATTTTGCCAATCCGAGATTCCATAAACGCCTGGTTGATAGGGGTGTCTGAGTCTGCAGTATCAAACTCCAGGGCATGTACCTCGTGGGGAATGCAGTACTTTGGTGTGGTCAAGTATTCCTTCTTTTTTGAGGTGGCCTTAGGGTATGTATTAAGGGTGGAGTACATCTTGGTCCGTTGTGTCGTCCTAGCTACCAGAGGATTATTTTATACGGAGGTCTCAGGGCAGTGGGGTTTCCTATGATCAGTCCGTGGAAGTAGGGCGCTCTTTTTGGGTGTGCTTAATTGTTGGCAACATATCTCACTTCCCCCTCCTCAGTCTAGAGGGTCAAGCAGAGAGCAGTCTGTAAAGGTATTCAGGGGAGTGGGTAAGCAGTCTGGGACCCCACAGTCTTGGCTTCCCAGGCTCCTCCAGGAAAGGTCCAGCGTGGTTCAAGGTGTAATTGGCCAGTTGTTGCAGATGTGGTTGTAAATCATGAACCACAACTGGGGGTATTGTGAGTTTGGTGCACTGTGATGCGTCCCCTGTGTGTATAGCTCAGTGGATGGCCTGCTGTTTCTGGTCATGAGGCAATGAGCAGGACCAATGTGGGTGGGCCTTAGCAATGGGGCACTCAGCCTAGAAGCAAAATCTGTACCTCATTAATCCCCAGCCAAGAGATGGTGTCTTTTGTAGGCTTTCCGGGTAGGTCAGGATCTTGGGCTGCCTCTAGCCGTTTCCCGTATGAGGGTCAGCAGCATGGGGTTACCATTTATCTCCTGGTCAGCAACCTCCACGTGGCCCCCGCTGCTCCCGGTGAGGATGGGTGGGTACAGTTCGATGCATGTGGTGTTTCCAGTGTAGGCCCTGAGCTCAGGACCTGTCGGTCATCCATACGCTGTGCAATCCGTTCGCCACACAGATTCCGGCTCGGCTAACATGTAGGATGATTACGCAGCCCCTCTGCCTCCAAAGGGCGGTTATGGGGAGAGCTCTGTGTATGGCTGGGCCGGCGCTCCTCCACGCAGTCCTGCAGCCGGAGACTCCTCAGGCGAAATGCCACTGACTGCTCTGCGATTACTGGTTGGCCTCCACTGTGAGCGCCATCTTAGTAACACACCATGCGGCGAGCTCCGTTTTCCCGCTGTGAATTCTGTGGGCTCCGACACCACGCTGGGTGTCCTTGTCCAAAGTGCACCTTCCTCCACTGATTGCCTATTGCCGGATAGTCTGAGATGGCTCAAAGATGCATGCTAGGAAAAACTGGCTGCACAGCAAAGCTGAAATGGCCCTAGACAGCCGCCATCTTGGCCACACCCCTGTGTGGCTGCTATTGTAAACGTATTCTTTAATAAGGCTTATTCTTTGACTGCCTTGCTGAATGTGGCTACTCCTGTGGTTCGATTTTGGTGCTTACCTTTTCTTCTGCTGAGCTGTGCTGAATCCTGCAGCTTTGAATGGCACAGGCCACATGCTGGCTCTCTATATGCCTTCATATACATGACCTCTCTGGATTTCTTCCTCCGCATGGTTTCTCTGTGATTACTTTCTTCATGTGACTTCTTTGTGGGGACGATGCTCTCTCATTGCTTCCATGTGTGATGTGTAATTTGTGTACTTGAGTCCTACATTTCGGTGTCTTAATTTTCCGCTTCTGACTGTATTTCTGTCTTTGTGTGTGGGTTACTTGGAGACTGCGTTTTTTCATGTATCTGGGTAATGTATGTATGTCTAGGTGCATGTGAGTTTTTGGACTGCCGGTCTACCTGGATATTCATGCTTGCCACCTCTTTTTGTGCAAGAGCTCTGTAATTCTTAATTGTTGCTCCTTTAACTCTGTCTTTGTACATGTGGCTGCTCCGACACTTCCTTCATGTAGTCGTTATTACATATCGCCCTTCCTCTCGAAGTCTATTGTGCCTTTGTGTCTTTAGTTGTACTTTCTGTGTGTAGTTAGATATGTTTTAGGCTGGATTGTGCTTCCATAGCGGTTGAACCCGCACAGTACTCGTGCAAGCTCATGGTATACTACAAACCTGTATTATAGAATATACCTGTATGTGAAAACCTGTAAAGTATGAAATATCATCAATAAAAAACTGCTTTCGACTTCACAGGGGAGCTTGACCCTGAAAGGATGGGCTCAGGAATTCAGTACGGTGACACCTCCTTGCGCCAGCTCCGGCAGCCGCGTGGATCCCAGACACAGACCAGGCAACAGTGCAACTGTTAAGGGCCAACCAGATTGGCTGCAGAGGCCTCGTCTAGAAGGTAAGCTACCTAGCCGTAACACTTGTTGGTCTTCACGTTCTACACTAGTGATTCATAAATAGGCTTCCATATTTACATTCACATAACGCTATCTGGATAGTAACTCAACTCTTCATACCACCAAAACACAACCGTTTTTCAGTTTGCTCCTTTTTTATCAAAGTAAGTAACTGTCAGGGGTCCCACCAGGGCAGTACGGTCTAGGGGTTAATATCCGTATGAAAGGAGGACTCAGAAACCATATGTCGTCATAGTGTTTGTTTTATTTGTTCCAAACAGGTCTTGTGCTCGAAAGATAGTCTGGTTTCCAGAATACGCTCCAGCAATCACCGATGGTTGGAGGGTCCGGTCAGAGTACATGGCTCGCCGTCGTGGCCTCGTAGAGCAGGGAAAACAATAAACAAAATACCACGGGTCAGTGGGCTTGACCAATACGTTCTTGGAATCAGGAGGGAGACTGTGAGGGATCACCAAGTACCACCACCTTGTGCAGCCCCGTTTAAAGAGACGAACAGTGTCCTCCCTCTAAGAATTGCCCTTCCCACCCAGTGTCCCGAGAATCCCCGTAGTTTCAGCCGTAACTTGTCCAGCCACACTCCTCCTGGAGAGTGGCTGGGCGGCGTGTGGTCTCGTTGGCCTCCTGGCTTCTTCTTGTCCTCCGGGACGCTGGCTTCGGCTGACTTTTCGGGGGATGCCCAACGTTTCACCCACAGGACTGGCGTGGTCTCTGCTTCTCCACATCCTTCCGATTTCGTGCTCCCCTCTTCCCTCTGCAGTCCATCCTCTTCCTCCTCCTCCTTGCCACTTTCTCCTGATAGGGCAGCACGGGATGACATCATACGGGACTCCTCCTCCAGGACACTATGCAGTGAGTTAAAGGGGCACTCCGCATCCTGCAAATGAAGCATTAGTTCGTCATCTTCGGTATGCAACGGGTTCACGTTATCAGTTCCCCCCAGTCCGTCCGTAGTCTCCCGACACACCCTTCCCCTAGGATTCCCCCGATCGGGGTAAAGAGGAAAACATGACAAATAGTCCACGTTGCCCTGCTCTGTGCCCTTTCGGTGACAAACCTCTAAGGACCCAGTCGTTGCAGCCCTTGTTCGTTTGTAGCCAGGTAACAGGGGCGTGGTCTGTATACAAAACGAAAGGCCTCCCATCCAGATAGTATCTCAGCTTCTCAATACCCCATTTTACCGCCAAACACGCTTTCTCAATAGTGGGGTACACACGTTCCCTAGGGAAGAGCTTCCTACTGATATAGAGGATCGGTCTTTCGAGTCCGTCTCAGCCTAACTGGGAGAGGACCGCACCTATACCCACCCCAGAAGCATTAGTCTGGAGGATGAACGGTTCTTGGAAGTTAGGGGTAAGTAACACTGGAGAGGTGGTCAAAGCGTCTTTCAGTCTCTGGAAGGCTAGGGTTTCAGGCTCGGAGAGGGAGTGAAGGCATGAAGGGGAGGCTGACTTCTTTAACAGGTCTGTGAGAGGGGCAGCGATGGCAGAAAACTGGGGAATGAAGCATCTGTAATATCCCACAAGCCCTAGAAAGGCCCTCAGCTCCCGTTTAGTGTTCGGAAAAGGGGTGTCCTGTATTGCTCTTACTTTTTCTGTCTGGGGTTCAATCATGCCTTTTCCTAGCAGATAGCCTAGGTACTTTACTTTTTGGAAAGCAAATTTTGATTTTTTTGCGTTGATATGCAAATGAGCACTTCTGAGCTCAGACAAAATAGCATCGAGATAAGTCAGGTGTTCAGTCCAAGAGTTACTGAACACTATAATGACGTCTAGATTTGCTGAGGAATATTTCTGATGTCGTGCAAGCAGTGTGTCCATTAGTCTCTGGAAGCTGGTGGGTGCACCGTGTAACCCAAAAGGAAAAACGGTAAAATGGTATAGACTGTCAGGGGTGGAGAAGGCCGTTTTCTCTTGGTCGTCTGGGTTTAACGGAATCTGCCAATAGCCTTTTGTGAGGTCTATTGTGGAGATGTAACGTGCGGCACCTAAACGTTTGATTAGCTTGTCCACCCTAGGAAGGGGCTAGCCGTCTTGCTTGGAGATCCGATTCACGGCCTGAAATTGATGCAGAACCGGTTACTGCCATCCGGTTTTGGTACCAGCACGATGGGTGAGCACCAGTTACTCCTTGATGGGACTATGATACTGGACTCTAGCATCTGCAACTTCTCGCTGTAGGGCAGCCGTACAGGCTTCTGGAACCCTGTATGGTTTTCTTTTATTGACGACTCCTTCTTGGGTGGGTATAGAATGCACCGTCGCGTGTGTTTTTCCGTGCTGATCTGCGGAGACGTCCGTAAAGGAATGGAGGAGGGTTTGGATGTTCCATCTCTCACCTTGCGTCAAATCGGTGTTAACAATGGTGACGTCAACCTTATGTACCTAGGTGTTCACTGTGGAGACGGTGTGAACTTGTCTCGGAAGAGGGCCTAACCATTTCTTTAAAAGATTTATGTGGTACATCTGGGTTTTGGCCTGGGTAAGTCTTGACGTAGGTGGCTTTCCCTATTCTTTTCACCACCTGGTATGGACCTTACCACTTCCTTTTCAGCTTATGGGTGGGTGATGGGAGCAGGATCAGAGCCCAGTCACCCACGCATAACTCCCTCCAGCGTTTGATTTTGTCATAGTTGTTTCTGTTTAGCATGGGCCCTTTCCAGGGACTCATGAGCCAGGACTCTGTTTGTGGAGACGGACTTTCACCTGGTTAGCGTGGTCCAACAGAGCCTGGGCTTCGGTTGCACCCACCTTTGCCCAGCTCTCCTTGGTGATCTCCAAAAGGGTACGGCGCTTCAGTCCGTAGAGGAGCTCGAAGGGAGAAACGCCCAGGCTGCTTTCTACCTGGCTTCTTATTACAAAAAGGGCCAACGAGAGAAGTTAGTCCCAGTTTTTCCCATCACCTGTTAACAGCTTCTTTAGGGTGAGTTTCAGATTTCCATTATAATGTTCCACGAGGCCGTTTGAGGGTGGTACACCAAAGTTTTTATGTGCCTAATGTTTAGCTCTCTACAGACTTCCTTCATCAGTCGAGAAACGAACGGGGGCCCTGGTCAGTGAGGATTTCTTGGGGAAACCCCATTTGTGAGAACACCTCAATTAACCTTTGGGCAATGGCAGTGGTGGTTCGGCTCACAGAGGAAGAGCCTCAGGGTATCTGGTGGAATAATCAACCAGGACGAGGACATATTGATATCTCCTGGATGACTTGGAAAAGGGGACCTATAAGATCCATCCTTATCCTATCGAATTGTTTGCCAGTAATGGGTAGGGTTCGTAGAGGTACCTACTGAGGGATGCAAGGCTTCTTCCTTTGGCAAATGGCGCATTCTTGGCAGAATTTTTTATCTGGGCGTGAATATCCGGCCCAAAAAAACTGTGCAGAATGGACGGACTTGTTTTTTCTACCCCACAATGACCTGCAAGGAGATGGGAATGTGCAAAGAAGAAGATCTGATCCCTGAAACCCACAGGGACCAATAGCTGTGGTTCCTCTCCTTCCTTGGCGACTCGGTACAGGAGACCGTTCTGTTCTCAAAAACAGGGAAAGACTTTTATGGGGTGGTTTGTGTCTCTTTAACGCTTTGCCATGCGTTACTAAGGGTACTGTCGTTCAGCTGCGCTGTTCTAAAGTGGTTATCCATGACCCATGGTTCGGAGGTAAGGAGAGTATCATGGGGCGTTTTCTTTAGCAAATAGGTCCTAAGATTACCCACCAGGAGACTGTAGAAACAGGGGTTGTCTGGAAGGGAAGGAAGGACCCCCTACGTCAGCTAGGGTTTCTATGCCAGGATCGATCTGAAGAGTCACCCTCGCTATAGGATAATCCCTGGTATCGCCATGCACACAGCGTATTCTAACAGTCCTCCCGGGGGTGATCTGGGACTAGGGAACCAGCTCCCTTTTAACCACCGAGTGTTTACAATCTGAGTCAAGGAGGGCTGTCACTACCATGTCGTTCAGTCTCAGACTTGCGTAGTATACTGGTCCCATTTCCTAAAGAATAGATCGGGGCAAATAACTAACATCCATCGGTTCCTTTTCTTGTTTTTCTTTCTTCTTCTTGCAAAACCTTGCAATATGGCCCCACTCTCCGCATTCAAAGCATTGGGGCCCTGAGGGGGAAAAGGTTTCCGGTCTACCTGATCATGCTCTAAGGGCTTCAAAGTGTGGTTTGTTTGGCTTCCTCTCCGGCTTTACCGGTTGGGGTGCTTTTTGTGTTCGTTATGGCTCCTTAATCATGTTCAGGTTCTGGGCTCCAGAATATGATGTGGCCATCTCTACAGCATGTTCCAGGGTCAGACCAGCATGCTGTCGAAGCCACCTCTGGGTTCCATAAGGCAGTGCCTTAAGATACTGCTCTAAGTATATCTTGTCCATGAACTCTTCTCATAGATTCCAGCGGTTTGAGCCAGCGATCGGCCGCGTCTTTCAGCTTGTAAAACAGGGTTTTCGGTGTGTCTCCCGGGGTGCCTCTTTCTTGCCGGAACTTGATTCGGTGCGACTCATCGTTCACCCCCAACCGGTCCATTATGAACTGCTTAACGTGGCCATAGCTGACCGTACCGTCTTGGTTAGCAATTTGGTAGGCGGTTTGGGCTTCGCCCGTGAGCAAGGGGGCAAGGTAAAAAGGCCAACGGTCCGCTGGCCAGGTGCTGGCCCTTGCAAAGTTAAGGAAGAAGGAAACAGGGTCATCCCTTGGGACGTACTTTTGCGGCGGAATCACTGTTCCAGGGAGTGTAGGCCCCCTCCCCTGACCGGGGGTCAACAGCAACAGGGTCTGTCCTTCTGCTATCTTGGTCACATTCTCGGCCTGCGTTGTATAGCGGAGGTGAACACAGCACAGTCCATCTCTGCTTTATTTATATTTTTCTCCAATGCCCATTCTAGCTTAGTTTGTCCTTCCTTTAGCTGGTAAACGAGGTTGTCCATCATGTATCCGATGGGGTTTGCCCGCATTCGCCCCCTCAAACGTCAGGGGTCCCACCAGGGCAGTAGGGTCAAGGGGTGAATGCCCGTATGGAAGGAGGACCCAGAAACCATATGTCGTCTTAGTGTTTGTTTTATTTGTTCCAAACAGGTCTTGTGCGCAAAAGATAGTCCGGTTTCCTGTATACGCTCCAGCAATCACCGATGGTTGTAGGGTCCGGTCGGAGTACGTGGCTTGCCGTTGTGCCTCGTAGAGCAGGAAAAACAATAAACAAAAAAAAATACCACGGGTCAGTGGGCTTGGCCAATACGTTCTTGGAATCAGGAGGGGAACTGTGTGGGATCACCAAGTACCGCCACCTTGTGCAGCCCCGTTTAAAGAGACGGACTGTGTCCTCCTTCTAAGAATTGCCCTTCCCCACCCAGTGCCCTGAGAATCCCAGTAGTTTGAGCCGTACCTTGTCCAGCCACACCCCTCCAGGAGAGTGGCGGGGTGGCGTGTGGTCTCGTTGGCCTCCTGGCGTCTTCTTGTCCTCCGGGACGCTGGCTTCGGATGTCTTTTCGGGGGATGCCTGACGTTTCACCCACAGGACTGGCGTGGTCTCCGCTTCTCCGTGTCCTTTCGATTTCGCTTTCTCTCTTCCCTCTGCAGTCTGTCCTCTTCCTCCTCCTCCTTGCCGCTTTCTCTTGATAGGGCAGCAGGGGATGGCGTAGTCATACGGGACTCCTCCTCCAGGACACTTTGGGGTGAGTTAAAGGGGCACTTGCAGCCTGCATATGAAGCATTAGTTCGTCATTTTCGGTATGCAACCGGGTGCACGTTATCAGTTCCCCCAGTCTGCCCATAGTTTCCCTACAGTAACCACGGCTCTTGAGTAGTGCGGCTTTGGTATTCGTTCAAGGTAGTATTTGCATTAGTGAGTGGTACAATGAAGAGCTAACTGGGTTACATTTAGGTGGTGTATTGTGTTCCTCAGTTTTGGCTGTTGCTGCTCTCTGTTATCTGAATGTGAGAGACTTTTCCTCTTCATACTGATTAGGACAGTTCATGACCCAGGAGAACCAGATTCTGCCAATTCTGCTATTCTGGTTTGGATAACCCATAAGTCTATGGTTTACGACGCATCTTAAACAGATTGCGTGAAACTGTGAACATGGAACTTGCATATTCTGTTGATGTGATGTATTCTGATGCAATGTTTATATTCTCATGTTGTAAATGACAGTTGTGCCAAAGTGGAACTTGTATAAACTTAAAATTGTTAGATTTGAAATGCGTTAACCAATATGGGAAGAAATATGGTCATTATTATGGATGTCCTACTCCGTGAGGAATGTGTGTAACTTCTTGAGTTATTGCAATCAGTTATGAGCATGACCGGTATGTATTTTTATGAACTGTTTTAATTGGGGATCCTGCAAACCACAAGATAATTGTGTGGTTCTTATAAAATAAGGTATTACCTACCTGATCACAAGTATCAGAAGAACTGTTACATTTAGTACTTAACTATGGTTGTAGCGCAGCAGTTTGTTTGGCTCTGATTATATCAACCTGATTAGTTCAAGAGCTGGAGAAACAGATGAGTCCTGAGCTGCTTCCTGAAAGTTAGAATGATGGACTGTTTCATTACTGTGGGGAATATGGAGATCCAGGCAGAGAAGGATTCTTTTGGGAAGTTGTAGTTTGTATTTGGGAACCTCAAGTAGTAGGTGTCCTACTTCTTGTGCCACTTGAGAGTGAGGTTAGAACAGCTCGGTATGAAGGAATAATGTAAGGTATGGCTTTATAAGCAACACAGCTTGACTAGTATTCTGCTTGCCTCATGTACCACCCTGGAAGTGTACTAAAAAACTTTGTCTTGTAGTCCAGGCTACAATGTAAATGATCTTCTGGGGTCCAGGGAGCAAGCTTGTTGGACTGGGTGCCCATGGTGGGCTACGGAATCTTACAAGGTTCGTACAACACTCGCTTGCTTGTAATGGGATTTGTTTTGTTTTATTATTTTTTTCAGGAAGATTTTGTGCAAGTGTCCATTTCTGGGTGATTTTGTGTCTGACCTGGACTTGAAGCATTATTCAGTAATTCGGAAGATACTGTTCCATTCATATAGATGTGGGGTGTGTTGAACATAATTATTTCCTTTAACCTGAAAGGGTTTATTTAAAACCTTGACGCATAAATTTGGGGGTGGAGGCAGAGTCTGGGTATTTTATGGGATAAAGTTCTGCATTGCCCCTTTAAACAAAATGCCTGCTCTCTTCATTTCAACGACATAACAGGACTTCTGCCCCCTTCAGAACAAAAGTGTTTAATATTTGGAGGCATTGTGCACTGTAGTGGAAGACAAATGACCATAGAGTCCTTATTCTTTCACCCTCACTAACCTAAACATAGGAGCATTTATAAATGAGAGATTTGTCGTAATAAAAAAACCTGGTTTTTGACCTTCAGCAGTGCCATTTTAAAGGGGTTTAGGCGTTGTGGGTCTGAGAGTAAAGGGACTTTGCAAGTGGAACAGACTGGGGTTAGGTGAGTTCAGCATTCGTTTAGAAGGTGCTTGATGGTGCATCTCTAATGATTTGGGCTATAGGAGTCGTGTTCTTGTTTTCCCCCGAAAGATCTGCATTGCAAAATACTGCTCAATGTGCTATCATAGGGACACCTTCTGATGAAGTTGGTCTGTGTAGAAATAGGGGACAAGAATGCTTCCTGTTTCTTATATGTTGCTTAATGACCTCTTTGTAGCTAGAAACACCCCTCGAATGACTGAAAACGTGTCTTTGTGCAGCAGATATAGAAATTAAACTACTTAAAAAACACTGCTGTTTTCTGCAATAAACGATTCTTTTGACATTGGCATTTCTTGTCTCCCTCTTTTGTATAGTGCTGTACCATGACTTGTCTGGACCAGTGTGAAGGAGCACCCCCAGCCACTTTATTCTGAATTTCAAGATTCTGGGCTTCGCTGCTTTTCCTATGTCCCCCTCCATAATTATTCCCCTATCGTCCCGAATACTGGTAGAAACTGTCCCCCTGTGGGTATTAAGAAAGTAAGTTCTTGGACATCCTTTCTACTGATGAGTATGCAAAGGTTGGAAAGGCGTGGATCCGAACACATGTTTCCAGAGCTGCTGCCACAGGCTATTGTGGAAACCATGATGGTGGTCCATGGCCCTAATCCAGCCACGACTACTGTTTTGAACAATCGTCCTGCCAGATACTGCTTCAAAGATGTACCCGATGATGGAGAAAGTAGCCATATGTCGTTCTGGGCACATCACCAGACCTCTCTGAGAAGATGTGACCACGCAAGGGAAGAGGACAGCAAATGGGTACAGTGCATAGAAGTTGGGACCTGTACATTCATCCCAGTTTTTGAGACCAATTCTTTTCATTCCCAGTGTGTCACAATGTGCACCATCTTTTACTCAATCAATAACCAAGAGCAAAGTCCTGAAAGACCATGGGTATATTTCTTTGAGCCTTTCATTGGCTGCGAAAGTCTTGTGGAATTACTATTTCTTTTATTTACAATACATTTGAGCAGCCTGCAACAGCCTCCCTTAAATATTGACAGAAAGCTTAGTGTGAAGCATGACCAAGAGTTTTTTCAATACTTCTGCTTTTATTTATGTTTTTTTGTTCTTTATTGCAAAGTAAGCTTGTTAACTTTGCTTGTTTTAAATGTCCTATTCAAATGAAGGGGCATCATAGTTTCATATACAAATTCTGGTAGCGCGGCATATCAAAATTCTGTTTATATTTCAGGTGGTATGTCTTTGTGTTTTGTTTGTCTCAGCTGATTTGTTGCCTTTTTAATTTTCCTTTAAGCAGCATTTTGAGGTGCATTTCTGTCAACATGACTCAGTCCTCAAAAAGCAAACACAGTTGTGTGAAAGTAACGTTGTCACCCTGGGTAAAGTGTAGCATGTTATTAATGGGCCATGTGTAATGTTTCAGAGTTGGTCTCTGAAATTGCCCTTCTCATATTCTGCATTACTCTCTCTTAGACCGATAAACATGCAGAAGTAAATTGCAAAGTTATATTCCACCTTTCAGTTTCTTTCTAAATCGAGCATTTCAAATAGTGCACTTGATAAGTCTGTTTCCATCATATTTCAATGTAGAGTTTCCTATCCTAGATATTAAAGGTGTGTTCACTGTTTATGTAGATCTGTTGAAGATGTTAGTCTCTCTAGATGTCTGTAGACCTAATAAAAAATTCATAGTAGGTTGCAAAAGTAGTGAAAGGAAAGGAGCTAGTTAGTAGGTATTTTTCTCTTCTCTACTGCTCAGGATGTTTGAGTGATAGCTCTACAACACTCTGGCAAAAGTTCATTGCGACTTGACTATAACTCTTCACTTTATGCTTTTGTTGTGTTGTATCCTCACCATGTCTTTGCTGTATATTTTTGTTAGTATTTCCAGCCTGTGCTGGCTGTAGAATTGTATTACAACCAACATGCTTTAACACATTCTTCATGCACATTAAATTCTGTAGGTCAAGCTGCATGGCCAACATTCAGATAAAAACTGAAGCCTCAAGAGGCAAAATTTGATCCTCTGTATGCTCTAACATACTACTCGGCTGAGTGGATAGCCCAATGCCCATGGTAACATTAATGTGATTTTTACATTGACAACTGGTGGGCATGCTATTTCATACTGTTACAAGGTGTTGATTAATATTATAATGCTGTATCACAATTATTTGGAGTGTTTTTTGATTCCCGCCATAAAGAAATGTCCTTGCCACTTCCCATGCATTTTAGACTTCCAGCTCTAGACTCAAAACTGACTACTTAGCTCAAAGATCGGTAAACATCAGTTAATAAAGGGTAGCGGGAACATGTGGCAACTTTGAACATTCTCTTTAAATAGCCACTTTAAGTTTTCATTGTGTTAGGCATGATGACGGGAGCTCACAAGGTACCTCACTAATATGATCCCAACGTTTTCTTCAAGTGTGTTTAAACACTGGACCTTGATTCTCAAAAATAATGCTGGGTGGCTTTAAAAACATCACTCACTCTGGGGAGTTTCCAGGGAAACTATACCCTGGCAAAGGATTCTTTTGTATAATTATTACTTGGTATATTTTCTTTGCTGCCAATTCACTGAAATTGGATTCATGTGTGTTTTTTTTGTAAACAGAGTGCGTCAGCTACTCAAGCAAGGATCCATCTTTAAAGAAACACATCCATAGTCTGCTTAGCTGGCATGCTTTTTGGAACCTTTGTAAGACCTGTGTTATATCGGTCTGCTATACCTGCCCTCAAGTTTCAGAAAGTAAAAGTGGTGGAGCCTACACAGCGAGAAAAAGGGAGAGCTTTGTGTTTCCTGGCAAGATGAGGAAAACTTCCTTTTCAGATCACAATCTCTATTGCTGCACCTTTTGACCAAGCCCTTCACCATTTTAAGTCCAGAGCTATGTAAAAATATAAAGGGGGTAATGCTTTCTTTCTTTAACTTGGTTGTGGTTGCCATCTTTGATACAACGTATTGTTCCTTTTAGTCTTTACTTGTTCCAGTGTTTTCAAATTGAGGTATTTCTGTTCAGCTTGAGGCCATTCTTTTGAGCTTTGCTATTGCTTGCAGACTGATTATTAAAAGCCTTTTTATTTCCTTAAAGTATGGAGCCTTCTGTTTGCCATGCACAGAGTAGCTCCGACAGAAAAGAAGAATGAGAATGGGTATGAAAATTAGAATTCTCTGTAGAGAAATAATCTCTTGTCTGGGTTAGGAGTTCTGCTTTTAGTGAAAATGACACTGGAAAAGGGTGGTCTTTATCTCCTCAAATGATCAAATCTAGAGGACACAGTTTACAGCAAAAATATTAGATTGAGCAGGTTTCCTCCCACCATCCTTGAATTCTGTGTTTGTTCTGATCATATTTACTCAGTGCACCTTTTCAGAAGCCAATCCATTTCATCAAGAGGTAATAGGCACTTAAACTCCAGGGACTTTAAAGAGTGACTGTGTGAAGTTAAGTCTGTAACTGATGGTCCAATTGTTTGAATCTCTCATTGTTATGTTATGCTATGTTATGTGAATACATTGGCCCTTTTGTGTGAAGATGTTTTAGTTTGTTGTTAATTCAAATGCAATGAGCATTCCTTTCTCTTTCTTGAGTTGAAGTGTAGCTTAGCACTATATTGCATTCATATTTGTAGAAATGTTAGTTTAATTTTAGTTTAAATATGTCTTTTTCTAGTTTTAGGTAATGGTCAGAGAAGCAGCGTGTTTAGCCATCCTTATTTAGTCCTGCAACTCTTCGGAGTCTGTGTGCCTTCTGCCTATTTGTGACTTGTTATGTTGCTGGAATAAACTTAAAGCGAGGGAGATGTGAAACTTGCAACTCCACTTTAACTTCCAAGTAGATATCTATACGACGTAGATCCAGGGATGTCTTTTCCAATCTTTTGAAATTCCCAGTGTACTACATATCTTCTGTTCTCATGTCTGGGACAAACAGGCCTCTTTCACGGTTCCAGGTTTGCGTACCAATTAATGAATTGGTCCTCCGAGAGACAGTTTCCAGATTAACTGTCAAAAACCAAGTTTAAGCAAAGCAGACTTTTCCCAGAATTTGTGGAGGCTCACTCTTCTGTCTTGTGTGACATATGAAATCTGTATTCTGATGCACTCAATAGGGTACTTGTTGACTTTGGCTGCCAATTGATGTAGTTAGAGTAAGCATAATATTGACAATGCAGAGTATCGAACATAAGCAACAGCATTACATTAGCACCTATAGAAACCTTATTTATTTTTACTGTGGAAGTATTGTGCATATAGTCAAGCCACTGGAACACCCTTCTGCATCCTGATTTACCAGAGCGGATAACTGCAGGAGATTAAATTAGATTAACTCTGTTTTGCAAAGACACCTCAAAAGTGAAATATATGCAACAGGAAATGACCTATGCAAGCAGTCTTTGTGATTTATTTATTGTTTTTTCTTTTTGTTATAGTGCCTTTTCTTTTTGCAGTTTTTCTCTTTGAATCTGCAAGCTTTAATTGTTTTGTACTCCCATTTTCAGAAGAGCTCTATATGCATTTGAGGGATAGCACCTCTCCCAGCTACTTTCTGTCTCCCCGTTACAGGTATTTACAAGTTTGTTTGGAAGAGCTTAGCATTGATGAGGCAAAAAAACAAAGTCCTGAAAAGCAACAGGTTTTCTCTTCTGATGAGGTATAGAGCGAAATAAAGCCAGAATTGGTTTTTCACCCTTAGCTACTTCAAAGTTCCACATTTAAAAGTGTCTGAAATCAACATAGGCTTTTTTACGTCATTGACAACTTTATGTATGCTTTATCATTCCACAGAAATGTACAGGTCATCAAAAGCAACCCAACCCAGACAGGGGCTGTGGTAGTGCCTGCGGTTGCTTCCATCTTCAGACTGCTGCTGTGTTTGCAGATCATTAACTCAAAACTTTACTCCTTGAAGGTTTGAAAAGCCGGTGGCTTGTTGGCCCACAGATTTCAGAACATCTCGCAGGCATAGATGACTGTCCAGGAAACATTACAACTTCTGAGGGTCTAAAGGGGAGAAAGCCTTTCTGTTGCCACATCCATTGGAAACTGTGGAGGACTGCCCTTCTACGGCGAACAGACTCTTATCTGTTGGAAGATTAGTTCGTCAATTGGAGTAATATTTCAAGGTGTGAGCCCAGATTGTGATGCAAAGATGCAGCCTGTACATATGTCAAGAACTCACCTGTAAATGTTCGAAGACTAATTTTAGTTGAATGCTTGAGGGCGCATGAACACAAATAGTACAACCTTGACTACCCATCCCTACTTAAGTTCTTGTAGCGTTTCTCTATGATTGGTCTACTCAGGTCAAAAATAATTTTGGTAATAATTGTGTTTTTTTTTTTCTGTCTCCATCCGTCCTGTTGCTCCGTTAGAATGTGTGCCCCAATTATTCTCCATATAGCCTTCATTAAGAACTCCTTATTTTATGCCCTGTTTGTTCATATGTAGGTGATCAACAAATGTAGATTTCAAGTATGCTTTTCTCCTGGAGGAAGGCAGTGCAATCCCATACCTGCATTTTTAATGGCGGTTTAGGCTTTCTCAAAGAAGGGTCTCCTGTTCTCTTCGCTAACGTTCCTGTTTCGAGTATGGAATAAGACTTTAAGATGCCAATCCCCACATCCTTACTTCCAACTTGCATTTGAAACTGATGAATACTAAAGGACTTTGTGGTAGCTTTAAATATCTTCTTGGCAAAAGACCCTTAATCTTGTTTCAATAAATACGGTTTACATTTTTTGGACCCATTGTGTGAATAATCAATCGTTAATTCAAATGTGAATCTAATTATAATGGTGTTCGTAATTCAGGGTTTCATGCCATCCGCTCGGAACACAGACAGATGCACTGGGTATAATTTACGTTTCCAAATGTCCTGTTTGTGGCGAATCTGGAATTTATGCACTTGAATTTTTGGTGACCTTTTTAGAGCCGGGCAGGCATCCTCCCTTAATGCACTATAGAGTATATGTGTCCCTTTTAGCTGTATAGTATCTCCTGCCCTCCCTACTTCTGGGCTTTAAAATCGATTTGATGGTTGTATCACTTGAAGATTTCTCAAACTACTCTTTAAAGAATGTTAAAAATGGTGATATTCTAGAAAAAAAAGTGCACTAGAAGAAGCACATTTCAAATGTTTTATGCGTGGACAGAATTTCCCTTTCCAAAGCTCCTTCAAAGTGGCTTTTTTATGCTGTTGTACAAAAGTGGTGGATGTTAGTAATCCTTGTATGAATTGCACAGATTGATGTGAGAAATGATGGCGCAGTTATCTGTTTTTGTTTTCTGCTATGTCCCAAATAAATTTGCCCAGATGCACAATGAAACCTGGCACTGGTGTACTGTACGTGTCCAGTTCAAAGGGCAGTATTACTGTAAGTCCTAAAACATATGTAAAAATATATAATAATTAAAAAAACATTTATTTCTACAAAATCTTTCTTTTATGTCTGTGGTTTAATTAATGGCTATTTCAATATGTCATCAAATGTAATGCAAATGATAAAATCCATAATGCTTCTGTGCCGTTTCTGAACGAAACAGTGCTGATGACCCTTTTCAAATCTCTCTCCAGCTTTCGGTTTCAAGCTAGCATGTGGGGGTCGGAAGATAGCAGAAAAATATTGTATCACCTGTGAAGTGTCTTAGTTGTTCCAAATACAAGAAAATTCATTCAAATTGCTTAATGTTTAGTTCTGCTCTCTTCCCAGCCGGCTGTTCATGTTAGATGCCATACACTCAGTTCTCCGAAAGAGAATACTTCAAAGATTACACGCCAGAGCCAGCACATTTGCACAGTCCTTACCTTTACATTGCTACACTCTCTGTTGCTGTGCAATTCGTATTTCTTTCATCAATCCTTCTGGTCTCAAACAGTTTTACACTTTTTTGTAGGTTGCTAACATTTTTGCTTTTCAAGATAAGATGTAGCCCTCGTGTATTTTGCTGTATTTCAGTGACTTTAAACAATGTGCTAGTTCCACAGAGAGTTCTCCAAGGATTGCCAACCCATAGGTCTTCCTCTCTTGCCCGGTCACTTTTCATGCCGTCAGTTTAGATGTATAACCAGTCTAATCTGATACAGCCATCTAGCTGCAGATTCCTTAACTTTGAATTTTCTAGGTGTCAGACTGGATCCTAAAGATGTTTCATCGAGCAATACCCCTGCATGCCGGTAGATGTCATCTGTTGGCTCTGCCTGATGTCTTCAGCGTTATCTGTACTGTAGTTACATTTGTGTCATGTATATAAGCATCACCTCGGCATGCTGACGTCAGTTCTTTTCTTTCTGTGTCAGTCAAGCACTGATCCGTAAAGAGAGCAACCCTCTGTCACTTTTTGACAGACTTTATTTGACTTTTGTCGACCCCTTTTTGGTGTATAGGTTTTGTTTGGTCATGTTCTGGGTTCAAGCTGCTCGGCGCCTGTCACCCGCCCCTGGTTTGTCTGTGGTGCCTGGAGTGCGACCACAATTCAAAGCCATACTCCAACTATCGGGCCATTGCTCCGAAGACATTTGGCCTCCCGTCGTGTGACTCCTAGAAGGTCTCGTCCATGGTCCCGAACGAGAGGAAGGTCTGGGCAGGAATCCCAAGTCATCTTCGTACTACTTCAAATCATTGGGACACTCAAGTAATATGTTGCAAGAAGTCTAAGCGTGCTTCGACTTCTCCCCGGCTAACTTGACGGAGGCCTCGTTCTTCAAAACTTGCACCTGTTTTGGCTCCCCGCCTCCCCAATTTTGCGCGAGCTGGACCGCCCCCGCCGAAAGTTCTATGGGGCCATCCACCTCATTTTAGGGTGGCCTAACCCTCCCGAAGTGCCTCCGGGCCTTGGGGGTCAGAGAGGGCTCCATCGGGTTCCGCGTCTGCAGCTCTGGCACCGACACTGATGTCCCCCTATGTATCTGGGAATTGATCTGATCTGATCTGGTGCTGGTCAAGCCATTGCTACCTTCCGTGGCACTTGCCTTGACGCTGATGCTCCCAGCTCCGCTGGAGACCTCTCCAGATTCTGGCTTGCTTTCTCTCCCTACAGTGGCTGTGGAGGAGATAGTGTAATTACCTGTGGTTGTCGAAGGGTGGCTGAAGTCCTGGACCTTCAGCTCCCTTCTGTGGCGGTCAAGGCTAATATCTTGACAGAGGTTCTGCACCCTGGTGTCTCCTCTTCAGAACTTTGCTGCCCTTTGAAGAGACCCTTACAGATGACCTACTAGGAACTTGGTACAATCCCAGCATAGGGGCTCCTCTAAATAGGATAATTGTCCGCCACCACTGCTCTGCTCCGGGTGACCTAAGTTTCCTCACTACCCCCTACCCGATAGAGCTTGGGGGCCCAAGCCTCTACCTCCCATGGTGCGTTTCCTTCAGCTACCCTAGACAGGGAATCCAAGGGGCTGTATACTTGTGGTAAGAATTTGTTTGAGGCATGTGAGCAGTAGATCACATGCTTTGCATACTCCTGCCATCAAGGGTTGGGCCCTGATGTTTGCAAGTTGTTTTTCTTCGAAGAAGTCTTTCCAGTCATGGGGTAGGTGACTCCTCCTTTCAGTGATAGTGCGCATGGGCATCGACCCCATTGTTAGATGCGCCATTGGGTTCGGACCTGTATTACTGCGCTCCGGTTCAAAGCCATTCTTCAGGTTCCCCTCGGTGCGCAATCCACTCTACCCGCGTCATTATTGTTTCGAGCGCGTATTCCACCTTCCCGCTTATCATATCCATCAAGGAAAACCTCTATTTCGATCGAAGATCTTCGAGTAGGCTGTCCGGCCTAACCGCCTAGGTCCACTTCACAATCGATGAAATGGACTCCATTCAAATTCTGCCCTTGGTGCCACGCCAAGTATCCAAGGACCGACTCGTAAGAAGTGTGCAACTTGTGCTGGTCTCCGGAGCACAATGAACAGGACACCGAGGCGTGCAGATCATTCCAATCGAAGAAAACACTCCTTGATCGTTGGGCTCAACGTCTCGAGATGGAGAGTTAAAATATCGAATACACGCCGGACATCTTCGGTGAAGGATCCAAGCACATATTTGACGCACAAGTGGCCGAGGAAGAACTAGAGGAACTTGTCTCCATTCCACAATCGGACTCCGAGTTGGAAGAAGACTTGCCACGAGTTCAACGTGCCGTGAGTACCAGACACCCCTTAACCCAAACTCCAACTCAGCTGAAACAAAAGGCTTCTGCCCCACCCCTGCCTTTGGGCCACGGTCAGCACCGAAAAGATGTTTCCGACTCCCCACCCTCCGGCTCGGCACTGAAAAACATCAAACTCTTCCGGCTCAGGATCGAGTTGGCTGAAATCTGGCACGGAGCTGAAACCTTCAGGCTCGAAGCCAAAAACCGTTTCGGAGCCGAAATCGTTGACACTAAAAACAAAGCCTCCTTCGGCACCGAAACCTTCAGCACTGAAAAGTGATTCTACCCCGGCACCGAAATCCTCAGCCCCGAAGCCTAAAACTGTTCCTCCGCAGCTGCAGGATCTCATTTTCGATGCCCCAACACCCAAATCTGACCCAAAACAAAAGGAACTCTATATAAATCCAGATACAGCATGTGTTCTTACCAAGTCGCCTCAGAAACGCAAACCTGAGTCAGAGGACGCACCTTTCTTTATTCCTTTCAAGAGGAAGAATGTGGGTACTAACCCATCCCTTCATCCTCTTTTACCATGTTCCCTACACCAACCTCTCCACCTTTGCTTCATTTACTGATTACACCAACTAACTATCCACCACCACCACCACCACCTGACGATGATGATGATGATGATGGAGATGGGGGCAATATTTTACCAATAGACCCCTGGAAGGATTATCATATTCACCTACAGATAACGACCCAGATCTTTATCCTGCATAGCCTTCCCCTCCTGATGACAATGTAGGATATCTATAATTACTTGCTAGAGCTGCAGAATATCACAAGGAATCTTCAGAGGAAGATTTCCAATTTGAAACGCTCAGTACCACACACCAGGCTAGTCACACACTACATATGCTTAAGGGCATGATGAGACTTGCCAACAACATCTTTAAAGATCTCACACTCACCCCCAGGATTGATAAAAAATATATAAATCTGCTCCCTCCGATCCAGTCTTTAATAAAGGACAGTTACCACTTGAGTCTTGGTGGTCCCTAATGCCCGTAAACGGGCCAATTCACAGACTACATGTGATGCTCCGCCTCCTGACAAGGTGTCAAAACTATTAAAAGCCTCTAGTAAACAAGTAGTCGAACAAGCACCAAATCATTGGCACTTTGCCAACACCCATGCCTTGCTAGCCAGATATGATAGGGCACACTGGGACAAAATGGAGCAGTTGCTACAACACCTACCAGATGAGCACAAAGCAAAAGCCCAGGATTTAGTCCAGGAAGGGAAGCTCAATCCAATTCCTCAATAAGATGCTCTTTAGATGCAGCAGACACCACAGCTAGAGAGATCAACACTAGTGTGCTACTAAGAAGACCTGCATGGTTGAGGATTGCCTGTTTCAAACCATAAGTACAACAGTCTATTTTAAATACTCCTTTTGACAAGAAACCTCTCTTCGGACCTGAAGTAGATAAGTCTTGGCTACAGAGGTTGCCAAGTCTATGGGAGCTTTGCAGTCTCCCTCTAGTCGGTGCTCTTTTTGTCGCTCCTTCTACCGTGGAGGGTCGAAAACCATGTCCTCAGACAACACTGCCACCTCTTACAAAGGCAACAGTCCATGTACCTCTACAAGGGGTTTCTTAAGAGGAGGAAATATAGGTAACAACTGTCAGGCTCCTCCGTTCTGACACCTCAGGACTGTGTTGATGCTCTATAGGGGCCCACCTCTGGACAACCCCAAGTCTGGCATATAGCAAACCACAGACTGTTGGGGTAATCGAGCGGGGGAAGCAAAGGGTAGGGAACAGCGGAGAAGGAGATCTGAGGCAGACACAAAGACACTAGCTGAGTACAGAGCTTACCGACATAGGGCTCCAATCATATACATGACCACGCGCAATGTCTCCTACACCCCCCTGAAACGTAAAGAAAATGTAGCCTCACATACAGAAGAGAGCAGAGGGTCGCGGCAGGATCACCCCTTGTAACTAGTGTTCCAGACAAAAAAGAAAGCATACATTGATGTGGACTTCGGAATCACGGTACCCTGGGAAATGTGCGTTATGGTTCCTCCTTGCTGCACCTACCAGGCTTGTACTTGAGGTGAGGACATTTTGCCAAGCCTGAGTGGCAACACACCCTCTTCGGAGGCTCTCCCCTATAGAACAAAAACAAAACACAAGAAAAAACGGTGAAGCACTGTCCCTGGACTACGGAACAATAGAATCTTGCTCTTTCCAGTCGGTGTCCTGTTAGCGCTTTTTAGATAGGCACAATGTCCCCAGCAATCTCAGGCTTAATGGACTCAATTACTACGAAGACCTACACCACGGCACTCAGAATGTTCTTTGGTAGTGCCCCTTTGAATTACTCCAATATAGTCGTTTGTAGCCACAAACACTGTCGCAACTGCCCAAAGTTACTGCAAGGCTGATGTTCACATCCCCGCTTGAGACCAAGGAATTCATGTCTCTCCGAGGGGGGGGGGGGGGGGGGGGGTTCCAGCCCTTCGGCTTTGGGGAACACCAAGGCTCCTCTGCAAGAGACCGGCGGGTCTCAGCCAACAGAGGAGTGCTGCGGAGAATACAAACAAGGGCGGTACGATCGATGGGTCGTGCTTTCGCACTCCTACCGCCTAGAATACGGATGTCCACGGAAAAGTCTGCTACGGGCATCCATCAAAGAATTAGCAGCAGGGAGGGATTCCTTTCGCGTCCTCTTAATCCTGTGACTGACGGCGCATCAGCGTCACGTACGACCTGACTTGCGCCGCCTGCCGGAAGTTGCAGTCCCGTAAGGTGTTTCCTGCTGTCGGCCATACACAATCAGGGCAGTCGGTGTATAACTGGCAGCGGGATCGTGACAGAGCATCCTCCTCTCAGGGATCACTGACTGCCAGACGGCTTGCCGGGATGCATTCGATGGAACCTGCCCACCAGTCGGGGTGCGTGAACCGCTGACGCAGACTCCCACGAATCTCCCTCCGGACCATATCCTTTCCAGGATACCAAGTACCACAGTCTGCCATGCACCTTCTTAGCGTCCACTATCCCCCTAACCTCATACTCTGGCTCTTGATGAACCCAGATGGCTTTGGGGTATTCTTTCACCGATTGATGCGAGGGTTTAAGCAGGGAAACGTGAAAGTCCTGATGTATCCGGAAGTGGGCTGGTAACCGTAGCTTTGCCGCTACCGGGTTTACGGGCTTGACTACCTGATAGGGGCCAATGTACTTAGGATTAAACACGCTATATTTTTTAAGCCTAATATGCCTAGTTGATAACCATACCCATTCCCCGTGCCTGTATTCTGGACCTGGTCTACGATGTTTGTCAGCTTGTGTTTTGTACCTCTCCTTAGCTTTCAGCAGGTTGTTGCGTGCATCTACCAGGGTTTTACGCATACGCGCTAGTCTTTCGTGCGGATCAGGGAGCTTGGTGTTCGCACCAGGCAGGGCCAAAGGAGTGAACCGTGGGTGGAACCCATAGGTAGAGAAGAATGGTGTATGTTGTGTGGAGGAGTGTATGGTGTTGTTGTAGGCTATCTCAGCCGCCCATAACCAGTCCACCCACGCATCAGTATTGGTGTTGACATAGCACCTGAGGTATTGTGTGAGGGTTTGATTCAACCTCTCTGACCGTCTGTTTGGGAATGGAAGCTTGTGGAGAGGGAAGAGGAGATTCGAAGTTCTGAACACCAGGTCTTCCAAAAACGTGCTGTGAATTGGGCTCCTCTGTCGGATACTATGACTTGGGGAAGGCCATGGAGTCTGACTATGTTAGTGAGCAGCAGCTGGGCCAGTTGGCTTGCCGTGGGTGCTTGTTTACACACGATGAAATGGCCCATCTTTGTGAAATAGTCGATAGCCATCAAGATAGCGATTTTTCCCTGGTCCTTGGGTAACCCCACTACAAAGTCCACGAGAATTTTTCCGGCGGTTCCTTGGGCGTAGGCATAATCTGGAGAAACCCCTGAGCTTGTCTGTGGTCAGTCTTCATTTGTGAGCAGGTGCTACATTTGCTAACCCACTCTTTCATGTTGGTGTGGACAGTAGGCCACCAGAACTGGCGTAACAACTTCTCCAAGGTCTTCGCGCTTACCATATATCCGGCACACGGAAGGTTGTGACACCACGTAAGAGCAGTTTGTCGTAGTGTTCGGGTAGGGACCAACACTTGCCGTCCCTTCATGGGGAGTCCTTGACGCATCCGCCACTCCGGGTGATATTTGAGCCATGTGTTCCACTCAAAAGTCTGTATCCCTCATCTGATCTTGTGCAAAAAAACGTTGGTTTGTATTACGCATAACACTCTGCTAGGCTCGATGATGGCCCTTTCTGGAGAACCGAACTGTGGTATCGAGTTGTCCTGCCTCGTAAGGTCGTCAGCCTTTTTGTTGATGCCGGGTCGGAAGATCATGATAAAATGGTATTCGGCAAAAAACAGTGTCCAACGGAGCTGGCATGGCGTGAGATGTCGAGCCGCTCTCATAAATTGAATGTTGCGGTGGTCCGTGTAGACTGTTACCTGGTGTGATGCCACCATCAACCAATGCCTCCACTCCAAAAAAGCTCCTTTTCGGCTATCGTATAGTTCTGTTCCGCGGAGTTTAACTTCCGGCACATAAATGCAATGGGATGGAGGTAACCCGTGGTCTCATGTCTTTGCGACAGCACGGCTCCCACCGCTACCTCGGAGGCATCTTTCTCTACGATAAAGGGCAGGTCTGGATTTGAATGGGTGAGGACCGGAGCGGATGAGAAGGCCTCCTTCAGGAGATCGAACGCCTTCTGTGTTTCCGCAGTCCAAAGGAAAGGTGTCTTTTTCCTGGTAAGTTTGGTCAGGCGTGCTACCATGTCTGAGAACTGCTGTATAAACCTCCTATAGAAGTTTGCAAATCCCAGCAGGCTTTGGATATCTTTGACGTTGTGTGGAAGTGGCCAGTCCACTATGGCCTTGACCTTCCTCTCTGCCATGACCTGACCGGAAGGGGTGAGCATAACCCCTCGGATCTCAACGGTGGTGACCTGGAACTCACATTTCGTGAGTTTACAAAACAAACTGTTTGCGCAAGGCCTGCAGCACTCGACACACATGGATGACATGTTCCTCTTCCGATGCAGAGTATATGAGGATGTCGTCGATGTAAACGACTATGAAGATGTCTAGATATTCCCTCAGCACCTCGTTGAGCAAAAACTGGAAAGCCGCAGGGGCGTTACAGAGCCCAAAGGGCATAACAAGATATTCTAATAGCCCATACCGCGTCTTAAAGGCCGTTTTCCATTCATCACCTTTACGCATCCGCACAAGGTGATAAGCCCCTCTCAAGTCCAGCTTCGTATAGATGCTTGCTGCTCTCACCTGCTCCAAAAGGACAGGGATCAATTGAAGCGGGTATTGTGTTTTTTACGGTGATGGCGTTTAACGCCCTGAAATTGATGCAACACCTCTAATCCCTGTTGGCCTTTGGGATAAAAAAGAGGGGAGAGGCCGCTGGGGATCGAGAAGGACGAATGAACACCAATTCCAGATGCTTGTCCAAGTAGGTCCGTAGATACATGTTCTCTGGTTGGGTAAGGGCGTACAGCCGACCACAGGGAACTACAGCTCCGTGCATTAAGTCGATGCGGCAATCATAGTCCCGGTGTGGGGGGAGTTCATCCGCCTTGACATCGCTGAATACCTCCTTGTATGCTTGGTAACAAACCGGCAGGACCACGTCTTTCTCCGCCGCCATCGCAATGTGATGCCAGGTCGCCAGAACCTCTGAAGGTCGGGTTGGTCGCTGGTTGCAATGGTCTTGGTAATATGTTGACTGTAGGTGTAAGGTTGTGTCGGCCCAGTGAATGGTAGGTTCATGTTTTTGCAACCAGGGGAGTCCTAGTATCACTCCGTAGTGAGGGGCTTGAATGAAATTGAACGATAACCATTCCTGGTGATACCCCTCATAGGTGAGTTCGTATTCCGGGGTGCTGTGACTGATCGGTCCGGATTCCAGCTCTTTCCCATCAACTGCGTACACATGTTCCGGGGTGTTCTTGTGAATGAACGACACCCCTAACCGTACTGCTTCTTCTCTATCCATAAAACAGCCCATGGCTCCTGAATCCACCATGACTCTGATCGTTTTTTTCTCTTGGTCTATTCCGATGTCCATGGATATAAAGAAGTGCTCGGGTTCACAAAAGACGGCGAGGTTCACTGAAGGGATAGTAGTTCCACTTGAGGGTTTCCCTTCTGGTGCTCTCAAGCGCTGCAGTTTTCCTCCCCTTTTTTCGGCCACCACTGTTGCCAGCTGGCCACTTCGTGTCCGACCATACTTCGGCTTAACCGGGCATTCCCTAAGAAAGTGCCCCTTCTTTCCGCAATACAAGCATAAGCCTTGTTTGTGCTGATGATCCCTCTCGCTAAACGTTAATGAGGCTCTCACCATCCTGATTTCCATGGGTTCGGTTTGTGTAGTAGTCTTATCGGCGGAGAGAACTCGATCGCTCAGTTGAACGTACCTCTCCATTTGTGCTCCCCCTTCGGTTCTTTTAGTCTCTGATCCAAACGTAGCGTTAGTTCGATGAGGGCAGCACAGGTGCTTGGCTGTGGTTCTATTTGGGCGAGAACGTCCTTTAGTTCCTCGGTAAGGCCTTGATAAAACATTACAGATTGTTTGGCTTCTGGCCTATTAGTTTCAGCAACCAGCCGGGCGGTCAAATGTCTTCTCGAACTCACTTCTAAAGTCGTCCCAGTCGTAAAGCAGGGGATCATCCCTCCTCACAATGGGGACCGCCCACTGCACCGCCTCTCCACCCAGGTAGGAGATCAGGAAAGCCACCCGAGCCTGGTTAGTGGAAAACATCTTCGGTTTACATGTAAAGTGAAGGAGCACCTGGGTCATAAGGACCTGGACCTTTTTTATGTCCCTGTGAAACCTCTCAGAGGGGGCCAAGGGCACCTGGGACGGCATCTCCACCACTACTGATGTTGGGGGGGTGGGTTCCCCCGCATTGAACGGGTTGCGCTGTAGTATGTCTACTCTAGCCTGTAAGGCTGCAGTTTCCTGGTGTGAATCAGCGAGCTCTGCCTGTACCAGTGCTAACGCAGCCATCATGTCCTCTAAGGTGGCCATCCTTGCCCTCAACACAACCAGGAGGAAATAGATACGTGGCCTGATAATTCTGTCAGGCTCCTCCGTTCTGAATCCTCAGGACTGTGTTGATGCTCTATAGGGGCCCACCTCTGGACAACCCCAAGTCTGGCATATAGGAAACCACAGACTGTTGGGGTAATCGAGTGGGGGAAGGAAAGGGTAGGAAACAGCGGAGAAGGAGATCTGAGGAAGACACAAAGACACTAGCGGAGTATAGAGCTTACCAACATAGGGCTCCAATCATATACATGACCACACGCAATGTCTCCTACACCCACCTGAATCGTAAAGAAAATGTAGCCTCACATACAGAAGAGAGCAGAGGGTTGCGGCAGGATCACCCCTTGTAACTAGTGTTTAAGACAAAAAAGAAATCATACATTGATACAGACTTCGGAATCACGGTACCCTGGGAAATGCGCGTTATGGTTCCCCCTTGCTACACCTACCGGGCTTGTATTTGAGGTGAGGACTTTTTGCCTAGCCCGAGTGGCAATACACCCTCTACGGAGGCTCTCTCCTATAGAACAAGAACAAAACAACACAAGAAAAAACGGTGAAGAACTGTCACTGGGCTATGGAACAATAGAATCTTGCTCTCTCCAGTCGGTGTCCTGCTAGCGTTTGTTAGATAGGCACAATGTCACCAGCTATCTCAGGCTTAATGAACTCAATTACTACGAAGACCTACACTACGGCACTCAGAATGTTCTTTAGTAGTGCCCCTTTGAATTACTCCAATACAGTCGTTTGTAGCCACAAACACTGTCACAACTGCCCAAAGTTTCTGCAAGGCTGATATCCACCTCCCCGCATGAGACCAAGGAATTCACGTCCCTCCAACGGGGGGTGTTCCAGCCCATCGCCCTTCGGCTTTTGGGAACACCAAGGCTCCTCTGCAAGAGACCGGCGGGTCTCGGCCAACAGAGGAAGTGCTGCGGAGAATACACACAAGGGTTTCCACACACCCTTGCCTTCCTCCGGCAATGGTGGTCCAATGGGTTGTGCTTTCGCACTCTTACCGCCTGGAATACGGATGTCCACGGAGAAGTCTGCTACGGGCATCCATCAAAGAATTATCTGCAGCGAGGGATTCCTTTAGAGTCCTCTTAATCCTGTGACTGACGGCGCGTCAGCGTCACGTATGACGTGACTCGTGCTGCCTGCCGGGAGTTGTAGTCCCGTGAGGTGTTTCCCGCTGTCGGCTATACACAATCAGGGCAGTCAGTGTACCGGCAGTGGGATCGTGACAACAACAACAAAGGTCGAGGCAAGGGTTTCGCACCGCCTAATTCCCCATCCCCCAACAAGCAGTGACTTGACTACATCCCCTCCTCCCCCCTGCTCATTTAACACCTGTCGGGGGACATCTTCTATAATTTCTCCCCATTTGGCATTCTATCACCACAGACAAATCGTGTTTAGAATTATCAAACATGGTTTTGCAGCGTGAATCCTTTTCTGGATTCACATGCTGTGCATTATTCCGCAATCTAGTGGTTGGGTCCGAAATGGTTTGTTTTCTTGTTTTTTTTTTTTTTTTTTTTTTTTTTTTTCATTTTTTTTTTTTGGTCGCTGTCTACCACTATTTGGTGGCAGGTAAGTCCCCTGTGTGACGTTGGACGGCATCCTGGAGGTCGACGTGCGTTGTAGTCATCTTCAGATTCATTTTTCCGCCGTTGGATCTGGAAGCAAGTTGGGAAGCTCCAAAGGATTTTCTCAAAACTTCAAGAAAACCGAAAAAAAGTTTACAGCGTAGCTCCTCTCTCATCGATGTCGTAACAGGAGAAAAGATCAGACTTCCGGCACAGCTCTGGGGAAGATACCACAGATGGCCTCATGGTCCACAAATGGCGAGTTGGGGGACATGAAAAACACCCCTTTCAAGTTTTGTCCCAAATGCCACCACAAATTCGCACAACGCGATCCACACAACATCTGTAACCTCTGCCTACCTGAAGACCACCAGGACAAAGACTGCGAGGCCTGCATTGAGTTTCTGCCGAAAACTCTAAGAACAGGCCGTAAGCAGAGAGAGGCTCACTACACCATAATGTCGCAGACAACCAAGAAGACGCCCCACAAGGATCTGGGTTTTTCCAGGGACGAGGACAAACGCGGAGTACCAGCAGAATCGATGCACAAGGGGTCGGACGTCGAAATTCAAGAAGGGGACTCCGAAAAGGCCCGCACCCAGAAAAAGACGAGCGAGCCAACGAAGAAGACGGATAAGGTAAAACACCACACACATCCGTCGGAACCGAAGTGCCACAAATACAAGGCGCAACCCAAGGCAGCCCCGGCGCCAAGCAAAAAGGCGATCGAAGGTCAGCCGTGATCTAAAGAGCCTCACGGAACCCAATCAAAGGTTACCGAGGAGATTTAATCGCACACAAGACGCTAAAACAAAGGGTTGAAGCTGAACCCACAAAGAAGAGCGCCATGCCGTCTAAGTCAGACGCAGGCGCAAGCAAGAAGAGAAATTCCCCAGCCTCCGATGCCGAGAGGGCCCTCGAAAAAGGCTCTAACAGGCTATTTTTCAAAAGAAGGAAGAGTTTGACGAATCCCTAAAGGATTTTCGAATCCCCCAAAGCAACGGTTTTCAAGCAATAGAACGCTCCGGTCGTCGAACCAGAGAGCATCAATGTCGAAGAGGCGGAAGACACCGAAGGAGGAGAAGACAATATCTTCGAATCACCTCACACACCAGAGCCTCAAGACGAAGAACCTGAGGAATACAAAAACCTTACTGACGAGGATGAAATCTCCGAAAATATCATGGATACATGGATCGACTTGACACCGAAATCCAGTCGACATAGCCTTTTACAATGGCATAGTCAAGAGGGCAGCCGACCAGTTCGGAGTCACACTCGAGGAAGAGAAAGGAGACACATGTTTCCTATTAAAAACTTTGGCCCCTGCTACGAAAGGAGTTAAGTACCTATCTATGCTTCCCAGTATCCTGGATCAAGGCAAAGAAACCTTCAAGGAAACAGCCTCAAGCAAGGGAATAACACACAACAGTGGATAAAAAAAATACAAAGCATCCTCAAAGGACCCTAAGTACATCCAGGGGAACACGATGCCAGACTCCATCATTGTCACCACAGCCAGAAGGAGAGCCAATGCTGTCTCCAATACCGGGCCTACGGCAGAAAATAAGAGTAAAGGAATGGACATGGTGGGGTGAAAAATGGAAAACGAAGCAGCTATGCAATGGCGTATTGCTAATTCTAATGCCTTGCTGACTAGATATGGCCACCAACAGTGGGCAGACATAGAAGAGCTTCTTAACAAGCTCCCAGAAGAAAACAAAAGGAGAGCAAAATCCATCATCCATGAGGGCAAGAACGTAGCAAATATTTGCCTTAAATCAGCTCTCGACGCTGCAGACCCTGCCAGCAGGCAAATGTGCATAGGTACCCACCTGAGAAGACGTGCCTGGCTCAGGATATCCGGTTTCAAGCAGCAAGTTCAAACTTCCATCAGCAACAGGCCATTCACTGGAGACTCATTCTTCCGAAAAGAGGTCGATGAGTCTCTGCAACAGATAAAAAAAAGATAATGAAATGGCAAGGGCATTGGGTGCCCTACAGCAGAGAGGCTCATTTAAATGAGGTGGTTTCAATACCAAAATATCCACCGGAAGTGATGGATTTGGCCAGGGGCAACAAATGGCGCAACAGTCACAAAGTTGAGGCTCAACACAACAAACAGGGCAACAATCAAGCTACCAAGGTTGTCACCAATAGCAGAAGCAGCCCTTTTGAGAATGAGGCAAAGGCAGAGGTCAAACCTCAAGAGGAAGGGGAAACTGTTCCAAATGACTTGTTTGCAAAAAGGGACCCACACAAAACACCAGTGGGGGAAGAATATCTTTTACCTCAAAGAATGGCAAAACATCACAACAGACAAGTGGATATTGCAATTGGTAAAATACGGGTATTGCATAGAGTTGACAAAGACACCACCAGCAAACACACCAAAAGCAAGAAAATACCAAAAATCAGAACAAACCTTGCTAAATTCAGAGATCAAAGAACTATCGCAAAAGCATGCAATAGAATTAGAGCCAAAGCAAGAGTGGTTCACAGGAGACTACTCCCCATATTTCCCTGTACCCAAACAAGATTGGTCTTTAAGACCAATCCTGGACTTAAGGTTCATAAACAAGTTCATATTAACACAACACTTCAAAATGTGTACCCTACAAAAAAATAATTCCACAAATACAAAAGGGGGATTGATTACATGGCAACCATAGACCTCAAGGACGCATACTTGCATATTCCTATGAACAAAAGACACAGAAAATACCTGTGATGCCTACACAACAGAACACATGATCAATTCAAGGTTCTTCCTTTCGGAATAAAATCAGCACCACGTGTCTTCACAAAGTGTCTGGCTGCAGTGGCAGCACATCTGAGAAGAAAAGGAATCCATGTCTAGATGACTGGCTCATAAGGCACACTCAAAATAAACATGCCACAATCCTCTTCAAACAGCTGACCAAATGCTTCAAAAACTGGCTTTCTCAATAAACCGCAAGAAATTGTCTACAAATCCAGAAAAGGAGAAAAACGTTCTTAGGATCAAGATTAAACACAATAAGTACGAAGGCGTATCCAACACAAAAGAGAATACAAGCTATCTACCACGAGGCAACCCTTTACCAGAAGGGAAAATCTCTGACAGCGAGGAAAGTCATGAAACTGATGGTCATGATGGCATCATGCATCCCGCTGATTCCTCACGCTTGCCTACACATGCATCCATTCCAGGAATGGCTCACCAACCGATGGTCTCGGGCCACAGGAAGTTAGGAATATCTAGTGGTTGTTATTCAAAGGGTGCAGGCACAGATACAATGGTGGGCATCCAAAAACATAGCACAGGGGAGACCTTTCAAGGATCCAACTCCATCTGTGACAATAACCACGGACGCATCCCTCAACGGTTGGGGAGCACACTTCATCCAGCTCAAAGTACATGGTCAATGGAACCAACAGGATACCATAAAACACATCAACTATCTGGAGACGAAGACTGTCTTTCTGGAGCTGAAGGCATTCCAAAAACACATTCAGGGGAAAACTGTGCTGATCCAACCAGACAATACCATGACCATGTTCTACCTCAACAAACCAGGACGTACAAAGTCATTTCCACTCAGCAAACTAGCACAGGACATCTGGCAGTGGGCGCTGACTCAGAACACCAACCTACAAACTGTGCATTTGCCAGGAGTAGACAACATTACAGCCGGTCAGCTGAGCAGACAGAACAACTGCTCTCACAAATGGGAGTTGAAACAGACCGCAGTTAAATACCTGTTCAATCGCTGGGGAACTCCAGTAATAGATCTGTTTTCAACGATGCAGAACAAGAAATTCCAATCCTTTGCCTCGAGGTTTCCACATCACCTGTGAAAGGGGAATGCCCTTTCACTTAACTGGTCACAGACATTTGCTTACGCTTGTCCACCGATACCCCTAATACAAAGTGTACCAGGAAAAGCAGGACACACTGGAACAAACATGATTCTCATTGCCCCTTAATGAGCAAGACCGACATGGCACTTAACCCTACTGGGACTAACCAAAGGGAACATGATAAGGATCAAAGAAGACAAGGATCTACTAACAATGTAACCGGGCCAAATATTTCACCCAGAACCAGCGACACTGCACCTGGCAGCTTGGCGCATGAATACATAGAATTTGGCCACCTCAATCTGCCCCTAAGAACTATAGAAATTCTAAAGGAGGCAAGGAAACAATCAACAAGAAAATGCTACGCAGCAAAATGGAAGCGATACACCACATGGTGCACTGCTAACAATCAGTTGGGTCCAATCAACATGCAGGAGACAGTAATCACTTACCTAACTTATCTCCTGGACAGCTACGTCAACTACTCCAGCATAAAGGTACACCTAGCGGCCATCATAGCACATGCAAGAGGGAGAAAATGCAAAAGTTTCTTCACAAGGCCTCTAATCAAGAGATTCTTAGAAGGAACAAAAAGCATTTCTCCACGAAGTCCGCTCCTATACCCACATGGAGTCTAAATACAGTGCTTTCACAACTAATGACAACACCTTTTGATCCTATGCACAAGGCAGATCTTAAACACATCACTCTTAAAACAGCCTTTCTCATCGCCATTACTTCACTACGGCGAGTAAGTGAGTTACAAGCTCTAACAATACAAGAGTCATAGCTACAAACTCATTAGGACAAGGTGATTTTAATAACAAACCCTCACTTCATACCGTAGGTAGTATCAAAATATCACTTGGATCAAAATATTCTCCTACCGATTTTCTTCAAAAATCCAAAAACTAAAGCAGAAAAAAAGTCTCCATACCCTGGATGTAAGGAGAGTGTTACTGTACTATTTACAAAGAACAGAACAAATACGAAGAACAAGACAATTGTTTGTCGCATACGCTCACACCAACACAGGATCACCAGTCACAAAGGCAACAATTGCACTATGGATAGTACAAACCAGCCATGTTATGCCTGTGCCAAAAAAACAACTTATTATACGGACTACAGCTCACTCCACTAGAAAGAAAGGAGCAACCGTAGCTTCATGGTTAATGTACCCATTGATACTATTTGTGCAGCAGCAACTTGGGCATCACCACACACCTTTGCAAATTGTTACTGTGTGGACATACAAATGAGTAAAGAGGCTCAAATTAGAAGGTGCTTTAACACCTGTTTGCAAAGTCTTACTCTCACCACAGCCTACCAACCTCGGTAGAAACCGCTATGTGATCTAATGCACAGCATGTGAATACCGAAAAGGACTCGCGCTGCAAAACGAAATGGTAACTTACCAGTAGGAGTAGTTTTGCAGCTTGAGAAATTTTCTGGATTCACATGCGAGCCACCCGGCCTCCCCTACAATGAAGCAATAGACACACAATTGATGGACGGAATGCAGAACAAATCAAAACATTCACCCCAGTCAAGCGATCTGGGTTAAATCCATCATTCTTTAGCTCATCATTACCAATTCAAAGTACTACCGTTTGGAGTAGCTACTGCTCCCAGGGTATTAACCAATGTCTAGCAGTAGCCACAGCACATCTGAGAAGACAACAGATCCATGTCTTCCCATACCCGGATGATTGGCTCATCAAAGCCAGTACTTGCCAATGTGTCTCCAACACACTCCAGCCACTATTCACTTACTTCACCAACTAGGGTTTACAGTGAATGCCTTGAAGTCTCATCTACAGCCTTCAACACACAAACTTATCTGGGAGCCACGATAGACGCTCACACAGCTCCTGCCTCTTCCAATACAGCCGGGATTCACAGTATTCAGTACCTTTTCACTCAATTTCAGCCCAACCAATCATTGCCAGCAAGAGTCTTCATGAAACTGCTAGACATGATGGTGTCGAACATTATAATTGTTGCCCACGCAAGACTTCAAATGCGTCCCCTTCAAGAATGCTTTGCAAGTCAGTGGAACCAGTCGCAGGGTCAGTTAACCGATCTAGTGTTGGTGAATGGCTGCACCCATCGCTCTCTGCAGTAGTGGAACCCACAAAATGTATCCAAATGGCTGCCCTTTCTCAACCCTGCTCCACAGACACTGCTAACAGCAGAAGCATTGCTCACTGGTTGGGGCGCTTACCTACAGAGTCACCCAATCCAAGGATTATGGACAAGTACATGAGCCTACATATCAATCACCTAGAGCTACTAGCAGTGTTTCTAGCGCTCAAAGCCTTTCAAACTCCCCTTATAGGCAAAACTGTCTTAGTCCGCACAGACAACATGACAGCTATGTACTACATACAAAAACAGGGAGGGACACACTCTCTCCAACTGTCACGCCTAGCACAAGCCATTTGGAAATGGGCAATGCATCACAAAATGTAGCTCCTAGCAGAACATCTTCCAGGATTAAACCATCAAATTGCAGACCTTCTCCGCAGACAGAGACAGCAAATCCACGTGTGGGAACTTCATCACCAAATTCTTCTTCCCTACTTTCGCGGATTTCCTCACATAGACGTGTATGCCACAGCTCAAAACGCAAAATGCCCAAGCTTCGCCTCCAGGTTCCCACACCCACTCTACGAAGGCAATGCCCTATGGATGAGCTGGTCAGGGATATTTGCCTACGCTTTTCTGCCTCTCCCACTCATTCTGCTGGTAGTTCGGAAGGTCAGGCAAACATCCCTCACACTGATTCTCATAGCTCCTCAGGGGACGTCAACCCTGGTTCACCACCCTGCTGGAGCTGTCAGTAGTTCCACACTGAAAGCTGCATCTCGAATCCAGTCTCCTCACTCAGAGCCATGGAGAAATCAGGCATCCAAATCCCAAGGAACTCAACCTAGTGATTTGGCTCCTGAAGTCATAGAGTGTGGTTATTTACAATTACCACCAGACTGTATGAATATCTTAAAGGAGGCTAGGAGACCTACTACTAAGGCATGTTATGCAGCAAAGTGGAAACGTTTTGTTATATATTGTAACAATATCAATCCCCTAGATGCTTCAGTACAAAACATCCTGTTATCTCTTACACTTACAGTAATCTTGATTAGCTTATACATCCATTTGATTGCATTTAGCAGCAGTAGCTGCATACTTACAAAACAGACAAAACATCTCTATTCAGACTTCCAGTTATTAAAGCCATTATGGAAGGACTAAAAAGAGTAAGACACCCAAGAGCTTCACCTGCACCGTTATGGAACTTTAACATAGTCCTTACAAGGCTAATAGGACCACCATTTGAACCAATGCACAAAAGTCAACTACAGTTTCTCTCATGGAAGGTTGCTATTCTTATTGCAATCACTTCCTTAAGGAGAGTCGGTGAACGCAAGGCACTAATTACACAAGAGCCTTTTTTTCAACTCCACAAACACAAGGTGGTTCTTCGAACCAATCCCAAATTTCTTTCAAAAGTGGTTTCTGCTTTTCACATCAATCGGCTGAGTTACCTGTGTTCTTTCCTCAACCTGATTCTGTAGCAGAACGAGCTCTGCACACACTTGATGTTATAAGAGCTCTACTATATTATGTACAAAGAACAAAATATTTTCATAAGACAAAGCAGCTCTTTGTTGTGTTTTCACCTCCACACAAAGGCAATCCCATTTCTAAATCGGGTATGGCAAGATGGACTGTTAAATGTATCCAAACATGTTATACAAAAGCAAAAAGAACATTGCCAATACCCCCTAGAAAGCGTTCCCCCCACAAAATAGGGGCTACTATGTCCTTAGGGAATATTCCCTTAGCTGACATATGTAAGGCAGCAACATGGTCTACACCACACACATATCACTATTGTGTAGATGTGTTAGCGAGGCAACAAGCTAATGTAGGCCAGGCAGTACTTAAACACTTTTTCAAACAACTGCCGCAGCTACAGGTTTGCCACCGCTTTGGGAGAATACTGCTATATAGTCTATGCAAGGCATGTGATCTACAGCTCACATGCCTTGGACGGAAAATGTTACTTACCCAGTAATCATCTGTCCTTGGCATGTAGAGCTGTAGATTCACATGCGCCCACGTGCCTCCCCGGGTACCTATACCTGTTGCAGTTCTTTCTTATCTTACATACAATCGCATGGGCATCTCTATTCTACCTTTACTAAATCCATTCTCACCCTCTGTGGGAAAACAATCTAGCAATGGAGTCCATGCCCATGTGCACTATCACCGAAAGGAGGAGTCACCTATCTTGTGACTGGAAAGACTTCTTCGAAGAAAAACAACTTGCAAACATCTGGACCCAACACTAGATGACAAGAGTATGTGAATCTACATCTCTTCATGCTAAGAACAGATGCTTACTGGGTAAGTAACATTTTCCTTTTTCGTCCACTGGCCTTGCATTGCGGTCAATGATCATTGCAGGTTTATTGGACTGTTATTTACCACTCCCTGTGGAAAGTGGTTGCACAAGTGCTGCAACAGGTCCCAGAGGAGGCAAGGCCATCGTGATCCCAAGCAGTGTCAGACGGGAGAGATGCAGCAAAGTTCGCCATCCATTGTGGTCTTGACATGACCGACTTGCTGGGCTGAGTGATTTCATTGACAATGGCTGTTCGACGCCGCGCCTGGTTGACAACTTCTGGCTTTTCGGTAGATGAACAGGCCTCTCATATAGACATGCCCTTTGATGGCACCGGTCTCTTTGGAGACTAGGCAAACATTACGCTGGTGCACTTTAAGTACTCATGGACCACAACCAAGTCCTTGGGCCTCTCAGTGGCTAAACGTCCTCAGTCTTCCTTTTGACCTTTGCTTGGCTACGGAAGGGGCTTTCAGCCCTGTCAGCCCAAACCCAGCCACAAGGTAGCTCAAGTTTTACAACCTCCATGTGGCTGAGGAAGCGGCTTGTTCTGACTCCATGGGTCGGGCGACCAGAGGTCAGGTCAGTCCACCCCATCCCCCCTGCAGCCTCAGCCTCCAACCCTCCTAGTCTTACCCTTCTCAATCATGGGCAGCTAATTGGTGGCAGGGTCAACCTTCACCACTGGCAGACCATCACATAAGACAGGGGGGTCCCCCAGATAATCAGAAGGGGCTACTCCCTCCCCTTCGAGTCTACTACATGGTTCCACCTTATGACCAGCTGCTTCAGGAGGAAGTCATGGCTCTCTTGGCCATGGGAGCCATCGAAGGGTTCTTGCGCCAGAACTATGTTGTGGTTGTTATTCTTGATACCTTCTTTTCCTGAAAAAGGACAAGAGTGTTCATCCTATCCTAGATCTCCAAGCCTTCAACTACTTCCTCTGAAAGGAAAAGATCTTCACATCGGCTCAGGTCTCGTCTGCCCTGTACCCGGGAGACTGGATGGTAGCGTTGGACTTTCAGGGAGCCTATTTCAACAATCCTGCTGTTTACTGTAGGCAACAAACATTTTCAGTTCACCGTGCTCCCCTTTGGCCTTACCAGCGTCCCTCGGGTGTTCACCAAGGTGATGGCGGTGGTCACAAATCATCTGTACAGATTAGGGGTGTCAGTCTTCCTCCTGTCTCGATAACTGGCTGTTGAAGGCGGGCTCACCTGAGCCTCTTGTCTCTCTCTTCCAGACTATGGCGGACCTCCTGCATTCACTGGGGTTCACCATCAACATGTTGAAGTCACATCTGACTCCCTCTCAGATGCTCCCTTTCATCTGAGCTGTTCTGGACACAGTGCAGTTTCAAGCCTATCCTCACGAGCAGTGAGGCTGGGATATTCTGGTTATGATACCAATGTTTCATCCTCTATCGTGGATTTCGGTGAGAATGACTCTGAAGCTGCTGGGCCTCATGGCCTGCTGCATCCTGTTAGTAACTCATGCCAGATGGCATATGCGGACTCTGTCGTGGGACCTGAAGTTCCAGTGGGTGCAGTATCAAGGGAATCTCTCAGATATGGTCCAGATATCAAAGGGAACTGCACAGGAATTGCAGTGGTGGATGACAAACCGTGATTGGATCATCGGCGGACCTCGCTCCCTTCCCCCAACTACATCTCACAGTGGTGACAGATACGTCGCTTCTGGAATGGGGGCGGTCATCTGCGAAAGGTGGAGCTCAGAGTAATCTCGTCTCCGGCGGAATCTGGACTCCACATCAACTTGTTGGAGGTCTGAGCGATTTGTTTGGCACTGAAATCCATCCATCCATGGGAAGCTAGTGCCAGTGTTTACGGACAACACCACTGCCATGTAGTACTGCAACAAACTGGGTAGGGTGGGGTCATGGACCCTTTGTTAGGAGGCTCTGCGTCTCTGGACTTGGCTCAAACAGCAGGGCATATCTCTGGTGGTTCAACACCTGGCAGGTTCCCTGAATGCCAGGGCAGACTAACACAGCCGATGATGACGTGTGGATCACGAATGGGGTCTCCATCCGGAGGTGGCACAAGGTCTCTTTCAGCAGTGGGGAGAGCCTTGGTGTTAGACCTGGCACCTTGGCGTGAGTTTCCCTTCCACTTTTTGATGGTGTGCCTCGATTGTTTTGCTGGTGTTGTCCGCTCAGGGCACTGCGCCACGGCTAATCCGTGCCACAGTGCAAGTGCTCCCTAGGTAAAGTGTACCTGTAATTGATGTTCATGATTGGTTTATTGGATTCACTGTCAGTCCCCAGTAAAGTGCACCAGGGGTGCCGGGGCTTGTGAATGCCAATGCTGCTGGTGGGCTTGCAGCGCTGGTTGCGCCACCCACAGAAAGCGGCCGTGTAAAATGTGTCTAGGGTCTGCCACCGCAGACCCTGTGCGCGGTCTGGGACCGTCGCGCTGACTGCGCAAGTGCCCCCACTTGCCAGTCCCTAAACCTTCCCTTACCTACATATTAGCCACCCCTCTGGTAGGCCCACGGGCAGGGTGCATTGTAGGCATAAGGTACGACATGCCCTGATGTGTGTGGCATGTCTTAGTAGTGAATTACAGCCATTTTCGTTTTTCACTATTGAAGGCTACCTGCTCTCCATCGGCCAAAATGGGCTGCTGGAGTCACTACACGCTGTGACCCCAGTGGACTCAGAGAGCATGGTAGAATGTCAAGTTTAGTATGCCTGAACTCAGAATAATAAAATACTTCTTGTAGTCAAGTTTATTTTAATATCCTGGGTTTGTAAATACTACTTTTAGAAAGTTAGTATTTACTGACCTGGCCATCTCAGTCCGCCTCTGCTGTGTGTGTGTGTGTGTTCTGCCTAGCAACAGTAAGGAGCAGGGTTGGGGAATCCCCAGAGACAGGTTTGCCACCAAATTATCTCCCTAAGTCTCAGTTGTCATGACTATCAATGATCAGGGGAGGGTAAGATATAAAATGTTGTCTTTGTTTCTTCCTATATCAGCGTGGTTGAGACACCTTCATACCACCCACACACGATCAATAGGGGTACCGCTAGTGCTTTCACCCCAATAATAGCTGTCTTGGGCTTTCTTCCTTACGTTTTTGTTTATTAAAAATAGTAGTACACAGGATTATGCCACCTCTAATAGTTCCTTTTCTCAATAATTTGTAGTGCCCTGTATACCAGCAGACGAATGTGGAGTCGGCGTGGAGACTTTTTAAGTCCCGGTGTTGTTTGGACTACTATTGAAGCTGATCAGCCCACCAGTAGCCATACGTAGGATACAGGAAATTATTGTTATGTTATGTTATGTTAAATAACTTGTATAGCGCATGAATCACCCCCAAGGGGGTCTCTCGGCGCTTGCGGAGCAGCGAAAGGTAAGCGGAAAGGTGTTATTCCAAAAAGAGGGTAGTTTTCAGGATCTTTCTGAATTTAAGGTAGTCAGGGCGTTGTCTTAGGGGTAGGGGGAGTTGGTTCCATGTTAAAGGCGCCTGATAGGAGAAGGTTTTGCCTCCTGTCCGTGTTCTTTTTATCCTGGGGATAAAAAGCAGGGATTTAGAGCGGGATCTCAAGTCTCGTCTGGGGGTATATTGATGGAGCCTCTCCACCAGGTAAGGGGGACCAGGGCCCCACAGTGCCTTGTGCGTCAGGCAACAAAGCTTAAACTTCACTCGTTTCCGCACAGGCAGCCAGTGAAGTTGTTGAAGCAATGGGAGGGAGGCTGACCTGTAGGGTGCATTGGCAACTAAACGTGCTGCGGTGTTTTGTACCACTTGCAAACGGCTAAGGGCGGTCTCATTGGCGGCGATCAGAAGGGCGTTGCAGTAGTCCAATTTGCTCAGTACCAGGGCCTGTGTAGTAGGCCGGGGCGGTTATAGGGCTGGAAGGGACCACAGGACGCCGGAATATAACCTGTACTGTTCTCCTTTATTTCCTTTTAGGTAAGGGTTAGGGATAGCAAAGAGTTGAGGGTACGTTTGGCAAGGAGTTGCTTCCACAAAGGTCAGTCCAAAAACATTTTTAAAAAAAAGAAACAACACAACAGGTGGCTGAAGGCAACTTCTTCTTCTATCTACTGGCTCCAGAATGGCGTACTAGGGTTTATTGGGGTCTTCCGTTGTTCTGCACTCTGGCTGGCATCCACTCGATAGGGCGAGCAAAAGAAAGAGAAAAACACAGGTTGGAGTCAATATTGTGCTCACAAGTGGTGTTTGCTCTTGTTATACCGTCACCAGCTGTCTTTGTGGAGAGGGGGGAGGTTTTGTCGCGGGGCCTTAAAGTTATCACCGCTCCGGTGCCCTATCTCCCCGTGCCTCCCCACCTTCCCCACCAGAACGATCCCCGTAGGGATACTTGCCTTGAGCCACGGCCCGTCCCCAGGACCGTGGCGGCTGGACCCGGGGCGTCTTCTCCTTCCTGCAGCCCACCGGGTATGGTCGCGTTGTATATTCCTCTCGTCGGTCGTCTCCACGCCTGTTCCTTCCCGGTCTCGTCTTCCTTTACCGCTTCGCTGTACGTCACGCTTTCTGTCCTCCTCTCGTCCGTACCTCTCTCCGACTCCTCGCCTTCCGTGTCCTTTGTTCCGCCTTCTCCCGCCTGCGTCAGGGTCGCCTCCCTGTTTCCCTCAGCTGCAGCTAGACCACTGCCATCTTCTGGTCCTGGTTGCGGCATCGCTGCCGTATCCCACTTCCGGTCCGACCCACCCCGTCCTCCTTACACACCTCTCCCCCTAGGAATGGACGGTGGGGCCATTCAGTGGAGGGATTCCGGGACAGGTAGTCAGCACAGGTCTGTTTAGTACCAGGTAGATGCAGAGTCTGGAAGGAAAAAGGTTGCAGTGCTAAAAAACATCTGAGGATGCGCTGGTTGGAGTCTTTGTGTTATACCAGCCAGGTGAGGGGAGCATGTTCAGTGAGAATAATGAAGGAACGTCCTAACAGATAATATTGGAGGGCCTCAACCGCCCACTTGATAGCCAGGCATTCCTTCTCTATAGTCGAGTAGTGCACTTCTCTGGGGAATAATTTCCTACTGATATAGAGAATGGGCTTGAGGTCCCCATTCGAGTCAGGTTGGTGTAACACGGCACCCAGCCCCAGACCAGAGGCATCCGTTTGGAGTACGAATTGTTTATGGAAGTCAGGAAAATGCAATACGGGTACTGTACATATGGCGTTCTTTAGGGCTTGAAAGCTGTTTTCTTGTGTTGTGGTCGAGGTGGTTATTTTGGAGGGGTAACTTTTAGTCAGAAGATTAGTTAGGGGATTGACTAAGGATGAGAAGTTCGGGATAAATCTCCTATAATACCCAATGAAACCCAGGAAGGATCGGACATCTCATTTAGTCTTTGGAACCGGGAGCGTTTCAATGGCTTTGATTTTACTCATCTGAGGCTTAAGCAGTCCCTCTTGTATCGTGTACCCTAGGTATTGTATAGTGTCTGTAACAAGAAGAGACTTCTTAGGGTTTATTTTCAGGCCTGCCTCCTGTATGGCAGTGAACACTGCCGCCAAGTGTCTCATATGTTCCTCCCACGTTGGGCTAAAGACGACTATGTCATCTAAATATGCGGCAGCGTAGGCCGCATGGGGTTTCAGTAAGCGATCCATTAAGCGCTGAAATGTTGCCGGGGCCCCATGGAGGCCAAAAGGGAGTACCCGGAATTGGTAGAGACCCGAAGGGATCGAAAAGGCGGTTTTCTCTTTGGCCTGCGGAGTCAAAGGTATTTGCCAATACCCTTTCGTAAGGTCCAGGGTGGTCATATATTTGGCGTTTCCTAATTGTTCGATTAGCTCATCAATACGGAGCATTGGGTATGAGTCGAATTTGGTGATACTGTTTACCTGACGGAAGTCGATACAAAGGCGTAGACTTCCGTCTGGTTTCGGTACTATCACTATTGGGGAGCACCAGTTGCTTGAGGAGGGTTCTATGATATGGGGCTGTAGCATGGCCGCTACTTCTCTCTCCAGGGCCTCCCTTCTAGCAGCTGGGATTCAGTAGGACTTCTGTTTTATGACTGTTTGGTTCAGGGGGACTATATCATGTTGAACCAAGGTGGTCAGCCCGGGTGTAGAGGAAAAGAGGTTAGGGTACTGTTTTAGGAGGGTGGATAACTGTTTTTGTTGTGCGGGGGTCATTATATTCCCTGTCGGGACTTTCTCTGTCGGTTCTCTCTGTGTACTGGCTACGGTGATTTCTAGGGGTCTCTCGGTATTCACCAGTAATGCTGTTGGTCCTATAGCAGTCGGTACAGCGGATTCTTCCCATTTCTTTAGCAGATTAACATGATATATCTGCTTTCCTCCAACCCGTTGGGGCTGTAAGTCACTGTAAGTTACTGGGGTTATTTTCTTTTCAATAATATAGGGACCTTGCCACTGCATTAGTAACTTATTCTCGGTTGATGGGAGCAGGATAAGTACTTTCTCCCCGGGAGCGAATACTCTCATCCGGCTGTTTCGGTCATAGTAATGCTTTTGGATATTCTGGGCTTTTTCCATGTTCTTGTGTACCAGGCCCCATATCTTAGAAACGGCTGATTTCAAATCAGCTGCATACTTTAATAGGGGTTGTCCCTCTTCTTCTTCCCACTGTTCTGCTGCCATATCCAGTAATGTACGGGGATTTCTCCCAAACAACAACTCAAACGGGGAAAACCCTGTTGACCTCTGCTCATGGGTTCGTATAGCGAAGAGAATCAGGGGCAGTTTTTGGTCCCAGTTTCTGAGATGACCTTGCGGAGCATATTTTTGATGGTTTTATTGTAGCGTTCCACAAGGCCGTTAGTTTGGGGTAGATAAACGGATGTTCGAATCTGCCGGATACCTAATATCTCACAGACCTGTGCCATGAGACGAGACATGAAAGGGGTCCCTTGATCAGTGAGTATCTCAGATGGAAATCCGACCCTGGAGAACAAAGAAACCATGGCTCTGGCTATGGTGGGGGTGGTCATTGATGGCAAAGGGAAAGCTTCCGGATACCTACTCGCGTAGTCTACTATGACCAGGATGTACTTATGTCCTCTGGCTGAAGGAGGCAGAGGACCTACCAGATCCATACCTACACGCTTAAATGGGACATCTATGATGGGCAGTGGAAACAAAGGGGCCTTTCTTGCCCCTTCTGGACTAGTATATTGGCATCTCACACAGGTCGCACAGTGCTTGGCCACATCTCTATACACCCCTGGCCAATAGAACTTCAGAAGGTATTTTAGCGTGTTCTCTTTTCCATAGTGTCCACCCCCTGTGTAGATGTGGGCCAGCTGCAACACGTGGTCACGGAAAGGAAGGGGTACAAGCAGCTGAATGGTGGTGCGATCTCCCCCCTTGACAGACCTATATAGCAATCCCCTCCTTATGAAGAAATATGGTCCTACCTTGTCTGGCTCCTGCTCCTGCACCTGTTCCCACGCATGGACGAGCGTGTTATCTTTTCTCTGGGCTGTTCGAAAGCTAACTGGTGCTGTCTCAACCGATTCTGTAAGAGAGAGAGGAAAAGCCAGTTGTGATGTCTGGGCCTGTGCATAGAGCTGTTTCTCTCGCCGTCTTTCTTTCCTACTCCTCCTGTCCTTCCCTGCTGTATCTGCTAAGTCACTGTCATTGAAAGGAGCTTCTAGTAACCAGGCGAAGTCCTCCTCTTTTTTTCCGTCTAAGTACTGTTCAAACCTGGGGTGGTCTGTGCCTATGATGACCGCCTCAGGCAGTGTGGGTATGACTCCCACTTTTCGCAGTTGGGGGTCATTAGATACATCCAGCAGGACCTCTGCCACAGGGTAGGATTTAGTGTCCCCATGTACGCAGGTAACGTGTACCCTCTCTGTTTCTTGTATTTGAGGTTGGGAGATTAGGGCTCTATCTACCACAGTCACGTGACACCCTGTATCTAACAGGGCCTGGTATTTTTTTCAATTTAACAAAACTGTTGTCCTGTACCATTGGGGACCCTTGCCAGTCACATAGATGCGTCCCCTAGTGTATCCTACTTCCATTGGTTCCACTGGTGGGGTTCGATGGGGACACTGTCGGGTGATATGTCCCCACTCGGCGCAGTGGTAACACTGAGGGCCCTGTCCACCCGGTCCTGGTAGAGGTGGGACGGGTCGGGGAGGTGCACGGGGTACTGGTTGGATTTTCGTATCAGGTCTAGGGTTGGTTCTTGGGGCCGAAAAAGGTACTCGTGATACACCCGCCTTGAACTTGGGGGACGTATGGAAAGCGCAGGCCAAGTCCACAGCCATTGCGGAAGTGAGATTGGGGTGTTGCTTTACCCAAGTGCGGGTTGTTGCGGGAAAAGCGTCCAGAAACTGTTCCATGAACACTTTTTCTGTTACTTCCTCCATACTGGACGTCTGGGGCGTCAGCCAACGATTTCCCAGATCCTTGATCCGATAGTACAGGGCACGCGGGTTATCCCCGGTGGTCCACCTTTCTTTTCTGAACTTAGCCCTATAGTACTCCTGATCGCACCCCAGTCGTTCCAAGATGGTCTTCTTCACTTCCTCATAGGGTGTTGTACCAGTGGGGTTAGCGGGCTGATAGGCTGTCTGTAGCTCCCCAGACAAGAGAGGGGCAATGTATTGACTCCACCTCTCTTGAGGCCAGGCAACAGTAGAGGCAACCCTCTCAAAATTGATGAAAAGTAATCAGGGTCATCCCCCTCCTGAAACTTTTGCAGGACGGACCCAGGGACGTTTGGGTGTACTCGAGTGCTTACTATGGTGTCGGTGAGCCGTAGTATGGCCGTGTCCTGTACTTGTTGGTTTGTAGAGAGTAGGGTGGCTTGTTCTCTCAGGGCATTCTGAAGCGCTTCTCGGTCTTTCTGGGCGGTTTGGGCCTGCTGCTCGAGTGCCAATTGCAGATGCCTTTGCCCCTCGGCCAGTTGACTGATGATATTTTCCATGGTTTTCGGCGCGGGCAGTGTCACAGTCCGACACCTGGGGACCTGTATCCCACTTCTGACACCAAATGTAGTAGGCCGGGGCGGTTATAGGGCTGGAAGGGACCACAGGACGCCGGAATATAACCTGTACTGTTCTCCTTTATTTCCTTTTAGGTAAGGGTTAGGGATAGCAAAGAGTTGAGGGTACGTTTGGCAAGGTGTTGCTTCCACAAAGGTCAGTCCAAAAAAAAAAAAAAGAAACAACACAACAGGTGGCTGAAGGCAACTTCTTCTTCTATCTACTGGCTCCAGAATGGCGTAGGGTGTATTGGGGTCTTCCGTTGTCCTGCACTCTGGCTGGCATCCACTCGATAGGGCGAGCAAAAGAAAGAGAAAAACACAGGTTGGGGTCAATATAGTGCTCACAAGTGGTGTTTGCTCTTGTGCTACCGTCACCAGCTGTCTTTGTGGAGAGGGGGGGGGGGAGGTTTTGTGGTGGGGCCTTAAAGTTATCACCGCTCCGGTGCCCTATCTCCCCGTGCCTCCCCACCTTCCCCACCAGAACGATCCCCGTAGGGATACTTGCCTTGAGCCACGGCCCGTCCCCAGGACCGTGGCGGCTGGACCCGGGGCGTCTTTTCCTTCCTGCAGCCCACCGGGTATGGTCGCGTTGTATATTCCTCTTGTCGGTCGTCTCCACGCCTGTTCCTTCCCGGTCCCGTCTTCCTTTACCGCTTCGCTGTACGTCACGCTTTCTGTCCTCCTCTCGTCCGTACCTCTCTCCGACTCCTCGCCTTCCGCGTCCTTTGTTCCACCTTCTTCCGCCTGTGTCAGGGTCTCCTCCCTGTTTCCCTCAGCTGCAGCTAGACCGCTGCCATCTTCCGGTGCTGGTTGCGGCGTCGCTACCGTATCCCGCTTCCGGCCCGACTCACCTCCGTCCTCCTTACAGCCTGTACAAGAGTTTTACGAAAGGGGTCAGGAAGGTAGGGGAGGGCTTTCCTCAGAAGGCCCAGAGCCTGAAAGCATGCGCTGACTGTGTAGGAAACATGCTTTTTCATTGTCAGGGCCTGGTCAAGACGCACTCCTAAGTTTTTTGCCATTGTTTTAGGGGCAGGGGCAGTGCCCAATTCACTGGGCCACCAAGTGGGCGACCACAGAAGGAGAGCCTCTCCAAAGAGAACAATCTCCGTTTTGCTGGCATCCAGCTGTAAAGAGTGTGAGAAGTTGGCCTGATGTATGATGTCACTAGTTCTAGTGTACACCTTATATCAGTCCAAACAACCCTTATGGTGATTGGTTGTAAAGTCAACCTTATAGACCAGCTATCCTAGTGGTAGCATGGACAAGACCAGTCTTAGGCTAAACTCTGAATGGCATGTGAAGCCAGCTGTTATACCATTTGTAACCCCTTGAACACCAAATGTAAGGACACCACAACAGATATATATATAAAATAAAGTGTATTTATTCTAGTCAAACCCTCAGCAGTCTTTATGAGATTCGAGGTAAGTACAACACAGTCTTATTCAAGCATACATGTCACACAGGTAAGTAATACAGTTAGGCCCTAGGGGCCACGCAAACCATATACTAAATAAGTGGTATAAGGACCACTGTCACGGAAATAGGATAGGCCTAGGCCTAGGGAATCGCTGGGGCTACACTATACTATACTACCCAAGGTTAGGAAGTGGGAGGCCCACGGGATTCAGGTGCAGAGTGGAAACACTCACGCGTAATGCGTATAATCGATAGAAATAGTACAGTTCAGAATTAATAAGATTTGGGACACTTCTGGAGTAGCTAGGAAGTCGAGACTTGAGAACTAGACACTAGGATAGTCAATACCCTGACGAGCACCGGAGTACCCAAGTTACCTAGCCCACGGGCTGCGGGTGCATAGGTGTGAACTTGCGTCGGGTTTCGTCGTCGACTCCTATGGATGCCTGAAGGAAAGCTGCTGACAGGCAGTCAGTGAAGAGTGTCCGGTGGATCCCAAGGCCGGGATCAAGAAGGAAGGATACCTGCAAGCAGAAGGGACAGAGTCTGGGTCACTAGCCAGTGACCACGTGGAACCAGGAAGGAACCAGGCGATGTCGGGAGATTGCAGGTGAAGAGGTGAAGCTTGTCGCAGCAGCCACGGGTACCAGGAGACGTCGAGGACGACCAGGACCAGGAGGCGAGCTGTCCCACGAAGGCTCGTGCTGTCGGCGGCGTCGAAGTCGAACTAGGACTCACCAAGCCTTGGCAAGCGGAACCCACGAAGAATGGAGGACTTGCTTCTGGTGCAGACCAGGAAGGTCTGGGGTGCTTCTCTTTTGCAGAAGAGCAGGAGCCAGTCTGGAGGAGCCAAACCAGCAGTGGAAAATTGAAGGTGTGTCGTTGCAAAGGTTACTAGCCAACGGGCAAGCAACCGGACAGACGCGGCAAGCAGGAAAATGCAGAAGGGCCCCACGCATGACTCGTGGAGTGTGGGGGGCTGATCTTCGGTGCAGATGGTGCTTGGGGTTGGGGCTTCTCAATCCCTGGTGCACAACCTCGAGGGTGCCTCAGAAGCTGCGCTGGAAGATACTCGCCACTTTTCCCAGGTAGCTGGTCCCACGTCTCTCGTCGCCTCCACGGATCTCAGCTCGGCTGTGGATGTGGATCAGGGTCGGAGAAGTCGGGAAGTCAAGGCTCTGGTCGGGCTCTGTAGTCGGTCCCTCGTAGAACTTCAGCAAAGCAAAGGGTAAGTCTCTTGATGGTGCCTGTTCGCACAGGGTAGCCACTCCTTGGCCACAAGGGAGATTCTTCAGTCTTCTTCTTTCGTCGAATGTCGAAGGTCCAGAGTTTCTGTTCAAGTTGCAGGTTCAGGATAATCTAATTTAGCGGGGCCCAACTAGCTTCTAATATACTGGGCTAGTGGGCTGGGCTACCTGCAAGGTCACTCCTATGGGTGGGACCAGGAAGGGGAGTGGCTACACCCCCTTTCCTTTGTCCAGTTTTGCGCCAGAGCTGGGGCTGGAGTGCCCCAGCACCGGTTTGAACTTGACTATGCATGCAGCACCTTGTGTGCCCCAGGCATGTCTCATTCCTTTCAGCCCTCCCTGCCCCAATACACTAAAGTCTGTCTGGGGAGGTGCTAGCACCTCCCCAAGCAGGAAACCTATTGTCCAGGCCTCCCTGGCTGGGAGGGCTCCCAGCAGCAGGAGGTCAGACTCGTGTCTGTGGCAGCAGCATCCATTTTGTGATGCTGTGGCTTTGGTGAGAGTTAAACAGCAAAGTAGGATTTTAACATGTCTCTCCCTCTAGAAGGGAGGAATAATATCCTCATTGCCAGAAATGGTATGGGGGTATTATTCCAAAGTGTTAGACACCTTACACAACATGTTTTGATAAAGCCAAACCATAGTTACCATAACCGTTTAAGATTATAAGGTACTTTAAGAGTATATGGTCAACTATATCATAGAACAGCTATAAGGACATGGTTCCAAAAGCTGCAGACAGGCTCAGCTCATGCTAGAGCACCATCTCACATGTTACCAAGCACTCTGCCTCCAGGATTGTTAAGGCCTGCCATAGGAGTGGCTGATAGGTACACATGTGTCTATATATAAGGGTAGATATAGGTATACTATATCTAAGCAGGGGGTCATTACACGACCTTGCCCCAGCTGAGTGATCAGCCAGTTGTGTCTGATTGGAAGGCCAGACCAGGGGTGGCATAATACATGCTGCAGCCCCTGGGAGGCCTAGGGTACACCTATGCCCTGGGTACCTAGGGTACACTGAACAGGGTCCAATAAGGTGATCCTTACCAATTGGGTATGTACCTAGGGTACATGGAGTCAATTTTAAAGAGAGAGCAGACAGCCTGAGACCCTGAATGGCAGGATCTCAGGCCAACTAAGTCGAAAAACCAGCTAGACACTAGGCAAAAAGTTGGGGGTAACCATAGTCAGATATCCACCGTCCTACAAAGAGTTGCTGCTCATCCACTAAGAATTTTAGGAGTTATTGGCCATAACTCCAGTGGCAGGGCACTACAAATTATTGAGAAAAGGAACTTTTAGAGGTGGCCTTATCCTGTGTACTACTATTTTTAATAAACAAAAACGGAAGGAAGAAAGCCCAAGACAGCTATTATTGGGGTGAAAGCACTTGCTGTACCCCTATTGATCGTGTGTGGGTGGTTTGAAGGTGTCTTAACCACGCCGATATAGGAAGAAACAAAGAGAACATTTTATATCTTACCCTCTCCTGATCATTGATAGTCATGACAACTGAGACTTAGGGAGATATTGATTGATCACATTAAGCCTGAAGAAGGTGGTGAATTGAATTGTGCCACCGAAACGCGTCGCTTGTTCTGCTTGTCCTGTGTTCATCTAGCACCTGAGTATCTTTCAAGGGTCAACAACAACAAAAGAAAAAGAAAAAAGTGTTGATCTCTATACATTGTACTTGTTGTGCTCATTGGACAAGATATATGTTTATGTCCCCAATCATTCATTGTTGTTTTTAAATATGTTTATGTTTGTTTTTATTATTTGATGCATAACAATGTTGTGCATTTGATGGCAATAGAATCTCCTTGTGAGAGAATTATAAATTTTAATAAATAATCATTTTTATATCACTTTTGTTGGTTCCGATTGCATGCTGGTGATATGGATGGTGCATGCGTAATGGTTGAGAATATTTGTATGCTTTAATAAAAGGTGCCCAAAGGGATCTATGCTTTTGACAGAAGTGTCTTATACTACCATGTCGCCCTGGGAAAGTAAACCTTTTGCTCACCCATAAGGCAGGCCCTGGACAGCCCAAGGGCAGGGTGCAGTGTATTTTGAAACTTGGACATCTATTTTTAAGTTTTATTTGTCCTTGTAGTGAAAAACTCTTAAATTTGTTTTTCATTACTGCAGGGCCTATCATTCCCATTGGATAACATTGTAGTTGCCTTATTACATTTTATTAGTGTAATTTCCAAATGGGAAAATATGACCAGTTCATGTTTGGTGTCTTTAAAATCCGGGTAGTGAAGTTGGGTTTTTGATCACAATTTTAAAAATGCCACTTTTAGAAAGTTGGCATTTTTCTGCCCTTAGTCCTTTTGTACCTATGGCCTGTCCTGGTCACATGACTGGATATAATTAACAAACTTTGGGAATTTCTCTCAGCCTTTCACACAATAGAGGGATTAGGTTTGCCTGAGTAGGCCATCTGCTGGCAGGATGGGGGGGGGGGCGGAGCTGAACACAGCCCCACTTACACATGAATAGCAAATGCTCTGCTGTCACACAAAGTGCTTAATGCCCATCACTGCCATGTCAGCCAACTTGCAGCCAAGGCAAGGGAGGCAGAAAAGTCCATGCACTTCAAAGCCAATGTCTAGAAGCTTCCAGAACCAGGGCAGCAGAGTATAAAAGAAGGACCTCAGACACCAACTCTTCAGTACACTTCTGGCCCTGTGGGTCCTCTGCTAGGAAGGACTGCTGTGGTGCTAAAAGGACTACCACTCTGCTGGACTGCTACTCTGAAGGAACTGCTACCCTGCTGTGCTAACCCAGTATTTACTGCCCTCTTGCCTGGGGAGGATGAACTGGGCCTACAACTTCATCTTGAACCGGGGACCCCAGAGCGACTCCCAGGAGTAGTCTGCTGGCCTCCTGATCTGAGCCTCAGGGACATAAAGGACTCCCCAGCCATCTCCTGGACCCAGCTGCGACCAGTTCCTGACCCCCAAGTGATGTCCCTCAGGTTCTGGACCCTTGGTGTGGCTCACCATGCTCAAATCAAGCTTTTGAGCTCTTCGTGATCTTGAACTGGCCTTCCGCCCCGAGACCACACCGCTCGCACCGGATATCACCATGAGCCACTGCCAGTTCATCTCTTCGCACCCCAGCATCGACTGCTCACGTGAGACCACTAATGTGAAGCACCAGCCCGCCTGCCTACAAAGCCTGGCCTGCTCTTAGAGCCACACCGACCACTGCTCACGACGCTCCCCTTGCTCCCCACGACCCTCTCCAACATGAACAGGACTCTTGCCACAAAACTTGAGTAGGTAAAACCTCAGTGGGACTAGTTTAGTACTGTATCTGACCTGCTCCCGTAGTTGGCCTGAACTTTTGACTCTGACCCGGTGCAGTGTGACCAGATAGCTGCATTTGGCACTTTTTAATTTTACACTTTATTCTTTAACAAAAAAATCATAACTCCGGTTCTATTGATTGTGTTTTTGTCATGTTGGCCTTGTTTTATTTGCTGAAGTTTGATCTGTTTATCTAACTTGGTGTGGGATTCTTTTTGTGTGGTGTTTTCACTGTAATACTGGTTGAAGTGTTGCACAAATACTTTACACATTGCTTCTAAGTTAAGCCTGGCTGCTCTGTTCCAAACTAACAGGGGTGAGGATAGGACTTGTGTTTGTGCAGTGCCATTAAGTGATTTGGTGCACGCTACAATCCCATATCTAAGACAATTTGAGCTTTAAATTCTCCCGGATTGGCCTTTTTGCAGTCTCTGAATTAATTTGTACTTTACCTGTTTGTGCCTACAGCCCCACCTGCAAGGATGGAGTTTGACATTTTCAACCTGGAGAGCTACACTGTGGCTGAGCTCAAGGAGTTTTATCAGGAAAGGTGGCTGCCCACCAAAAGGAGCACCAGAAAGGCAGAGCTCCAGAAGGCCTTGAGGACATGGGCAGAGGCCCATCAGTCACCAACAGGTGACGAGGAGGGAAAGATTGATGGAGAGGAGGATGAGGAAGGATCAGAGCAGGACCCTCAGGAGGGTCTTGGACGGCAGACTGTTGAAGACAGGGGTAACCTACTCCCAGGTTTGGAAATCCCTCTCCATGCAGGGAGCAGTGTATTGGGGGGACTTGGCCCCAGAGGAGTAGGAGAGCAGCAGGGAGGAAAGAAAGCTCAAGTTACAGCTGGCCAAACTAAAACTGGAGACAAAGGAAAAGAAACTGCCCATGGAGGCAAAGAAGGCTGAGGCTCAGGGAGCCTTGGAAAAGGAGATGGCTGAGAGGCCCTTGGCTGTGAAAAAGCTGCTGTTTGACCATGAGAGGTAAAGGCATGGCAACCTACAGGATGCAATAGTGATGGTGGCAGCATACTAACATTGTTTGCTGGAGCGGGTCCGCATACCTCCAGAAGGGTAAGTGATGGGAAATGATATGGACGAGTGGTTTGCTGCTTATGAAGTTGCACTCAGGGTACATAAGGTCCAGGAGGAGCACTTGGGGTAGTCTGTGGTAACACATGCCCACGGTGGGAAGAGACATACTCCTGATGCTATAGGCAGAGTATCAGACTTGGTATGCCGCCATGAAGGCAATCGTTGTTAAGTTTGGTCTGACCCCTGAGAAGGATTGTCATAGGTTCAGGGACAGTCACAAGTCCCAAAATAGGCCCTGGGTGGATTTCTTAGATTATGCAAGCAAGGCACTGAAGAGATGCAGCAAAGTGAATGATTTTACTGGGCTGTACAATCTAAGGAGGAAGCAGGTTTAATATTTGTTTTCCAGAGCTGCACCAACACTTAATGGATAGCAAGTTTACTGATCCCAGGAAGCTTGCTAAGGAGACAGACCTCTGGGTCAGCTCCAAGGTGTCTAAGAAGGTGTCTGAGGGATACTCCCAATAGGGTGGTGACAGTTCCCAAAAGAAGAAAAGGGGGGATGTAAATAAAACCAAGGAGTTTTCTTAAGGCACCCAAAGCAGTTGAAAGGTGAATGAGTTCCATTCCCAATTTGGCCACCAGAAGAAAGGCTTCACAGATCAGAAAACTAGAAAGTTTGTCCCCAAGTGCTATGATTATGGGCCTATGAAGGGAGATGCCATGTGTTCCAAGGGGGCACTGCCCCCCGTGGTGGGCAGTCACCGTGGATAGCCAGTATAGCGCCTGGGGAGGAGATGGCCCCAGTTAGTGTGGAGGGACTAGTGAGATTACCCTAGTGTCCCTGGATGATACAGAAATGGTGCCCAAAGCCCACATGCATTGCAATAATTCAGAGTATAGTGGGTCTCAATCAATGGGCAGAAGGGGGAGGCTCTGAGGGACACAAGAGCCAGTATGACTACTGGCAGGTGTTGTCTTGTGTCCTTAAAGCAGGTGATACCCAATACCTTTCACCAGGTTGTGGTAGCAGACAACCAGGGGAGCCACTACCCCATGGCTTTTGTTCCCTTTGGTGGATGGGTGGGCGGGCAGGTCTTCTGAAGGTTGCTGGGAGCCCAATTACGGTCAGGTGTTCCCTATATAGCCCATTGTTTTCCCTATGTTAGCCCAATTATGCATGTTATTGCCACATACGCTTTGTTACACATTACCAAATATCACGCTTGTTTTTGTGCCACATTGTATTTTCACACATAGTCAGCACATGTTTTTGTATTTTGTTATCTTCCTGAGATTTAGTCGGAGCAGCCCATGCAAGGTTCAACAACATTGTTCCTTGTTATTCTTTGTGGTGGGCCACTAGCACCTAGTAGGGAAACCCAGCTGCTGTTTTTGAACACACATATTTTATCATGTAACTCTGGACTTGTCGTCTTGAAAACTCAAAGAGCGGAGACTTTAACTCTGACCACAGGTCCTGAGACGACAAGGCTGCACCAGCTGAGATGTAGAACAGCTATCCATATATGCCGAAGTATGGGGTTCACTACTACTCCCGGAGATCTAAAATACAACACTACTATAGTGAAGGTAGGTTTAGGCAAATCTGTCAGCTAATATGAGAGGGCTTTTTATTGTATATGGTCTTTTAATCATGCTAATGGCTTTACTGACCTGCATATGTTTTCTAATTGTGGCGCAGTTATTGCATATTAAAGCACAATAGTTTCAATAATATTATAAGCTTACTTCATGTCTCTTTTCGATTTATTGTGGACAATTCGGAGTGAGAGAACTATAGGGGATTACCTGCTTCTGCGATCCCTGAGAGGGTCGAGAGTGTTGTGTTCTGGGGCGCTAAATCATTTGTCTCTCTGGTAAGGTTAGGAGGGCAAGTGAGGCGCACTATAAGCTAGTCGGATTCGGGCCTATAGGTGCTAATGTGGTATGGTCGCTCAGTCTCTATGTACTGATGCTCTATGGTCCCAAGCATAGTTCTGTTCTTGAGCAGAATCCCTGCAACATTGTGCCACCAATGTTTGGTCTGGTACTTATTTGCTGGCCTACTGAGTAGTGCTTGTGTGCGTCCACAATACCCTTGCACCTTTAACTGGAGATGACCGTGGTATTGGGGATTACTCCTCTACAGTATTTAGGAAGCACCTAATTTTGTTGGTTTTTTAAGCTTGAAAGTTTAAAAGTGTATAACACAATTTTGTGTAGCACTTTGTTTTCCATATTGTTTAGGTTATGTCAGTGCCACAACCTGTTGCGATTCCCGTTAAATGCAGATCTGCAGTTTATGCACATGTAGCCTAATGCTGGTGGTCATATTATCTTTGTAGTAGAAGCGGATGCACCGTACCACTTTGAAGTTTTGTATTCTTGGATCATATTTCCAGCTGTGGCTGGGACTACTAACACATTCCATACGTGCACTGTATCTGCAGCTCCAAATCTATATAACTCTTATGTACTTATTGAGATTTCTCTCAATTTCTTGGAACACCAAAATTGGTTCCTTGGCGCCCTCCCACACATAGCTATACTTGTACGCTTGGGTCCCCTTAGTAATGATTGGGCTGCCTGTCCAGCATTAGCTGTATATACACTGTACCCTGATATATATAATCAAAATCTTGTAGAATAACAAGCTTTATACACTGGTCTAGTGACCTTGTACAGACACTTAACAACTTGTTTTGCGCACCTTGTTGGCAGGGCCAGCAAGGATTGGCCTGAAAGGGCAAGCCCAGTTGTCTGCAGCCTACCATAAGTCCGGTAATTGTTGATTGAGTAATGGCCAAAAAAACACTAATCGTTAGGAAATTCCATTTGGATCGGCCAAAATATAGATCAAATTGAAGATGTGTTTCCCCTTACGGGACGACAAGACAAGCACAGAATTGTGACTACTTGCTTACCCAATGTAATGGCTCCTGGTATTGGCGACTGTACCACCTGGGGGACAGTTTTTGCTGCTTTCTATACTATCTGCCACAGCACTCCCTCGATGTCGATCTTACCAGACGTACTCAAACAAATACAGAACGAACATGGGGCAGCTGCTGCCCTAGATTTGGGGATAAAACTAATGGTGGGGAACTTTCCCATTGAATCTGCAATGCTTCTGTTGAATGTTAAAGCTGAAGCAGCATTCCTGGCTATAGGCCACCAGCTTGCAGTGGTTGCACAATGCAACACCAATTGCCTAAAATTAATGCTGATGTGTACGCATCCTTAGGACGCAATAATTTAGGAACCAGACCTACCAAACCACCTCCTGGCAAACCTAGTACAAACCTATATACAAGCCGGCCTGTGAGTTTGTTAAAAAGCCATGGTATAAATCTAAACAACAACAGAAAAGTAAACCTCGAGGAGGTTCGCCTCCCCTGAGTCCTTTGAGAGAAGATCTGATTTTTGAGATCGCACTGAAATCAAGACTCCAGACAGGTACTGATACACATTCTCCTCTTTCCTTTCAGGAATCATCTGACCAGTAGTACAACCGAGGGGGCGATCTGAATGCAGACAAGAAGAGTACGTGAAACCGAAAAGAGAGACACAAGGCTCGTCTGATGAGAAGATAAAGATGGAGGACAGACCTCCTCAATATAAAACCCCTTTTCAGAAAAGGATGCAGCTTTAACCGCTAAATATGCCACAAACAGTGAGAACCCTCCTCCTGACCAGTAGTTGGGTGGTGATTCCTTGACAACGCAGCAGAAGTCACCATAGTGTGCTGGAAACTCCAACAGTTTCTGGTAGCTAAATCAACTGATACCTTTGTTACAGTTGAGACCCCAGATAAACACGTTGTCCCTTCTGATGGATTGTATAATCTAGATGTTCAAATTGATGGGGATATACAACGCACCATAAAAGCAAAATTCTGGTAAAGTTTAACTCTGTCCTATGACATCCTGTTGACGAAGATCGATTGGCCCCCACAGTTTGTTCAGACATCCCCCCCAAGAAGAGGATGTTGTGCTTCCTTTCTTTTCTGCTCTTCTCCCTGAACAAGTGCAACATGCACATTTGGCAGAATGGCCTTTTGCACTAGCCCCTGCGCTCTATCGCAATCATGTCGCCTGGGATAAGGATTCTCCTTGTGTTATACCCTTGCATTCCTGCCCACAAGAGAAACCACAATACCCTATAAAATGGGATGCAGCAACAGCACCTGTTAAAGAAATACTCTCACAGTTGGAGTACAAGGGAGCAATTGAACCCTGTGTCTCTCAAATGAATAATCCTCTTTTTCCTGCTTCGAAACTGAATCATTCTTATCGCTTTTTCTTAGACTAAGACATTTAAACAGTCATACATGCCCATTTGCAGGGCAAAACGCTCATTCTATGGCACTAATTAATACAATTATCGGTAAAAAATACAAACCCAGATTGGCCATTTCCAATCGTTTTCCAATAGTTTTTCAACTACAATCTAGTGCCTGAAAGCTGAGATTGGACCGCTTTAGCGCGCTTGGTTTTCAGATGGGATATGGACGATTCCCATTGGGCTATAAGAATAGCCCAGGTCTATTTGTTGCTGGCATAATGTCAAGTCTACACTTTATTGACACAGACATATTGTTCATTGTAGATCATATCTACCTCACAAATGATAAATTACATCCCTACTTGGCCAGAGAAGATCGCATAATATTGGTATTTGCTGCACTTGGCTAAAAGTTCAACTTCAAGAAATCTTATATGGCTTTACTAGTGTACTTTTCCTAGACTACGAACTTACAAATGAGGGAAAGAGCCTTGCCTTTCATTTTTTTGGAGAAGTGTGCACAACTGCAGCCTCCAAATACTTAAAAAAAAATTACAGTCGCTGCTAGGATTTCCTAATTTTGGCAGAATATATATACCTGATTATGCACAACACATTAAACCATTTTATGAATTAATAGCACCTGGGTTTTCCCCTTCACGTTGGACATCAGTACACACTGATACACTCAGATCATTACAATCTGACCTGCTTGCTAGACAGCACTTACATATACATGTCAATACCGCAAACCTGGTCAACCCTATTTTGGTGGGTGAAATTGGATTTTCCTATATCACTTTTAGTGAAGGTGAAACAGTGCCGATTGCATATAAATCACATTTACATTCTTGTGTGGAAATGCGTTTTGCTTCCACCAAATAAATACTGACTGCAGTGCAGATAGCTATCCTTAAAGAACGGCTACTTGAACAAGGGAAACACGTAATTACTTCCTGGATGGATACAGTGGGCAGCATCCTTAATAGCTGTTGATGTAGACTTCTTCTTTGACCCGTCTTTACAGACACAAGAGGTTTTACAGTATGAGCATGTTTATCCCATGCCCTCTTCTGTTTTGCCTTTTGATCAGTATAAACATATTATTTACACTGATGGTTCAGCTCAACCTGCTATAGGTTCTAAGCAGTAATATTCAGCGACTTGTACTACTGTTATTAGTGCAATGTTTATATGAAAGGAATGTATAGGAAACACAATAAATAGTGAGCTGTCTAGTTACACAAACATGTAAACACCCACAAATTAATATCCTTCGGAATTCATTTTTTTTTATTTAATCAAGTTTTTGGTACTTAAAAGAAAGGGAAAACAATTTTTTTTACATTCATTGATACAATCAAAGATTTTATGCCTTTCTCTTGATAGGGCAATTATCAATTGATACAATTACATATATGCAATATAGTCATTGATCTATATGTACAGAGTCTTTTCAATCAACTATACATATTCACATAACCAGTTTCAGTAGATGTAAACAAAGGGGAGGGAAAAGGGAAAGAGGGATTTTGTTCATATCCATATATTTCACATGGCTAATGATATATTTTTCTACGCGCATTTCGGCTGTCTGTCTTCATCAGGTAGCCATGTAATTATGAAACCTGAAAAATAAAAACGGTGAAGGGGAATTATTTCGAAGGATTTGGGGCATTTGTATAGGGGTTAGCTGTTGGCAGTTCTACTGAATATACAATATATACATATGGAATACATTAGATCATAAATATACATATTTACAAATATTACACTGTCACAAGGAAAAATTTCAGGAGAATTTTTTGTTGTTGAAAATAATAAATCTGTATAGTTGACAAAGAAGTGAACTAAAGTGATGAAGAAAAAGGAAATACAAACCTAATTAATCAGAGATGCTATTGAAAATACAGAGTCACAAAGTGATCCTAAGATATAATGTACACCCATGCATTTATGTGATTAAACACATAACCCCTTTCTGGTGGTGTCTACCAAATAAGACTCCTTGAATAGAGGGCTAATGTATACCTTATAAAGGGCTCATACAATCGTGTATACTCTAATTGCTCGCTGATGGTGTCAGCTAGTAGCAGTTTCTTCGGGGAAGGATCTCGTGCTGTAACTAGATGGAACCCAACAGAGACCATGGTTGTTAATATTCAGAATATGATCTGTCTCTTGCAGGGAATGTCAAAAGGAGAGAAAAAAAACGTACCCTCCCACGTTTAGTTGATTGGAGGTTATGGGGTAGTCTCTCTTCAAACAGTAAGGTTCCTGAAAAAATGATTAACTAAACATTCCTTAATGGCTGGAATTTATAACGCAGTTTATCTTCAATTATAGCCAAACTAGCTAGTGTCGAAATAAAACACGTGGGGAGTTTATGCATTTGCTATCCAAAAGAGTACGTTATGCCGAGTAACCCTCTCGTGCACATTACGGATGATATACTAGGTAAGCAAAGTGGTAAAGGCTCATTGGTATGTATCTCGGGTAAATGTATAATGTATTTCGATCTAATAACCTCACTGGCATAATCTGGGGAAAACACTAAAGCGGGTGATGGACCCTTCTCCCCCTACTGGTACCTTCTGACTAAATCATCCTAATAGCGCATAGTGTACAGGTGGGGCTACATTAGATGTCTTACCTAGGAAGATGAAGGAGATGACGGAGAGAACTGAAGCCTAGCGCAACGTGATAGCAGAATGCTGCGGGTCCTGCTGACTCGTTACCGTGTAGCCCACCTACGGCTTCTTCCGGGGCTTCTGGAATGATCCACACGAACTGAAGCCTCCGTTTGCCTTAGTGTGGTGTGGCATTAGTGCATGGCATATGATTAACGTGCAATCAGCAATCACGAATATGAAGAATATTTGCACGCCAAATGGTGCCTGATTTAACGGATGAAAGAGATGTAGCGGGAATGTACGGAACTAAGCGACAATTCATGTAACTAGAATGCGCTGTGAATTACGAAGGCGATTATGGGCGGCATCTTGGAAGTATAATGCTAACGATACGATGCTGGACCTGACTTCATCCCCTGCCCAACCCAGAAAACATGCGACATAGAGTATCGGCATGTTAAGACTTTGGGAGGGAGGGGTGGGGGGGAAGCAGGCCGCAGACCAAGAATTGTGTGTAAAAGGTTGCTTTATTGGAAACAGGTGCACATTACAATTTTAAAACCTTGGCCGAAACGCCTTCCAAATCTAAACCTCACTAAATATAACAAACCTAACACCGCACCCCGCCCCCTCCCCTAAATTCCTTCGAGCCCGCCCCCGCCCGTACATTACAACATTACAACAATATCAAACATTACATTCCTGTATAACCCCCCCCAACAATCTCTAAATACAAACCTTCCGTTAACCAAACTCCCCTGCCTGCCCCTTTACAGCTATCGGCCCCCAAACTGTGTAACCGAACTAAAATTACCAACCTATCCTTTCCCTGTCGATAACCCAACTCAACAACATAACTCCACCAACCTCCGGTAAAACTGTCCAAAAATCACCATAACCCCCGCCACCCAGAAAGAGGGGGGCGGTGAAACCACCACCCACCCCTCTTTCTGCCCCCCCAACAACAAAGAGCTTTAAACACCACGAGCCTGCTTCTGCACGTTCAAACACCGAGAGAAGACCTTCCTAAGTTCCAACAAATAAAGGTCCATGCCCAACCTTGACAAGTGTACCGCATCTCCACGAAAAAATTCTACCACCTCAAAACGAATATCTTTGTGTGTCACTCTTCCAAAACCCAAATCTCGACAAAACCTGGAGATCTCCGTATTCACCTTCTTCCGAGACCTGTCGATAGCTCTGGGATTCAAAGCCCCTCTCCACACCCTCCGCGGGACCAATTCCGTCCAGAGAACATGACAACCCGACCATCGCTCCTTCAACAACGCCAAATCCCTTTTCATGGCACGCAATAATACCACCCCTTTCACACTGCAAAGATCGTTCTCCCCCAAATGTATTAAAAGAATATCCGGGCATTGTCCCCTCACCATGGCTTTATTCAAACATGGAATAAGCTCCCTCCAAAGCATACCCCCCTTCCCTTTCCAGATCATCCGAAAAAGGCTGTCATTAAAACCCAAACTTCCCCCAAAATAACTTTTGCACGCTTGTACATGTGCCCACTTGACGAAGGAATGCCCCACAATCCACACCGTCAATTCCTTTGCGTGTGGCCCAGCCACCGAACCTGAAAAGAAAAACAAGAATGAGACTCATAACAAAGAGGTGGACGCAGGCGCCTCTGCTGCATTTTCTCTTACATATTTGTTAAAACAGTCTGATGACCAACGCCCTAAGCGCATTATGTCGCCCTGAGACCAACCCCGGTTATGCGCTTCAGTTGCCGCCCCAATCCAAACCAATACGCTGTAACCCCTTGCGCAGGACCATACGCAGCTGATAGTCAGTGACGCGCGACCCATTCATATGCCGGAAAACCAGGTCGCCCCCATCACCCCCTGATAGTATCTTCCATTGCCTCGCCAAACGCAGGGGACAGGTACAACTGGGGGCTCCTGCTTCTAACCACACCCCCTTACCAATCCCCCTCTGATCTGTTTTTGAACTGGACAACCAAATGTTCACACCTGTGTCCGTGAAGAACACGTCCTGCCAACGAATGCCCCGCTTTACCTTGGTCCCGAGGAGCTCAGAAACCCGAAAAGCCCCAAAAAACATGAACACCATAAGGGTAGCAAACAACGAAGCCTCAAAATCATCCCTGCAAACTACAGGCAAAACTGTCAACAAACGTGCTAACGTCTGCCAGGAAATAGGTAAACGGGACATCACGGTTCCACGCCGCTCTCTAGCCCAACCCTCAAGCATCCTGCGTCCTATTTCCCCAGCAGACGGGGAATAACCCCAAAAAAGCTTACCCATAAAGGAAATCCCTGCCAGCTTCCCAGCAATAGTGACTCTAGACAAACCCTTCTCAATGAGGTCAAGGATAAATTGAACTACATCTTCCGAACTGCGCCACGACTCCTCCCTCCTACAAGCTCCTGAGGACAAAAATTCCTTCCACGCCAAAGCATACGCTGCACGAGTGGAAGCAGACAAAGAACCTACCACCAGTTGAAATACCCTACGTTGCCGACAGACCAGAGGTGCTCCGGCATCGGGGTCGGTGTCCTGTCCGCCTCCTTGGCCAGCCCATGGAATCTCCCCCACTGCGAACGAGACAAAGCATCCGCAATGTCATTGTCCACACCTGGCACGTGCAAAGCCCTGAATGAAATATCATAGCGCAAACAGCCCAGCACAAACACCCTCATCAATTTCAAAATCTGCTCATCCCTGGCTGACTGCCTGTTGACTATTTGCACCACCGCCATGTTGTCCACACGGAACAGGACCCTCTTATGTTCCAGCTCCTTGCCCCAAATGGTCAAAGCAACCAAAAGTGGAAAAAGCTCCAAAAAGGCAATGCTCCGCCCACCATTCCTCCACTCCTGTGGCCATTTCTCTGCACACCATCGCCCTTGCCAGTAAATGCCAAAACCATCACTGCCCGCTGCATCCGAAAACATTTGCACATCCCACTGCACATCCTCGTCCCTGGCCAGTGGTACTCCGTTAAAGGAGTGCAAGAAAAAGGACCACATACGCAGGTCTTCCTTCACGCCTGCCGACAAACGCACGTGATGTTGAGGTAAATGCTGACCCACCAAAGCCCGGCCCAGGCGCCTACAGAAAGTCCGACCCGCCCTTACCACCCTGCAAGCAAAATTTAAATGGCCTAACAACACCTGGATGTCCTTCACTGTCACCTTCGGCCGAGCCAACTTCGTGTCCAGCAAAGCCAACATTTTGGATTTCTTATCCTCAGGCAAACGAGCCTGCATTGCAACTGAGTCAAGCTCAATACCCAGAAAGGAGATGACAGTAACAGGCCCCATTGTTTTTTCCGGAGCCAACGGCACCCCCAATTCCTCCATAAGCTCATGAAAAGATTCCAGAGCATGCCGGCACTCCGAAGAGCCCGGGGAGCCCACAAAGAAGAAATCATCCAAATAATGGGTGACCAAGCTGTGACCAGTGCGATGCGTGAAAAACCACTGCAAAAAAGTGCTGAACAGTTCAAAAAGAGCACATGACACCGAGCAGCCCATTGGTAGCGCCTTGTCTACATACCATTTACCCTCGAATTGTATACCCAACAAAGGCCAATTGTCCGGATGAACCGGGAGCAGCCTAAAAGCCGACTTGATATCACACTTTGCCATGCCTGCAGCGTCGCCCGCGGTCACGACAAGTGACATGGCGACGTCAACTGAGGAGTATGACACCGAAGCAGCGTCTTCAGCGATAAAATCATTGACTGACGACCCTTCAGGCCATGACAAATGTTGAATCAGCCGAAACTGCCCTTCCTCTTTCTTGGGCACCACACCAATAGGGGAAATTATCAAATTATGAATTATGAACTGGCCACTCTCCAAACGGGCCTGCCATCCTCCCCTCCTGCACTTCTTTACACAATTTCTCACGCACCACCAATTTGTGCTCTGATGCGGATTTCAAATTATCCGCCCACCTTCTCTGCCGGGGCCCGTGGTACCCCAAATGAAAACCCCACTTGAAACCATCCAAAAGTGTCTGTTTTGCCACCAAATCCCCGTAGCCCTTCAATGCTTCCTCGAGCTGAGCCAATTTAATTGGCGTAGGAGCCCTTTGGCCCAGAACCCTGTGCGCCCCTACCCCCCCGTCCACCCTGCGACTGCTGCGCATTGCCAGACATCCCTGCACCTGCCTGCTGCCCTTGCTGTCCGCCCGATGGCCTAACGCCCCAGCAGTTGACGAGAGGGTGCCGCTTGCCGCACTTGGAACACTCGTGACGGTATTTGCAATACTCCCGAGTACATAGGCCTTTGTTGAAATCCCAACATGCCCCGACCCCAGTCTGTGATGCGGCTGAGCCTCCCACCCCACCCCGGGTGGGCTTTCCCTGAAAGGGCCGATAAACTAGAGGCAGACCACTAGCCGTAAAAATCGTCTTACCTCCTGGCGCGGCCCCCATGGTATGTTGCCACAAATCATTATCTAGCTCACCCCATTTTGCCTCTGAATCCCAAGCCATACGGGCCCTAAATTCTTCGTCATACTGTGCCCAAGCGTAACCATTACCTGTAATCTGGGCCTTCCGTATTACATCCATATACTTGAATATGGCCACGCAGTGCTCGGGAAACTTTTCACAGTATACACTGGCATAAATTAAAAATGCCGCCGTCCAATTTTCAATCGTCAGCGGCACCTTAGGGCGCTTAGCCAATTCGTACTCCTCTTCCTTAGAGCCCTCCTTAGACCTCACCTCCCTGTGTAAGAGCTTCAAAATCTCCACATATTCGCCCTTCCAAATACGCTCCTTTGTTGCTAACATTAAATGGGCACCTAAAGGCTTAGTCACCCCCATATAAGGGAGCTTCTTGATCTTTAACTCTTTGCTCTGTGGCTTGTCCTTACCATCACCTGCCTCTGTATTGGACCCACTCTCCACCTTGGCCCCCGGAAACGTTCCCTCCGTCCCCGTGCCAACCCCTGTATCTTTCACATACTTCCCTCTATATAATCTCCCCTCCGACACACCCCCTCCCCCATCCTCCCCAGACCTCACAGACACCATAATAGGTTTGGCCTGTGTTTTAGCGCTCTCACCTGGCTCTAAAGAGGGTGTGCGGACCGACTCCGACCGCCTCGCCGACCTCTCAGAAGAATCCCTTGGAGGATGCGCCCTCACCGACGGGCCGTGCTCTCCTTTGGATTTCACCACCACGGACTGTGCAATGGGTGCCACACCCAAAACCTGGAAAAGACTACGAGAAACATGAGAGTGTCCCCCCTCCTCATAACCCTGTGGTTCCCCTTCCTCGGGGCTGTCTTCCTCATAATCGAGCAAGATTGGCTCTTCCACCAGCAAATTCTCCTCAGCAAATTCCACCACACGGGCCTTACCGGACCCTGCATTAGTACAACCGGCCTCCACGGCCTTAAAACCACCTTGCGGGGGAGCCGACTGTACTCGCCGGTCCTCCCCCCTACGTCGATTAACATAACAATCCATCTTATTTGAAAACTCCGTCCACCTTGACCACCGTGACGTTGGGGCCAGCGAGGTCGCGCCGGACCTTCGTGAGCTGGCCGCGACGGGATCCCCCGCCGGTACGGAATGTGCCGCGTAAGGCCTCATCCTCCCTTCTCCTCGGCGATAATGGGCCGCACCTCGCCCTACCGAGTCTGCTGCTCTGCTACGTGTCCTACCCTGTAAAGAAAAAGTTTGGACTGGTGTGCTGGGACCTTGAAAACTACCTGGCACCCGCGACCCGAGACCACTCAAAAAACCCTCGCCTGATAGACCACCTCTAGAAAAACCCGCTCGCCCCGCCCCCACTAGATTCGACGACACCATCCCTTCCTCATCCCCGCTCCACTCCAACATAGCGTGCCCCAAAGCGGACGCCGAAACCTCGCCATACCCTTCCCCCAGAGACAGTGACCTGCCCGACCTCATACTTTCGCGACCGCTCGCCCCATAAACCACCCTCGCCATGTCACCCTCCACCTTGTCCTGCCTCCGAGCGCCTGACCACCCCGATGCACCCTCCCCACCAAGACCCCGGACACCTTCTGCCCAGGAAGGAAAAATGTCCAGGCCCTCTCCCTCAAGGCCCCCCCCAGCTGAATCCCCTTCTCCTAAAAACCAACCTTCCTCTCCGACCCCCCCTTCCCAGCCCTCCCCAAAAACTCCTCGCTCGGTGAATGCCAACCAACCCCTCCCGAAGGCAGTGACTTCTCTGAAACCCCCTGCTCCCCCTGTAACCTCAAATCCTGCGCCGAACACCACCCTTCCACTTGCGCCCATTCCCCCTCTCCCAGAGAGCTCGCCCCCACAGAGAAAACCGCGCCCCCTATGGAAGAACCAGGAGAAAACAACAAGGGGCTACGAGGCTCTGACTCTCTAAGCACCCGGTGCCTGTCACCCACCATGCGCGCCTCATATGACCTCACCATACCCACACCACCTGACACCTGCACCCTAGAAGACCCAGCCCCTGCCTCATGACCCCCAGCACTCCTAACGAAACAATTACCGTCTCCCCCCTCACCCCCATCTGGCCTGACAGAAGGAAACTCCACACGCTCCAGACCCGATACTTGTACGAAGTCCGCCGACCCATCAACACTCAGCGCGCGTCCCCCCTCCCTCGCGCTCAATAAATTATCCTCCGGCACAGACGACGCGCGTCTCTTCATGCCGCGCCCGCCTCCTCGCATAACGCCTACCGCAGGGGATGACAAAGAACGCGCTGGCACCAAAGATAAGCCCGCCCCACGCCCCACGCCCCGCCGCATTCACTACACCCGCCCCCTCCGCCGCACCCGACCGGCACGGTTGACCATAACGAGCGAGGGCCGCCTTTTTTAAACGCGGGCGGCCCCGTTCACTCACCGGCATTTGTTTAGGACGCTTCGGCGATGTGCAGGCGGCCACCGCAGCCGCCACTCCAGCCGAGGCCTGCCGCGTAGGGCGCGACGGCCCCGCCACCTCCCCCACAACCAAATCCATCCGGCCCGCCTCAGACAAGAGCCGGAGGGCCTCCAGAACCCGGTAATCATGGGACGCCATCGCGAAGCAATAACACCACACTGGAATTCCTAACAAAAAACACACCACTAGCCTAGCTCCCAGCCACCAGGTCACCAAACCTAAAATGGTGGCCGGGAGCAGGCGCCCAAAGTATTTATACTTGGGCTACATTTAGTATGAAAAAGGAGCCCAAATTCGAAAATTGGCCGCGCGGAGCCAGCCACGCCCCCCACACGCCCCCTCCCAAACTGCCCGGGGGTGGGGACTCCCTACGGTCGCCTGCCCCCCCCCCCAAGCCCCCCTTGCAAAAGGAAACACAGTAAGATAAAATCTTAGGTAAAAAATATGTATTAAATAAATAGTGCAAACTGTGCCCCAGTATTATGTTAAAACTATATTAAAGAGAAAACAATAAAGTTATCCAAATTTTGATTGCTTTCATGCTGATCCTACATGGATAAAAGGTCTATTTTTGTCTCCAAAAAGATGAATAAAGTTGACTTTCCAGGTGTCTATGTGCTATAAAGGCAAACCTGCATATTGCACATATGCTATACCTGATTCATAAACTCAAATATTGTTGAATCTTATTGCCTGGCTCCATGGAATCTCACTGTTGAGGCCTCTTTTGTAGGTGTCTAGAGTAAACATCCAAAAAACCTCCCTACGTGTTCGAATTTCTGTGCTGCGGGGCCATTAGTATGGATTTTCTCAAGGATAAGCCATTGAATATCCTTTGCTGTGTGGTTTGCATCCATATAGTGTTGTACAAGAGGTGCATGGATTTTGTTGGTCCTAATAGCGGACCTGTGTTCAGTGAAACGTGTCGCCATGGAGCGTGAGGATTCCCCCACATATGCCTGTTTACAAGGGCATGTGATTAAATAGACTATGTTAGTGGTTTTACAGTTAGTTAGAGACTGGAGATTGACGTTTGATCCATTTACTGAGTACTGTTTAGTTTCTATAGCAAATGGACATGCCACACATGACACACATTTGCAGTTCCCTACCAGAGTCGTGGTTCCACTAAGTGTGGTTTGTGTTGGTGCTTTCACTGTATGTGTCATGCGTGAGCATGTAATCAAGTCTTTTAGATTTTTATTCTTACGAACAGGGGTTTAGGTATTTGCAAAGTTCTATCCCTGGTTGCATTAATGCAATGTTTGACAGCAAATTCCAACCTTAAAAAACTCACACGCAGTCTTTAGGTGACTGCACTGTGCAGTTGGAGGACTGAAAGCTTTGCTTCTTACATTTGAACATACAGATCCTGAATTCCCCACACATGTAGTGTGTGATTCCTATTACTGTGTGCAGTCCTTTAATGATAATTTACATTATTGGCAGCAAAATGGATTAAAAGATTCTAAAGGCAACACAATAAAGCATAAGACATTTTGGGTTAAGGTGGCACACCTGAAAGACAGCTTGCCAGAGACTCATGTAACGCATACTTTTTTTTCAATGTGTGGGACCACACATTGTAGGGCATTCCTTGGCTGGTGAAGCAGCCAAGTCTGCAGTCACAATAGCTACTGTTGCTGCAATTACTCATTCTCAAACAAGGATAGATAGTGATATCTTGGCTGCCATTAATGCAAATAAAGACGGCACCCCTTTACCTAAAGGCTTTCTGTTGGACTTGGTGTCTTTTGGCGTGTTTCCTCTGAGTTTCTGATTTCTGACCTCCCGGTTTTGACTCTGTTTTTGCTGGCGTAGTGGTTCTGCGCACTTTTCTCACTGCTGATCAGTGGTAAAGTGCAAGCGGTGCTGTGGTAAATTGTGTTATGGATTGGTGTTTCCATGATTGGATACTTGATTTACTTGTTAGTCCCTAGTAAAGTGCACTGAGTGTGCCAGGACCTGTAAATCAAATGCTACTAGTGGGCCTGCAGCACTGATTGTGCCACCCACATGATTAGCCCTGAAAAGGTAACTCAGACCTGCATAGCAGAGTCTGTACACAGTTTGTAATTGCCATGTCGACTTGGCCAGTGCACATACTTGCCAGTCCCTAACCTTCCCTTTTCTTACATGTCAGCCACCCCTAAGGTATGCCCAAGGTACCCCTGTGGGCAAGGTGCAGTGTATGTGAAAGGTAGGACATGCCCTGGTGTTTGTGACATGTCCTGATAGTGAATTACGGGCAATTTTGTTTTTCACTATTGCAAGGCTACCTGTTCCCCATAGGACAGAATGGGGAGTTTGTTTATAACATCTTATAAACATAACTGGCCCGGGGAATTAGGTAGGAAAACAAAGTTTAGTATGCCTGAACTCAGAATCTAAAGATGCATCTTTTAGTGAAGGTGATTTTTACATTCTGTGTTTGAAAATAGCAATTTTAGAAGGAAGGTATTTTCTTGCTCAGTCATCCCGTGTGCCTCTGCTGGAATGTGGATTGCTTGTCTGGGGTTTGGATGACAGAAGGCTGGGGAGCAGGAGTGGCTCCAGATAATGTAGGCGGGTCAAGGAAGGGCTGAACAGACCCGGGCTGAAATTGGGGAAGGGGAGGAGATTTCCTTGCACCTCAAAGGGCCTGGTCTGCCTCTGACAATGCCGTCTCCACCTCCTGCCGGGAAGTCACACCAGAGAAGGCAGAACTGGTTCTGGCTGGGCACAGACACTCTCTGCCTAAGAGATCAAAGGATTTTGGGATATAAATATTGGGGCCCAGACCCCTGAACTTTAGAACTCTTTTGGACCAAGAAGAAGAAGAGCTGGAGAAGCTGTGAGGAGGAACTACAACTTTGCTGTGTGCTTTGCTGTGTTGGCCTGCAGTGGCTGCTTCTGTCTTGGGCAATGAAAGGACTGGACTGGACTTTCTGCAATCTACTTTTGTGAGTTTTTCTAAGGGCTTGAGGTAGAGCTTGCCCCCTGTTCAAGAAGTCTCAGGAACAGCAAAGACTTCAAGCTCTTCTGCCCTCAGCACTGGTGACTGTGTGTTTTGTGCTGCAACATAAGGAGCAACCTGATGACGTCGACGCCGCCACTGCCGACTCTGTGTCCTGAAGGCACCACAAAGGGCACCGCCGCACCGCAACCGTTGTCTCACCGACGATGCCTGCTGATGCCGCAACCGAGCCGCTGCTCACACCACGAACTGTGGACACTGCACTCCGCACCGCCTCGCTTCACGTCAACACCTTGGTATCCCCGACGACGACGACGCTCCACGTCGAAATCTACACAACTGCTGGCACCGTGGTTCGAGGGCACCTTGTAAAGTTACACAATGCACCGCCCTCATCCTGCAACGCAGTCTTAACCTCCTGACGCCGGCACCATCGACACCAGTTGGTCAGCCGACGACAGCGCTTCAGCAACAATGACGCCGCTGCTTGCACCGTGACCTGCCAACACCGCGACGAGCGCTGCATTCACTTCGCACCGCGACCCTGGTCTCACCGATGACGCCATCTGATGCCGCCACCAAGCTGCGGCTCGCACCGCGACCTGAGGGCACCTCCTGCCGCACTGCTGCACCTCGCACCGCAGCACCCGATGCCTGCCGACGTCAGCGCTCCTGACTCCAACAGAGAGGAGATCGATCTGCAACGCGTGTGACTTCAAGGGCCCGACGACTCCTGCACCGACCTCCGGAACCGAAGCCTGAGGGTGCCGTGCTTTGGGAAGCTCAACGAGAGGTTTGTGGGTATTTCTGACACAGTAGCTGGCCTGCGACACCGCGGTCAGCCAGAACTGTTTAGATTTGTTTGCTCACGACGCTGGGATAGCCCCGGATGGAGCTATCGACATCAAGGAACTGTTTTTCAAGCATATTTTGATAACCGAAGATTTTTAAGTACTATATTGTGGATTTTTATTATTTTTGGTCTTGTCTCAAGTATATAAAAATATTGGATATTTTTCTAAACTGGTGTGGTGTCCTTTTGTAGTGCTTACACTGTATTACTGTTGGTTATGTGCAAATGCTTTACACATTGCCTCTAAGATAAGTCTGACTGCTCGTGCCAAGCTACCAAGGGGGTGAGCAGGGGTTATTTTAGGAGTGTAACTCCCTTATCCTGACTAGGAAGAAGGGCCCCTATTTGGACAAAGGTGCAAACCCTTGCTAACTAGAGACCCCCATTTCTAACACTTTCCATCTAAATATTCTAATCACTTGAGGGAACAAAACATCCCTTTTATTACAATTCCTGGGTTGGCGATCACTTGATTCCCAACCAAGAGCGCAGAGTTGCTTTAGTGATTGCGGCACACAAGGGTGTTGCTTTGGCACATGCTGGTGTGGCAGCCACAATTTCCGTGCTACAGCAATGTTATTGGTGGCACAGCTTATATCAGCAGGTCAAAGAATATGTCCTGTGCTGCGACATTTGTCAACAAATTAAAGCTCCACCATGGACATATTTTTTGACGCACGTGTTAATTTCCAATGAGCATTTTGGCTGTACTTATTTGGACCACGGTAGTCCACTGACTTCAGAGACAGCATTTCAATTTATTTTAGTTGAGTTGATTCTTGCTCCAGGTTACCTTGGGTTTGGCCACAGCGTTCAGCTGATGCTCAAACTGTTATTAAATACATGCAAGTCTTTATCGGGACACATGCATGCAGGACACCCCACTCGGACCAGGGCCCGACTTTCACGTCTAAAGCGTACCGGGATTCTATGGCAGTCCTGGATGTACAAGGGCATTATTCTTCTCCATACCGACCCGAGAACAATTCTGTTTTGTAGAGGATGAACCATGACTTAAATAAGTCTTTAACAGCTAGAGTATTAGGCACTGGGTGTGGTTGGATACATCACCTTAACGGGGTTCAGAGGGCTCTTAATAAACTCCCTAAAAGATCTCTGGGTGGGCTGACCACATAAAAAGTGCTATTTGGCATTAACATGTTGGTGTTAGGGGTGATCGAGCCATTTAACAATCCTTGGGCCAGCTCAGTGGTCTTGGTCCCAAAGGCTGCTTCACCCGGTGCCACTCTGGAACTGCAGTTCTGTGTGGACTAGCGTGGGCTTAATACTGTCACCAGGACTGACGTGCACCCTATTCCCAGAGCTGATGAGCTCATTGATTGGTTGGGAGCTGCCAAGTTCCTCAGCACGTTCAACTTGACATCTGGGTACTGACAGATTGCCTTAACCGAGGGGGTCAAGGATAGGTCAGCATTTTCAACCCCAGAGAGGCACCACCAGTTTCGGGTGATGCCCTTTGGGCTGAAGAATGCCCCTGCTACCTTTCAGAGATTGGTCAACAAGGTGTTGGCTGGGCTGGAGGATTTCAGTGCCGCCTACCTGGACGACATTGCAGTGTCCAGCTGGGAAGAGCACTTGCAGCTCCTCTGGGAAGTGTTGGAAGCTTTGCAGAAGGCAGGCCTTATGGTCAAGGCCAGTAAGTGCTAGATCGGGCAGAGTTCTGTGGTCTACTTAGGGCACCAGGTAGGAATCTGCCGGGTGGTGCCCCTACAGCCTAAGATTGACACCATTATGGCTTGGGAGCCCCCCAAGACCCAGACAGAGGTGAGAGCCTTTTTAGGTCCCACCGCGTACTATAGGAGGTTTGTCAAGGGCTATGGCACCATTCTTGCCCCCTTGACAGAGCTGACGTCCAGGAAGCAGCACAGGAAGGTGATCTGGACTGATGCCTGCAAGAAAGCTTTTGATGCCCAGAAGGCATCCATGTGCACATTGCCTGTGTTTAAGGCACCCGACTTCTCCAAGGAATTCGTAGTGCAGACCGACACTTTAGAGCATGGTGTGGCAGCGGGGCTCTCAACTAATCAAAGAGGGCCTAGACCAGTCTGTAATCTTCCTTAGCAGGAGACTACTCCCCAGGGAACAGAGGTGGAGTGCCATAGAAAGAGAAGCTTTTGCTGTGGTCTGGGCACTGAAGAAGCTAAGACCCTACCTGTTTGGAACTCACAACTGAGTTCAGACCGACCACAGGTCCCTCAGATGGTTGATGCAAATGAGGGGTGAGAATCCAAAACCGTTGAGGTGGTCCATCTCCCTACAGGGAATGGACTTTACGGCGGAACACTGCCCTGGCACAGAACACGGCTACGCTACGCTGATGGAGTGTCCAGGTTCTTCCGCCTTAGTGAAGAGAACTCCAAGGACGTTGGGTAGTTGTCCCTACTTTCAGCTGGAGGGGGACATGTGTTAGACCTGGCATCTTTTGGTGTGTTACCACTGTCTTTTTGCTTTTTGACCTCCTGGTTTTGACTATGTTTTTGCTGGTTTAGTGTCTCTGCGCACTTTCTCACTGCTGTTCAGTGTTAAAGTTCAAGTGCTCCTATTGTAAATTGGATTATGGATTGGTGTTTCCATGATTGACATATTTGATTTACTGGTAAGTCCCTAGCAAAGTGTACTGAGAGTGTTCGGGCCTGTAAATCAAATGCTGCTAGTGGGCCTGCAGCACTGATTGTGCCACTGACAAGAACAACCTTTCAAAGGGTTCTCAGATCTGCCACTGCAGTGTCTGTGTGAAGTTTTTACTGCTGTGTCGACTTGGCAAGTGCACCCACTTGCCAAGCCCTAACCTTCCCTTTTACTACATGTGAGTCACCCCTAAGGTACGCCCAAGGTACCCCTGTGGGCAGGGTGCAGTGTATTTGAGAGGTAGGACATGTACTGGTGAGTGTGCATTGTTCTGATAGTGAACTATATTTGTTTTTCACTGTTGAAGGGCTATGTGTCCCATAGGATAGAATGGGGAATACTTTGTAACATCTTACAAGAATATCTTCCCATCGGGACCAGATAGAGAAATGGAGTAAAATGCCTGAACTCAGAATGTAGAAATGCATCTTTTAATAAAGTTTATTTCTATATTCTGTGTTTGAAAATACCACTTTTAGAAAGTAGGTATTTTCCTTCTTAGCCATCCTGTGTGCATTCTCTTCAGATAGCCTCTGGGGGGAGGGGGGTCCTTTCTTTCCTGGATGAGTCAGAGCTGGGATGAATAGACCTGGGTTGCATTTAGAGTAGTGGGAGGAGATTTCCTTGCACCTGAATGGGCCTGGTCTGGACAATGCTGTCTCCACCTCCTGCCTGGAAGTTGGGTCAAAGAGGACCAAACAGGTTTGGGCTAAGCATAGACACTCTCTGCCCCAGAGAACAAAGAAAAAAGCAGTTTAAACATAGGGGCCCAGACCCCAGAACTTTAGAACTCGCTTGGTTCAAGGAGCCTGCCAAGAAAAAGCTAGGAGAACTGACAGGAGGAGTACTGCCTCTTTGCTGTGTTGTTGCTTTGTTGGGTTGGCCTGCAATTGCTGCTTCTGCCTTGGGCAGTAAAAGGACTAGACTGAACTTTCTTTCACATGTTGCTGACTATCTTTAAGGGCTATAAATAGAGCTTGCCTCCTGTTCACAAAGTCTCTGGGACAGCAAAGACTTCACCTACCTCTAGGAACTGCCTCTGCAACCGCAGTTTCAGTGGCCACAGAGGGGGAAATCAGCCAACACCGACACCGCTGCAAACTCTGTGTCCTGAAGGCACTACAGAGAGCAACGCCGCTCTTTGCACAGCAACCCTGGTCTCACCGACGATGACGACCTCAGCCGAGCCGCTGCTTGCACCGAGACCTGTGTGCACCGCACTCCACAACCCCTTGCTTCACTCTGCCGCCCTGGTCTCACTGACAACATTGCTGACTGCATCATCCGTGACCGCACCATGGGTTGGGTGCTTCGCTTGTTAGTTACACGATGCACCGCCCCGTCCCACATTGCAGTCTGGGCTGACCGACTCCAGCTCCCTTCAACCCGCACTGCCGCTTGCACCGTGACCTGTCAGCACCATCATGAGCACGCCTCACTCCGCACCAACGCCACTGGATGGCCATCACCGAGCCGCTGCCTGCACCACACCTTGAGGGCACCGCACGCCGCACCACTATGCTCCACATGGCAACCGCAACGTTTGCCACGACCGTCCTGCACCAACATGATTGGCCACAACGAAAAGGTACTGTTTACAAGTCTGCTGATACCAAAAACAAAGCGGTCCTATGAAACTGTTGGATTCTTTTGTTCTCAGCACCACGGTAGCACTGGATGGAGCTACCGACTTCAAGAAACTGCATTTTTAAGGTTATTCTTTTGAAGTGCATATTTGTAAGTATTGTAGGTTGAATTTCTATCGTTTTGGTCTTGTTTTGAATATATAAAGTATTGGATATTTTTCTAAACTGGTGTGGTGCCCTTTTGTAGTGTTTTCACTCTGTTACTGTTGGTTATGTGCAAATGCTTTACACACTGCCTCTGAGAGAAGGCTGACTGCTTGTGCCAAGCTACCAAGGAGGTGAGTAGGAGTTATTTTTAGGTATGTATCCCCCTTATCCTCACTAGAAGGAAGGGCCCCTATTTGGAGAAAGTTGCAAAACATTGCCAACAAGAGACCCCCATTTTTAACACTGAGTGAATGGATGAGTACAAGTGTAGTGCCTGGGTGAATTGGTGTGTGCAAGTGCAGTGCCTGGATCATTGGATGAGTGCAAGTGCAGTGCCTGGGTGATTGCATGACTGCATGGGTAATGCCTGAGTGATTGTTTGGGTCCGAGTGTACTGCCTGGGTGATTGTATTAGTGCAAATGCAGTGTCTGGATGAATGGATACGTGCAAGTGCAGGGCCTCAGTGAATGAATGATTGCAAGTGCAGTGCCTGTGTGAATTAATGAGTGCAACCGCAGTTCCTGGGTGATTCCATGACTGCATGGGTAGTGCCTGAGTGATTGCATGACTGCAAGTGCAGTGCCTGGATAATTGGATGAGTGCAAGTGTAGTGCCTGGGTAACAGATGGGTGCGATTGTAGTGCCTGGGTGAGTGGATGAGTGCAGTGCCTGGTGAATGAATGAGTGCAAGTACAGTGCTTGGGTGATTGCATGCCTGCATGGGTACTGCATGAGTGAATGGATAATTCCATGGGTATTGCCTGGGTAATTGGATGACTGCAAGTGTAGTGCCTGGGTGAATGGATTAATGCAAGTGCAGTGCCTGGATGAATGAAAGAGTGTAAGTGTAGTGCTAGGTGACTCCATAACTGCATTAGTAGTGCCTGAGTGAAGGCATGACTCCATGGGTACCACCTGGGTGACCGGATGAGTACCTGAGTAGTGGCTGGTAGATTGGATGAATGCAAGTGCACTTCCTGAGTGATTGGATGACTGCCTAGGTATAGCTGGGTGATTGGGTGAGTGGAACTGTAGTGCCTGGGAGATGGGATGAGTATATGAGTAGTGACTCAATTAATCCATTATTAGATTTGTGATTTGACACATGTAATATATCCCGATCACCAACCACTGAGAACAAATATAAACAGAGAAAAATGTATTAGCATTTCATTTTGAACACTTGGCAACCAAAACAACACACAATATTTTTTCTCCTAAACTTTAATTCAACATAGACAAATGTTTTACTGTTTTTTACTGTTTTCAGCTTTCATACTTCTTCACTTTCAACGGTGCTCTGTATGAAGCATCATCATCAAACAGCAGGGAAAAACAATCAATGGATTGTAAAATAAAAACAATTGTTCACAGTACATCATTACAAATATGTCATACTGTACACTCCACTCACTACATGTTTTTTAGTAGTGGCTTGCTGGTAGGCTACTACCTTAAAGAAAGCAACTATATGTTAAAATTGTTTCTGATATTTTTATATCTGGTACAAAATGTCCAACAATTATGAAGCAGTCTTCATTTTGGATATACTTTTGTAAACATCATCCCTGTTAGGCCAAATGATATCTAAAATGTTCTCGGTCCATGTACGAAAACCATAACACTCACTACTAGTACAAGTTTGCTGTATCTTGACTCTGATGTTATTCTAGCCCTGACAATGGAATTTTGGTGTAATGACATAACATGGAATGTTGGGAGTGAAATACTGAACATCATGCTGGCTGCTTCTGGAGGGGTCTTGTTCTAATCTTCTTGTGATCTTGTAACTATCCTAAATAAACCTCTCTGAACCACCTCTATCTACGTGGACTTGATCACTACAAGTTTTTGGCGACGATCCTGAAATTAACCTGCGTCTGCCACCTCATCAAACCTCAAGCAACATTAAGGTACAGATCAACTCAAGTGAAGCTAAGGCAACTGGGATCCCTGACCCCACCAGTGACCCCTACATCGGTTGCCCACAGCAGTCTGCCAGTTGTTCCTGTGCGTCTGGGGAAGTGCTACTTAAGGAGCTGCCCATTCAGTTTAGGGCGTCTACTCTCCAGAGTCCATCTCTACGTGTCTGAGAAATCCTACTTCTACTTGTGCTGTGCCTTCAGCGAGGGTAAGCCTATTTTACTGTCTTCAGGTGCCACACATCGACGTCTACCCAGTCTTGTGAAGAAGTGTGCCTTTTCACGTGTGCGCCAGCCAAGCTATCTTTCCTGTATCGTCCTCTTCTCACAGGCACAACGGAGTGTGCATTTCTACACTGTCTACTCCAGCGTGGTAATTTGCCTGATTTTGGATCCCAATGCGGTGTATCTCATGGAGTTTTGTGTGGCTCTTTTTGCAGTGAGTGCGCTCTACACCATGTATGTTTGCTTTTGAAGTGGTGCTTCAACTGAAACAGTCACAGCTTCAAACGGCCCTAAGGAACTTTCTCAGAGGAACTGGGTGAGTCATTTGCTACATTAGGAGCAGCATCTACATGAGGAGCAACATCTTGGGTAAGCTCATGCACGTATTTGTGAGGACAGAGAGTGTATGTTTTCCCTGCGAGTAGGCACGCTCTATTTTTGCTGTCTTTGCACCATAAAGTACCCTAAATTGGCCCCACCGTGATGAACGGCACGGCATTGTTTAAACTCAAACCCTATGCACGCGCACCTCACCATTCTTCTTGTGTCGCGCGGAGTGTTGGTGAATCCTTGGTGATGTTTTCCCCTCTTCGTTGCATGATGACACCCTTCTCTCCTCGATCCCGTCAGCTGGCCGGTGATACCTGCATGCCACAGCGCGGGGTGAGGCCCTGGCCCGGCGTCAAGAAGCGCGCTGCCATCTTGTGCTTGGACACAGCACATCAACATTAAGGAGTTACCTCCCTCGCCAACCACATTGTCATTAGAGTTTCCTCAAAGGGTTCCCATCTGCTGCAGTATCCTTCGAACTGTCTGCAACCCCCGCAGGCTATCCGCCTACATCGCGCCTCAAGACATATAGATGTTGAAACTTACCGATCTACACGATGATTTCAAAGCTGCATGGTCAAGAAGCGCGCCGTCAATGTATGCGTATTAAATGCGTGTGTCAACTTGGGACTTCACTTCTTGCTAACATCCATACGTAAGCAACCTTCGGCGTCGTCGAGGGATTCCTTTGGTCTTGCTCCTTTGACAATTATAAGGGCCTTTTTCCTGCTGTTTGGTTCCATTGTGTGGCACTTTATCCTTGTAACAGCCACGCTTTGCCCTTTGACTGCCTAGATTCATTTTATTGTTTATTCTCTCATAAGCTCTAACCTATTTTTTTTTTTTTTTTGGAGTTTCACAGTATCAAGGGGGCAGTTTAATATCTACAGCATATTTCTTCTATCTTCGTTTCTTGGCACGTTTACATTTTGTTCCCTTAGGCAAGGACATTTGTTCGCTTGGAAAGCTCGGGTGAGTCGTCGCTCACCGGTGATATCTCTTGAAGTTCCTATGTGGGATGTTACATGTTTTTTGTTTTCCTTTATACATTAAACTTGCTATTTGTTTTGTTTGCAATATGCTGTTTTATCCTTCACAAGATTGTAACTTGTGTTCGTTTGATTTACACCTCATTGTTTATGGACCCTAGGGGTACACACCGTCAAGAGTCCATTGTTTCTTTGCTGTCTCATGCATACTATGTGTTTCCCTACTCTGGGATCGCAGTGGGTTTTAGTCTCATCTGCTCATTGTACGTTTGTACACTTTTCTATTGCACACAGCATCTGTCTACCCATTTACAAGAGATTAATGAAAAGGTTACAGCCCTTTTGCATTAGTAAGGGTTCCTACCCAAACACTTTCAGTTCTACCCGTTTACAGGGGTTCCATGCAAAGGTTTCAGTCTTTATGCATTAGTACCGGTTCCTACCCAGACACTTTCAGTTGACGGACTTGAATAAGCAGATGGGGTTTTAGTCCCATCTGCTTATTGTTCATTCGTACACCTCTCACATGTGCATATCTTTACTCTGTCTTCCTCCTGGGAGCTATGCAAGGGTTTTAGTCCTTTTCGCATTATTATATGGGTTCCTACCCATATCTGTTTTTGACATCGCTCAACCTCTCTACTTTATTATATGGGTTCCTACCCATATCTGTTTGGTGACTTTGCTCAACCACTTTTTGTTTTCACGATGTCAATTTTAGAAGGACTATGGTTTCTATGGGTCTTAGTCCCATCTGTTACTGCTGTAATCCCTTATCTTTTAAGGGTTTGCTTTCGGGTTATTGTCCTCCCGAACCTCACATATGGTTATTTTATCATTTTATTGAACTTTTTATTATGAATATGCACTGTTGTCTTTACACTATGTTTTGTTATTATGTAGTGAGGATGGTGTTTGACTTGGGTGAGGATTATCCTTTTACTTTTCCTCATCTTCCTTGTTTTCTTTCTTTTTTTTCTGTTCCTTTTGGATTGTTTTCTCAAGTGTTTTCTTTCTCTGTGTTTTCCACATCCTGTTGACCTGAGTTTTGTTGGTTCATTCATCTTCTGACTTCTTACATTCCTGTTCTGGGCAGTGGGTATGTTTTGGGGCAGTTATTCGTGGTTCTTTTTCTCCTTTTCTCTGACAATGTTATTTTGTTCTTTTTCTTTTGTGTACAAAAGGGAGGATGGTTCTTATATCTTGATTTGCCTCTCTTCTTTGCTTCTCTTATCCTTTCCTGTTGCTCTCTTCTGTCAATGGTTTCTTGTTTCTTATTTCCTCCGTTTGTTCTTGTTTCTTCATTGTTGTTTTTTTATATATATAGAAGAAAGGGGGATATGTTGTATCTTGACTCTGATGTTATTCTAGCCCTGTCAATGGAATATTGGTGTAATGACATAACATGGAATGTTGGGAGTGAATTACTCACAGTTGGCTGGGCTGAGCAGCATGCTGGCTGCTTCTGGTGGGGTCTTGTTCTAATCTTCTTGTGATCTTGTAACTATCCTGAATAAACCTCTCTCAACCACCTCTACCTGAGTGGACTTGATCACTACAAAGTTGCTGTAGCAGAAACAAAAGGGAGTATTTGTTTAGTGGTGAAGAGACTTCTTAGATGCATCTTAAGGCTACTCCATTTAGTTTTTATCTGTAGTAACACTATGTAGTCCTCAAATGGTTTCTACATTTCTTTCCCTCAGTTAAAAAGAGTCTTTCATTTCTAACAGCTTTCTGTAGTAGACTATACCCCAAACAGGCCGAATAATGTCTTAGAAACGCATAATACATATATATGTCAACACAATACCACATTTTCTTTTCCTATATTCTCCGTAGAACTTCAGTATTAGAAATAGCATATCTGAGTTTTGCTAATGTTTTAGATAGTCTTGATTTGAATGTCACTTGTATGTCATTGCACTCTGTCCATCCTGTTGGCATCTTAAATATAATGTGCAGTGTCCAGAGGTTATATTAACTCCTTCATGAAATATGATTGCCATAGTTGTAAAAGTTCTTTTTGAAATGGAAATTTGTCCAACTACAAAGTTTGCAATTTCAGTTCCCAATTTAGTACCAATCACTCTGCATCGTTATAGCAGAACTATGACATATTTTCCATACCTTTGTAGAAACAACATTGACCTAAGTTCTGATCTGCAGTTTGGACAGGTCATTTCTTGATGGGCATTTTTAGTTACATTTTCAAAGGGCACAGTTTTATAATCTGGTAATGACAAGTAGAGGAATTGTTCTGAATTGATTTCAGTACTAGATGTAAATTCAAATTTTGCACAGCTAGGATGGGTAGAAAATCTTGATTTTATTAAAGACACTGAGGCTGATTTTATGCATATCTCTTTAATTGCCAACTCGCAGCAGCAACTACAAAACAATGCAAAGGACTTAGAATAGTAAACGTAACATTTTAAAGTCTATTTCATCCTGTGTGTGGCAGCCATCTTCCTTCTTTTTGCTGTGAAGATCCTGCCACATCGAACCGTGAATAAAAACAGTTTAATAAACCAATCCTTAAATGTCCAATCCAATAAATAAAATCCATTTTCTTCTTTTCAAATTACTTCTTGAAGTCTCCTCCTGAAAAGAATCACAAACAATATATTAAAGGGTGGGAATTAAAACGGAGGGATAATATCAGCCTCCGTGTCTTTAGTAAAATCATGATTTTCTACCCATCCTACCTGTGGAAAATCTGACATTTATGCCAAGGCACGTAGGCCATTATTATGCAAGTTTAAAGCCATAATATTCCTTACTGCACAATCCACAGGTATAAATTGGAGATTCTTGAATGCGGAATCTTATGAACAGTCAGCCGCAGCTAAGATCCCATGCAGTACTCCACCCAAATGCATGGCCTTAGAAGCCATAGCCCCCCTAGTAAAGTGAGGTCCAAACCTAGATAAATTTATCCCCGCTCTTCTCATGATCTCTTTCACCCAGCGAGCCAAGGTAGGAGCAGACACAGCCTTATAGGGGGTTCTGAAAGAAATTATCAGCTGGGAGTCCGCATTGCATCTCAAACATTCTGTTCTTTTCTCATACTCACGTAAACATCCCACCACGCACAACTTCCTACACTCATCCAAATAAGGATAAAATATAGTTCGAGACATCGTTTTGGTTCTCTTAGGCCCACATTAATCAAGCTAATTTGCAATCGTAAACGTTGCGAATCGCTAAAAAAGGTAGTTTGCGATCGCAAAATAGCTTGTTCCTATGCATGGAGCAAAATCGCAGAATGTCACTATTTTTCACTAAATTTGCAATTACCTAAATACCGAATTTGTAATAGCGATTCCATATTAGGTAATCGCTAATAAGAAATTGCAAAATCCAATGCAACCACAATTTGCAAATACAGAATCAGTTCAAATTCGTAAATTGCATTACTTAAATAAGAACAAATCATATCAGGTGATAAAAATTTCACATTAAAAAAAAACAGGTGTTAATCATCAGCAAACTACTTAAGCAGTCCCAGAATGCATCAGAATGTTTCACAATGGCAGCGCTCTACGTTATGGCGAGGAGGATGAGGCTAAGAGCAGCAGCACAGAGAAGAAGGGAGATACAGTAGAGAATTGTCATAGTGCACGTCACTTGGCTAGGGCAGACGGAGGAAGAGATTTATGATAAATATAGGCTGAATGCTGCCACAATCTTAGAGCTCATTGCTGGTTAGACCCAATACTGCAGCGTCAGACTTGCAGGACACATGCCAATTCCACATATGTGCAGGTCCTGTGTTCTCTGCATCTCCTAGCATCAGGGATCTTCCAGGGAGTAATTGCTGCAGCTGGAGGTGTCTCTCAAAGTGCCCTATCACGCTTTTTTAACTGTTTCCTAAATGCCATGTTGCAGAGGATACACCACCACATTAGGTTCCCCACAACACCACAGGAATTGCTGCAAACTAAATTAGATTTTTATCAGGTTGCACAATTTCCACATGTCATTGGTTGCATTGATGGGACGCATGTACCCATATGTCCCCCCTCAGGGAATGAGTATATCTACCGAAACAGGAAATCTTACCATTCACTGAACATTCAAGTAATCTGCAATTCAAAAACAATCATCACAGACATAGTGGCTAGTTCCCCTGGCAGTGCGCATGACTCCTATATCTTCCGGCATAGTGGCATACACAAACGTCTACTTGCGGTTGAATTCGGAGAAGGATATTTGCTGGGTAAACAGATGTAATACTGTCTTGCACACCTGTCCACCATGGTGACACATAGCAGTGACTAATGTATATTTATTTCTCACATCCTGTAGGTGATAGCGCATACGCTGTGAGGTCTTTCATCCTCACTCCATATCTGAATCCTTCTACACAAAGGGAGCATCGATACAAGGAGGCACACATCTCGACATGCAATGTGATTGAGAGGACATTTGGTGTACTTAAATCAAGGTTTCACGTCCTCCACAAAACCGGTGATGCTTTACAGTACAGGCCGGAGACTTGCTATAAAATTGTCGCCACATGTGCAATGTTGCACAACATAGCCACTAATAGGGGCATTCCCCTGGAAAACTCTGCTAGCGAGCCAGAACTAGACATACAGCCAAGACAACCACCCCAAGTGGCATGCGGTCCAAATGCAGCAGAGTAGAGACGGAGACGGGCAAAAATCATGCAACATTACTTTTAAGGTGGGTAATCACAAAACAACACAGTATTTGCTCAAAGGTTTATTGTGAGAATTGTGTGGTTGTGTTAACGCACACATACCATGTGCAGACAAGTGCATTGTGGGTACTGACAATGTAATGTCATTGCCTTGGCACTGAAACTTCATTGTGAACTAGTTACAATATTCTGGTTCCCGCACCAGAAATGTACCTGTGCAAATGTCTATTTCTTCCTGCCACGCACTCCTGTGGCCCTTTCAGTAGGCTCAGCTACATCCAACATTGAGCCTTCTGTTCCGGCGTGACTCTTTTTACTGGGCCTCCTGGTATGTGCCACAGGTTCCAGTAGGCTGCTGAGGCTGGAGGCCTCCTCACTGTCCCCCCTGCATGCATGAGGTTTCCACTAGCTGCTGCAGTCTGGAGTTGTTCTACTGCAGTAGTGACCTGGATGAGGCCCCTGGCCACATCCTCGCAGCAGTGACCCATCTCCACCTACATGCTGACAGCACGCCTGGAAAGCTGAGCTGGAGTAGTACTCAGCCTATTTATTGCCCTGGTGTAACTGTGCATGCGCCCCATTGAAATTTGATGCCTCCTGCCTTGTGAGACATGCTCAGCCTGGATGACCTGGACATATCTTGTATGGCTGTTGCAACACTGTCTAGTTTTTCGGTGTTCGCCCTGTGCCCTTCAACTACTGCATTTGTTAGCTCTCTCACGTATTTCCCCCATGTGTGTTGCCATTGTCCCCAGTTGGCCCTGCATAATCCACATAATCCTCCCTTGCAGACGCTGGACCCTTAGCATCCTGTCCTCAAGCCCACTGCAGGCAGGTGCACCATTGTCCTCTGCAAACGTCAGGATTGCCCTGGGCCTTCGCCTGCGGAACTGCATGGAACAGCACCGCAATGTTACCTCTGGTGGTGGTGGTGGTATATGGGCAGGCTGCTGTGTGGGAGCTCCTGTTTGGCTGCCTCATCACTCTCCAAATCAGGCAGTTGTTGGACTATGCGCCTGGGGCAAGTGAGAGCAAGTATGGGTGAGGATGCTAGCAATTCTGGTCCCTCATCAGGCTGTTCCATTGGTCCCTCTGACTAGTGGTTGTCAACCACGTCACTGTCCTGTGCCGCATCTGTGATTTTAAACAGTGCAAGTTCAGTTACTTTTCATTTGCACATGTTTGTAACATAGCGCATGCAAAAGTCCAATAAATTAACTTATGTAATGTACAGTCTACTGTAGTCACTTCCTTGCTGTACTCTGCTGCAGTGAAGCTGTGTTTGTCCCTCCATGCCTTGCCCTTACATTTATCTGTATACAACTCCCACAATGTATTTGGGTATTGCAAGTAAAAAGCGGACTGGACTCAGGTGTGCTACACTACCCAGGGTATGCATTTGGGGCTATTTTAGTTACATTTGACATTTAAATATGTTTTGCTGTGGTCTTAGGAGGTACCCGCATAATCAGAGGTGTCGATCTGTGTAATCCCGACGACTGCCTCTGACTGCAGAGTGGATTCCACCATGTCCTCCAGTAGGGTGTTTTCTCATTCGGTAGATTGTCCCACTCCAATTTATTTTGCCACGGCTAGCCTTTCAGCCACCCTCTCCTTAGCTCGGCTACGCAGGTCATACCATCTTTTGTGCAGGTCAGGGATTGCACGCTGTTTTACCCCCACAGCATTGAACTCAGCTTGTATTCCCAGCCAAATCCTTCTTTTGACAGACTCAGCAAACTGCAGGGATAGTTTCCCAAAGAGCCGGTCATGGTTCAACACCACTTCCTCAGTGAGGATTTCAAGTTCCTTTTCGCTAAATTGTATCTTTCTCTTCCTGCCTTCTCCTTTATTTTTCTCATTTTCTGTGGCCATGCTATTGTTTTGTCACAGCTTCTGCTCCAAAAACAGTTTCTCCAAGCTGAGCTCCACAAGTCTTCCTCATCCTCAGACTCTTCCTGTGTACAGGTGTGTGCATTCAGTGAATCACTTCCTGGTTGTGATGTCATCTCAATGCAGCAATATGGGTAAATCGCAATTAGCGATTCTGTATTGGCGAATTCGCTATTACAGATTCGGTAAACAGGTAAATGCTATTGATGATAGTGAATTTTACTGATTCGCAAATTTTTACAAAATGTATTGATGCATTGAGTTTTGCGATTTTGTAATAGCGATTTCCTATTAATCGCTATTAGGGAATCGCTAATTCAGGTTTTGATGCATGTGGGCCTTAGTAACATAGAAGCAAACTCCCTCTGGAACAAAGCTATGCCATGAAATCTCTAGAGGACTAACATCTGAAACTCTTCTAAAAGAAACCAAACATTATAACATAACCAGCTTCACAGAGAGTTCCTTCAAATCCAAAACCTCATTTTCGTTCCAACTCAATAGTTCTTTAAGATATAGATCTACGTCCCATAGGGATGAATATTTCGCCCCCTTGGAGCCTTTATTCTTATTCTTCTCAAAAGTCTCTTAACCGCATCATGTTGACCTACTGGTAAGCTGTATATTAAGTCATGACCTGCTGAGATGGCAGACCTACAGATGTTAACTGCACTGTAAGATTTTCCTTCAAGGAAAAACTCTGTCATATAATTTACTACCTCCACCAGAGGTGCTGAAACAGGATCCAGGCTCCTCGTAGAACACCAACAAACCCATCTTTTCCAGGCCAACCTGTACCCTTTTGAAGTCCCTGGAGCCCATGACTCTTTAATGAGTTTCGAAGCTTCCAGTGATAAACCTGACACTCTCCAGGCTTTCCCGAAACCAGCCAAGCCATCAAGCTTAAATAACATTAAAGAACCAATTCGTGATACTCCCCTGATGCGTTTGTCAACAACTCTGGGACACTCAGAAGAAGAACCGGATCGGCAATCAGCATTTCCATAATGTCGGGATGAGGAAATATGAATTTTGTGATCAGTTATGTCCCCTATCGTAGACCCCAACGGCTCCATGTGCATGCTATAAGTACATGTATGTTCCCTCCTGCTCCAGTTCTGAAGACGCAAATATATGTGCGTCCACCGTCAACATGTCCTCTTTCAGATCCGCCATGAATGGGTCAGATATTCCATTCCTAAGTATGAAAGGCCACCGACTTTATGTGGTTCACTTTCCACATTTCACAGATTCAGGCGAGTAGGCCCGAATTCTGTCATCAAGCCTTTTCCTGCCTTCTGCCTCTGAAAGCTCCAGTCTGAGCCTGCATCTGTGACCATGAACTTTGTCTTACTCCCTGCGCGGCTAACGGTGCCTGATCCAGCCTGTCGCCTGCCAAAAACTGTATTTCACCTTCAAGATTATCTCCTCCTGTCTAGTAGTTTAGGTAAACATTCTTCCAGCTCCCGTGCAAAGGGCCAGGCCTCGCTGTCCTCATGCAAGTAATTCATAGCTCCGTTACCATGGAATATTCCTACCCCCTCGCATCTAGTGTAGACACTTAGACGCTTGTACACGCACTAATAGTCAGTATAGTCAGTATAGAATAAGATTCTATCCTAAGAAACCTTTCCTTTTGGATAACACAGTTCTTTAAACATAGGATATTAGATATGATTTGGAATTAGGTTGACATAACCCCAGACTTCTGTCTCCACATGTAGAGCTAAATGTCAAGTCTCCTTCACCCTCTAGTTGCACGTCAATCACACGTCATGCAGCTGCGTGCGCATCTCTGCCACATATTTCTGCTGACATTGCAGGATTCTTTTATGGATCCACCCACTTGTAACATCATGTTTAAATGACGTATTTTAGTTACACCCATGTTTAGTTACGTATGTACAGTTTATCTGAGTTATCAGCTGTCACGCCTCTTGTATCTGTTTTACTGTAATGCATTTTCTATAAAACCGCTTAACTGTCAATAATATATGTTCCTTCCTTCCTGAACTTTCGTGGTGATGGAATAGAAGGCCCACAATTCGAATTGTCCTCCTTTGTATAGGAATAAAGCCTTTTAAAACCTCTAATACCACGGATTCTGCCTCTTATATTTACTGAGTTATTCTTGATAGATTTTACTGCATAAAAAAATAGTACCGGTAACGAAATATTTACCACATAAATTGGCGCCCGAATATGTTATGTTATGTTATGTTATGTTATGTTATGCACTTTTGTATTGCGCACAGCTGCCCCAGCCAAGGGGCGTCCTGGCGCATGGCAGGCAAAGTGCAACCGATAGCAGAAACACAACACAGATAAAAGATCTAATTAAAAAGAAACGTTTTCAGAGCTTTGCGAAAGGCCAAGAGGTCAGTCAGTAGCCGCAAGTCCACTGGGAGGGAATTCCAGAGTTCAGCCGCCCTCACCCGAAAAGAGCGACCACCAGCCCGACACAGCCTGTATCGGGGGACCACCGCGAGCGCTTGGCTTCCCGATCTCAAAGCGCGGGAAGGAACATACCACGACAGAAGGTCAGCGAGAATTGGCGGACCTACTCCCCTCAAGATCTTGAACGCCAAGCACAGCACCTTGAACTGGATGCGTGATTTAATGGGGAGCCAATGCAAGGATCTCAAGACACCTGAGACAGTGCTCCTTCGGGGTAAGCCTACAATGGCTCTAGCCGCGGCATTCTGCACTTGTTGAAGGCGGGTAGTCTCCGCCATGTTGGTCCCTACCAAAAGCGAGCTGGCATAGTCCAGGCGGGATAATACCGTGGCCTGGACTATCAGCTGCCTGGTACCACGGTCAAAGAACTTAAGAATGGGCCTCAGCGACCGCAAGATGCCAAAACAGCCGGCCGCGATTTTCTTCGAGTGGCCCTCGTAACTGAGAGCGGGATCCATCCACACTCCCAGATTCCTAAGTTCAGTGACCGGGAGAGGGACCGGCCCCAGTTCAATGGGCCACCACTTGTCCCCCCACAGTTCCGCCTTCCAGCCCACGATCATGATCTCGGTTTTCTTCGCGTTGAGCTGGAGACAGTTGTTCTTCATCCAGCTTGCCACCGCCCTAAGTCCACTCTGAAACCTGGGGGCATCCCGATCCGCATCCCCGCTGATAGTCACCGCTAGCTGAGTATCGTCAGCATACGAGACCATAGTCATGTCCCATTGCTTGACGATCTCAGCCAGCGGTCTCACATACAGATTGAAAAGCGTGGGACTCAGCGAGGAGCCTTGCGGGACCCCCTGTCTCAGAGGAAGGAATTGGGACTGGTACGGTGGCAACGCAACGCTAAAGAAACGATCGTTCAGGAAAGAGCGAAACCACTGGAGGGCCGAGCCACCCAGCCCGACCTCCTCCAGGCGATGCAACAGGATGGGATGGGACACGGTGTCGAACGCGGCGCTCAAATCTAATAAAACGAGCGCCGCTGTCTGCCCCGCCGCCATCACTGTGCGAAGGTGTTCAGCCATGGAGAGAAGGGCAGACTCCGTGCTGTGACCAGCACGGAAGCCATTTTGGGTGGGATCCAAGATGTTAAACTGGGTGAGGTGGGCCGAGAGAACTTTGTTGACATGGGCCTCCATTACTTTGGTAGGCCAGGAAAGCAAAGAGATAGGCCGATAGTTTTCAGGCTTGTCTGGGTCCAGTGAGGGCTTCTTTAGGATGGGGGAAACCATCGCCCGCTTCCAGCTAAGGGGGACCGTGCCCGACTCCAATGAGATGTTGATCAGGGAGTGTACCACGGTCCGACCCACGAACGACTCATCTCTAAAGAGAGCCGAACTGAGAGGGTCGGCGGGGGACCCAGATTTCACCTGCTTTGCCAAGATGTTAAACCCTTCCAATGTCAACAGGGGAAGCGAGTGCAGAGCTGTGTCTCCACAGATGGAAATCGGAGACTCAACTGGGGGTCCTGTGGATGGAAAGGTCGTATAGATGTTTTGGACCTTTTCCTGAAAGAACACCGCAAGAGCCTCACAATGAGCAGTAGAGCCCGTCGTCGGAGCATCGGGGCGTTTAGCTAGAAGATCCTTCAACAATTTGAAAATAGTTTTCGAGGGGTTAGAGCTGTTGCCGACTTCGGCAGTATAATACAATGCCCGAGCACGGCACACAGCCCGATGGTATACTTTGACGGAGGCGAGATAGATAGCTTTTTTCCCCGAATCGTACGCCTTCCGCCAAGCCCTCTCTGCGCGCCTGCAACTGCCCTTGAGCGCACGTAGGGCGCCATCGTACCATGGGCTAGATTCTCTGGCACTGGTCTTACAGGCGGTGAGTGGAATAAGCGCATCTAGCGCTTTGGAAATCCACGCGCAGAACCCATCGTAACCTGAATCAACAGTTACAAACGGATCTAATGGCTCTGCAGCGAGGACACGGTGCAGATCTTCCAACCGTAATTTGCCCCAATGCCGCCTTACGATCAGCTTAGCAGGAGGGATAACAGTCCTACCTGATAAAGGGGTACTAATGGCGACCAAAGAGTGATCAGTCCAACCCAGGGGCGAGACGGCAGTGACAGAAGCATCTGTCAGATTGGTGAAGAAGGGATCTAGCGTATAGGGACACTTTCTCATCTCACGCGCCGGCGGTGCGTTGCAGGCCCGGTCTCCTGCCACAGCTGAACGGACAACAAAAACGCGTATCTGCAGGATTTCCTGTGTCTCCTTCCGGCCAAGCGGGGACGACTGAGGCTGCGATCAACACCCAGACGAGGCGGTGAGAAGTGCGAAGTATCCCGACCAGAGCCTAGCTGAGAGAGCAAGATCCGAGGTATACAGAGTCCCGCCAGGTTCCGAAGTTCCGAGTCCAGTCGAGTCGAATCCAGTCCGGTCCAGTTTCAAGTTCCGTTCCGAGGCCTTCCGTTCCGAGCTACCCGGTGAGTACCATTACCGGGGAGGCATTTAACGTGCACATAGTCTGTGCCGGTCAAGACGGGTTTGGGTACACAAATCCGGTCTGCACTGTTTTAGCAGTGTATCTGTACTGTTTAGCAGTATATATAGTATGTTGTGCATATAAATAAATATTATCCAGTGTCAGTATAATGTCAGTAACTAGTTTCTTATTAGTTATCATTGTTCGTAAAACTGTTAAGCGTTAAATGTTTTAAATACGTTCTATATATTGTGGTATGAATGACTGTTCATTATTGTGTTTTCTCGTATAAAATGTGTTCTAGAAACAAGATCTAAAATGCCGTTCTTTTCGAAACTAAGACAGATCAAAACTAGAAAAGGTGTACTCGAAGAAGCTGTTCCCATTCCACCTAGGGATACTCCAGGATACTTTATGTATCATAAGCATGGCCTAGATGCCGTATTATTTCTTGATTTATGGGTAGATTACACCAAAGAATTACCAGAGAGTCGGAGATGGCCCGCAGCGGGGACCTGGGATGCAGATTGCATCATGAGAGTAGAAGAAGAATTATGGAAAAAGAAAGCCAGACAGTCACAGAAAGATGCCATTGAATTATGGCGTAAAGAATCATATAGACGTACAGAAAAAGCACACCGACAGGAAGAGAAAGGTAAGGAGAATTCAAATAAAGTCAGAGAAAATCTATTACTTGAGGAAGGTACCCGAGTAAAATCAGAACAAGTAGATAGACAAAGAAACGCTCTTATGAATGGTATGTATCCACTTCTGGCCGAAGGGTTACCTAAGGCTACTCCGGAAATACCAAAAGACTTGCCACCCCCATTGTTTCCGATAAAAGCACATCCCAAGGGACATCCCAGAATCGCAGAAGATGTTTTCCTCTCCCGCTATTTAGATGACGCAGCTCCCGAGTATGCTAATACCGCACCACATAGACCGCTTGCCGATGATGCTCATCACCAAGATCTTTCGTCTGTACCTTCGCAACAACACGCTTCGACACACATTCCGACAAGCACATCTGTTTCTACAGCTTTTCCCACAACGACGGTTGCTGTCTCACCCTCAACAAATCCTTTCACGTCCAGCACCCCAGACGGTGCTACAGGAGGTACGACAGACATTTTTTCTACACCACCCAGAGGAAATAAATTTTCTCTTAGAGATTTAGCCCTCCAACGTACGCCGAAACTAGCCACTCCCGACATGCTTAAGGAACTTCTAGTAGATTGTAGATATGATCCTGTGCCCGGTAAACGGGACGAAATGCTGCTGTCATCATTACGTATTAGACGAGCTGCCATATATTTAACGAAGTTACCAGGAATGAATACACATTTAGAAAATATATATCACTTTGTCCAGTCAGGGCGAGGTCCTGAAAGTATTAGCAGAGCCATGGAGTACCAGAAAGCGGAGGTACAGGGACAACTGTTACGTTTCCTCATAAACTGTGTAATTAGAAATCAAGACTGGCCTGGGGTAAATCCGGAAGAAATGCAAACACTTGTCACTTGGGGTCGGAATATATCAGAAGGAAGACATGATAAACAGTTATGTATAGTAGCTATGTACCGAAAGATCCGCAAAGAGGTAGAACGAATACACGAAGAAAGATTAGAGGTAGACGCCGCTGATCTAAATATGTAGAGAAAAAGGAGTCGATTGGATAGTAGCCTTACCAGTTGCGCTCTTTTACATGAGAATGGTAGCACATTCTCGAACAGGGCTATCCCCGTATGAGGTGATCTTCGGTAGACCACCAAATATGTGGGGGACGCCTATACCTCGTAAAATCACTGACGTTGACTGTAATATGCTGACAGATTACCTGGCTTCCTTGATGTCTGCACTACAATCTTGTCGTTCACAGGTATCTGCAGCTTTTCCCGATAATACTGAGGTGAAGCCCCATGACGTGGTTCCTGGGGACTTGGTGCTGGTCAGGAACTTTGACCGGAAGACCCAACTGGATCCTAGGTGGAAGTCACCGAAGTTAGTTTTACTTACCACCAGGACAGCCGTGAAAATCGAGGGAAGAAAAGGATGGTTGCACTCGAGTCATATCAAGAAATTTTATGGACTACCATCCAATATAGAGACTAAACCCTGTATTTCCTCAAAGACAGACTCAAAGCTCCCCTTGGTTGAGCAATCGAACTCTGAACTATATAAACTAAAATTGAGGTCCAGTAAGTCAGACAATTTGATTGTTTAAGTCCTCTCCAAGGTGAATCGGTTGAATTTGTCTCTGACATGTATCCTCTGGACCGGAATAGAGAAAGAAATAATCAAATGCTGCTCAAGAAGCAAGCGTATTGTAAATCATTTCGTAGTCATTGTACAGTAACATTATTAATTTTGTTTTTTCTAAGTCTTTTGATCATCATTGTCAGCATCCTATTGCACATGTATTACCCTATTCCTAAGCATGCTTATAATATAACTGCAGAACATTCTTTTAGCGAATTTCCTCCGCATGAATTGTCCTATAGATTTGCGCTGCGCAACAACACTTTTATTAGTATGTTACATCATTCCCATCAAACCAGCAATGCCACAAATTGTTGGATATGTGGCCGACTCCCTCCCTATCAGAACTATAAGGGAGTCTTGCCCCTCTTTCCCTATCCGTTCACACACAATGGCTCCTGTGGAGCATGGTTTAGTTTGATTAATACCCTAGATTCAAATTCCGCAGTTTATCAAGACAACTGGGTATGGGGAAACCTGAACCTAGCTTTACTTAAAGTCTGCTACCGTAACAAGGAGGGACTTCCCAAAAGAACAGGAACTGATCTAGAAAATGAAGTATATGGATTAGGTAATTTTACACTTAACCTCATGATCCTGAACGTTGAATCTGAAGCTACACCAATCTTGCCCGCCATGTCAGTATTCCCAGTAAAAGGGGAATTATGTATAAGAAAGAATGGTTCCATACATATAGGCCATAGTAAATGCACCACTGTAATAAAATTCAGTGATCAAGGCAAGTCTACATTTAGAGCTTCTCGTCATTCCTACTTCATATGTGGCCAGACCGCATATATATGTCTGCCTTTAGATTGGGATGGTACCTGTTACATAGCATTCCTTCTGCCACCTGTTTTCCTAGCTCCTCCTGATTATCACAGAAATACCCATTTAGTACACAATAGACGGCAGAGAGATCTCCCAATTGTCGATTACACTGAAACAGCATGGGAGAAATACACAGATTTCAATAAAGGTTTCTTTCCCTATATAGGTACAGTCACTAATAGTAAGCTGATACGTAGATTAACCAGAACTCTTGAAGCAGTAGTGAATGAAACTATTTCCGCCTTAGGCAATTTAACAGAAGAACAGTCTGCTATGCGGATTGTTGTGCTTCAAAATCGTCTTGTCCTTGACGTCATCCTGGCCGATAGGGGCGGAGCTTGTAGGGTCATCGGATCAAGTTGTTGCATTTTCATACCAGAAAATTCACCGTCAGTATATAAAGCCATTACCCGCCTTCATAAAATTGTAAGCCAGATACACCAGAGTCCAGGCACCTGGACTTGGTCCGGTTGGTTCTGGGGCGTGTTGTCAGCCTGGGGATGGAGAATACTATCCTTCCTAGGTATTGGCTTTCTTATACTATTCAGTTGCTGCTTATGTCTACAATGTGGGCCAGCGATTTGTGGTCTGTGTGCCACCTCGTGTATCCCACATCCAAGTTTTCGCTCGAGATCCCGGAAGAAGAAAGAAGAACAAATGATGCTATATGAACAGATCAATGGATTGATGAAGATCGATATCTCCTAAGGGTCCGAAGGGGACAAGGAGGGAATGAGGAAATATGAATTTTGTGATCAGTTATGTCCCCTATCGTAGACCCCAACGGCTCCATGTGCATGCTATAAGTACATGTATGTTCCCTCCTGCTCCAGTTCTGAAGACGCAAATATATGTGCGTCCACCGTCAACATGTCCTCTTTCAGATCCGCCATGAATGGGTCAGATATTCCATTCCTAAGTATGAAAGGCCACCGACTTTATGTTGTTCACTTTCCACATCTCACAGATTCAGGCGAGTAGGCCCGAATTCTGTCATCAAGCCTTTTCCTGCCTTCTGCCTCTGAAAGCTCCAGTCTGAGCCTGCATCTGTGACCATGAACTTTGTCTTACTCCCTGCGCGGCTAACGGTGCCTGATCCAGCCTGTCGCCTGCCAAAAACTGTATTTCACCTTCAAGATTATCTCCTCCTGTCTAGTAGTTTAGGTAAACATTCTTCCAGCTCCCGTGCAAAGGGCCAGGCCTCGCTGTCCTCATGCAAGTAATTCATAGCTCCGTTACCATGGAATATTCCTACCCCCTCGCATCTAGTGTAGACACTTAGACGCTTGTACACGCACTAATAGTCAGTATAGTCAGTATAGAATAAGATTCTATCCTAAGAAACCTTTCCTTTTGGATAACACAGTTCTTTAAACATAGGATATTAGATATGATTTGGAATTAGGTTGACATAACCCCAGACTTCTGTCTCCACATGTAGAGCTAAATGTCAAGTCTCCTTCACCCTCTAGTTGCACGTCAATCACACGTCATGCAGCTGCGCGCGCATCTCTGCCACATATTTCTGCTGACATTGCAGGATTCTTTTATGGATCCACCCACTTGTAACATCATGTTTAAATGACGTATTTTAGTTACACCCATGTTTAGTTACGTATGTACAGTTTATCTGAGTTATCAGCTGTCACGCCTCTTGTATCTGTTTTACTGTAATGCATTTTCTATAAAACCGCTTAACTGTCAATAATATATGTTCCTTCCTTCCTGAACTTTCGTGGTGATGGAATAGAAGGCCCACAATTCGAATTGTCCTCCTTTGTATAGGAATAAAGCCTTTTAAAACCTCTAATACCACGGATTCTGCCTCTTATATTTACTGAGTTATTCTTGATAGATTTTACCGCATAAAAAAATAGTACCGGTAACGAAATATTTACCACAGGGAAAGCAAACCTGGGAAGCCCAGAAAGGGGCTATTAGCACTAATTCCCCTTCCTCCCTCTTTTACTTTTAGTAACACTCTTTGAATTAAAGCAAAGGGAAGGAATGTGTAATTCCGTAGTCTGCCACAGACCTGCAGAAAAGCATTTCCAGCTTCGGCTGCTGAGTCTGGCCTCGAACTGTGGAACCTGTGAATCTGAGAATGCACCCTGTTGGCAAACAAGTCCACTGCCAGAGGACCCCATCTCCTGTCTATAAAATGGAGCATTTCCCTGTTCAACCTCCAATCGCTGAAATCCACCAGCTGTCTTGAATTCCAATCTGTAACAGTATTGTTTATTCCCAGAAGGTATTAAGCTAGAATTATAATGTTTCTGCTCAGACAGTAATGCCAAATATCCTTCGCCAACTCTGCTAGAGCTTTTGAATGAGGGACCCCTAACTTGTTTACATATCAAACCGCTGAAATGTTGTCTACCTTTAAGGGTACACAACATCTCGTCTGAGCCTTGAAAAAACTCTTTACTGCAAACGAACCTGCCAGCAACTCCAAATAGTTGATGTGCATTTCTTTCTCCTGACCTGTCGATCTCCCACCTGTTGACAGAGAGCCACATCTCGCTCCCCAACCCTGCAGACTGGCATCCAATTCTATTGCTACATCTGGGCTCAGCCTGAAAATCGCCTTTCCACTCTAAACCTCTAGATTCTCCAGCCACCACCTTAATTCCTCTCTTGTTTCCAAATCCGTCTGAACTTTCTGAGAATATCTTACCCCTTTGTGCAAATAAATGTTTTTTAGTCTTTGGGTAGCCCAATAATGTAAGGGAGCCGGGAAGACCGCCTGAATGGTGGCTGAAAGGAGACCCAGAACCCTCCCTGTCTGTCTCAAGGTTAACTATTCGCTTACTAACATCATCCTGATCTCCCTGCAAATTTTCCTCACATTTTCCATTGGTAACTTCAACACAAAGTCCAATGTCCAAATCTGAAAACCCAAGAAAACAGTCTCCTGACTGGGCTCCAAATATGACTTGAACATGCTTGAAGACCAAGATGGACCACAGGTGAGGAGCTCCGGCCGGGAGCTCCCGGCCAGGTATTGCCTTTTTGGCTTAAATCCCCCGATTTCTTCCTCCTCCCTGGACCCTCTTACTCACCTGGGGTCCTGTTCGACTGCATTCTTCATCTTCTCCTATCTCCCGCATATCAGCTTGAGATCTTCAGAGGATTACTGGATCATTGTTTTCAGACTGCGGAGCCCCAGCAAACATGGCCGATGCCTGTTGGAGCTGCCAGACAGCTATAGGGATGATTGGCTCCGGTTTCACCACCGCGGCCGTCACCTACCCAGCCGGACATCGGGCACAGTTCTCCTTGCCTCTCTGACGTGACACCCTCTTCCCCCATCTTCCTGATGATACACTGATGAAAATTTCTTTCTTCCTGGTGGCTGTTGGGGAGTTGGCGGGGATCCTCTCCTCCGGCTGTTGCCTGCCTTCTGGATCGAAGACGTGGTTGCCTGGCATCCTGATGCGCTGGAATGAGCATCAACGCGAATGCAGAAATGAAAACCACTTGGTACTGCTGCCCTGCACCACTGAGCTTGCTTCCTTTTTTCCTGAGTTGCTCGCCCTCCTGACCAGCAGCTGCCTTTCCTCTTCCTGGCCCGCACTGACTTCCCCTGCCGTGGATGACCCGGGAGAGAGCGGCGATTTTCAACCTTACCTCCCTCCAGTACCAAGCTGCTGCCTTCACTACTCAACTCTGCTTTTGGGGTAGGTTTAAATCCTGTTTTTTTTTTAAATCATTTTTTTATCTACCCGAAATCCTGCCATCTTGTTTATGTAACTCTTGGGGTCCGTGTCCTTGGTTCCTCCATCTTGTGATTTTGACTGTGCCCCTGACTGTTCCTTCCCACTGGCCAGCTCCCTCTGGAATGATCATTGCCCCTCTTAATCAACTTCACCCCGCTCTTCGTGTTCGGCTTGGTGAGGCACCCCTTCCATTTCTAACTCTCTACCCGACACAGTAATGAATTCCAGCGTCTGTTGTTTGTGGATTCCTGGACCCTCTCCGGTTTTTGCTCAACTTGCCTTCTGACTTTTGGTATCCACTGACGTTTTTCTTCTCCACGACCGGTCGTCCTGACTTGTTATGTACTCGTAAGCCTTTACTTTTCCCCCTCTACCATCTTTGCTCCTTGGACTTGTTTTCTATGTTATTCTCATGCTCTAGTAATGGATGTATTTTTGTAATAATGTCTTTCTCCATGCTATGTTGTTGCTCTATTAAATAATGTAACACTATTCTGTTTGTAACCACTTCCTTATGTAAAGCGCTCTGATACCTCCGGGACTAGCCGGCGCTATATAAAACTCTATAAATAAATACATAAATAAATAAATAAAATGACTTCTTTCTGTTTACCACAAAACACAAGCCCTCTATTACACGAACTGCCAACGTGGTGTGTTCCTGAGCTATCTCTTTGCTTTGAGACATAATCAGGATATCGTCTAAGTGGTTGATCAAGCTCACCCCTCTCGATCTCAACAAAGCCCCTATTGGTCTCATTACCTTTGAAAGGCACCATGGAGCAGATGTTAAACCGAAGGAAAGGCTTTTGAATCTCCACATGGTTCCCTGCCATTGGAACTTCAAAAGGTCCCTCTGATCATGGCATACAGGAATGGTCAAGTATTCCCCCCTAGGTCTAGGCCAGTTAACCAATCTCCTTTACTTAAAAGGTCCCTTAACATATGGATACCCTCCATTTTGAATTGGTTGTACTCCACCCAACCGTTCAAATCTTTCAAGTTTATGACTGCCACATGCCCTTGTCCTTTTTCTCGACCAGAACTAAATTGCTTACAAATTCTGGGGCGGATTCCGATGCCAACTCTATGGCACCCTTCTTCTCCAACTCTTAAATCTCCTGTACCTCCTGGAACCTCCTGGTCTACTAATTTTTCTTCCTCTCTTGCAAATCTTAAGGGAGGCAGATGCCTTACCTGGACTGATCTCTCTACAAAATCTATTCGATAGCCACTCACATCTGTAACACCCATGGATCGGAAGTAATCTCCTTCCATCTGTCTAAAAAAATGGGTGAGTCTGCCACACAATTTTACTGGAATAGACACAGGGTTGTTTGCCAAACATACCTTGATTTCTTGATCTCCGCTCTCCTCTAAATCGTCCTCTTCCCCTCTGCGTTTGAGGGTAGAAACCGTGAGTATAGTTTCCCGCTTGAAAAGTTCCGGGTCTGTACCCACGAGAGAAGGAGTTTCGCCGGGAAATCGACCCCGCATTCTCCCGGCCGTTCCAAAAACCTTTCTGATGTCCTTCAGGACTTTCTTTATTGACTTAAAGGCTCCCGCATATCGAGCCATCTCTCTAACAAATTTCTCTCCAAAGAGGAAACCATTTGCCTTTCCCAGCTAGTTCTGCCGACATTGGGTCTATCTTCATAAGTAGGCTCTTCCTACGTTCAATACACAGGGACCCGTTCGCGTTCCCCAACAAACAGACTGCTCTTTGCACCCACTGTCTTAATTCCAGAATATCAATGACAGATTATTGAAGATAAGCCTCCTCACAGAGGTCGAAAATCTTCGTGAAAGGCCCAAGCACATCAAGAAGGCGGTCCTGACATACCTTCAGTCCCTTCTCAAGTCCCTTTCTTGGGTCTCTACCAAATTTATTTAGGAAAGTCAGCATCTTTGCATCTAATTTAGGTGTGTGGGCCACCTTATTCGAAAGGGACGTCTTGGTCCTTAGGCATTTCACTCCCATTTCAATATTCGACGTACTGAGCCACATACGTTGATGGGGCCCATTGAGAAGAGAGAGGATGTTGGATAGTACTGGGGTCAAACATAAGGTCACCCAAGGGATCTACGACTTGGTCTAAAGCGTGTTTCTCATGCCTCTCCTTTTTAACCTTTTTCTTCTTAATCTCTTCCTCTGAGGAGTCAAAATCTGAGAAACATGAAATTAAGATATATCCACTGCTGGAAGATTCATCGCAGGCAATAGCCCTGCGCTCCCTTTTAGTGGCCTTTATAGCCTTCTCATTCAACTCCTTATGAGTTGCTTTCCCAAAGCCTTTCTGATTAAAGGCCCCATTTCCTTTAGTGATCTTCTCTTTCCCCAGATGTTTCCTCTTTTGGGTAACCTTTTTAGCACTTCCACTTAGGTATTACCAATCACCTCCTCAACCGACCAGAACTGCTCCTCATTTTGTCTTTCACCAAATCTCCCTTCCAACTTGTCCATACAGTTATGGTATGTTATGGTAGCTTATATAGCGCATGGCTACCCCAGCAACGGGGCGTCCCAGCGCTTGCAGACAACCAGGTACGCAGCAGCCAAACCAGGTGTAGGAAGAGCTCCAGAGAGTCGGGCCTAAAGAATGGAAAATAGCCAGGTCTTAATTTTCTTTCTGAAAGCCAAATGATTTGTGACAACACGGGCTTCAAGTGGGATTGTGTTCCACAATTTCGGGGCCAAATATCTAAAAGATCGGCCTCCGGCTCTGCACCTCCTGATCATAGGAATGTGGGCCAGAGTCAAGTCAGCAGAACGAAGAGCCCGGGTGGGGACATATAGAGAACCCAAATTCTGCAGAATATTAGGGCCCGAGGAATACAAAATTTTATGGATAAGGCAAAGTGCCTTGAATTGAATACGCTGCTTTACAGGCAGCCAATGCAAATGATGAAGGATAGGAGAGATATGACAATTTTTGGGCAGTCCAAACAGACTACGTGCGGCCGCATTCTGAGCTCTTTGAAGTCTATGAATTGTGGATTGATTGGAGCCCAGCATGAGGACATTGCAGTAGTCGATGTTTGACAGCACCATAGCCTGAATGATCGTCTGACGGACTTGGGGATTGAAGAATCCCAGAATGGGTCTCAGAGACCGTAAACGGCCGTAACACAGACCTGCTACTTTTTTGGCGTGGGAGTCAAGGTTTAGTTGATTATCGACCATGATACCCAAGTTTTTAACTTCCTTCTTAGGGGTGGGTGCAGGCCCCAATGCAGATGGCCACCACTTGTCGTCCCATTTTAGGGTCTCCTTTCCAACCAGTAGCACCTCGGTCTTAGATGAATTAAGCTGGAGACGATTTTCAGTCATCCAGTATGCAATGGCCGATAGATCTTCTTGGAATTTAATTTTGTCGGCATTGGTGTCACTGGAGAAGGAGAAGATGAACTGTGTGTCGTCCGCATAGGATGTTAATTTGATGTTATGGGCCCTAGCCAGAACGGCTAGGGGGCGGACGTACACATTAAATAACGTGGGGCTAAGTGCGGACCCCTGGGGGACGCCATGACCCAGTGGGAACCTTCCTGATTTATACGGTGGAGCATGCACCTGGAAGGAGCGGTCCTTCAAAAATGAGGCGAACCACTCTAGGGCTCCATCTCGGACCCCGAACTCCCACAGTCTTCTTAAGAGGATCTCATGGGAGACCGTGTCGAATGCTGCACTCAGGTCTAACAAAACCAACGCTGCAGTGCCACCTCGGTCTTGCACCTCCCTCAGTTGTTCCGTAACGGCTAGCAGGGCCGATTCGGTACTATGATTCGCTCGGAAGCCATTTTGAGAGTCATCTAAAATACCATTGGCTTCTAGATAGTTGATCAGAGTGGAGTTTACATGGGATTCCGCTATCTTGGATAGGTAAGGTAGCAAGGATATTGGCCGGAAATTTTTCGGCTTGGAAGGATCTAGAGTAGATTTTTTTAATAGAGGAACGACCTTAGCGTGCTTCCAGGATCTAGGTATTGTGGTAGATTCCAGGGTTTTATTGATCAAATTCCGACCTTCTGACAAAATCGGATCCTTATGAAGTCGCGCCATTTCGGGTTTTACAGGATCCTCAGGGGAACCGGATTTGATTTTAACAGTTGTCCAGTTTCTTACCCAACTGAGACGCCAAGACAGAAACTGCCTTCTCCACACACTCCTGTACGTTAAGCTCCATATTAGCTTCACTAGTCCTATTACTTTCCATGGTCTCTAGGAACGATAAAGAACAAATCACCAAAACTAGAATTAGTCCCCCTAAAAAATCTGATACACTAATACTCCACTATCTGCCTTGAAATTCCAATACTAAAACGTTAACTTGAAGTACCGACCGAACAGCTGTTAAACTCTTGACCCTGGAAAGCTGACTGAGGAAAAAAAATGGTAACTTTCAAAGCCCAAAAGATGGCCACCCATTTATTATGGAAATGAGCTATGTTAAACCATGCTAAAATGGCTGCCGCGTCATGTGACGTTGTTACGGTGGCCTAGGAGCAGCCTTCAGTCCATGCTTCTAAGGTATCGGTAGTCAATAGGTAAGTAAGTGCCTCAATTGTTTTGACAAAATATTCAATTCCTAACGTTATTGTACTAGTAAAAATCTGAAAGCGAGAATCTCCCGTTCGTGCTCGTTAGATTTAAGTATTCAGTGAAAAAACATCTTCCTAGTCGAGTGTGATGGGAAATCATCCGCTCGCAATGCCTTTTTGAAAACGCCTCGTAGGGGAGGGCGCGATAGCAATGACTGTGCCCTCATGCCTCCACCCCGTCTTGAGCGCTTCGGTGAAAGAAGACCGCACGCCAGAAATTGAACTGTTCTCTAGGATTGAGAGGCTTGGGGAACCAAATTGGGTCTCCGCAGCGTCCCTCAAAGGTTCAGCCAGAGGGGGGGCCGAGTGCAACAACCGTGCACTTGCGGTTCCCCCGATTCGAGGGCATCTTTCAAACTAGACCGAGCCCCGAAAATACATTACTTGAATCTAAGGATTCTGCAAGATGGTGGAGATCCCCACTGAGTCCCTGATGCGCACACAAACTAAAGTTTTTTAAAAAGCAGACATACAGGCACTCCGATAAGGTTAGTAAATCCAAAATAACAAATATGGTGCGCAAACAACATGCCACATATCATAGACAAGCGTGCCACATATCTTATAATCAAACATACGCTTATAGAGCCACAACATCGCTCAATGCTTCAAAAGGCAAGCAGAAAAAAATCAATGATCTTATCTTGGCTGTGAGCAGCAACAAAGAAGGAAGATGGCTGCCACACACAGGATGAAATAGACTTTAGAATGTTAAGTTTACTATTCTAAGTTCTTTGCAGTGTTTTGTAGTTGCTGCTATGAGTTGGCAATTAAAGAGATATGTATAATATTGTCCTTCGTGCCTTGACATAAAATTCACAGTCTTCACAGTTATGGTTCCATTTATAAGTTAAACCAAATAATGAATTGCTATTCACATCTTCTTCCTCTAATAGTTCTAGCATTACCAATACAAGTCTTGAGTATCCTGCTGAAGATTGTGAGAAAACACAACTGATCCAGTAAAGCCACCTGTAAGTTTTCTTATTCCAGTAGCAGAATGTATAATACTTCTCACACTTCTTAATTCTTCAAGTAAACTGCATAGTTGTGAAGACATTTTTTTATCTACCTTTTCTTTAATAGAATTTGTAAAATGAGGCAAATGGTTTAGTCCATTTACGACTGCATCTGCATAACAATTCACTCCAGATTTATTATCAAAGTTATACCATTCTATTTCCTCATTGTGCTGTAGTTTTCTTTTCTTAGGTCCTTGTTGTTTTTCTTTTTGTTAATCTTTCTTTTCAGCTCTGGTAGACTGCTTTGATATTTTTTGCTTTGGACACATTATTGGTTTTTTACTCACAGAATACTGGCCTAAATGAGAAGCATATTGAGCTCTTAACCTATTATACTCACTTACACAGCTTATATCAGCACTTCTCATCAAAGTCAATCAGAAATAAACCAGACAATGTGCTAATTCGTGACAAATCTAAATATGACAATCCAATCTGCTCAACTTCACCAACATCATCAAATTTTATGGCTAAGTATTGCACATCATTTTCATAACTTTACCCGTTGCACCATTCACTAGCCCTTCTTCAACGTTAAAATTACTACGTAAAATTGTACGACAATTTTTACAGGTATATAATTGATTTTCAAATCCTGAAGTTTTACACAGACTTTTCTAAACAATCCAATTTTGATTGCAGTTTTTTGTTAGTAGCACTGTAACTCCTTGATGTTCCATCTTATCATATGTGCTAATTTCGACCATCTCTTCTTTTTCCAGTTGTAATAATTGTTCATTGAATTTACTACACTCCTCAAGAGTTAGCATTAAATAAAAAATAGACTTCTCTTTCTTATACATTACTTTGGCAGCTGAAACATTAGTTGAAAACAGGTTTTTGATGAGACAAGTTTGTTATGCTCTGTTTCTTTCTTTTGTGAGAACTCCCACTCTAATGTCCTCTAGTATAACTCCATATTGCATAGCTACTGCTTGGCGCATATTTCTGATTAACTCTTTATATCCAAAGTTTTCCCAAATGTTTACATTTCCAATACTTCCTGGTGAACTCCTAGTTTCATTGTGTAGTAGTGTCTTGAAGACAGGTTGTCCTTTGACTGGAGCTTGTTGTAGCAGGTCTCCAAAGACTATTGAGTGTTTTCCTCCAAAAAGCATGTTGTAGTCAGTGTTTATTATTTGCTGCATTCTTAATTGTATAAAAGCAAGCATTAGGTTACATACCATGCTGGCTTCATCAATAGTAAGTAGCTTTAATTTCTTTAATACTCTTGCCACTTCATGACAAGCATCACCAGATAATTTGTTGTATTCTAATTTGCTGTTGTGTTCAACAGGCAGCATTAATAATCAATGAAGTATAACTCCTTTAATATTGAGTGCAGCTAGCCCAGTTGGTGCTGTAACTACACATGGCAAATTGGAATCTTTTGTATTCTGTGGATAAATTGTCAGTACTTTCATCAAGAAGCTTTTATCAGTTCCAGCTTGACCACTTATGCACAACAGAACTGGTTTATATGTAGAACAAGCACACTCTTTTTTCTCGCTCAGACATTCATGTTCTATTTTACCTTTTACTTAATCAAAAATGTCTTTCTGATCTGTATTCAATTGCTGTATTAGTCCTTCTACATGCAGTGTTTCCTGTCTTGCTTGCTGCATTAAATTTTCTACTTCATTCATGGCTATTGCAGCTGTATTTTGAATGATTGGCTGTCCAAGAGGATCTTGACTTCAAGGTGCTGAACTTTGAATGCTCTGAGAACTCTCTCTTGCTCTCTCAGCAGCAATTGTTTCTTGTTGTTCAATCTCATCTCTCAACATTTAGAGATACACTGGAAACCCAGAGCACTCAATGCTGTCTTTCACAGTTTTATATGAGTTTAGATAACAGTCAAATTCTCCAAGTAGCTCGCTATCAGTTCGCCATGACTTGAACAACTGTAACAAGGCTAAACAGAAAAACTCTCTTTTGTCTGGAGTTTGGCAACTTAGCTTTCGATGGTTGATTAAACTTACTTTATTATGTCTGACCAAACATCCCTCATATCCATCAACAGCACATTTTCTTACTTCTATGTTTTAACTGACATTTTTTCTGTATGTATAATGTTGAAGTATTTCATATAGACACATCCTTTCTGAGTGAGAACTCCATCTTGGATAGTATGTATCCAGTATGTTAGTCTTCAGAATATCTGTACTGTGTGGCTTAAATTCTGCAAGATATCGGATTTCGGGAAAATACTTCAGTACTCTGTTACGAGTATTAGCAAACCCTAAACTCACCCGTAGAACTTCGCTAGATTTAGAAAACAAGCTAGCTGAGCTTAACTGGTCTGCATATTCATAAGAGCCGATCTCTTGGTGAGAAAACATTTTCAAACTAAAACTACAATTTCTTTCTAAGACTCTTTTCTGCTGAAAACTCCTCCCACATCATTTTCAACTCTGTTTTCTGTGACTTTGTTATATAAGAGGTGGCTTACCGAGTACAGTCATTAAGTTATCTGCAACAAACTGTAGATTCATATTAGCATTCCACATCTTCAAATTCACAAGATTGTAGTCATTGATGTATTTTGACACTTCTGTTCTTTGAGATTGTATGTGTTCTTTGGTGATTTTCGTGTGAGAGTGTTTGACTGCAGACAAAAAGCTATTAACTCCTTCTGAGATCATAAATCTTGGAAATACAAAACAACATCTTGTATAAAATTTCCCTTTAGATCTATATTTTCTACGACAGTATTTCCCACACCTAAGGTTTTGGAATCTTAGAACTAGTTGTCTTAATCTTTTATAAACACTCTCATTTGGGATGATGCAAGTGACATACTGCTCTATGAAAGACAACACAGACTCATCAGTGTCTGTTCCAAATTTTGGAGCATCTTTTACCCATAGTAGCATGTGAATATGTGGAGCACCTCTCACTTGGTATTCCTTGTGCCAAAAGAAATCAGTCACTTCACCGAGAGGTGGATTGCTCTTGTTGAAGATAATAGTCATCATGACTTGAAATCTGTGGTTAAGTATCTGCAAACATTTGCAGGTCCAATGGGCAGGGTTCTCCTCCTGGAGTCTTAAGATCAATGTCTTCTATATCTGAATTTGCTTCTCACAAGAATTGAAGCAAGTCATCCCATGCATACTCAACACAACTGAGTGTTAGAAACCATGTAGGTGCTCCTAAATTTCTCAACATGCATTTTAGTTCACCGTGATAGATTTTGCAGATATACACCTGTTTTCAAAATTTGGTTTTACGGCATAGGACAATGAAGTCAAATCACTTTCAAATAATAGATAAAACATATAAGTAACATTGAGGAAATCTTGGATCCTCTGAATGAAGTCTAGTAGATCTGTACTCAGCTGCAGGTATTTAAAAATACTGATCAATGGAGGAGCCTAGCGCGCAACCAAGATGGCCGCGTAGGTGCGAGGCTCCCGAGGACCTCCGCAACCTCCTACGTTTATCCTGTCTTCATCCTGAATCGGTTGAGGGGACTGTGTCGGTGAACCTGAGCCGAGGTGGTACCCGTTTTCCGTTTTTGAATCGGACCCCGGGTGCCGTGATGAGCATCGACTGAAGTTTGCGGCCTGCTCCTCTCCTGACCCCGGTCTTGAGTTTGGGGGTGATCCAGTGGAGAAGTGAATAACAACGGCGGGTCGAGCCTGGCGAGTCGCGTACACCACACTTTCACTTTCGCTTTTGAGTCCCCTCGCCGTCATTGCGAGTGGGATCACAGCGCTTCTTTGTGTGCTGGTTTCCCCGCTGGGGGATCCTGCCTGCCTGCGGGGACCTGCTCTGTTTTCCTGAGGTGACCTCCGGGGTCCTCGGCCTCGATTGTCCGTTCTCCGCTGCATGACTCGTGGGGGTGCGAGATACAAGACGATGGCCACGAAGCAGGATGGAGATCGGCTGAAGGCCAAATCGACCCGGCGTGGCGCCGCACTTCAAGTCAACATCATGGATCGCTACACCCTACCAAAAGGTTCTCCCGGCGGGTCGCATAAGTCTTCCGAGTGCCCCCCGGATGCCCCGGATTTGCCGACGGATCTGACTTTGCAGGACGTCATGGGCGCCATAGCTGAGATGAAGACCTCGGTGGGTCAACAATTCGACACCCTGGCGCACAAACTCGACGCGGTCCTCATCGACGTCAACCTTGTTAGAGCAGATCTATCTAAGACAAATGACCGGGTTGACTCTTTGGCCCAGACCGCGTCGGGCCTCACGACTGAGGTGGCGGCCCTCCAGACGGAGGTACGCCGGCTCCGGCAGGCCAGTGCGCTCACGGATCGGCGACTGGAGGACTCCGAGAGCAGGGCCCGGAGGAATAATGTGCGCATTATCAGAGTACCTGAGGGACTGGAGGATTCGGCGGCGGATCTCTTTGTGGAGGATCTGATTTCTACCCATCTCCAGCCTCGAGGACTGAGTAAATTCTTTGCGGTGGAGAGGGCCCATAGAGTTCCTGGTGGCAAGCCGAAGGTCGGAGCTCCCCCGCAGCCTCTTATTGCCCGTATCTTCAACTTTCGGGACAGGGATGCGATCTTACAAGCTTCCAGACTGCGGGGGCCGCTTAAGCTGGAGAACATGGAGGTGAACTTTTATCCTGATTTCACGCAGGCGGTCCAGAAGCAGAGACTGAGTTTCATGGGCGTCAAGCGGCGGCTTCGAGACATGAACTTAAAATACGCAATGCTTTTCCCGGCCAGGCTGCGGGTGGAGTCTGATGGTCGCACTCACTTTTTTGACCGTCCTGAGACGGCCGGGGACTGGTTGGACACTTTGTCTGTGGGACATGATAGGGGTGGAATGGGGGCGGCGGGAGGAGAGTGCCCACCGGACCGGGTATGAGGTATTGACACTGGGGTCATTCCTGATGATGCCACTTTTCGGCAAAGCTCAGGGTTCTTGACTGTTGTGTCTCGTTCCCCCTCCATCGGAGGTTGTGCGGTGTCCCGAAGGGGTTCTCTTTCCTCCTCTAGGGGGTCTTTGTAGTTTAGTTCACACAGGGGCGACAGGCACACTGCAAGTTGGGGGGGCTGTCTGGGCTCATGCAGGGGTGCAGGGAGGGGGGAGTTTTGTTCGGGATGTTGGGTTGGGGTTGGGTATTGTTTATTTGTACCACAAGGCAGGAATATTGTTGTGCTATATCTAAGGTGCTCTCTGGGGGGAGACTGATCGGTACTGGCTGTGATGGGGGGTAGGGGACTGAGACTTCTGTCCTGGAATGTTAATGGACTGGGGGACAGGATAAAACGGGGGGTGGTTCTGCAGTTCTTAAAGCGGATTTCGCCTGATATTGTATTTCTGCAGGAAACACACCTTATTGGCAATTCCTTCCGTGCCATGAACAGGCGGGGCTATCGCCTTGTAGCTCATTCGGGCTTCACTTCTGGTTTGAGGGGTGTGGGCATTATGGTTAAAACCTCACTCCCGTTGGAGGTTGATGAGGTGCTCCATGATGATAGGGGACGGTATACGGCTCTAGTGGGTAGATTGGAGGGTAAAGTGATCGTTTTGGTTTCTGTGTATGTCCCGCCGGGGTTGCAGACGGTTACTTTCGCTGATTTGGGGCGCCTTCTTCTTGGACTGCCAGAGGGGACTCTAGTGGTTGGGGGGGATTTTAACGCTGTGATTTCTGGAACTGAGGATCGTTACCCACCCAGGGACCTCCCCCGCGCCCAAGCTTGGTTGTCTGGCCTCTTGGATACCCTGGGACTGGTGGATTGCACCTTTCATTCCGGGGCTCATGGCAGTCTTTCGAGGCTTGACTATGTTCTGATGCCAGCGGCACAGGCGGGGAGGGTTGGGGAGGTGCGGCATCTAGCTCGGGGTATTTCAGACCACTCCCCGCTCTTGTTGCACTTCGATATTGTCCCGAGGGGGGAGGGGAGGGTGGTCCCGATCAACCCCTGGTACCTGCGTGACCCCTCAATTCGCGCAGATCTGGTTAAATCCCTTGAGCAATATTTTGGAGATAATGTGGGATCTGTATCGTCTGCTGTTTCTCTGTGGGAGGCGTTCAAGACGGTAATCCGGGGGGAGGCCCTATCCCTCATTTCCCATTCCAGGAGGCGCGAGCGGGAGGAGGTGACCCGTATCGAATCTGAGATATCTGAGTTGGAGGGTGATCTGGATTGTGGTGTCACGGACGACAAACTGCATGCTCACAGGCTCAAACAAGTGGACTACAAGGCCTTAGTCACGGAGGCGGCCAGGGGCCTGAGTAGGGAGCAACAGGGGCGACAGTATGATGTGGGTGATAAGGCTGGAAAACTGATTGCGTGGTTGGATAAAAAGGAGAGAGCGAGTCGAGTTGTCCCGTCGGTTGAGAGACTGGATGGTGTGTGTGTCACTGAGCTGGAGGACATTGTTGATTGCTTCGCCGAGTATTTCCGCGGGGTGTATTCCCCGGTATCTTCCCGCTCGGAAGAGGATTCCCATGACCTGCTTAAAGATATTGCGCTGCCTTCCCTTTCGGAGGAGGATAAATTGTTGATGGATGCGGCTCCAACGTCTGAGGAGATTGCCCTCGCCATACGTTTGGTCGCCTCTGGCAAGGCCATGGGTCCTAATGGCCTTCCCATCGAATTGTACAAATTGCGGCCGGATACACTGGCTCCGTATCTCCGTGATATGTTTCTCGCGGCCCGTTCGGCGGGTTCCCTCCCGCTGGACCAGCGTCTTGCCACTATTGTGGTCATTCATAAGGAGGGGAGGCCGCGGGATCGGGTCGCGTCTTATAGGCCCATTTCTCTGTTGAATGCGGAGCCGAAAATTCTGGCCAAGGTGCTGGCTAATCGGTTGGTCAGTGTGGTGTGCGATCTGATCCATCAGGACCAGTCCGGCTTTATCCCTCATCGCAACACCGCGCTTAACCTGCGGCGTCTGCATGGGGTGCTCGCGAGGGTCCCGTTCATACGTGAGCCAGCCATTTTGGCGTCCTTGGACGCCACTATGGCATTCGACACGCTCGAGTGGCCGTATATCTGGGCGACGCTGGCGAAGTTTGGGTTTGGCCTGGGATTCATTGGCTGGGTGAAATTGTTGTATTCCGGACCGTTGGCACGGGTAGTGGTGAATGGTAGAGTATCGGCTCCTTTTGAGTTGGGCAGGGGCACGCGGCAGGGTTGCCCGCTGTCGCCGCTCCTCTTTGCGCTCGCCCTGGAGCCCTTGGCGGAGTGGCTGCGGTGGCACCCTTCGATTCGTGGCCTTCGATGGACTCCTGAATATGAGGATCGCGTCTCACTTTACGCGGACGATATTCTTTTGTACCTTGCTTCCCCGCGTGAATCGTTAATTGTGTTAGTAGATGTACTGTGTTCCTTTGGCCGCAACTCCGGCCTCGTCATCAACTGGGCTAAATCCTGTGTATATGTCCTCTCAGGGGAGGCTCCTATCCTTCCGCGGGGTTGTCCTATCCAGGTTGCTCCGCAGGGATTTAAGTATCTGGGTATCTTTATTACCCTGGACCCTGCGGCCCGATATAAACAGAACCTACTTCCCCCCCTCCAGCGCCTGAAGGAGGATGTGGCGCGTTGGAGGCGCCTGCCGCTCTCGCCACTCGGCCGTGCGGCGCTGTTTAAGATGATGTCGTTGCCACGTTTCTTATATGCTCTACAAAACACGATGGACGTCGTCCCGGCTTGCTACTTTCGGGAGGTGGAGGGTCTGCAGCGCCAACTGTTTTGGGATGGGAGGCCACGTATCGCCCTCGCGAAGCTGACGCTCCTGTGGTATGACGGGGGGGTCACCCTCCCAGACATCAAACGGTATTACTGGGCCTCCCAGCTGGCTGCGATAAACCACGGGCTTTATGGGTCCGCCCTTAACCCGGCCTTTGAAATGGACAAATTATTGTTGCCGGGTGGCGACTACAATCGTGCGCTCTACTCTAGATCGCTCGACGCACGTTTGACGGGTCCTACGCGGGCCGCGGTACGGGTGTGGCACGCGGCAAACTTGGCGATGGGTTGGAAGGATCGGTTGACCCGGGCGACGCCATTGTATGCCTCTGAGCGGTTGGGCTGCCTGTGGACTACGAAAGGCTTTGAGAAGTGGGACACGATTGGCATCAGCAGGGTGGGCGATCTCTGGACGAGGGGGGGATTCAAAACGTTTGATGTGCTGCAGACGGAATTCCAGTTGTAGGACAGGGAGTACTTCCGGTATATACAGGTTCGTCACGCGCTGTGTTCGGTATTCCCGGATGTGGCGTCCATCCCGGAGTGCTCCCCTCTGGAAGATTGAGTGCTAGACGGGCATGTACCGGATGGCACTATCTCATTGATTTATAAAAAGCTCATCAACGATCGCTCGGGACTGCTGACTGGCCTTCGTGAGGCATGGGTTGCCGATGGATTGGAGCTGGATGACGAGGACTGGGTATCTGCGGTGGCCTCCCCGAAAGAGGTGGCCGTACCGGCCCGCCTTCGATTCGTCCAGCTCAAAATACTCCACAGAGTCTACGTTACGGGGCCGGGTCTGATGCGTATGGGATATGCCGTGGATGGGATGTGCAAGCGTGGGTGTGGTTTGTTAGGGACCTTCTTCCATATTCTGTGGGAATGTCCGGAGGTGGCTCGATTCTGGCGTGGTGTGCATGCGGTCTTGCAGGCGGTCACGCATGTGACGCTGTTTCCCGAGGCTAGGAGATGTCTGTTGAATGTGTGGGAACCGACTGATTACACGGTGCCGCAAACGTGGTGGGTGACACTGGGATATACGGTGGCCAAGCGTGACATAGCACAATTGTGGGGCTCCCAGAGGCCACCAACGGTTTCGGTATGGAAGGACAACATGGATTGGTGTATGTTTCGGGAAAAGGTAGTGTATGTGGCGAGAGGTAAGCCTGGGAAATGGGTGAAAATGTGGGGCCCCTGGAACTCCTATCGTGGCGGGATTTGTACCCCGCCACTGACGCCTGACTTGGCAGCGGCCCAGTCTCCCTAGTCCGCTTGTTACCTTGATTCCGTGTCCTCGTGCCCACTTTGTTTCTGTCCCGGCCCGTCCCCCCCCTATTCCTGTGGATCGGTGGGGTCCCCCCGAGGGGAGCACATAATGCTGCTTGGACTTTTGCTGCCTTGGGGGTTTGTTTGTAGTTTTTCATTAAAAAATGGAACCGCCAGTTGGGGGGTCTGGACGATGTGGCCGTAAACGCTTCCTTCGACTTCTGGGACCTTTACTACTTGCTGCTTGTGTTTTATAAACTGTGTTTTATGATCCCACGGTTTGCTAGCGGCCGGCCTGAAGGTTGTAGGCCCATACTTGTATATCTATTGCATTCTGTAATAAAGGTTTCCAAAAAAAAAATACTGATCAAGAGATTAGGAAAACATCGAGCTTCTAAACATTTTTCCCATACACTTAAGGGAGTTCCTTTTGCTTCTTTTAGTTGATATTGATCAATAGCATCACCAACAATCTCTTTTGAATGTGGGGGATGGATGCTGTACTGTTCATGAATTTCTTCTACTCTGCTTCAATCCACTTTTTCTATCTGACCTGTTGATGATGATGTGTTGTCCTCCAGATATGTGATATTTTGAAGAATGTTTGGATTTTTATAATATACGTTATTTTGTACCAGATATGAAGTTACATTTTTTTAATTTGCTAACATCTACTAACTCTTGCCATATTTTTTAACTCTTGATCGGGACACCATTTACTAGAATTACAAGTCCCTCTTTCAAGTTTCTCTGTACCCCTATAGCTTCAATATTTTCCTTAAAATCTAATGGCAAGTATACAACTCTTGCTTTGAGACCTTTCTGGAGCTGAGTTGGAGGTAATTTCCCTGTCTTTGGTTCCATGTAAACTACAGCTTGAAATGGATGTACAGACTGTATTAATATGGATTCATAAACATTCAAATCTTTAAGTACTTCTGGAACAGGTACTATTTCTAAGTTGTTAGGTGGATTAACTCAAATCGTCCCTCTACAAATAAATAAACAGCAAATTCTCACCACTTATTCTTCTTTTCAGTTTTAATGTACAAATCAACATTATGAGTTTGATTTTTGTTTTGAGTACGTCAACATACGACATGGAAATATTGGCTAATCAGGCTAATAACTCAGGTGAAGTTGTCCCCACTTACACGGGTAGGAACGCTAACACAGTGATTGATTTTATTTGTATATCATCTGGTATTGGCCCAAGGTGTTCTACCCCTGTAGTTGTAGACAACATAATTAGTGATCATAATTGTATCACTGCTGAGATAACCTTATGGAAGGAACGACCTGCGTTTATTCCATGTACCATTACCAACATCGAGCCCCATCGCCCTAACGGTATTCGTATCAGATGGAAAGGCAATAAAGCGGACATTCAGTCTAATGCCATTGTGTCAAAATGTCTTACGGAAATAGTTACAATTTTAGAATGCGAGGAGGGAAATGCCGAAATCGTGCATACTTTTACTAATCTTAATTTAACTATAGATAGCAACTTCACTATATCTCATAAGGGTAGGAAACTCCAGCACAAGGGATGGTTTGACCATACCTGCACTACTGCACTTAAAAGGCTCAAAATAGCATTGTCAGCTGAGAAGAGAGATACTGGAACCATTAGGGAATTACGAGGGATCTACCAGACCGCTATTAAGTCTAGGAAAACCGAACTAAGACAAGAGGCCTGGGATAAATTGGATCAAGCAGCCTCTACTGCGGATTCTTCTTTATTTTGGGCAACAGTTAATAGTCCCTTTTTGAAGGACGATAAGATCCCAGAACTAACAGCAAATGTCAGTTCGGAGAGTTGGGTCACCCATTTCTCCCAGATTTTTGATTCGACCAGAAATGGAGAACTCTATGATGACAGGTGGCCTGTTATATCCTTGGACATTACTACTGCCGAAGTGTGGGATAGTATTAATTCTAGCAAGGGTGGGAAGGCCCAGGGACCTGATGGGGTTCCTATCGATGTATACAAAACAGTACCAGAGATATGAGGCCCATTGCTTACAAAGGTTTTTAATACTGCCGTACGCGCCGGGGTTCCACACACATGGGAAGATTCGATCATTGTACCGATCTATAAGAAAGGAGACAGGGGGGATGCAAAGAATTACCGCCCAATTTCCCTCCTGGACTCCTCGGTGAAAGTCATGAGCCGGGTACTTATGGTAAGGTTAGAAGAATGGGCCGAGTCCAATAATATCCTGGCTGATTCCCAATACGGCTTCAGGAAGGGCAGAGGAACATTAGAACAATGCCTCAACCTTGATTTAATCATTGGAAAATATACTAAGGCAAAAAAAGGATCTCTCTATCTCTGCTTTGCAGATTTGAGTAGTGCCTTTGATATGGTGGATCATAACATTTTATGGACCACGCTATTGGAAATGGGGGCCCCAGAGGCTATTGTTTACTTTTTAGCGAGACTTTTTGCCAAATTAAATTCTAGTGTTCGCTATGGTCAGGCTGGGGAGTGTACCCCCAAGTTCAGTGTTAGACGGGGAATTAGACAAGGGTGTGTGCTTGCCCCTCTACTTTTTATTCTTTTTATTAACAAAGTGGACACAGGTTTAAAAGAGATTGTGGCTGACGCACCAAAAATTAATGATTTCAGCGTTCCCGTACTTGTTTATCGGTGGCCCTTTATGGAGCCGGAGTGTGGGGGCATATCAAGACAGGGAACCTGCAAGTGGAGGAAAACCTCTTTCTAAAAAGGCTGCTATGTTTGCCTAAATCTGCTACTAATGATTTGGCCCACAGAGAACTAGGTATCTCCCACCTCTCTGATTTACTGGCACTAAGGCCCTTAATGTTGTGGCGTTCTGTATGGTTAAAAGAAGAGACCTCCCTAAGCAGAGCAATTATTGGAGATTGTCTCTCGATTGATGGCCACCTAAAAATTCCCTGGATTAAATATGTCATAAACTGTTACTTTGAGATTTATGGTATTAGACTTAAAGATGACTGTAACACCCCCTCCAGTTTGTCTAAAGAAGTGATGAAGTCGGTTTTTATGAATTTTAAGCTAGAGCAACGGGAAAGGACCAGTAGTAACTTAAGTACATGTATGTTTTACGGCAGATTCTGTGAAAACGAGGGATTTCAGCCGTATCTGAGTTTAGTTACTCGACCCTCCCATAGGTATGTTATTACCAGATTAAGGTTTGGGATAGTTCATCATCTGGTGGCCTACCCGTGTATTAAAAAACATCCGGTAGGCCCATGCCCATGTGATAACGTATCAGCTCAAAGCACTATGCACTTTCTTCTGTTATGCAACCTTTATGATAATTATCGTCAAGCCTATCTTAAACCTATCCTGTTAAAATACGGAGTCAGGAATAGACAAGATGCTATGAAGCTGCTTTTTAAACCATACCCTGATGTATGCTTTTTTACTGCAACCTTCCTCCTATCAGCTATTAAAGTAAGGCCTGGTATGCTTTTTTAATTATTTAAATGTCTTAATCATGTAACCTGTCTACAATTTTTAATATGAAATGTTTATTGTATTTGTTGTGTATTTGCTTTGCTTTTATGGACTTGTGTTTTAAGCTCCGAATAAAGCCTTATGAAATGAAATGAGTACGTCAATAACATATACAAACACAGTTTGGTGGCTCTGAAGAAACTGCGTTAAACTTTCGAATCTCTTTTACAAAATTACCAACACTAATACATCTGTTCGGCTCCACAACTCCTGTTGTTACCAACTCTTCATTTTCCCTACACTCCTGTTCCGATCCAAAAGAACTAAATTCAACATAAACGTAAACCTTTTCTAATTCCACTACACTACCTTGCAAAAGAGTTTTATTAATTCCTCCTAAACATAGAGTAGGAGTTTTTACATAACAAAGCCTTCTAACAAAAGTTCTCATTATTGAATGGTGTACACCCAACATTCGAAGATGATAAAAGTTGCTTTGACACACTTTTTTTGACAGGCAAGCTAGTGAGTTTCCTTGTAAATTAGTATGCTTTCTTACTTTCCATGGATCTAATCCTAATCCTTATAATGTATGTTATTTCTGTTTTAAACTTCTGGAAGCAAACATATGGAGGAAAATTCTCAATATATCAATTGATTGTTGACAAATGCTACAAAAACTACTACAATTCCATTTGTACACAGGGGCCTGTCTACGCCTTCCATGCATCTCTTCAGCAATCTCTTCCTCAACATTTCTAGGTACCATTACTTCCTTTGGAACAGGAATACTATTTTTCATCTCATAAAATCATCCAAATTCATCAACTGCATGCACTAATGTGTTGTCTTGAAAATTGCCTTCATTATTAAAGAAAGGCTCAGTACTTCAAGTATGTATCCATTCACCACTAGAAACATTGCAAAGGTGACTTCTATTAACAAATCTTTTCTTTTGGCTCTGTCTCCTCATAGACAAGACTATTTTGTCCAATGTCTTCATTCAGTTTAAAACCAAGATAAATAGTTTCCTCTTCAGAGAAAGCACCTTATGAACTCCACTTTCAACATATTCCTTTTATCTGATTGCTTTTATTCTTCTTTTATACTTCTTCATAGATGCTAAGTTGTGAATTACTCTAGTGCGGAACATCCCACCTCTGATTTCCTTAAACTGCCTCTGCCTTCTGCTTACATTTTTCTTTTTTCAATGATTGATTACTGTTTACACCAGAGACTTTTTGTGCTTTAGTACTCAGTCTTATAATTTTCTTTACTTCTTTTTGTACTTTTTCCAGTTGTGCACAAACAATTTTAAGAAATGTCTTGGTCCTCTTACCAGCAAGCCTTTTCTCTTTGACCATTGTATCTGCATTTTGCCCCTTTTGTTTCTTAGTTCTAAGGAGATGCTCTATTTGCTGCTGTTTCTTTCTTCTCTGACTTTTAGTTGGCATGCTAATTCTGTGTAGATAACTAGATATTGAGGTCTGAAAACAAAAATAGAAAAGTATGTTCATCACTTAATTATATAGTGTCACATTACATATTTTAACTATTTAAACATTTAGTTTACATGAGGATATGCAGCTTAGTCAATCTTCAGACTACATGTGCTCACTTAGCACCCATCCTATTAACTACTGACAGCCTACCTTACTGCTAAGTCATATGTATGGGCGAGTGAAAGGTTGCTCATACGTCTACTCACACACACACACACACACACACACACACTTACTCACTCGTAGAGGTACTCACTTCCCCCTCACTCACCCATTCACCTACTTACACAGACATTAGCTTAAAGGAGCATACCCTATTGACTAACAACAATCCAATCCAAAAAGTTTGTTTACAAACATCATACTATCACGTTGCATTCCCATACTAACTGCAATTCTACCAACGTTATTTATGGGATCCTTTGTCCCTGCGGCCAATTATATATTGGCCAAACACAGCAGAAAATCAAAGCGAGAATATTACAACATCAAAGTAGAATAAGATGCAATGTTACTGGAGCACCCCTAGTTGAGCATTATAGCCAGCTGGGACACAGCCCTGACCAAATGCAATGGATTGTGGTAGAAAAAAACGAGCTGGGGCCTAGGGGGAGGCAATATATCCTCTATCCTTACCATCAGGGAGTCCAAATGGATGATCCGCTTTGATACTATCAATATGGGTTTGAACGAACAAGATCCCAGTAATGCACAATTAGCCATTCTCAGCAACTAAGGAATTACGGCCACTGTAGTTATCTATTGTGTATATTCTTTCATGTCTAGCCTGATGGTAATGTCATCTCTCGAGCATTTGATATGTTGACTATCTGAAGCATGCGATGGTAATATTCATGTACGTAATGTGCACATGTATATCATATCATTCATTTTGACAATGTATCCATCTATGACGCCACTCAGGCACCATCTGTAGCCAATTGATACAATTCTAATTCATCCAGGCCTATGTTTATCAACTTAAATATCAGGTGACCTTATTTTGAACGAATATCGCCTTCAACGGTCTACATGCATGTATAAATTTGTGCACCACCAGATGTTTCTCTGTTCACACCGTGCTCTTTCATTTTGACAAATCGAAAAATGTATATCTGTTATATGCTTTTTCCATGTTGTGCCATTTTGTTCTTTTATGGCGTTGTATACTAATGTATTTGTCTGAGCCATCTGTATTCAGGTGCAGGACAAATTGTTTGTAGACTCACAAGCAATATATAATGACCAGCACCATTCGATAGTTTATTCATGACACCAGCCACTACCATGAGAAACGTACATTTTCCATTAGCATTCCATATTAAGTGATTAATATCGGTTAATCCCTTTTCTGAATTTCAAATTCTATTACTTTGGCTCAACTAGTCAAGTGTATTTCTCCTTAAGAAAACAACACGGGTTGTCTTTCTTCTAATACATTTCCATCGCTAGCATCTAGCGTCTGCTCCCCGTTGAACGTCATGTGGCTCAGGGCGTCTCTATATCAGTGAATACTCATTACAGCTCCAGTGCTTTGTCAGGAAACTCCGAGTACCGCATTCATGGCTACTGCTTATGGTAAGGGACCCTCCTGCCTATCTCTCTGTGTAGCGGTCGTTGGCTCTTTACATGCCTTCCTATTCTGAGCACGATCGAATAGTTAGATGTTTGGTGTTTGTAAACTATTCTGCCATTTCTTCACTCTGTACGATTTAGAGCGTATAAGGTTGTATTGCTCTGATCTTTAGTGGGAATAAATGTTTGACTCTTGTTTATGTGTACGATAGTGACTTTCTCTCCACTCTGGGTCCGTTTTGATTCTACCGTACATGACCCAGATTGCTCACTTTGATTGTTTTCCTATGAACATAGGCATAAACTTTTGGCGTTCTTCCACCTTTGACTCACAGTTAACTGATGGGTTTTATGTTGCATTACGTTTTATTGTGTTGACTATTCCCTCATTTATTGAAGCTTTTTCTGTTGATGATAGATTAGGGTACCCTGTCCCTTGCGCTGCATATCCTCTGGGTTTGGTTTTTAACTCGTTTTTACATTCGCACTTTTTCATTTTATATTTATAGAGGCCGATTTTCTCCGTGATTAATTTCACTTGTCCCACCGATGTTTTCCACGGCGTGTGATGTTGGAGTAATTAATACCTCGTTTGTGATTTGATCAAAAATTAGTAAGTCATATTTATCTAGCCTTTGAACTACAAGAATCCATGTATCCGATTTATGGATCATTACAATGACACCCTAATTCTTTTTAGGTGTACGTCACCCCCACCCTCGTTTGGAGCCTACCAGCCCCTGCGCCCTTTGACGCCAAGCTAATATTGACTATATGTCCTTCTTCAAACATGGTAATTGTTATGTTATGTTATGTTAAATGAAGCTTGTAAAGCGCACTGACACCAATGGTTTCCTGGCGCTAATGACAGAAGAGTAAGAGCAGCAGCAGAGTGACAGACAGCAATAGATAGGTTAGCAAGGAGGGGGGAAGAGGGAAGTCTTTAACAGTTTCCTGAAGTCGAGGAGGGAGGGGGTAGACTTGATGGGGAGAGATAATGAGTTCCAGAGAGAAGGGGCCAGGAGGGCGAAGGAGCGGGCACCGAACTTTTTGGTTTTGACTCTGGGAACAGTCAGTAAGTGGAGGTAGGCAGAGCGTAGATTACGTGCTGGCTGGTATGCCGTGACTAAGGATTGCAAGAAAGCAGGGCTGGTGCAGTGAAGTGCTTTATAGATGATGCACGCCATCTTAAAAGCTGCCCTTTGACTGATCGGCAGCCAGTGAAGTCGCTGTAGTAGTGGTTTTGCTGACTGCCACCTGGGGATTTTATAGATAAGACGGGCCGCCTGGTTCTGGACAATCTGAAGGCGATGCAGAAGACACTGGGGAAGACCATGATAGATGGAGTTGGAAAAATCCATGCGGGACAGGACCAGGGAGATGACGACCTGGATTAATGCAGGGGGTGAAAGTAGGTGGCTAACCTTGCGGATCTTTCTGAGTTGGTGCATAGAGGAGGAAATGACAGCCCCCACTTGGGCTTTTAGAGAAAGTTCAGCATCGATTATCACGCCGAGACTTTTCACTGTTTTCAGCGGGACCGGAGAAGGGCCAAATTCAGTGGGCCAGAACTGTGGGCCCCAGTGACCAGAACTGGAGCCAGGGAGAAGTAGTTCAGTTTTCCCCGGATTCAACTTTAGTTGATTAATGTTCATCCATTCCAAAATGTGGATCATAACAGAATGGAAGGTATTAACAGCATTAGGGGAGTTCAGTGGGAAGATGATTTGTAGGTCGTCGGCGTAGTTATACACCGTGATATCCCAGTTCCTGAGTGACTGAATGAGTGGGCGAAGGTAGAGGTTGAACAGCAACGGCGAGATGGAGGAGCCTTGGGGGACTCCGCAAGTAGTTGCAGTTCTCTCGGCTGTGTAAGGGCCTAGGGGTACAGCCTGAGTTCTGCCAGTTAAGAAAGACGTGATCCAATTAAGGGCGATGCCCTGGATGCCCGCCTCTGCAACACGGCGGAGGAGGATGTTATGGTCCACCGTGTCAAACGCGGCGGACAGATCCAGGAGCACCAAGGCTTGAGGAGTACCAGCGTCCGCATTACATCTCAGAGTATTCAAGACTGCGAGGATGACCGCCTCGGTCGAGTGGGCGGGTCTGAACCCAGCTTGATTGGGCTCAAGGAAGCCAGAGGACTCAATGAAGTGTGACAGAAATTGAGTAACGTGGGCCTCCAATAACTTTGAGAGGTAGGGGAGAAGGGAAATGGGGCGATAATTAGAGGGTTCTCCTGGGTCTGCTCCAGGTTTTTTTAAAAGGGGCACCAGAATTGCCTCCTTGAAAGATGCAGGGACAGAGCCGCCATTGAGGGAGCTGTTCAACAAAGGGAGGATGTGATCCGGTAATTTAAGACAAATGTCCCGCATGACTGAGGGTGGACAACAATCACTAGGGGAGCCTGATTTGACTCTCGTTGCGACTCGGGCCAATGAGTCAGCATTAAGAGCAGGGAGCGTCGTGATGGCCGAGTGGTTATCAGGCATGGCGACCTGGGGGGATGGCTGGGAAGGAGAGTGGATTGAATCTTTGATTTTTTTGATCTTTTCGATAAAGAAAAGGTTGAGGGCGTCGCAAGTTTCTTGAGAAGGGGTCTGAGCAGGAAGGGTTCTGTCATCGGTGGTGAGCTCGTTCATAATTTTAAACACTTCCTTGGATTTGTTGGCTGCGGAGAGGAGCCTGTCCGAGAAGTGGGCTGATTTGGCTAAGGTAATGGCTGCTTTGTATTCCCTACGCACACTAATGTAGAGTAATCTAGCTGCGTCAGAGTAGGTATGCCTCCAGATACGTTCCTGTTGGCGTACTTTTAGTTTATGTAATTTGAGGTCAGGCGTATACCATCCATGAGAGGAGGCATGTTTAGTGGGGGGGAATCGCGTCAGCGGGGCAAATTGATCGCTGGTCGACTTGAGCCAATTAGTGATGTTGCTGTCTAGTGTGTCGATATCCGGGCAGGCTGTGAAATCCCGGGCTGGGCTGGTCTCTGCTAGGGCCGTAAGAAAAGCCTGGGAGTCCAGTGTGCTCCATTTTCTAGAGAGCCCGCCAGCCATGCGAGGGGCCGGGAGACTACCAGGGAGGGTAATAATCGTGTCGACTAAGAAATGGTCTGACCAGACAACGGGAGAGACAATAGGCTGAGACAACACTAGATTGTGTGACCAAATTTGGTCGAGGATGTGGCCTTTAAGGTGGGTAGGGCAGAGAATCTGTTGCGTCAGGTTCAGACTATGAAGCGTTTCGAACAGTTCAGAGGCGTGAGAGCCAGCCTTAGGGTCGTTGTACCAATAATTGAGGTCGCCAACAAGTGCGAAGCTAGCATGATGTGTCAAGATGGAGGACAGATGTTTGCTCAGCATAGTAGCAAAGGTGCTCATGGGGTGCGGTGGCCGGTAAAGGAGGAGCAGTGTGAGGGCGCCTGAGTCGGTTCCCATGCTGAGTAACAGATTATCCACCTCCGGTATGGGGAGGGAGGAGGAGGAGAGGGCGTTGAGGCGCTTAGATATGATGGCGGCTACTCCACCCCCAGAGCGGTCTCCCGGTCGGTCCGCGTGAAGAATATAATAGTCTGGGGGGAGAGCCGCAAGGATATCAGGAAGTAACTCAGCAGTGAGCCAGGTTTCCGTCAGAAGGAGAATGTCCGGTTTTTCATTGGTGAGCAGGATGTAGATGTCAGACTGATGGCTCACCAAGGACCGAGTATTCAAATATAATACCCTAATTGAGGTCATGCTATGGTTGGCTTGAGCAGGGGGCTGAGCCTCAGCGCAGTTGGGAAGACCTAGGCGATTGATGCCCACAGTGTCCAAACGCCTAACAATAGTAGGACTTAGGGTAAAAGAGGGTCGCTGTAGTGCTCTAAGAGCGCCCGAGGTATATGTGATGAAATGGGCAGCATGGCCGGCCCCTGGACCCGGTCTGGCGCGGACGGGCGCAGACGGGCTTGCCTTTGGCGCGCCTTTGGCGCGCCGCCGGCGCGCCCGCTGCGCGCGGTCGCCTAATCATCTGTTTTAAGTGGGGGAGTTGATTGTCAAACTCCTCCCCTTCCTCCCTCCCGGAAATGCGTCAGTCTGCTCGGCCACGCCCTCCACACAATCGGCACAAGCCGTGATGGACCGGGGCGGGCGAAGCAGCTGCGCGGCGCGAGTAGCGTGGGAGAGGTGAGATGGCACAGATTTTGGCGGTAAGAGCCGTGGAGTTACAATTTATGTTGAGAGTGCTAACCTGCAACAGCTAGTTATCCGCCCTCCCAACAAACAAACAGTAAAACACAGTAAAACGGCACAGGTGGCAAAATTATGGTGATGTCTTCCCTACCTAGTCCCCCTTAAAATTCTCCTTGGGACTCGATACAATACTCATTTGTAATACTTACTTAATATATTTGTAGGTGCCTTTCCTCCTTGTTACACCGTCCCTCTTGTCCTGAAGAAGAGCCCACTAGTAAGGATTCAATCAACCTACCTATGTCCAGGGGTCGAAACGTCGACATATGATCTTGCCAGTACCCTCAATAGTGCAATGTGCACTGTGTTCTTCCGATTGTACAATAATCTATTTTCAAATGAATGAATTTCATCTTGACTGTGTGGCATAGTATTGCTTGCCTAACAATTGATTTGTGACAGTGTTATAAAATTTGTATGTCACTTGCCCCATTACCTCACTCGACTCACTACCCCCCTTCCCTCCCCCGCACTGTTTGATTAGTGTCAATTTATTCAAAAAACGTGTATCTTGCTAAGTGTGATTAAATAACACTTGGACATTACTTGACTGTTTAAGTATCTTTGTTGTTGATTCTGTTTAGGCTTTAAAAGCTTTTATGTTCTGGGACCATTTTCCCTTCTACGGTTTGATACCCAGGTCCCAGCGATTTTTGGGTTTACCCTTTATTTTAACGCCCCCTTGGGTAGGCAAGAAGAAGATGGATGTGGTCAAACTGTAACCTGGTCCATAAAAAGCAGTCATACAAGTTCACAAACCCTAATAAATAGGGTTCGGCCATCTGCGTAGTTCTTAGCATAATAAATCGCTGTACGCTAGGCTTCAATAGCTCTTTATCTTTCCTGGCTGCTAAGTGTTGTTGAAAAAGGCCTCCCTGATACCAACCAGGTCCTTCTAAATGCTCGATTCAGGTTTAGCAAAAAGATCTCCCCTCCCCAAGTTCACCAGGCACTCCCTGATGCGTTTAAACCACGGGATATAGGAGGCATGATCAAGGGCCATGCAATCCTTTAGAATTATTTTTAACCATAATGACACAGGCCGAAAAGCTAACAGATCGGTAAAGATAGACAAGCTATTCGTGTACAATGAAAGTGAAGAATGGCTAGAACCCAATTTTGAGATCTTCAGAAATGGTATAGCCCCAGATTTCACTGCTGTACGACGCTTTTCTGATGCATTTAGCCCTGTAGAACTGCAGTATTGCCCCAACGGTCTTTTGCCCAATCTAGGGGCGAAATTAAAAGCAGCCGCAGTCGTCCAGGTAAGGTCATTCTTCTTACATGTTTTTAGGGGCCCCCAGTTCATCTTGGCATGCAACGGAACCCCCAAATAAGAGAAGACACATGTCCTAGGGACGGGATGGACCAGACCTTAAAGATGTAGGGCCAGATTGAGCTGAAGCCTACTTGCATCACATAAGACTTTGAGTTGTTGACCAACATGTCCTGATCTTCCATGAATTGACGAAAATAATTTACCAGTGTTTGCACCTTCTCAAAGTTATTTATATATATGTTAAATTAAAAAAGGGGCCAAGATGCAACCCTGTCTGACCCCTCTCTAAATAGGAAATCAGCCCATTACCTTGAAGTTGATAGAATATCTGACCTCAGCCTTTGTATCTCGATGAAGATCTTGTAAGAAAAGAACAATGTCCCTGCTAAGCCCTATAGATAGCAAGGTCTGCCACAACTTGCATCTGTTAACACAATAAAACACGGAGAACAGGTCCATAAAGGTCAGATAAATAGTACCAGGACAGGCTACTGTGTACTTGCTCAAGATCATAAATGAGTTCAAACATTGGTCTACAGTTGATCGACCAGGGCGAAAGCCATATTGGACATCTGACAGGATGTTATTATCAATAGCCTAGCTTGAATACTTGTCCAGTAGGACGCGTCCAACAACTTTAACGACAGAGTTCAACAGGGAGATGGGTCTATAGCAGTGCGTGCTGTCTCTATTCCTTTTTTTAAAGACTGGGACAATGGTAGAGATCGCCCAGGAGACCGGAAGGCCAACTCTGACCGCCGCATTGATAACTGAGGTAAGAACAGGGGAGCACAACTCAAGGTTGGAGATACAGATTGGACAAATCCTATCTGGCTCTGGGGCCTTGTTACCGATCAATCCAACTATACCTGACGTGAATTACCCCTCCGAAACAGACTGAGCTGATTTCTCCACTCCCACCCCACCCCACGGGAAACGCTCTGCACCGGAGGGCACCAAAACATTTCCACAACGTGATTAACCCATTCGTTCTCAGTAATATGGGCATCAAGGGCATTTGCTGTGTCAGATGCTAAGAAAGGGCTGTTGACAATGTTCCAAAACTTAGTGCTTCTCTTGATGGTACTAGCCTCAATAAGCTTGCTCCAGGCATCTGCTTTCAGTGCCTCCTTTAGCCTGAACCGGGCATCTTTATACTGCTTTCTACAAGTTCTTACTAGGTAGTTATCTCTTGGGGTAGTTCGTCCGTATCAGTTGTGCCTCTCTGTGTTGTTAGATCTTTCAGCGCTTACCTAACTACCTCACTAGGTGTTTCAGTGTCTCTCTCCTTTTATACTTGGGTATCTCAGATTTAAGTCTGGGTGTAGGCTGGATGTATAATTGGGCACATAGGTTTCTATGAGTGCATATAGCTCACTGAAACATCAAAGTGCATTGTTTACTTTGTAAGGGAATAGCTCCCTGCACTATTGCCTAGCTACAGTCTACCTCAGGGTGGTTCACTTAAATGTGGTGCAATAACAGTCTTCACCTTGTGTAGCACTTGTAAGTGATAAGACAGCTCTACCAGAATAACATGTCCAAGCCCAGGTATACCATGCATGAAACATAGAACAAGTGCTTCAAAGTATCAGTTGCTTTGCAGATATCTGAATGAGTGTTTCAGTTCCTATCTGGGACTTTGATTCCATGTGTACGTAAATCTCTTACTAAATCACGGCCTCTCTTTATGTGATATGTGATTGTCAAAATGTCTCTGTAAGGGCCTGCATAGTTTGCCTCCCGGGTGTACTAGTGAATATTGGTTTATTTAAGTGTGTAAGAAGCTGCCTTCATTACCACAAATTACATATGAGTTGTGTCTGTCTGTGTGAGTGAATATTTGCATGCTTGTCTAACTACCTTACTAGGTGTTTCAGTTTTGGTCTACTTTTCTACTTAGGTATGTCAGATTTAAGTCTGGGTGCATAATTGGGCACATAGGTTTCAATGAGTGCATATAGCTCACTGACATCAAAGTGCATCTTTTACTTTTTAAGCAAATAGATCCCTGCACTACGGCCTAGCTACAGCCTACCTCAATGTTCACTTAAATGTGGTACAACAACAGACTTCACCTTGTGTAGCACTTTTAAGTGATAACGCAGCTCACCCAGTAAAACTACATGCCCAAGCTCAAGTTTACCAGGCCTGAAACATAATGCAAGGGTTACCTGTATGCATGGTTTTTGTTTATTTATTTGGTGTTTTATAGAGCGCAAACGTGATCCATTAGGGTATCAGAGCGCTTTACTGAGAAAACAAGCTATTTACAATATTAGGACCAGGCGATCATGAGAACACTTCGCAGAGATAAGCTATTTACAAGGAGTAGGAACAGGTGATCATGAGTACACTTGAGGGAGATAATACAAATGTTAGCAGAAGCAGAGGCAGAGGAAAACTACACAACACCAGCCTCTGCCCATTAAAGTGACAGTCAAGTACGAATAATGCAAAATGATAAGCATTGTCCATGATACAAGAATCGCATAGGTTAAATCTATGAAATAAAGACCGGCTTACATGGGTAGTGTTCAAGTAAAGAGCAATAACATATCACAAGGCCTCTGACCTGTATATGCATTGAGAGAGTTTATGGAAGGAATATACCCATTAGGAAAGGCTTACCTTCCTTTTTGAATCTTGACAAAGATGTTATTCTTCTGATGGTGGTGGCAACGAGATCCAGATTCTAGGTGTAGCCCCAAGGAAAGCCCTGTTGTATGTTTTCTTCTTCCGGAAGAGGGGTGGTTTCAACACTAAATCCCTAGCCCATCAGGAGTGCCTGCCTCCTCTGGATACCACAATTTTATGATCAAGATACGAAGGTGAATTAGAGTGTAATGCTTTCTGTGTATGCAGGCAGAGTTGGATTCTGGCTTCGTAAGGAAGCCAGTTCAGCGCCTTCAGGTGCGGTGAGATGTGGTAGAATTTTTTGAGCCTGTTAAGAGTCATGTGGCTGCATTGAGACAGCCTTTTAGGGGAGCCGTTGAGATCTTGGGTAGAGAGCTGAGCATCCGTATTCGATCCTAGAGATAACTAAAACCTGTACTGCCATTTTAAGGTCCCTCGTATCTAGAAATGGTTTTAGTTTTCTCATGTAGCTAAGGTGAAACCTGGCATTTTCGGCCAGTGTGTTGATGTGGGCTTGTATGCTCAGGTTCTTGCCCAGTGGGATTCCTAGTGATTTGACTGAGTCCACTATGCTCGGGGTGCAGTTCAGCGCTGTGATCGATTTGGTCCATTCAAGTATGTCCGTGGAACTTTCAGGAGGGGAAATTAGTAAGAATTATTTTTTTGCGCATTAAGTTTGAGCTGGTTGCTAACAAGCCATTGTACAGTCAGCTTAAGAGCCTCATTCATTGTTTCGATCTCCTTCAGGGATGACATTTTGATGTAGATCTGTGTGTAATCTGCATACATGTGGAAAGAGATGTTGGTGATACACAGTACTTCAGTTAACGGTTCTAGATAGAGGTTAAAAAGAGTTGGGGAGAGAGTTGAGCCTTGCGAGACTCCCATCGTAATTAGAGAAAGAGAGGATAGATTTCGATTAACTAAGAATCTTGAAGAGCGGTTCATAAGAAAGATTTTAACCATTTGAGAACGGTTCCCCCTAATCCCATCCTGTTTTCAAGACGTTCCAGTAACTTCTCATGGTTAACTGTGTTGAACACCTATGATAGGTCCAACAGAATTAAGAGACATGTTTTGGCTTGGTCCAGAACTTGAAGGGCGTCATCTATTATGTGGAGAATAGTAGTTTTGGTACTGTGATCTGGCCTGAAACCAGATTGGCATTTGTCTAGCAGATTGGATTTGGTGATGTGTTGGCTAAGTTGTTGTTGCACACATTTCTCAAGTACTTTCGCTAGTAGAGGAAAATTAGATATTGGTCTGAAATTGTCCGGTTCAGCAGGATTCAGTGTAGATTTTTTTTATATGGAGATGACTTGACCAGCTTTTAGAGAGTCAGGTATAGACCCTAGCGTTAGGGAAGCATTGATTATTGTAGACTAGATGGTTATGATAAATTGGTTGGTTGCGGACTGGCAGTTGGAGGGGAGAGGGCCATTGAAGTGGTTATTCGAGATGTTGTGGTCATCATATAAATTGAAGGTAGTCCAGTGAGCTTCGTTTTTGGGTACTGTCTGGCGGGAGTGTGTAGAAACGTTGATTCGTGTCGCCGAAGGATGTGAGTGGACGATAGCCACAGATTTCAGCCCGTTTCCCAGAGTTGATTCTGGCTGAAAAGAAGGAGGAGAACTCATCACAGCTTATTAGGGGTTTTGTTGCTTCTTTACAGTTTTTTGCCAGTTTGTTTGATTGTTGTTTTACCATTTGAAAGAGCTTACGAGGTCTATTCTTAGCGTTCTCCAGTTCTAATCTAAAGAATTCCTGTTGTACGCATTTTCTAGTCTTTCTGAGACGTTTTAGCAGGAGGTAGGGGTGTTGTCTCCATTTCCTTTCTGTTAGTCGAAGATTTCTCCTTTCATTGTTTAGGGACCCATTAAACCAGGGATTTTTGTCTTTAACCTGAATTCTTTTCAGTTTTAACAGGGCTAGTGAGTCAATTATATCAGACATTGTTGAGTTGTAGTGCTCTGTAAGTTCCCTGACATTTGATAGCTTGGGGGGAGATCCTTCTCGCATTGTGCTGCCAGCTTCTCATAGTCAAAGCTTTCTGTGTCCCTAAGCCATAATTAGGGTTTCACTGATTGCACTGATCTTTTCTTATGTACGCCCGGTATTATGACAGTACTAGCGTGGTGGTCTGACCAGTCGCAAGGAGTAATTGAGATTAGCCTTGATGCCTTTTCCTTTGAGATGATCCAATCCAGGGTGGAGCCTTTCGTGTGAGTTGATAGAATGCAGGCTTGAGTAAGTGTTTTGTCAGCTAGGAAATCTTTTAGGATGTTGACTGAGTGTCATTAGGGTCATTCCAATGAAGATTAAAGTCTCCTAGGAATATATAATTGGAGTGGGGGGAGGCATTTGCTGAAATGATTTCCATGAGGTGGTCGATGAATGGGTCATTCTTACCCAGGGGTAGTAGAATGTGTGCAATTTGCACAATTGGTTAAAATTGTTACTTGTGGAGATATTCACAGGAGTCAAGAGGATCAGAGTGCAGTTGGGTAATGGAGAGGTCAGAGCGGTGGATGCAAGTGATATCTCCCCCTTTTTTTATTTGTCTGTCAAGCCTTACGATGTTGTAGTTTGGATGAACCAATAAATCCATGCAGGGCGATGATGCTTTGTTGAGCCATGATTCAGTTAAGATTGCCACATCAATTGCTTGACTCAGGATGAGTTTGGCGATGTCGAAGGCATGCTTCACTGCTGATCAGCGATTAAGTTGAAGACCAGAGAGCGCTGTTGCGGAGATCCCCGGGGTTATGTTAGGAGTTACGGTGAATAATGGTCTTCGTTTTAAGTTGTTGTTGCTATTTACCATTCTGTTTCTAAGTGTGGACATTCTATTTCTGTTGATTGTGACTGTATGGATATTGTTTTTGTCTTTCTTGTTGGGGGGACTGGAAGAGGCAGGTGTTGCCTCGTAGGATAATAGAATAGCTAGTGTTTCATCCTCTGATAGATAGTTAAGTTGTTTGCGAGGGAGACAGTGTCTATTAGCCTGTGACAGGGGTTGATGGTTAAGCTTGCTTTAAAGGTTGAGTACTGATTTTTGAATGTGCTTGATTTTAGAGAGAGAGTGGTCGGTAAGGTGTAGGATGTTCGAACACAAGGCCTCCGGCGCACAGTGGTCTGCGAGCCTCCGGTAGGAGAATTGAGGCTCTGGACCGGGACAACTAGCGGTGGCCACAGGCAGGGAGCACAGCCCACCCCAGGGGTGCACCGGGCAGGGATCGAGAGCCACCACTCAGCTGAACTGCAAGCGGTCGGTCAAGTTGGACGACAGCAGGCGGTCGCGCGAGCATTCACCAGGTCCCAGGCATCTGTGCTCCTCTGCAATTAGAAGATTGCACCACGCCGCCAGCCCACGCCAAAGGGATGATCAGTCAGGTTGGTTGCTCCTCCGATTTCCTCAAACTTCACCTTCTCCACAGCCGCACGACCCCGAAGCCAGTCAACGCAGCAGAGGAAGAGCGATGCCAGTCAGTCCCGGGGACGAATCGGTTAATCTAGCAGGTGAGCAGAGCCAAATTAGTTGCCAATAAATCTATAGTTGGTAATAGGGTTAGTAGTAAGAGCAAGGATGGTGGATGGCAGGGTTAAAACAGGGATAAATACCGATTGGTAATCCCCGAACTGGGAGCTCCCTGTAGGTGCTCCTATTCGGTGGCCATCTTGCTTCAAAGTGTCCATTGTTTAGCAGATATCTGAATGAGTGTTTCATCTCCCATCTGGGATTGTGATTCCATATGTATGTAAATCTTTTACTAAATCACTGCTTCTCTTTATGTGATATGTGATTGTCTTAATGTGTCTGTAAGGGCCTGCATAGATTGCCTCCTGGGTGTACTAGTGAGTATTGGGATATTTAAATGTGTAAGAACTGCCTTCATTTACCACAAAATATATATCAATTGTGCCTGTCTGTGTGAGTGGATCTTTGTATTCTTCTCTTACTGTCTCACTAGGTGTTTCAGTGTCTGGCTGCATTTCTACTAGGTATCTCAGATTTAAGTCTAGGTGTAGGTTGGATTTATAATTGGGCACATACGTTTCTATGAGTGCATATGGTTAACTGAAACATCAAAGTGCATCTTTTACTTTTTAAGGAAATAGCTCCCTGCACTATGGCCTAGCTACAGCCTACCTCACTGTTCAGTTATATGTTGTTTAAGAAAAATGTACACCTTGTGTAGCAGTTTTGAGTGATAAGACAGCCCTACCAATAAACCTCCATGCACAGATCAATTTAAATTCATAATTCATATTCATAATTCATATACAGTTATAGTGCATCCATTCTACTTTCAAAACTGAGTGTTGTATTCATCCTTTATAATGGAACAAATAAGACTACAACCTCCAGAATTCAAATAAAAACATAAGTCATAAGCAGCACATCATATATACACATATAAAACTTTTATATAATATACTACAAGATAAAATATAGGTTCAACAATTAGAATGCAGTTTTTTCTCCTACCACTTCCAGAATGCAGTAAGCAATACAAGTGCAAGATTTACCTCAATGGAAACACATTCTAAACTAATTTGACAGACAGCTAATCTGCACCTGAGATAAAGTATGTCTTGCTTACCTATTAATAGATATATAAAAAACATACAATTTGATTTATTAATCATTTTTTCTTTTTTTAAATAATAATATATATATATTTCAAAATCTTTTTTTATTACAATATGACATAATTATATACCTTAATAATCATTTGTTTGACTTAAATTTTTTTATATTAACATACCAGAATATTGAGTTCATTGATAAAATCTAGTTTTTTTCTCTTATTAGGTAGATGCAATATCCTTAGGGTTTGTAAACACTTAGCACATGAATGGCACACCATTCTCATACAAAGCAACCATATATGGCAACCTTCTGAACTTGGAATTGCCTGATACAGCAAAAGTCATCAAATAAAAAGATTGCTTTCATATTTCAGTCTTGTAATTGCATCTCTGAATGGTTACTGTCTATTAACCCTTTCACTTCTGTTTGTAGGTAGCCCAAAATGCATGCCTTTGTGTCAACACTCGCGACATAATCATGATCATCGCTGTGAACTCGGAAAACCTACTTCCCTTATTACTTTTATATTTCTATAAACTTACTACACTTTCTTGAAACATCCTCACGAGGGAATCTTACCCACCTTATAAAACAATGAACCTACACCTCTCCAATTACAAAAAAAATTAATACCTGGTTCTTTAACGCCCTTCCCCAATACACCCTCTGCAGATTTTCCATAGAAACCCACTAGAACCAGTAGGTCACAAGTTCACAACACATTCGAGACAGACTATACTAGTTACAAGATTAACTGCAGCAGGTGTGGTTTACTGCACATACTGTAAAGCATATCCAACTCTGTATTACATTTTTTTCAATTTACCAGAGCCAATGAAACATCTGTTTACCAATCATTTCCAAATGCAACCTAATTTTATTCACCTGCATATTCTCTTCATCCAATCAAATTTCAATGTTTTTTCAAACCACCTGCACACACGCATTTCACTCTCTTTCATAGTACCGCGCACGTCACCTTGAAGCGCCAGGAGGTGCTACAAAAACCAAGGTGGGCTCCCGCAGCGCGGGACGCCCTCCTTGCCTCGCCAATACCTTGCTGCTGCCAGGACCACAGGAGCCAGCAGCCACAGCCAGCAGCCCCAGCGCGCGACAGCGCACGTCACCTTGAAGCGCCAGGAGGCGCAACAAAAACCAACGCAAGCTCCCACAGCTCGGGACACGCAAGGGCAGCGCCCGGGCGGAGCCCGGGCCAGGGGCAGGCCCATCCTTACCCGTAAATGCCCAGAAGAGGCTGGGCTGGGCCACCCCCCTGACATGGTCAGCTCGAGATCCTGGACATGTTAACCCCTGAGGTACTGTGGAATATTTGACCATTGTTTAATTATTGCCCTTTTCTGTTTTGTCCGTGTCCTTGCCTTAACCTACGCAGACTTGATCCGCGGATATATTGATTGTTGTTGTTGTGCCCGCTTGGAATGGGGAAAAGAAAGGGGATTGAGGCTGGGGTAGGCGGTGAGTCTAAAAAGAGATCGAAGAAACGGCCTCACGCCGCAGGACACGAAATTGAGAGTGAAGGGACTTTTGGGGATAAAGTGTTAGACCGCACTGAGACTATTGTTGCTGATTGTGAGGGATTGCTTTTGTCACCTATTGACCCCATTGATGCCCCTACCTCTGAAGTAACACAGAAGCCTTCCCAAGCATCCACCACAATTGGGTTAAAGAGCACTGGGTATGGGAACATTCCAAACCTCTTTGGAAAAGTGTCTAACAAAACCAAGCTAGTATCAATATCAACAACAGTCCCAGAAGTCCCAGTAGTTCGTTCGTGTGACCATCTGTGCCCTTTAGGTAACGCGTGCCCCCCTGAGCTCGCTATATTAGTTGACCTACCCCTGAGCAACCGGTTTGCCCCACTAGCTGACCTTCCTGCCATAAAGCTACAAAAGATACATGTAATGTTCTGGAGCATATTAGTATTTCTGCTCCTGGACCGACATCACACCCCCTATGGGGAGAAATGGGGGGTGTTAACGATTGTGTACCCTCTAATTTAGATCTGCAGAGGAAAATAGCTGTTTTAAAAAGCTCCATAAAATCTTTAACAACACTAGTGTCCAAAATCTATCGCAAACTGGAAGAATGTGTTAGACCTCAGTCCCCCTCACCAGTGCCCACCTCACACAATTATGCTAATTCAAGGACAGGACTTGGTCTGCCCCGCCTGAAGCAAACTGACCAGAATGCTCCAACTAGGAATTCTAGGAATTGTACCCTCGAGTCCGGCCCACTTACTTCTAGTGGGAGGGCACCAGTTATTCCATGGCTTGTCCACGATAGGTCTCAGAAGGACCTGGGCGAGAACCACAGGAATGTACAATTGGATCCAGCAGAGCACGGGCCATGGCCCAAGCAGATGCCGCAGAGACTATGTAGAGGACTTAGCAGGGCATTTCCATCTCCTCAACCTCCTAGACTAGCTCGTCCTATGCACTCCGCACCCCAGTTGAAATCAATATACATGACCAACATTCCCAAAGTGGATAACAATAGATCTAAACATGAGAACACAGAAACCCTTAAAAACAAGGCCATACAATGGTTGAGGTATACGAGGGGTTGTAGATCCATAATAAGGGACGATATTGTACAGGCAAAAAGATGCACCCTTAAAAATAGTCCAACTGATGTCCTAGAACGTATTATAGTAAATGACCTACTGGTCCAGAATCTAGTCGACATGGAATTGAGCTTGCATTCCCCAAACCCTACCAAGATTAGGCTAAAATTAAACATCCCTTACGCTCTGGAACAACCTAATACTTTACCTCAGCTTCTTGGGGGCTCACCCATTTCATCAGTCTCCCAGAATGATTGACTTTTTGCACCTGGGGTAAAGGATCCTAATTACACTCCTAGTATAACTTATAAGCACACTCCTTTTACAGCCCATATGCACCGAGAGGACCCATCTTCAAAGTTTGAGCGCATGCCCTGCAATACACAACCAGTCTTAGATATTGCTCCAGTCTCGACATTAAGTGACCGTGCGCAGGCTAATATTCCGGATACACTTGGCCACTCTTCAATAAAGATAAATACCCTGCATACCGCACTGTCTTCCCAAACCCACTCCCTAATACCCTCTGGTAGGGCATTGAAGATAGTGTCATGGAATGTGGCGGGCATAAGGGGGAAAATCGACCACTCGCACTGGATTGAACTTACCAATCACCATGAGATTTGTTTAATTCAGGAAACATGGAGTTTGACCCCCACATTTATACCTGGGTTCATAACTTTTCATAGACCGGCCATTCCATCCAAACATGGCTGGCCGTCAGGTGGGCTGCTCATCCTAATCAACATCTCACTTAACTGTGGTGCTAAGGAATTGGATACTAACAGCCCTGACGTTTTAGGGGTAAGACTAAACAGTGACAAGGGCAAGTCCATTGACATCTTTAACGTGTACACCAGAAGTACCAGAGGAAGTAGCTCTCCAACCTTGCATGTCCTGGACCAATTATTGGAAGTTAGACAGGATGGTCATATCCTAATAGTCTGTGTAGATTTTAATGTGACATTTGAACCACTGGGTAGAGTCCCATGATGTGAGTGAGGAGGATAAAGCATGGATGGTGCCACCTCTGGAGCTTATCCGTATTAAAAAATGGTCGCAAGCAGCACTACAGCTGAATGCCATTACTTTAGAACATAGGCTAAGAGCCGCAAATAGGAGAACGAGTTCCGACAAAGGAGGAGAGATGACTTTTAGCGGACCAAAAGGGGCGAGTAGGATTGATTATCTCCTAGTAGACCTTGCATTATGGACCCTGGTACAGGACATGGTCATCAGCCTGTCCTGTGACAGTGACAATAATTCCCTTAGCTTGACTGTCAAACATCCATGGGGAGAGAGGGTGAAGGCCGGATTGATTCCGTTGAGTACTAAGGAGGTAATCCCCTCCAATAACAAACGCCGGCTCAAATGGTCTGCTGTCATGGCAGATGAAACTAAAGCTAGATTGATTACAAACGACTTAGAAAAGCACCTAGAGACCTTGGGCGCTGAGCCTGACGACTCTTCCAAAACATTTGCTTGCAGCAGCTCACATAAAGACTTTTTCGACCATCTGACCAGTTTCTTTCTTGTCCATGGCCACAAGATCGGGCCAAAGCAAGGTGGACTGTTAGGCACCAATTTATAGTTTAATAGGGAATGTAGAGTGTCAGCAGGGAGACTGTCCATAGCCATTAGAAATAGGGACGCATTAAGTATTCGTGAAGCCAGGAAATACAAACAAGCACAAGTCAAAGCGAAGAGATAATGGGAAGAAAGGAGGTGGGAAGATCTTGGGGAGGCCACCCGTCACCCAGATAGCAGGAAGTTTTGGACCCTCTTGACCAAGGGCAACTTTGAAAGATTGCCCCCTTTGGCCAACAATATTCCAGCTGTAGAGTGGCATACAAATTTTAGCGACCTCTATTCTCTCATTGGAACATATTATATTAACCAGTTGTTCCAGTAGATAGGCTACCCAGCGCATACCCTTTCATTTTCTAGAGAGGCAATCCTGTCCTCACTGGACGCAATTGTACCTGCGAAGGCCCCTGGCCCGGATGGCATCCCAGGCGACCTTTTTTGTGGAGATAGGAAAAATTGGGCTACTTATTTTACGATGTTGGCCAACGATATAGCAGGTGGGGGGAGGATCCCCGATGCGTGGAAAGGGGCTGAAGTAGTACCCATCTTTAAGAAAGGGGACAGGTCGATGCCCTCCAACTATTGCCCGATCAGCTTGATCGATTGTGCCCAAAAGATCTTCTGCTGTTCCGTCCTGGCCAAAATCCAGGACTGGATGGATGAGAATGACATCCTCTCTCCACTCCAAGCAGTATTCCGGCAGAAGACTGGCACAATGGATCAAGTATTTCATTTAGTTATGTTATACTGGAAGGTTGTTGTCTTGGGCAAAGGAACCCTATACCTCTCCTTCATTGATATAAAAACTGCATTTGACCTTGTGCCCAGGGACTCACTATGCTGGGTAGATAGGATATGGGAATGCCTTTGGAGATCCTGGAAATATTAGTTAGGCTGCATGATGGAAACTATGCCGGGGTGAGGTGGGGAAACCAGGGACAACTTACTGAGCTAATCACGATCCAACGGAGGGTCCGCCAGTGATGTGTATTGGCTTCAACCCTTTTCTCCCTGTACTTCAACCAGGTAGCAGACCTTTTGTGCTCCCAATCTGCTGATGCACCATCTCTGGCAAACCAAAAAATTGCTACACTGTTATTCGCCGACACGCTACTAATTTCCAAAACTCCCATCGGTCTCCAAAAGCTTTTAAACCACTTCAAGGCATTTTGCCATGAGAGGGGCTTGGTCATTAACACCACGAAAACCAAGCTAATGAAGTTCTACCCGCACAAATCTTTCAAGGGAAACATACTCCTGGACAATGTCCCGCTTGAGAGGGTTAGCTCCTTCGATTACGTGGGTATTAAATTATCGGAGGGAATGGCTTGGAAGAGACATTTAGAGAAGGTCTCCTTGAAATTCACCCAGCTTACCGGGGCTTTGAGGAGGGAGCATTGCTTGAGATACACCAAGCCCGTAGCCCCTGCCCTTAAAGTGTACAACTGTAAGGCCGTGACTAGCGCCCTTTATGTGGCGGAGCTGGGGGGCATAGCACCCTCCAATGAGCTTGGAGCTGTGGAAACAAGTTCCTTAGGAGCCTGATATCCCTCCTCCTAAGTACACCCCTTCTCCCTCTTAAGCTTGATCTGGGTGTCAAGTCTATCAACGATCTAGCGAGGCTCCGCCCACTGTTGTTTTGGCATAGATTGGCCTCCACTCCTGATTTGGCACACTATGTATCTGCTTTTTGCGAGGTCTCCTACTTGGACACCACTAATAAAATTGGCTGGATTAAACAGGTAAATGCCCTATGGTCTAGTATTGCCTTGCCAACTCAGGCTATCGGCCATCCACCTTCATACTCAAGAAGTCAAGTAAAACATGTGTATTGGGCATGGGTCGAAGAGAACAACCTTCGGAAAAAAAGTCAACCTGGCAGCCTAACAGGCGCTTTCGCTGATCTGAAACCGAATTGTTATTTAGAAAGTTACCTCAACTTCATTAGGTGCCAGCCGATAGGAAGCTGTATACACAGTTTAGACATGGCAGCTTACCAATTAATGCTTTTACTAATTCATGGCAGAACAATAAACTTCAACCCAAGGGCTGTCCATCTTGCCCATGTCCACATGAAACTATCGGGCATGTACTTTTTGCCTGTAAAGCATACTCCAAGCCAAGAAAAAAATGGTTAGCTCCTGTGTGCAGATAATTAGGGACACGAAGCTCTAAAGATGCCCTACAGATACTAAAATCAGACGCTAGACCCCTTTGCGCCTGTGCCACTGCAAAACTCCTGGGCCTTTTTTGGGCGATTAGAAGTAGGGAACAGCTGCCAGGGCCAATTGGTAAGAACAGTTAAAATAGATTATGCTGACCAATCAAGATTAGATTGACCAGTTAATGCTGCTATTTTATCATTCTAAATAATTGTTTTTATCGTTGTATTTTATGTATTTTATTCTGTCTTGTGACTAGTGTTAGAGCCGTGTTCTTAAACTAGGGGTAATCCCCACTTTTTTTTCTGCTTAATGTGCGGGCTACCAACCCGGAAATTGATTTGTACAAATATTGATGGTGCACTTGCACTTTATTTCCATAATCATGTTAGAGAGACCGAAGTCATGAATCGTGTGGAATTGTTTTACTCATATGATGTCATTGTCATTTTATTGTGTCAACTTGAGCATTTTTATTCCCCATTTGTACATTTGCATTCCGGAATGCACTTTCAACCTAAAATGACACACTCATGATTTGTATGTCTGCTTCTTTTATGGTTTGTTTTAACGAAATAAAGAATTTTGGACCGAATTTCACTCTCTTTCATAGTACCAACTGTGATATTGAGCTGCAGACCTGTGCTGTGTGCTACTCCTCCTTCCTACAAAATGCTTAGAGTGTGGATAATGAGCCACAGCTATGTCTATTGGGCTAAAGAGGCTGCAAAAAACTAAGTTATTGACATGGACTTGGATTTGCCAAATGTGGTGATTAGCTGGTTTTGTCAGAGAGGGTTAAAGTTTCATCAGCTACTGCCTTTGGTTAAAACCATTGTGGATTTCAAAGCTCCCCACCACATGATTGTGAACTGTGGTGGCAATGGCCTGGGCACATTGACTGGGGTAGGGCTGGAAATCCTAATGAAGAATACCTTTGCAGAACTGAACTCGCTTTTCCCTCACACTCTCTCAGTGTACTCCAATATATGTCAAAGACAGAAATGGAAGTGGTCAAATCAATTCTGTCCACAGATTCACAAAGCCAGGAAACATGTCAATAAAACATGCATGGAATATATAGAAGTGATGGAGTACACTTTACAGACAAAGGGAACAGGGTGTTTCTAAGCAACCTGAAACTCTGCATATAGTCTTATCTGTAGCTATCTTATACACATTCTCAACACAAAGGCTCTTGTCAGAGCCACCCAAGAGCCCAAAATTGTGTTCATTTTCTAGTTAAATCATTTTTTTAAATATTTGAAATCCGTGACGACTTTGCGACGATCGCGATCACGACGCAAAATCACAAAACAAAAGCAGACATTCAACGACCACCACCACATTTAAAAATGTTAACTTTAAAAATGAATTCTAATTATTACAATACACACATTACTAACCACACCATTGCTTTAAAAACATATTTGAACACATATTTCTCTAGTAAGTTTTTTAAGAAACTGTTTAAACTCTACTTCCCAGTTCCACGATTACACTAAGAGTGGCGTTGACTCCGGTAACCGCGACGATAGCTCCTTTTTTAGGGGGTGCAAAACACATCTATGCACCTATTTTCAAGTATTTTAGACACCAGCGGTGTATTACTGCACTGTTTAAAGTAATATTTGTAGGAACTTTCTTTAGGAACAACGATTTAAACCAATTTTCCATTTTCACAGTGACATCAGGCGTCAATATTGATATCGTAGCCAGGGTCACCGGGAATATGTTGTGAAATGACAAAACAAATGCAGACGTTCAATAGCCACCACCACATTCAAACCTTATAAATGCAAAATAGATTATAACCAACACACTAAACACATTACTATCTAAATTACTGTATAATATAATGTACAACTTCCTTAATATGTCTATGACACAGTACATACATTTTTCAGTGTAATCTATGACTGCACGCACCACTGTATCACTAAGTCTCTCATTCATTGTATAAGTATTTGAGAGGATCTGTGAGACAGTGCATCAGTCTATCAATACTTCTGTAACAACATGGGTGAATGCCTCAGTACATCTATGAGTGGGTGCATCAGTGTCACAATGGGTCTGTGATTGGTTGCTTAAGTCTCTTACTCAATCTAGTAGGTGCATGAGTGCCTTTGTGCATTTCCAAGTAACTATATGACTGTCTGACTGGATCTGCGAGTGGATACATGAGTGTTTCAGTGGGTGTCTGAGTGGGTGAGTGAGTGGGTGCATGAGTGTCTGAGTGGATCTGTGACTGAGTGCATGAGTCTTTCTGTGGGTCTATGACTGGCAGCGTGTGTGTCTGAGTGGTTCTGTCAGTGGGTGCGTGGTCTCTGAGTGCAACTATGAGTGAATACATGAGTCTCTGAGTGTATGACTGACATGGTGCATAAGTCTCTGAGTGGGTCTATGAGTGGCTGTATTAGTGACTATATGGGTGTGTGAGTGTCTGAGTGGGTATGTGAGTGGATGCATGAGTGTATGTGGATCTGTAAGTGGATGTATGAGCATCTCAATGGGTCTGTGAGTGAGAGCCTATGTCTGTAAGTGGGTGAGTGAATGGGTGATGCATGAGTGTCTAAGTGGGTCTGTGACTGAGAGGGTGAGTGTCTGGGTGGGTCTGTGAGTGGATGCATGTGCCTTGACTGGGTGAGTAAGTGGGTGTATATATGGTTAGTTTGTGAGTGGATGTGTGAGATTCTGAGTGTATGAGTGACTGACTGAGTCCATACGTCTCTGAGAGGGTCTGTGAGTGTGGAGTTGACTGTATGGGTGTGTGAGTGGGTGCATGAGTGTCTAAATGGATCTGTATGTGAGTGTATGAGTGTCTCAGTGGGTCTGTGAGAACATACATGAGTGTGTGAAAGGGTCTGTAAGTGGGTGTGTGAGTCTCTGAGTGGGTCTGTACATGAGTGCGTGACTCTCTAAGTGAGTTTGTAAGTGGATGCATGAGTATCTGAGTGGGTCTGTGCATCTGTGCATGAGTGCCCAGGTGTGTCTGAGAGTAGGTGTAAGAGTCTCTAAGCCAGTATGAGGCTGTAAGCACGAGTCTATGAGTGGGTCTCTAAGTAGGTGAATGAGTCTCTGAGAGGGTCTGTTCATGGGTGCGTTGCTCTCCGAGTGAGTCTGTAAGTGGATGCATAAGTATCTGAGTGGGTCTGTGAGTGGGTACATGAGTGTCCAGGTGGGTCTGTGAGTGGGTGTAAGAGTCTCTAAGTAGGTATAAGACTGTTCACATGAGTCTATGACGGAGTCTCTAAGTAGGTGCTTGAGTCTCTGAGTGGGGGTGTACATGGGTGCATCACTCTCTGAGTGAGTCTGTAAGTGGTGCATAAGTACCTGAATGGGTATGTGAATGAGTGCATGAGTATCTGAGTGGGTATGTGACTGGATGTATAAGTGTGTGAGTGGGTATGTGACTAGGTGTAAAAGTGTCTGAGTGAGTTTTTGAGCGCATACATGAGTGTTTGACAGTGACAAGTGAGTGTGCACAAATGTATATATATTTTTTTATATATTTACACTAATGTTCGCAATGACTTCATGATGTACCCGCGATGGTACATGGGGGCCGTGTTGGCAGTTGCCTTGTCATCATGAATATTGCGTGCAATTAAAATAACTTGTGTCACTAACACATCCATTTCTCAAACATGGGGTCAGAATATCTCCACCCTGACCCGTTATGTTAGCTTTCACACAAATTTTCAGCCACAGGAACCGTTCACCAATGATAAAATGGCAGCCACAACTTTCTGTTCAGGTTGCGTCCAGCCAATCACAGAATTCCTGATGGTGCATGCAACCGCGATTAATCGCAAAACCACTGTAAAATATCTACAGCCAGAGATATATCAATACTTTTTAGCCTAAATATCTCAAAAACTACTGGATGGTTTAGCACCAAATAACAAAAGAAACAATCTGCATAACAACATCTACCATTCTGCCAAATTTGGTGTAATTCCGTCCAGCGGTTCAGGCTGTAGGTTCGACAACGTGTTCCTATGGGAACTAACATTACAAATGCACCCATTTTTTGCGCCCCTATTTCTCAGTCCCCACTGCATGGATCAACCGCAAACTTCCCATGACACTCAGAACCTACTTTGACACTTTTTTGGGAAAATTTCATGAAGATTGGTCAAACTACGCCAAATTTATAGGCAAGTAAAAAAATGCTTTTCCTATGGAAACTATGTCCTAACTATAACTACCTACTGGCGACTACCAGTAGGTATATATATATCTGAAGCCCTGAGACCTCGTGGGTCCTAATAGGCCATTTAGACCTATTTCTAGATCTGTACCAGTCTTTCTGAAAATCTGGTCTCCCTATTTCTATGTGTAGGATCACCTGTACAAACAGTACTAATGAAGTGTCCCCAACTGGTGTTTTCCCAGCCCCCAAACTGGTGCTCCCATCTCAAAAAAGACCCCAAATATCTTGACTCTCATTTATAAAGGGGCTGCATTCTGAACGTATGGATGAAATTGAACTCTGACATACATAAAGCAGATTAGTATTGGGGTTTAATGCCTTTGAAGACCATACCGTCCAGACTATTTCATGCGTTTCACACTAATCACACAGGGACACAAACACAATCAACCGACAGTTGGCCCTATTCCAAGAGGTAAATATATGCATTTAGATTTACTCATGTGTATATTTACTGATATTCCTAATAGTAACTTTACACTTTTTTTTGCGATTCAGTTTCTGAGTGTAATGTTATTCCTGTGGGTAGTATATCAGATCTCTGCCCCCTGGTGGATCCTTCTACACCAGATGTTGGGAATGTAAAGTTACTAATCAACATTTTTCAGGCGTAGGTGGAGACCTCTACCATTGTGGCAGTCACCCTAAGGAAAAGTTTAGGGAAAATGAAAAAAGTTTATTAAAGGTAAGTAAAAATAAAAATATTTTCATGTAAAATATTAATGCAAAGTAATTTTGAATATGTATTTTAAACCTCAAATGATAAAATATTGCACTGCAGTAACTTAAATGTGTATTAAATAATTCAATAAAAATATTTCATTGATTAATAAATGGTATCTTTTTTTAAAATTAAAAATCCCACCTACAGTAATTCATTTATTTGCATTTAATAGGTATTACAATTTACTAAAGCTAGGTATGGAATTAATGTTATTTTTGACTTTTTAACAAAGATTGAAAAGTTGAATTTGATTATTAATTTTAAACGCATTTATTGTTACATTGTTTTAATAATATAACAAGCATTATTTAATTATAACTATTATTTTTTTACATTAAACAATTATATATAACATTTCTAGTTTTGTTATTTTATGTCCCTGCCTATATTATTTTCAATGAGAGTGTGTTGCAGGGCCTGTGAGTGGCTAAGTATGGTGCTGGACTTACTCCATAGCTGAGCTGGAGTACAATTATTACTGTTTTGGGACCTTTTTGGTTAAACCAACTTTTGAACTGTAGTTTGTGAAAAGCAATCGAGTGCACACTTTTGTCGGTGGGTGTTTGGAATTGCATGCCCCTCCCTAAACTACTCCTCCACCTCCCTACACCCCTCCAATTTAGGTATAATTATTGCTTATTTTCCAGCTACCCATCCCTGTCCCTCTCACATCTAGAATGTAACCCTATGGGTGCCAGATCTCCAGACACATGGCAGAGAACTCTGCACAGCAAAGTTAGGAAAGATCGACGTCTTCACACATAAATTAGTGAATCGCCTTTTGTATCTACTCTAGCACGACTTCACCTACTACAAAATTCTGATTGGTAAATAGGCCTCAATATCACAACACACACTCATTGAATAGTAGGAATAGTGCAGCACCTGTCTCCCTGAGGTCAGGCCCCTTTGCGGGCCCTCTAGATTGTCCATATCCTAGTCGCTGAAGCATTCCCATCTCTGGATGTACTAACCAACCAGAGAAAATCATGGTAGTGTCTCTGGACACATAATGCAGGAATGCAAGGCCCTATTTTAGGAACCTGTCTTCAAATCCCCATCCTATGGCACTGTCATGGGGGACAGTTGAACCTTTGGACATCTGAATTCTGAACTAATGGACTGCGCAGAACTGAACTGACTCAGAACAAGAATCCACTGGACTAATCCAGATACCATTTTGTGATGGTATCCCTCCCTTAAAATCACCTCGTATTTATAGAGACAACTTCCTCCCCTCCATTTTCAAGAACAGTCTCTCCAGGGAAATACTTACACCAATACTCGACATAGTCAATGCTTTGCAGCACCCTCAAAATTGGGCAAATTATTTTGCTACTGAAAAATATAATTTCTAGCAGTTAACCTTGTCAAGTACCAGTCAGTCTCTCATCTCCACTGCCTTGGAAGGCTCATCCAGTCGAGTCAAATTTTGGGCTTCGGGAAAAAATTTAGCTTTGCCCACCCCTAGTCATTTCTCCCTAATGCAGAAAAATAAATCCTACATCCCTAAAGCCTATTTCCAGAACCACCATTCAAGCCCTGATCTCCTGTCTGGATGACAGCAGTACCCTACTAGCCATAGTCCTTAGTATCTACCCAGTGCCCTCACATTTGTGGCCAGCTCATCAAAGGCTTAAAGAAATATGTCTGCATCATACCAGTCCTTAAGGATCTTCAGTGTTTCCCATGCAAGCCTTCACCCATCTTCATATCTTGCTGTTTCACCCAGTAGCATAGCATAGGCCCCCACAGCCCCCGCAGTGTGGAGGGGCCCCAAGCTGCATGGAGGCCCCCTCTGCACAGTACCCTGGCCTGAGAGCTACTGATTGAGTCTGAGGAGGCCACACCATGTACCTTCCAAGGGGGCCCCCTCAAGTTTCATTAATGCCACTGGTTTCAACTACCAGGCCACAAAACACAAAATCTCGAGTCACTGCAACAAAAAAACCCATTAAAAAAGATACTTAAGAATTGCACAAAACCAGTGGAGCAAACCTCTCACCCAACCCATTCCTTCCACCACAGTAGAGTGTCACTCCCTCACTTTAATCTTCAAATATGAATTGAAAATTCAATTTATTTTGAAAAGAGCACCTTAACCACCTTTGATAAGGGTCATCTAACGTTTCCTCTCTCCTGGGTCCCATGCTCTATAAGTCATAATTTATACATTCACACATACAACCTTTTGACAAGCGTTTGGAATGGAAGCGGTCTGGTACAAAAGAATAGGCAAATGTAATTCACCTCATATCAGAGGTAGCACTCTCCAGCCACAACGCTGTCTTTCTTTACGAATATCCATGCACTTGTGCAAGTTTACCTAAAAAACTGCAATCCAATTAGACATCTGCGTTCGTAACACAGAGATGAATTGCGACAGGCCCCTTTTAACAGATTTTGCCATACTTGGTGTAGGTCCCACGGCTGATAATGCCCCACACACCCGCCTAGTTTAGTATTGCTTTGGCCTAGCCCTGTTCTCCATCTGCTGGCATAAGCTTTACTGCTAAAGTACAATTTTCGAGTCCTGCCATTGGATGGAAAAAGCATTCATAAGAGTTGGCTATAGACAAGGGCCTCAGCTTGACAGACTGAACGCCACAGTTACAGCTAGGTAAAGTAATGCTTCTTATTTACCAAGTAACCAGGGGCCTGCTGACTGCCAGCACGTATACCACCACCACCACATTCCAGGCAGAGCAGAACTTGTCGAGCAGGAATACTCTTCGAGCTTGTCATCGCCGCGAAAGCAGCACTGTAGCGTAGGCTAGGTTGCTCTTTAGTAAATGCAACTGGTATTTCAAGGTATCTTATCTAGGGTCAAGCCTTAATCCCTTGGTGAGGACCCTGAATAACCTGTTTGGACTACAGCTGTTGTGATTCCTTAAAATAGCGTGAAGATGCTAATGTTCCATCATTAGACAACGCGTTGTTAGGTTAATAATCTACAAATTGACTGTGGTCAATGGCCAGTCCTAGCATAGTTTCATAAATCATGTATTCTTTTCCTTCTCTAAATTGTTAAAGCCCGGGTCTAAAAGCGCCCATCAAGTAGTTTAAAAAAAACAAAATACAAATAAATCCTTTTCTTATCTAGGCGGGTCTTCTGAATTTAGTTTCGGTATAACACTGATTTCTTTCTTGCACTCATGCCTTGTTTCCTAATGGTCCATGCAGAGTATTATTCTGGAATTCAAATGATAGTCCAGTTTCTAGATATTTATGAACTAGTCGTTATCAAAGATTAAATAATTGTTTAACTTTGTTTGGCGCTCTGGTGCCCCAGAGGACCAAACAAAGCGAAAAACAATAGGGCAGATTTACAAGAAAGTGACGCCTCTGTAGAGATGTGTCACTTTCCCTGAGCCACCCTGAGAAACCCTTGCGCCACCATGGATGTCCAGAATTTACCATACGGCGCACCATGGCACAAGAATTGACAGATGCGTCAGAAATTCTGACGCATCTGTTGGGGCAAAAGTCATGCATTGCTAGAGTTGTGTCGCAAGCACAACGCAACTCAAACAACGCATTTTTAGGACTATTCCCACTACACGGCGCCACTCCTTATGCCTGCTAAGGTTTTGATGCAGTGGTGTCTAGAAGTGACGCCGTGAAATCTTAAAGATTTCACTGCGTCACTTTTACGATGCTTTCCTGCGTGGGAACGCTCACCCTGCATACATTATACCTGACGCAGGTATAATGTGACACAGGGCTTTACAACGTGACGTGTCACGTTGTAAATTGGCAGCATTTTTTACACTGCCTCAAAAGTGACGCAACGGCAGCCCAAAAGAGTGACAAGGGGCCAGGAAATCTGCCCCAAGATTCCCTGGGATCTATCCGGGACTGGTCGCACAATTTAAACTTTAAAATAAAATGAAACTTTGCACTCAGAATCTCCTCCTATGTACTGTGATAGACAGTGACACGCAAGTTAAGTATAAAGCGAGGAACGTGTTTTTACTGACACGTGATTTTCTGCGCTTTCAAACGCGTGTGCAGTGACTATGGAGTCGCCAGATAATGTGTGTTTACCAAATCTCCACTGCTTCCAGGGTGATGGAAAAAGATAAGGGAGCGAGCGCACTGTAATTAATTTCAGTTGAAGGAGCAGAGGGTATATTTTTCCGTCGTGAATTCAATACATCGTGCCTTGCGTGTGACTGGGGCCTCTCTGCTCGATGCTATCGGTGCCTCGAGAGGCCGCCCACGCCAGGCCTAGCTTTGAGCACGTGCTTTTTATTTATCATTGTGGCGAGCGGCGCGTGTGGGTCAAGACACGGCATCGGAAGAGAAAGTATGGCGCATCATTTCCTAGCCTTCCTGATCCTTGAGCCCCCCTGACCTCCCCCAGCGCTAAGCACCGCTTCTCACGCGAACGGGGCATTAAAGAGGTGGCGCGGGCGATGGAAGGGAAACATATGGGCCTCTGCGCAGTTTAAAAATGACCTGGGGATGGGGGCTACGTGCCAAGAAGCACTGTGTGTCAGGGAGTGCTTTTAACGCGGCCGGCTGACGAGGCGTGACAGAAGAGGAGGACGTGATTTCACACATTGTATGGCGCACGTGACAGCGCGAGGCACTTTGGTCCCTGGGAAGGAAGGACGCTAAAAACATTACCCAACTTCCGCTTGAAATTCTGTTGAAGGATATCAGCCTTAGGGAGAAAAGGCTCTCAATGAATAGTGACTATTCAAGCTGCAGAAGCGATCAGTGGTATCCGGCCTATTGCTTACTAAGCACTAATAATATAATCATCACGTGTTTTTTGTTTATTTGAAATAAAGCATAAGTACTGGCTTTTCCAAGTGCTGCAAATGGCAACTGTTATGGCTCAATGGAAGGATAATTCCAAGTTGGCACATGTTTCATTCAGGTAAGTTACTTAGTCCCAGAAACGGATCTTGCTGAAATACATAAATAACTTAGTACCTCATTAAGATGGCACCGCCACTCTCAGCCTGTCGGTGGCAGTCCCACCGCCATCGGATCCAGCATTACCGCCCGCCGCATTATGATGACGTACGGATGGGTGGCGGTCGGAGAGACCGCCACCACAGATCTGACAAGGCTCAAGGAGCCCGTCGGACCGTCAAGGGGTCTGCTATCCCTACAACGATGGCGGCCCAGGCACCGCCGTAGGGATTACGATGTCCCTTCCTGTCGGCCGTTTCATGGGGTTTTACCCGCCATCAAAAGGCAGGCGGAAAGGGACATTGGGGGCCAGTATCGGCCACCTTCCCCCCTGGCCCTCCAAAATGGGCCCTGGGGAGCACCTATTGAGTCCCCCTACACAACCTGCACCGTGTGGCAGGCACCGCATGGTGCCTGCCGCATAGTGCAGGGATATGTACAAGTGTATTTTTAGTACTGCGGCGTGTGCCTTGAAGGCGGTCACATCGTGATACCTGTGGTGGGACCGCCAACAGCTAGTCGGGTGGTCCTGTTTCCGAAGGGATGACGGTCAGATGTAAGTCCGAACTCCATCCTAATCAGGCCCTTAGTCATCAGCATGTGCAAGTCAAGCATTTAAAGAGTCAAGATTTTTTTTTAGAAAACAGTTCTAAAGCTGAGGGCGGTGATTGCTTAAAAAATCCATAACTAGTGTGAGTGAAATGTTATGCAACATTATTTAAGGGTGTGTGTCTCAAAGAAAGGAATTCAGAAGTTGTGACTGAAGGGCACACTTTCTTCTTGTGACCAAATGTGGCACCTTTATCCGTATTTGTGTAGCACGGAGTAGACTTCAGTACGTGTATTAAGAGTTAAGTCTGTGTCAAGTGTATGCGTGAAAACTGGATTTCTTACTTCTAATGGTGCAGAAAATAGGAGAACACTGTTTTAAGAAGGATATGGTATTTTTTATAGACAACTCAAGATTTTTGAGGGAGAAAGAGCGGCCATGAAGTCATAGGAAAACTCCAGATTACAGGAGGAAGAAAGAGTGGGTATGAAGCCGAAAGAAAAATATATACGTTGCCAACAATAGTGTGTGCATTTAATTAGCAGCCAACACTTCAAATGAATACCTACGTCCATTGTCAGTGAATAGAGAAAGTGTTGAGAGTGGTTTATAGGATTGCCAAGAAGCAATCAAGGATATGCTTGGTAATCTATAAAACTCGGTTTTAAGATAAAGCTTATATAGGGGGAGTTACCAACTACGTATAGATTGCTAAATACCTATTTGAATGCCTGATAAGACTATTGTTTTAAACTAAGGTGTGATGTTTAGCCTTTTTTTTAAAAGTGGGTTTGTAGTGAAATAGTAGAAGTGCCAGTCTCTTAAACATGGGGTTGAAAACTTACGGCATGTGGAATCAGAGGATGGTGTCAAACCCAAGCCAAGCAGCCAAAAGTGGCAGATTCGTAACCCAAGCAGTTTGTGTCCTTCTTTGGGATTTGTAAATGTGTTCAACAGCTGCTTGGAATTTTTCAGCAAAGGTAAAACATTTTGTTACTTTTAAAAATACTCTAGTATTAGATGGAATATGAAACATGAACGGTTTGTTAAGTTTGAGCAGGTGACATACCCTGTATGTTATTCCTTTGATGTAAGGCAACAGTGTGTGGACAAAGTGGATGCCAGTGGGCATGGTTTGGATGAAGTGTTTACAAATTAGATCTGAGTTGGTAACCCTTTTCGGATCCAGAGGGCAGAGAGGTCCTTTCACAATTGAAAGGGATTAGGGAGATACGTCCTCCCTAGTACATTGTGCATCAAACATATTGCTATCCCACCTAGAACATCGGGTCTGGTCAATTCTAGAGGGGGAAAGAGAGAAAACAAAACAGAAAGGGGGGTGCATAGGGTATCAACCGTGGATCCGCGCTATATTGTTTGTCTTATTGTATTGTATTGTATTGTAATTGCATTTTTATAGCGCTTACTACCCCTGACGAGGCGTCTAAGCGCTTTTTTGGCGAGTAGCACACTACTCTGGAACCCATAAAGGATTAGTGTTGAGTTAGTATAGTGAAATATGAAAGTAATTTGAGTGGTGGATATTAGTATGTTATTTGGATTGAGAAGGATACCGGAGGGATATTATGGTTGCTCTAAAAGGGTTTTCCTGTCCTGATGCCCAATAAATCACAAGGGTCAAAAGGCCATCAACGCACCAATTGGGATACAGCATTGATTGCATTTTGCTTTTGTTGTAATGTTTGATTTGAATTGAAAATTGTCTGCCATTGTGTCCATTTTTGCTTACACTGTGTATTGTTTTTGTATGTTTGTCTAGTTTAACACATTGAGTACAAACTATTTCGGTATTGTCTTTTTGAAAAGAATCTGAAAATAATTTCTATTAATTTGAAAAACAAATTTCTTGTGAATAACTGTTTTTTTGTTTCTGTTTTTTGTTTGATTTAAATTTCTTTTTGAATTTTTTCTGGAACCATTGTGTTTTTTCATAAAAAATGCATGGCATAAAATGGTTATGAACTGTCCAAAAGAAGCATTTGGGCATCGTGATATACAGTAAAGTAAGTTGGGTGCCATGTCTTAGTAAGAAAAAGAAAAGAATCCTGATTTGTGTCAATGCTCTGACATGAATTGCTGCTCGAAATTGTGGCTATACACCAAAGCCATTGTTGAAGGTTTTTGCTACACCATTGCTCCCCCTAATTTCTTATCTGCCACTCCTCTGATTGCCATGCTGCAGATCATCTGTAGAAGTAATAGAGGCACATTTAAGGAGGAGACTTTTCCATCTCAGTAAAGCAATTCCTGTGGACATGATTCAGTATAAACTTTGCTTATGCATTATGGGGTATCTATCATTGATAATGGCACTAACGAGCCCTTCAGCATGTTTAGGTTGAAAGAGGATGCCCTGTCTAGATTGGTTTTGGAAAAAATTGACAAGAGGTGTAAGCTAAAATGTGACATCATGAATCATTTTGCAGTGAATGGTTCTTGGTAACCAATTTTTATAAAATATTTGTAGGTATAGCAACTTCAAACTAAAAGTTAGAAACTGTGATTATTTCTGCTGGCCATTCTCTCAGTCATGGTGTTCCTATTGGAAGAAGTCCTTTAGTTTGTAGAGTAATGAAAGGGATTCGGATTAGGAGGCCTCTGAAATGTAAATACAAGTCCTTATGGGATGTTGACTGCTTCTAAAGTTGTTTGTGAGTTGGCCAAGCAATAAGTACTTGGAGCTTAGGGAATTGTCTTGGAAGTTAGTTACCTTATTGTGTCTTATTTCTTTGAGGAGGGTTTCGGATGTCAAGGCCTTGGAGATTTCTCATAGGTTTTATCAACCTAATGGTGTGCTTTGTTAGTTATGTAGGAGGACTAAGATGATATAAAATTCTGTTTTTTATCCAGTTTTTGATGAATGTCCAAGTTTGTGTGTAGTTCGCTGTTTAAAGGAGTATGAAAGCAGAATGTTGGAGAAAAGGGGAGCAGGAGTAGATCAGGTTTTGATCTCCTATGTAAAACCATTCGAGGCAGTTTCTAGTGCGACTATTGCGAGATGGGTTAAATGTACCACCCGTAGAGACCCCAGTGAACAGAGGCAGCCTATGCTGACTTGAAGCTGTTACCTCTTGAGTACCTGTGACTGGGACGCTGCAGGCGGTCAGGTTCTCTGAATGGTGCGCCCTAATCAGTGTTGCACCTCACAACCTTGTTTGGCCTGGCAGTGACTCTCGGAGGACCCCTTGGACAGCAGTACGGTGTTGGGTGCTGGGCCCCGTGATGGTGAACTAGGCTTGACTCTTGTACCTGCTGCCTTCTTAGGAGAGGCAGCTTCTGCAGTACTGAGAGGGGAGGGCTGGTGCATTGGAGCACGGGGATGCTTACCTCCAACCAGAATCCGGACCCATGAGCCTGTGCTTCTGTGTCCTGTGACTGATCGCCTTTGCTGTCTCATTATCAGGTGAACTGTGGGCTGCTGAGGGCTGGTGGGAGGTGGTGCAGTATCCTCGGTCACTAAAACAGCGCAGTCTCCATCCTGCCAGGCTTCCTGCATTGTCCTGCAGCCTGACTGGACTGACGGGCCCTGCCCCCATAGTTGGTTAGACTCAGGAGGTACTCTGCCCACCTGCTAAACTTGTTCCTGCAGATGCCATCCTCCCCAGGGCTCCCCTCCAAGACTCTGCATGCGGGCTGTCCCATTAGTCATTACCAACCCACTATTTGGCTCCTTAAGGGGAGGCACTGAAACTAATCATCTCATCACAGCTCGGCCTGCACGGGATGCCCTTTGCCGTACAGACATGGGGTGGATTGAAGGGCTGACAGGCCTGTGTGGGTGCCCTGCTTCATCACTCGGTGCTCCATAGAGCTCAAAATACATCCACACCTGTGTTCTCGCCCCCTCTAGTTGAGAACCTGCCAGACTGTGGCAACCATTCCATTACTGGGATCTACTGCTTCTGTGGACACGCTGGATGTGTTTTTTACGGGCCAAAGAATCTTCCCATGCCTCGGTGGAGGTGAAAATTGATGCAGTGGCGGCGGACTTGAGTTTCCTTAGGGATGACCATAGAAAGCTGTCCAACAGAGTAGCCAAGGAAAAGCACACACTGTGGGAGCTGAGGCGGTGCAACACCGAACATAGCTCAAGAAGATCCTGACTGGCTGCGCTTCCTCAAAGGAAGAGCATATGACGAGTAGAAACAAGGCCGCCGCTACAACATCAGAGTGGTGAGACTGGCTAAATGGCAGAGGGATCCGATATAATGGACTTTGTAAAACACCTGCACATCACCTCTCCCCATTCTTCTTCCTGGAGTGTGCTCATCATGTGCGGCTTGTGGGGCCCCCACCGGGATCTCCGTCATGGCCAGAGCCTTTCATTACAAAGATAGAGGTTCAATTCTCTACCATGCTAGGCAGCCAGCCCCCTTGAAATAGATAGCCAGAAAGTACTATTTGTTCCACACTACACTTTGGTGGTGCTGCACTAGCAAGCATCCTTCCAGGGGGATCAACTACTGCCTTCGTGAAACAGGTCAGCATTATTCAGTACTGTTTCCAGACAAGCTCAGTATCATCCATGAACAGAACGCCCACTTTTTCTCTGACCCATCCTTGACTTGGGACTGGATTAAAACCCAGAGTGGTTCCACTGCCTCTAGCTATCCTGCCTAACCAGCACCTCGAGATTAATGCCTGTCGGCCAATGGGCAACAGACGATGAGCAGTCTCCAGGGCGGGTTGTGATAAGGCCCAATCCCTGCTACAGGCTCAAGATGAACACCACGCTACACTGGCAGTCGCTGTCTCATTCCAAGACACTGCCCCCCCACACAGACTCAAACTTCCTTGCAACTTCGATTGAGGATGTGAAAGTCTCCGTCCGATCATTAGCTAGTTCTGAAGTGGGCCCTCAAGTAACATCACAGACCATAATGAACTCTATTGACCCTCTGCCCAGCTAACGACAGGCTCAAGCAACTTCCCTCCCTACTTTTGTAGTGGACAGTACTGCCAGACTGAAAATGGCTACAGCACCTCTTGTCTGTAACAGGTACCATGGCAGGACCCTGCACACCCTGGCCTGACCTAACTGCTGCACACATCCTCCAGATGGGATCAACTTCCTACTGCTTAGCCACAGAGTTGGATCCCCGGGCAGGGGCTCGTCAACCCAAGACCTAGAACTGAGCCTTCTCCTATGTATCTGTTTCTGCATTTTACCCTGTTTGGACATGCAGCTGTTTGCTGCCGGACCTTAGTATTCTGTTTGTTTGTTGTCACCCTCAATGGCATATGGTGCAACCAAATAACATTGTACAGCCTAGTCGCTGGTGGTGCATGCTGGCTAAGTATAGGGGTATACTGTGACCTATAAGGTCTCATTTTACACATGGCGGTGAAAACCACTCACCTATACTAACATGTCCCACACAACTATCCTCCGATTCCTAACCTGGAATATGCAGAGATGATCATAGCACGCAGGCAATATTCATTGCACTCCTACATTACGTGATGGGGTACACAATATATTCCTTCAAGAAACACATATGATGAAGTTGGAAACTGTTAGACTTGGCACCTTTTGGTGTGATTTCCCCTGTCGTTTTGCTTCTGACCCAGTCGCGGCTGGCATGACTCGCGGGTGGGGTTTCGCGCCGGGGGGATAATTAAAAAATAATAATAATAAACTTACCTTCACGGGTCCCACGCCGTCTCAGCTCCCGGCCGGGCCCCTCGTTTTCCTGGAACAGGAAGTAGGCAGACCAGACAGCCTCCCTCCCCTCCCCCAAGCCAATCACAATGCTGCAATTGCAGCGTTGTGATTGGCTGGGACACCGACCACACAGGCGTCTATGGGGAGGCCATGCATGCAGCCTACATGGAGAAAATACAGAGTGCACATGACTGGTTTGGTCGGACCTGGGGCGACCAAACAGTCAGCGCCCTCAGAGTGGGCAACCCACTCCTCCCCTGGACTCCAGCAGACCCGCCCACCCCCAACCAAATCCTTCTGCTTTCTCGCAGTGCGAGAAGCAGAAACATAAAATGATAGTTTTACCATTTTATGTTTCTGCTTCTCGCACTGCAAGAAAGCAGTGAGGCGATGCTCCTCCGCCCTAATGGAGGAGCTGCCCCTGTTCTGACCTCCTGTTGTTGACTGTGTGCTCCATTTCATTTTTGCTGGTTTTATTACTCTGGGTACTTTACCACTCCTGACCAGTGTAAAAGTGCAAGTGCTCCCTGTGTAAAATGTAATGGGGATTGGGTTCTTCATGATTGGCATATTGGATTTACTAGTAAGTCCCTAGTACAGTGCACTGTGTCTGCCCAGGGCCTGTAAATCAAATGCTGGTAATGGGCCTGCAGCAATAATTGTGCCACCCACACGAGTAGCCTTCCAAACATGGTTCAGACCTGCCACTGCGTGTCTGTGTGTGCAGTTTAAACTGCCATTTGGCCTGGCGTGTTACCCACTTACCAGGCCTAAACCTTCCTTTTTGGTACATGTAAGGCGCCCCTAAGGTAGGTCCAAGCTCCCCCCATGGGCAGGGTGCATTGTGTTTAAAAGGTAGGACATGCACGGCTGTGTTTTACATGTCCTGGTAGTGAAATACTGCTAATTTCATTTTTCACTACAGCAAGGCCTATCTCTCCCATAGGTTAGCATTGGATCTGCCTTGTAACACCTTACACGCATTACTTCCAATTGGGGACTGATCGAAGATTGTAGTTTGGGTTCTTTGGACTCACAATTTAAAAATACATCTTTTAGGATGGTTGTTTTTTAAATTGCAGGTCTGAAAATGCCACTTTTAGAAAGTTGTCATTTTCTTACTTTATTCATTCTGTGCCTCTGCCTGTCTGCTGAACACACGTCTGGGTTAGGATGACAGTTGGCCTGTTTGTGCATTAACTCTAGACAGTCATACAAAGGGAGCTGGGGTGTGCCCTGCATAGCCTGATGGGTGTTCATGAGCTAAAGTAATTGGAGGAATTTACACTGACACCTGAATAGAGCTATGCCTGTTCTCACACAGATCTAAATTAATCCTTCAGGGGAGAACTTTTTCTCTTTGAACCATTTATCTTAATAAAGAAACACTCACACCAAACTGAGATTATACAGGCTAGAATGAATAGACTGGAAGCAAGACTAATTGAGAAATATCACACAGCAACAACAGGCCTTAATGATAGGGACGAAATGTGGGCCCTTGTACAACAATAACCAGTACATGATAAACCTAGGGCTTATTCTGTAGATGATTACTTGCTAGATATAACACAAAGTAGCACTCTTCCTTCTTTTTTCTGTTTACGATGCCTGAATAGATAATATAAATAACGTTTTTTAAAGATCAGATTCACTACACTTTTCAGTGAGGTTTGATATGGATTGTTATTGCTGTGGTATGATACATTTTGTGCACATGACAGATCCATCTTGTGTTTTCTCTAATACCTGTTTTCTCTAATACGAAATGACAGATGATTTTGGTGCCTTTATATTTAAAAGATTGTGAGGAACAACATAGAGGAACACTTCACTGGGTGCAGGTTGTATCGGTGTTTTCACGTTTCCTTATTATTTTTTAAACATTTCTCTTTATTTGTATTCACAACACTAACTCGTTTTTACACACGTTTATTGGTTCATTAGTACTATTTTTCTTAATTCTCTTTCGACACCCCAGAATAGCTCTTGAAAGTTATTCAGGCTTTTAGTAGGGCTTTAGTATACAGAACCCAGAAGCCTGCCTGCAGAGACAGTCAGTTTTAGTCTGTCCTCAGTGTCCATGACAGCAGTAGGTCTTTTACACGGCCATGTTTCCGTCCGTGTTACACGCTGTTGGCGCTCGTGCTGTTTGGACCAGAAGGAACCCACTAGTTGGGAATTGAGTTCCCCAGTAAGTCTTCCCCTCCACATATGTATATAATCAGCACACGTGCATACATGTGTGAGGAGACGCATAGACCGTTAATTTTGGTGCGTGCTCCTTTTCTGCCGACACGTCTCGAGGTGAAATTAAGACGCCGGAGAGCTGCAGTGAGCATTGACTTTTTCCGGATTGACTTCCTAGCACCTCTTATAATATTGCCTATTCACAACTAGGTATACTGGCGGTCCTTTCTTAGGGGCACTGTATTTCAGAGTTCTCATGTATTTGATTTACATTTTTACTTTAAAGACACTCTGTTTAGCTTTTTGTATATTGTGTACGGATTTCTACAACTGCTGTTGATAAAGTAGTCCAGCATTTCCGGTGCCACTGCTCGCGTGCCTCGATAGATGGAGCATTGTCGGCGAGACACAGAGGTTGGAATTCATTCATTTTTTAATTTCCTTTCATTTTAAGTTTTAATCTCCATTCTCTGGTTTCTTTATACACTTGGGTTCCCTCTGCACTTTTTAGGCTTTTGACACATGTGGCGGTGTATAATTGAACTGTGGATATCGTATGCCCGTTTAGTATAGATTTTAGATAGTTCCAGTTCTATTTAGTTGTTATTTTGCATATTTGACATATTGTTTCTTTCCTGCATTTCACTATTGGGTGAAGCTGACACGGTGGATAGATATGAAGAAATGGTGTCTGTATTTTTCTATGTGCTTTTCTATGCCCTTTGTTGTTCACAGAAATAATTTAGTTGCATTAAGACTTGAAATGACTCCCTCAGCGGTGTGACATATCTCCTGTGAGAAATTATTTGTATATAGTTGTATATATTTGTATGTATATGTAAAGACAAAGGACTCTTACTTTACTTTTAGGTTTCCTTTGTGCCCTTAGTCCTGATGAGGCACTGACTAAATGGGCTGAAACGCGTCGAACTGATAGATGACAGAAGCCCTGACAATTTTCACTCTGATAAAAGAGAAATCCACAATACCATGTAAATTAGAGAGGGGTTTAAATGCATTACTTCCCAGATTGGTGTTGAGATAAGGGCAATCTTGATGATATGGGTTGCAAACCATAGTGATTTGAAAGAATTGTTTATTGCATCCCTCTAAGAAATTTTGGGCAACAAGGATTCTGTCTGGAAGACAGAAGATACGTTGAATGTATATGTATATAACTGTTGTATTAATAATATTATTTTTTTATTATTTTTTTGTATCACTTCTTTGTATGTGAATGTAGATATTTGATGTGCTTTTTAAGACTAATATATGCATTGAGATAAAGCATCTAGATGTCAGTTCGGTGTGAGTGTTTCTTTAATAAGATAAATGGTTCAAAGAGAATAAGTTCTCCCCTGAAGGATTAATTTAGGTTGCCTCCAGGTTCTAAAATTGTTTTTTCTGTTAGATTAATTCCACCGCACTATCTTTTGTTCTTTGCTGTTCATATTGCCCAGGTGTGTGTGGAGTACGAGGGCAAACCTCCTTCTTATTGAAATTGTTCTCACACAGAGCCGTCTCCACCATCTTGTAGAGTGTCGAGAGCCAGGTCAGGGAAAGGCAGGGTCTTGTGCACTACAAAGACTATCCTTTGAAGTTTGCCTACCTCAAAGACTAAAATGGGTTTAGGTACTGAACATGTGACCCCATATCTTCAGAACACTTCTGTGTTGAGGAGATTCTGCTTAGAAGAAGAGCTGGATAGATGTCAGGAGGGACTGCTACTTTGCTGTTTTCTCTGCTGTGTTGGCCTGCTGCTTTGCTGCTTCTGTCCTGGGAATGAAAGGACTGGACTTTGCTTTCTGCATCCTGGTTCCAAAGGTTCTGCAAGGGCTTGAGTCTGCTTCCCTCTTGTTAGAAAGTCTCAGAGCAATCAAAGACATTACCTGCATCTAGCTAACAGCACCTGGACTTCTCTGCTGGGAGTCCTGTCTTTCCTTGGGGCACTAAATCCAGTTCTTGAGCCTTGGAGCTGTGTGGTTGGTGCTACCATGATGCACCACCCTGACTTGCAACGCAGCCCTGGTGTTGCAGACAACAGCAACTTATCGACTACATCATCAAGGCCATCGCCTGCACCGAAGCAGAGGGCACCGCCTGTGATGAGCACGATGCACTGCCCCGACTTACATCGCAGCACCGACTACTCCGACAACAGCGCTCCACATCGACGCCGCTGCCTGCACCGAAGCGGAGGGCACCGCTTGTGAAGAACTTGACGTACCGCCCTGAATTGCACCACAGACCCTGCCCCGCCAATGCCAGCACTTCAACTATGACGCAGTGCAGTAAATAGCAGACAAGTGTGACTACCAAACTCATTGACACCACAACGTCGTAAGGAACTAATGCATCGATGCAGCATCACTGCCCCTGCAACAGTAAGGAACCGAAGCATCACCTTCCCTGCCTAGCACTAAGGAACCGATGCCTCAGCTTCCCTGCGGCAGTAAGGAACCAAAACCACACCAGCCCAGCGACGCCTCACCTTCCAGACGCTGTGCAATGTCTTTGTTTTCCTCGTTTTCCAAGGTACTGTAACCGGGATCCGTGTGGCTCTACAGCGGTCCAGTGCTTTGTGGTTGGTGCTGAACTGTTGGATAAGTACCTCTCATGACGTCAAGATAGCCCCATTTGGAGCTATTGATTTCTAAGAGTTATACTTTAAATTGATTTTTGCAAAAGTGATATTTTGACTTGTGTATGTTGGTCTTGTTTTAGTCAGATAAATATTTTCTATGTTTAAACTGGTGTGGATTACATTTGTGATATTTTCACTGTGTTACTGTGTGTGTGCAAATACTTTACACATCGCGTACGAGATAAGCCTGATTGCTCGTGCCAAACTACAAAGGGGGTGAGCAGGGTGTATCTTAAATGTGTAATCCCCATACCCTGACTAAACTGAGGGTCCCTACTTGGCTGCAAACCACTACCAACAAGACAACCCATTTTCTTTAGATTGTTGGTCAGCGGTGAGGATAGTACTTGTAGTTGGACATTGCATACAGTGATTGGTGTACACTACTTCCATATAGCAGACCATTACACAACCACATACTATTTCTTTCTCCTGCTTTTTCTTTTTTTGGGGGTCTTTTTTACCACTTCTGAGTCTTGTCCACAATCATGTCTCAGTCTTGTGAGGCATTAACTGTAGCTGCAAATTTGGTGTTTGAGAAAAAGAGTTTGGATACCTATACAGTGCCTCAGTACAAAACATTCTGCAAGGATTTCAAGTGTTCTTTTACATGCCTCTCTAGAAAGAGGAGCTGCAAAAGGCACTGAGGGCCTGGTTGGAAGCCATGGAAGCTGGTGAGCACACAGAGGAGGGTAATGATAATGTGGACATGGAGGAACATGCATGGAGCTTTTGTGCATCATGATCTAACTGGGAGAGAGCATCCTCCAGGGTCAGCAGCAGTGTTTCAGCCAAAGGTCTGACCCCAGAGGATCTGGAGGACAGGTGGGAAGCAAGGAGGCACAAATTGGAGCTTGAAAGGCTCATGTTGGAAATGGAGGAAAAGGGACTAGCTACGGAAGAAAAGAAAATGATTTTAGCTCATAAGCTGAGCTTAAAGAAGCTGGACTTAAAAAGCAGCACCAGCACAGATGGTGGCGGCATTTCTTCAGTGAAGTCTGAAAGGAGGGTGCACATATCCAAGAACCTAAAGAAAGAGTATACAAAGCAGGATGACACCGAGAGGTGGTTTCAGGGCTAAGAGGAAGCTCTGGACATTAACGGTTACCTGAGAGAGATTGGGGAGCAGGTTTGTGGAACTACTTCAAAGTAGAGGAGAGGGTCACAATGGTAGCCCTAGGAAAAGCACTTGAGCTCACTTCCACTACCATGAAGAGCACCCTATTCACTAGGTATGGTCTCACCCCGAAGAGGTACAGGGACAAGTTAAGACAGAGCAAGACACTTGATTCCCAGACATGGCTTGAATGTGTGGATTCTTTTTGCAGAGTACTGGATGGTTGGGTAAAGGGCAGTGAGGTAAAAGATGGCTGTACAATTTGATTTTGTGGGAGTACTTGTCTAGTATGTGTTTTCCAGAGCTGTGCCAGCACTTGATGGACACCAGGCTTACTGACCCCAGGAAACTTGCTCAGGAGGCAGGCTGCTGAATGAGTACCAGGGACCACAAGAGGTAGTATGGGGGAAACTCTGCCAAGGGTGGGCAGGGTCCCCATCAGTAGAAAAGGGGGAAAAGAGTAAAAATGGGAAGTTCACTAAAGGGCCCGCAACCAGTTCCCAAGCTAAGGATTCCCAACCCCCTAGTGAAAAGAAGAAGGTTTTTTCTGCCAGAGACGCCTGGAGGAAAGGGACCCCTTTAGCATTTTTAATGTAATCAGGAAGAGCACTTCAAGGGGGACCTCATTTGTTCCCAGCGGGCACAGCCGCACACCGGTGGGCAGTCACAGGAGATGGCCAGTGTTGCGCTTGGGGAGGACTTGGTCCCAGGTGGGTGTGGGGAACCAGCTGAGATGACTGATGTCTCACTAGGGGACAGTTAGAGCATCGAGAGAACCTTAATGCTTGATAACACTAAAAATAGTGAGTGACCATTAATGGGCAGATGCTAGAGTCTCTGAGAGACACAGGAGTCAGTGTGACCACTGTCAGGTGTCTCCTGTTGTCTGAAGAACAAGTGGTCCTTGGAGTGCTTCACCAAGTAGTTGCAGTAGACAACAGTGAGCACTAATGTAGGGTGGTGCAAGGTTCCCTTTGAGTGGGGGGGTCTCAGGTTCCTTTAGGGTAGCTGTCAGCCCATCCATGCCTGTAAATCTGTCTGCTAGGAAACGACCTGAAACATACTACCTGGAAGGAAGTGGAGTTCAGGTTTCACTTGGAGATGTTGGGATTGCCTGACTGGGTGTGCCTGACCAAATGGTCCATGGCAGCCAAGGGTAATCATAAGGACCTGGAGCCTGAAAGAGTGGTCCAGGTGCCTGCCAGGAAGAGGCGGGGGTCAAGGGGCACAGGAAACCCACTCCTGAATTTCCCCTGGTCTGGGAGGAGGCTGACACTGAGGGGGACACAGCAGAACCTACAGGGGAAGAAGTGGCCGAACTGGGGAACCTGCATGAGCTGAACCAATGGCAGCAGGTGGGGGGCGATCCCACCCAGGAGGAATTCTGCACAGAGCAGAGTGAGTACTCCACTCTTGTGGGTCTCTGGCGGAAGGCTGAGGACCAGGCAGCTGGCAAAGAGTCTGGATCTCACCTGATCTTTTGGGAGAGTGGTCTGCTATGGAGCGAGCCTAATGTTGCTGTGCCTGGGGCAGTCCGTGTGCTGGTGGTACACCAGCACTTCAGAACCTTCCTACTGGGTTTGGCTCATGATGTGCCTGTGGCAGGTCATCTTGGGCAGGGCAAGACCTTTTACAGGCTTGTCACCTACTTTTACTGGCCCCAAATGAGAAAATACTCTAATGCGTTCTGTAGTTCTTGTCAGACTTTCCAGGCAAGTGGGGGGTGGGGATGTAAGGCTCCCCTGCAACCATTCCCTGTCATGAGTACCTCTTTTGAGCAGGTGGGCATTGACATTGTGGGGCCCCTGGACCCCAAGACAGCCATGGACAACAGGCTTGACTTGCTCTTTGCGGACCAGGCCACCCGGTAGCTAAACGCTATCTCTCTGCGGACAGTGATGGCGCCTATTGTGGCCTGGGCACTGATGGGAATCTTTACTCGTGCGGGTTTCCCCAAAGAGGAGGTATATGACTGGGGTACCAACTTCATGTCCCTGTACATGAAGGCCATGTGGAAGGCATGTCGAGTGAACTACAAATTCACCACCTCATATCACCCCAAAGCTATAGATTGGTTGAAAAAATTCAACTGTACCCTGAAGTGCATGATTATGGGTCTGTCAGAACCCATGAGATGTAAGTGGGAAGTCCTCCTAGCATGCCTTTTATTTGCTTACAGGGAGGTACTGCAGAAGGGGGTTTGCTTTAGCCCTTTTTAGCTTCTGTATGTGCACCCTGTGAAAGGACCTCTCAGTTTGGTAAAGGAGGGCTGGGATCACGCTCCTTGGAAGCCACCCCAGGATGTATTCAGTTACATGCTGACCTTCCGGAACCAGACAGCCCGTTTCAGGAAACTCACCCAAGAGAACCTAGATAGAAGATAGTCAGGAGGATATGAAACATTAGTGTGACCAGAATAGCACTCAGGTTGAGTTTTAATCTGTTTAAAAGGTGTGGGTGATGACGCCCGTGGAGCCTTGTGCTCTACTCCACAAGTGGTCTGGCCCGTTTGAGGAGAAGGAGTGCAAGAGTGACGTCGCCTACCTCATGGACTTGAAGACTCCTAAGAACCCCCTGAGGGTCCTACACGTGAACCGCCTCAAACCCCACTTTGAGAGGTCTGAGTTGGTCATGCTCTTGGCTACTGATGAGGGGATGGAAGAGGAGAAAGAACATCTCCCCAACCTCCTCTCTGCCCAGGAGCAGGATAGGTCAGTGGAGTGTGTGATCCTCTGCCCTACACTGATCCCAGAGCAACAGACTGACTGTCACTAGTTGCTGAGACAGTTTGCAACTGTTTGCAACTCTGTTTTCACTCACCCAAAGAGTCACCCATTGGTGCGCTCATGACATTGATATTGGGGATAGTCCACCTGTGAAGCACACGATCTACGACTGACTGACACAGTGAAGTCTGGCATTAAGGAAGAGGTCTCTAAGATGTTAGCACTTGGGGTGATTGAGGTTGGTCTTGGTTCAAAAGGCTGCACCTCCCGGTGTCACTCATGAACTGCGGTTCTGTGTGGACTACCATGGGTTCATCACCATCACCAGGACTGAAGCGCACCCCATCCCCTGAGCTGATGAGCTCACTGATCATCTGGGAACTGCACATTTCCTCAGTACGTACGATCTAACATCTGGGTACTGGCAGATTGCCTTGACTGAGGGGGCACAAGAGAGGTCAGCGTTCTCAATGCCAGAAGAACGCTATCAGTTCCGAGTGATGCCTTTTGGGTTGAAGAATGCCCCAGCCACATTTCAGAGGTTGATCAATCAGGTCCTGGCTGGGTTGGAGAACTTCAGTGCAACCTACCTTGATGAAATTCATGTCTTCAGCTCCAGTTGGGAGAACCATTTGCATCTTCAGGAGGTGTTGAATGCCCCGCATTGCGCAGGCCTCCCTATCAAGGCCAGTAAGTGGCAGATAGGGGAGGGGTCTGTGCTGTCCTTGGGACACCAGTTAGGAAGCAGCCAGGTGGCACCTCTACAACCCAAAATTGACACCATTCTGGCTTGGGGTCCCCGCCCCCAGGACCCTGAGGTGTGAACCTTCTTAGGCCTCACCAGATACTACCGTCGATTTGTCAAAGGATATGACACCATGGTTGCCACCTTGATAGAGCTGACTTCTAGAGAGAAGCCATATCAGGTGATCTGGACCGAGGAATGCCAGACCGCTTTTGACACCCTGAAGGTGGCCATGTGCATGGCCCCAATGCTCAAGGCTCCTGACTTCTCCAAGGAGTTTGTAGTGAGGACTTATACCTCAGAACATTCACAGTGGAATGAAGAGGGTGTAGACCAACCCCTAGCCTTCATTAGTAGGAGGATACTTCCCAGGGAACAGAGATGGAGCATGATTTATAGGGAAGCTTTTGCTGTGGTCTGGGAGCTGAAGAAGCTTAAGACCCTACTTGATTGGGACTCACTTCTGGGTTCAGACAGACCACCGGCCCCTCAGATGGCTAATGCAGATGAGAGGTGAGAACCCAAACCTGTGGATGTGGTTAGTCTTCCTATAGGGAATAGACTTTACGGTGGAACACCAACCTGGAACAGAACACGCCAACACTGTTGGTCTTTCCTTGTTCTTCCGCCTTCGCGATTATAATTTCCAGGAGGAACGGTAGTTCTCCCCACTTTCAGCTGGGGGGGTGTAGTGCTAGAGGCACCCTTATGGTTTGACACCACCTAATGACCTTTGAATACCATCATTTTGATTTTGGTGTTTTATTTTACCCTAGCTAGAATGTACATCCTGCGTATGCCTTGTTTCCCTTGGAGATTTACTAGCTTTAAAATGGGAGCTGTCACAGAGTAGAACAGCCTTGCCAAGAATAGAACGTGTGGAATGTGCATTTAAAAGCATGAGAGAGAGAGGTGTGGAATGTACTTTTTGGTCTCAAAGTGCACTCGTTTTTCAAATGTGCATTGTGTTGTACACTGAGAGATGAAGTGTGTGATACTATAGGCAGTGGTGCACAAATGTTCATTGTGTTGTACATTGGGAAGTATTATGAAGTTCTTACTATTGACTTTGACATGGCCTCATGTCATCCTGAATTCTGAATCTGCCTTGCTTAAGCTTTTTTGCACACACAGACAGGCCCCCAGAGTGTTTGCAAGATGTTTGGGTTAATCACGTTCAAGGTTACTTTGTTTTGGAAGAGATTGTTGAATGTACCCTGGAAAACGTTTGTAAGCTTTGTTAAGATAAAGGCTGGAACATGTGAGAATGTAGAGGGAACGTGGGAACTCCTTGTGCACTGGAATGCTTGCATGGAAGGTGGCCAATTTCAGTGCGTTTCCTTGGCACAGAGGGAAGGTCTCTTGAACCTTCTAGTGTGTTTTGAGACTCTAAAGCTGAGGTTTGTTGGCTTAGAATACGGGATTGTTTGAAATCCGAATGGGGATGGGCGCGTCTACTTCGGTACAGCGGAACCCTGGTTGCTGAGACTCTTAACCCCGGATGAGAATCCCCCAGTCTGGAGAGGGCTAAGTTGCAGTGTTTGCACCAGGTGAAGTGAATTTGTTTTTGACTATTGTGATGCGTGGCTGTTTGTGCATGCATATTCAGTTTCCAGTGGCTATGGTCATTTGAGGTGTTTTCTTTGGGATGTGTGAGTGAGTCAGAGTGCACATCAAAAGTAATCATTTGATGTATTTAGTGTATATATATCTTTCTGACTTCTTGCAGGACGTCCAGTTTTATTTGCTGCATGTTTATTTATTATTATTATTCATGCATTTAACTGTTGCATCTGCCAAGTGTGTTATTATTGCTTGCATATAAATGTATATCTCTATATACATTTGAATGTTGCATCTGGGAAAGCCTTTTTGTTTGAGAGCATTGCATAAATAAAACCCCAAACCTTATTCTAAAAAGAGAGTGTTTGATCTGTTACTTTTTATAAAGTGAAACCCCTTTTTAGTTTTTTTTTGTTACATGTCTCCTTCTTTGTTGTGTTTGAGCCATCGTGTGGGAATGGTATTTTGCAAGGGCGAAGCAAGACGGGGGGGAGGACATGTGTTAGACCTGGAATCTTTTGGAGTGATTTCCGCTATCTTTTTGCGTCTGACCTCCTGATTTTGACTGTGTGCTGCATTTTGTTTTTGCTGGTTTTAGGACTCTGGGCCCTTTACCACTGCCGACCAGTTCAAAGTGCAAGTGTTCCCTGTGTAAAATGCAATGGGAATTTGGTTCTCCATGACTGCTATATTTCATTTACTCGTAAGTCCCTAGTACAGTGCACTGTATGTACCCAGGGACTCTAAATCAAATGCTGCTTTTGGGCCTACAGCACTGATTGTCTGACCCACATGAGTAGCCTTGCAAACATGCTGCTGCAGTGTCTGTGTGTGCAGTCTTAAACTGACATTTCGACCTGGCAAGTACACCCACTTGCCAGGCCCAACCCTTCCTTTTCGGTACATGTAAGGCAATCCTAAGGTAGGCCCAACATAGCCCCCATGGGCTGGTTGCAGTGTATTTAAAAGATAGGACATGTGCTGCTGTGTTTTATATGTCCTGGTAGTGAAATACTGCTAATTTCTTTTTTCACTACGACAAGGCCTATCTCTCCCATAGGTTAGCATTAGAGCTGCCTTTTAACATCTTACAAGTGTATCTTCCAATTGGGAGCTGATTGAAAATTGGAATTTTGGGTCTCTGGACTCACAATTCAAAAATACATCTTTTAGTAAAGTTGTTTTTTAAATTGCAGGACGGAAAATGCCACTTTTAGAAAGTTGGCGTTTAATTACTTTATTCATTCTATGCTGAATACACGTCTGGGTTATGATGACAGTTGGGCTGTTTGTGCATTCACTCTGGACAGTCACACAAAGGTAGCTGAGGTGTGCTCTGCATATCCTGATGGCCCATCACCAGGCTGATGGGACTTCCTGAGCTAGACAGGTGGGAGAAGTTGACACTGACACATGAATTGGGCTGTGACTGTCCTCACACAAAGCTGTCTCTACCCCCCTGTAGTGTGTCTGGAGCCTGGGCAGGGAAAGTCAGGGTCTTGTACACAAAAAGAATATCCTTTTAGGTTTGCCTACTTCAAAGACTAAAATGGGTATAAGTACCTGTGATCTCATATCTTCAGAACACTTCTTGGTTGAGGACATTATGCCAGGAAGAAGAGCTGGATAGCTGTCAGGAGGGACTGCTACTTTGCTGTTTGCTCTGCTGTGCTGGCCTGCTGCTTTGCTGCTTCTGCCCTGGCAGTGAAGAACTGGACTTTGCTTTCTACATTCTACATTCTGCTTCCAAAGGTTCTCCAAGGGTTTGAGTGTGCTTCCCTCCTGTTTTTTTATAATACATTTTATTAGGTTTTTTCTTTAACAATTTACATCCATTAGGAAATAGACATATATATTAGGTACATCAGATTCCACAATACAATCTGGTTTAGGAAGGCTGCTGTGGTTACAACAGTAGCACCGTATGTATTTAACAGCATTACATTTTCCTTTTGGTCAGTGCTTAATAAACAGTATTGTTCGTATGTAGCACTAAGTGGTCCAATTCTTGCTGCATTGCAGAACAGCTGTAGTCTTGAGGAAAGGATACATGAAATGGAGTAATTAAACTAACCCGTCCCACCCACCCCTCCCCAACTTTGTCTGACCCGAACCCCAGCTCAACCTTTTGTCAGAGTGCTCCACCAATTGCACCCACACACTCTTTACACATTTCAATATGTATACTTTACATTGTTAAGTCAGCAGGACATATGTAAAATTACATTGCAGACTGGGAAGGGCCTGGGTAGCATGAGCTACTATTAATTCTGCACAACTGGGACTGGTGGTGGTGCCATGGCCTTGAAAGCTTCTAGTATAGTATCCCAGTCCAGAGAAATGACCTTTTTGCGCAGTCCACGGGCCTCCTCCTGCCGGATTGCCGCGCTTTCCTTACTGCCCCATCTTACCACCTCCCCGTGCCAATTATAAAGTGTTGGGGGTTTAACTGACTTCCACCACATCGTGATGGAGCATTTGGCCTTGAGCAGAGCTTGGTCTACAAAGCGAAGCTGTACTTTCTGCGCCTTGGGACGCCGAGTCAATCCCAGCAGACAGATATCAGTCGTGCTCGGCACAGGAATCCCAGTCGCCGAAATAACCTTCATAACCACTTCCGACCAGTGAGGCGATCACGGGGCACAGCCACAGCATGTGGAGCAGGTCGGTTTCCTCTAGCTTACATCTGGGGCAATGGTGTTGCGTGGCTGGGAACATGCGCTGCAGACGGCGTAGGGTGAGATATGCCCTGTGTAGGACCATATACTGGATAAACTTAAATTTGACATTACGTGGGATTTGTTTGGGGTATTCTAAAAACCGTGCAACATTCCTTGTCTGTCAACTCCTTACCAAGTTCCGTGGACCATCTATTGCGTAGGCCTGTCAGGGGGATTCTAGTGTGTGTTGTAATGCCTCTGTACAGCCATTTAGTGAGGTGACGGCCTTCTCCCATCAGGTAGGTCATATGGACCAGTTTGTGTCGTGCGGGTGCCTCCCTGTGCGGGTACTTTTTCACATACTGAAGGACTGCAGCGTTTCTGAGATATAGTGTGTCTGTGAGGGTGCCCTCATCGAACAAAGCACCTACTGTAGTGACACCGTCCTCAGTCCAAGCAAGGATTCTCCGTTTGGTGAGTAAGCCAGTAGGAGTAGGGGTGCCCAAGAGCGGAATGTTGTCAGAGTATGGAGGGCAGCTACGCGTGTAGTGGATGGATTTTTTCCAGTACGCAAGTGCAGTAGGAAGGAGTGTCGGAGTGCCCGTAGGTATCTTAGCCTGCGGCAGCAATAGTGTGTGTAGCCCCCCTCGGTCGTCTTCAGAGGGTGTGGAATCTATTTCATGCAGATTACGCCCTGCCAGCCAATACGAGAACCACTGTATTTGGCTTGCATAGCAATATGCGCAGAAGTCTGGGGCACCCAGACCACCCTTATCTGTGTCCAGTTGCAGTTTAGACAGTCCCACCCTGCGGCGGCCTTTACCCCAAATCAGGTCGGACAACATCGTGTTCAGCGAGTTGAGTATAGGTGTTGGGATCATCACCGGCAAATTAGTAAAAAAGTATAACAGACGGGGTAGGACCACCATTTTTGAGATCGCCACTCGGCCCATCACAGAGAGCGGTAGCGAAGACCAGAATGTGACCTGCGACTGGAGTGCTCGGATAGCCTTAGCCAGATTACCCTCTATAAGATCTGTCGCAGTTCTGTACACTTGTATGCCCAGATATTTGAACGTGTGTGTGGCGACTGCTAGGGAGTGTTGACCAAACTGAATCGCCTCTGGGCGTTCCCCAGGATGAAAAAAAAAGGCGTATGACTTATTCTCATTGATGCTGAGACCTGAGAGTTGTGCAAAGGTAGTGAAAATGTCCGGCATCGGTGTGAGATCTGTGGTCTGATCGTTGGCGTACAGTATTATATCATCTGCATAAGCGGACAACATGTGTGTGGCATGTCCCAGGTGAATACCTGTCTGTGCTGCCGATAGCCATAGCTTAAGAGCCAAGGGTTCCAGGGCTAGCATGAACAGTAGTGGAGACAAGGGGCAGCCCTGGCCGGTGCCCTTGCCAATTTGATATTCCCGTGAGATATGGCTCCCAGTGCGTGCCCTCGCGGTGGGGGCTGAGTACAGCAGTTTTACCCATTTCAGATAGCCTGGAGGTATGCCACATTTTCCGAGTATCTGAATCATATAGTCCCATCTAAGCGTGTCAAATGCCTGCCTCAAGTCTAGGGTGATACATCCTGCATTACAGCTGTCTGTGGGGGTTGATGCCATGACGTGGTATAACCTCCTAATGTTGAGTGAGGTGCTACGCGCTGGTACGAAGCCGCATTGGTCTGGGTGAATTAACTTATGTAGATAGGGGAGTAACCGGCGTGAGAGGACTTTGCTCAGTATTTTATACTCAGTTGTGAGCAGGGACAAGGGCCTGTATCCTGAGAGGTCTGTAGCCGAGCGGCCTGGTTTGGGAAGGGATATCACCAATGCCTGCCTTGTGGTGGGTGGCAGTGTTCCTGTGTCAATCGCAAAGTTATACAGGTGCTCTAGCTGCGGCACTAGGGAGTCTGAGAATGTAGCAAAGAATTCAGCCAGAAAACCATCAAGGCCAGGGGCCTTGTTCCAGAGGTCTCGGATGGCCTCTTTAATTTCCGCCCTTGCGATGGGAACGGAGCGGTCGTCTTGTGCCGCTTTGTTTAATTGAGGGAACGGTACATCAGCTAGGAGAGCATTAAGGGTATCTTCCGCCAGTGGTGGGGGCAACTGGTAGAGCGTCTGATAGTACTCTCAGAAGGCCTCATTTATTCCATGCTGCGTGCCCACTGTGACCCCACCCATTGTAGTTACCTCATGTATTGGGGTATGCGGGGGTTCGTCCCTGAGTATGCGCCCCAGAAGCGGGCCAGCTTTATCAGCTTCAGCGTGTTTTGTGTGCGTGTAAGCAGTGTAGTCAATGTGCCTTAGCGTTTCAAGCAGTTCTGCATGCTTTATTTGGGTTTCCTGTAAGAGTGTTCCCTTAGTGGGGTCACTCACTGCTTCCTGCTCCAGTGTGTTCATGGAATTTTCAATATCCATGAGGTTGTTGTGTGTTTCCTGCCGTGCCCCTGCTGTAGTGCTGATGGCTATCCCCCTGATTACCGTCTTGAATGCATCCCATTTCACCTGGGGCGTGGAGGCAGTGCCTGTATTTTCTGCAAAGTAATGGTTGATGCCCATAGACATGGCCTCCCGGAAGACAGAGTCCTCAAGCTTTTGAGGCCACAGCTTCCAAGTGGGAACTGGAGTGGGAATTCTGCCCCAGGCTAGGGTGATCTCCAATGGATTGTGGTCTGAGAGCGTCTTGCCAAGATATGTAGCATGCGTGATCTGGGTGGTGGTGAGAGCCGAACAAAAAATCCTGTCTATTCTACTGTGAAGTTGATGTGGATGAGAGAAAAATGAATACTCTCTGCTGGTTGGGTACTTCAAGCGCCAGACATCCCCCAAACTCCAGCCCTCCGCCCGTTTACATAGTGCATCAGCCTGTCTTATAGAACCAGCTCCACTGAGAGGGGAGTGCGATCTGTCAACGGTAATATCCATCACTGCATTATAATCTCTGCCCAGTATCCATGGGTATGCTGCCCAGGACGCCAAAACAGGGTTAAGACTCAGGAGGAATTTATCTTGCTCAAAGTTAAGGGCATATATGCTGCCCAGGACTAATTGTGTGCCGTCTAATGTGCCTCTCACCAGAATGTAACTTCCTAGAGGATCTGCTCGTTGTTCCAGTACTTTGTAGGGGACCCGATGCGCCTCTAGCAAAGGCGGAGTATGATGTGGAGAATACCTGACCCCTCCATTTCTTGCGCAATTTAACTGCCTCAGCTGCAGTCAGATGGGACTCCTGTAAGCAAACTATGTGTGCACGTCACCTGTTTAATTGCGCATAGATTCTGTGCCTCTTATTGATAGACCCCAGACCCCGTACATTCCAGGTGATCACATTATAGCTATCCTGCATATATACGCGAGTTGAACTAGTGCTGGATGCGTGTCCAGTGTGGGGGGAGCAACGGTGTGTGGAGTATATAGAGGGTGGGCCAGACTACAAAAACTCCTAAACTGCAACCTGCAATACCCAGCAGCAAGAACTGTACTGGCCCAAACCATGTGCACAACAGTGCTAACAATTAACATTGTAGGTGTTGCTTTCGCCTTAGGGGGGTGCATTCCTGCAGTCTGCCTAGTGAGGTGAGAGCGCTGCGAGCTCAACGCAGCCCAGACCGCACTTAGCGGCAATCATTTTGAGATCGGGACATCGGGGAGTCTTACGCGCTGCGGGTATAGAATTCTAACATATTTAATGCATCCTATCTAATATCCGTTGCGCCCTGCTGCTGACAAAGAACTATCCCAGGAAGCAATCATCAGTTTGAGGCGTGATAGAGCTGAATACTGTTATACTAGTCTCTGAATTGGTGTGGACCGATATGTCCTCTGAGGAATGCGATGGTATTAGGTGGGTATCTTCTCGGAACCTGCTGGCCGTCACCATTGCCTTCGCGTGATCCCGCAGGGCCTGTTCGGCGTGGGATTCCCAGTCTGAGATGTGTGGCCGAGCTTGAGGCGCCTCGATTTTCGAACCCGCTTTGGCCTCGGAGAGGCAGTGACAGCCTGTGAAGAGGGTCCAGACCCCTTTGGGGGGAACATAATTTCGAGCCATTCTTCCGCCTCATCTGGTGCATCAAAAAACTGCGTCTTTTAGTCGTGGATTACCTTTAACCTGGCCGAGAACAATAGAGCATATTTAATGTTCAGTGCCCTGAGTTTTTTCTTTGCATCCTGATAGAGGGAGCGTTGATGTTGTACCAGGGCGGTGTAATCTGGGTATAGGGACAACCGCTGGTTCTCGTATTGGATTTGAGACAGCTCCCTCGCCTTCTGCAACAGAATGTCTCTGTCTCTGAAATTCAAGATTTTTACAATCAGAGGACGGGGTTGGGCCCCAGCCGTCGGCCTTCCAGACGGGAGTCTATGCGCCCTTACTATGCAGAAAAAATCAGAGAGGCCCTCTGGAGCCGCGTGATCTCTAAACGATCGTTCCATGAATTTGGTTGCGTCCTATCACTCACAGCGTTCCGGTAGCCCTATGATGCGGATGTTATTGTGGCGGGCCCTCCCTTCTGCGTCATCCACCCTATCCTGCAGCCCAGTGACTTGCCTTTGTACTTGCGCGATTTGTGCTCCATGTTCCTTGTGTTGTGGCAACATCTCCGTCAATGCAAGTTTATTGTCCTTGACCGTGGTGGCAAGTTTATCATGGTCGGCCTTAAGGAGAGTGAACCCAGTTGTCAAGGAACTGATTTGCTGCTCAATGGCCTTCCTCGAGTCCCGCACTTCCTCCAAATAGGTCTAATTTGTCTGGAGGGGGCTCCAAGTTGGTAGGCGGGATACTATTTGTCATTTGTGGAGTGGGTTCTCTGTCCTCTGTCAATTGGGTGTCAGTGGTGTTGGCATCCGGCACCTTGTCCCTGGGACGCCTCATCAAAGAGATATCTGAGGTTTTCAGCAGTGCATTCGAGAGTGGTCCTTAAGCCCCAGCCATGAGGATGGCAGTGTTGTGGGTGGTTAGTGGCAAGGTCCCCCCCCGCACCGTCAGAGTGGTGTTTGTGACCACTGAGGGTCCCGCCGCTGCGCGGCTTCAAATAATTTAGGAGCACCCACAATACCCTCCGCAGCGGGTCAAATTCAGTCTTGTGTCAGGCAGTAGGGTTAGTGCCGGACCAGTGTCCTGCTTTAAACCCCACAGGGGGGAGAATTAGGCGGGGGGTTAGACAATCTCCACATGTGTACCCCAGGGGACAACGTGCCCTCACAGTGGCGCTCTAGGGTCGAGTCTCTGAGGCGTCACACCTCACACATACAGTCCATTCCTGTAGTAAGGCTTGTTGTGGTGAGATCGTGCTTCACAGGACAGGGTGGGCACTTGTGGGTGCCCTGCAAGTGTAACTACGCCATACCCAGCGCCCAACAAGTGGAAGTACAACAGTGAACTTGTGTGTGAGCGCCTGGTCCCCCAGCGGCAGTGCAGCAATCCCCAGCTGGAGCACAACAAGTGGCAGCAGTCCTCAACCACACTGCGCAGATCCACACTCCATTGCTAGCGATGTGATTCGGCCCCTCCGGTCTTCGCAGTCACGGGGACGCCAGCACTTCAGGGCGACAAACAAGCAGGCCCGCCTTTATTGGGCCCAGCTGTAGTACAGCCCACGGTGTCCCACAAAAGCCCAGCGCCAGGGGCACCAGTGGTGAGCGGACCACCCAGCTCAGCCGCGTAGCAGAAACAGGGGCACCACTCAGGGCAGACAGCGGCAGTCACAGGGCAGGTATGGCGCTATAGCCGCTCACAGGTCCAAGCCTCCTCCCAACTTGATCACCATTTCAGGCCGTGACCACCACGGTCCGTCACAGGTCAGGGTCCGCATAGGGCAAGCTGCAGGCGATGTCCCTAGGGACGCCCCAGTGATGCAGCACAGAGGGGGTCACAGGGCCAGCCCTCAGCTGCACCCAGCAGGACACAGGCCCGGTAGTCGCCGTCGGTGGAGTCGGCCCCCTGCAGCCGCCAGTAGCCGTCGCCCAGGGAAAAGATCGGTCACGGGAAATGCAAGCCTCACCAGCTCCGGCAATCGGCGTCCCTGCCCCTGCGGGCTCGGCGGGCCCACGGTGTCTCGTTCACACCGGTGCCGCCAAGCTCTTCCGGTGCTGGCGCTCCGCAGGGTATGAGGCAGCACTCACCCGGTGTGAAAGACGGTCCCCCGCGGCGCTCTGCCGGCCCCGAGGCAGGGGAGAGGCAGCCAGGCGGGCCAGCAGGGCACCACACAGCGGAGGCCTCGGGTAACAGCCGATCGCAGGCCCACTCACTGCAGGGTCCACGCCATCCAGACACCCGCATACAGCCACAGGGGGTGGACAGGGATGGGCCGCGCCACAGTGTCCAGTCCTCGGCCTCACCGCTCACGGTGATCCCAGCGTTCCCTCCTCCGCACCTCCAAGGCAGGCCGTGGCTCCTGCGTCCTCCATGCAGCACTCGGGTCTCCGCGCCAGCCAGGCAGAGCAGCCAGACCCTAGCGTGGAATTCGCAGCCAAAGTGTCTCTTGGTCTCACAGCAGGGCCCCCAGCAGTGGATTCCAGGACAAAACACCCCCTTCCCTCCTGTTAAGAAGTCTCAGGGCCATCAGAGTCTTCACCTGCATCTTGCTAACAGCACCTGGACTTCTCTGCCAGGAGTCCTGTCTTAACAAGTGGCGTGAAATCCAGTTCCTGGACCCTTGGAGCTGTGTGGTTTGTGCTGCAACACACGAAAAACAACCCTGATGCCGTCAGCAACTCCACTGCCTGCACCAGACCCGAGGGCAGCACTCGTGAAGAGCATGACGCACCACCCAACTTACAACGCAGCCCTGATGTTGCCCAAGACAGCAACGTATCGACTCCGACATCGAGGTCACTTTCCACACCAGAGCCAAGGGCACCACCCGTGAAGAGCACGACACACCGCCTGGACTTACACTGCAGCACCGACTTACCTGACAGCAGCGCTCAGCACCAACGCCACTCTGCTGCCTGCACCAGAGCTTAGGGCACTGCTCGTGAAAAGCATGACTCACTGCCCTGACTTGTACCGTAGCACCGATAATGGCAATACTTCAGCTGTGACAGTGCGGAGTCGTTAACCGGCATGTGTGACCACCAGAACTCATCAACACCGAACAAGAAATCAAATTAGCCATTCATAACTTGGTGACTTGGAAAACTCCTGGTCTTGATGGGCTAGTTCCTGAATATTCCAAAATGTTTGTCTCTCTCCTGGCCACCGGCCTAGCCACCATATATGCCATGGCTATCCCTCCAGAATGCCTCCTAGTCTCCATCCCCATACCTGATCGAGATAAATCCCTCTTGGCCTCTTACTGGTTGTTAGTAATATTGGGCACTGGCTATAAAATTTTAGGTAAGATTTTGGCGGACAAATATTGACAAATACAAGCCTCATTCACTCAGACCAAAATGGTTTTGTGCCCTTGTGTAACTCCTCTCTCAATATCCAGTGATTGTGACATGTTATGAATCTGGTGCCCTCTCAATATTCCCAAGCAGCCAAACCTGGTGTTGGACCAGGAGAAAGCATTCAACACATTGGATTGGGACTACCTCTTCCAGGTCCTCACCAGGACGAGTGGTTAAGCACCTACTAGCCATCACCCGACTTCGATACACTGCCCTCAATTTGCGCGTCCTCGTTGAAAAACAGATCTCGGCCCTTCTTCCTCTGTATACAGCGGCACTAGTCAGGCAGGGATGTCTCTTAATCCCCTTGCTTTTTACAGTCGCAATGGATCCCCTCTTAATATCTATCTGGGCCGTGGCGGTGTCATGGGGCATACCATGTACCATATCGACACAGACCACTATGAGAGCAATCTGGTTCACGCCCAAACAGCGTTGAAATCCCAGATTCAGTTCTGGACGACTCTCTCCCACAATGGGCAAAATAGCCTTAACGAAGATGTAATGCTCCAACGTTTGCTATACCACTTCACAAATGTGACAGTACTTCCCCTTAGGACATACTTTTGCAAGCTTGACTGCATGCTTGGTTACCTACTCTGGGGATCTGGCCACCGACACATTGCTCTGAATCAACTCCAGCTTCTCGTTGGCCAGGGTGAACTAGGCGCTTTATCTTTTGAACAATACTACCTAGCTGCCCAGCTGCAATGGTAGTTATGTTTGCTAGCTGGTCTCCTTGTCAGAGACACTGACTCTGGCCAGGGTACAATAAAGTCAGAGGAAATACTCCAATTCCTCTTTCCCACGTTAAAACTACCACCTGCCTCTCCCTGATTGGTGACCGTCGTTCGACAATGCATGAATGGCGTCTTTCAACTCACACAGCATGTCATACCATAAGCCCCTAAAATCCCACTCCAGGGTCTACCCGGCAGCAAAGGACTTCTGACAATTACACTACTGATATGACAAAAACATCAACACTCTGGGAGACCTCTTCTCAGATGGCGCACTTCCTCTCCTTCGACCAACACATAGTAGAACATATTATCACCCGTGGCAGTTCCTAATGCATAGGCAGTTTCAGCGGATTTACTTTAAAATATTGGGAATCCAATTACCCAAAGAGAACCGCAGACCCATGTAGTAATTAAAAAACTACCAGTAATGGGCACGGGCCAAGACTTAGGGGCCCGTTATGTTGGCGGGTGGATCGCCCGCCAACTTTCGCCGCCTGCCTACCTTTTCCCCCCGCCACATTACGATGGTGGGGGGGACCCCGGCGGACAGGAAGACCGTCCGCTGGTTTTCCGCCGGTCGAAGAATCGACTGGGCGGAAAAGGGGCTTAACATGGTTGCGGTGTCTGCAAGACACCGCCATCCATATTAAGATGCAGGCAGGCACTCACCTTTCCATGGTGGCAAGAAAGCCTTGCGGCCCGTAGCGGGCCCCCAGGGTGTTGGGAGCATGTGGGGTGCACATGAAGGGTACCTATGGTACCCCCCCCCAGCATTTGCTTGCACAAGGTGGCAGGCACCGCACGGTGCCTGTCACGTTGTGCATTCAAATGCCCTTACCTGTGCCGGCCGCCCCTGCATTACTGTCTAATGCTATGCTGATATGTATCGAAAACCAGTTCAGATATTAAAAAAATATTAAGAGTTCACTTGATATGAAGGGCATAAATTGTCCGCCGTGTAGGCATGTAAAGAAACTTCAATAAACCTTGCAGCTTATGGATCAATGAGATTCACACAATGAAGTCTCCAAAAAGATGTCTAAGCAGTCATTAACAATGTCATATAAATACGGGAAGTGAGGAGAACTTACAAACAAACCCAGTCTAGAGGAAAAAGGGAATGGGACCAGAATAGATGGGAGCAAATTAGTGAGGCCTGTGAAAAAAAAGACTCTAAGCACTTCTGGCTTGTACGAACTAGGGAGGATACCAGTAGACCCCTGCCGCTGACCAACAATATCTCAACAACAGCTTGGTTTGACCACTTTTCGTTATTCTATTCTGTACCCTGTGTCTCTGACACGGAAGACTCCAACATTGGTAGAGTCCATTTTACTGCCATCGATTTCTTCTTGAGAGATGAAATCACGTCTAGTGTCAACTCCATTGTAAGCGCTAAAGCCCCTGACCCGGATGGTATCTCGGGCGATGTCTTTGTTAATGACCCAGAGAATTTGGTATCCTACATCTTGGCTGTAGCGAATGGGATTGCAGCAGGGGCCCAAATACCATCTGCATGGAAGGGAGTGGAGGTAATTCCAGTATACAAGAAGGGTGATAGATCTGTACCCTCCTTTTGAAAATAGAGTCCTGGATTACTGACCATAATATCCTGTCTCTATATCAAGCTGGGTGCAGGCAAAAAGCAAGAACCATTGACCAGGCATTTCTATTTTTTTTGTTGACCTGGAAAACGGTGGCTATTGGACATGGAAGCCTCTTTGTAGCTTTTATTGATTTACGGTCTGCTTTTGACCTAGTTCCAAGAGATAAACTTTGGACTGTTCTCAAAGAGATGGGCCTCCCTCCCATGGCTCTTGCACTTGTCATCCGCCTCCATGAGGCTAAGTATGCAAGGGTTCGCTAGGGCAATCAAGGTAAGCTCACTGATCAAATTAAAGTCAACAAGGGGGTCCGGCAAGGCTGTGTACTGGCACCCACACTCGTTATTCATAAATGGAGTTGTCCAGCACCTTTCTGAGGTCTCCACAGATGCCCCACCCTAGGAGGTGACAAAGTGGTTACTCTGTTTGTTTGCAACACTTTGTTAGTCCACAAAACTCCTATAGGATTACAACTGCTTGAAGACCGCTGTAAGGCCTTTTATGACTCTCAGGGCCTGGAGGCTAACACTTCGAAGACAAAGCTTTTAATGTTGAACCCACACAAGACATACAAAGGTAAGTTAACATTGAGTGGGGTACCGTTGGAGAGAGTGAGTACCATTGACTATCTGGGATCACTCCCTCCGACGACATGTCGTGGAAACCCCAGGTATTGAAGCGCACTCCACACGATAGACAGATAACCGGGGCCTTGATCAAAGAGCATAGGTCTTTCCATAGTAAACCGGCAACAGCTCCTCTCCACATATAAGACTGCAAAGCAATAAGTTCAGTATTGTATGGAGCTGAACTGTGGGGATTTGAGAAGATGGAAGGTCTACTGACTACAGAGAACAAGTTTCTGAGGTCCTTAGTTTCACTCCAGCAGAGTACCCCTCTTCACCCACTAAGGCTGGATATGAGATGAGCCACTATTATTGAGAAGGCCAAGTTACGCCCGCTGCTATTCTGGCTCCATTTAAAATAGACCCCAGAGTTGTCTCCATATGTTGCTGCCCTCTATGACGTGCAGGCACTTGATCGCTTTAAGAAGATTTCTTGGCTTTGGGAGGTGAAATCTCTGCTCACTGCAATAGGCCTAGAGGGACTGTGGGTACCTAGGGATTTAGAACGGCTGCTTACTAAGGAATTGCTAAAGAAACATTATTGGCACTGGGTGGCTCAGTGCTCTCTCTCATACTCGTTCTGGGGTCATTTAACTATGGAGTTTATGGAGTTTAAACTGTCCGCCTCATACGAGCATTATCTGGAGGCTATTACGATCCACCAGGACAGGAAGCTGTATATGCAATTTAGATTTGGCTCACTTCCTGTGAATTCTCTTACAGCTTCCTGGCGTCTGCCATTCATCGTTTCACAATTTTGTCCAGGCTGTCCTTGTGTTGTTGAGTCAATTGGCCACTTATTTTTTGCCTGTCCACTGTACCAGTGGCCGAGAGGCAAATGGCTAGCTCCCGTTTGCAAATGCTTTGGTATTCAGGGTCACCTTGAGGCACTGCGCATCCTAAAATCTGACGCTAGTTTACTGGTAGTCTGCGCAGTAGTAGAGTTTCTTGGCATTATGTGGGCAATTCGAAGGTCTGTGCTGAAATTGCAACATCACCATATTTGACAATGTAAAACATTTTAATGTATTTTTTACACAGTTTTATTGTTTATTTAACCCTTGCGTAAATGCGAAAGTCGTGATTCTAATTGGTTTAGCCTTTTAGCCTAGTCCAATCACTAAGCCTTTATGGCGGGGCTTGTCGTTTACTATTCCTTTGTGATTGACCTCGCTGAATGTTTTGTTTTAGTGCTTTGTGTCATTTGTATCTTTAAATCAATTTTAAGCAATCAAGTAATAATCTTAACTGATCATTGTTGTATTCTTTGTATGCATTTAATATTTTTATACCTATGAATTGTATGTGTTGGAAACCCACTCCCACACTAGAAGGGGTGGTGGTGGTCTTCCGGACACACTGTGGTAGCTTGGCTCGAGTGGTCAGGAATCAGGCTCCGTGCTAAGCATACAACATACCCAAACAATAACCATGCGTGCATCCGTTCCAAAAACGACTCTACACCGTAAAAATTATAAAAAAATAACTTTCTTTATCTGCTTTTTCTCTTAGTTGCTGATTGGAGAAAATAAATAACAATCACAATATACAAACTTTTTAGAAAGTGCAGGACAAATAAATACTGGCTTAATGATTCAATAAATAGGGGTGATCATAAATACTGAAGGCATAAATAAAAGTGCAATACAGACAGGCAATTAAATATTCTGAGGCAATAAATACTGTAACCAATAAATATTGTGCATCAATAAATACTGTGGACCAATAAATACAGTGGAACAATAAATAGGTTAAATACAATAAATACAGTGCCCCTAATAAATACTTAAAAGCTGACAGTGACACTCATGGATTCAGATCACTTTTGAATTCCTAAGGGCTGATTTGGCCCAGGCACAGCTTGTGGGGATGTGGAAGGCTTGGGGGTGTCTACTCCCTGGCTTGGTCAAGGCTGAGGCCTAAACTGAGGTAGATAAAGGGGGAAAATACCAGAGACCTGGCTCTCTCTCTCCACACAACTTCTCTAGATTAGTCCCAGTTCACCCCTGGCACAGTCAGGTTGGTTCCAGCACCTCCCTAGCCCCTTAGAGCAGTCTCTCAGGTCTCCACAGGGCCTTAGGCGCCCTCTACTCCACTTACTGCCCTTTTTCTGATGCTCCGACGCCGCTGGAGTCGTATCGATGCCGTGAGGCGGTTCCGGTTCGATGTCGGCGGCCTCGGCACAATGTCAGTTCTTTGACGACGCCGGCAGGTGGATCCGGTCTCGATGTCAGCGGCCTCGGTTCGATCTCGACCTCCGATTCGATGGCGTCGGGCAGTCTTACTCGATGTCGACTTCGGGCGGCTCCGGTCCGATGGCGACCTCGGCTTCGATGACGTCGGCCGGCCTTGCCTCGATGTCGACTTCCGGCGGCTCCGGAGTGCGATCCTCACTCCCGACCTCCGGTGCTCCTCACAGGTTTCCGGCGACTCCGGAGTGCGACCTCCACTCCCGACCTCCGGCACGATTCTCACAGGTTCCGGCGACTCCGGAGTGCGATCCTCACTCCCGACCTCCGTTACCCTTCACCTCGGTCTCCGACGACTCCGGAGGGCGGACTTCACTCCTCCGATGACGCCGCTCACTCGACCTCGGGTGACTTCCTCCTCGACCTCTGGTATTCCTCACGACCTCTGACGGCGCCCTCTCTCGAGCTCTGGCGGCTCCGGGCACGACGTCTGCTCTTCCAGTCAGCGCCGCTTCTCCACCTCGGGCTCCAGGTCTTAGGCTACTCGACGTCGGACTTCAGGGAAACCAGCTTCCAGGTCAGGATCTTGCTGTTCCCTTGTTTCTAAGGCCTGTTCCTGCTGTCCAGGTCCTCAGGATGGTTTTTCTGACTTCTTCCCACACAGGGCTCTAGGCTGGGCTCCGTCAGTAGGGACTAGTATCAAGGGTGGGTTTATGGACCCCACTCCAGGCACAAGTTTCCACCCCTGCTGCTTCACTCCTTCCTCCTTCACGTTTTTGCTGCTCACTCCTCACCAGTCAGGTGCCAACTGCCAGCTCCAACTGCCAACTCTCTCTCTTAGCTTCCCAACATTCTAAACCGCCTCCAACTGTCACAGGGTTCTGGAATGTTCTGGAAGGTGCTGGTAGGTTCCAGTGGATGCTGGTGATGTCACAGGTGGCCACCATTTTGTGCTTCAGGCCCTCAGACAGAAGTTTCAGGGGTAGCTAAAATGGCTCCCTGAATCTGCATCAACACTAAAAACGAAAACAAATGAGGGAAAAAGGGCCAAGTCCTACATAACCCCCTTCCAGCCAAAAGCCAGGGTAGACCGATCAATGCCTTGATGGACTTCCCTGCTTGGGGCGAGAAAAGGTGGACGCAGGCCCGCAACGGCAGGAGCACCCGCAAGTTCTCCTCCGCTCTGGAACCCAATGGTTCCCTAACGAACCTCCCTGGACCAACAAAACCACCCCACTGGGGCTCCCTAGCTAGTTGTGGCCAGGACCGGTCCCTGGGCCGTCCAGATGTCTCTGGCCCGGGTGTTCTCGCGGAGTGGGGGGCAGTAGCCCCAGGCTTGTAGTGCCCGTTGACCACCCCGGTCCTCCTCCTTGCAGTCCTAAACTGCCTCTGGTCCTTTCTCCTGGGGTTCACACCCTTAGGCTGACCAGCCTTCAGGGGCGAGGCTCTCCTCCCCCTAACTCTCCTTCTGGGGTTCCTCACCCTACCCTGCGAGGCACCCTCAGACCAACACTTCCTCCTCAGTCTAGGGCCTTGACCCCTCAACTGATCCTTCAACCTAGGGTCTAAACCCTTAGGCTGAGTCGGTGCCCGAGGCGAGACCTTCCTCCCTCTGCACCCCCTTCCAGATTTCAGCACCCTCCTAACGGGAAAAGTACCCCTGGAAGTCAATTTCGGGGGGACCCGGTTAACAGAGGCCCCACCCGCCAGGTCAGGCAACCCCTGAGCCTGGCATCCCAGCCCAGGACCTAAACCCTGAAACTGGGCCAACCCCAGAACCTCAGGCGCGCTGGTTACAGTCGCCCTGGGTCCTCCTGACACTAGGGGCTCCCCTGCACTGGAGGGCACATCGGGACAGCCTAGGCTCCCAACCTGGGGCTCCCTTGCGGAACTCTCCAGGCCCTGAGACTTCGGTTGGGGCACCTCGGGACACCTCCCCGTCTCACGCCTTCCTACAGATAGGTCGTGAGGCCCTACAACCCTCTCTCCCTGGGACCTAGCTGGGCTATCTGCCACTTCTCTCACCTCGCTGGCTTGGGAGATCCCTGCACTACCCCCTTCAGGTTCCCACCCCAATGCCTCCTCAGACACCCTGGTGATGTCATCCTGGGGTAAATAAACTTCTAGCTCCTGTGGAGCTTCCGGTATGCTTCCACCAGTGTCCTCGCTGGACACACTCATCTGGAGGGCACGCAGCTCCAACTCCCTCATCTGAAGCTCGTGCGCCATCCTTCTCTCCTCCATCTCTTTCTCCAGCCTTGCTAAGTCCCATGTGAGCTGTCTTTTCTCCCTCCGGTCTGTTAACTCCACTTTAGACAAGCCACCGCTAGAGGCACTGCTGCCCTTCCTAGAAATGGTTCTGGGCCCTGCTGACAGGTTCCCCACCTCAGGTTGGTACATCTCAGCCCCCTCGGGGTCAGGCTCTCCATCCCTGTCCTCCTCCTCAGCCTTGCTTTCTCGGCGTGCCTCCCCCCAAGCCCTTAAGCTGGTTTGGAGTGCACCCTTCTTTGCTCCTGGGGGACAGTACACCCCCTCCCGCTGGCAAAACTCCCTGAGTTGGGCCACAGTGTACCTTTCTAGATTTTCTAGTACAAACTCCATCTCGCCCACTCAGGTTAGAGGACAGGTTTTGTGCGGTAACTATGCAGGGGGGTACCTTTAATAATACCTCCTCCCACCACCAGAGTAAATTTGGAAAAAACAAAAACCCACAATTAGGAAGGCCGCTCTTGAGAAAACTCCCGGTGTAGGCCTATGGACTACCCACAGTTATTGTTGAGTATGCGTAGGCACAGCTCTATCCCACCGCTGCCACCAATTTATGTTGGAAAAACCCACTCCCACACTAGAAGGGGTGGTGGTGGTCTTCCGGACACACTGTGGTAGCTTGGCTCGAGTGGTCAGGAATCAGGCTCCGTGCTAAGCATACAACATACCCAAACAATAACCATGCGTGCATCCGTTCCAAAAACGACTCTACACCGTAAAAATTATAAAAAAAATAACTTTCTTTATCTGCTTTTTCTCTTAGTTGCTGATTGGAGAAAATAAATAACAATCACAATATACAAACTTTTTAGAAAGTGCAGGACAAATAAATACTGGCTTAATGATTCAATAAATAGGGGTGATCATAAATACTGAAGGCATAAATAAAAGTGCAATACAGACAGGCAATTAAATATTCTGAGGCAATAAATACTGTAACCAATAAATATTGTGCATCAATAAATACTGTGGACCAATAAATACAGTGGAACAATAAATAGGTTAAATACAATAAATACAGTGCCCCTAATAAATACTTAAAAGCTGACAGTGACACTCATGGATTCAGATCACTTTTGAATTCCTAAGGGCTGATTTGGCCCAGGCACAGCTTGTGGGGATGTGGAAGGCTTGGGGGTGTCTACTCCCTGGCTTGGTCAAGGCTGAGGCCTAAACTGAGGTAGATAAAGGGGGAAAATACCAGAGACCTGGCTCTCTCTCTCCACACAACTTCTCTAGATTAGTCCCAGTTCACCCCTGGCACAGTCAGGTTGGTTCCAGCACCTCCCTAGCCCCTTAGAGCAGTCTCTCAGGTCTCCACAGGGCCTTAGGCGCCCTCTACTCCACTTACTGCCCTTTTTCTGATGCTCCGACGCCGCTGGAGTCGTATCGATGCCGTGAGGCGGTTCCGGTTCGATGTCGGCGGCCTCGGCACAATGTCAGTTCTTTAACGACGCCGGCAGGCGGATCCGGTCTCGATGTCAGCGGCCTCGGTTCGATCTCGACCTCCGATTCGATGGCGTCGGGCAGTCTTACTCGATGTCGACTTCGGGCGGCTCCGGTCCGATGGCGACCTCGGCTTCGATGACGTCGGCCGGCCTTGCCTCGATGTCGACTTCCGGCGGCTCCGGAGTGCGATCCTCACTCCCGACCTCCGGTGCTCCTCACAGGTTTCCGGCGACTCCGGAGTGCGACCTCCACTCCCGACCTCCGGCACGATTCTCACAGGTTCCGGCGACTCCGGAGTGCGATCCTCACTCCCGACCTCCGTTACCCTTCACCTCGGTCTCCGACGACTCCGGAGGGCGGACTTCACTCCTCCGATGACGCCGCTCACTCGACCTCGGGTGACTTCCTCCTCGACCTCTGGTATTCCTCACGACCTCTGACGGCGCCCTCTCTCGACCTCTGGCGGCTCCGGGCACGACGTCTGCTCTTCCAGTCAGCGCCGCTTCTCCACCTCGGGCTCCAGGTCTTAGGCTACTCGACGTCGGACTTCAGGGAAACCAGCTTCCAGGTCAGGATCTTGCTGTTCCCTTGTTTCTAAGGCCTGTTCCTGCTGTCCAGGTCCTCAGGATGGTTTTTCTGACTTCTTCCCACACAGGGCTCTAGGCTGGGCTCCGTCAGTAGGGACTAGTATCAAGGGTGGGTTTATGGACCCCACTCCAGGCACAAGTTTCCACCCCTGCTGCTTCACTCCTTCCTCCTTCACGTTTTTGCTGCTCACTCCTCACCAGTCAGGTGCCAACTGCCAGCTCCAACTGCCAACTCTCTCTCTTAGCTTCCCAACATTCTAAACCGCCTCCAACTGTCACAGGGTTCTGGAATGTTCTGGAAGGTGCTGGTAGGTTCCAGTGGATGCTGGTGATGTCACAGGTGGCCACCATTTTGTGCTTCCGGCCCTCAGACAGAAGTTTCAGGGGTAGCTAAAATGGCTCCCTGAATCTGCATCAACACTAAAAACGAAAACAAATGAGGGAAAAAGGGCCAAGTCCTACAGTATGCATTTGCACTTTTATGGTCACATGACCGAAATAAAGTTTATGATGATAGTTGGTTCAAGTTCTTTCAGCCGGGTAATGTGAAGTGTCTGTTGGATTCATCTGGAATTTTTACATGCCCACACTGACAAAAACACACACAGTCTCTCTCGTCTATGTTGGCCATTGGGCAAATATTGTGCCCAATGGCCAATTCCTCATTTAATATTAGAACTCTTAAATAAATCCAAAACAATATCTCTTGAAATCTGAGGTGAGTGTTTCCTTAATAAACTTTTCTTCTGTATATATGCATATTCATTACTTTTCATTTTTGGTTTCAGTTAGTTCTTTACAAATCCCCTGGATATTAACTTGTTATTTGCAAATCAATCACTTTTTCTTCCCAATTCTACTACTTTCCACACCTGCATTTATTTCTGTGAGAATTGGGAACATATGCTTTTATGGGAGTTGGAGATTAAAGATGCAATAACTGCGCAGTATGTCCACAAACTAGTGACTCTAAATCCATCGAGATTAATATTAAAAAACACACACAACTAAGCTTGTCAAATTGCAATACTAAAAATGTGGTTTATTCTGTAATATGCCCTTGCGGTAAAGCAATATTGGCCAGACAACCCAGGCCATCAAAATGAGAATAATGCAACATAAATCATGCATACGATGCAAAACACAGGGAGCCCCATTGGTCCAGCATTATGTACAATACGAACATAGTGAGAATGATTTAACCCCTTCTGTGCCCATGACGAGCTGGACTCTTCATGGAGCACAGTCGCGCTGTGCCCATGACGAGTCCAGCTCGTCATGAGGCATTCCCTGGGGAATCCCTCTGGTGTCCGCACCAGAGGGATTCCCTTTTACTGAAAATAGCCTCGGGAGCTGGGGAAGAGATTCCCCAGCTCCCGAGGCCCCCCCCTGCTTTCAGTGTAATGACGATCGGCGCGCACGTCCCGCCAACGTCATTACACTGAAACTGAAACTGAAATGAGCCAAGAGGCTCATTTCAGTTTCACTTTGTACGTGCTCAGGGGGCTATCTCAGCCCCCTGAGCACGTAGAAAGACGGGAGAGGTATCGTTGGAAAGGGGAGAATCTCCCCTTTCAAATGGTACCCCTCCCCAGTGGATCCCTGCTTGGGGATCGCCACAGGAGGGCAATCCCCAAGCAGGGATCCAACCACTAGACACCAGGGAGGGGGAGCGGCCCCTTGGGCAAGGGCCTTTGCTCCCCCAAATACTTTTGGCATAATTTAGTCTTTTTTCCTCCCCTGGGGGGGCAGATGGGGGGTGGGGGCTGCCTGAAACGGGCAGGCCCATGCCCCCACCCCACCCCCCAATTATCACAGTCTTTCTGCCCCCCCCGGGGGGCAGATGGGGCATTGGCCCCTAATCTGCCCCTTCGGGGGGGGCAGAAAGCCCACTATACACCAGGGATTTCTTTTCATTTTTTTTAGGGTGGGGGCTGCCCGAAACGGGCACGCCAGTGCCACATTACAGCCTTTCTGACCTCCCTGGGGGGCAGATGGGGCATTGGCCCCCAATTTGCCCCCCCGGGGGGGCAAAAAGACCACTAGACACCAGGGAATTGTAAAAAAAATAAAAATAGGGGTGGGGGCTGCCCAAAACGGGCAGGCCCATGCCCCCACCCACCCACCACCATTACAGCCATTCTGACCCCCTGGGGGGCAGATGGGGTATTGGCCCCCAATCTGCCCCCCCGGGGGGGGCAAAAAGACCACTAGGCACCAGGGAATTGTAAAAAAAAAATAAAAATAGGGGTGGGGGCTGCCCAAAACGGGCAGGCCCATGCCCCCACCCCCCAATTATCACAGTCTTTCTGCCCCCCCCGGGGGGCCAGATGGGGCATTGGCCCCTAATCTGCCCCTTCGGGGGCAGAAAGACCACTATACACCAGGGATTTGTTTTCAGTTTTTTTGGGTGGGGGCTGCCCGTAACGGGCACGCCAATGCCCCCACCCACCCACCCACCACCATTACAGCCTTTCTGCCCCCCCGTGGGGCAGATGGGCCATTGGCCCCCAATCTGCCCCCCCCACGGGGGCAAAAAGACCACTAGACACCAGGGAATTTAAAAAAAAAAAAAAGGGGGGTGGGGGCTACCCAAAACGGGATTATTACAGTCTTTCTGCCCCCCCGGGGGGCAGATGGGGCATTGGCCCCTAATCTGCCCCTTCGGGGGGGCAGAAAGGCCACTAAACACCAGGGATTTTTTTTGCGCAATTGTTTTTAGGGTGTGGGCTGCCCGAAACGGGCATGCCAATGCCCCCACCCTCATCCCACAAAAATGACAGTCTTTCTGCCCCCCAGGATGCAGATGGGAGCTGTAGCCCCCAATCTGGCCCCCCTGGGGGCGAAGAATGCCCACTAGAAACCATGGATTTTTTTGTTTTATTAGTGTAGGGGTAGGGGCTCCCCAAAATGGGCATGACAATACCCCACCACACCCCCAGAGAAATTCCAGTCTTTCTGCCCCCCCGGGAGGGCAGATGGTGGCAGTGGCCCCTGAACTGCCCCCTGGGGGTCAGAAAGCCCACTAGGCGCCAGCGAGTACGCAGGCTTTTTTTATGCGTGGGGGTGGGGGCTGCCCAAAATGGTAATACCAATGCCCCCACCCCCACAAAAAATAGTCACAGTCTTTCTGCCCCTTTAGGGGCATATCAGGATGAAACCCCCTTCCCCGATTCCCCCCCAGGGCGGCAGAAAGCCCACTGGGCTCCGAATTGTTTTTAGCAATGTGCATACCTGTGGATTTTGGGCCCTAGCACAGTTGGCACGTAGGCAAACCTAGCAAACCTGTACAATTTTTAAAACTAGACACCGAGGGGAATCCTGGATGGGGTGACTTCACTGGCTCTCACCAGGTTCTGTTACCCAGAATCCATTGCAAACCTAAAAATGTGTCCAAAATAACACATTTTTCCTCACATTTCTGTGGTGGAAAGTTCTGGAATCTGCGTGGGTCTGACCTTTGTTTATTATAAGCGCGCTCGCAAATTTGCTCAGACCGCGCGATTACTCTGCTTTTAATATCGGCACTGGGAAATTTTCATTAAAGGCCTTTTTTTCACCAGTAGTCAATTTTATATCACTTTGTTCTACACTGCACTTTATGGTCTCACCTAACTTAGGCTACCTTCATCGATCTTTAGGCGATCAATTTCCTTTAGCGTAGATTAAAACATCCGCGAGCTCCTCCCTTAGAACCATCCAGGGAGTAGTAGCTCCTTAACCACACCAGGTGTGGTTAAGAGGAGATCCCATATGATGAAGCATGCCACCACGGTGGGTGATGGGATTACGTCCTCTTTATGAGGACTTTATTGTCCAGTTAGTAGTCTAACTATCATCCAGGTACTATATTCTCCACTGTATTGTTCTTTTTTTCTTTTGTTTTTTTCTTACCCCTAGACTTATTTGTTTATATATCAACAAAATTCTACCCACCCTGCCTTCCCCAAAGTCTTCAGAGAAAAATGGTACCTCACTTGCGTGGGTAGGCCTAGTGCCCGCGTCAGGCAAGGGCCCAAAACCTATTGAGGAGACATCAAAATTAGGTAAGGAAACGTTGAGGGATCCACGCAAACCATACCTCGCTGGAATCCCCCGGGTGTCTAGTTTTCAAAAATGTATAGGTTTGCTAGGTTTCCCTAGGTGCCGGCAGAGCTATGGTTCAAAAACTACAGCTAGGCACTTTGCCAAAAAAGGGTCATTTTTCACAGCGAAATTGAGGTGTGTCCACGTTGCGTTTTGCGCCGTTTCCTGTCGCGGGCACTAGGATGACCCACACAAGTGAGGTACCATTTTTCTCGGAAGACTTCGGGGTACGCAGGGTGGGTGGAAATTAGTGGATCCACGCCGATTCCAGAACTTTCCACCAGAGAAATGTGGGGAAAATGTGGGGTTTTTGGCAATTGTTTAGGTTTACAAGGGATTCTGGGTAACAGAACCTGGTGGGAGGCAGTCAAGTCACCCCATCCTGGATTCCCCAGGGTGTCTAGTTTTAAAAAATGTATAGGTTTGCTAGGTTTTCCTAGGTGCCGGCAGAGCTATAGTTCAAAAACGACAGCTAGGCACTTTGCCTAAAAAGGGTCATTTTTCGCTACAAAATTGAGGTGTGTCCACGTTACGTTTTGTGCCGTTTCCTGTCGCGGGCTCTAGGCTGATCCACACAAGTGAGGTACCATTTTTCTCGGAAGACTTTGGGGAACGCGAGATGGGTGGAAATTTGTGGATCCACGCAGATTCCAGAACTTTCCACCAGAGAAATGTGGGGAAAAGTCGTTTTTTTTGGCAATTTGTTTAGGTTTGCAAGGGATTCTGGGTAACAGACCCTGGTGGGAGGCAGTCAAGTCATCCCATCCTGGATTCCCCTGGGTGTCTAGTTTTCAAAAATGTATAGGTTTGCTAGGTTTCCCTAGGTGCCGGCAGAGCTATGATTCAAAAACTACAGCGAGGCACTTTGCCAAAAAAGGGTCATTTTTCGCTACGAAATTGAGGTGTGTCCACCTTACGTTTTGAGCCGTTTCCTGTCGCGGGCACTAGGCTGACCCACACAAGTGAGGTACCATTTTTATCGGGAAACTTAGGGTAATTCAGATTTGTAAAGGAACTGTTATTACCTATTGACTTTCGATGCATTTCTGCCTTCCAAATTAAAGACATGGGGAAAAAAGGAGTCATTCTTAAAAATGACTGCTAATTCTCATGCTAGTATGAGTATCCCAATTTCGGAAATGTGCAAATATCTACTGTTTCTAAACTCTATATTTTGTTCCCATTTCAGAAATACATAGGAGTCTTTCATACCGATTTTTGCATGTACACATTTTTACAGAAGAATTACTATATACCCGGTACATAATAAAAAACCATTGCAAGTTGCTGCTCAGTTTTTGGCTCTGGGTTCGTCGGGTTCTTGGTGAACCTACAAGTCCTATATATCCCCACAACCAGTAACGTCCAGCGGATGTAACGGTATATTGCTTTCAAAGAGCTGTCAAAATTAGAAGAAGTTACAGGTGAAAATGTTTACTCAAAAGGCGCTTTTATTCTACAAATTTTCAATTTATCCTATATTTAACTGTTAGTTTCTATAAAGAAACCTTGATGGATCTACACAAATGACCCCTTGCTGAATACAGAATTTTGTCTACATCTCTAAAATGTATAGCTTTCCAGGATCCATTATTGCTTTTGTACCCATTTCTACCATTAACTGGAAGGAGGTTGAAAGCACAAAAAATAGCAAAAATAGGCTATGTCCCAGAATAATGCCAAAACTGTGTAAAAAATGTTATGTTTCTGACAAAATTCTGGTATCCCCTAAAAGCTGGGAAAATGGTGATTTCAGCCCCACAAACCCTTTTTTGATAACATTTGCAGGGAAAAACCCAGATGCTTTCATTTGCAGCCCGTTTTTCCCATTTTCCCCCCAAAAAACTAAATTTTGCTGTATCTTGGCTCATTTCTGTGACCCCTCCGGGGGAATCCACAAACCCTGAGTACCTTCAGAATCCCCATGATGTTGGAAGAAAAGGACGCTAATTTGACATGGATACCTTATGTGGTCAAGAAGTTACAGGGGCCTCAGCGCGCACTACCCCAAATAGCCAAAAAAGGGCGTGGCACAGGAGGGGGCAAAGGCCTGGCAGCGAAGGGGTTAAGGTGGTCAGTACTGCTAGTAGTAAAAGCGCAAAATAAAGCAGCGCTACAAATGAGTTTAAACCGTTTAGAGGCCAGGATGATTGAAAAGTACCATACAACGATCGAAGGATTGAATGATCGAGATGAAATCTGGGCATAATTTAATTTAGTTTGACTTCATGTATATATCCAGAAATTATTGCATATGGGCACTAGGATACCGCTGAGAATATATAGTTATCCTGGACTGTGCAAATATGTCCTTATTTCTTATTCTGTTTTTAACCACCATGTATATTTAATCACATTTCTTGTACATATATATGTTCTGATTGGTATATGTGCTTTAGAATGTAAGCCTCCATTGTATTTAGCCTGCTGGCTATGAGATAACAATAATTTGTGCTTGCCACACCTCAGTGCACACTTGCCACTTCCTGTGGTCATGAAAACATTTGTTGGGTTATTAAGACTGAGAAATATTTTGAGAGTCTTGAGATGACTCTCTTTGCAGCACTCCCTAGTTTCGGGTACACTTTCAATTGTGATTATTTTTCAACGGCCATGAGAGACGCTCTGGAATAAGATGAAGGCTGTGGTTTTTTACGAGGTTAACTTCCTGTTGTTAAAAGACCCCACTTGAAGTCCGTTTTCGGTATTCATTACCGGACTGACGCACACACGCTTACGTGACGAGCGTCAGTCTCCCTTTTTAGGTCTCGCCTGACCCAGCGCATGCGCTGACCTGGCGAGACATTTAGTAGGTGGGTTTATAAAGTGCTACCCACCTTTTTGTGCTGGCGACAAGCTACAGTGCACGATGGCGTGCACGCGCACAGCTGCTCCCCGCATTCCCCCCTCCCTTCTCGCCCAGCCAACTCCTGTGCCAGCCTTCAGCACCATACCCCTCCCCCCGCTGCTGCGCGCGCATCCCTAGCGCGCGTCATCACGATAACTTTCGCTTTTAGAGTGATCGCGATCGCGATTGTCAAACGGTTACTCGGAATAAGTAATGCTGATGGGTGTATTCTGTAATGCCTTCTAACCCAATGGCTTCTGCAGGGGACTTTACTTGAAGGTATTATAAAAATTCTATAAAACTAGAAAATACATTTGTTTTTGGGCTCCGGCTGTTATTCAGTTGCCTTTCGGACGGTGTTTTGTGGTTAATTTGAGGATGGTGTTATATATCCTTGTGCACTTCAACATTAGTGATTGCTTTAGGGAGTTGACGGAAAGTGGGAACTGTTTTCAATGTCAGCCTAGTTTTTCGTTTAATATTGGGAGTGAGTTTGAAGGAGTTTCCCATGTGCCTCTGTTTATATATAGAAGATGCTGGAGATAAATTGTATATGTCTACTTGAGACACAATCGTCTTAAACAAGGTTGAAAACTTCAAATGTTTGTGAATTGTTGGCATTATTGTTGAATATTTTTATGTTCAGTACAAAAAAATAAACAAAAAAACTCCCCCGCTAGTGCAAGTGAAAATGTAGGAAAACATGAGAATTTATAGACGGAAATGGGGAAGCACTGTCATAGATACAAACTCACAATGTCTGAATTTCTACGTTTATGCAAAAGGGCGTGCGTTCCTAGGTGACCCTCCTCAGCACCGCCCATCTCTGGTACTCACATAAAGATGCGCTGTCACCGTATGTCTACCCCTTATTACCTCCGTGTAGTGTTTTTACACTAAATTAAGTTTGGTGCATTAGTCAGGGGTATAAATACATGCACCGCATTTATAGACATTCCTAAGATTCTTTCTAAAATAATAACTTTCTATCGACTCCCATTTCTTAACAACAGACTTCTCAGTTCACCAGGAGATGCCTTCCGTCCTTTCAGTAAGCACATGCCTGGTGCACATGCAGCATTCCCACCATGGATTTACACCTCGGGGTTATCAGCCTCGCCCAGCCATTTGCATTTACCTCTAGCTCGCGTAGCTTCAATGAACCGAAAACGCGGTTGCGGACATAGATAGATCCACCCTTTTCCTATCTTTTTCGCCCGTGTGCCGACCAAGACTGCAGTAAAAGGACTGCCTCGAGCTGTCTTATTTTTAATTGGATTATGATTAACTGGTCTAATACCACATACGTGTTGACTTTTTTCGGAACTCGCTCGTTGCATCTATCTTCTCCTTTCTTGCAATATTCTTCACTTTTACAACCGGAGTGGGAAAGTATTGATTTTAAGGGCTCCTGTGAATTCTGCTCTCAAAGTAATATTTTCCTGCACGGGCCCCCTCTTAACCTTTGGCAAAACACTTGAGGCTACTTGTTTACATCTAAATGTAGCTGCAGCTTGTATATTTATTTACATGTTTGGGTAACAGCTGGTATTTAATTGGGATGAAAAAACTGGGGGGGTCTCTCAAAGTGGCGCGGTCGATGTAATTAAGGGAGTGGCTTAAAAATACGTAAACTAAAAATCTGTGTTTAGCACGGTGTGCCGCCCGACTTGTATTTTGCTGTTCCTGTCATTGCGTCCAGATATATGATACAACAAGTCGCATCATACCTACAAGTCAGGACTAATGGCTTTGTCAATGGTTGCTAGTTGCATATGATAAATAAGCAGCAACTCTGGCTTGTATATAATATTGAAAAAACTTGCACTTAAAGCCCTGGTGACACCACGACAATGTTGCTGCTCCTGAGTTTTAAAAAGAGAAGGGCACTCCAGAGAGAAAATGACTCTTTAAAGGATTTCCCTTCCTCTACAGCGCTCACCACGCGCACATCGATGTGCCTGCTGTCACTGCAGTCCAGAACAAGCATTGGCATAGCCAATATGTCTCACTTTTGGGACCTTATAAGTATTTAGTTATGCAACTGTTGCATGGCTAAACACTTATAAGGTCCCAAGGGCGAGACCTATTGGCTATGCCAATGCTTGTTAACTTTCGGAGCGGGCGGCCAGGGTTTAGGCACATGCTGACTGTTGCAGCGGAGGACAGAGAGAGCTTTATCGTAGGGGATATCGCAGAACTGACCAGTGAGTAACAACCGCTGCTATTTCACGCATTTGTCTGTGATGGGGACATGTTTGAAGTAAACAACAAGGGGAAGAGGTACATAGATGACATCCTCATATTTTGGCAGGGGGACATACAGAAATGCGCTGAATTTTGCGAGTGGATTAACACAAAAAACCAGCACTTGAAATTCACCCACACTATATCTGCCATGAACATTGCCTTCCTAGATCTCACCATCAGATTACAAGAGGGTAGAATAACAACATCCCTATACAAACAGCCTACCGACAGAAACAGCTTGCTACTGTACAGCAGCTATCATCCTGCTACACTGAGAAATAACCTTCCCTTCAGCCAATTTCTAAGAATTAGAAGAAATTGTAGTTCCACAGAGGACTACAAAATTGAAGCAGAGATACTGGCTGACAATCTGCTGAAGAGACAATACCCTGAGAAACAGGTTCACTCTTGCATGAAACGAGCAAGAAACAATAATCGTGAAAGCCTCCTAGAGGTACATGAGAAAGAACCCACTGACATTTTGACCTGTGTGACTACATACACACCTAGATCCAATCTAATAAAGAACATCCTACAGAGAGAAGAAGTGGTATGTAGAACCACACCACACACTGTAGATAGTTTTCATTTAGTCACTAGGTGCTGAGGAATCGCCAACTGATCTATTAGAGACATTTTATTGGTGAGAAACATGTTTACCACTAAGGGGTAGAGCGTAATTTTTGGCAGATTAAAACAAAATAGTCTCCCACCTTCTTCTTTTTACTTTTTAATCAGGTTGTGACCTCTCCAGAATAAAAATAATTATAGAGGATTCCCTTACCTGTTTTAACCCACACACCACATCTACATCTTACCAGGCCCCTCACACCCACGGCACCTATGCGGCAAGGAACAAAAGATCTCCGATAAAGAGCCCCTTTATGGGTGCCCGTCGAGCATTGCAGCGCCGGCTCGACGAGGATCAGACCCATATGATAAAGCATGACACCTAGCTTGCTAGTTCCAAAAGGAGGTATTTCCCACCTCCCCACCACTCTGAGTACTCACCAGGTGGCCAACTTGCCACCCAGGAACACCGTACCTCTTTTGTCTTCTAGACATGTTTGAAGTGACATATTGATAGTCAGTCTATTGTTTTACTTGCAGGAAGGCAGCTTCCCGATTTTTACAATAGAAGTTGTGATCCTTTTACGGTCGATTCTCACCTGTGAGAGGTGAGTTTCTTACATGTATGCTTGTAGGGTTAGAACCCTCTTAGCTCCACTCACATTCGTAAAAGAGATATTTAATCCGAATTTTCCACCCATCATTTTTTAGATGGGCTCACCTCGATTTGAGGCGCGTCTCTAGGCGCTACTGATTTGGGTGTGCGGTAGACGCGACCCTTAAAGGATTTCGTCATGTGAGTGTTCTTATCACTTTTTTCATGACCCATTTTGTTTATAGCACTCCTAATTTGGTGTTATTGGATGTACGGTTTGGGCTACTCACGCCGTACTCACACAGATACAAACCACTAGCTCTTTTTAGTTGCAGCATCCTTGGTCTATTTAGACTCAACATGGTCCACCTTGTGACCCATGTGCTATTCTACAAGCACATTCCTTTGCTCTCTCTGCACACTCTATTCCTAGGTGGCGCAGTAGTATTGCACGGTGTGGTTAATAGAGTGGTCAACCAGCATGCTCTGTACAATCAATAGGTTAGATGTTTTGTGCTAATATATATATATATATATATATATATATATATATATATTACCTACTGGCGGTCGCCAGTAGGTAGTTATAGTTAGGACCACGTTTCCATAGGAAATCCGCAACATTCTATTTTGAATAACTTTGGCGCCGGTTGACGAATCCTCGCGAATTTTTCAAAATAGGTGGGGCGCTACGCTCCGCTCCTACCCTGAAAGTCTCGGGGGGATTCGTCAAGCGGGGGCTGAGATAAAAGGGGGGTCCCAAAACGCGTTTTTCCCATGCATTTTTCCATAGGACCTTTAGACACAGCTACAGCCCGAACGGCTGAACAGAATTACTTGAAATTTGGCAGAGAGGTAGTCCTCAGGTCAAGGAAGTGCCTTTTGTAGGTTTGGTGTAAATCTGTTCAGTAGATTCTGAGAAAATAGCCTTTAAATCAATATATATATCTGAGCCAGCGTACGGTGCGCTTACGGTGCGCTTACCGTACGCGTACGGTGGCGTGCGCGAGCGCGATTCTGATTGGTTGTTAGATCTTAGTAAACATTCGAATCGGTCGAAACCAGGAAGCGGCGGCCGCCATTTCGTGTGTTTCACTCAGAAAAAAAAGAGTGATATTGTGAAAAGGGGGCAAGGGAGAGAGTTACAGACCCCCTAACATTTGTAAGGGGGTCAAAGAAGGACAGAAAAGTACAAATAAAACATTTATTGATTTTTAAAAAAATCGCGGGGTACGCGTACGGTAAGCTCAACGTACGCGTACGGTAGAAAAAAAATAAAATAAAAGAAATGAAATGCAGATTTAAGAGTTTAGATATTAGGGGGCTCTAAAAAGAGCCGTTGTGTTTATGAAGTGATTTTTTAGTGGTACCTACAAGTAAGTACCGATGCAGAGTCTAAGGTTCAAGAGGAAGACTCTGTTCCCTTCATCATTGAAGTGCACACCATCTCCTCTATAAATGTCTTGCATGTCGTAACGCAAGTTGTTGTGGTAAATGGAACCCATACCATAGTCACGGAGGAAAGCAGAAACAGATTTGTTGACGTGCTTTCTTGCTTTGTCAATCTGTGGACAGAAATGATTGGACCAGTTCCATTTTTGCCTTTGGCATATGTTAGAAAACACAAAGGCAGTTTTAGGGAAAAGTGAAAACAGTTGTGCAAAGGTGTCCTTCATAAGAATTTCCAGACCTACCCCAGTCAAAGTGCCTAGGTCATTGCCACCACAGTGCACTATTATGAGGTCAGGGTGTTGGATTTGCATGAAGGATTTCACCAATGGCATCAATTGGTGCCACTTTAACCCTCTCTGACCAATCCATTTAATGTCTACATTTGGCAAAGCAAGGTCTCTCACCATATCTGTTTTCTCTGCATACTTTTCACTCCAGAAGACATAGCTGTGCCCTACAATCCACACTTTGAACATCTTCAAAGGAGAACTGGATGCACTCAGGAGGTGTAATTCAGTAGAATGGTAAAAAGAAATGAAAGACAGTTTGGAAATGGAGGCATACATATTTTTTTTATAAAAAAAAGAACTGATTGGCTGTTTCATACCATTCTAGAATAAAAACTAGGCTGTATGTGTAAATTAATAGAAGCATGTTTTGTATTGGTACAGAAAAATGTGTTACCAAAGAACAGTACTATGGATTTGCTGTTAGGTTTGAAAAGTCAAGCAGTCTTGCTCTGTGGAATTGAAACATTGTTTGGTGAACTTCTGACCTAACTCAACAAAGCAGTGTTCCATGAGCTGTTGCTATGGTAGCAGGCAGAAGTCAAGTTGGGGGAAGGGTACTAGGCAGAAGTCAAGTTGGGGGAAGGGTACTTTTGGAAAAGGGTTGGTTTTCAACCAATAGAAATGTGTGATTACATTTGAAAAAAAGGGGGAAGCACTGAGATTTGAAATTAACATGTATATGTGTGGAAAAAGAGAGGGAAAGTTTGCCATTATCTGGTTCTGCTGAGAGGAGAGAGGTGTAAAGAACAGAGATCCTGGCTCTGATAATCTGCTGTTTGAGTGCCACATTTCTTTCACAGCTAACTAATTTTAAAGGTGAGTTTAGAGTTTGAGAGGGGATGTATATGGTAAATTAAGAAATGAATAATAGAAATGGAATTCCTTTTGTTGAAGTTGTGTTTATCATTTTCTGTTTTGGGAGAAATTTAAATGTGAGGAACATGTAAAATAATATGGACTATGTTTTCACGATAAATTAAGGTGTACTGGTAAAAATAAGGAATACTTTAAGGGTTTGAGGTTGCACTCAGTAATGCAAATACATACAGCATCAGTAAGGCTGGTTGCCCTTGCTGGAGTGTAGGCAGTCACCCAGGTTACACATGGTGCTGGTCTGAAAAAGCAGTTTGGACATGTGCTTTTTTAAGAATCTAAAAAGTGGATTCAAAATGTGTCAGTCTGTAAAAGTGTTTATCACTTGCCAAAAAAAAGAGTAGTAAGTGTGCTTTCAAATTGGCAAAGAAATTTCGTTTTGTGACTAATATGAAAACATGACTCTGTGTGCAAAGAGGAATTACAGGCAGAGATTTATCGCGTATTGCTCTGGTGATTTCACAGTTGCATTAGATGGAAAGGGGGAGCCATTTTTTTGTGCAGAAGCAGACTCTTAGCACACACCCAGCTGCTTACCCTGTGGAATCATGCACAGTATTCACAAGCGAGTGGGGTTTGAGGTTTCAGTCAGTAATGCAAATACATTCAGCATCACTAAGGCTGGTTGCCCTTGCTGGAGTGTAGGCAGTCACCCAGGTTACACATGGTGCTGGTCTGAAAAAGCAGTTTGGACATGTGCTTTTTTAAGAATCTGAAAAGTGGATTCAAAATGTGTCAGTCTGTAAAAGTGTTTATCACTTGCCAAAAAAAAGAGTAGTAAGTGTGCTTTCAAATTGGCAAAGAAATTTCGTTTTGTGACTAATATGAAAATATGACTCTGTGTGCAAAGAGGAATTACAGGCAGAGATTTATTGCGTATTGCTCTGGTGATTTCACAGTTGCATTAGATGGAAAGGGGGAGCCATTTTTTTGTGCAGAAGCAGACTCTTAGCACACACCCAGCTGCTTACCCTGTGGAATCATGCACAGTATTCACAAGCGAGTGGGGTTTGAGGTTTCAGTCAGTAATGCAAATACATTCAGCATCACTAAGGCTGGTTGCCCTTGCTGGAGTGTAGTCAGTCACCCAGGTTACACATGGTGCTGGTCTGAAAAAGCAGTTTGGACATGTGCTTTTTTAAGAATCTGAAAAGTGGATTCAAAATGTGTCAGTCTGTAAAAGTGTTTATCACTTGCCAAAAAAAAGAGTAGTAAGTGTGCTTTCAAGTTGGCAAAGAAATTTCGTTTTGTGACTAATATGAAAACATGACTCTGTGTGCAAAAAGGAATTACAGGCAGAGATTTATTGCGTATTGCTCTGGTGATTTCACAGTTGCATTAGCTGGAAAGGGGGAGCCATTTTTTGGTGCAGAAGCAGACTCTTAGCACACACCCAGCTGCTTACCCTGTGGAATCATGCACAGTATTCACAAGCGAGTGGGGTTTGAGGTTTCAGTCAGTAATGCAAATACATTCAGCATCACTAAGGCTGGTTGCCCTTGCTGGAGTGTAGTCAGTCACCCAGGTTACACATGGTGCTGGTCTGAAAAAGCAGTTTGGACATGTGCTTTTTTAAGAATCTGAAAAGTGGATTCATAATGTGTCAGTCTGTAAAAGTGTTTATCACTTGCCAAAAAAAAGAGTAGTAAGTGTGCTTTCAAATTGGCAAAGAAATTTCGTTTTGTGACTAATATGAAAACATGACTCTGTGTGCAAAGAGGAATTACAGGCAGAGATTTATTGCATATTGCTCTGGTGATTTCACAGTTGCATTAGATGGAAAGGGGGAGCCATTTTTTTGTGCAGAAGCAGACTCTTAGCACACACCCAGCTGCTTACCCTGTGGAATCATGCACAGTATTCACAAGCGAGTGGGGTTTGAGGTTTCAGTCAGTAATGCAAAAACATTCAGCATCACTAAGGCTGGTTGCCCTTGCTGGAGTGTGGTCAGTAACCCAGGTTACACATGGTGCTGGTCTGAAAAAGCAGTTTGGACATGTGCTTTTTTAAGAATCTGAAAAGTGGATTCAAAATGTGTCAGTCTGTAAAAGTGTTTATCACTTGCCAAAAAAAAGAGTAGTAAGTGTGCTTTCAAATTGGCAAAGAAATTTCGTTTTGTGACTAATATGAAAACATGACTCTGTGTGCAAAGAGGAATTACAGGCAGAGATTTATTGCGTATTGCTCTGGTGATTTCACAGTTGCATTAGATGGAAAGGGGGAGCCATTTTTTTGTGCAGAAGCACACTCTTAGCACACACCCAGCTGCTTACCCTGTGGAATCATGCACAGTATTCACAAGCGAGTGGGGTTGGAGGTTTCAGTCAGTAATGCAAAAACATTCAGCATCACTAAGGCTGGTTGCCCTTGCTGGAGTGTAGTCAGTCACCCAGGTTACACATGGTGCTGGTCTGAAAAAGCAGTTTGGACATGTGCTTTTTTAAGAATCTGAAAAGTGGATTCATAATGTGTCAGTCTGTAAAAGTACTTTTCACTTGCCTAAAAAGTAGTAGAAAGTATGCTTTGCAATTGGCAAAGAAATTTCGTTTTCTGTCTAATTTCAAAGCATGACTTTGTGTGCACACAGGAATTATTTTTAGATATTTAATTTGTGAAGGTGTTATTGTGATTTTCATTTATAGGAAAGGGGTTTATAGTATTTTAAGATTTCGAAAGAACATAAAAAATGTAGTAATATATTTAAATAAAATAAAGGAATTTTTTTTTAGTTTTTTTCAGGTATTGCTGAAGAGCAGTGAACAAAATTTAAGATGCCTACAAAATCCAGAGTAAAGAAAGACCACAAAAAAAACCTATATTTGAAGACAACTGGAGGACCTAAGTTAGTTGGAGATGCTCATGTTGGGAAAAAGAAAAAATCTTCTGGTAAGCAGACAAAAGATTTTTTAAAGAACATATTCAAAAAAAGGAAAAATGTACAAAATGTCTGTACTGGAAAGAATGTTTTCAATAGAAAAGGACAGGAAAAAATTGAGAATTTAGTTAATGCAAATATACCTTCTGCAACTAAAAAGATTAACTTAAACAGAAAAACAGCGTTTAAAGAGATACGTAGAAAAATGTTTCAGAGAAGAGTTATGTCCAATTTGATAAAGGATGTGAATGAAACATTATTTATATTGCGCAGCTATGCCCAATGGGCGTCAAGGCGCCTAATCCAAATAAAGACTGTGAGCGAAAAGAAACAGAGCCTACTGGTAAGCATTGATAAAGAGCCAAGTTTTCAATGACTTCCTAAAGAGGTCAAGGGAGGGCAGTGTTTTGATTTCCAGGGGGAGTGAATTCCACATCAGAGGAGCCAGTATGGAAAAAGCTTTGCTCCCCCATCTAGCCTTCTTGGCTCTGGGAATTACCAGTTGATTAAGCTCACTGGATCGGAGACATCTACTCGGAACGTATCTAGAGAGAAGTGATCCAAGGGCATCAGCCGGGCCTGCAGTTAAAGCCTTATATGTAAGGCAGAGGAGTTTAAAAGTGATCCTTGAGGGGATGGGGAGCCAGTGGAGGTTCTTCCTCGCTAAGATCATCGAGGCCAGCCAGGGCAAAGCGAGAGCAAACCGCGCTGCCGCGTTTTGTATGACCTGCAAACGCTGAAGCAGGCCCTTGTTGGCCCCGGCGTACACTGAGTTGCAGTAATCAAGCCTTGAGCCAACAAGGGCGATCACCACCTGTTTCCGTGCCTGAGGGGACAAGTAGTGTACGATTCTTTTCAAGGTCTTGATGACTCCCCAACAGGTAGCCACCGTTCTGTTGACCTGAAGCTCCATGGAGAGCTGGGTGTCGAAGATGACACCTAGGTTCCTGGCAGATTGTGTTGGTGTTGGGCAGCTACCTAAAGAAGGAGGCCACCAATCATCTGACCATATGCCCTGGTCCTTGCCAAAGACCAGGACCTCTGTCTTGTCCCCGTTCAACTTTAGGGAGTTGGCAATCATCCACTCTGCAACAAGTTGCATGCAGGCCCTAAAGTTAGAAGCGGTTTCACCCACAGAGTGAGTCAGGGATACCATAATCTGCGTGTCGTCGGCATACGACACTACCTCCATCCCCTGAGATCTTACTAGTCTTGCAAGTGGGGCCACGTAGATGTTAAACAGGGTCGGACTCAATGCCGACCCCTGTGGCACCCCACATTGCAAAGACTTAGCGGGGGAGAGGTATTCACCTAGCATGACACGCTGCTCTCGTTGTTGAAGAAAGGAGCTCAGGAGACTGAGTGCCGGTCCTTCTACCCCTGCCTCCCTTAACCTAGTTGTTAAAGTAAGGGGAGACAGGGTGTCAAATGCTGCTGAAAGATCCAGCAGCACCAGTACGGTGGTTAGACCCAAATCCACTTTTCTGCGGATGTTGTCCATGACTTTCGTCAAAGCAGACTCCGTGCTATGCAGCTTTCTAAAGCCATGTTGGGACCCGTCCAAGAAACCAGAGGTATCGAGGAAGTTTGAAAGATGGAAATTCAAATGGGTCTCCAACATCTTAGCAGGGGCCGGCAGCAGAGAGATGGGTCTAAAGTTCTTCAGTACTCCAGGGTCCAAGGTGGTCTTTTTCAGCAGCGGCTTCACGATGGCTTTCTTCCAAAGTGACGGGAAGATGCCCTGTTCCAATGCTCCATTCATGACTTCCAGCATCGAAGGAAGAATGATCTCTCTGCAGTTCTTCAGTACTTTCAGAGGAACTGGATCGAGTGGAGATGACGATTTAGTTTTGTCCAACAGGCTATTAAGATCCTCTAGCGAAAGGGCAGGGAAATGATCAAGGGAGTGAGAGGATTCTTTAGTACAAGCTTCCAGATGTTTAATTTGGGAGAAATCCTCGGCATTAAGCGAGTTCCCCTGCGACTTTAGAGCTATGTAGATATCATCTATCTTTTTGTAAAAAAAGTCTGATATATCATTGCATAGCTCCTGGGAAGCTACTACAGGATCGGGGGCCTGGAGAGAGCACAAAGAGTCCACTATTTTGAAAAGCTCTTTGGAAGATGTTAAAGAACAGGTTAAATTGGAAAAATAATCCTGTTTTTCCTTAATGACTCTCTTTTTGTACTCACGTAGTAGGCTCTTATAGCCTTCTCTATCCTTGAGATCCCAGGATTTACGCCACCTACGTTCCTTCTGTCTGCAAGTTTGTCTGAGAAGCCTCAGATCGACGGAAAACCAGGGGGCAGTTGGCTTCTGTCTAGCTGCAGCTTTCAGGGAAGGAGGAGCTAGTTCGTCAGCGGCTCTGGTGATGGCATCAGCAAGTTCTTGGGCCGACTCATCCACCTTCCGCTGAGTTGAAATATGGGCATTGAGAATAAAAGGGGCTACAGCCTCCATAGTAAAATTTTTGAAGCTCCTTTTGAATTGTTTTTTACCAGAGCCCACAATGGCAACGGGGCAGGGAATGTCTAGAAACAGCGGGACTGCTAAATGGTCAGACCAGGTGATCGGGACCGGTGTCCCAACCCCTAATCTAGGGTCGTTGGAAAAGATCCCGTCAAGGATATGCCCCGCCTTATGAGTCGGGTGGAGAACTCGTTGTACAAAGTCACATGCCTCCAGAGAATTAAGCAGAGAGCAGGTCTCTTTCGAAGTAACATCCTCTAGGTGAAAATTAATGTCGCCCAGAATAGTGAGATGGGGTCTACCAAAATAAGGTTCCAAAATTCTAAAAAGTTCTGAGCAAAAATTAGCTCTAGACCCAGGGGGCCTATAAAGTAGTATGCCAGAAAAGGAGCTCACCGGGGTATGCACAATACAAAAGTATAGCGCCTCAAAAGGATCCGTAGAGATCGATAAGGGTTTTATGGTACATGTGAGAGTAGATTTAAAAAGAATGGCTATTCCACCCCCTCTACAGCGTTCTCTGTCTAACCTTAGAAAAGTGTATCCTTCAGGAATGGCCAGAAGCAGATCATGGCCAGAAGACTCAGTAGCCCACGTTTCTGTAACAAAGATCCAGTCAGGGTTCCTTGAACTAACAAAATCGTGAAATTCAATCCCATGTTTGATCAATGAGCGCGCATTGATCAAAAATCCCTGTTTGGATTGGGAGGTATGACTGGCCGGCAAAGAAGAGATTGAATAAGTGCGGGCCTGAGTAGGACCGGCAAAAGGAACGTTGCACGAGGGACACAGGTGGGCGCGACACAATACCTCGGGTCCGAGCTGATGATGGCAGCAGAGCGCAGGGGGTCTAAGGGACAAAAGGGTGCCATATAGGTCCCCCCGGGAGGAAGGCGCGTCAATGCCTGGGGACCCAGGGTCCAGCCCGTCCTGCAGCGTCCAGCCCGTCCTGCAGCGCGTCCTCAGCGCGGACGGGCGCAGACGGGCTTGCCTTTGGCGCGCCTTCGGCGCGCCGCCGGCGCGCCCGCTGCGCCCGCCCGCTGCGCGGACGTGCGGAGCAGATGTTTTTATCCATTGGTGAGTGAGGAGGGTAGGAGGGACGATGGACTGCACCGTCTCCCTTCCCTTCCCAAGATGGCGGCTCCGGTGGGTGGGGGGGAGTGCCCAGCGTCACTCACAGCTGAGCTGCGCTGTCCTGTTTGACTGCTGCCTGGAGGGAAGTAATCTCACCCCAGGTAAGAACAAAGATAAAAACGGGCTATTTAAGATATATACAATTTTTTAAAATGGATCAGTTCTTACAATTTTTAGATGCTGAAGGCAGCGTTCGTAGTGGCAAAAGTATCTGTGCAATTCATCTCAATTAAAAATAACACAGAAAGATAGCAGCGCAAGCGAGCGCTAAGAGCCCCGGCTTTCCGCCTCAAGGCGAGTGATTAGCACAAAATAACAAGCAAATGTGAAGAAATATAAGCAAAAGGCTAAATTTTACAAGAGAAAAAAAGAAATTGAAGCCATTGCAGCAAAGGCATTAGAATTAAAAAGGAAACTATTCATTTTAATTTTGAATAGGATGCGTACATTAGATAAAATGGTTAATGTACTGAAATCACAAAGCAAAAGGAAAAGAGTAGTGAACAGAACAAACTTTTGTAAAGTGTTTTTAGGAAAATGGATGCATAGTTCAAGTAGTGAACCTTTTTTTAATGAAGAGAGCTATTTTCAAAGTAATAGTTTGCTGCATGCAGTTGACACCAGAGGTCGTGCTTACGAAGTGAAAAATGGTTGCATAATGGAGAAGGAGATAATGGTTCCAAGAGATGAGGTACAAGTGATGGCGGATGAGGCTATGGGGAGACGTCCTAAAGCCCCAGTGTACACTTGGAATTGTAGTAGTATTTGCACTGTGCGTCAGGAATCTATTGATAAATTTCGTGAGTTTCTAAGAGAATATAGTAAAAAAAAGTGTAAAACAGAAGATTAAGGTGCTTCAAAGTCTAGATCCATGCAGAGTGAGAGAGAATACTGGTTTGCAGGGTCATTCTCTGGCTTGTCTATCTAGAAAAGTGTGTAATAGTGTTTTCCATCATTTTAGAATGCTGGCTGTTCATCATACTGAAATGAGAAAGTTTGTGAGACGGTTGTATTTTGCTAAAAGTCCAGCAATAAAGTTAGATGAATTGAATAGGGCTCTGTTCCGTGGGTCAGTATCAGATGTAGAGAAGGTTGTTGATGAAATTCAGTTTTGTTACTTTGGTCCTGAACAAAACAGTGCAGAAAAGGACACAGTAAATGAGGAAGAAGTGGAAGAGAATGTAGAACCATTTGTAAGTAAGACATTTAATGATCACATAACAAAATTTGAAAAAATCTCTAATGAAAGACCAAATATTACTTGTATTTGTTGCCGCAGAACTCATTATAGAAAACAAACCAGGTATGTTGATCTCTATAGAAAAAGTGAAAATGAAGATAATTATAAGTGGAAGGATTTTGCCACATATATATTTCTTGAAAATTGTTTTGAATTGGGTGAAGTTCAGCGTATTTGTAAATACTGTTACAACAAATTAGAAGAAAATAGAATGCCGACCAGAGCTGTACATAATAATTTAGAATTGGATGTTATTCCTGCCGAACTTTCTGAATTAAATACTTATGAGTCTATACTTATTCAATGTGTTCATCCGTTCCAGACCATAGTACGTATGGAGCCCAAAACTGGTAAATTACCTCCTTCAGATTTACTGAGAGGTTTAAAAGGTAGAGTGGTGTATTTGCCCTTGGATTTGAAAAAAAATATGGAAACTATTGATGCAGATACTTTGGAAACTGAACCATTAGTTATTCTGGTTAATGGTGTACCTACAAAGAATAAGAAGATTTGGCAGGAGCTGGTAGATGTACGGAAAGTACAAAGAGCAAATTTGTATTTGAAAAGGAATAACAAATGGTATGAATCAATTTATATAGAAGAAGAAGAAGAAGAAGATTTACAAGAAGACACAGAAACACCAACTGGACAAATTGAAAAAGTGGACAAGTCAAAGGAAGAAGAAATTTATGAACATTTTAGCATACATCCTCTTCATTCAAAAGAAGTTATGGGAGACAATATTGATCTGTTTCAGATGAAGAAAGCAAAAGGAACTCCCGTGAGTGTATGGGAGGAGAGCTTGGAAGCTCGATGTTTTCGCCAGCTGTTTCCTAAAGGAAAAGGAGGACGATACGATGAACGTCCAGAACAGATTCCAGCTTCTGAGTATCGGACTACAAGACTATATGCAGAAGATCCAAGATTTCGACAAAGTATTCCTTATTTGTTCCATCTTTTATTTGAAAGCGACTTGTCTGCATTATCATATGCAGTAAATCACATTTTAAAAAGTGGAGTACATTTACAAAATGTGTCTGCTAAGGATTTTATGGAGAAAGTGCAGCACCGAGATGATCATTTGGAAACACAACTGATTAATCTGATGGCTTGTCAGCGTGGGACAAATGAATATTGGTACCGACGCCATGGTGAATTAAAATGCATGTTACGGAATTTAGGAACACCAACATGGTTCGTTACCCTAAGCTGTGCTGAGTACGCTTGGGATGATTTACTGGATTTTCTACGAGAGGCAAATTCAAACATTAAAAACATCGAATACAAGACAGCAGGAGAACTGTGCTCATTGGATCCGGTTAATGTTTGCAGATATTTCAATCATAGATTTGAGGCTATGATGTCCTTCATCTGCAATAAAAAAAAAACACCTCTAGGAGAAGTAGTGGATTTCTTTTGGAGAAAAGAGTACCAGGCAAGAGGTGCTCCTCATATTCATATGCTGTTGTGGATCAAGGATGCCCCAAAGTTTGGAACAGATGCTGATGAAGCAGTGTTATCTTACCTTGAAGAATATGCAACATGTGCTATACCAAAAAGCACAGAAGAGAAAAAGTTAAAGGAGCAAGTTTTACGTTTCCAAAGTCATCGGTGTGGAAAATACTGTCGACGGAAATACAAGAGCAAAGATAAATACTACACTAAATGTCGATTTGGATTTCCTAGACCTGTTCTTTCAAATGGAAGAGTAAACAGTTTTATGTCATCTGTGAGACATACTATCACAAGAAAATCACCTAAGAATACCTACAACCTTAAAAGAAAAGAAGAATCAAAAAATATAAATGACTACAACCCAGTCATTTTATCCATGTGGAATGCTAACATGGATATACAGTATGTAGCTGACAATTCCATTGCTGTTGCTCGATATGTAACGTCTTACATTACGAAATCAGAAAAAACAGAATTGAAGGAAATGTGGGAAGAGATTTCTCACGAGAAGACTGTCAGTAAGAAGCTGTACAGTTTCAGTTTAAAGATGTTATCGCATCGAGAAATTGGATCCCACGAATGTTCAGAGAGGTTATCTTCTGCAAGTCTCTACTCGAAATCAAGAAGAATAATTTGGGCAAGTTTAGGCCTTGCAGCAATGAGAAATCGGGTACTGAAATCTGTTGGAGAAATTGAATATTTGGCCGAGAATGACCCAGAAAGTACAGATATTTTGAAATCAAACATGTTGGACACATGTTACCCAAAGAGAAGTCATCATCTGGAGAACATGTGTCTTTATGAAGTGCTGCAGAACTACATTTATTCACGGAAAGCCGCAGAAGACCACAACAATGGAAAATATAAAGTCATTGGTGAGGAAGGATGTTTGGTGAAGCAAACAAAAGGAAGTTTGATAAATCACAGGAAGCTGAGTTGCGACAGTACTGACAAAAAGGAATTTTACTACTTGGCTCTTTTACAGCTGTTTAAACCATGGCGTACAGAGGATGAACTACTGGGAAAATTTCAAAGCTATGAAGATTCTTTTAATGCTTGCAAAGACAGCATACAATGCAGTACATTCTCAACTTATCTGCAAATGTTAAATGAAGAAATTGAACAGGAAACTACAATTGCAGCAGAAGTAGCTAGAGACAGTTCTCAGGACAGCCAAAGTTCAGGAACACTCAGTCAAGATCCCCTAGGACAACCAATCGTTGAAAATGAAGCATCAATAGCCATGAATGAAGTGGAAACGGCTATGAATCAAGCTCAAGAAGAATTTATAGACTTACAAAATTTGGAAAGACAACTGAACGAAGAGCAGCAACAAATTTATGAAGAGATCAGAAACAAAATTGATCACGGATTTCTACATGAAAAAAAAGAGTGCTCATGCACATCATTTCATCCAATCAGGATGTATGTAAGTGGACAAGCTGGAACTGGAAAAAGTTTCTTAATAAAAGTCATCAGAAGCTACCTACAGCAAAAAACGGATTCTACTTTGTCTTGTGTGGTTACTGCTCCAACTGGGTTAGCAGCATATAACATAAAAGGAATCACCTTACATCGTTTGCTAATGTTACCAGTGGAGCATGAGAACAAAATACAATACAACAAGCTAACTGGAGAAGCATGCTTGGAAGTTTCAAGAGTATTGAAGAAGATGCAAGTTCTCATTATTGATGAGGTGAGCATGGTATCAAACTTAATGCTTGCCTTTGTGCATTTAAGAATGCAGCAAATTCTAAGGACAGACTATGACGTGTTATTTGGTGGAAAACATGTCATAGTTTTTGGGGATCTTCTACAGCTTACTCCAGTTAAAGGACAACCAGTGTTTAATACTGTGACACATGAAGACACAAAGAAGTCATTGGGAAGCATCGGTAATGCAAATATTTGGTCCTTCTTTGAGTACAAGGAACTCACTACCAATATGAGACAAGCAAACGATGAAGAATATGGAAGTATTCTGAAAGATATCAGAATTGGACTACTCACTGAAGCTGGCACAAAAGCATTACAGAGTCGGTTGCTACATAATTTATTTCCAAAGGAAGAAATAGTTGCAGAGAAGATATACAAGAACATTGCAGAAAAGAAAAGTGTCATCTGCTTAATACCTACTCTACGTGAATGCTCAATATTCAATGAGGAGCTTTTGAAATTGGAAAAGGAAGATATCAGGAAATTGGAAGCAGTGGACAAAATTGAGGATGGAAGAATTACTATCACATTAACAGGCACACTGAAAAATAAATTGGATTCACTAGAGAAGAACATTTCCAAAACAGCTGGATTAGAAAAAAATCTATATGTTTGCATGAACTGCAGAGTATTTTTAAGGAGAAATTTGGATGTTGAAAAAGGTTTAGTTAATGGAGCTATGGGACGAGTTGTGGGTTTTATTAATTACCAGAAAAAAGATGGAATTGAATGTTTAAAAATAAAATTTGATCAGATAGAAGAAGTTAAAGACATTTGTCGTTGTTCAGTTCGTTTCATGCTTGTGAAAGACTTAAATGTACGTAGGAAGCAGTTTCCGTTTTCGCTAGCATATGCTGTAACTATTCACAAGTCTCAAGGATTGACTGTAGATTGTGCTTTTGTGAACATTGGTTCAACTGTGTTCAAAGAAGGTATGGCTTATGTAGCTTTGTCACGAGTGAAAACATTATCTGGTTTATTCACGATAGACTTTGATGACTCAAAAGTTAGTGCTGATACAAATTGTGTAAAGGAGTATAATAGATTAAGAAGAACCTATGCTCCTCATTTAGGTCAGTATCCTGTGTTGGAGAAATGTGTAGTTTCTCGTAAAAGGAGAAATGAGAATATCTGTAATGAAGATGTAGAGAGGAGGAAAAAAAGAGGAGTGATGTAATTGCAAGCAAAAAGAAAAAGGAAAATGAAGAACAGGTTGTAGGATGTCATTTTGAAAATAGCTCTGGTGTCAACTGCTACGCTAATGTAGTGCTGAATGTTGCATTTTATCTGGAAAGTGTTCAAGAGCAGATAATAGTAAATCAGGGAAAAAGATTCTGTTCTGAGTTGAGTCTCCTTTTTCAAAAGCTGAGTAATGATAAAACTCAAATAGAAAGTGCTACTGAAATTAGAAAACTTTTAGATGTATGTTCAGGACGAACACAGTTTTCTCAAAATGTACAGCAAGACGCACAGGAATTCTTGATGTTTTTTCTTCAGGTACTGGAAGAAGAAGGGGTTCCCATTGAAAATTTATTTGGTCTCTCTTATAAATGGGAACATAGTTGTGAAAACTGTTATAATATATGTGGCTCTAATGTTGATTCTGAAAGGTTTATTTATTTAACATTGCCAGAAAGTAAAACAGTCACTTTTGCTAAATTAGTTAAAGATGCTAATCATAGCATGGAATGCAGTGAGTGTCAATCTGACATGTTTTCAACGTTAATTTTAAAAGAATACGGACAGTATGTAATTTTAATGATGCAACGCTGTAAAGCTGATGGTTCAAAATTAGATACTTTAATAAAGAAGTTTACAGGACAGCAATTATCAATTTCAGGAAAAACTTTTGTAACAGTTGCAATAATTTTCCATGATGGACCTACTGTAACTTCTGGTCATTACACAGTTTATCTTAAATGTGAAAAAGGCTGGACACTGTGTAATGATTCCCAATAGATTTTTAAGCAACATTTGCCTTTTGATTTAGCAAATTCCTATCTAATCTTCCTGAAACCAAAATTTTAGAGAGACTTGGCAAGATCTGTACAAAACAATTTTACCATTTTATTGGATTACCATTGGAATTTTCAAAAAAAATGATTTTACAAATTATCATTTGGCCTAATGGAAAGGTAACCAATTGTAATGTGGACTTTTTCAATTTTTAATGAAACTTTGGAAAACCAAAAATTTAGAAAAAATCGGTAACATCTGCACAATTTAAATTTTGAATGTTATTGGATTGCCATTGGAAATTTATTCCAAAAAGATTTTTAAAATTACTATTTGGCCATGCGGAAAGGTAAACAATTCTATTGTGGACTTATTTAATTATTAATTAATCTTTCGGAAACCAAAATGTTACAGACAATCGGTGAGATCTGTACAATTTAAACTTTAGATTTTTATTGGATTACCATTGGAAATTTAATCAAAAAAGAATTTTAAAATTACTATTTGGCCTAAAGGAAATGGAATCAGATGTATTGTGGAGTTATTTGAGATATATTTTTCTGATTATACTTCTGAAACAAAAATGTCAGACGGTATTTTAAAGAAATAAGTATTGATATTAGATGATATTTTTTAAGAATATTATGCATTTCTATAAAGTTATGTTTATGCAAAAAGAGATTGTGGGCTTTTTTAAAACAATCTTTGAGATTGTTAATTTTTTTTTTGCCCGCTGTTAAATGATGAATGCAATTGCTTTCACAATTTATAGTGAAATGCAATATATTCTGAAAACAGCAAAAAAAAGGCAAATTTTTTTTTTGAAAAATATGTAAATATGTGTACTGTATTATAAAATGTTTTATTAAATATTAATACTTTTTTCTTTTTTTTCAGATTGAGATAGAAAATTTTCGAAAACTAGAACCATTTTTAAAGCAATTAAAATTAAATTTAAATTAATAAATATTTTTTTGAGTGGGTATGGTAAGTCAAAAATTTCATGGTCCCTTTTTTCCACTTCTCCACAATCACATTTTCAGTTTTTCATTGTAGTCTCTCAAGGACCTTGTAATGTGATAATTGATTTTTAGTGTTTTTAAAAAAAAAAAAAAAAAATTACGCGTACCGTACGGTAAAAAAAAAATCAAAAAAAAGTTTTAAAAACATATATCAAAAATAGATGAAAGGTAAGGTTGGCTCTTACAAGAGCCGTTGTGTTCATGCAGGGACAGAGGAAAGAAAGAATGGGAATATTAGTCGGTACGACAAATGTGCTGATCTATTTTATTGTTCACTAGGGAAACACTGGTCTCCCTATGACAAATTAGATCATGACAAGTGGCGCACCGTATTTCAACCCTCAAAAAACGATGGTTTGTTTCCAGAGGAGAAGAAAAAGGAGATGCTCCCACCACAGATGAAGGGCTCACCTGACCTGCAGAAGATGGACTCGGCCCTGCAGATGATGGACCAGGCTGAGCTGCTGTGGATGTGCTTGGTTGACTTACTGAAGGGTTACCTTCAGTATGTCGAGCATGTGTCCTTCTGTGTACATCTTTAAGGTGTCTCAACATGGTGTGATTCCCGAAGGAATACTTCTTGTTGGGATTCCCTCTTGAAAGTACACGGCCACACAGCTTACAAGTCACTAAGGGTGCATTTACCTTTTTCTTGTCCTCTGGAAAAGTAAAATACTCCCATATGAAAGAGGTCTTTTCTTTCCTCCTTCTCTGCCTCAAGGTAGTGCTGCTAGCCTCACTCTCAGAAGAGCTCTGCTGTTCTGCCATCGTATCACAAAGACAACCCAGCTCCTTCTCCTAAGGGATCACAAGCAGAAATGAGGGGAATGGGTGTGGTGTAGGAGAGTTCTAGAACTGAAAGTAGTTTCAACCAATCAAAAGTTGTGTTTCATGATCACATGACCCACCGTGCGCGTACGTTACGCTTACGGTGCGCTTACGGCAAAAGTACGCATGCGCGTAAAAAAGACACGCGCTCGCGCGCATGCGCATAACAGTCACTCCCCAACACTTCCGCGTAACGTGCGCGTGTAGCGTACACGCGTACGCGCCCCACGCGCAGTACGCGCGGCTACGCAAATTGCGTAACTATACGCAAACAGAGTAGATAAATTACGGACATTGCGTAAACCATACGCTTACCGTAAGCTTACCGTACGCGCACTAAAAAAATAAAAAAATAAAAAATATATTTTCAAAGTTATACTAATATATCTTACCTGTTTGGTAAAAAAAATAAAGAGAAAACTTGAAATATTGCAGATTTTTTAGAAAAAAAACATAGTGTTTTAAGAGAATAAAAAGTTAAAAAAAAACTTGTTTTTTTTTTTAAAAAAAACACATTTAATATAAGAATTTATAAAAAAATAATCATAAAAAATCAATAAAAAAAATATGGGAATCACATATGTTATAGCTAAGAATTAGCATTTAAAAAACCATACAAATTCACTGAAAAAACCATGGGTTTCACACACGTTATAGTTAGAAATTAGCATTTAAAAAACCTTGCAAATTCACTGAAAAAACCATAGGTTTCACACATGTTATAGTTAGGAATTAGCATTTAAAAAACCTTGCAAATTCAGTGAAAAAACCATAGGTTTCACACACGTTATAGTTAGGAATTAGCATTTAAAAAACCTTGCAAATTCAGTGAAAAAACCATAGGTTTCACACACGTTATAGTTAGCTGGACATTTCACTCGTAAAAAACCAATTAAATTTCCCCGTTATAGTTAGTTAAACTAACTATAACTCGCGCGCCCGCAACGCACTGCTGATGACGTCACATATTACATCACTCATGACATGGTCAGTGACATCACTCATGACATCACTGATGACATCTCAAATGACATCACTGATGACATCACTGATGACATCATCCATGTGATAGAGTGGCAGACCTCCTCTCACCCTAATATAACCTTTGATACACACATTCAAAAATAGAGACTGAAATTTTCAAAAAAATGGACATACCAATACCAATTACAACAACCTCTTCAATAATTCTAAGATCCACATAAACATCCACTTATTCACCAACAGTCCTGTACAGTCACTCATTCGTGTACTCACACATCATATGTACTCATACACCTATACATCCTGTAACACAATGCCACTCATCCATAGAGTTACTCACACACATAGTTACTCATGCTAATAAAGAATCAAACATCCATTTACTTGCATATACAGTTATACACACACCACCACACTTACTTCTACGGAAACGTACACATACTTAGTCTTTTAAACAATCACTTATAGAAACACATACTTATTCATACAGGAACTCTTTCAATCTCTCACTCTCACATACACTCACTTATATACACCAATAGTCACATATACTAGTTTAAAACATATGTAGTTACTCATAGAGACACTATTGAGACAGCCATTCACTCACTAACACACCCATACACACACTCTTCCACCCATACAGTCCTGCACATATGCTGTCTTCAACACATACAAACAGTGAGTCACTCATTCATGCACTTATGCAGTACGTAATACCCCCCACTGAACCATACAGACACTCAGACACTCATACTGATACTCAAAAAAACAACTAATAACCTATATAGACACTCATGTTGCTGCTTACCAACCCATGCAGCCACTTATACACAAAGTGAGAGACTGATACAGGTATTTACACATTTAAACATTACTCACTTAGCCATGTATTCAATAAGATACACTTAATCAGTCAGTAATACAATCAATTTTTCAAAAACAAATCATCCATTTAGACACTTATATACTCATTTATTCTTCCATCGACCTTGAGATATATAAAACATATTTAATTTTCAGAAAAACACTCATTCACTGGATGATGTCATCAGTGATGTCATCAGTGATGTCATTTGAGATGTCATCAGTGATGTCATGAGTGATGTGACTGACCATGTCATGAGTGATGTAATATGTGACGTCATCAGCAGTGCATAGCTTAACTAACTATAACGGGAAAATTTCATTGGTTTTTTACGAGTGAAATGTCCAGCTAACTATAATGTGTGTGAAACTCACTGAATATATATATATATATATATATATATATATATATATATATATATATATATATATATATATATATATATATATATATATATATATATATATTTGTATGGATTTCTTTAGCATTGTTCCATTGCCTTTGTCTGGAAGGAGGCCACGAAGAATCCAAAGACTGAAACGCGTCTGCGTCGACAATTTTCGAAGGAGTCTCTATAAAAATAACAACAAATGATTTAATAGCTTTTTGTGACACTATCGAGCTAAAGGAAAAGAGTTGCGTTTGCCAAAAGTGCACATTTCTACTACCTCTGAGTGCATCAATGTGTGAACACCAGTAGAAATATATTTTTGGGTATTGGCAGCGAAAAGTTGAGTTCATTGTTTTGTTGTATATATATTTTTTCACATGTATCTGTGTATGTTTTTGTGTAATATATTGTCATTAGGTGTTGTTCAAAGATCGGTCCCATTGTGTATGTGTGCCTTTAATTAATCAGGCAATATATTTTTGTAAGAATGAAGATTGAAGATGGGGTAATTGAATGTTCCCTATACTAAAATAAAAGTTGTATTAATTCCTCTGTACCTAACCTTTTTTGTACATGATAGTGTTTCATACCCAGGTATAGGAGGGTGATTTCGGGATATCCCGTGCATATATACAAGTTTATGGGACTTGCAGCATGGTTTATAGAAATTTTCCAAATCCGCTTTAACTGCTGTTGCTTCTTATAGAAAGTTCACATTGCTAGACTTCTTGCTAATTTTAGATTTCAGATTTTTGGTGTCAGGGAAGCCAGATATGGGAATTGTTTACCTATTATCATTTTATAAAGTAATCAACAAAACCCACCTAAATTGTACAGTCTTGTATGAAATAACAAAAAGGAAGCAAGATAATAATTCCTGAAATCTAGAAGAGCCATCCCACCTTCTTCCCTTGAGAGGTACAATTTCTGTAGACTTAACCATAGTTGAGGTTTACCCTGCAAAAAACCAATTGCTGACTCTATTCCTTTTTAAATCTGGTGGGTAAACATACATGGAAGAGTAGTAAAAACAAAATTAAACTGCAGTAGTATTATGCATTTTAACAATCGCCCACTTGACCAACTATCGAAATCAGGAGGTTTTCTATTTAACATTAACTCATCATCTGTCTCAGAAGGATATCGTTTAATTTGTATAGTTCTTTGAAATGTATTCCTAAATATCTTATTTTCTTTTACATTATAGTTAGTGTGTAAAAGAAGAATTTCCAGGTTAGTATTGAAAAGCAAGATCTCGGTTTTACTAGTATTGACCAGTGGGAGTAGTAAAAAAGTTGATTGTGTCAAATACCTTTTTGATAGCTTTGATATCCGAATACAAGAACAACACCGTGTCATCTGCATAGAGGTTCAGCTTAAAGGCACCCAGCAGGGCTGACTTTATTAATTCCTTCTCTCTCAAAACATAGGCTAAATATTGCAAATAAGAAAGGTGATAGGGAACAGCCCTGTTTGGTGTCCCTTGTTATAGTTATAGATTTAGTGACTTTACTATTCAATAAAGGTGACACACTTGACCCTCTGTAAATACTGGTTATTGACCCCATACGTTGAGGAGGATAGCCCATCACTTTAATTAAAAACTCCTTCAATACCAGGTCTAACACCTTTTCAGCATCCAAAAATGAAGTTGTTGCAGGTGTCTTGCCTGATGAAAAATGATCAAAAGTTTCCATCAGATAATGTGGGTTAGCATATAGTTGGTGATCTTCATTTATCAATGTAGGCATTGCTGTAAACAGTTGCAAAGCTATGTTTTTCATAAAAATATTACAATCTGCATTTAATAAAGTTATTGGACGATTGAGTTTACTTCTTTAGGGATCTTTATATTTCTTAGGAAAACATATCAGGATCCCCTTTCTATAGGAGGCAGAGATAGGGCTTTCCATTAATATCTCACTAAATAATTTTACTAAAGGATCCTTTAATTCCTCAATAAAATACTGATACCATTCGGTAGGATAGCTATCATATCCTGCCACTTTAAATATTCCTAGTTTTGTTTACTACATTTACTATCCCCACCTGTTCAAACAGAAGTAATAGGTCTAGGGCTACAATTTTGTTTTGTGCCAAAAATGCTAATATATAATTTTCTTTTGGGTTTATTACATCTTTATACATCTTTTAGAAATGTTCTAGAAACATTGTTTCTATTTGTTGCTTTTCATTTGCCACTGATTAGTATTGGGTGCTAGAATTTCTGTTATTGTACTCTGTTTTTCGGGCTCTGATTTGCCATGCTAGTAATGTCCGACTAAATTTGCCAGACTCATGTACCTGTTGTTCGAATGTGTGTGACTTAAGTATTTCTTTTTCTATGAAAAAAAACTATCAATTTTTTCCTTAGCAATCTAACTTTCTTAAACATTCTGATTGTCGTTACACAGTTTCATATCAGCATTCTGGATATCTTTCTCATCTTCCCACACATTGGCATCTGAGGCAGAGTCCAGATTTTCATGCAAAAATCAAGTTTTACTTTGCATCTTTTCCAGAAACCTTTCATTTGTAAGCAGTACTTTATCAAATTACCATCTGTATAAAGGCTTATCTGTTGAGAATTTTCTTGTAGACTAGATTGCAGTCTGGTCCAAAAAACAATTTTGAATACAAGTGATTGAGGCATTTTATTTAGTGTTAGCACCCAAAGAAATATCTAGACAAGAAACAGACTGAAATGGATTTGAAAAAATCGTATATCACCTTCAATTAATATACTCCCTGCCCCTATGGATCTATTAATTCGAATTCCTATTTAAGCCCACCATAGGTTTCCACTAACTACTTTTTAGTTTATTCAAATCTTCTGTTACCGATTGATGAAACTGAAATCCCCCTACCAATATTACTACCCTTTGGAAGTCTATTTGCCAATTTATCAAATCATATCTAGGCTTCCGATCATGTGATATTGAGCTAAGAAACAAAACAGTAGTAATTAAGAGATGGTTTATCCTTGCAGCAACCCATCTCCTAGCTTCGTCTGATTTTGGTCTAATAATATTTCCCAAAAACGTTTTCCACCCAGAGATTGCCACCCCTCTATATGCTGCTGAAGTTGAGGATGTCCCTAATATACTAATGATAATCAGCTCTGGTTTTTGCCTTTTCTTCCTTAATTTGCGTCTCCTGTAACAACAATATAGCAGATTTAAGGCCTTCTAGCCATTTTAGAAGCACACTTAATTTTTTTTATCGTTATTTAAAACTTAAACGTTCAAAGTAATTACATTAAACATCTCCTTAGAAATAGACATAGTTTACCTTTTCAAGTGAACCTACTTTCAAAATTACCATTTGACTCAGGAAATCATTATTTTTTCCAAAGTCCATCATAATTCTTTCCATCACCTCACCAAGCCCCCAATGTCCCTGTTTTCCTCAGTCGTTCTCCTCCTATTCTTGCTGTGTTGTATTATTCCTACGATGAACAGAATGAGCAGACTAGTCCACACCCTCCCTTTGCATTCTCTTATTTGTCATTTCATTCTTGGAGAATTTCCCTATTTTAAATCCTATTGTAGTTACTTCATAAAGTCTTTATATATAAACAGATTTTTAGAGGATTGAAAAATTATTACAGTATCACATATCCTTTATCTTTTTCATTTCCTTCGGCCTCTCAACCTCCTACCCTATTTACTGTATTTCTCTCAACTATTTCTGGACCATACCGATCTCTTGAAACATTCTGAAAGAACCACTGCTAGGTACATTTAGTGTAGCAGGTTGCAGTCGGCGTCTTCTGCTTTAAAAAGATGTATCATCTGCTTGAATTCTCTCCACCTCATAGAAGTTTCATAGTTCATATCGGAGTATAAGCCAGGTTTTATCCTGAGCAAATGTTCACTTTCAAGTAAGCCCACCAATTCGTAGTTGAATTAACTTCTTTGCTTTATTCCAATGTTAGAGATCGTGATAAGGCGCCAAGTCATTACAGTCTGAATTACCTAGCAAGTTACTCTTAAACTGAGTCTCCAATGATGTAGTTCAATAAACTCTCATTGCACCTGAGTATTAACAATAATACATTTATTTTAGGAGCATTTCATAAGTAAGATCCATACTAAAAGTTCAGGTATTGTTATATATTGTTCAATCCATACCTAAATCTCCGTAGTCAATCTCCTATTTCAGTATATATCGACTCAATATTAGAATATCTGTGAAAAAATCATACCACAATTTAAAAAAACAAAAACAAGGACCGGTGGTCATTTAAATATATCCGCTCATGATTTAAAGCCCTCAGTAATCCCCCAAATCCCCAGTTAAAGACATCTAACTTGTACAATCAGTAGCATGTTCTTAAACTAATAAATCAAAGTAAATAACTTAAACAAAAACAGTGCAAGCACGGTCACATACAATATTAGACAACGACTTCCAACACATTGTGTCTCATGAAAGCAAAAGTTGATAAATTGTACAATCTAATGTCCTACCTTTGGGAAACAACCATTATAACGCAGTCATTATATCGCACTGCTTTTACAACACAGCTGTTACAATGCAACTGCCTTTGCATCGCATGCCATTACAATGCATGCCATTACAGCGCATTATAAGGTAAGTAATGTATATTTTTTAGTTTTAGGGTGGGTATGGGTTTTGGGGTAGATGGGAATAGTAATTTTTACCCCTACACTATCCAACACTTTCCCTACTGTTGCACGCACTGGAGTGGGAATATACAACTGAAAAACCAATCAAGCGAGCTGTTAAACAGGGCTGTGTCTTGGCTCCAACTCTTTTTAACTGCTACATAAATTACATCGTTGCAGCCCTGAAAAAACTCAATCTGGATGTACCGAAAGCAGGTAATGACCACATTCCAATCCTGTTTTTCGCTGATGAAGCAGGATTTGTGGGTCAGAACAGAGTTATCAATGCACCGTCTACTGGAAGGATTTGAGTCCTTTTGCATGGCAAGGAAATTGTCCATTAACGTTGTGAAAACGAAATATATGATCCTAAACCAAAAGCGAAAACAGCGAGCCACTTTCAAGGTTTACAAAACACCCTGAATCAAGTATCCACTTATGACTATCTTGGTATCCGACTGAATGATAAACTTAAGTGGTCTCAACAGCAATCAAAAAGTACAATCACACTGGCCCAGCAAGCTGGAGCTGTACTGAGATTTGCAAATTCATCTGGCAATCATTCAGTAAAGTCATCAATGCTGGCCTACAAAATGAAAGCAAGGCTGCTTGTATATATGGCACTGAGGTCTGCGGATAAAAGAAAAGCACAGAAATGCAAACCAGTGAAAACAACTTCATTTGATGTTTACTACATCAGGGGCCTGGTAGGCCAATGCTGGCTTTGAGGATGGATCTAGGTCTAGCAAAAATGGAGGACTATATTTCATTGGCTCCACTAAAATATTGGCTTCGCATACGGTCCAGGGACGAACTGGTATCATCTAGACTCACCTTACAAGATATTATGAAGCTGCAAGACCATCATAAGCTACCATGGTTTGTTCATTTGTCAGATGTTGTGACCAGTATTGGCCTAAACAAATATTGGCATTGTAGGAGAGTAGGGTCTGCAATCCTATGATCACCCAGATTTTTTGCTTTTGCTTCATTGGTTTACGACTTTCCCCGGCTGTGGGCCTGCCAATCAGACCCACAGCCTAGCTGTTCTCTCTCGAAATTATCACATGTACATTAGGTGCATCCACTAATTGGAACTGGGCCGCCTTGTCAGTCCCTGTCTCAGCATACCACAGGTATCCAGGGCATCGGTGTACCCAGGGCCTACCAGGGGCTGAAGCATGTATTATGCCACCCCTGGAATGGCCGCCCAAATCTGACACAACTGGCTGCACGACAGCTGGGGCCACGTGGTGTAATCACCCGTTGCTGTAGGTGTAGTATTCCTACACCTAAACCCTAAAATGGACACATGGATTCCTATCAGTCACTCCTATAGCAGGCCTTATCAATCCTGAAGGCAGAGTGCAGGGAATCATGTGGGACGGTGCTCTGGCGCGAGCTGAGCCCGTCGACGGCTTGCGGAACCAAGTCCTAATAGCCGTTCCATGGTGACGCGGGCCAACTACTTTTAATGCATTATAATCCTGGCGGTTATTTGCTAACTTTGGCCTCACATCACCTACACATGTCGAGTAAGGTGTCATACGAATGGGAATACAAACCCCTCGCCAGTCCTGGTGACAGGGTTAGCATTCCCCCCTTTTAGAGGGACACGACATGGAAGTAACCTTGAACCCCGGTTAAAGTTGACTCAAGCCTCAGCATCACAAAATGGATGCTGCCACCAGACACAAGTCTGACCTCCTGCTGCTGGGGGACCTTCCAGCAAAGGGAGCTTGGACAAAGGGTTTCCTGTCGAGGGCGGTGTTAGCACCATCCCAGACAGGGTTTGTGTATCCCAGGTAGGCAGGGCTGAAAGGAAGGTGATTGCAAGTGGCACCCCGGTGCTCACTGTGCATAGCCCGGCTCAAACCAGTTTTGGGGGCACACCAGCCCCTGAGCTGGCGCGAAGCCGGACAAAGGATAGGGGTGTAACCACCCCCCTCCTGGCTCCACCCATAGGTAGAACCTAGTCACGGGCCAGCCCCTTTTCTTAGAATAAAGGTAGGAGCGAGTCCCCTTCCCAAATTGGATAATCAGATAATCGGATAACTCCGAATCACGAACCACTTTCCACGAAAGGAACTCTTGACTATTTCTGAAGACTCTCCCTTGTGGCTAAGGAGTAGCCACCCTGCACCAGCAGGCACCACCTAAGCGCTTGCGGTTTGCTGTAAGTCTCTCCTACGGATCAAGACTGCCCAGCTCGACGAGACCCGAGTCCCTGCCATCTCTGACCTTTTACCTGCCTCATCAGCCCAGCTGAGAGTCGTAGGTGTGACGAGACCTGTGGGACCGGCCATCTTCAGAACCTGCACGACGCTTATCTAGCACGCCCACCGAGGGACCCTCGAGTGAGTGCACCTAGGGTTTGAGAAGCCCTAACCCTGAGCAGCTCCAGCATCAAAGTCTGCCTCCCCAGCATCCCCGAGATCTGCGTGGGGGCCCTTCCGCTCCTTGCTGTTCACCGCGTTGTTCGACCACTTGCCGACCGGCTTGTGGCCCTCTTCACGACGCACCACGATTGTTTCATCACTAGTCTGGTTGCTCCAGACTGGCTCTTGCTCCCCTTCAACAGAGGAGTACCACGGACCCTCCTGGTCCACTCCCGACGCCATCTTGACTCCCCCGCTTGGGTTGCCACTGCCAAGATCCGCTGCCCCTGCCTGGGCCCAGCATCATCGACAGCAGACACCTTCGTGGGACAGCTCGCCCTCCATCCTGGTCGCCACCGCGCCTCCTGGTCCGAGGAACAGCCGAGTCCGACGTCCTCCACTCACCTGGTCGAGGTGACTTCAACCGGTACCCTCCTGGTACCCACACGATCGCTGGCTAGCGGTTGAGAACTGAGTCCCCTCTGCTTTCAGGTTTTCTTTATCACCGATCCAGGCTTGGATCTCGCTGAATATCGACACTGGTCGCCTGCCAGCAACTCTTCTTTCAGGCTCCTGAGACTACAACGAGGACTTCCGACATCTTGCCGAACCTTCTACAGCCGCAGCCTCTGGGCTAGGTAACACGAGCATTTCGGTGCTCCATCGCAGGTTCGCTCTACAAGTGTCCAGTTCCTTTTTCGTTTAGTCCCACTGATCGGATCACTCCGGAATCAGTACCTCCAGACTCTAACCATTCGCATTTCACTGTTAGTGTAGATGGTTTCTCGTGCCCCTCGGGCATTTGTGTAAATTGTGCAACTGAAGTATTTTCCTAAGAGTTTTGTAGTGTGCTTAGCTCCCTGACTCATAAAGAGCCAGGGTAGTCTTGTTATAAATAAATATCCTTTATTTTCATAACAACTTGTGTGGTGTCCTTTCGCTTGGTGTTCAAGGGGTATATGTGATGGTAAACAGCTGGCTTAACACGCCCTCTAGAGTTTAGCCTAAGACTGCTCGTATCCACGCTACTAGGATAGATGGTCTAAAAGGTTGACTTACAACCAATCATCAATAAGGGTCGTTTGGAATGATACACAGTGATCACTAGAATAGTGAGCACTACATATCAGGCCAACTTCTCACATTGGTGAGCAGCGGTTGGGATTTGAGCTTGCTGTTGTTTTACCACACACGTATCCTAAGAATATCGCAGTGAAAGATCACATAAGTACCCAGGTACATATAACTTAACTTAGAATACTCCGAGTTACACTACTGTTGTAGTGTAACAGGGCTTAGCACACCCTGACTACAACTCTTAGCAAGGGATCAGTAAGTAAACCCATAGTGTAGGTAGGTGCAACACTTACACCTCACTAGAAAAGCATGTCGATCCACGGAGAGTCTTCGCAGACTCCCTTAGTGGTCAGTGACCCTCCACAGGTCGTGTCACGATATGCAACTCTTAGCTTCAAGGAGATGCGACAACTGTGTGCCTCCAGGAAGCTAAACCAGGGTTCTAACCCTACCATCGCAACTCTGATAGGTCTCTTAGAGGCGTACGATGCTAGGAGGTCCTCTAACACAGGTCCCCCCGGTGCAGATGGGAACATGCCGCCCTTAGAGGGAACCCTCGGTGACCCAGACCTCGACCTCCACACAGAGGAGGAGGACGAGGACGAGTTATCGGGAGACGAGGCAGACAAAGGTCCAGTGGTAGTCGGCAGGCTTACAAGGACCAACTTAAGCAGGCATGAGAACGGAACTGGGGGAGCCCCGGGCCCACGCTCAAGCAGGCTTAACCTTGGGAACGGACGAGCTAGGTCTCTCTCCAGAGGCTCTGGCAGATCGGTTCATACACATGTCTCTCAGGCACCTTCTCAGAGAGGAATGACTTCCCCTCAGAGGAGGGAGCATGAAGCGAAGATGCGGGAGGTCAATCTGAGGATCGAGCGGGAAGAACTTGCCCTCGCCAAAGAAAGACTTGCCTTAGCCCGAGAGCAGAAATTAAGTGGGTTAGATCCCACTGGTGGCAGCATTCTCAATAGAGAGAAAGACAGGGGTATAGACACTAGACACCTGAGTAAAATAGTGCCCCCCTTTAAACAAGGGGACGACATCCACAAGTGGATAACTGCCTTGGAGAGGGCCTGCACTGTCCAGTGCGTCCCCCCAAGTCAGTGGGCAGCTATACTGTGGCTTTCCTTTGAAGGTAAAGGAAGGGACAAGCTCCTCACTACAAGAGCTGAGGATGCTAACAACTACCAAGTCCTGAAGAACACACTGATTGATGGGTTCGGCTTAACCACGGAACAGTACCGGGTGCTGTTCCGGGACACCCAGAAAATTCAGTCTCAGGATTGGGCTGACTTTGTCGATTGTGCCACTAAGGCTTTGGAAGGCTGGTTGCTGGGTAGCAAGGTTACTGATTACACAGGATTGTACAATCTTATCATGCGAGAACAGATTTTAAACAACTGTCAGAACCAATTGTTGCATCAGCACCTTGTCGACTCGGATCTGACCTCTCCCCAAGAATTGGGAAAGAAGGCGGACAGATGGGTCAGAACAAGGGTCAAGCAGAACCAGAATCAGAACCAGGGTGGTCAGAAGAAAGCAGACCAAAAGGGTAACAAGAACGAACAAAATGACCAGAAGTCTTCGACAGGTCCCCAACAAACCAAAGAGGGTGGGGGTCAGGCTTCACAGAAGAAGAAGACTCAAGAAGGCCAGTCAAAAAGGTGGTGCCAATACTGTAAAAGTAAGACTCACTGGTTTAGTGAGTGCACCAAGAAAGGAGGGCAAACTCCTACCACTGCAGCCCCTAAGGCACCTGCGCCCCCTAGTACAGTCAGCAGTGGTAGTGCGCCTCCCAAGGCATTAGTTGGGTTAACCTTGGGAACCGAGGGGAGTGACGACTTAGTCGGCACGCTCACTCAGGCCGTCCTTGTCTGTACCGGGGATGTGGATATGTCCCCTGATGCCAGTCCCAATACTTTGGGCAAATACAGACAGACACCTTTGATAAATGGAAAAGTGGCTCAGGCCTACAGGGACACGTGTGCCAGTGTCACCATGGTGACGCCTAACTTCGTGGACCCTGGACAGATCATGCTAGGTACCAGTTACCTAGTGACCAATGCCAGCAACGTCACTACCAATCACAGTATGGCAGTTGTTGATTTCTCCTGGGGAGGGGTAAGTGGCCCGAAAAAGGTTGTGGTTAGTTCAGACCTCCCCGTAGAATGTCTGTTGGGCAATGATTTGGAAACGTCACAATGGTCAGAAGTGGAGCAGAGGACTCACATGGAGATGTTAGGCTTGCCAGCACATGTCCTTGCTGTGACCAGGTCACAGGCCAAAAGATGCCCCACTGAACAGGTGCTGGATCCTGGAAGAACGGACCAGACACCTTCCAAGAAAAGGAGCAGTAAGGGTAAGGCTTCGCCTTCCCCCTTGCCCCAGGTCGTGGATCAAGTCTCCGAGGAGGCTGACCTTACAGAACTGAGGGAAACTGAGCCGCAAGAGCTTGAACCTGGTCAGGTTGAGTTTCTGGGCTCAGGGGGACCCTCCAGGGAAGACCTGGGGAAGGCACAGTTAGACTGCCCCTCACTTGAACCCCTCAGACAGCAGGCCACTGCTGAGGCTGCAGGGAACGCCACAGGTACCCACAAAGTGTACTGGGACGATGGACTCCTGTACTCCGAGGCAAGAGACCCCAAACCTGGTGCGACCAGGAGGCTGGTCATCCCCTTGTCTCTGAGAGGTTTCCTTCTCACCTTGGCCCACGAGATTCCCCTTGCAGGTCACTTAGGCCAGAATAAGACTTGGGACAGAATTGTTCCCCACTTTCACTGGCCCCACATGTCCGAAGATACGAAGGAGTTTTGCCGCTCCTGTGTCACTTGCCAAGCCAGTGGTAAGTCAGGTGGCACGACAAAGGCCCCCCTCATACCACTACCAGTGGTGGGGGTACCCTTTGAACGAGTGGGGATCGACATTGTCGGACCAATGGAACCCCAGACAGCATCAGGGCACAAGTTTATACTGGTGGTGGTGGACCACGCCACCAGGTATCCTGAAGCTATTCCCCTTAGGACCACTACAGCACCTGTGGTGGCACGGGCCCTACTTGGAGTGTTCTCCAGAGTGGGCTTCCCTAAGGAGGTCGTCTCAGACAGAGGTGCAAACTTCATGTCGGGATATCTGACTGCTATGTGGAAGGAATGTGGTGTCAACTACAAGTTCACCACACCCTATCACCCACAATGCAATGGGCTTGTTGAGAGATTCAATAGGACCCTAAAAGGGATGATTCACGGACTACCTGAAAAGCTTCGGCGGAGATGGGATGTCCTGATACCCTGCCTCTTGTTCGCCTACAGAGAGGTCCCGCAGAAGGGGGTTGGCCACAGCCCTTTTGAGCTTCTGTTCGGACATCCTGTAAGGGGACCCCTTTGTTTGGTAAAGGAAGGATGGGAGAGACCTCTCAGAAAGCCGGCATCAAACATTGTGGACTATGTGCTCGGTCTCCGCTCGCGGATGGCGGAGTACATGGAAAAGGCATCTAAAAGCCTTGAGGCGAGCCAAGAATTACAGAAAGCTTGGCACGACCAAAAGGCTGTCCTGACTGTGTACCAGCCTGGACAGAAGGTGTGGGTGCTGGAGCCAGTGGCCCCAGCAGCACTCAAAGACAAATGGTCTGGGCCCCACACGATCATTGAGCAAAAGGGAGAGGTCACCTACCTGGTAGACCTGGGAACTCCCCGGAGCCCCCACAGGGTGCTCCATGTAAACAGGCTCAAGGCATATGTCGACAGGGAGGGCATGGGCTTGCTCATGGCCACAGATGAGGGACAGGAGGAGGAGAGTGACCCTCTCCCGGACCTGCTCTCTCAGAACCCTGACGATGGATCAGTAGATGGTGTTGTCTTTTGCGGCAGCCTCTCTGGACATCAACAAGAGGATTGTAAACAGGTTCTTCAATCCTTTCGACATATGTTCTCTCTGACACCCAGTCAGACCAAGTGGTGTACCCATGAGGTCGACACTGGGGACAGTCTGCCCGTAAAGAGTAAAATCTATCGGCAACCTGATCATGTCAGAGACTGCATCAAGACAGAGGTGCAGAAAATGTTGGAGCTGGGAGTCATTGAACCCTCGGACAGCCCCTGGGCTAGTCCCGTAGTGCTCGTGCCGAAACCCCACACCCAGGGCGGTAAGAAAGAGATGAGGTTTTGCGTGGACTACAGAGGTCTCAATGCAGTCACTAAGACTGACGCCCACCCGATACCAAGAGCAGACGAACTTATCGACCGGTTGGCCTCGGCCAACTACTTAAGTACGTTTGACCTGACAGCTGGGTATTGGCAAATCAGGTTAGCTGAGGAGGCCAAGCCCAAAACCGCATTTTCTACCCCGGGTGGGCATTATCAGTTCGTGGTAATGCCCTTTGGTTTGAAAAATGCACCTGCCACCTTCCAAAGGCTGGTGAATCGAGTTCTCACTGGGTTGGACGACTTCTGTGCGGCGTATCTGGACGATATCGCTGTCTTTAGCTCCACCTGGGAGGATCACCTGGTCCACCTGAGGAAAGTGTTAGAGGCCCTGCAGAAGGCAGGCCTCACTATCAAGGCCACCAAGTGCCAGATAGGGCAGACACAGGTTGTATACCTGGGCCACCTTGTAGGTGGAGGCCAGGTTCAGCCATTGGAGAGCAAAATACAGGCCATCCAGGACTGGGCTCCTCCAACCACCCAGACTCAGGTTCGAGCTTTCTTGGGCCTGACTGGATATTACCGGAAATTTGTCAGAAATTATGGATCCATTGTGACCCCGCTAAACGACCTGACAAGTAAAAAGATGCCAAAAAAAGTTCAGTGGACAGCAAGCTGTCAGAAGGCATTCGATGACCTGAAGCAGGCCATGTGCACAGCACCTATCCTAAAGAGTCCAGACTACTCCAAACCATTCATTGTCCAAACAGACGCTTCGGAGCTGGGTGTGGGAGCTGTTCTATCGCAACTGAATTTTGATGGTCATGACCAGCCCATAGCTTTTATTAGCAGGAGGCTGACCCCCAGAGAGAAGAATTGGTCAACTATTGAGAGGGAGGCCTTTGCTGTGGTTTGGGCCCTGAAGAAGTTGAGGCCATACTTGTTTGGCACTCACTTCAAGATTCAGACCGACCATAAGCCCCTCTTGTGGCTAAATCAAATGAAGGGTGAAAACCCCAAACTACTTAGGTGGTCCATTTCCCTACAGGGGATGGACTTCACAGTGGAGCATAGACCTGGCACTGATCATGGCAATGCAGATGGGCTCTCCAGGTATTTCCACTTAGAGCAAGAAGACTCACCTGGTCAAGGTTAGCTTATTGTCCCAAAGTTTGGGGGGGGGGTCATGTAGGAGAGTAGGGTCTGCAATCCTATGATCACCCAGATTTTTTGCTTTTGCTTCATTGGTTTACGACTTTCCCCGGCTGTGGGCCTGCCAATCAGACCCACAGCCTAGCTGTTCTCTCTCGAAATTATCACATGTACATTAGGTGCATCCACTAATTGGAACTGGGCCGCCTTGTCAGTCCCTGTCTCAGCATACCACAGGTATCCAGGGCATCGGTGTACCCAGGGCCTACCAGGGGCTGAAGCATGTATTATGCCACCCCTGGAATGGCCGCCCAAATCTGACACAACTGGCTGCACGACAGCTGGGGCCACGTGGTGTAATCACCCGTTGCTGTAGGTGTAGTATTCCTACACCTAAACCCTAAAATGGACACATGGATTCCTATCAGTCACTCCTATAGCAGGCCTTATCAATCCTGAAGGCAGAGTGCAGGGAATCATGTGGGACGGTGCTCTGGCGCGAGCTGAGCCCGTCGACGGCTTGCGGAACCAAGTCCTAATAGCCGTTCCATGGTGACGCGGGCCAACTACTTTTAATGCATTATAATCCTGGCGGTTATTTGCTAACTTTGGCCTCACATCACCTACACATGTCGAGTAAGGTGTCCTACGAATGGGAATACAAACCCCTCGCCAGTCCTGGTGACAGGGTTAGCATTCCCCCCTTTTAGAGAGACACGACATGGAAGTAACCTTGAACCCCGGTTAAAGTTGACTCAAGCCTCAGCATCACAAAATGGATGCTGCCACCAGACACAAGTCTGACCTCCTGCTGCTGGGGGACCTTCCAGCAAAGGGAGCTTGGACAAAGGGTTTCCTGTCGAGGGCGGTGTTAGCACCATCCCAGACAGGGTTTGTGTATCCCAGGTAGGCAGGGCTGAAAGGAAGGTGATTGCAAGTGGCACCCCGGTGCTCACTGTGCATAGCCCGGCTCAAACCAGTTTTGGGGGCACACCAGCCCCTGAGCTGGCGCGAAGCCGGACAAAGGATAGGGGTGTAACCACCCCCCTCCTGGCTCCACCCATAGGTAGAACCTAGTCACGGGCCAGCCCCTTTTCTTAGAATAAAGGTAGGAGCGAGTCCCCTTCCCAAATTGGATAATCAGATAATCGGATAACTCCGAATCACGAACCACTTTCCACGAAAGGAACTCTTGACTATTTCTGAAGACTCTCCCTTGTGGCTAAGGAGTAGCCACCCTGCACCAGCAGGCACCACCTAAGCGCTTGCGGTTTGCTGTAAGTCTCTCCTACGGATCAAGACTGCCCAGCTCGACGAGACCCGAGTCCCTGCCATCTCTGACCTTTTACCTGCCTCATCAGCCCAGCTGAGAGTCGTAGGTGTGACGAGACCTGTGGGACCGGCCATCTTCAGAACCTGCACGACGCTTGAGTGAGTGCACCTAGGGTTTGAGAAGCCCTAACCCTGAGCAGCTCCAGCATCGAAGTCTGCCTCCCCAGCATCCCCGAGATCTGCGTGGGGGCCCTTCCGCTCCTTGCTGTTCACCGCGTTGTTCGACCACTTGCCGACCGGCTTGTGGCCCTCTTCACGACGCACCACGATTGTTTCATCACTAGTCTGGTTGCTCCAGACTGGCTCTTGCTCCCCTTCAACAGAGGAGTACCACGGACCCTCCTGGTCCACTCCCGACGCCATCTTGACTCCCCCGCTTGGGTTGCCACTGCCAAGATCCGCTGCCCCTGCCTGGGCCCAGCATCATCGACAGCAGACACCTTCGTGGGACAGCTCGCCCTCCATCCTGGTCGCCACCGCGCCTCCTGGTCCGAGGAACAGCCGAGTCCGACGTCCTCCACTCACCTGGTCGAGGTGACTTCAACCGGTACCCTCCTGGTACCCACACGATCGCTGGCTAGCGGTTGAGAACTGAGTCCCCTCTGCTTTCAGGTTTTCTTTATCACCGATCCAGGCTTGGATCTCGCTGAATATCGACACTGGTCGCCTGCCAGCAACTCTTCTTTCAGGCTCCTGAGACTACAACGAGGACTTCCGACATCTTGCCGAACCTTCTACAGCCGCAGCCTCTGGGCTAGGTAACACGAGCATTTCGGTGCTCCATCGCAGGTTCGCTCTACAAGTGTCCAGTTCCTTTTTCGTTTAGTCCCACTGATCGGATCACTCCGGAATCAGTACCTCCAGACTCTAACCATTCGCATTTCACTGTTAGTGTAGATGGTTTCTCGTGCCCCTCGGGCATTTGTGTAAATTGTGCAACTGAAGTATTTTCCTAAGAGTTTTGTAGTGTGCTTAGCTCCCTGACTCATAAAGAGCCAGGGTAGTCTTGTTATAAATAAATATCCTTTATTTTCATAACAACTTGTGTGGTGTCCTTTCGCTTGGTGTTCAAGGGGTATATGTGATGGTAAACAGCTGGCTTAACACGCCCTCTAGAGTTTAGCCTAAGACTGCTCGTATCCACGCTACTAGGATAGCTGGTCTAAAAGGTTGACTTACAACCAATCATCAATAAGGGTCGTTTGGAATGATACACAGTGATCACTAGAATAGTGAGCACTACATATCAGGCCAACTTCTCACAGGCATCATCCGGAAATGATCACAAAGGATAGCCATAATATGGTAATAAAGGCATACTGACACTATAAACAACTAACACATTTTAGCCATCAGCGACCCTTGACCCTTCCAGGTAGGTCGCTCCTCCTCCGCACAGCACCGCCTGTGTGTCCCTGCCCCAGCTGCCGCTGCTGCGGAAGTTCGAGGCCCTCCTCCACCCGCAGGCTACCACCTGCGCTTCATCCCAGGTGGCCAGTGGTAGGCTCATCTTCCATTGTATTGCCTTTATTTTTCATTGCTCTCATTGTACTGCCTGTATTTATTCATTTCTCTCGTTGTAGTGCCTGCATTTTCATTGTTGTGTCTGTGACTGCTGTTGTCTGTCTCCCCCGCTGCCTGTACGTCGTCTGTGCCCGTTCTCTCCCTCTGTTCCCCTCAATGCCCCCGTGGCTCTCTCCACGGTTTTTCCTTCTGTACCCCTCGCTGCCCCTGCATTTCTGTGACCTTTTTGCCTTCTGTGCCACTTGTTTCCCCCTGATTTTTGTGACCTTTTTGCGTTCTGTGCCACTTGTTTCCCCCTGATTTTTGTGACCTTTTTGCCCTTTCTTGTGAGCTTTTTGCCTTCTATGCCACTCGTTTCCCCCCGTTTTTTGTGACCTTTTTGCCCTTTTTTGTGACCTTTTTGCCTTCTGTGCCACTCGTTTTCCCCGGATTTTTGTGAACTTTTTGCCCTTTTTTGTGACCTTTTTGCCTGCTGTACCACTCGTTTCCCCCCGTTTTTGTGACCTTTTTGCCCTCTTCGGACCTTTTGCCTTCTGTGCCACTCGTTTCCTCCCGATTTTTGTGACCTTTTTGCCCTTTCTTGTGACCTTTTTGCCTTCTGTGCCACTCGTTTCCCCCCATTTTTTGTGACCTTTTTGCCCTCTTGTGACCTTTTTGCCTTCTGTGCCACTCGTTTCCCCCTGATTTTTGTGACCTTTTTGCCCTTTCTTGTGACATTTTTGCCTTCTGTGCCACTCGTTTCCCCCATTTTTTGTGACCTTTTTGCCCTCTTATGACCTTTTGCCTTCTGTGCCACTCGTTTCCCCCGATTTTTGTGACCTTTTTGCCCTTTCTTGTGAGCCTTTTGCCTTCTGTGCCACACATTTCCCCCTGCTTTTTGTGACCTTTTTGCCCTCTTGTGACCTTTTTGCCTTCTGTGCCACTCGTTTCCCCCTGATTTTTGTGACCTTTTTGCCCTCTTGTGACCTTTTGCCTTCTGTGCCACTCGTTTCCCCCGATTTTTGTGACCTTTTTGCCCTTTTTTTGTGACCTTTTTGCCTTCTGTGCCACTCGTTTCCCCCCGTTTTTTGTGACCTTTTTGCCCTTTTTTGCGACCTTTTTGCCTTCTGTGCCACTCGTTTCCCCCTGATTTTTGTGACCTTTTTGCCCTTTCTTGTGACCTTTTTGCCTTCTGTGCCACTCGTTTCCCCCCGTTTTTTGTGACCTTTTTGCCCTCTTGTGACCTTTTGCCTTCTGTTTCCTTCGTTGCCCCTCCCCGCCCCCGCCGCTGCGGCCCCGCCCCCCTGACTGCCCATTCGCTGCCCCCTCCTCCCACCTCCCAGCTGCTCCTCCCTCCCACCTCCCCACATATACCGGCCGCTGCGCGGCAACGCCGCTGGCGTGCCAAGGCAAGCCCGTCTGCGCCCGTCTGCACCTGGACCGTGCCCAGCGCCAGAACCCCTGGCCCCCGCACCCGCCACTACGACACCAGCACTCTGCACGCTCTCAACCCCGGACAGACCCACAACTGCTTCAAGGCTGCCCCGAAATGCACACACGGTCCCTTCACCTGCCGGAACTGAAGCTACACCAGCCACAGAGCCGACTTACCACCCGCCAAGAAAGACCTCAACCACCTCCGATGCATACTACGGAACACCCACTCCGCACGCAAAAACGCAGTTGAGCTCTGGGACCTGCTCAACACAACCTCCCCGGATGTCGCCTTCCTGACAGAGACCTGGTTGAACAACTCCTCCGCACCCGACATCGCCATAGCTATCCCAGACGGCTACAAGATCACCCGCAGAGACTGCACCAACGGAGTCGGAGGAGGAATCCCCATCTTCCACAAAAACAGCATCAGGGTCTCGACCAGCACCGACGACGTGCTCAGCACCGCCGAACACATGCATTTTCAGATCCACACAGACCCCAACTCCACCCTCAGAGGCTCCCTCGTCTACCGAACCCCCGGACCCCGCCCCCAGTTCAGCGACTCCATCGCCGACTTCATCAGCACACACGCCCGGACCTCCACCGACTGCATACTCCTCGGAGACCTGAACTTTCACCTTGAGAACAACAACGACATCAACTCCACAACCCTGATCGATAACCTCGTCAACCTCAGACTGAGACAACTCATCACAATGCCCACCCAGTCCGCCGGCCACACGCTCGACCCCGTCTTCTCTTCAAGCCCGCACGTCTCCATCAGCCACACCACGGAACTCCTCTGGACCGACCACCGCTGCATCCACTTCACCTTCCAGAAACCCACCACACACCACCGCAACCAACAGATACCCGCCGCCGCTGGAGCAAAATCACCGAAGACCAACTACTTGCGAACCTCGCTCTCAGCCCACCCACCGAACCCTCCAACACCGTCGATGCTGCCCACAACCTCAGACGCTGGATCAAGGACTGCGCCAACACCCTCGCCCCATTGAAGAAACCCCCCACAGAGACACCAGCAAGAGGGCCAGCTGGTTCACCCCAGAACTCCTATCCTCCAAGCAAGCTTGCCGGAAACTAGAGAAGAAATGGCACAGTGAACAAACTCCGGACAGCCACGTAGCACACAAGGACGCGTCCGCAACCACCACCACCTCATCAGGGCTGCCAAGAAGACCTCCTTTAAAGACCGCCTCGACAACAACGCACACAACAGCAAGGAGCTCTTACACATCGTGAAGGAACTCTCCAACCCCAGCTCCAACACCAACAGCATCCCGCCGTCGCAAGCCCTGTGTGACTCCCTCGCCACCTTCTTCCACCGCAAGATAGCAGACATCTACGACAGATTCAACATCCAGACAGCCCCAACAGACAGCAACAAAGCAGACCCTCCGCACACCATCGACCACGTCCACTTGCTAGCCTGGACCAGCGTGAGTGTCGATGACACCATCAAGACCATGAGCACAATCCACTCCGGCTCTCCGTCAGACCCATTCTCGCACCACGTCTTCAACAAAGAAAGCAGCTCTATCGCACCCCACCTGCGCATCGTCATCAATCTCTCCCTCGAGACCGTGACCTTCCCAGAGAGCTGGAAACACGCCGAGATCAACGCCCTACTCAATAAACCCAAGGCAGACCCAAGAGACCTCAAGAACTTGCGGCCCATCTCTCTGCTCCCCTTCCCGGCCAAGGTCATCGAGAAAATCGTCAACAGACAGCTAACCCGATACCTCGAAGAGAACAGAATCCTGGACCCTTCCCAGTCTGGGTTCCGCAGCAACCACAGCACCGAGACCGCCCTCATCGCCGCCACCGACGACATCCGGACCCTGCTAGACAACGGGGAGACCGCAGCACTCATCCTCCTAGACCACTCCACTGCCTTCGACACCTTCTGCCACCGCACACTACGCGCGTGCCTCCATGCCGCAGGGATCCAAGACAAGGCTCTGGAATGGACCACCTCCTTCCTCTCTGGCAGAACCCAGAGCGTCCGCCTCCCCCCGTTCCATTCCAAAGCCTCCGAGATCATCTGCGGCGTACCCCAGGGATCCTCCCTCAGCCCGACACTGTTCAACATTTACATGGCCCCGCTCGCACACGTCGCCCGACAGCATGACCTCAACATAATCTCCTACGCCGACGACACTCAACTGATCCTCTCCATCACCAAGGACCCCATCACCACCAAAGCCAACCTCCACGAAGGAATGAAGGCCGTCGCCGACTGGATGAAGATCAGCCGTCTTGAGCTGAACTCGGACAAGACGGAGGTCCTCATCCTCGGCTCCAACCCGTCAGCCTGGGACGACTCCTGGTAGCCAATGGCACTGGGGGCAGCCCCGACCCCCACCGACAACGCACGCAACCTGGGAATCATCCTCGACTCAACGCTCTCAATGACCAAGCAAGTCAACGCTGTCTCCTCCTCCTGCTTCAACACCCTCCGCATGCTCCGCAAGATCTACAGATGGATCCTGACAGATACAAGAAAGACAGTCACCCAGGCCCTCGTCAGCAGCAGACTCGACTACGGAAACGCCAGCTACGCGGGAGCCCCGACCAAGCTCATCAATCGACTACAACGCATCCAAAACGCCACGGCATGACTGATCCTTGATGTACCACGACACGGCCACATCACCCCCCACCTGAGAAACCTGCACTGGCTCCCCATCAACAAGAGGATATCCTTCAAGCTCCTCATCCATGCACACAAGGCACTCCACAAGACCGGCCCAGCCTACCTCAACAGACAGCTCTCCTTCTACACCCCCAACCGCCAGCTATGCTCCGCCGACCTCTCACTCGCCACCGTCCCGCGCATCCAAAAAACAAACACCGGCGGGAGAGCCTTCTCCCACCTCGCCGCCAAGACATGGAACACCCTCCCACTGAGTCTACGACAGACCCAGGACCTGCTGACCTTCAGGAGGATACTGAAGACCTGCCTGTTCGATCAGTAGCGGCCCCACCTCCCCACCCAGCGCCTTGAGACCCTCGCGGGTATGTAGTGCGCTTAACAAATGACTGATTGATTGATTGATTGAGCCATCTAGGTGCCTTGTCAAATTGTTACTTTTCTTTTAACCAAGAACTGGCCTCTATTGATTGTCTTGACGATATTTATCCGGCAGGAAAAAGAGCCCTCTATCTTAAATTTAGATTAGGAACACTACCAGTGGCTTCCATGACTAAAAGATGGCTGAAATCATCAGGTGACAGATCGGAGCAGTGCCCCTGTTCCCTGGGAGGCTACGGGACGATGTTACATTCTCTTCTGCTGTGCCACTTTACGCCCCACATTCGTAGATACTATTTGAGAACATTTTTTCTCACATTTATAATCAGAACCTGCAAAGAGGTGGAGGCGTTCTGCATGAGAACTGATGATAGTGCTATTGTAGTATTGTAGTAGCTAGTTCATCCTAAATTCATGCAGCATGGAAACAAAGAGCAGACGCACACCCAAAATTGAACGTGGACAGGCAAGTCTGGACAATGTCTAATGGAGTCACATCAGATTAGACAGCACACAAGCATTTATATATCATTATTTATTTATTTACTAATTAGCTTGATTGCCAAGTATAGCGAGCAATGTCTCAGGTTTTATTGTTGAAAGCATGCACATTGATAAAACAGTTGGCTTAGCGATAAGGAAGCTTGCTTTTAAAACCTACTGCATTGCATTGTATCAAGGAAGAGCGGTAGATACTTACTATCCACGTGAGAAACATGTGATACCTTTTTAGCATTGGAATTATGATGATTTTTAAGTTATTACACAGTTTTAAAGGATTATTAATTGTTTTGTAGTATGATACTTGTGGGAATGCTGATGAAGAATTGTGTTGCATAATACATTTTAATTGTTATGGCCAGTTTAGCTGAAAACAATAAAACATTTATTGATTGATAAACCCAAAGCCATGACAGCTAAGCTGCAGGGGTCTTTTATTAATACACAACCCGGGTTATTATCAGACCTTCAACGATTTATTCCCAGCTCAGACCAGGTGGCCCTCTCGGAAGTAACCTCTACTCAGCAAGGTCCTCCAAAAAAAACTGCACTCCTTTAATACACAGCTGTTCTCTTCACTTTCCATATTGGATTGAAGCAAGGATGCTTCTGCACAAGAACAAAGTCCAACTGATGTAGAAAGACCAGCCGTGATGCTTCAAGGTAATGAGACAATGGTACAATGTGACATAAAAACTATGCTAAACTTCATCCTGGACGAAATAAGAGAACTTATAACAACACAAGCAGCTGAGATAGCTTCTCTTAATCATCGCTTAGTGAAAATTAACGAGGCAGTGGTGACCTTTCTGGCCAGGATGCAGGAGGCAGAGTCCAAGATTTTTCAGGTGGAGAATCAAATCAATAGAATGCATCAGAAAGTGGATCTGGCACGGAAAGAGAAGCATTCACTGGAGACTAAGATCAATGAACTGGAAAATCACTTGAGACGTTCCAACCTTGGATTAGTAGAAGTACCAGAAGGCTGTGAAGGGTCACAAACCATAAAATGGGTCAACACATTCATCAAAAACACTGTTTTACTGGAATATTCGGGTGAGCTGTCAATTACTCAAGCACATAGGCTGCCGGCCCATCCATATCCTAACTCTGCACTGCCACGTAGAATCCTTGTGACGTTCGCAGATTATTGCATCAAATAACATATTCTATCTAAGGCTATTCAGAAGAAGCAATTGGTTACTATTGAAGTACCTTCTTGTGAAATTTTCTCTGATATGTCGGCAGCTGCTGCATACCGTCGGAAGGAGTGTGTCAAGGTTTTGTACCTATGTAAGGTTCAGGGCATGCAGGCAGCAATAGCGCAACAGTCCAAACTCAGGGTTTTAGTGAAAGGGAAGTTTCATTTGTTCACTAATCTCGAAGTAGCCCAAGAACTACTGTAAAGAATTTCTACTTAGACAGTCAAAGAAGAGAGAAATTAAGCATTAAGATTCACCACGGAGATAAGTGGGTGTTGTGGTTCTCACTGGGGGTGCACCAACATGGCACCCTTTACAGGCGTCCAAGCAGGTGCCATTCGAGGGGTGGTGGAGAGGGGTATTGTGGGCACGTCCCCTTCTCCCAGGGATTGTAAGGGTGGGAGGGGAAGTGAGGGCGGATGTTGATGGTGGGGAGCATGCTCACCAAAAATTACAGAAACATAGATAAGAACGTAATAGTTGAGGAATTTTTCTGGATTCAAGGTTTAAACTCAATGAAACGTATTTGGGGAGATGGAGCTTGAAATACGTATTATATCGGTTAATGTATCCAATAAGCAGAAGTACGGTGGTCTAATGAGATGGGTACCCACTTTTTCACCGCACATTCTTTTTCATCAAGAAACTCACTTAAAGACAAATATTCCTAAACTCTTTATTCCTCAGTGTTATTGAAGGCATTCTTTGCTTCTGCTGGGCTGGCAATAAGGGGTGTCGCCATTTATCTGGACGGGGGACAGAATGGGAGGTTGTACAAGTCCCCCAGGGTAGATGGATTTGGATAACAGTTAAGGTACCTGGCAATCTATTTAATCTTGTCAACTATTATGACCTGAGGTCTATCATAAAGATCATGGAGCTGACCAGAGTTGCTGCTGGCCCCATAATTCTCGGGGGGGGATTTCAACTACATTCAAGACCTAGCACGTGACATTTAGAATAGAACAAAAAAACAGTTGACGCCAACTACAAAAAAAGCACTAGATGTTTTGATACAAAATCATCAGTTGATTGACCCTTGGCGTAGCACACACCAGGCCATATCGCAATATACTTTTTATCCCCGACAATTCCAGTCTGCCTTTCATATAGATTTTATCCTTGTGTCTCGTTCCCTTAGGTGCCATGACTCTTACATTTGGGATAATTCATTTTCAGATCATTCACTAATTAGTTTAAAGATAGAAATAGAAGCTAGGTGAAGGGACCGGTCCACATGGCAGATGGACCACCTCTTGCTCTCTAATCAAGAGTGGTTGTAAAACATGAAAAACTAGATTAAATAATTTTTCAGGTCAATAAGGGCACTGTGACACCTTTTTCAGTTTGGGGAACCTTTAAACCATCAATTTGTTGCCAGATTATTTTCTTTATGGCAGCACATTCAAAGATACGGGTAGCATGTATATACAAACTTCAATTAGCGGTCAACACCAGTCAAGGACTAATTCCTTGGGAGATCATATAGAGAATGACCGGCAGTTGGCTGTAGCCCAACAGGAGCTAAGGGATTTTTTTTGTAATTGAAGAATTAACTAACTTGAGGATGTTTCATCAACAGATGTACGAAGAATATCAGTTGATGAGTAACCTTTGGCCTGGTCAACATGGGTGAAGCAGGAGGCAGTATTCATTGTGTAAATGGAGGACCCAGAAACGGGGGTTCTGATCTCTGAAACTAAAAGAGTAGCGAACATTTTTTTAGCACTATAATAACCTCTATAGGACTAAATATTCGGCTTTGAGGGAAGCAATATGTCAGTATTTCTCAGAAATCAATTTGCCACAGATGCCAAGCTCCCAGGCAAAGGAATTAGTGGATGATATTAATGCATCAGAAATTCTGCAGGCTTTAGCTTCAATGCCATCTGGCAAGGCCTGTGGAAACGATGGGCTTCCAATCAAATTCTACAAAGAGATCCAAAAAGAGTTAATACCTTTTCTTGTAGAGCTTTTTAATTTTGTAAAAGCAGGTGATGAGGTCCCAGCCATCTTTAAGGAATCTACCATAGTCAACTTTGTCATGAAGGGATGTATCCTATAGATGTAAATTCTTACCGATCTATCAGTTTACTATACTCTGATTGCAAAGTTTTAATGAAAATCTGGGCCAATCGAGTTATGCCTGTTGCCCAGAAGGTTATTTATAATGACCAGACTGGGGTCTTACCAGGTCGACAAATGTCATCTAACACTGCTTTCTTAATGCATGCACGTGATTTTTTTTAACATTAATTAGATACCTGCTTTTATAATGATGTTAGACGCTGAGAAAGCTTTTGACCTTGTCAATTTAGAAAACCTTTTCTATGGTCTTAATAAGGTGGTATTTCCTAATGTAATTATTAACATGCTCTACAATATATATCATGGCGCCCAGGCTCAGGTTTTTGTGAATTCCAAGGTAGCCGGAATTATAGGTATAAATCGTGGAACTTGTCAGGGCTGTCCCTTATTGCCTGTTTTATTTCCTGTTTTCATCGAACCATTGGAAGCCAGGATAAGGGCAAATGTAGGTATAGAACCCCCCTATAGAGGGCATGACTAAATTAAAGCTCTTCGTGGGTGATATAATTCTATACCTAAAGCAGCCAGAGCAAAATCTAAGGACGATGGTTGCGGAGTTTGCCCAATTTAAATCAATTGGAGGGTATAAAATTAATCACAAGAAAACAGAGGCCTTGATGTTTAACACCTCGGTCAATATTTTTATGGCTACTCTCCAATGCCAAGTTCTATCCAATAATCCAATTTGGTACCTTGGAGTATACGTCACTAATTCTTATGCAGAGTTGTATAATTTAAGTTATGTCCTCATGATGAAGAAAATTAGAGAGTTATTTAATAGATGGACACTCCTGCCTCTCATCTTAATTGGTCAGATTTCTCTTATCAAAATGTCGGTTCTACCCCTATTAATCTTTGTTTTTACTAATGTCCTGATAAAAGTAAATATTACATAATTTAAAGAACTTTAAGTATTATTTCGTCAATCTATTTGGAATGAAAGGGCACTAAGAGTTAAATATCCAGTACTTCAGCTGGAAATCAATCAGGGGGGACTCGTTTTGCCCCAGATCCGAACTTATTATGAAGCCTCTCTTATCGATATACCAGTTTGCATAATTGATCTCCAGGGATCCTTAGATTGTTTATTTCTGGAGAACATGGTAAAGAAAGCAGGGTCCCAGCTCCTGGCCTTTTTAAAGATCACAAAACTCCCCAAAAAAACTAGGTATAAGACACTACAAGAATTACGCATGCGACTTCAGTCTTTATACTCCATGAATATTATGTCTGCTGGACATGAATACCTGTAGCTCAGGGAATGTAAACTTGTGGGGCTGCATATCTAGTATAGTCATCCAAGATTATGGAATGTTCATGGTTTCAGAGAATTGGGTCACTTTCTGATTGGAGGGAGATGAATTAACTGGCAGGAACTATAAGCTAGGTGCGGTCATAGCTGTGCGCCAATTTTCTTTGGGTACTTGCAGAAAACGCATCTAGTGAACAAATGTCTTTTGACTAGTGCAGGATCATCTCCCCTTACTGCTGCTCTCGTTATGACAAAGTTAAGTGGGGTCAGTAATTGGTATAGTCTTCTGCAGAATCAAGGGGAAAGTTACTTAATAGAAACCGTTTTGTTTAAAATCTCCGAAACATCAAATTGCTTCTTTACTGAGGCTGAGTGGCAGACTATTTCACAACTCGGAAACAAGTCATTAAGGGCAACCAACTTTAAGCGAATGTCTTTCTTGTCACGCTGGATGGCTTATTATACCCCGAAAGCTCTCCATAAAATGTTCCCTAACTTGGAAGACAAATGTTTTCTCTGCCAGCAATTGGGAGCAGGCGACTAGCTCGATACTTTTTTTTGCCTGCCCAATGTTGACCCAGTTTTGGGATGCAATTTTTGGGGCTCGTAGTAATGGTCTGTAGATTCAACTCGAGCCTGAGGCTTTTGTGGGTCACTTAGGCATTTCTAAACTGAGTCAAAATGTCTTAAAAGCAAAAAAAGGGCGGGCAGTTTTTATTGCAAAAGCCTCTTTAGTGGCACGATCCCTGATTCTGAAGAATCGGAGGACATCCTGAGTACTTACATATGTTCAATGGTATAATAAAATGACTCGTACAAGGAAATTCGAAGAAATTTACGCAAAAAGGGTTGGAGCAACTAGAAGATTTGGATATATTTCGAGGGAGTTGATGGTAGCACAATGTAATTTAGAGTGATTGGATGTTATCGTCCTCGAATCCTCGAACAATATAGTTTATCTTTTTTCTTCTTTATAGTCAGAATAGGCTTTCTTAAAGCTATTTTCAGCATTTTTCTCTTTATTAGGTCTAAGAGAGACTAGGCAATATTATACCAAAGTCATAAATGAATTTGTAACTTTTTTTTTTAAAACTGTTTATTAAACAATACCAACAATCGGTCACTGCATACATTCGATCCGCAGTTATAGGTGTATCACATTTATGCGCAAATAGAGATAATTTCAGTAATAATACAGTGTAACTGAGTCAGGACAACAGTAGCATACATCAAGGAGTCAGTGGTTCGTCAGTGGGGGGAACATATGGGGGTTCACAGATATTACCATGGTAAGTGTTCCATTTTGTCCAGATCGCTATCCATTTCTTTGGACAGCCACATGCAACATAAACAGTTTTTTCCCGTACCATGCACCAGTCCATGTCGAGTGTTCAGGCAGCAAGTGTTGGTAGTGTCGGTGCCCCCCAGCAGCGAGCGATATTCCGCCGGGCTATCATCTGGCCGAGCGTTGACCAAAGTTTACCCCTTGTATTGAGATCCGTGGGTTCCCAAACATTCAGCAAACACCTTTTGGCTTCAAGGCGTATTTCAACCCCCCACACGTCACTCATACATTTATGTACCTCCTTCCAGTATTTGTGGATTAAAGGACATTCCCAGATAATATGTAGAAAGGACATTAATTTGTAATTTTAATGAAGAAGGATACCTATTTTTCTATTGTTAATGAATTTCTATGATGTAACACATTTTTCTATGTTTGCTGTTCAATAAAAAAAATTACAAAAAGAGTAAAGACATGTCTGTTTATTCTGGCCCAAGATTTCCAGACTACTGGACACAATTTTTAACCTAGATTGCGGGAGGTGAGAGACAGCCCAACATGCAGCAAATTAAGGGTTCACACGAAACACAACTTAAGTTGGGCATGATATTCGAGGAAAGAAATTCAAATTATAGAGATGGAAATTGGAAAAATGATAGGGACACTGACAGCATGGTATCTCCAGGATACCAGTTGCTGGTAGATAATCTAGGCTCACCTTGCTCCAGGTTAAATCCCTTTAATCAAGGAAATAGAGTGTAGCAGAGCCATCAATCAAATTATACAGATGCCACACATGAAAAAGGCACTGTCTCTTTAAAAGCATGGGAGCGCTGCAGTGAAGTGTTGGTACTGCTCAACACCAATGTAATACTTGATTCTAATAAATACCCCATTAAAATATTCCAGACATTGAAGGAGATTCCATGAGGCTCCAGGCAGACTCTGTGGATTGGAAACTACAGGAGACATAGACCTAATCGATCCGTGCGGGCCATGGGCAGAATAGCCACCCCCTCAGATTACAGTGAATTTAGGTACTGCGCAGGCAGGTGATATACATGCCAGGTCTAGGCTCAGGTCTCAGAAGACAGTCCTTCAGGGTATACAGAGAGTAAAAGGCCAGAGAGAAAAACTAACCCTCAGAGTAGGCATCAATGTCCTATTTATAGGTCTTACACTATTCTAGCAAAACACGTCACTTTAAGGAGCTGGCTCAAGTTGGGCATTTTCTGTACTCACCTCAACTATGAAGATCTGAAAAATGGTGATTAAAGTCACTAAAGAAAAAAAAAAGAAAATAGTAAACATGACGGGCAATTCACAAAACAAAGTAGTACATCTGCACACTTAAATATGAACAAGTGCAGTGAACAAGTGTAGATCTACTTATTTCTGGAATTCAAAAACACTTCCAGATATATTCTTGGAAAGCTGCACCAAGGGTAGGTTTCTAGCATTGCAACCCGGAATGTCATGTGACATATTCCCCCGTTTGCCATTTCCCCAAAGTTTAATTCTACAAAGAGTACAGCTATGCATTGAGTAACTGGAGCCTGATGGGCAAATGCACTTTTCTATTTTATCTCCACATTGACAAAAATGTCCCTAAGGAGAAAGCCCTTCCCCCACATCGTCTCTGGGTTCGAATGTTGAATATTCCCCTTTACACCACGGAAAATAAGTTAATCCAGCCCTTTTCAGGAGTAAATTTCCATCCATTTCCAGTGTGGAAAAGGATTGTTTTGGAGTTTGTGAATGCCCACAGACTTTGCCACTAGTCATCTCTTCACACTTGTGGCAGAGAATAATGCAATAGCAGACAAATGTACTACTGCCACAGTACCCCTTGTAAAGTCCTGGCAGTCGTAAATGGAGCCATTTGCTCGCCCATAAAAGTACATTTATGGTTGACAATGCCTTTGTGAACAGACCCTACACGTGGTGCATTTGCCAAAAAGGAAATCAAGCCATGGGAGATGGGAAGGGAAGCAGAGGAAGATATCATTGTCACAGTTAAATGTGGCTGCTACTATTTATAGGACGTCTGTGTTTTCACAATGGTCAGTTTCAGACCTTGTGCACGCTATCTTAGACTTGATGGGCCTGGCAGCTACAGCGTGTCTTCCTTCCTGTAAGCAATCCCTCAAGGCGGGCCTGGTGTTAGGTCATGTTGAAGAAAGCGTAATAGCCGCACTGCACTTCAGGAACTCTACTAGCTTGTAAAGACACCTCTGTCAGTGCCAAGAGGCCCTTTAAGGCAGTGGTCGCATTACAAATGCAATCAATCAATCGTGACATATTCCACACGCCCCTGAAACTGATACAGCTCACTCCAAGTGTCCTAAAAAAGTGTTATTTGATCATTTCTTTCCGAGAAGTGTATAAAACTTTAGGTGGGAAAAATAAGTGTTTTCTTTAGGATTTACAAAAATTTAAAAAGCCTTGGGAATAGGTTTGAAATTTCTATGGCGAATGTATCACGCAAACCATGTATTGAATGCAAGGATGAGATAAAGAACTATGGGGCATATTCACAATGAAGTGACGGAGCGCAACGTTAGCCTTGTGGCTAAATGCCACGTTCCGCCACTTCAGAAATGCAGGGCTGCACCGTATTTACAAGAATACGGTGCAGCCCTGCGTTTCACCCTACGCTGGTGTTCATTGCAGCTGTCTAGTGCCAACACAGGCACTCTTGCACCATTGTGCAAGGGTGCCTGCGATGCAGGGAAAGATTTTTTAAGTGTAGGAAGGTGCCCCTCCCTGCACATAAACAATCACCAATGGCGTTTGGTAACTTCTATGGGTGCTGCAGAATGCAGCGCACATAGAAGTCACAATGCAGCATTTATTTTAAAGATTGTTTATGTGCAGGAAGAGACACCTGCACATAAACAATCAATGACGTTTTGCTGTTTCTATGTTTGCTGCACAATGCTGCACACAGAAACAGCAAAAATTAGGAGAAATAAAGCATTTCTCCTTGTTTCCCAAGGTTAAGACCAGTTTTTTTTGGACTTATTTTTGGCGCTGCCCCATATTTACGCCACCCTTGTAAATATGCGGCAGCATAAAACTCAATGGGTGGTGCAGTGGAATGCCCACCGCAACACCCATTGCCGTCCCCTTTGATGCTAAGTGAAGCGTGAAAGTGTGCCTTATTTACAAGGCAGTGTTAAGTGGCTTAACGCTGCATTGTAAATAAGGTGAAGCCTGTATCGCCACCAGATCTGGTGGCGATAGGGGCTTGTAAATATGCCCCTACATGTGGAGATTTAGAAACCTGTTGCTTGTGCAATTTTTAGATGTAAAATAGTCCCTAATGAATCTCAATGAAGTCACAGCGATATACCTAAAAACCCTATAGAAAGCCAAAGAGACTAAGGGCCACATGCATCATTGTAAATTGCGGTCGCAAAGGGGCAGATTCGCAGAATCTTCCCCTTTCCGATGGCAATTTTTGCATTAGGGATGCATCATCCCAAATGCAAAAATCGCTATTTAAGTAATCGCTAAAATTGCGATTACTTGAATTGCGATTGCATTTAGGGAATCGCAAATTGGGATTCCCTAAATGCAATGCAACAACCAAAATAAAATTGCGATTTCGCAATTAAGAAACGCAATTTACCATCAATTCTAAGTTGAAATGCACAAAAGTGAATTTTTCAAAGTCCTATGTTGCACACATACATGTCCTTGGGGCATGTGTGTGTGCAACATGTGTTGAAATTGCAATTTCGGGGGTGCATCAGGGTGTCCTTTTGGCACCCTTGCACCCTTGAAATTGCATGCGCAATTCGCAACCACCTATTTGGTATTGGCAAATTGCGGATGCAATTCCCATTGATTCTTATGGGCCTCTAGGCCCATAGGAATGAATGGGAAGCAATTCCTTATTTGTGAATCGCAATTTGCGAGTCGCAAATAAGAAATGTGTAGGAATCACAAATTTCTTTGCGATTCCTACATGCATAAGCATTTGTGATTCCTAAATTGCGATTTCTTAAAAATCGCAATTTAGGAATCGCAAATGCACAGTTTGATGCATGTGCTCTAAAACACCAAGTGGGCAGATCCAAAGAGAGATTTATAAAGTCTCAAGCCTATGGATGAAGGGTCCTACGTCACAGAAGCTACTGCCTGAAGGTTGCTGACACAAAGTCCCTTTCTGTATGCACAGACAATGTACTGAAAAGAGTGTATCCACCCTGCATGCAGAATTGCACGACAAGCCACATGCATAAAGAGATTACATTCTGTCCTTCCGCAGAGCCCCAGAAATGTATGCAGATCTAATTCAGCTCTTCCATTGGACACCAAAAATACGCATGCAGATTTTATTCAGCTCTTCCATTGGACCGCAGAAATATATATGCAGATTACATTGAGCTCTTCCACTGGACCTCAGAAATACATAAACAGATTATGTTCTGTTCTTCCATTGGACCACAGAAATACTTATGCAAATTACATTATGCTCTTCCATTGGACCCCAGAAATACATGTCTACATACCTCACTATGAGTTTGGTAGTTTTTCGTAAACTGCACACGGTAGGAATACACCCTATGGCAAAAAAGTGGGAGCCTTCTGTAAATTGGAGGATTCTAGAAAGATGTAAGAAGGTGAAATATTGATTTACATAAACTGTTTTCTACTTTTCATTCAACATTTTTTGAAACGGTTAAATGCCCTTCTCTGTCCAGACAACCAAGCTCTCGAGTGCAAAGGCTGCTTGCTTAAGTTTTGGCAATCACCTCTAGTTCGAGGAGGCATTAAAAGATGGCGTTCCTGCCATTGTAACATAAGAGGCAGGCTACGATCTATGTCATTTGGAAGTAGGCATGTGCAACAGCACCTACTCTCATACTGCCCACATCTCTTTGAGGATGACTTTGAAACTCATACTCCTCAACGAACACATTTCAACATCCAGCACCCTTGCAACCACACACCGAGGAAAGAGCAGCCAGAACTGTTGAAAAATCAGTGCGCTTTGCGGTCTCTCAAGGGTATACATTGGTAAACGAATGCTCCAACACACCATCACACAATACTCTTTGGTAGTCTTCAGCTGACCCCCTCCTAATATGTGATTAGTCATTACTAGTTGGAACAGGACTCTTTTGCTTCTTGTACCTTTCTTGTTGTTTAGCACTTCATGGTCCCTTTTAGTCAGTGTAGAGATAATTTTAAGAAAATTATGAAAATAAAGTGAATTTTCAGCACATATTCCCCAACTTCTTTTTTTAGGTCTCGCCTGACCCAGCGCATGCGCTGTGCTAGAGAGACTTTTTGAGAGGGCTCCAAAAAGTGCTACCAGGCCAGCCTAGAGCTACAGTGCATGTGCGCGGGCGCGCGCGCCGCGCTTTTCCGCGATTACTTTCACTTTCGCGATCGCGATCACTTTCACGGCTGCATGGCCGCTTGGGATAGCCAATAGGTCTCGCTTTTGGGACCTTATAAGTATTTAGTTATGCAACTGTTGCATGGCTAAACACTTATAAGGTCCCAAAGGCGAGACCTATTGGCTATGCCAATGCATGTTTAAACATTTCATAGGGAACAAAAGCAGTTCAGATAATGTAACTTCACATGGACTGTCATTTACCATTGCATGTTTCTATCCTCCAGCATGCCATCTTTCTACTCTTTTACATTTCACTTCCTTTAATTTTTTTTCTTTTTTTTTGGAGGTCTATATAGTGCGAACTTGACCCAAAGGTATCTGGGCGGAACATGCATTTTTGTTAGGCACGTTTCATGCTTTAATCCTGTCGTTTTGAAGCAGATTCTCTGTTCTGTTATTATGATCGTGAATCTCCATGGAAGAGTCTACTTTTTTTTAGGTCTGGTGTTAGCAAATACCTTCTGATTTTACTAAAATGATACATATAATGTGTATGTGTGTATATATATGGTATTACTATTGCGCAAACCTAGCCAAAAGGCAGTGGAACGCTGTACATGGTCAAATACAAGCATACAGGCAACAAGTAAGGGGAGATGGAACTGGGTTGATGTAGTGTTCTTTAAAGAGGTGAGTCTTTAGCTCTTTTCTAAATTGGATCAACCTTGGGGCCATCCTGATAGATATGGTGATGTTGTTCAAGATTATGGATGCATAAATGCCAGTTTGGGGGTCTCCTGGCTTTGAGTGTTCCAATATCCACCAGAGAATAGTGAGCTTGTCTGCATGATACATAGGGGCCCATGCCATGTTAGCTTTGTAAATAATGCAGCTGGTTTTGAAGATGCTCCAGGCCAGCAATTGCAGCCAATGGTATTCCAACAGGATGGGAGTAATTTGGTCATATTTTTTCAGGTACTGGGTGAGATGTACAGCAGCATTATTCTGATGCAACAGTACCAGGAACACACTCGGCAACTCTGGGCATTAAGCTTGCCTCATCTCTACAACGGCCCCCCACAGACGCCGGGGATGCCTGGTTTCACCTTGGAGATACCCAGAAAGGGACAATCTCACAGGGATAGCCAGGATGGGTTCCCCAGTGGTCTACAGCGCCGGGACGCCCCGTTGCTGGGGCAGCTGTGCGCTTTACAAGTCTACAACATTTACATTTACATTTACATGGGCTTAAACAGAAGTTCTGATGTCCCTTTGTAGTTTGACTATCTATAGAAGACAGAGCTGGTGGTACCAGGCCGACTTCGTTATTTGGCAAATATTTTCCTTGAGGATGAGGTTGGTGTTCAGGATGAATCCAAGGCGCAGATCTACAAGAAACTAACGCAGCACGGTGCCGCAAGTCATTTTGTTGTGCCGCGCTGCGTTAGTTTCGAAGCACAGGAATGCGTCATATTTATAACAAGATGTCGCATCTCTGTGCTTCCCCCTGAACTGGCGTACAAACTGCTGCCATGCGCCGGCGCAGGCACCCTTGCACCATGGTGCAAGGATGCCTGCGTCGTGGGGAAATTGTTTTTGTGCAGGAAGGAAGACCTTCCTGCACAAAAACAATCAATTGAGGTGATTTCCACTTACAATGTGTGCTGTAGAATACAGCACGCATTGAAACAGGAAAAAAACGAGGGGAAATGAAAACATTTCTCCTCGTTGCACTAGGGGTGGCGTAGCATTCAAACGCATTTCCAGATTTACGATTTCTCGTAAATCTGGAAATGCATCAGTGGACATGGGTGTTGCGTGGGAACACCGACAGCAACACCCATGTCACACCCCTAACACATAAAGTGTTGTGTGAACAGGGGCGATATTTACAAGCACATGTTAAGTCACGCAGGGTGACTTTACCTGTTCTTGTAAATATCACTTAGCAGGCTGTGCCACCGGTGCGTCACACGACGTAATGCACCGGCGGTGCAAGGGGCTTGGAAATCTGCCTCCAAGTGTTTTGTCATTTGGTAAAAGTTGGTAGTTTATTGACCGAACATGTAGCACTACCTGTGAAGTTTCCCGGCACATGTATTGTGGAAAGGGACCAGGCCGGAGAGCCGCCTCATCTGCTTAGGTTGCCTCATCCCCAAACCCATTAAGGAATGGCATTGTACTGCAGGATATGGCTTCCTCAGGCAAGGTGATGTTATGTTACTGGCAAGAAGCATGGCTTCCACTCACACTGACTGTGCTTGCCTGTTAGTAGAGCAGGCCCGTGAGTAGCCTATTTTCCCACAACACTGTTTTTGATGTCTTGGTACTGGTGGAAGATCTTCTCAAAGGAGCTAGGCTTTCCTTGGCACTGCTTTTGATGGTATGATACTGGTGAAAATCCATCAATCCAACACCCACGACTCTATGTTGGAAGCCTGTGAGCCCAACAGAGATCTGAATCCAAGAAGAGCAATTTTGTGACAATATAAGCGCACCCTGACCCTTCATGATGGTTTGCCGCTTAATACAGTGTCACAAAAGTGCAGTTAGCTAGAGGATGAGACTGGGTAGCCCCTTATACCAGTCCTACAAATAACTGTTTGTAATTGGAAAGACATAGAATCAGTAGAACCAAGGGGCATTTTATCAGGAGCCGGCGATAAATATCGCAAAGTGCGCTAAGCGCTTGCATATTTATCGCCGGCTATCTCTGGAATATATCACCCGGTTAGCTCGTTATCAACAACGCGCATCGCTGAGGCGATAAAATTTCCAGAGATAGTGGGGATATCATCGTTTAACATGGTGGGAAAAGTCAATATCCTAGATGATAGGGCCTGTGGTCTTAGCCACACAATCCACCCCCCATGTTAGGTATGCCTTAGTCAGGAATTTAACAGACGTTAAATTCCTGCGTTGAGGCATATTTAACGTGATTTTAAATATCGCTAACCCTCGTTGTCACTATGACGAAGCTGGGTTAGCAATATTTTCCCTAGGGGGTCTTGTCAGGCACGCCTCCTTTGCATCTCATTAGCGATGCGATGGGAGGCGTGCTGACAAGGGGCGCTATTGCAAGGAAACACGCGCTAGCGTGTCCTTGTTGATAATGCGATAATATTATCGCCGATTTTCACGTGAAAACGGGCTCTAAAGTGCCGATAATATTATCGCCACCCCTTGATGATATGCACCCAAGTGGTTAACCTTTCATTACCTACGCAGATCAGAACAGTGAACTAGGAAACCTTAAAGTTCCTTATGTAGAGTGAAAAAACTTGCTGTAGCCAAGGTGCCCACATGCATTATTACAATGGCATCCCTGAAAAACAGTCTGTCTTGCATTGCAACACTACTACCATGTTGGGGCCAGGCAGCCACCAGTGGCCATTATGCAATCCCTGGATTGGCATGCTGTGCACTATAATCAAAAGCCTTTTGCTCTGAAAGCCTTGAAAGTACCACGCACTGTGACACATCCTGAAACAACACATATTAATCAATTGTTTTTATTTATTTATTTGTATGGTGCACACCACATACGTACTTGTATCCATGCACCAGCATCAATAAGAATAAACAATAATATATAGAGTGCAGCAACTATAGAACACTGAAGCAAACAAACGGTAGAAGAATTTGAAAGTCAGTTTAGTTACTACACTGGAGTGTGTTTCATTCCTTCCTGAAGACCAACGTTTTTTCCCATGAGGTATGCAGGCAGAACCTCTGGACTTTAAGAGCAAGCTCTTTCCAATGAGATTTAGCTCTGGGGCATATACAAGAACTATGCTGTTCTGCCGGAGATAACGCCAGGGGTCAAATATCTGGCAATTATGTCCTTTGAGTATAATGAAGCAATTTTTTTAATAGAGTTGAAGACCAGGCAGGATGCTTTGAAGGTGATCTCTTACTTAAATTTAATCCATGTAACAAACTAAGCCTTGCAGAGATGTGGCTGTATTATCATATGGTAAGGATCAGTGGCACTACCACTATTGGCACATGTTGTAACTGAGCTATTTTCTCTTATTTGGAAGCCAACTTGATAAAGCTTTAGCATAACCCCCTTTTTGATTGATTAATGAACAGGCAATGCATTTGTGGGATTTCTGTTCAATGAATTACCTGCTCACTCTTCCATTAATGTGACTTAACTCAGTGTACATTCACTTTTCAAGGTGTCCGGCATAAAGCTTCAAGGTTTCTCAAAATCCCAACACTGCACACCATGTCTAGTCCTAGGAAACACTGCAAATGACCTAGCTTTTTTCTACGATTTTTTAAAATAATTTTTAAGGAGAGTGAGGTGATATGTGGAGTTCAGAACCTTTTCCAGTGCTTTAGGGTCAAAACCTTTGGTCAGATTAAAACAGATTTTGGGAGACTTAAAAGTGGGTGCTCTTGTCAAACACAAACATCTATTCTATTAAAAGAGTATCATTTTGGAATTTGCTTGTGGGTTCTACAATTCCTGCAATATTAGCTTTCCAAACATGGCTAATGAAAACAAAACCCAATGATCTATAGCACTGGGTCTCAAAATGGTCTCACCATGGAACATACTCAGCTCACACATTTACTGAAGAAATTATATTTTTGTATTACCCTGACAAAACTCAAACAACGACAATATTGGACTACCTATGACTTCTAAATTATGCCATTTAGTACTTTCAAATGGAACAAAAAAAGCCAGAGGAAAATGTCCTACATGCCTTCAGCGACAGCCTACATAATTCTTCGGTTCACCAGCCGCAATGCTCTGGGTAAATTGTGATCTGACAGCTGTCCTAAATTAAGCAATAGGCTAAACACAATTATTCAGAGTGATGCCACTAGAATTTAAATGTTCTTTCTCCATTTGCCGGTGGGGCTTCCGTTGCATTCTATGATTACTGTTCTGATGCTAATAACTATAAATTGGAAGACTGCTAATACCAGTTTAGGGCTGAACTAACTCATTGCAGCTTTATTAAGTGTAGGCAGATCTCAGCATCTTAGTAGGAAAATAGATGCCCTTCATAGCTCTGTAATACAGGTGCCCCTGCCTTGAAGTCCCCCAAGAAAGCTGGAGTGTTTTTGACCCCACCCCTAAAAACACCACACAACTGCACATGCACTCAGGCTTTTTCATGTAGTGGAATGAGACCCATAGAGGTGCTATGCGATTGGAAAACCATACCAGATGCACCTCCAATTCTGCTGCCCCTTCCCGAAGCATTAGAGGAATGACACTGGGGCAGCAAAATGATTATAGTGCAAGGTAGGATTGTTTGCTGCTGCTTGTTTGGTAGAGAAGCATACGGCCTCCCCCATTTGTCCTTTTGAACTTGTTCTGCCAGTCCTCTACAGCTGGGCCTACTGCCTATTTATAAGAGCAGTGGATGTCATATATGGGTGTACTACAGACATTGAATGTGCATGTGTTGCCCATGTGTTTAGAATGCATGTGGAGAGCCAGACAGTTCATGTGGCTAGAGCCACAGTGGAATCTATTTTATATCAGGTATACTCTGTATGGCACCTAAGAAGGAGTTTTGGTGGGAGAGCCACTCATACAACAAATGTGTCTTGTGGGACTTCCCCCCAGGACGTTCCAGGGATCTCTTTCAGTAGGTCAGACACTGGGGTGTTGACATTAGGAAAGTAAACAGAGTGTTCCTCTGACGCTAAGGAGTTCTCTTTGGACCTTCCTCATCAATTATTCTCTGGGAGAGGCTACACCCTACAGGTTAACCAGTATTTAATTTGGGCAGCCTCCCTTACATTTGTTCTCTTGCTTTGGGTTGCCACTAAGAGGAGATTTCCAGCTGCCTTCCTGCTAAGACTGCCCACAAAGACCATGTCTGGAGCTGTCTGCATAGAATTTGCAAAGATATATAACTCCCCAGCACTGGTCACAGAACTGAACTGCTGAAATATGCAAGGACTGTCTTTAATTCTGATATAAAGACAGAAACTTCCAGTCTTGGTGCTAAGATGTCATGACCAGAAGCCTGGGGTGCCACGCCACTCAGTGGCAATCAGGAAATTCCTGTGGATTGGGGTGATGACAGCTAACTCCTTTTGCCATGTTTGGCACCAGAAATCTGTGGAAGACTCAATAAGCCTCCTAGGAGGGGATGTCTGAAAACTTTATGGGGAAAAAATGACTTATTGTGCTGGAGACGCATTGAAGGTGCTGGTGCATAAGGAAGGCACTGCACAGAAGAAAGCTGTGAAAGGGCTAAATGAAGCAACACCATATATGCCAACCCTTTTTAACAGGAAAGTGGGAGATTCTGAAAAAAGAAAATAGGGAAAATGTATTTTCCCCATTGACTTGTATTGAAGCAGAGGCAACTAAAATAAAGCAATCTTTGGTTTAAAAAATCGTGAGTCTCCTGTCTGAATGTGAACTATTGTCATGAGTGCAACACCGCTACTATCCCCCTTCTAATTTCAGGGTTTCAAACTATTTACATACCTGCACACAAGAAAAGTATGTTTGGTAGACCAATGGGCGGCGTTGCAATATACGTACAATTAGACCTGCAACTGAAAGTCAGAGAATGGATAAACAACTCCTGGGCCATACAGGCAATCAACATGAATGGACTTGGACTGGATGGAAGACCTATCTCAATTTCTCTCATAAATCTGTATGGTAATCGCCATTGAGGTACAAAACTGGCTAAGGTGAAGAATATCATTGAACAAATAAAGGCATTTCTATTCGAGTATTCAGGGAATCAGTGTATAATGGCCGGCGATTTCAATACCCGGAAACTGGGCCAATTCAAAATAACACAGGGAGATCAACAAAGAACAATTCTTCAAGCTTGCCTAAGTGAATTCGATCTTGGGTTAGCTGCCCCAGATAGGTCCAAGGGGGGTACCTTGACCCTCACTTACAAAGACATATCAACCTTGGATTGCATCTTCGTAAGCAAGGAGTTATTAAAAAGGTGCACAACCTAACAAGTACAATGAAGGAGAGAAAGCGACCATCATCCCATCATCATAGAAATCAAGATAGGTGCAAAGGTTCATAAGAATCATAACCCAGCTGGGGGCGTGGCTTGGCCGGAGCCGATGGCGGACGCTTGAGAGGAGAGCTCCTCTTCGGCTGCACGAACATCCTGAATATCGGACCCATTGCTGCGGGGCCGGCACCTGTAATGACTGTCGGAACCTGAGGAGAGACACAGGAGTGAAGCGGAGATCATCGTGGGCGCCGTCACAGGCAGCGGTGAACTAATTTCTGGCCCGGACTGTGAGGCAGAGGGAGGAGCTTGTTTGCCCGGAGCTCTGGGGCGGCCACACCATCATGAGATGCCCTGGCTTCTCTCCAAGACTGGGCCCTCCTGCCTTCTGGTGCCCAAACTTGGACAGGGCCGACGGGGATCAAGGAGAATGAGGAGCTAAGATGCTTGGACCACTGCGAGGGCGATAAACGGGCAAGTGGGAACACTTATACACCAGAGCTGAGACATAGCGGCCTGCAGCGCTGAACACAGGAGTTTCCCCTGGCCTGGACCCAGAGTAGTCGACGGACCCTGATTGCTGGCGAGAGCGGTGTTGTGAGGACTCCCCGTGGCCCGCGAGGCCTGTAAGCTGTTGAGGGCACAGGCCGCCATATACCTCAGCGATGAAGGCGACAGGGGCCTACTAACGCAAGCGGTCGAGCTGCGATAATACTGGACCCTGCCAGATCCCGCTTGGACGACCTGCGGCCCGCCAACGGCGGAGCAAGACTACCAGTCCGGCCTGGATTACAAAAAGACTGAGAGGTGAGCCAGACCACAAGCAATCGCATCTGAGGGGTAGAGGTTCGCTGGCATCGGCGAATAGGGACGGAGACACCGGTCCGGAGTGCCCTGTGTGAGCGCAACTCCTTTGGCAGCACGCAGTATAGCTACGACAGGTAACATCGAGCCACTGGGACCATAGATGGTGTAGGCATAGTGGGACAAATACAACAGATAATACAACCCCTGCGACAGTCTGCGAACAATGAACTGATGGTTAGCAGATAACATGGCGCCGACATATTGAACAAATATACAGTGAAAGTCTATTGGCTCAGTTATTGTAGAGGAGTCGCCACATGGTGAACACTTAAGTCAGACATTATACCTCAGAGCTGTTACCTCTGCGCCCAGACTGTGCCCTCTGATGCCGTGCATAGGCGAAACCCGTTATTCTGGTTTGTGAGCTGGCGCAAGAGTGTGCCATAACCTGGGAACCTGGGACCTGGCTGATTGAACGGCTCCTGAAGGGGTGAGAACCTATTGCTTTGGTGTCAGGAGAATACAAGAGGGTACCATCACTCCTCCTAGAATAACTGGTGTGATCCACTGTACGGAGACGTACAGGCATCATGGGCAAGCCTAAGACTAAAGTTGTAGAGGTGGAGCAAGACACGGAGGAGAGCAGGAGTGGAATCTCACAACCAAGCTCAGCAGACCCAGTGCACCAACAGCTAAAACAAATACTGGATGCTATCACAGACACTAAAAACACCCTACACCTTGACATCAGTACCGTGGCAGTGGGTCTTGGACTACTTCGTGATGAGCATAGGAAGCTGTCGGAAAAAGTCAAATCCCACGAAGTGGCGCTGGCAGAATTACAACCTGCCCAAAGGGCAACAGACCAACAGATGCAGGCTTTACTTGATCGAGTCACAACTTTGGAACGCAGGGCTGAGGACGTGGAAGGTCGCAATCGGCGAAATAATATACGCGTGGTTGGAATGCCGGAGGGGAAGGAAGAAGGGGACATGATAGCCTACTTGGAACATTGGCTTCGAACAGTAGTGGCCCTGGAGGGCCTGACCTCTTTCTATACAATTGAACGTGCCCACAGGGTGCCAGCTAGACCGCTGGCTCCGGGTAGACCCCCATGCCCGATTGTGGCACGACTACTGCATTATAGCGATCGCGATATCCTCTTGCAGAGAGCAAGGTCGAACGTCCCCTTCCAAGTAGACAACAGCAAGGTCACGCTTTTTCCAGACTTTACGCTGGAGGTCCAAAAGCAACGAGCATCCTATACAGAGGTCAAAAGGCAACTTCGTGAAGAGGGACTGTAATACGCCCTCATGTTCCCAGCTCAGCTGAGAATAATGCTAGATGGGAAAACACATTACTTCGCCACACCGGCTGAGGTTTGGGATTGGATTGAAGCCTATAAAGGTGGGCTTGCACCAACAGTCGCGACAAAGGGGCTGGAACGGCAGAGGGGACCCTCGGAGTTGCGCAGATCCCGGCGATTCAGGTAGAGAACCCACCCAAAACCCACTGCATCACAAACCTCGAGAGAGAGAGAGAGCGGCAGCGCTGCAGGCTGTGGCAATCCTCTTGCAAGATCGGACTCCCTCCCAGACAGATGAGGGTGAGGGAGCGGGGACAGCCAAGGACTCCGCGGACAATGAATCAGACACATCGACTGAGAGCAGTCTGAAACTCCCAGTGGTAACCCCCCAAAGTGTGGATGAACTCGGCTGATGCAGGTATTGGTGTCATGCCCCGCCTAGCGGGGTACAGTATATAGTTTTGTATCCTTTTCTATCAATAGTAGGTCCAGTAGACCTAAAGGACATTATAGCAGCTGAGGCACAGCACCTGGACACATGGACTTCAGGTCACCTATGCCCACTAACGCCTTTGAACTAGTCGGAGGCTTTTGTGTTCTTAAGTTAACTTTATTGTGAGTTTGGATGGGAGCTCGTTCTATAGTTACTGTCCTAGGGGGGAGTTGGGGTTTTTGGAATGTTATTTACAGGGGTTCCAGGCGTGACAATATTATTATCCGTGCTCTAGATAAGCTGCAAGGAATGACATGGGCTCAATATATGACTTGAAGTGTATCACATGGAATGTCAGGGGATTACATTCCATGAATATGAGGTATAAAGTAAATTCATATTTAGTGCGTAGAGGGATCCAAATAGTGTTTCTCCAAGAAACACACCTGACAAGCCAGGAGGGTAAGGCACTCCAACGCAAATGGCGAGGCCAACTTTATTATACAGCCTACTCGGCCTTCGCCCGAGGAGTACTAATTTGGATAAGGGCGGGGGTCCCATTTCAAGTAGAGCAGCAACTCATTGATTCGGAGGGTAGATACATACTGCTGCTGGTAAGGTTAAACAGGTGGGAGGTGGCCCTAGGCAGCATCTATGCACCAAACTCAGACCAACAATCCTTCTTTGCCCAGCTCTCGGGGAAACTGGCCTCAAATTTGACTAAGGAGATTATACTGGGCGAGGACTTTATTTCGGTGGCTGATGTCACGTTAGAAAGATCCCATCCACCACTCTCTAATGCCATCTCACGGAGGGTGGCTGGATTCAGGAAAGATTGGCAGCTGCAGTGGGGGTTGGTAGACATTTGGAGGGAACAACACCCAGATGACAGAGACTATTCCTATTTTTCGGTCCTCCATGACCTCCATGTCCGGTTAGATGCCTTATTATGCTCCCCAGACATACACACAAAAGTCACCCATAGTGAGTACCTTACCCGGACAATATCAGACCATAATCCTCTTCTGATTCGACTCCAATGGACGCAACACCGTCCTAAAATCCCGACCTGGCAATTAAACCCGGAGCTTCTAGAAGACCAGGAATTTAGGACTACGATTAAAACTGGGGTGCAACATTATTTTATTGTGAACGAGGGCACGGCGTCGCCGTTAGCGACAGAATGGGACGCCTTTAAAACGGTTATGAGGGGATTGTGCCTAGCAACCGTAGTGGATGTCCGGCCAACTCTACTTAGAGAATTGGAAGATGCAGAGCGAAAACTTAGAGAACAAGAACGACTTGGGCCAGAGCAACCTCACATAGAGGAGGAGTTATTGGCAGCTAGAGAGACGGTGGCGCAGAATATAGAACGCTTGCGCAGTTATGATTATGAAAAATTCATTACACGCGCCCATGCAGAACGTGATAAATCCAGTACACTACTCGCCTGGCTGGCTAACCCTAAAAGGCGGGGCTCCCTGATCTTAGAATAATCTTGTCCTAATGGAGAGGTCTGTCGTACGCAACAGGGCATAAATGAACAGTTCCTCAATTACTATACGGAGTTATATCGGAGCACACTAATAACACCTGATGGAAGCCTTGAGCGGATCATAGATATGGCGGCCCTACCACAGATAGAGGGTGCTGACGCTGAACAACTGGGGCAGGAGCTCACACTGTCTGAAGTCAGGGGAGCAATAAAACAAATGGCACACGGGAAAACACCTGGAACTGACGGATTACCAGCTGAGTTCTATTTAACTTATATTGACCAGCTGGCGCCCAAATTAGTGGCCCTATATAATGAGGCTCGCCACCTGGGGAAGCTCCCGGTAACTACGCCTGAAGCCTTGATAATACCGTTGCTAAAGCCAGGAAAAACACCCTCTGATAGAACGGCTTATAGACCGTTGTCAATGCTCCCAACTGATTATAAGATTTTGAGAAAAATATTAGAGACCCGCCTACTACCACACATGTCTCACTTAGTGCACGAAGATCAGGCGGGCTTTATACCAAAACGTAACACAGCTATAAAGGTACGCAGGTTAATTTGGGTCTTAGAAGCAAATACATATTTGAAACAAGCAGCAGCCATTCTATCGATAGATATTGAAAAGGCCTTTGACAGCCTGGAATGCAGCTACTTATTTGGAGTGCTCCGGGCCTATGAGCTGGGGGATGGATTAGTGAATTGGACGGCACTGTTATTCAACTCCTCCACAGCCAGGGTCAAGACGGGAGGGCTAATATCGGATACATGTGAAGTGGGACGTGGGACACGACAGGGCTGCCCTTTATCCCCCTTGTTGTTTGCTTTAGCAATGGAGTCATTGGCAGCGCAGGCCAGATCAGGGACGAGATATGATGGCCTCCGAGTACGAGAGAGAATCCATCACATAGCCCTATATGCGGACGACCTCCTCATGTTCTTGGCTAACACCGAAGGGGGGGGAACAACCTTTACAACGCAACTTTTACAACGCACTACCATTACAACGAAACTATTACAACGCAAGTCTTTACATCGACTTGCACTAGATGGCGTGCTAACATTAAAAATAGAGTAGTTTACTATCCAAACACCTTCCCTACTGCAACGTGGACTGGAGTTAGAATAGTAAATTACCCTTTTTTAATGTTAGCACGCCATCTACTGCAAGTCGATGTAAAGACTTGCGTTGTAAAGACTTGCGTTGTAACAAATTTTGCGTTGAAAAAAATGCGTTGTAACGGCATGCGTTGTAAAAGCATGCGTTGTAATGTCATACATTCCCGAAGGGGGCTTGCTGGAAGCCCAGCAATTGTTAACTGACATGGAACAGGTAGCAGGCCTCAGAGTACATTGGGGGAAATCGTGCTTGTTCCCCACGACGACGAGAGCGGCGGGTCCCCAAACAACCAAGGGAGTCCAATGGGAATATAACTGCTTGACTTATTTGGGAGTCAAGGTCTATCATACTCAAGTGGATTTAGTGGAAGGTAATGTGGATAGAGCCATACGTGGGCTGCAAGGGAATGGGCTGCAAGGGAATATGGAATTTTGGAGGACACTCCCGCTCTCAATGGCGGGATGAGTGGCCCTACTTAAAATGATGGCACTACCTCGATTGCTATACTACTTTAGGACACTCCCCATATGGATACCCACCTCAACCTTCAAACGATTGCAATCTATGGTTACGAGTTTCCTCTGGTACAAAGGTAGGCGACGAGTGGCGTTACTGACCCTCCAGCGCCCAAGGGAGGCCGGGGGGTGGGAGGCCCCAGATTTCGAGAGGTATTATTTAGCAGCTCAGTTGCAATGGCTGACACAGGTGGTGGCAATGGAATAGGAGTGAATGAGAGAGAAGAGGGTCGGGTACCCCGGGCTGTTTTAGCCAGCATTATACTGCAATGCCAGCTACCTTTGTGAACCTTGTCAATGGAGGTAAAGACATTCCGGCTTTGTTGAAATCGGAGCCAGAGGAGAGCGCGGATAGCTCGACCATATGCCCCTGAGATACCCATAGCCATGTGTCTTACGTTTCCACATGGGGGAAACTGGACAACATTGAACCAGTGGAACGATCTGGGATTGACAACAATGGGAGACCTGTAAGAAGAAAATACTTTGCTCCCCTTTGCGATGCTGAGGGATCGTTTTGAGCTACCGCGAGAGGACTACCTGGTTCACCAAGCTTTAGTAGCGGCCATACAAATGCATTGGGGGGAGGGGTCTCCGAACCACAGACATCTATGGCCTTTCAATATGTAGTCCTAGCGGCAGGAACCATAAAAGCAGTCACTTGCCTGTACCGCCGAATGACCGAGGAACAGTTGACCCCCCAGTTAGCCTTGAAACAGAAATGGGAAGAAGATTTAGGCAACGAGATCCCTGACTGGGAAGCAATCGTAGACAGGTCCTGGAAATGTAATAGGAATGCTAGGTTCCAACTGGTCCAATTCTTTATTCTACACAGGGCCTACCTGACCCCAGAAAAAATTAATAAATATTTCAATATTCAGACAGCCCAGTGCCCTAGATGTGGTTTGGAAGGAGCTAACCTGCGGCACATGGTGTTGGATTGTCCCGGGCTACTGACGCACTGGGATGAAGTGATAGAGCTGCTCAGGGAAATAACAGAACAACATATTGGGAAAGACCCAGCCCACTGCCTACTACACTGGTTCCCTCACACTGCTAAAACAAAGATTACCAGCAAGTTTTTAGATTTGGGGTTAGTGCTAGCAAAAAGGGAAATCACTGCACACTGGAAGGATAAAAAAAGCCCGAGTCTTGACAGGTGGAGAGAGGTGTTCCTGAGATGGGCTGAATGTGAAGGTACTATGAGATTGCAAGCTGCTTACAAAACGAATAATGATATATCGCTAGAGGCAGCGAGAGCATGGGAAGCTCTTGTACTGCAGCTGAGACTGTCAGATGCAGAATCAGATGGGGACCTTGAAGTAGAAAGGTAAATAACCCTCACAAGATCCCGCTCGAGAGCACTACCCACGATACGCTGACATGTTCACTGACCTCTCTGAGATCCAAAATAGCCCCTGTCAGTATCCAGGATACGCTAGCTAATGATTCACAGCAGATAGGCATGCATTGCACAGCACTTACGGTCTTAGAAACACATGTCACGGAGTCACGTCTGGAGGAGGGGAGGAAAGGGAGGAGGGAGAGAAGACAGGAAGTTGAGTTACCTCAGTGGGAGGGGGGAAGGCAATTGTGGCTTCTAAATATATGATGGTTCCTTATAACCCACCGCGATGTGTCTTATAAGGTGTGAACAGACATAAGAGATTTGCTGTTAGGATTGAGTTCAGATGGAGCGAGTTACCTTACGGACATTTGAGAACACATGCGAGACAGCCCCAATGCATCTGCTGTACTATAAATGGAAAAAGATCTGATGATGTACCCCAAAAACAAGGAACCTATAGATTTGTATAATCTCATTGCCTGTTTGTTCCACCTGAATAAAAAAAAAAAAAGAATCATAACCAAGCTGGTAGCATGCTTGAAACAAACATGGGTCCTCTGACAAAAATAATTAAATGGGGTGCAGCCAACGTGAACAACTATGAAGACTGGAAACAAACGCTTATGACTCAGATGTGGAAAAATTAAGCAAAAATGGCAAAGAATTGGTCCACACTACTAGACCAGCTCCACCCAGGACTAAGGTCTTAAAAATACAGAGAATGGAAAACAGTGCACAAAAGAGGTTGGTCGATTTGACTCCCCGAGACCCGGAAGGTCCTAGGAAGCAAACCGATGTTTTGACGTGCAGAACAACGACATAGAAAAGAAAGGACCACCATAACAGAAAATAAAATGAAAGAGGCTAGAAAACAACATTAAAATATTGTATGGAGCCTAAAACAACAACAAGCTCAGGAACAATGGAAACATATCTACACCACCTTGCTATCACCCAGTAAGTTTAGGGAATTTTGGGTATATGTAAATGGCCTACCAAACACAAGATACAGCAAGGCGAATGTTGTATCGGCCTCTGCATGGGAGACGTACTTAAAAAAAATATATGTAGACTCAGACAAAACATAGTCTGTCCATACGAACTCAGTGAATAATTCCTTAGAAGGCTATGATGCAGCATCACATGAAACTTTCCTCTGTCAACCATAACTGAGAGCAGCTATTGAAAAATATGCTTTTAAGGATATCCTAGCAGTCAGGATCTTAACAACACCTATAGGGAAATACAGGGCACACTGGAAGTTCTGGGAACAGGGACATGAGCAACGTAGGATTTATCAATGCCACTCTGAATCAGTTGCCCACATTGTATGCTGTTGTGCTTGCCTAATGCAGTAGCGGCAAAGGTATCTAAGGCTAATCTTTGTACAGCATGGGACAAGAACATGCAAGGAGGCTCTAGCACTCATATATACCACAGCGGTTCCAGAGGAATTAGCACAGTTTGGCAAATTCTTCTCGGAAACCGGCAGGCTTTTGCGAGAGGTCGGATCAACAAAGAGGGCTGCCTGTCAGGGGACTACTATCCTCGACCTTTGGACGACGTCGCTGAGCCTGGCTCAATTTGAAGCATATCCTCGGACCCTGTTGACTTGGATGAACCTTTCTTCTATTTTATTCTGCCATAGTTGAATTTGGAAGTCCAAAGCTAGCCTTTGGAAAAAAGGCTGTGGTAATCTTATACATACCTAGAATTTTAATATCTTAGGTGTTCTTCATTTGTAATAACTGAAAGACAGTCCTATTCACTTCAATTCAACCAACTTGCACAGGTGCAGTCTGGTCCAGCTATGATCATAGAAGCGGGTGAAACACTGTACAAGCTTATTGCTCCTCAAACCTCAGTATGATACGAGACCACTCGCTCTCATGTTGTACAATATAGACTGAACTCACAACAAAATGCTGGTTATTGGTGTAGAGGTGGACATGTACAGTTTGGTTCAGCTGCTCATTTGCACAGGTTTTTATCCCAATCCAGTTTAGATTGCATATGTCCCTATTATATTATCTTATATAGCACTTGACTGAATTATACAACGAGGTGTATCTCTGTACAGCTTTTTAAAGTTTGATCTATTTTATGTTTGCATATTCTTTGTTTTGTATTAGGAATTTTAACAGACTTTATTGTCTAAATAAACACTTTTAATACTAATACTACTGAGACATTGAATGCAATCTATCTTGAGAATTGAGAGAACGTCCCAGGTTTGTCTTCCCAGAATGGAATGAATTAACAACCCAGCTAAGGGTGTCACCAGGTAGTGAATTACTATTTGTGACTTAGTGCTGAGAACTGCTGAAACGCTACAATAAACTCGACAGTCGGATATAGTCAAGACATCCCAAAAATACTTTAAGTACTGAAACAAATTGAGAACCACAGGAGGAGTGACACTGCTGTTACCTGGGGTGGGCACTAGATTAGGAAGTTGGGATCTGAGGAAGACCCAAGCAGCAAGATCCCAGTAACTGTAAGCTCTGCAACACCCCACTGACAGGTACTGGAACTACTGTGACTTACCTGAGGATTCAGGCACTTGACCTCCTTGTATAGAGAAATCCCACTGGTCAGGCTGGAGTTGAGCCGTACTGTCAGCACAGGACAAGTTGTGCATTGCAAGCCACCTGGAATCAGGCCCCTCCCACTGACCATGACCCATGCAGGAGCCACTTACTTGGGAAGACCATATGAACTAAACCACATCAGTCAGAAAATACAGTGACTTTGAGTTATAGGTAAGATACTTATAGAGGCTTTCAACAATCCCACTGTATTCATTGGTCTAATATTGTGCCATTCACATTTTAAGTCCGCCCACGTTAGTATATAACACAGGCCAATGGGCCAACCATTGGCTGATTTCACTGTGAATGATGGAATTCTATCCATTCACAAGGAGGAGAGCATCCTCAAACAATGTAGTTCACTTAAGAGTCCGGGACTACTATGGCAATGTGTATTTTTTCAGACTAAAAAAAATATATTTAATGTTATTTTAGATTGATGAGGGGCTGGCACCCTCCTCAATACTAACGTTTTATAAAACCAAGACAAAACAAAATAAGCATTGGCAAAAACAAAAGGCAGGTGGCCAACACCAGTTCTATTGACTTTGTCAGTAGTTGTTATTTTAGGAAAATGAATACTTGTTTCCTCCTCTTGATTTAAGATAAGGTTCAAAGGCCCTTTATATGTCCCTTTGTTGTAGGAGGATCACCCCTTTCCAGGGTATAACAGTATTTCTCACCTTATTGAAATGCGGGTCTTATTTCTTACCAAAACAAAGACTTCCTTTGTCTTTTTGAAGTCCTTGTAGCACACTTTCCACATGAAATCAAAGCATTTCTCATCTTTGAAATGCTTGCCATGTACCTTGGAAGCATTAAAAAGCATTTTTGCTCTCTGTGTCCAGCCCTCTTAAGCTACCCACATGACCCATAACACTCTGTTGTCATACCACAGGGCCAATGAACCTTGAAATGTTTATATGAGGGAGATGGTGAGGATGGAAGCTTCCCAGCTGTCAGCCCCTAAAAGCCGAAGTTCGATAGTCACCCGAAGAGCTTAGCATAGCCATGAGAAGTCTGCCATCCTCAACAAAAATTAGTTTTTACACAAACATTTTGCACCAGTGTCAGCCAATGTTGCACTGTTGACAGGCAATTTTCCATTATTGTGGTAGAGATACTGGTACTGACCTATTGGCATGAAATGTAATTTTTGTATTGAATTGTGAGTGAAAGAGTTTGTTTTCCACAGGTCATCTGTATAAATGTCACTGCAAACAGTCCACCATCAGTGTACAATCAGAATCAATGCAAAATTGTCCATCTGCAGTAAAATCTCCATGATCTGGCCTGATTTCACATATGAAAGAATATTCTCACTTGTAGAGTAGCTAAACATAAGGAGCTTGTGAAAACTTCCTCCCAAGAAATCAGACCAGCAATGTTCCCAGAAAGTCATGGTAATACTTATTGGAACAAACAGAAGTGCCTAGTTTTTGCAAAATGTATATATTAATAAGGATTTGGAGTAAACTGTTTTTAAGGAACTATATACCAGATGTATGAAGCATTTTTATGTTCATAAGAGCTCAGATTAGGAGTTTGAGAGATGCTTTTTTCGAAAATACAAATCCAATTTTAGAAGTTAATAAACTTTTACTAACTCCTGAAATGGGAGCCTAACCCCATACTGAATCGATATTTGTAAGAGGCAAATATTGATTTTGTATACAGCATATCAGTGTTTTTTGGCTATAATCTGTTCGCAAAACGTTGAAAAGTTACCAACACACAAGTTGGCACCCTAGATACCCTTCTCCTTTGTGAATATTTAAAAATAGTTGTGGAGTAGGCAAATATAAAATACTACATTTTTATCTAAAAAGTTCGCCACATCTATGTGTTTTTTTTGAAAAATTAGAGAAACTTTGGCTCAGATTTACTAACATTTTGCATCAGGGTTGAGTCACTTTTATGACGCAAAATGTACTTAGGGACTTACTAAGCCATGAAAAGCCCAATTTGTGTGGCTTAGTAAAAAATAAAGTAACGCACAGCACACAGCGTTACTCTGCGCCGGGTAGGCATTCTGTGGGTTAACCGGTGCACTTCTGTGCATGCACCCATGGAATTTGCGGAGGAATACATTTCTAAGAATAGTTTTTAGGCACAAAACCTATTCTGACCACAGTGAAGGATTCCTTGTGTTGGGGCTCAAGAGTGCCTGTGGTGTTGCTAGGATACCACAAGTGCACCGGCGCAAGTAGAGAGCAGAAGTGTGCCATATCTTGGTAAATATGGCACATTTTTGCTCGCACCCCTTTGACGCAATTTAGCACAGCAATGGGGTTTTTGGAGCCAGCCAACTGGATGGAGGTCTGCCCCACTTAGATGTTTGGGTGATGGAGCAGTTTTTGGTCTGGTTTTCGGGCTATTGTGTAGCCAAGGGTATTTAAATGCATCCATGTTGGGACCAGCCACCATTTTAGATGGCAAACATGGTGGCTAGTCAGTGTGCAGAGCTTTTCGTTTTTGGTCCGGATTTTGTCCTCGTGGGTCGGCTGGTTGGAAGATATGTTGGGCAAAGAAAGGATTGCATTGGTGCTCGAAGAAGCCAGGCGTCATGAACTGGCTAAAAGAATTGGGCACGCAAAGTCTCCCCATCAGGCGTTCTTGGTCCAGGTTTTTTCCTTGTGAGTCGGCTGGTTGGGAGATATGTCGGGCAAAGAAATAATTGCATTGGTGCTCGAAGAAGCCAGGCGTCATGAACTGGCTAAAAGAATTGGGCCCGCGGAAGTCGCCCCATCAGGAGTGTCAGCGGGGGTTGCGGCGAGGTAATGGCATGCTTGCCACCGTGCCGGTCTCCCGAAGTTGAGGATTTGCAGGTGAGGGATAGAGGCTGCTCTTGAGTACGAAGAGGGACCCTGAGGATACACACAGTGGGCTGCGGTGCAATGGACAGGCCCATGTGGCGTTCAGCGTAAGGCCAAAAGGAGCAGGAAGATGGGCAGGAGGCTGCTGGGGGTGGGCATCACAAGGGACAATTAGTAAGTATGACCCGCGATGAGAGGGGAGCAGTGGCTAGTTTGCTGCTTCCACAGACCCCTGAGCTGCAACATGGAAAGCACACGAGGGGCGGGGCCTATTTAACCAAGGCCTTGCGCAAGCTTACGGTGCATGAGAGGGCTTGGGATGACCCAATGGAGCTCAAGGTATGCACAATGGTAGAAAATGCACGGGTGGACCCCAGTAAGGGGAGGGGAAGGGAGAAGGGTCCCCAATCAGGAGGAAATTTGAGGTCAGCATATTCTTTGCCTGTTGGCCTTAATGAGGTTGGGAGGGTTGGGGCCAGGCAAGGTTCCTCTTGGGAGGAGAAGGGTGCTCAGGAGCAGCATATTTTACAGCAGCTATTGAGACTGCAGTTGGTCTTTCAGTCCATGCAGAAAGCTTGGGGTGCCGGAGCCCTGATGAATTTGAAGGAGGAGGGGGGTTGATTCAAGAGGCGGGTTTGCCACATGTATCTCTGGATCAGGGGAGCTTTCTAGCGGATGTCAGCTAGGATCAGGGAACACTTAGAATCTTGTGTTCTGGGGTATGGAGGATATTATGTACCTGGTCATGTTCAGCTTGGGAGAGAGTGGTCACCTGATGGTGGGCAAAATCCCCCTTATGGGTGCACGGCATCAGCCTTAGTGGTGAGCTTGGAGTGGAGTGGGGGGAGGACGATATGCAGATGAATGAGGAAGTGGATGTGGCCTTTTGGGGTCGCGGTCCCACTCGGTGGGAGGGGGTGCATAAGGCTGAGACAGTATATGGGACAGTAGGGGGGTGAGGGTGGGAGGAGGGTTTGTGGGAGACTGGGCTGACATGTGTTAATCCAGTCATAAATGAGGTGACACCCTCAGGTTGGTAGGTAGTAACCAGCACACTGGGCCCTCGATCTTGTTTGCAGGATGACCGGTTCAGCAGCGAGGCAGACTCAGGCTAGCTCGGTGCAGCTCTGTTACCCCTAGGGGAAGAGAAAGAGGGGCCCTGTATAGCTAGCTGGAGGGCGTCGAGGGACGTCAAGATCACTGCCACAAGAAGGCTCAGCATGGTTTAGGTGGTGCAACAAGCCAGTGGTACAGAACTGCCCCTGGCGGAAGGCAGCATCTGGACACAACATGACAAGTCTTTTGAGGAGTTGGGAGGGTTTGATACGGCCCCTCAACTGCTGCAGGAGCGTCATTTGGTTCATAGTAATCTGGTTATGCTGTAAGCGACAGGTGAAAAATGCTGCTGCAAATTTTGATCATAGTGGTGGGCTGGGTAACAATTTAATGGATTATGAGGAATGACAGCTTGGAAGAAGGGGATCTGGTGGACAATGACAAGGAGCAGGAAATTGCCAACTAGTTGGTCCAGGGTGAGGGGGAGTGGGGATGGGGGGATGATCATCAGGCTGTTAATTCTGTGAAACAGAGCACTTTGGAGCTACAGCGGCAGAGCAACTGCAGAGAGCCAGGTAGGCAGTGACAGGTGGCAAAACAGCGGCTTCAGAATGGGCACCGACCCTGTAGTCAGGTAATAGTCACAGATGTGTCACTAAAGCCCCTAGCATGGTATACATGGGAGTGGTTGCGTTGGAGGTCCAAGCAGAAGGTACAATACAGTTGAGTAGATGCTGCTCATTGTCTGATATGGGAGTTAGGACTGAGGAACGAAGTTCAGTAGAGGGCAAGGGTTTAAGGATAGGGACCAGGGAAATGCAATCTGAAGAAAAAAGGGGTGGCGAGTTGGAGAAGAAAGGGAGCACAGGGGCGGGGCGAAACTAGAGTGTAGGAGGGGATGTAGGGGGCAAGAAGTCTGAGAACAAAATCAAAGTGGAGGGGAAGGGGAGCACTGAGTTGAAGATTAGGAAGCTTCCCTACATAGGGGTTTCCAAGCCTTTGGGCGCGCATCTTATGCTGGCAACCAAGGAGAACATCTGGAATGGGGAATACATAAAGTTGCTAAATCTCTTACATTGGGAGTTAAAGGCCAAGGAGGGTTCCAAAGAAAAGCATCATAAGTTGGAGAAGCATCCTAGGGTTCCTTTAACTTTTGAGAACTGGACGGCGGCCTTTCTCATCTATGCCAGCGTAAGCTGCGGAAAACATCCAGAGAGGTGTGTAGCAATATTTCAGTACATGGACACTGTATGTAAAGCACAAATTAATTACGATAAGTATGCATGGTCTCACATGGCAGCAGATCCAGAAGTACAGTGGGGGGAAATGGGCGCAGACCTTTGGCATCATACCATGGGTCTCTCGAAATTTTGCAAGCCCATATTTACTGCTAGTTGTCTGCCCATCATGTATCAGCCCTTTCAAGGACGCCCCACCAGGAGTGGAGACCCCAGGAAAAGGGCAAGTCACCCCAACTGGTGCATGCTGGGATTTCAAGAAAGGGCTCTACACCAGGCAATATTGTACATTTCAGCAGGAGTGCTCAAAATGTGACAGTATAAACAAGAAAAACAGGAGCAAGCCCGTTACCCCAGCTGAGACCGGGTAAATGTAATAACAAAAAACAATGTCTCAACAGGGAAAATAAGTCTAGGGACCAATAAATACACAATTTAATCGAAAAACCAAGGAGGGACAAGAGAGACCAAGGAAATGAAAAAAAGAGACAAATTTTATGATTAAATACACAATTGGTATATACAAGTTGGAATAACCATAACAAACATATGTGCACTGACAGTGAAGAGAACAAGTGAACGACGCAGTGACATAAGTGTTAAGATGACAACATGGTGTGGCAAGATAATTTGAGTAAATTCAGGGTCGAGGAAGAATATATACAATGAACAGTTTGCAAGTTATCTTTAAATCACAAAGGGCCCTTTAACTAGCCACAAATAATGCTGTCCGGTCGACGATGTTTCAACCTCCTTGCGTTGAGGTCATCATCAGGACTATGGTTATCAAAGTATTTAAAAATACCTATGTGTAAAAGAAGAAAAAAAGCAATAATGAATTGTGAAGCCCAGAAAAGCCAACGACGTAGAGGACAAGGATGAAGAAAAAATAAATAAGAAGGAAGGAAAGAAGGAAAAGGAAAAAAGGGAGCTAATCATATCTATGTACAGGGTTAATTAATCCACAGCGTCATAGCTGAATACAGGATGATTAAATTCCTATATGATTAACAAGGGAAAGAAAGGTAAGGGAGGAAACCAAGGTAAGTGGGTGTATAATTATAAACCATTAGCATGTGTCCCTTACCAATTAGGGCAATTGTATATTGAAGCCACAATGAAGGTCCGTCAATCTAGGGGGGTATTTTAAGCTGTCTGAAACAATGAAGGAATAAAATAAATTAAGGGACTAATAAAAGGTGACCAACTATTAAAGAAAAACATGTAACTAAGCCAATTGGGGCAAGGGCGCTTACCGATAAAGAACAAAGAAGAACGAAGGCACACGAAAAAATCCGCCTTGAAGGGTATTGGTTGCTGTACTGTGATCAGCAATCTATCAAAACACAATGAATTACGGGAGTTATAAAAACGTGCTAGGATAGGTGACAATAATGTGCTATGGTAAACCGGGATACAAAAAAACAAAGGGGCAAGTGCGCTTACCAGGAACGATATGTAAATCTGGAACTCAAGTCAGGGATTGTTCGGAGCATCCAGCGGTAGAAATAAGGAGTCACTTGGTCAGAACGAACAAAGCGTCTGACGTGTGTGAAGCGCGGAACCCGGAAATAGACTATCCGGGTCATGTGACCACGCAGACAACACAAGGGAAGGACTACAAAAATCAGAACACGAGCAGGGAGAAATGAAAGGAAGAAACAGGGGCAGAGTCAGAGAGGGACACCCGATATGTGAAGAATTGGATAGCATAATAAAATACATTTATAATGAAAGATTCATAAGAAAATACATATATTTCCAAAACATGCATAAATTCTAAATAGGCAATTAGTTGAAAGGTGAATACATTACATAGCTACAATCATATGTAATTTTTGTCAGAGATGGTTGTTAATACATTGAGTACTATGGACAATCACAGTATACCTATCACAATCGGGTAAACTCAGATGGACAAAAAGGACAGAACAGAGTCAATACATACACATCACCTATATAAGTACTGTAAAGAGAGAAACAGTTCAACTTTGACAATATATAGAACTAAACAGCAACCAATCATGGAAAAACCGAAATTATTAGAAAACTTTTTTAAAAAACATAAATTATATATATATATATATATATATATATATATATATATATATATATGTGTATATATATATATATATATATATATATATATATATATATATATATATATATATATATATATATATATATATATATATATATATATATATATATATATATATATATATATATATCCAACTCAACTGCCCCTTCGGTTTAAGAACGCACTCGGACACAGACTGTCCTTAATCCTTTATTGGCAAACTCACGTTCCGTATACAGATATCTTGCAGCTTCAGAGTCAATTACGCCTGACGCGTTTCAAAGCCTGTAGCTTCTTTCTCAAAGGCTTGACGTCCGTGTGCAATGTGGGACACACCTGTTTCTCTACGATACCACGCCCACCATAGGCAAAGGATTCTGGTTCCCGTAGTATGTCCCAAAAAATTATTTCCCTGGATGGGTTCCCTGAATGGGTGCACTCGTTTCTGCTGCTTATTCAATTCAAATCCCACAGATGGGCCTCCGCATACGGACGTGCGATAAATCCAAAGTCCATGTCCCATGAGAGAGGCAAGGTTGTATACCGAGCCCCATGGCCCCCAATGTTGGTGGGGTGGTGTGTCCTTCGCGGCAAGGGCTGCCGCGTCGTACATCCAACTCAACTGCCCCTTCAGTTTAAGAACGCACTCGGACACAGACTGTCCTTAATCCTTTATTGGCAAACTCACCTTCCGTATACAGATATCTTGCAGCTTCAGAGTCAATTACGCCTGACGCGTTTCAAAGCCTGTAGCTTCTTTCTCAAAGGCTTGACGTCCGTGTGCAATGTGGGACACACCTGTTTCTCTACGATACCACGCCCACCATAGGCAAAGGATTCTGGTTCCCGTAGTATGTCCCAAAAAATTATTTCCCTGGATGAGTTCCCTGAATGGGTGCACTCGTTTCTGCTGCTTATTCAATTCAAAGCCCACAGATGGGCCTCCGCATACGGACGTGCAATAAATCCAAAGTCCATGTCCCATGAGAGAGGCAAGGTTGTATACCGAGCCCCATGGCCCCCAATGTTGGTGGGGTGGTGCGTCCTTCGCGGCAAGGGCTGCCGCGTCGTACATCCAACTCAACTGCCCCTTCAGTTTAAGAACGCACTCGGACACAGACTGTCCTTAATCCTTTATTGGCAAACTCACCTTCCGTATACAGCTATCTTGCAGCTTCAGAGTCAATTACGCCTGACGCGTTTCAAAGCCTGTAGCTTCTTTCTCAAAGGCTTGACGTCCGTGTGCAATGTGGGACACACCTGTTTCTCTACGATACCACGCCTACCATAGGCAAAGGATTCTGGTTCCCGTAGTATGTCCCAAAAAATTATTTCCCTGAATGGGTGCACTCGTTTCTGCTGCTTATTCAATTCAAAGCCCACAGATGGGCCTCCGCATACGGACGTGCGATAAATCCAAAGTCCATGTCCCATGAGAGAGGCAAGGTTGTATACCGAGCCCCATGGCCCCCAATGTTGGTGGGGTGGTGCGTCCTTCGCAGCAAGGGCTGCCGCGTCGTACATCCAACTCAACTGCCCCTTCAGTTTAAGAACGCACTCGGACACAGACTGTCCTTAATCCTTTATTGGCAAACTCACGTTCCGTATACAGATATCTTGCAGCTTCAGAGTCAATTACGCCTGACGCGTTTCAAAGCCTGTAGCTTCTTTCTCAAAGGCTTGACGTCCGTGTGCAATGTGGGACACACCTGTTTCTCTACGATACCACGCCCACCATAGGCAAAGGATTCTGGTTCCCGTAGTATGTCCCAAAAAATTATTTCCCTGGATGGGTTCCCTGAATGGGTGCACTCGTTTCTGCTGCTTATTCAATTCAAAGCCCACAGATGGGCCTCCGCATACGGACGTGTGATAAATCCAAAGTCCATGTCCCATGAAAGAGGCAAGGTTGTATACCGAGCCCCATGGCCCCCAATGTTGGTGGGGTGGTGCGTCCTTCGCGGCAAGGGCTGCCGCGTCGTACATCCAACTCAACTGCCCCTTCAGTTTAAGAACGCACTCGGACACAGACTGTCCTTAATCCTTTATTGGCAAACTCACGTTCCGTATACAGATATCTTGCAGCTTCTGGTTCCCGTAGTATGTCCCAAAAAATTATTTCCCTGGGCGGCCCTTGCCGCGAAGGACGAGTGCACCCATTCAGGGAACCCATCCAGGGAGATAATTTTTTTGGGACATACTACGGGAACCAGAATCCTTTGCCTATGGTGGGCGTGGTATCGTAGAGAAACAGGTGTGTCCCACATTGCACACGGACGTCAAGCCTTTGAGAAAGAAGCTACAGGCTTTGAAACGCGTCAGGCGTAATTGACTCTGAAGCTGCAAGATATCTGTATACTGAACGTGAGTTTGCCAATAAAGGATTAAGGACAGTCTGTGTCCGAGTGTGTTCTTAAACTGAAGGGGCAGTTGAGTTGGATATATATATATATATATATATATACATGCTGACAGTTTATAAAGCAATCTGCATATCAAAAGGACATATTGAATAAATATGGGCAGAAAAATGAAACAACATTATGTACCAGGAATACTAGCCACTCATGATGACTGTATTCCATTCATCTAAAGAGTTCAATCCATGTGACACAGAGTTACAACGTGCAATCCAAAGACATTCGCATTTATTTAGTAAAGTCTGAAGATTGCCGCCACGGATCGAAAGTTGTGGACAGTCTATGACTTGCCAAGTCATATCGGTTTCAGAGTGATTATGCTCCTTATAGTGCAACACCAGCGGAGCGGTAATGACATTACATCTAATGCGACTTTTGTGTTGGGAGATGCGCTGTTTAACCTTCTGTGTAGTCTGTCCGATGTAAAATAAATTACACGGACAGCGTATCACATAAATAACGTTGGTGGTACGACAATTGGAGAAATGTTTCAATTGATAGGTGTGTGAGGAAGTGACAAAGACTTTGGTATTAGTAGTCAACTCGCACACATTACAGTTTTGACACTTGAAGTGGCCTATCACAGGTGGAAGATTCCATAAAGTAGTCACGGTATTTTCATGTTTTTCTTTGATAGGCCAAGTGATAGCATGAACAAGTTTGTCAGACAAGTTATTACCCCTCTTATATGATAATAGGGGAGGATCTATGAAGTGTGGAAAAGACCGTAGCAGTTTCCAATTGTTCTTAATTATCTTAGAAACCTTGTTGCTACTGGGGCTGTAGGTAGAAACAAAAGGGATACGTGTATTGACACGTTTAGCAGAAGGTGCCAAAATAATTTCCCTATGGTTATACCATGCTCTTTTTTGAGATCTTCTAACCAAGTGTTTGGGGTAGCCCCTATCAATCAATTTTGACGAGAGGATAGCAGCCTCTCGAAAATAATCCTTTCTCCACTTACAATTCCGCCGTATCCGGAGGAACTGTCCGTAGGGCAAGGCATCTCTGAGCCCCCGAGGATGGTAACTGGAGTAGGCCAAGAGGGTATTACGCTCTGTTGGTTTACGATATAGAGATGTCCCAATTAAACCATCTTCTGCATGTAGTGTAAGATCCAAGAATGGAAGATCATTATTACACACATCCGAGGTAAACTTTAGATGGTTTTGGATGGAATTCAACCAAATAATAAACGATAAAAGGTTCTCATGTGTGCCATGCCACAACAGAAGAATATCGTCTATGTACCTGCGCCACAGGGTAATGTTGGTCAAAAAAGGATTACTACTATTCAGAAAAATGGTGGACTCTAAATAGTGAACATAAAGTACTGCAAAATTTGGTGCAAAACAAGCACCCATCGACACGCCTTTGACTTGAAGGTAATATGTATCTTTATACAAAAAATAGTTGTTGGTCAAAGCTATGTGTAACAATTGAACTACAAATTCTGTAGGAATGCGTGTCGGACGGGGGCGAGTATTCAATATGAGCTCCATGACCATAAGTCCATCAGCCTGGGGAATATTCGTATATAAAGACTCGATGTCTAAACCCACCATGAGATCTAATTCAGGGTTAAACGGAAGATCATCTATGATATTGATAAGAGGTGTACTATCCTTGACAAAGGTATCAGTCAAGGGGACAAAAACCTTAAGGATGGAATCAATATATTTACCCAGGGGTTCCAACACGGAGCCACACCCAGATACTATCGGGCGCCCCGGCGGTGTCGCTGAATTCTTATGGACTTTCGGTAAGGTGTAGATTACCGGTGTTCTAGGGAATGAGCTATTGAAAAATTCATACTCTTTTTTATTAATAATACCACTCAAGAGTGCCTGGGATGTAGCAGTGGCGATCTTGTCTTGGATGGAACGCAAAGGGTCTGAATTCAATTTACGATAATGCATAGTGTTGTCAAGTTGGCGGAGGATTTCTGAATCATAATCCTCACGATCCATCACGACAATCCCGCCGCCCTTGTCAGCTGGTTTTATTATCAAATTTTGATTACTGCTGAGACTGTCAATAGCCAGTTTTTCTGAAAGCGGCAAATTATAAGGGACAAATTCGTTGAGTCGTTGTAACTCATTAATCTCCAACAGTACAATTTTTTCGAAGGTTAAAATTTCAGGTGGCATCATGGATGTTGGTGGTAAAAATGTGGATGCCGGTCTAAATTGAGCATCATGTGGTAAATTAGTCTCAGGTTTGTCCGAAAAAAATTGTTTCAGACGAATCCGTCTGAAGAACAAAAGTAAATCCTCCTGTAACTTAAAAAAATCACTACGTGCCGTAGGAACAAATGACAAACCCTTACTTAATAAGGAAATCTCATCTGACGACAGGGAATGCCGGGAGAGATTAAAGATAGGAATATTCCTATCAATGGTAGATTGGTCCTGATGAAGTAATGAACCATTAGGCAGAATGGTTTCAGGGCCGATGGTTAGGGCAGCCTGTGCACCGGTGTCAGGTGTGATCTCAATATTACCCGAAGGAAATAATGGAGGTAAGTTAGATACCCCCGCAGAAGGCATATACCCACTTTTAGTTACCAAAGAAACAAGACAAGACTCATCACTAGTAATATTTAAAGGACCGATGGAAATATCATTAGAAGGCCCTTGTTGAGTATCATATGGCAGCCGTGTTATTGTGGGGGCCCCCATTGATAAAACTTTTGTCGGGTCTGTCTCTCGCCCGCGTATTGGTATTGGTAGCCTTGTCGCCTGCGGCCACGTCTGCGGCCGCGGTCCTGTCCTAAAAAACCAGTGGGTAAAAGGGGTAGAGGACGTCTCTGAGGGCCGGTGCTACTACCTTCACCACTATCAGTGTCTTCAATGGAGGTGTTAGAGGAATCAGAGAATGTAATGGGCCGATTATTACGAAAACGACCCCAGTTCTTGGTCTTAGGGGGCTGGTAATTAGAGTTATAGAAGGAATCTGATAGGTAGGGATAGGTATAACTCTTGTTATAGTTCTTAATGTCTCTCTGGATCTTATTGATTTTCTTATTCTGTTCAAAGGTATGGAAAGTAGCAATGGTACTATTCACTCTTTCAAGGAGCCCCTTTGCATCTGAGATGGTAGTATCTGCTAGAATAAGTTTCTCAAGTTCTGCTATCTCTTCCAATTCTTTCTTGCTATGTTCTATAGCTGTTTCGATACCAAGGACCATCCAGTGCCTTGAGCAAGAAGTGGCAAGATGGCTAAAGCCAGTACGAAATTTCGGGTCCTGAGTGAAAATAGCAGGAGTGTTACGAATTTGTAATCCTAGAGGTATGGTATCCGACTTTAAATACTCAGTTAACATACGAGCATGTAAGTCGGTCCGGATTTGTTTCTTTTTCAGATTTTCTAATTTTTCTAGCAGAATCCTAGAATTATTGGGAGCAGTAGGGAGAGGGGTGGAGGTGAAGGCTAAAAGAGATGGGCCACAAAGAATATTTTTGATATAGTCATCTGAGTAGACGGGGGTCTCTCTAGAAGACATAATAAGTAACCTAATTACTCATTATGTAACACAAATTAAGTGTAAAGTATTTAAACAAAATACTCTCGCAATCCAGCGATTGCTCAATCATATAAACAAGAAAAACAGGAGCAAGCCCGTTACCCCAGCTGAGACCGGGTAAATGTAATAACAAAAAACAATGTCTCAACAGGGAAAATAAGTCTAGGGACCAATAAATACACAATTTAATCGAAAAACCAAGGAGGGACAAGAGAGATCATTTCCTTGGTCTCTCTTGTCCCTCCTTGGTTTTTCGATTAAATTGTGTATTTATTGGTCCCTAGACTTATTTTCCCTGTTGAGACAAAATGTGACAGTAAGCATCCCCTCGTCAACTGTCACGGTACAGGCCGCCAGCAGAATAATTTTGCAGGACAGTGGAATTAGCAGTGGAATCGCCAGCCACAGGGATATAATGGGAGCCAACAACAGCATCAGGTTTCAGGGTTTAGGGGCGGTAAGGGAGGACATGGATCTGGAACGAAAAGCTTGTACACCCATTAGGTTAGACTGGCTGTATTTTTGGCTGCCACTATGTGATCAGACGGCCAATGCTCAGCAGTTGAGGGAAGGATTTAATCATGGTTTTCGGTTGGGTTACCTAGGTCCAAGGGCACACCGGTGGCCGGACGACCTTAAGTCTGTAGGAGCTGCAAAGTAGGTGGTTCAGGACAGATTGTTGAAAGAGATTCAGGCGGGGACCACGGCTGGCCGGTTTGAAGATTGGCCTATGCCAGATTTAATTGTATCTCCAATTGGGGTGGTTCCCAAAAAAGAAAGAGGTCAGTTTCACCTTATCCAACACTTATCCTGGCCTGAAAGCTCCTTGGTTAACGATGTCATCCCTGAGGAGGATGTTTCGTCACATATTCTTCAGTGGACGTAGCTTTGGCCATAGTAGAGGGGTTGGGCCGAGGGTCGCTTATGGCTAAAAGTGATATCAAGTCAGCTTTTGCTTGCTCCCTGTGCATCTCGAAGATTTCAAGTTGCTAGACATTCAATTTGTGGGCCAGCGGTATGTGGATAGGGCACTCCGAATGGGTTGTTCTATTTCATGTGCCTTGTTTGAGTGTTTTAGCACGTTCGCACAATGGGTTTTCACTTGGAGCACTGGCCATTCTGAAGTGACCCATTACCTTGATGTTTTATTTTTTGTTGGGACGGACTGCCAGAGGATGCTGGACAGTTTTAAGGAGCTCATGGGCGACGTTTGGGTGCCCATGGCACGATAGAAGACAGTGGGCCCAGCACAGTACATGTTGTTCTTTGCCATTGGATAAAAAGTTGACAATGCAATTGTTGTCAGACGCCATCCTGCCAAACAAAAGGTCACTGTAAACGAGGTGCAAGTGCTGCTGGGACACTTCAATTTTGCCTGTAGGGTGAGGTGAGCTGGGAGGTCTTTCTGCAGACTGTTGGGGGTCTCATTGTGGGCCTTACCTCTGCCCCATCACCATGTGAGGTTGGAGGCAGGGACCAAAGTGGATTTGAGGATGCTGCGCTTTTTTTTAGAAACTTTTAATGGCATGCCACTGCAGAAGCCAGCAGAGTTTGATTGGGATGCACAATTGTACTCAGATGCTGCAGAAGGGATAGGCTTTGGCTTGAATTGGCATGGGAAATGGTGTGCTGAAGAATGACTGAACAACTGGAAGAGGGGAGGGAGAAGTATAGCTTTCTTGGCATTTCTACCTCTTGTGGTTGCACTAGCACTTTGGGGGCAACAGTTAGCGCACAAGAAGATTTTCTTCCGCATTGATAACATGGCAGAGGTGCAGGTAGTCAAATCCAAGGTGTTGAAGCTGTTGTGGATCTTTGTCCTGGATTGTTTGAAATTTGATATTACATTTAGAGCACAGCATATGCCGGGTGTGGACAATGACATTGCGGATGCTTTGTCTTGTTCACATTGGCAGAGATTCCATGGACTGGCCACAGAAACGGACAGAGTCAGGACCAGGATGCCATGGAAGCTACAGAGGATGCTCCAGCTGGTGGTAGGATCGCTGGCTTTGTCAACCAGGAAAGCTTATAGTCAGGCTTGGAAGGAGTTTTTAGATAGTGGCATGAGAAGGAGTGCGATTTCTTGGTCGAGGACGGAAGATGTAGTACTATTAATGCTGCAGTTAATTGAGAAGGGGCAGTCAGTAGTAACAATTGCAGGCAAATTAGCTGGCATTGCCTTCATGGGCAAGCTCTTTTGGGGATACTCTCCATCCGCAGGAGAATTGGGATCCAGGATACTGGAAGTTTGGGCCAGAGTGTCAGGGCCCAGGGGGCCAACGAGGCAGCTGCTAACGGGGCATTTATTCAAAGAAGTGATCAAGGTTTTACCAGAAGTGTGCATGTGTGAGCATGAACAGGCTATGTTCTCAGTCATGATGATGTGGGTGCTGTTTGGGGCTTTTAGGGTGTCTGAATTACTAGAGGGTAGGGGAACTAAGGGTATTACTTGGGAGGAGGTCCGTCCGTGTTCGGCAGGTTTTCAGGTGTGGCTGCACAAGTCCAAAATAGACCAGAGGGCTAAGGGTAGAGCAGTGTTGCTGGGCCGGTTTCCTGTACCTACTTTTTATCTACTACATTGGGTTGAGGCATTGAGAGCAAGGCTCGTGAGGGTGATAGGCCCGGTCTTCCTCCACAGGGACGGTAGGAGGGTGATGGCTTTTCAATTATTGTCGGTATTGAGACAAGGTCTGACTCGGGTGATGGTGAATGCGAAAGGTTTTGGCACTCAGTCATTCCGAATAGGTGTGGCAACAGAAGCAGGCAAGCTGGAACAGAGCGGACATAATGAGCTTGGGCCAATGGGCATCAAACTATTTTCAGTGCTATGTGTGGGTGGGGGTGGTGTTTGCTAAGCTACCGCTGTTTCTTATTCATTGTTGTTCTGCTTAAGATTCGGTCCCTGACCCGTAAGTTCTGGTCTTTCAATTTGGATAGTGGCCCATTCAGTTGTGAGATGGGAAGAAAAGAAGGCCACACAGAGCAGACTCCGGGTTAATTTGGATTTTGAACCACACCATTTTCCGTTGAAATGGCATCGTAGAGGGGGGATGCAGTGCAAAGAACTGCTCCCTTGCTTGAACAAATTGTTAGTTAGAGGGCATTGCCCGGACATCTTACTGGTGCACTTGGGAGAGAACAACATAGTTGTTGAGAAATGGGTGTCTTCGTTGACAATGATGAAGGAAAACATACAGAAGATTTTGAGGCAGTGGTCAGGATATCACATTATGTGGACCCAGTTTATTCCTAGTAGAGTGTGGTGAGGGGCTTTGAAGCCAGCAGCGATTGAAAAGGCAACGAGAAAGATTATTAGAGAAAAGAAGGCTTTCTGTAGGGACAAGGGTGTGTCCCGAATAGAGCATATGGATCTTAAGGACGATTCAGTGGAATTTTTTCAGGGCGATGGGGTTCACTTCTCCTATTACTGTATGGAGCGGTATTTACTCCAGATACAGGACACATTAGTCAAATAATTGAGCATTTTCTAGAAGTCAGGTAAAGGCGGGGTGGGGGGCAGGAAAAGTCAGTTCTAGAATTTTTCTGGGTGGCGGTTGGCATGGTTTAGCCAAGTTTATTTGTTGTTGACAGAGGCAATCGAGGCTGAAAAGGAATGGTTAGACAAGCTCACGCCTAAATGGGGTAGGCACTTTAAGGTTAATTAGGAAGTTAAGTTAGGTACAGGTTAATAATTAGTGTAAAAATGTTGGGGAGGTTAAACATTTCAATTGCTGAACATAAGCCCAGAAGGAAGTAGACAATTGCAGGTTAGGTTTTGTAGTGGGAAGGTACTTTTAGGGTTGGGAGGTAGTTTAACATAGGTAATTTTTTGTATAGTGAGGTTGTAGTTTCGTATGGCATTGGGCCAAGGGTTTTAATTGTGATGCAAAGGCTAACCCCTTGCTACCTACTGTTGGAGCTCTGTTATCAGTTGTGAAAGCTCCAGCCCATTTACACTCTTACCCAGAAGCGGTGATCTTTTATTAGTAGCGTGAGAGGTAAAGGGAGAATTATATCAATCATCAGAGTTTCCAACTACCATGTAACCAATCTGGTCACATAATAATTCAGACCAAAATTTGTGAGATTTTACTCATAAATTCAAAAATAAGTTTACATAGACTAATCTCAGCATCAAATATAAAAGTAAAGAACAAACAAAACGTGTCCAGAAGAAAAAACACTATTAATTCAATTATCATCAAGCAAAAATGAGGAAAAAGAATTGTGAGTTAAATTGCATCAATTGTTTTTCAAAAGAAAGTATTAGTCCTGTCTTCCTCTATACTACTCTAACGGCGCCAACTATTCGAATAAGCATTTGATTTCAAATTTGAAATAAAGAGAGAAAGGTGTCAGCTGCTGAAGTCTTCAGTAGAAGCTCTCCAAGCAATTGGGTCAAGTAGCAGAAAGCCACCTATGCAGAAGCATAGCTCTGCACTCTACGAAATCTCAAGATGTCTCTCCCAAAAGGAGAAAAGGGCAGAATGAATGCTCCCCTCATTAAGAACAATATGATATTAGTTGCATTCAATGTAGACCATCCCACATGACTCTTCCTTCTCAGTGTTTTTCCAGACTCCCAGCACAAGATTGGACACCTGCCCCTCCTTTCCCACTTCAACAAGTTACAACTGCATTTGTCCTTGGCCATTTTTTCCCTCCTCCACGAAAACCCCTCTCCTCGCTCATTACCGCGATTATCTCTGCTGACTTCATCTTTTTGTACCTTTCTATTTATTAAAACAAGACTCCCTTATGCTAACTTATGAGGCTTGGTCCACACCTGCAGTGGAAACAAAATGCAACAAAACATTTCACAGTGAAGGTTAAACACAATCAGAACGTGAAACTGCGATGTGAGCTTACGCTGAAACATAATGTTATGCTAAAATGAAATGGTACATGAAGTTAAACTAGAATAGACGTTAGGCCTCAAATTAATGGCTAACTTTAGTACGTGCACTAGGTTACAAATACGTGCACAAAATGCAAATGGATCACAAACAAAATCTTATAACACATGAATAATAGAAAAACAATTAAGAATCATTAATAAAACTTTTCTCAAGTGAACATCATATTATGTTACACCTGAATCGCCTAAACATTAGTGTGCATATATTACTTCATTAGTTTCACTATAAATTACCTCATGAGTATAGATTTCCCTTAATCATCAGTACATTAATACATTAGATTTCTCTATTAGTCAAAATTGTAATCACACATTTATAAGCTGCATATATTATACGTGAAGCACTATATATATATATATATATATATATATATATATATATATATATATATATATATATATATATATATATATATATATATATATATATATATATATATATATATATATATTATCTACTGGCAGTCGCCAGTAGATAGTTATAGTTAGGACCATGTTTCCATAGGAAATCTGAAAATTCTGTTTTGAATAACTTTGGCGCTGGTTGACGAATCCTCGCAAAATTTTCAAAACTAATGGGGCGCTCCGCTCAGCTCCTACCCTGAAAGTCTCGGGGTGATTTGTCAAGGGGGGGCTGAGAAAAAAGGGGGGTCCCAAAACACGTTTTCCCTATGCATTTTTCCATAGGACCTTTAGTCGAAGGTGCAGCCCGAACGGCTGAACAGAATTACTTGAAATTTGGCAGAGAGGTAGTCCTCAGGTCAGGGAAGTGCATTTTGCAGGTCTGGTGTCAATCTGTTTAGTATTTCCTGAGAAAATAGCATTTAAAAGCATATAAATATCTATACACGCCCACCGTGCGCGCACTGTGCGCGCACGGTGGCATCCGCGAGCGAAATTCTGATTGGTTGATAGATGTCAGTCAACATTCGAATCGGTCGAAATCAGGAAGTGTCGGCCGCCATTTTTTCTGTCGCACTGAAAAGGAAAGGTGGAAAAAAGGTGGAAAACGTGAAAAGGGGGCAGGGAAGAGAGTTCCTGACCCCCTAGCGTTTGTCAGGGGGTCACAGAAGGAACCCCAAGGTTGAAAAAAACATTTTATCATTTTTAAAAAATATAGCGGGTGCATGCACGGTGTGCGCACGGTGAAAAACCTTGAAAAAAATAAAGAAATAATAAATACATAACTTAGCATTTAAAAAACCGTACAAATTCACTTAAAAAACCATAGGTTTCACACACGTTATAGTTAGGAATTAGCATTTAAAAAACCTTGCAAATTCACTTAAAAAAACCATAGGTTTCACACAGGTTATAGTTAAGTGGACATTTCACTCGTAAAAAACCAATGAAATTCCCCCGTTATAGTTAGTTCAGATAACTATAACTCGCGCGACCGCCACTCTATCACAAGGATGATGTCATTAGTGATGTCATGAGTGATGCCATTGACCATGTCATGAGTGATGTAATGTGTGACGTCATGAGCAGTGGATTGCCCAGATGTAGCCAAAGTATAGCCCAATGACAGAATGTCCCAGAGTGTTCTAACGAACAACTAGAGCGCTAACAGTCTTCTTTATGACAAAAGTAAAAAACACCTGAAGCCATCTTGATTGGAATAAAGTGGTAACACTTAAAACATTTAATTTACAAAGCAACAAAATGAGGGGGTTCATTTTGCCATAGAAATTATGATTAGTGCTGCAGAAAGAAAAATTAGGGCACATTTTGACTTCTCAAATCCTCTTTTATTTCATAAAAAAATTCTGACATGCAGACTGAAACATGCACTTTGAATACCAGCAGCAGACTTCCCTGGTGAGCAGAAGCTTTACTACAGTGATCTAATGAGCAACTAGAGTGCTAACATTCAGAATTTATGGCAACTGTATGACACATCTGAATGCCTTCTTGATGGAACCAAAGTAAAAAACTGAAAGTATTTCCTACTGAGGAGACTGCAGTAAATGAGGAAATTAGGAAACTTCATAACAAATAAATCTCCCAAGATGGCCGCCAGAGACAAAAGAGCCCAAATGTAACCCAAATATCACTCAGATGTAGCCCAAGTATAGCCCAATGACAGAATGTCCCAGAGTGTTCTTAAGAACACCTAGAGCGCTTACTGTCTTACTTATGACAAACGTATGGCACACCTGAAGCCATCTTGATTGGAATAAACTGGTAACACTTAATACATTTAATTTAAAAATGAACACATTGAGGGGGCTCATTTTGCCATAGCAATTATGATTAGTGCTGAAGAAAGAAAAATTAGGGCACATTTTGAGTGACTTCTCAAATCCTCTTCTATTTCATTAAAAAATTCTGATATGCAGACTGAAACATGCACTTTTAATACCAGCAGCAGACTTCCGTGGTGAGCAGTAGCTTTACTACAGTGATCTAATGAGCAACTAGAGTGCTAACATTCAAAATTAATGGCAAATGTGTGACATATCTGAATACCTTCTTGATGGAATCAAAGTAAAAAACTGAAAGCATTTCCTACTGGGGAGACTGCAGTAAATGAGGAAATTAGGAAACTTCATAACAAATAAATCTCCCAAGATGGACACCAGAGACACAAGAGCCCAAATGCAGCACAAATATCGCCCAGATGTAGCCCACATGTAGCCCAATGACAGAAGTGTGCAAAACACTTATTTTTTGTGTATTTGCAGTTTTATATAGTGCAGACTTGTCAGGTATTGGAGTGCTTTACATGAGCATTGGTTACATCACACAAGATCAAATTAATTTTGGTTGTAGACATGGGGAGATTAAGTGATTTGACCAGAATCACAGAATGTTGAGCTGAAGCAGAAACTCCAACCTGGTTCCCCAGTTGCAAAGTCTGCAGCTCTGGAAGTAACACCACATCCTCTCCCCTAAGTGCAACATTTAATCAAGTGGTCAACTGGATAAAAAACATAAAGATTACACATAATTTAAAAGTTCTTTGTCGCTATTTGAAAACTCAGAAAATATGTCCTCATTTTAGTTTTTTAGAGCACTAGCCATAATTTTGATGCAAATAAGACCCTCTCATATATGTAATTTCTAAAGGAAATGCTCTAGGTATTACAGTTTTGATTACATCAAGACGACGTCAGGCGTTCCACACTTTTGTAATAAATATAGAATGTTAGCAATCTAGTTGTTCATTGGGATACTGTTGAGAGACAGAGGCCAGGGGCACGGACTCTGAAAATTGAAGGCAAGTAGGAGAGTGCAGAGGAAACAATTTGACCTCACTGGGCAGGCAGGAAGGGCAGTGGCAGCAGAACAGACTATGGAGGGCAGTGGAAAGGGGGCAGGGGCAACAAACTAACAATACACGACTGGCAAGAGAGGCTGTGGCAATATAATAGACCATTGTGGGCAGAAGGAAGAGGCAGTGGTAGTACAACCATACATGCCAAAAGACCCGTTTCAGCCAGGAAACGTCCAATGTTTTTAAGCTCAAATGGGCTTTATTTGATCTGTCTCCTGTCTACAATCTCCTCTTTTTCAATGTAACTCAAAGGGGAAAATCAATACCCCAGTTTTTTTTCAAAATCTCCCTCTTACCAAGTTCGAAATGTTCGCAAGCATGGTACATTGGATCATGGTAGGCAGGAGAATTGGGGTAGGGACATGGACTCGGATAATAGAGGACAGGAGGGACATGGAGAGGTGCACCAAACTGACCCTACAGGGCAGGCATCAGGGTTTACAGCAGCACAATACACCACACAGGGCATGTGGGACGGGAGTGCAGCACAACAATCCATAGAAAGCAATAGGGAGGGGACAGGACCATGCACATGGACAACAGAGAACAGAGGTGAAAGAGGCAATGGTAGCTAGCTGACCATAATGGACAGACAGGAGAGAAAGCTGCAGCATAACAGACCATAGAGGGCAGGAGGGACGGAACAGGGGCATTACAATGGAACAGACAAGCCAGGAGGGAGGGAATAGGGGTCTGCACATGGAACCAGAGGGCTGGGGGCAAGGGGGCAGGGCAGGAGCCGCAAGATGACCACGGAGGTCAGGCAGGATGGGCACTAGAAACAAGACATACCATGGAGAGCAACAGTGAGACTATGATGGCATACACACAGACCATGGAGGGAAGGTGGGAGGGTGTCAGGGGCAGCTAGCTGACCACACAGGGAAGGTGGGAGGGGCCGTGGCAGCACAGAAGACCATGCATGGCAAGCGGGAGGGTTAGTGGCAGCACAATAGCTATGATGGGCAAGAAGGAGGGTGCCGGGGCATGCACAAAGGACCATGGAGAATAGAAGGGAGGGTCAGGACCTGGGCACAGACAAGAGAGTTCAGGGGAAGGGGCCTCACAACAGACCACGCGGGGCAGGCAGGAGGAGCAGTTGCAGCACAACAGACCAGGGAGGGCAGAAGGGTGTGGCAGTAAAATGGACCATGGAGGACAGGAGGAAGGGGATAGGGGCATGGCATGTGGACAGGCAGGGTGGAGGTGGCAGGGACAGGTTACAGTCATCTGACAATGTTAAGGCAGGTGGGAGGGGAGTGGCAGCTCAACAGAACACTCAGAGTAGATAAGAGTGGCAGGTCCATGGAACATGGTGGGCAAAAAGGATGGAGCAGGAGCATGCACAAAGACATCGGCGGGCAGGGGGAAGGAGAATAGGGGCAGCAAGCTAAGCACAGAGGCTAAGCAGGAGGTCATTGATGGGCCATAGAATTGGGCAATGGAAGGCAGGAGGAGTGGACTGTACATCATGCTAAATGGAGGGCAGTGGCAGCACATCAGACCATGCATGGCAGGAGGGAGGAGGCTAGTCCATGGATTCAGACAACAGAGGATAGGGAGGAGGTGGATGGGGCAGCAAGCTTACTGTTCAGAGAAGGTGGGTATTAGGAACTTTATTGTTTTTAAAATGTGTGTCTGTGCGAACTACTTAAAATATGAACAAGTATGCAGCATAATCTCACTTTTATTCAGGAAGAAGAGGACGTTTGTGACTGTGACTCTGGGCTCACTTGGCAGAAACGCCCCCTGACCCTCAACCCCCCATCGCAAAATGAAATGCCCATGAAAAGGGTAGGTGGACGCAGTGGTATATAGAACATAGTCCTGAGAGCACGATTGAAAATGAAAACTAGATATAGTATATGGTATAAACTATGCACCAAAAAGTGTGATATAAGATGAACCAGGGCGTGAAATATAATATGCAATACATTGTGCGCAATGACAGATTCATTGGAGAGCGCGAGATAGCACAGGCACTAGCGCATGCTATGCGATATGCGCCTTGGAGTGTAATATGCACAGGGCAGTGTTGTGTAACCTAGCAAGTCTCTAAAGTTATAATATAAAATATGTGCTGGGGAGTGTAACGTTGCATATGCACTGTGACAAGGATATGGATCCCAGATTGTAATATGTATGGCATAGCGCTGTGCGTTATAACTTAGGCATCGAGGAAGGCACGTTAGATGGGGCAATATAACCCGTGCGAAGCCAAGTGTGGCATGACATATTCACAGGGTGGTGTTACAGTGCACATGGGCTAGAGAGTGTCATAGAATACGCACTAGCTGGTGGAATACAACACTGAGGTGTGTGGCACTCGGCGGGCACTGGTGGGTGTAACACAGCATTGGGCTCAGCCAGGAGCACGCTGTGACTCTCAAGTGAGGTTCGTCTCCTTTCCAGAGAGTAAAATAAAAAGTATTACACATCTGGCTGTGGATGTGTGTTTTATTAACCGTGAGGGGGGTTTCTTGCATAGTTTGGTCGAATTTTTGTCGAATCCCCTTAGAATGGCTTGGTGTGCGTGTGTATTAAATGTGCCCGTCAATAGCTACCCATGTTTGTATAAATAAACGAGAAGGGTGTCTACTTGGAGAGTACCCACCGGCGGGGGCCCCGGGATTAGGCGCGGTAGGGCATCAGACACGTCAGAGCTTCACTAGTGGTGTAAATACATTCCACGTGGATTCATTGTATGCATAGTCGCCTTTTAATGAATATCACGCAAATAGTCATGGTGATAGGTACATACGGTTTGTCCAGAATGTCCTAGGTGTTTCTATAAATATATATTTTTTTTAAATGATAAAAAACAAAGGCCGGCCCCGGGGGATGGGCTCCCCGGGGCCATAAGTGGCCTGATGAGGGGGGCAACGCAGCCCCCCCTCCTAAAGCATAAAAAAAAAAAAAAAGGCCATGACCCGGGGGTTAGTGTTCCCGGGGCCGATTAAGGCCTTGAGAGGGGGGCCACGCAGCCCCCTTCCAAATTATTTTTTTTCAACAAAAAAAATTAGGGTGCAGGCTCTGGGGGGATGGGGTCTCCAGGGCCAATAAATTAGAAAAAGAAGGGGGGCCACACAGCCCTCCTTCTTAAAAATATAAAATAAATAAAAGACCGGCATCGCGCCGGAGGCCACGCCCCCTCCTTGCAGCACTCTGCAAACGCACCCCCTGGCCAGTTGTAAGTTGGGGAATTAATTCCCCTTCAATCCTGAGGGTCCCTGAGGGCCAACTAGCCCAACAGGTATCTCCAGTATGCGCCAGGGAGCTGCGTTGCAGACAGGTGTTCTGAGGTCACGCGCCTTTTGAACACCTCTATGCAACGCAGCTCTGTTGCACTTACTGGAGGTACCTAGTGGGCTAGTTTGACCAAAGGGACCCTTAGGATTCATGGGGACTTAATCTCTCAACCTAGAATGGCCACAGGGCGCGTTTACACAGTGGTGAAGGGAGGGGACGGGGCCTGAGGTGACGTGTGCAAACACGCCCTGTGGCGCGTTTTAAGTTGGGGAAATAATTCCCTTTCAATCCTGAGGGACCCTGGGGGCAACTAGCCCACCAGGTGCTTCCAGTAAGTGCCACTGCTCTGCGTTGCAGAGAGGTGTTGCAGGCCTTGCCCCTTTTTACACCTCCCTGCAATGGCGCTTACTGGATGTACCTAGTGGGCTATTTTGCCCCTAGGGACCCTCAGGATGCAAGGGGACTTAATCTCCCAACTTAAAACGGCCACAGGGCGTGTTTACACAGTGAGGAAGGGAGAGGACGGGGCCTGAGGTGACGTGTGCAAAGACGCCCTGTGGCGCGTTTTAAGAGGTAGTTTTAATCCCCTGCCCTATTATATACTAGGGGCTTACAGAGGAGGTCATGCTAATCACAGGGGGACCCCAACGCATAGTGTTCCCTAGTGTATGTAGGTGTTTTCACTGTATTCTGAGTGTCTTTTAACATAGCACTGGCTCTAGGATTGGTTAGTCAGACTCAGTTACCACCAGTATCCGTCTGAAAAAGTTGAGGGTACAGGATGATTTTACAACAAGGCTTCTCTCTGCTCTTCTGTTTGTTCTTTCTGCACGTTATCCTTCTTCCTGTACTTTTCTTCGTCTTTGAGGACTTCTGTTGCTTCTTTCTGCATTTCTTTTTTTTCTTTCTGTGCGTTTTTTCTTCTTTCTTCACATGTCCTATCTCTGTAGGCATAGTTAGAAATTAGCATTTAAAAAACCTTTGAAATTCACTGAAAAAAACATAGGTTTCAGGCACGTTATAGTTAGGAATTAGCATTTAAAAATCCTTAGAAATTCACTGAAAAAACAATAGGTTTCAGGGGCGTTATAGTTAGCTGGACTTTTCACTCGTACAAAACCATTGAAATTTCCCCGTTATAGTTAGTTCAGCTAACTATAACGCGCGCACCCGCAATGCACTGCTGATGACATCACATATTACATCACTCATGACATGGTCAGTGACATCACTCATGACATCACTGATGACATCTCAAATAAAATCACTGATGACATGATGACATCATCCTTGTGATAGAGTGGCAGACCTCCTCTCCCCCTAATATAACCTTTGATACACACATTCAAAAAAAGAAACTAAAATTTTCAAAACATTTGACATACCAATACCAGTTACAACAACCTATTCAGTAATTCTAAGATCCACATACACATCCACTCATTCACCAACAGTCCTATACAGTCACTCATAAATGTACTCACTCATCATATGCACTCATACACCTATACATCCTGTTACACAACGCCACTCATCCATAGAGTTACTCACACACATAGTCACTCATTCTAATAAAGAATCAAACATCCATTTACTTGCATATACAGTTATACACACACCACCACACTTACTTCTACAGAAACTTACACATACTTAGTCTTTTAAACAGTCACTTATAGAAACACATACTTATTCATACAGGAACTCTTCCAATCTCTCACTCTCACATATACTCACTTATATACACCAATAGTCACATATACTAGTTTAAAACATATGTAGTTACTCATAAAGACACTATTGAGACAGTCATTCACTCACTAACACACCCATGCACACACTCATCCACCCATACAGTCCTGCACACATGCTGTCTTCAACACATACAAACAGTGAGTCACTCATTCATGCACCTATGCACTCTGTAATACCCCGCACCGAACAACACAGACACTCAGACACTCATACTGATACTAAAAAAAACAACTAATAACCTATATAGACACTCATGTAGCTACTCACCAACCCATGCAGCCACTTATACACAAAGTGAGAGACTGATACAGATATTTACATATTTAAACATTACTCACTATGCCATGTATTCACTAAGATACACTTAATCAGTCGGTTATACAATCAATTTTTCAAAAACAAATCATCCATTTAGACACTTATATACCCATTTATTCTTCCATCGACCTTGAGATATACATATATAAAACGTATGTAATTTTCAGAAAAACACACATTCACTGGATGATGTCGTGATGTCATCAGTGATGTCATTTGAGATGTCATCAGTGATGTCATGAGTGATGTCACTGACCATGTCATGAGTGATGTAATATGTGACGTCATCAGCAGTACATTGCGGGCGCACAAGTTATAGTTAGCTGAACTAACTATAACGGGGAAATTTCAATAGTTTTGTACGAGTGGAAAGTCCAGCTAACTATAACGCCCCTGTAACCTATTGTTTTTTCAGTGAATATATATATATATATATATATATATATATATATATATATATATATATATATATATATATATATATATATATATATATATATATATATATATATGTTTTTCCCCAATGGCCCATGCTTTCAGAAGGCACTCAACAGCTCCCCACTTCTCGGCAGTGCGATATCTGGTAGTCAGCCCTACGCATTTCGAGGCCGTCCGCCTCTCTTCAGGGGCTCGCTTCACAGTTCTGGCGCTTGTGACGTCTCTGTGGTGCATGCAATTTATTTAATTGATGGCGTTGGTACGCTGTAAGCTGCGATTGCATGCTGGGACATGTGGTCCCTTAGAGATATATTGTTACCCATAGTGGGCTTCATGCACCAAACGGAGTTGAAGCCACTTTCTTCCTATGTAGGAGATCGTCTCCCGGGACACTTTCCTTTAGTAGTTGGGCTCACTGTGCTGTATATATGTGAAGTAGTCCATCTTCACCTATTAGTACATTAACAATACGAAATATATTTGAGTGCTGGCTACTCATAGATAAGGCGCACTCCAACTTTATCTCAGGGTGAGATCTAATTTATGAGTCTCCAGTGATGTGCACACTCATTTCAATAAAAGCAGCCTTTTTCACATTAGAACTGAGTCTGCGCTGCTCCCCATATTCCCCAAGTTTCCTTGCTGCGTTGGCAGTGATTGAAAGTTAGGTAAGTCGGGGCCCAAGGATTTATCTGCAAGTAGTAGTTCGCTCAATGACATTCATCAGAAAATTGTTGAAGTAGAGCATCCAATCAAAATGCGCTTTGTAAAGACCTGAAAATGTGCCACAAAATTCCAGAAAATCTAGACGTTGAGAATCTATTTTATTTAAATATTTAGTTTAATTTCAACAGTTGTGACATTGTTACCAAGTGCATTTTAATCTCAGTTTAATTAATGTTTTTTTGTGTGAAAAAAATCATATTTGGACATACACCAATAGCGACAGGATTACGGTTTGAAAAGTTAAGTTTCAAGCATATATTGTTTACAATTCCTAAACGATCTACACCTGACAATTTTAGGACTCTATCAGTGCACTTTCATGATTTCACTCAAACAAACCCCAACTCAGTAAACATTCCTTCCTTAGAGATGGGACGTGTTGCAGAGACGGTTCAAAGAGAGAGGTTTCCAAACAAACCCTGCCCGGGAAGCCTTAAACGTTTCAGCTGTGTGCAAAGAAGGTCCCCATGGCACTGACCCCTCGATCTCAGCCCACCCCTGACTACCCTCTTCCAGTGACACCCTGAGGCCTCAGCTCCACCCTCCAGTCATTATCAGAGTGCTTACGTGCAGAGCAGCACGCGCCGCTTCCTTCCTCGGCCTCCAGGAATGCGCGTGCAGCCTGTTGAGAGGGAAGGCCCAGCAGCTGGAGTGCGCTCTGACCTTGGAACCAAAAATGTGCAGGCGTGTGCAAACACTGAGAAGGGCTAACAAAATATGGCTGTCGCGCACACCAACCTCCGTACTCCAAACAGGCTCTGCAAAGTGCAACAACATATCGTTCAAACACCGCACACCATTCACCTTCACAGGCAAGGCTATAATTACTCTTAAACACACCTATAGACATTTAAGGCCAACATTTAGATATCTATGCAAGATGTAAAACTTCTTCCTTAATGTGTGATTTGTCTATTTACCGAAAAGTGGTATTGCTGCCCCAACATACAGTAATATAAATTCTCTACACTGGAATTATAGCCATTTAAAACCTAGCAGCTGCCAAGGTTTCAGATTGCTATGTGTGACATTTTCATAATTCCAGTGTAATTATGAGTGACATTTGAACGAGTATGAGAGACACTTACCTGCGAGCAAAATAAAGCAAAAAAGATGAGGGAAACATAAATATCAGAAATTACACCTATTTGAGTCAAGAGAAACTCTAAGTTAACTGTTGCAAAGCATCAAAGCATAAGAAATAAATTTTTTGCGGCATTCATTTATCAGACTCTAGCCAAAATTGCATAAAGTAATCAAAGTAGTCTGGAAGATGTTCCTAATTTAATTATAATGATTTGATTGACTGGCAGACTGAGACTGCTGCCGGCGACATGAGCAGTAAACAAGGCTGTATTGAAAGCTGACAGTGGGAGGTGCTCATTTAGGTCATGAATAGATTATGGAAACTCAAAAGCAAACTTTAAATCTTTGTGAAGTGAAAAGCTGATTTTTTTAATGGCACTGACATTAGGGTGTTAAGCTGCACCTTTCCACCAGCCAGGATGACACCTGAGCAAAAGTATAGCTGATGGCGTGAGGCATTGAGATGGGCCCAGCTGGAACTGAATATAAAAGAACCCGCTCAAATACATTTTACTGGAATAAGAACTGACTCCCATGATGCTCTTACTCGGTGCCCCTCCTGGACCTGAACCACCTTCTGACTACACACACGCACATACGTCAGTGGCGTGGACCCAAGGTCACAGTTTTAAAAAAAAACATACTTGGAAGTCTCTGCAGCCAGCCAAAGGACGGCCTTTGTCTGCTAACTGCCTCAATACTGACCAGAGGACCGCGTCACACTGGTAACTGAGACTCTCAGGGCCTGTAGATCTACTGCAGGTGAGTTCAGTCAATGGTATTTGAACTCACTGTGGTCCGTCCCTGTAAGTAGGTACAGGCTAGCCAGCTGAGCTGTGCTTTTTAAAGCCGCCGGCGCAGCGCACGCTTGGAATGGACACAGTTCTGTCTGTGGCCTGAAAGGGGCCACATAAATTCATTTTGGACTTTTCTAGAGACACATTTCTATGAATCTTTTTAGCAGCATGGAAGTGTAAAAGGAGAACATCAGCAATGCACAATCAATGAAATAGCATCACTTCTTGTTGCACAATAACCAAGAACAACTGAGTAAGGTTAGTTAATTTATTACAAGGCCAAGAATAACTGAACACAGAGACACATCAACCCGAGACCAAATCTACTCATCCAGGTTAACCTGTGCAACTTGGACAAAACTATTAATTCAAGAAGTATAATACAGATGATCAAGAAGCAAGAGTTCAAATTTCCCTGCATCGAGGGTTGTTGAAGTGCATTAAATCCTTCCCCACTCAATCAAATCAAATCAAAAGGGCTTTATTTCGATAAAAACATATCATAAAAGCTGGATATAAATAGGGTTAAAAAGTTATTTACAACAGTCTCCAAATTCATTGACTTTTAACAAAGAATAGATAAGTTCTAACAAGTTAAAAGGATCAATACAGATTATTGATTAAAACCAAATTAAACAGTACATTTAAGCCTTTTACTTCGAAGATACCAAGCCCATGATAAAAATTTTGAAAGGCCACAAGCATATAGCGGGCGCGAATCTGACATTAGGATGCGCAAAGCCTCAATATGGGACCTAGTGCCTAACAATCGACACAATGCTTTAAGCCACTTTTGTCTAGGTTTCGCATACTCCGGACATTGGAACATGAAATGCGCTATAGTCTCAGTGCTGGTTGTACAGGAAGGACAAAATACGGTTGTCTGAGCCGGGGATTTCCAGCGTGCTGTAAAGGCTCGTAATGGAAGAGTCCCGACCCTAAACTTAAAATGAAGAGCTCTATCAAACGGTTTCCCAATAATATCCAAATAAAGTTCCCGAATAGGTAAATCCTTGAACTTTAGGAAGTCCTCCGAAAGTTTGCCCAGGGAATGATTGGCATTAGTTCGAGACATGACCCAATTCCAATACATGGTCTTTAGTATTGCCTTTGGAGGAGAGGACCTACCATCCCACGCTTCACTTAGTCCACGCTCGCCAAGTAGAGCTTTTACATCTTTTAACCACTTTATATTGTACCATCCCCGTAGTGACATTATTTCAGACAAGGCACTAGAAAAAATTCTTTGTAGGGTCTAAGGGAAATTTTAATGACCTGCCACAGTTCTAATCCCCTAAATCTATATTGTAAACAACAAAACATTGAACTGGGGGTCTAGTCAGATCCTGCTTACTAAGCAGAAAAGTAAAGAGAAACGGGCTAAAAAAGTCCCAAAGAACAAAAAAAGTGAAAAGAGTAAGAGAAGCAGAAAGAGGAGACAACCAGATGCAATCGGGAGTGAACCTTGGAGCGGAATGATCGGATACCCATCAATTATCGATGTGATCAGTCTTATCATCAGGTTGTCCAATCCAAAATGAGATGCTTCTCTTGATCATAGAGAACATCTGAATGAAAAGATTACACTCGTAGGTTGTCCAAGGTTGTCAAGGGATTGGAATGGAAAAACAAACCATAGTTGGATGATAGGATAATTGACAGGAGTGCAGTGCTAACAAGAAACAGTGAAGTGGTGTGTTAAAATAGAATTGCGAGAAAACACTACCAATTTATTACGTGTCTCGCATCCTAATTAAAACAACAGTGCAGAAAGGCAGTATTAAACAAATGACTGCCGTATGAAGGTCGACATGTTTCAGCCAAATGAGATACAATCACCTCTGAGGCTTTCTTCAGGACCTATGTTGTTATTTATCTAGCTACTGCAGTAAAGTGAAGAACACGTATAGTGGTAAACATATAGATAAAGACAGACAAGTACATTTATCTCACTATCATGTGGAGATGGCACATTGTACCATTTTAAGTGTATCCTCCGTCTCAAAAGGATGCTGCGTGCATCTGCCAAGAAAGCAAAAGGAATTGTCTCAAAACAGGAAAAATAAGAAATAGAAGCACTTGTTTTTGTCCTAAACAGAAAACTAACATTATATTAGATGTTTAGAGGGCTTACCCGTAATGATCGGGGAGCAGACCTCACCTCGCCCGGATCCTGATTCCCGACTAAGAGGCCCCGCTCTATATGAAAAGAAAAATGAACTACCAATAGCTGGAAAGCAAATGATGCAAAATCCAAGGAAAGAGTATATGCCAGTGTAATATACTACTAGCTACAAAAACTGGTAGTCTGCAACTAGGAATAAAACCACGTAATGTGTCATGCCAAACAAAAGGTAACTCCCCAACAGGAAGTGAGAGGTTTTAATGTTAAAATGGGAAAAGAAATACCGAATATGCACCTAAACATGAAATTTTCATGCATAACGAAACATCTGCACCTCTTAGGCATGGGCATTAGTGCATGGGTTCGCATAATGATGTAAAGAACTGGTGTGCAGTCTACATATTGAAAGCTTTATCAAGGGGGAACTTTACCAGGGAAAAGACATGTAGAGAGGTCTAATAACTTCGTGAGACGAAGATATTATAGTAAAGAACGCCCGATATTCTTCTAAAAGTAAGAAGACTTAAGCAGTGACCCCGGTGCTTACCTCTCCGTCGTTGCCTCGTTGCGGCACCAGAATCAGGAGGGAGGTAACCGGGACTGCGAAGACGGCGTTCTAATAGAGCCTCCAAATCACGTCGGGACAACGCGCGATTGCGTAGGGATTGGTGCGTTAACCCTGTATCCGGAAACACAAACCGGACTACAGGGTGACGTCACAATGGCCGATTATGTAGTTCCTCAATGTTACTAAGATATCGACATATTTGTATCCAGTTTAGTGGCGTGGCAAAAAACAACAGCGGGACAGTGTCTGTTATTATTATTAATAAAGCCGCCTATGCCCGTCAACTTTCAAGCACGTAATTATGCTGGCTGTGGCGACAACTCAGTAAACAAAACTAAACAAGACTACAAAATGATGTCATAATGGCCGCTGGTGTAGTCCGTTTCGGTTTGCTGATAAAATACGTGCGTGCTTGATATCGATACTCGAAAGGTGAAAAACCCATGCTAGCTGTTGAGGTGTAAATGCGTGTGTCTGCAACTAACAAATAAGTACCTCTCTGTGACCGCAGGATCTCTCATTTATAATCGAAAAACAAGTAATTTCAGATATAGAGACATGCCAGTGATGGAGGTGTAAGGAACTACAAAATGACATCACAGAGTAGGCTTGAGTAGTTCAATAGCTGTACCTGAACAAAGACTCGCACTATGAATAGTGAGTGTATCAAAAATGAGAGAGTCATAATGTTAGATGTTGAAAGTGTGTTGGTAATGATCAGAGGATAATGCAAAGTGCCAAGTGCTATTTAGATGCATATGGGGAAGCAAACAGGTACCCAAATACTAAAATATGCTCTAAGAGGACACCAAGATATTTCATAGGGTAGTCCAAGGAATTTCATCATTTAAACCCCTCACATCGCTCTGTAATTTGAACACCCATTTTTGTTCTTTCACAAACAGGTATTTAGTGGTGTCAACAATGTGTGATGGTATCAATGGTTTTTCGAGCACTGTCCAGGAAAAATCGTCTGCTGTATGATTTTGATCAACGAAGTGTCTAGTAAGTTTAGTCGTTGATCTTCTGCACCTGAAGGAACTCTTATGTTCTACCATGCGAGTCCTTACTTTCCGGGTTGTCATACCTACATACTTGTATTGGCAGGGACAAGTAATAAGGTAGATCAAATTGTCACTGTTGCAGTTGGTGAACCTCTTCAGCAGCCAGGGTCTGTTCGTACCTATATCGATAGAGGTAGTATGTTTCGTTTGTGGACAAACAGAGCAGTTGCCACAGGGGAAATGGCCAGCCACTGCCGGGAGTTCCCAGAGTGTGCCTACTGATCTCTGGGGCAAAGTTTTGGGGCGGGTGTGTACTAACCGGTCCCGTATGTTACTAGACCTCTTAAAAGAGAACAGAGGGGTTGCCAAGGATCTGTCACAAGAAGACAGAATCCGCCAATGTTTCCTTACGCTTTTTTGTATTTTATTCGCCATTGTACTGAATGTAGTAACAAAGGTCATGCGTTCAAGAGTAGGTTTCTCAATTGCAGGTTCCAAAAGTGCTTCACGATGATTGTTAGTGGCCCGCTTGAAAGAGCGTTTCACTAGCCTAGGAGGATAGTGTCTCGAGATCAATTGTTCAGTGAGGACCTCAGCGTGTTTTTTGAAAGTATTCACAGTTGAGCAGTTCCTGCGGACCCGCAGGAACTGTCCAAATGGTAAGTTGTCCCTCAACGATTTTGGGTGTTGACTGTCATACCTTAGTAAAGAATTACGAGACATTGGTTTCCGATAGAGCTCACTTTCAAGACCTGTGGGTGTGACAAAAATGGACAGGTCTAAAAAGGCTAGCCTACTGTCATTGATCTCAACTGTGAACTTTAAGAACTGATTTCTCGTGTTCAGCCATTGATGAAAGAGAAGAATAGACGCACGATCTCCTCTCCAGACCACTAGCACATCATCAATATAGCGTTTCCACAGTCGGATGGAATCAAGAAACGGATTGGTGGAATTAAAGATGTGTTGCTGTTCATAGGAGTGGACATAAAGATTGGCCAGGCTCGGCGCAAAAATACTGCCCATACTGGTCCCGGAAACTTGGAGGTAGATCCAAAGTCTCATCCTGGGGGATGGAGGTGTAAAGCGTCTTTCGTGTCCTTGAGATACGTGGGCATCTTGCTGACGTCTGTTACCTACCATCGATTTTGATACTAGTACGGATCTCTTAGTCTCTTTTGATGTTGAGGCGCTTTACACCTCCATCCCCCAGGATATGAACAGCAACACATCTTTAATTCCACCAATCCGTTTCTTGATTCCATCCGACTGTGGAAACGCTATATTGATGATGTGCTAGTGGTCTGGAGAGGAGATCGTGCGTCTATTCTTCTCTTTCATCAATGGCTGAACACGAGAAATCAGTTCTTAAAGTTCACAGTTGAGATCAATGACAGTAGGCTAGCCTTTTTAGACCTGTCCATTTTTGTCACACCCACAGGTCTTGAAAGTGAGCTCTATCGGAAACCAATGTCTCGTAATTCTTTACTAAGGTATGACAGTCAACACCCAAAATCGTTGAGGGACAACTTACCATTTGGACAGTTCCTGCGGGTCCGCAGGAACTGCTCAACTGTGAATACTTTCAAAAAACACGCTGAGGTCCTCACTGAACAATTGATCTCGAGACACTATCCTCCTAGGCTAGTGAAACGCTCTTTCAAGCGGGCCACTAACAATCATCGTGAAGCACTTTTGGAACCTGCAATTGAGAAACCTACTCTTGAACGCATGACCTTTGTTACTACATTCAGTACAATGGCGAATAAAATACAAAAAAGCGTAAGGAAACATTGGCGGATTCTGTCTTCTTGTGACAGATCCTTGGCAACCCCTCTGTTCTCTTTTAAGAGGTCTAGTAACATACGGGACCGGTTAGTACACACCCGCCCCAAAACTTTGCCCCAGAGATCAGTAGGCACACTCTGGGAACTCCCGGCAGTGGCTGGCCATTTCCCCTGTGGCAACTGCTCTGTTTGTCCACAAACGAAACATACTACCTCTATCGATATAGGTACGAACAGACCCTGGCTGCTGAAGAGGTTCACCAACTGCAACAGTGACAATTTGATCTACCTTATTACTTGTCCCTGCCAATACAAGTATGTAGGTATGACAACCCGGAAAGTAAGGACTCGCATGGTAGAACATAAGAGTTCCTTCAGGTGCAGAAGATCAACGACTAAACTTACTAGACACTTCGTTGATCAAAATCATACAGCAGACGATTTTTCCTGGACAGTGCTCGAAAAACCATTGATACCATCACACATTGTTGACACCACTAAATACCTGTTTGTGAAAGAACAAAAATGGGTGTTCAAATTACAGAGCGATGTGAGGGGTTTAAATGATGAAATTCCTTGGACTACCCTATGAAATATCTTGGTGTCCTCTTAGAGCATATTTTAGTATTTGGGTACCTGTTTGCTTCCCCATATGCATCTAAATAGCACTTGGCACTTTGCATTATCCTCTGATCATTACCAACACACTTTCAACATCTAACATTATGACTCTCTCATTTTTGATACACTCACTATTCATAGTGCGAGTCTTTGTTCAGGTACAGCTATTGAACTACTCAAGCCTACTCTGTGATGTCATTTTGTAGTTCCTTACACCTCCATCACTGGCATGTCTCTATATCTGAAATTACTTGTTTTTCGATTATAAATGAGAGATCCTGCGGTCACAGAGAGGTACTTATTTGTTAGTTGCAGACACACGCATTTACACCTCAACAGCTAGCATGGGTTTTTCACCTTTCGAGTATCGATATCAAGCACGCACGTATTTTATCAGCAAACCGAAACGGACTACACCAGCGGCCATTATGACATCATTTTGTAGTCTTGTTTAGTTTTGTTTACTGAGTTGTCGCCACAGCCAGCATAATTACGTGCTTGAAAGTTGACGGGCATAGGCGGCTTTATTAATAATAATAACAGACACTGTCCCGCTGTTGTTTTTTGCCACGCCACTAAACTGGATACAAATATGTCGATATCTTAGTAACATTGAGGAACTACATAATCGGCCATTGTGACGTCACCCTGTAGTCCGGTTTGTGTTTCCGGATACAGGGTTAACGCACCAATCCCTACGCAATCGCGCGTTGTCCCGACGTGATTTGGAGGCTCTATTAGAACGCCGTCTTCGCAGTCCCGGTTACCTCCCTCCTGATTCTGGTGCCGCAACGAGGCAACGACGGAGAGGTAAGCACCGGGGTCACTGCTTAAGTCTTCTTACTTTTAGAAGAATATCGGGCGTTCTTTACTATAATATCTTCGTCTCACGAAGTTATTAGACCTCTCTACATGTCTTTTCCCTGGTAAAGTTCCCCCTTGATAAAGCTTTCAATATGTAGACTGCACACCAGTTCTTTACATCATTATGCGAACCCATGCACTAATGCCCATGCCTAAGAGGTGCAGATGTTTCGTTATGCATGAAAATTTCATGTTTAGGTGCATATTCGGTATTTCTTTTCCCATTTTAACATTAAAACCTCTCACTTCCTGTTGGGGAGTTACCTTTTGTTTGGCATGACACATTACGTGGTTTTATTCCTAGTTGCAGACTACCAGTTTTTGTAGCTAGTAGTATATTACACTGGCATATACTCTTTCCTTGGATTTTGCATCATTTGCTTTCCAGCTATTGGTAGTTCATTTTTCTTTTCATATAGAGCGGGGCCTCTTAGTCGGGAATCAGGATCCGGGCGAGGTGAGGTCTGCTCCCCGATCATTACGGGTAAGCCCTCTAAACATCTAATATAATGTTAGTTTTCTGTTTAGGACAAAAACAAGTGCTTCTATTTCTTATTTTTCCTGATTTGAGACAATTCCTTTTGCTTTCTTGGCAGATGCACGCAGCATCCTTTTGAGACGGAGGATACACTTAAAATGGTACAATGTGCCATCTCCACATGATAGTGAGATAAATGTACTTGTCTGTCTTTATCTATATGTTTACCACTATACGTGTTCTTCACTTTACTGCAGTAGCTAGATAAATAACAACATAGGTCCTGAAGAAAGCCTCAGAGGTGATTGTATCTCATTTGGCTGAAACATGTCGACCTTCATACGGCAGTCATTTGTTTAATACTGCCTTTCTGCACTGTTGTTTTAATTAGGATGCGAGACACGTAATAAATTGGTAGTGTTTTCTCGCAATTCTATTTTAACACACCACTTCACTGTTTCTTGTTAGCACTGCACTCCTGTCAATTATCCTATCATCCAACTATGGTTTGTTTTTCCATTCCAATCCCTTGACAACCTTGGACAACCTACGAGTGTAATCTTTTCATTCAGATGTTCTCTATGATCAAGAGAAGCATCTCATTTTGGATTGGACAACCTGATGATAAGACTGATCACATCGATAATTGATGGGTATCCGATCATTCCGCTCCAAGGTTCACTCCCGATTGCATCTGGTTGTCTCCTCTTTCTGCTTCTCTTACTCTTTTCACTTTTTTTGTTCTTTGGGACTTTTTTAGCCCGTTTCTCTTTACTTTTCTGCTTAGTAAGCAGGATCTGACTAGACCCCCAGTTCAATGTTTTGTTGTTTACAATATAGATTTAGGGGATTAGAACTGTGGCAGGTCATTAAAATTTCCCTTAGACCCTACAAAGAATTTTTTCTAGTGCCTAGTTATTGAGCAGCTTACCAGCTGCGGGTCTGTGAGTACATACATTTTTTCTATACCTCTAGGATAGAACATATTGAACTTACAACTAGTGAGTTCTTTCTTTCTTCGATTTTCCCACTTTATGTGTCCGTCATCCAATTGTCCCCTGCTGTTTCCCTGATCTGTGTCAAAATGGCCGAATGTGGCGGTTTAGCATATGATGATGCTACTCTGCAATCCATTCTTGACAACACTCCCAGTATTTTAGATTTACCCACCACCTCCTCTGTAAGTGGTATTGATGAATGGGGGAAGATCCTGATTCTGAAGAAATCACACTCCCGTTCCTCGGTCCATGGTGCCATTATGGCAGAATATCTAAGGGCCAACTGTGCACCCCCAGGCTTAATAGTCACCAATGCTCCACGTCTGTTCCTTACAGACAAGGGATTTCTAAAAGACTGGTCCCTGATAGCCTGGCGCTGCACGCGTGACTGGCTCATACTGATTATCAGTACTGCCAAAAAGGTCGCTGATTCTATTTTGATTGAAATACAGCTCTTAGAATCTCAAATAAAAACAACCTTCACTGCCAGTCTCTTTCGTAAAAATCAGGAAGAATCCAATAAAAACAACAAAGAGTTCAAAGATTCCATCTTACTCTCAAAAATTGAGAAGTTTAAGAAAGACCTGGCCAAATTTAAACATGAGACAGTCTACCCATACACCAGTGAGAATTACTCCCCTCCTGAATTCCGGAATAATGGCAAGAGATTTGGATCTACTTATTCGGGATCCAGCACGGAGGATAGTGACTCAGAGGGTCAAGGTTCATTCAAACAACCACCAAGAGGGAGGGGCAGATTCAATCGGTTCAATAGTTATAGGGGACAGTCCATGCCCCAATTCCAGCAGTGGTGGCCACCAACACCGTGGAGTTATCCCCCACATCCTTTTCAACCACCAATGGCACCCTTTCAAGGTTTTCCATCTGACCCGAACTCGCATCCTTTTTTAGGATTAGGCCCCCCCCAGGTCGAGAGGCAGAAGAAGAAACCAACGGTCCCAGGTTCACTGGGACCCCCAAACAGGCCCACACATGGGGACCCGCAGTCAGACACAGAGGAACATTCCTCCGACAGACAGCCCCCATCAGACCTGATTGTTAATCTTAGCTCCAAGATACTCACCAGAGATGAAGAATCAGTTTTGAATAGAGGTCTCGGGTTTGTCACCACCTTTGACGGCGATCCTTTTCAGACACAGTGCGAATTGGCACGATTCTTTCGGAAATTGAGACTGCATTACTTTTTCAAAGATAAGGAACTGACCGAAGATGAAGATACCGATATGAACACTGGCCTCAAGAAACGCTCAGTGTTTAATCCCCCCAGTCATACGGTTCCGCCGGCTGTTCTAACCTTTGAAGAAGCAGTGAAAAGAGATGTCACCTTACTCTCTACGAGTCATAAATCCTCATACACTAACTTACCCTTGGGTGAACAAAGGGCCCTTCGAGACTTGTCCGCAGACACTCTGATCACCATAAAACCAGCGGACAAGGGCGGCGCCATAGTGATTCTAGACACATCCGATTACAGAACTGAATGCTTGAGACAATTGGAAGACCGCCGCTTCTACTTACCACTGGCGGAAGATCCCACTAATAGACTACAGCGTACTATTAGTGATATGGCGGAGGAAGCACTCTGCGAAGGTTGGATTACAGCTAAAGAATCCCAGTTTTTACAAACCAAATTTCCCATCATGCCGTACTTCTATATTTTACCGAAGATACACAAGGCACAAAGACCACCGCCTGGCAGACCCATTATTTCGGGCCAAGGAGCTATACTGGAACCTCTTTCCACCTTTGTGGACCATTTCTTGAGACCCATTGTCAGCAAGATGCCCACGTATCTCAAGGACACGAAAGACGTACTACGTCTGTTACCTACCATCGATTTTGATACTAGTACGGATCTCTTAGTCTCTTTTGATGTTGAGGCGCTTTACACCTCCATCCCCCAGGATGAGACTTTGGACACGATATCCACTATCCTACTAGAGACCGAATTGGATTCTATCACCCCTGTACACTTTATTATGGCACTTGCCAAACTTGCCATGAAAGACAACTTCTTTAAATTTGAAGACCAGATCTACCTCCAAGTTTCCGGGACCAGTATGGGCAGTATTTTTGCGCCGAGCCTGGCCAATCTTTATGTCCACTCCTATGAACAGCAACACATCTTTAATTCCACCAATCCGTTTCTTGATTCCATCCGACTGTGGAAACGCTATATTGATGATGTGCTAGTGGTCTGGAGAGGAGATCGTGCGTCTATTCTTCTCTTTCATCAATGGCTGAACACGAGAAATCAGTTCTTAAAGTTCACAGTTGAGATCAATGACAGTAGGCTAGCCTTTTTAGACCTGTCCATTTTTGTCACACCCACAGGTCTTGAAAGTGAGCTCTATCGGAAACCAATGTCTCGTAATTCTTTACTAAGGTATGACAGTCAACACCCAAAATCGTTGAGGGACAACTTACCATTTGGACAGTTCCTGCGGGTCCGCAGGAACTGCTCAACTGTGAATACTTTCAAAAAACACGCTGAGGTCCTCACTGAACAATTGATCTCGAGACACTATCCTCCTAGGCTAGTGAAACGCTCTTTCAAGCGGGCCACTAACAATCATCGTGAAGCACTTTTGGAACCTGCAATTGAGAAACCTACTCTTGAACGCATGACCTTTGTTACTACATTCAGTACAATGGCGAATAAAATACAAAAAAGCGTAAGGAAACATTGGCGGATTCTGTCTTCTTGTGACAGATCCTTGGCAACCCCTCTGTTCTCTTTTAAGAGGTCTAGTAACATACGGGACCGGTTAGTACACACCCGCCCCAAAACTTTGCCCCAGAGATCAGTAGGCACACTCTGGGAACTCCCGGCAGTGGCTGGCCATTTCCCCTGTGGCAACTGCTCTGTTTGTCCACAAACGAAACATACTACCTCTATCGATATAGGTACGAACAGACCCTGGCTGCTGAAGAGGTTCACCAACTGCAACAGTGACAATTTGATCTACCTTATTACTTGTCCCTGCCAATACAAGTATGTAGGTATGACAACCCGGAAAGTAAGGACTCGCATGGTAGAACATAAGAGTTCCTTCAGGTGCAGAAGATCAACGACTAAACTTACTAGACACTTCGTTGATCAAAATCATACAGCAGACGATTTTTCCTGGACAGTGCTCGAAAAACCATTGATACCATCACACATTGTTGACACCACTAAATACCTGTTTGTGAAAGAACAAAAATGGGTGTTCAAATTACAGAGCGATGTGAGGGGTTTAAATGATGAAATTCCTTGGACTACCCTATGAAATATCTTGGTGTCCTCTTAGAGCATATTTTAGTATTTGGGTACCTGTTTGCTTCCCCATATGCATCTAAATAGCACTTGGCACTTTGCATTATCCTCTGATCATTACCAACACACTTTCAACATCTAACATTATGACTCTCTCATTTTTGATACACTCACTATTCATAGTGCGAGTCTTTGTTCAGGTACAGCTATTGAACTACTCAAGCCTACTCTGTGATGTCATTTTGTAGTTCCTTACACCTCCATCACTGGCATGTCTCTATATCTGAAATTACTTGTTTTTCGATTATAAATGAGAGATCCTGCGGTCACAGAGAGGTACTTATTTGTTAGTTGCAGACACACGCATTTACACCTCAACAGCTAGCATGGGTTTTTCACCTTTCGAGTATCGATATCAAGAACGCACGTATTTTATCAGCAAACCGAAACGGACTACACCAGCGGCCATTATGACATCATTTTGTAGTCTTGTTTAGTTTTGTTTACTGAGTTGTCGCCACAGCCAGCATAATTACGTGCTTGAAAGTTGACGGGCATAGGCGGCTTTATTAATAATAATAACAGACACTGTCCCGCTGTTGTTTTTTGCCACGCCACTAAACTGGATACAAATATGTCGATATCTTAGTAACATTGAGGAACTACATAATCGGCCATTGTGACGTCACCCTGTAGTCCGGTTTGTGTTTCCGGATACAGGGTTAACGCACCAATCCCTACGCAATCGCGCGTTGTCCCGACGTGATTTGGAGGCTCTATTAGAACGCCGTCTTCGCAGTCCCGGTTACCTCCCTCCTGATTCTGGTGCCGCAACGAGGCAACGACGGAGAGGTAAGCACCGGGGTCACTGCTTAAGTCTTCTTACTTTTAGAAGAATATCGGGCGTTCTTTACTATAATATCTACGTCTCACGAAGTTATTAGACCTCTCTACATGTCTTTTCCCTGGTAAAGTTCCCCCTTGATAAAGCTTTCAATATGTAGACTGCACACCAGTTCTTTACATCATTATGCGAACCCATGCACTAATGCCCATGCCTAAGAGGTGCAGATGTTTCGTTATGCATGAAAATTTCATGTTTAGGTGCATATTCGGTATTTCTTTTCCCATTTTAACATTAAAACCTCTCACTTCCTGTTGGGGAGTTACCTTTTGTTTTGCATGACACATTACGTGGTTTTATTCCTAGTTGCAGACTACCAGTTTTTGTAGCTAGTAGTATATTACACTGGCATATACTCTTTCCTTGGATTTTGCATCATTTGCTTTCCAGCTATTGGTAGTTCATTTTTCTTTTCATATAGAGCGGGGCCTCTTAGTCGGGAATCAGGATCCGGGCGAGGTGAGGTCTGCTCCCCGATCATTACGGGTAAGCCCTCTAAACATCTAATATAATGTTAGTTTTCTGTTTAGGACAAAAACAAGTGCTTCTATTTCTTATTTTTCCTGTTTTGAGACAATTCCTTTTGCTTTCTTGGCAGATGCACGCAGCATCCTTTTGAGACGGAGGATACACTTAAAATGGTACAATGTGCCATCTCCACATGATAGTGAGATAAATGTACTTGTCTGTCTTTATCTATATGTTTACCACTATACGTGTTCTTCACTTTACTGCAGTAGCTAGATAAATAACAACATAGGTCCTGATAAAGCCTCAGAGGTGATTGTATCTCATTTGGCTGAAACATGTCGACCTTCATACGGCAGTCATTTGTTTAATACTGCCTTTCTGCACTGTTGTTTTAATTAGGATGCGAGACACGTAATAAATTGGTAGTGTTTTCTCGCAATTCTATTTTAACACACCACTTCACTGTTTCTTGTTAGCACTGCACTCCTGTCAATTATCCTATCATCCAACTATGGTTTGTTTTTCCATTCCAATCCCTTGACAACCTTGGACAACCTACGAGTGTAATCTTTTCATTCAGATGTTCTCTATGATCAAGAGAAGCATCTCATTTTGGATTGGACAACCTGATGATAAGACTGATCACATCGATAATTGATGGGTATCCGATCATTCCGCTCCAAGGTTCACTCCCGATTGCATCTGGTTGTCTCCTCTTTCTGCTTCTCTTACTCTTTTCACTTTTTTTGTTCTTTGGGACTTTTTTAGCCCTTTTCTGCTTAGTAAGCAGGATCTGATTATTTCAGACAACCCTTTAGCGTATTTGGCCAGTTCTGGAACTCGCCACAGCCGGGCCCATAGGAGCAATGGTCGCAGTTTAGCAAGATCACCAATCGGACGACAGCCCAAGTCAAGCATCAACGGTAACATTGGCGTACCCTGAGGAAGTGACATCAACGACCTACAGAATTTCTTTTCCGACCTAGACAGTTCATCTATATTATAGGTGCCCCATAGTTCAGCCCCTTAGAGGGCAGAGCTAACTCTTCTTGCTTTGTAAATATCGATAACAGGGGCTATTGGTCTTATTGAACAGAGACGCTGTTCCTTTAGCAAAGCCCCGGTTACCCTCTTATGAGTTAGGAGCATTTTGCCTAAATGCGGGGTCCACTGCATGGTATGCGAAATGCGTATGCCCAAATAATCAAATACCCTCTCTTTACCCAAGGGTACAGAATTCAGCACAGGAGGACCTGCAAGTGCAAGTTTTTTGGGGGGATTCATCACTAGGTATTTAGTTTTGTCAGTATTAATGACCAAACCCCGCTCCATACAAAAAGTCTGAAAGTTATTAAGGAGCTTCTGGAGGCCCATTGGGGACTTAGACAACAGGAGCGTATCATCCGCAAAGAGGAGGGTAGGAACACTCTCGCCCGCCAGGGATGGTTCATCTGAAGGATCTTTTAGCAGATGCTCGACCACACCATTAACATACAAGGAAAAAAGGGTGGGAGCAAGAACACATCCTTGGCGGACCCCTCTATCCACCGGAATTCTATTTGTTTTCTCGCCCTGTGTGCCCCATCTAATTTGGGCAAAATTGCCTTCATGGAGCTTCACCAACATCGAGAGGATATAACGTGGGAGGCCCATTTTAAAAAGGACTCCCCATAAGATCTCCCTAGGCACAAGGTCAAAGGTAGTCCTTAGGTCGATAAAAGCGAGATAAAGACTGCCTTTGCCTATAACCACAACCTTCCAGTAAATCAACATTAGCTTAAATACTTGCTCTATCATGCCCGTACCAGCTCTAAACCCTGCTTGGTAATCGGAGAGGATGTCATTTTCATCAATCCATTGTAAAATCCTCCCTAATAGAACCTTCCCAACAACCTTCTGGGTTGTATCTAGTAAGCTTATGGGGCGATAGTTAGAGGGATCGTCCCTTAAACCTTTTTTAAAAATGGGGACGACCTCTGCTCCCTTCCATGACTCAGGGATCGCGGCACCTTTATAAATAGCAACAAGCAGGGAGTGGATAAACTTCCCCCATTTTAAGGTGTCATAACGAAGCAAGTCGCCAGGGATGCCATCACGACCAGCTGCTTTTTGGGGCAAGATAGTACTAATGGCACACTCCACTTCCTTGATTGTAAAATCAGGCTCAGTTGTGTCACCCTCCAGAACAGAATAGTCAAATATAGCTTCAACGCTAGACCCTAGTTGACGGGTATACAATTTAGAGAAGTGAGTAAACCATGCTTGACTGGTAATACTGCATGTGATGTAATTACTATCTGGTCTGTTCCTAGCTCTAATTGTATCAGAAAAGCTTCTAGCATCTTTACCAGAGCTGGCCTCCTTTAGAGTGTGCCAGTACTCATCTTCCCAATCCTTTTTGGCACTAGCTATCACCCGTTTATAGTCCTTTCTAGTATACTGTATCGAAGATTGTGACTTGCCCTTAATAGCCTTAATTAGGGCTGTTTTTGCCTGTCTACATGCAGGTGTAAACCAGTCATGTGTGCCCTTCGGCTTCGAATTCCTTACTGGCTTACCTCCACACACTTGCTTCAAGAATAATTCTCCTATAGATTTAATTGTTTCTTCAAAGACTAGTGTTGCCCTACCAGATGCAAAAGGAGTTTGTGTAATAGCATCTAACTCTGATTGTGAAGTTAATAAAGTTTGATCTATAATATTAAGCTTGACTTCATCAAGAGCTATTTTACTCCACTTTAATCGCCTCCCGCATTTAGATAGGGAAACTTTAGGGGCAGGCTTATGGACTATTCCATTTATTTTGCTTGGCCACAAATTATTAAGGGTTAATGACAACAAGTTATGGTCACTTTCAATAGTGGGTAAGACCGCCATATCCTGAACTGATTTCCAGAGTATAAAATCAAGGAGGATATAGTCGATCCGTGAGGTATGATTCACCCTATTATAAGTATCAGCACCCATAGGGTCCGAAATAGTTCGGCCATTAGCAGCTCTTAACCCAAACTCCATAGTCAGTGCATTTAACTGTATCACCCTTTGGGACCACTTTTTGATCGGTTGGATAGTTAGTACTGGTATGCCCCTTTTTAAGTCATCTTCCGCCAAATCCAAAATGTCCTCGGTCGCAAGGGGCTCATATGAACAGTTAAAATCTCCCGCAACCAAGACTTGAGCCCCGTCATTACAGGCTCTAAGCTCATTTTCAAGGATTGTTACTGTAGGGGAAAAAGAACCATTTTTGGTGCCCCTGGCATAAACATTAAATAGCTCAAGGGCTCACTCCCTATTAGGACCTCTCAGCAGAATTCTTAATATATCTGGACAGTTGGTCTGTTTTTGGGTGATATGACATCCAAGAGAGGTACTCACCCATATGAGAACATACAAATCTCCTGGAACATACAAATCTTATGCTCTTCTACCAGAGAATTCCATTCTGGCAAGCCCAATTTCCTATTTATGCCTGCCAAATTCCAACTAATAACTTTAAGTGGTTCCATGGTAACAGGAGTACAACTTCTTGGTGGATCCAGTTGATCTCTAGAAGGTTTGAGCAATACTTTAGTTAGATCAGATACGGGGATATACTGGGAAGATGTTACCAGGTCCAGAGTACCTCCCTGGTCCATTAGGTGGACCACCGGGGGCAGATGGTCAGACAAAGAGTTAGCTTGTGGATACAATGGGGAGTAATAAATATGTCAAATCCCTAAATCAGGACCAAAATATTCCCCCCTGTTACCATAGTTAAAAGAGGCGTAAGGGCAATACTCGTTTGTAGACCTACCCCATAATTTATTACCCTGGGTTTGCCAATGAAATTGGGGTACTTGACGAGGATAGAAATAATCCAAACTAACTGTTCTGATTATACAACTGGTAGACTCGTTATGATAATTACAGATGAGCTTCACGGCGCGTGTATCACGAAAATTAACTAAGATGCAATCGCCGGAAACATCCTTGGCTCTATTACCTACCCAACCAACTCTTCTAACAAATAGAACCTTCCCATCTATCTGTCTCGGTAGAGGTCTGCTGTTATTCAGATAGTGGATGGTTTTGTTTTTCAGTTCAGGGTATGATTCTGTTTTGCCAGGTGGCAGCTGAGGAACTCCTACCAAGACTACCACGTAAGGCATGCTAGCTAGGGGTAGGTCGATATTGGGAGGGCTAGACTGTTCGTTATCAACCTTTCCCAGACTGCTGGTCAGTTCTACCCTTGTTTCCATCGCATTCTTAGAGGTAGATTTGTCTCCCAAAATTTGTAAGGATGTGGCAGAACTAGCTCCCTTGCTTTCAGGGGATGCTCCATTACTAGGGGTGTTAATAGCAGCCTTGGATTGAGGGGTTTCGCTAACTCTTAACACCTTACTACCTTTCGTTGCTGGGCATTTACTCATTTTATTTCCTTTTTTCATATTTGGTCCTGGGAGATTGCCACTACCCTCATTCCCAGAGGGGACGTTATTATTCGAGGTGACAACAATAGGTGTTGGCAATGGGTCTTGCAACTTATGTTCAACAGAAGTAGAGCTATTTTTTATATGCAACTTGATTAATGCTTTTAGAGAGAAAAAATTGTCGAGGATACCTTGTTCAAGCCTATCCAACCTTGTTGATAAAACCTTAAGCCTCTCATTGACCGGAAGTAGGAGGGACTTCATAGTCTGTTCAATACAGTCAATGAGTGGAATATCTAGGGCATGGCTTAATAGGTTTTCCCGGTTTAAACTTCCACTCTGTGATAATGTAATAGCAGTATTAATAGTTCCACTGCTAGTTTGCACCGGGGATTTCACCACCAGAGCTTCTAGTCTGTGTAAGAGCGGATCTCCAGAAGTGGTGCCATCAGTTTCAGATATTATAATAGGAGTATCGGATACATGACTGGTACCAGAGGTTTCAAGGGCCATTTTATGCTTTTTGGATCTATGCAGCTTTTTGTTCTTTTCATTTGTCCTACCCCCACTGGATCTTGTTATATAGTTTATATAGTTTGTTATGTTATGTTATATAGTTTATAAAGCGCGTGAATCACCCCCGAAGGGGTCTCTCAGCGCTGGCCAGGCTGTGCAGGTGTGATAAAGTAGTATCATTCCGAGAATAGAGTGGTCTTAAGAATCTTTCTAAATCCCAGATAGTCGGGACACTGTCTGAGCGGGAGGGGCAGTTGATTCCATACCAAAGGGGCTTGGTAGGAGAAAGACCTGCCTCCCAATCGTGTTTTCTTAATCCTAGGAATGAGTAACAGCGATTTAGAGCCAGACCTCAGGTCACGATTGGGGATGTACAGTTGGAGCCTCTCAGTCAGATAGGAAGGGCCAGGACCCCACAATGCTTTGTGGGTCAGGCAGCAGAGTTTAAACTTGACTCGTTTCTTCACTGGTAACCAATGCAGTTGTTGAAGCAACGGAATAGAGGCAGGTCTGCTTGGAGCTTTGGTGACCAGTCGTGCTGCGGTGTTTTGCACCACTTGCAGGCGGTTAAGAGCAGATTCGTTAGCAGCAACCATTAGTGCATTGCAATAATCCAGCTTATTTAATACCAGGGCCTGGACTACTGTCCTCTGGAATAAGTCTGGGAGATGTGGAAGAGCTTTCTTCAAAAGGCGCAGAGTAAAGAAACATGCGCTGACAGTGTAAGAAACATGATCCTTCATGGACAAGGCCTGATCGAGGCGAACGCCGAGATTTTTTACTGTGAGTTTGGGCGAAGGGGCGGGCTCCAACTCAGTAGGCCACCATGTTGGTGACCACATGATGGTGGCGTCTCCATAGAGGATGATCTCTGTTTTCCTGGCATTCAACTGCAGGAAATTACTACTCATCCACTCCGAAATGGCCAGCATACCTTGGGAAAAACAGGTCTGAGCAGTCGGAGAGGATTTATCAAATGGGAAAATAAGTTGGGTGTCATCCGCATAGGATATGGGGATGAACCCAAGAGATCTTAAGAGAGAGGCAAGGGGGGCCACATAGATGTTGAACAACGTAGGGCTCAAACAAGAGCACTGTGGCACACCCTTGGTCAGACACTCAGTGGTAGGGCGAAAAGGGCCAAGGTTCAAAGTTTGTGTGCGGTCGGTGAGAAAGCTGGTTACCCAGCTAAGCGCCAAACCCCCTAGTCCTGCCCCTTTTAATCTTTCGAGCAAGATCCGGTGGTTGACCGTATCGAACGCGGCAGAGAGATCTAAAAGGACCAAGATGGCGGATTGTCCCTGATCTAACGTCCGTCTAATACAGTCGGTGTCAGCAACCAAGGCAGTCTCAGTGCTATAATTTGCACGGAACCCTGGTTGTGACGGATCCAGGTGGCCAGTTGTTTCGATATGGTTCGAAATGTGTTTATTTACATATTTCTCAAGGACCTTGCTCAGGTAGGGAAGGAGGGAGATAGGACGGAGGTTGGCGAGATCATCCATGGGAAGCTTGTTGTTTTTACGTAGTGGTATCACCTGAGCAGCTTTCCAGGAAAGGGGAACTAGCCCCTTGCTTAGAGAGGAGTTAAACAGCATGGTGACAGGGTCAGCTAATGCGTGCGCAAGAGACGCTCCTAATCTTGCAGGCATAACATCTACGGGAGAGCCAGATGTGACATTGCATAATAGTGTAGTGGTCTCATCCCGTAGAAGGGGGGGAAAGGACAGCAGAGGTGAGGGATTGACGGTATAGGGTTTTACAATATCATCAGATATTGAGGTGTGACAAGTGTTAGCAAATTTATCATAGATGGTATTAATTTTTTGAATGAGAAAAGAGCTGATTGTATTACAAAGAGATTGTGAATGTAGGTTGTCCCGGTCACATGCTTTGGGACAGGTGAAGTCTTGCAGGATTTGGTGAAGGATTTTCGGCGCATTACCTGCTAGCCTTAGTTGCGCAGCTATATATGTTCTGCGTGCTTGTTTAATTTCTTTATGATAGAGCGATAACGCAGCTCTAAAATTTGATTTATCATTGTCTCGGTGGGTGCGCCGCCACTTTCTTTCAAGATTTTTGCATTTGCTTTTCGTTGTGCGCAGTTCTGGGGTAAACCACACCGCCAAATTATTCCTGGGGGCTTTGGAGCAAATTTTTTCAGGGGCAATTGAGTTGATAGCCGATAAAACTGTGGTGTTAAAAAGGGAGAGATTATCTTCTGTATTATTAGTCGGGGGAAACCTAGGAGGAGTAAAGGCTACTGCAAAGGACTCCAGGTTGATTTTTGACCATTGTCTATAGGGAAATTGAATGTGTGCTGCCCTGGTAAAAGATATAAGGGGGGACTGCACTTGGAAATTGATAAGGGCATGATCAGTCCAGCACAATGGGCGAGGGGTTTTACAAATAAGCCGGTCTGAATTCGAGAAAATAATGTCTATAGTATGCCCAGGCGTATGGGTAGGACCCTCGTTTTTTTTAGAAAGGTGCAGGGTAGACAGGTCAGAAATAAAGGCTGATATTTCAGGCAGCAAAAGATTATCGCTATGCATATTAAAATCACCTAGTAATAGGAAATTCTCCGACGCAATCACATGGGGGGAAATTAATTCCATTAATTGAGCGGAGAAGTCCTTTATAGGGCCAGGGGGGCGATAAACCAGTGCCCCCCTCCAAAAGTCGTGGGTGACCATTTCCATTTTAAAGATCAGGATTTCGATTTGGGCATTGGTGCGTTGATCTAAGATAGAAAGTTTTACACGATCATTATGAAGAATTGCAACCCCCCCCTCCGGTTTTCAGCGGCCTGTCTAGGCGCTGAATCCTGTAACCACCAGGAATAGCAATCTTAATGTCAGGACCACTGGTGGGTTTCAGCCAGGTTTCAGTCAGGAAACCCACATCGGGCATGTCAGTCGTGAGTAAATCTCATATCTCAGATGAGTGTTTAGGGAGCGATCTCACATTGCTTAAAAAGCCCTTCCAGTGGTTACGCTGTGAGTTGTTAGGTGGCAATGTATAACTATTGCAGATCCTACTTGTGTCGGGGTACACAGGGGGCCTGATATGGTACTTAACTCGAGGGGTTTTTCCCCAAGAGGTAGTTCAGACCTAAGCCTAGCAGACTGTCCTCGGGTAATTACACGGGGCGAGCTTATGCTTTGGTTACCCTCAGATATCCGGGTCGAATTTAGTGACCTTGGGCAATTATTAATAGTTTGGGAGTCACCTAGATGGGATAATAATGTAATCGGTGTCTGGGATAACCTGGCATGAGAGAATAGAGGGGAAGTATCAAGGGACGTATTCTTATCCGAAAAGGACACATCTTCGGTCACTGGGGTCTGACGAATCTCTGGCAGCAAAACAAAAGACGGTAACAGGGTAGAATCCTGGGAGTTAGTAGTAAGTATTGACATATTGGAGGTAAGAAGTGGAGGATGGCAACCCATAGGCAATGACAAGCGACGTTCCGTGTTTTCAATGGCATTTGCTACAACACCAATGTTTTTTTGCAGCATACGGTCGATCGCTGTCAAGCTAGGGAGCTGAGGGGTGACCACATTTTGTGTTTGTGCACGGGCAGGTTTTTGAATAGTACGCTTTCCCATTTTACAAGTCCTATTACAGGGAACAGACCAAATGGAGTTTAGTCAAGATATTATACCCACTGCACAACCGTAAGGGTATACACAACAAATATAATACAATGCAATATATACCAATACACAATTAGCTATAACGCTAGTCACAGGTTTTAAGACAATAACCACAGGGTAAAGTTAATGCAGCCTATAGTGGTGGTGGAACGCAAAGGACTAGGGCCCAGAGGAATGGCCCAGCCCAGCCGCTCCCGGCCACTAACGGACACAAACGGTCCCGCCCTTGTCCCGGGCTTCTGCCGGCACCGCCCGCGCGCGGACCCGCGACGCAGGAAGTGAAGCTGTTTTTGAAGCGCCTCCTGGCGCGAGAGTTGCTGACGCTGCTTCCGGGGTTGGGCTGACAGGGAAGCTGGAAGTGGTAGTTGCCTCCCTCCCTCCTCACTGCGGCTGCGAAGTTCCCTAATGCGGCGGCGGGAGGGGAACACAAACGGAGGCCACACAAGGACGCCAAACAGAGGAAAACGAGGTAGGCGCTTAGTTCACTTTTGGACCAACAGGCTCGGTATCACCCGCTCCACCGAAAGTGAAGCTGTTTTTGAAGCGCCTCCTGGCGCGAGAGTTGCTGACGCTGCTTCCGGGGTTCGGCTGGCAGGGAAGCTGGGAGTGGTAGTTGCCTCCCTCCCTCCTCACTGCGGCCGCGATGTTCCCTAATGCGGCGGCGGGAGGGGAAAACAAACGGAGGCTACACAGGGACGCCAAAAAGAGGAAAACGAGGTAGGCGCTTAGTTCACTTTGGGACCAACAGGCTCGGTATCACTCAATCGCTAAGATGACATCCCTACATAAACATTTTGAATGAGGAGTAAAGGTATCAGTACATGAAGTCTTCCTAAGAAGTCTCTCCACCACCAAATGAGTCAAGCAGCATGAAGCTACTAATGCAAGAGAAAAAGCTAATTCTGAGATGCTCGATCACCAAAGGCAAGAAAGAATTGGTAGCTTTCCCATGATGCACAGCTTACACATATTCCACAATAAGTACAGTCATGATCGTACTTTTCCACGGTGTTCTCCATGTACATCCTTTGCAACAATTCGTCCTTGATTCCCAAGCCTTCTCTCGTGTGAAACCAATTTAATTCTTTATCACCTCCAAGACATGTAACTGTAACTTCTTCTCTCCTTCTACCTCGCTGCTAAAACAATTACATTACTTTTCTACGAGAATGCTTCTCCACTTGTAGTGCAAATTGTGAGAAAGAACAGCTTCCACTGGGCACATGAAATTCAGAACATTAATTCTAAAATAATTCTAAATGCAGCGCTTGCATCTCGGGCCTACAGCTTAAGCTAACATAAGAACATCACTTAAGCATTACAAATGTTCATAGCTATGTTGCATTTCGTCTAATACATTTACCTACTTTTGGAAATATTATCATTAATAAACACATTTAGTCCTTGAGTAGTATCAGACTTTACATCACGAGTTCTTCAGGTTAACGTTTTCTGCTAATTACATTCATTTCCTACGTTAATTCTGCCTACTATTTGTCAGTAACCTAAAGTATGTCACGTAGTTACATTAATACACTTCACAATTCTAACACCTCACGTTTACACAATACAAGATTATATATGGCTGCGCTCTACACATGATTACGATGCACTCCTACAAATTAAATAAGCCTTCCGCTCCATCAGCTCCCACCCTTGAACACAAGTGAAGGCTGGGCAGTAGGTGAGGTATAATGCCGCAAGCCTGTCAACTTGGAGCAGAGTTGAGTATTAGAGACTCCGTAGCAATTTGCGCCATGCGGTTCCCTCCGTGCTGTCAATGGTCAGTGCAGCTGTCTTTTAAACACAGTATGCAATGTAACTGGACACAAGTGCCTCACGCATGACCTCGGCACCCCCCAACACACATGAATCCAGATGAGAGGTCAAGTCAATATTGTTCACAATCGGGCCATATGGATTCCCCGCTGTCTGTCAGTATCTGGGGAAGGGGGGCTACTAAGGGGTGGCTCAGGACCGAAAAAGCCATTCTGCCTGTCAGTGTACGACCTCCTGCATGGTCGCGTATGCAACATTGAAAGGCACCACTGACTGTGGTGGCTGTGAGTCTGCTCTGTAAGGAAAAACAAAGCTGCTGCTCGCCGCCTGAGCTGTGATACAGTGCCAATTACATGTATGGTCACAGTGGGGGTAGGCTCCAACAGGCAAGGTTTTGCCCCCCAGAACCACATGAGGACCACTACCAGTTCAAATTAAATTGTTTATATAGGTGGCCGTGTGGTGTGGACACTCAGGACACCACTTGATACGCTAACAGATCCTGGTCTCTAGCTCAGCATGAGTCTTTGTGAGTGAATATGGAAATTCATTCCCTGTGGCACGCCCGTAACAAATCACTGTAAGATGTGGTAAATACAAAAAAACAAGAAACACCAGCACTCTGCGCTCAAATTCAATTCAAATTCAAAAGTAGCTTTATTCGATTTAAAATGTAAATCTTAAAAGCACAGTTTTAACAGACATTTAAAAACATTTACAGGCAAATAGACATAGACAGCAAATAAATTAAAAAGATTTAGACTCATAATTAAGAACCAGGACTCATATTCCACATTGTTTTCCTAGAGTTAATACCACTTTTCAAAACAGTAAGAGGCGTAAACATTTCATTTTCCAAAAGTTGTAGGGCCAAAAGCGCTATGCGACATTGTCTTAAACCCAAAAATTTTAGAATCAACACTATAAATCATTTTCTTGGGTTGGAGTAAAACAAACAAAATAAAAGAATGTGCAACGTAGATTGTTGTGATACTTTGTCACATGAGAAAGCATCCAGATTCTTGGACCAGTCATTTGTAACTGGGAAACTAGTAAGTCTATAAAAAGACCCCAAGCGAAAGCGAGTCAACAACATTCTGTCATAGCTCCCAGGTACGCAAACTAGATAGGGCTGGATACCGTGACATGATAACAACAACTGATTATCCAAAACTGTAGGTTTAACAATTTCTTGAGAAAGTCTAATTGATTGTAGATGAGCTAGGCAATCTGCTTTTAATGTCTTTCTCGAAAATGATATGATACTATCAGGCCTGTCAAAATATTCAGGTGCCGATCACGATCCTGTAAAAAAATTCCCCGTACGACTCGTATCCGGTCTTTTTACCGTACGAATCGTACAAGTGCCGTACAAATTGCCAAGTACGATTCGCATGGGAAAAAGTCCATACGAATCGCAGTGGGAATTATTCCCCACACGTCCTCGGGTCGGAAAATGTGTCCGACACGTCCTCGGACGATTTACCGTACAAATGTGAAAAGTGAAGTCCGACCGCGGAAGTACGATCCATCCCGTGCGTCCGATGTTACAACCGTATGGAAAAAACACCGTCCGCACCGAACTCCCATAGCAACCATGGAGACATGTGCCCGCATACGCGCCCAACACTCCCCCCAGCCCTCCCATGTACGAGTCGAATCCCCACCCATGTATGTACACCAGTGTATGTACGAGACGTACCCCCACCCGTGTATGTACGTACCGTACCCCCACCCCAACCGTGTATGTACGACCCGTACCCTCACCCGCGTATGTATGGAGCGTACCCCCACCCCAACCGTGTATGTACGTACCGTACCCCCACCCCAACCGCTTATGTACGACCCGTACCCTCACCCGCGTACGTATGGAGCGTACCCCCACCCCAACAGTGCATGTACGGACCGTACCCCCACCACAACCGTGTATGTATGACCCGTACCCTCACCCGCATACGTATGGAGCGTACCCCCACCCCAACCGTGTATGTACGACCCGTACCCTCACCCGTGTACGTATGGAGCGTACCCCCACCCCAACAGTGCATGTATGTACCGTACCCCCACCCCAACTGTGTATGTACGACCCGTACCCTCACCCGCGTATGTATGAAGCGTACCCCCACCCCAACCGTGTATGCACGACCCGTACCCTCACCCGCGTATGTATGGAGTGTACCCCCACCCCAACAGTGCATGTACGGACCGTACCCCCACCCCAACTGTGTATGTACGACCCGTACCCTCACCCGCGTATGTATGAAGCGTACCCCCACCCCAACCGTGTATGTACGTACCGTACCCCCACCCCAACCGTGTATGTACAACCCGTACCCTCACCCGCGTACGTATGGAGCGTACCCCCACCCCAACAGTGCATGTACGGACCGTACCCCCACCCCAACCGTGTATGTACGACCCGTACCCTCACCCGCGTACGTATGGAGCGTACCCCCACACCAACCATGTATGTACGTACCGTACCCCCACCCCAACCGTGTATGTACGACCCGTACCCTCACCCACGTACGTATGGAGCGTACCCCCACCCCAACAGTGCATGTACGTACCGTACCCCCACCCCAACCGTGTATGTACGACCCGTACCCTCACCCGCGTATGTATGAAGCGTACCCCCACCCCAACTGTGTATGTACGACCCGTACCCTCACCCGCGTATGTATGGAGCGTACCCCCACCCCAACAGTGCATGTACGTACCGTACCCCCACCCCAACCGTGTATGTACGACCCGTACCCTCACCCGCGTATGTATGAAGCGTACCCCCACCCCAACCGTGTATGTACGACCCGTACCCTCACCTGCGTACGTATGGAGCGTACCCCCACCCCAACAGTGCATGTACGGACCGTACCCCCACCCCAACTGTGTGTATATGACCCGTACCCTCAGCCGCGTACGTATGGAGCGTACCCCCACCCCAACCGTGTATGTACGACCCGTACCCTCACCCGTGTACGTATGGAGCGTACCCCCACCCCAACAGTGCATGTACGGACCATAGCCCCACCCCAACCGTGTATGTACGACCCGTACCCTCACCCGCGTACGTATGGAGCGTACCCCCACCCCAACCGTGTATGTACGACCCGTACCCTCACCCGCGTACGTATGGAGCGTACCCCCACCCCAACTGTGTATGTACGTACCCTACCCCCACCCCAACCATGTATGTACGACCCGTACCCACACCCGCGTACGAATGGAGCGTACCCCCACCCCAACATTCTAAGTACGTAGCGCACCCCAGGCCCCAACAACAGCACCTTCACACAACATCGCGCATGTACGAGTCGTACCAAGCCAGACACAAGGACAGCACTGTACAACTAAATTCCCGAAGTACACACCGTACACACACTAAAAACGCACGTACACAACCAGGACAAAGCAAAACAACACAAGAATACACCATTCGAATGGCACAAAGCCACAAAACATGTCCAACAAGCACAAAAACAACACATTCACTCACCTGCGACTGCCAAAATCCCAAACAGAGGCCCAAAATACAACCACTCCTTATAACACACCCACCCAAACTTCAAACACAGCCACATCCACCAATGGACCAATAAAAAGGGCCCACAGACACAAACCATGAGCCTTTGCAACAGACTCACTGCTGCCAGACCCCACAGACAACCTACAGCACCATACTTGAACCTTTACTACACCTTACACTTGCACACCTTTACACACACACCTACACAAACACCCCCTCATCACATTCACACACACACCTGCACAACCACACCCACACCCCCACAACCATCCATACCCACACCCCCCACAACCATCCACACCCACACCCCTCACCATGCCCACTAACAAGAATCCAAAGTTCACTAGCCGAGAGTTGGAGGTCCTTGTCGATGAAATCCTCAGAGTCGAGCCACACCTCTTTGGAACATTGGCCAGACAGACCAGCATTTCAGAAAAAACAGCCATGTGGCAGACGATTGTCGATGCTGTGAATGCTGTTGCGGCCACCAGAAGGACCAGGCATGAATGCCAAGCCAGGTGGTACGATCTGCGGAGGAGGGTCCGAGCCAAAATGACCGACGACCACAACCAGGCCAATGTCACTGGAGGAGGGCCGCCCCGCAGACGCGTAGAATACCATCCCTGGGAGGAGAGGGTGATGGCCATACTGCCGGTGGTGGCAGTGGACGGATTAGAAGGACTCCGAGACCTGCGTGAGTACACAAACAACTCACCTCACATGGGGGGAACGTCATCCACAACCAAACTCACAAACAGGCACGCAACCACCCCAAGCTATCGCATGACTCAACCACACTCCATGAACACGCACATGCCACTGGCGCCACCATGCCCCATGCACCCAGCTGGACAATGCCAAGTCACAGGCCACAGAAAACACCAACACAAGACACGGTAAGCCGGATGGCGGGAGTGTGGGCCCCAAAAATCACATAGTGCAACTCAGAAGCAGACAACAATGCCCCCTGCCCATATGGCCTAGGTCACAGCCAGACAAACAGTGTGTCCCCACACAGGAAAGACTTGCCAGCAAATGGCGGACGCCTTGCATTAACACATGGGGGTGACGGCACGTGTTTGCCCATGACAGCAGATAATGAACAGCCAACACTGTGAAAGAGTGGCAGCACACACCACCACAGCAGCAGCGCAGACACAGACACTACACCCAATGGGTGCCTGGAGATCAGAAACAAACTCACATCAACAAGCCAAGGGCCATTCAAAGATCTGCTAAAAGTGTGTGCCCAGGAAGCTGGGCTGAGGTGACAGAGGGTGACACACAGAGGGAGGGAGAGGGGGACAGAGAGGGAGGGAGACACAGGGAGACGGACAGAGGGAGGAGGCTGACACACAGAGGGAGGGAGAGGGGGACAGAGAGGGAGTGAGAAAGGGACACACAGGGAGCCCAATTCAGCCTTGGGGGTGTGGGAATGTCTGCTCATCAGCAGGTGGACTGCGTGCATGTAGACAAGGGTGGCCAGTGCCAGAACCCCCCCTCTTCTCCATGGCAAAACACAGGGCCATGTCTCAACCTGTGCACGAGCACAACGCCAGCTACCTGCATTATCTAAGTGTGTGGAACCACTCCATGTGCCCACGTACAGTGCAACACGGCAGGCGCCAATGCATGGCTCGCCACACCTGCTCACTCCACTGCTGACTGCAGTCACAATTGACGCAGCAAGTAAGACTGTGCCACACATAGGTAAAGTTGAAAAAGCTGTGGCCAAGGGACATACCCATGCACAAGTGCACAGTGAGTGGAATGCAAGACATATCCAAATTCCCAGAGGAAATGTTCCAACTTAGAAACGAATGAAACATGGATGTTGCATGGAACAAAATTAACATTGTCTCTCTCACACACAGGTCAACGTCGTGGATCACCCCCCAACCCTGGGGGGGAAGACTCACAGGACCTGGCTCGGCAGGATGACGGTGCCACCGGCAGCGACGACTCTCACCACTCTGTGGACGAACCCGACCCCGACCAACCTGGCCCCTCTGGTGTCCAATGACCTATAGCACCTGCGTCAGGTACAACTGGGCCAACCACCACCCCCACTCCTGCCACATCCCAGGAGACAACCAGGATCCCTGCCCCACCACCACAATGCAGCCAGGCTGGCCAGGAGGGACACGGTGTACCGGGCACCCAGGAGGAGGCAGGCGACAATGCCAATGCCACCCCTCAGGGGTCCCGGAGACCCGATGTGCCCACAAGGGCAGGCCAGGTGCAAGTGGGCAGGGGTGGTGGGAGTGGAGGACGGCGGAGGCACGAGCCTGCCCGGTTGGCTGCAGAACCGGTATATTCCCATGTCCGAAACATCCTGGACACATACCGGCAGGACACCACGGGCATGGCCCAGGTTGTGTCCATCCTCAACGAGATGAAGGGGACCCTCAAGGAGATCAAGACCCAGCAGGCCCAGCAACATGCGAAGCAACATGCCTGTCTACTGCGACACCAAGGGCGGATGGAGGACAGACAGGCTGAGCTCGTGACGGTGTTCACGGGAATTCACAGTACACTCCGTCGGATAGCCGACAACATGGGCAACCCTCCCTCTGCCACCAGGCGTAGAACATCACCACCCACAGGGAGGGATCAGGAGGAGGAGGAGTCATCCGATGGAGCATCCCAAACATCGTCACGGCCTGCTTCCGAGGGTCCCCGCAGGAGGGCGGGTCGTCCACGGAAAAGACCGTGAGGGTCAGCGCAACAGCACCATCTCCCAGGACACCTGGCCCACTGGACCAACAGCAGCACAGCAGCAAAAGACATTCTCTGCCACATGGACTTGCTGGTCACTGTCTGACCAATGTTGACAAAGACTGTGGCATGGACTCTGAGGATTTTCAATGGCAAGGACACCAGCTCCCCTAGTGAACTTTGGATTCCACACACCCGGAAAGCCCCTCATGTCATACCCCCCCTCACGTACCCCAACCAAAATAAAATGTTACACGATAAAGAGATGATGCCTACATTTTGCATTATAACCTTACATGTGTCTTGTAAAGTCTAACCATGCCTGAGTTCTCATTTGACTTCAACCATCCACACCCTGGGGCCTGAGTCTGGCACAGGACACACATGGGTCACAATGTATTAGGCAATATGGACATGGAGCACCATACACACCCGTGATGGGCCCAACCAGCTTAGGGGGTGGCCGCACAACCGTGCCGACAGACATATTGAGTACAGCGACAGCCCTGCGCAGTGGTCAGGGATCGTGTGGAGTGTCCTGGGGGGCACCCAGGTATGTGTGGACAGGTGGCAGAACCATGTCCTGCAAGCTTGAGTCAGGTGGATGCAGAGAATGGTGGCCTGGCCAACGTTGGATGCATGGGGATGGCACATGTCACAATACCCACACAGTCATGGACACCATGCACAATACACAGTCTAATCCCACACAAACAGCTTGCATCTTGCTACTCGACACATAGACACATAGCCACTATCACGGAAAACCATGCCGGACATGCCGGATGCACCGTGGCAACGCACCAGCATTGACTGAGAATAGGCACCTTGGAGGCATAGTGACACCTTTATTATTCATGTATTTGGGAATGCAGAGGCAACTCGGAGTACACATGAACAGGTAATGTGGAGTAACATGTGGGTCCAACACTGGAACCCCCCTTCTGCAGCACAAATGCGTGATAGCCATGGAACTGGCACACAAGTGTCGGCTAACAGCTAAACACCCCCTGCTGCTCATGGAGAGGCCGCCATACACCATTGATCCTCTGATGTGGAAGTCCCACACCATGTCAAGCCAATGCAAACCGTATGTGTCCGAGGGCAGTGTTACACACATTGATGCCATCATCACAATCCACTATCCCATCACAGATGACTGGCAACAAGTCTGACCATCTATTCAGGTGTACCCAGCTACATGTAATGTGTCCCATGGTGATGCGACATGTCTGCAGAGGAACCACACATCGACAGGGGCAGTGTGCACACATCGTAAACAACTGCCACACCCAATACACCCCTGATGCATCCCTTACCCTAAGGAGACTTCCAAACTTGTCCGTGCGTGTAACGCTGAGTCAGCACACGATGACGTGTCCATGAGGAATAGCAGTGCCACAACAATGCAACCAGCAGACGGCATGCGCAAGTACCTGGGGATGAGAGACACACAAGAAGTCAGCCACAAAAAGCACAGCCACTTGCATGTGCATGTACTCGACACATGTAAGGATGACAACATGCTAGGTTACAATTATGACTGGGGAAATACACTCATCACTGGCACCATCACTCCAGTGACACATCCACACACACCTCTGACTCACGTGCCATACATGCAGATGGACACACACATCGCAACACATGCCACACGGGGACCAATGCGTGCACACACAGACACTGGTACTCACCACTAAGCAAAGAAGTCGCGCATGAGCCGACTCCGGATGTCCTCTTGCGGAACCACATCCTCCACATCACTAGCCCCATTGCCAAGCCCTTCGTCCTCCACGGGTGGATGGTCCTGATCATCTTGATCCAGGATGAGTGGCACAGCTTTCTCAACTGCCATGTTGTGCAGCATGCAGCAGACCATGAAGATTTTGCAGACCTTCGCCGGGGCATATGGGAGGGCGCCGCCGGTCTTGTGGAGGCATCTGAATCGGCTCTTCAGGAGGCCAAATGTCCTCTCTATCACTCGCCTTGTCCGGCCATGGGCGGTGTTGTAGCGGAGCTGGGCCGGCGTGATGGGGTTGCGGAGAGGTATGATCAGCCATGGCATGTTGGGATAGCCAGCGTCCCCTAAATGGAAAACACATGGACATAAGTAGGACAGGAGAAGCGGTCGTGCTGGAAGTCTACGCAAAATACAGGACAGACAGAGTGTACCCACCAACAACACCTGCTCGTTCGTTGCGCAGCTGCGTCATCATTTCAGGCACCCTGCTACGCCTCATGATGTAGGCATCGTGTGCTGATCCTGGAAAACGAGCACAGACATGTGAAATCACCATGTTGGACAGACACACCACAAGGGCATTGATGGAGTGGTAGTGCTTGCGATTCCTGTACGCCACCTTCTGTGCCTGTGGTGGTACCAAAGCCACATGTGTCCCATCTATGGACCCAATGACATGGGCATCCCTCCCAGAGCATAGAATCCACGCTTGACCCCAGTCAACAGTTCAGGAGTAGGGAAATGGATGAACTCATCCAGGTGAAGCAACATGGCCTCTAAGAAATCATGCAGCACACGGCTGAACATGCTCTGGGACATGCCACCAACATGAGCTATGGTATATTGAAAGGTACCCGTGGCAAGAAAATGTAGGGCTGCCATTACCTTCAGCTTGGGTGTCAGTGCCGTAGGATACCTGTGCAGCGGTTGCAGGTGTGGTGCCAGCCTGGCCGTCAACTCCTCAATCAACGGTTGGGGGAAGCGGTAGCACCGGATACAGTCATTCTCTCGCATGTCAGCCAAGTCCGGAATTGCTCGGGGAAGAGGCGGCGCTCTGCAGTAATTTGGAAGTGACAAGGAAGATTGAGCGCACTACAACAACAATATTTTTGTACTGAGCACATGTCAATCTGTCAATACACATATGCGACATATGGAGTCAGGTATGTGCCACATGCCCTGGACACGTATGGCTGCCAGGTGACACTCCTACCAAGACCCAGCTACACACGGAGATTGTGAACCTCCACATGCCATGGCATGGGATTAGCTGTGTCCCAGTGTCAGTGAACAGCCAGACGCAACACAGGAGTGACATACATCAACACATCAGCAGAAGTAGGATGTCGATTTCAGAGACTGGTAGCGGAACACTAGAGCCACAGGTCACACGACATCACACTAGGACAGCCCACACACCTTGCCAATAAGGTGTACATGTAATGACTCACCACACATTCATTGAGAGGATGCAGACATGTCCTTGTTACGTTACTCCGTGTCCCATGCATACATACGCACCTCACATCCGATACCACATGTGGCCTGGTGTGCGTAACAGTGTGCCATGTCCATCTACACACAGACACATGTTGGTTGCTGCAACAGCTGATGCATTTGAGGGAGCACCAACATCAAGCTAATGGGAACACCCCACACATACATGACATAGACACATCGTGCACCGTGGGTAGTCACATGTCTGGTGTGGTAACCCCTGTAGCGGGCATCAGGGGACACTTGCGTGTGTTGTTGACTGTGCCATGCCAGTGACGCTCATCCCAAGTGTGCAGTACGACATGCACACATGTCAAAGGAGTTAAGGGCATGCCTGGCACACATTGCACCGTCACACATAACATCTGTACACATCTCATCATACATCTGGTGCCCTCTCGACTCAGGAGTAATGTGCCACATCACAGCCTTTCACACCTGTGCCCCACACATGTAGTACTGCCCAGACAATGCCTTGATGTCCATCCATGGACAAGTATGTCAGCCCTATTCCTTCCTGTGTGCTGCCTGTCACCACTGTGATGTGTGAAAGGCACCGTACATTCGCTCAGAGGGCCTGTGTACGTTCCCTATCACTATGGGAGTGCTGCCGTATGTGTACCCATAGTGATAGTGAGAGTACGCACACGTGTACGGTCCGTCTCACTATGGGTGTTCTCGTGTATGCGTACCCATAGTGGTACGGACCGTACACGCGTGCGTACGCTCACTATCACTATGGGTACGCATACGCGAGAACACCCATAGTGATAGTGAGCGTACAAGCGTGTGTACGGTCCATCTCACTATGGGTGTTCTCGCGTATGCGTACCCATAGTGGTACGGACCGTACACGCGTGCGTACGCTCACTATCACTATGGGTACGCATACGCGAGAACACCCATAGTGAGACGGACCGTACACACGCCTGTACGCTCACTATCACTATGGTGTTCTCGCGTATGCGTACCCATAGTGATAGTGAGCGTACGCACGCGTGTACGGTCCGTACCACTATCGGTACGCATACGCGAGAACACCCATAGTGAGACGGACCGTAGACACGCCTGTACGCTCACTATCACTATGGGTGTTCTCGCGTATGCGTACCCATAGTGATACGGACCGTACATGCGTGCGTACTCTCACTATCACTATGGGTACGCATACGCAAGAACACCCATAGTGAGACGGACCGTACACACGCCTGTACGGGCCGTTGCTATGCATTTGGGGTGCCCTAGGGCCCCGGTACGCACCGTACCTGTGTGTGAAACTCCAAATTACATAGGGGACACATGAGGGACAAGTATAAAGACCTACATGCATGCTGGTTGTCATGGAGACCAAGTTTAAAGTTTGAATTTTTTTCTGCAGGTGCACAGCAGTAGTCAGTTTGAATGAATCTACATTGTTGCAATGTGGTTCTGGAGGTGACATCATGCTCAAGAAAAAACACAATAAGAACCCACTGACTGTGCTAGGTTTGAAGGGATTGGAGGAAACATAGGATGCAAATGTGAGTGACCAATCACTCTGTACTCCTGTGCATGAAACAGGCCAGCAAGGCAGATATAAGGCAGCCAGGTCCCATGAGGGAGCACTTGCCTGCACATCTCTGGATTCTACAAGCCAGCTGCTGCTACTGATTCCCTGGAACCATGTCAAGGTCTGTGGAGAGGGCACAGCCTTTCACCCTGGAGGAGAACCTGGCTTTGCTGGATGTGATCCTCCCACAGTACCCCATGCTGTATGGGCGACCAGGTTATCAGGTGAGTGCAGAGTCTACTAGCACAGACTGTGTCCCTTCTTTGTGACTGTGACTTCTGGCATTGTGTCCAGGTGTGACACACATGCTATGTACTATGGGGGGGTCCCAGGGGGGGGAATGCCTGATGTCTCCCAGCCAGTGCATGCTGTGGTGCATGTCTGCCGTCCTCACTTGCATTGTATTTACTGTGACAATCACTGCATGGTGCATGCCACATACTGCCTGTCTTGTCCTCCTGGAAATGTAGCCTCTACAGTCCTCATTTGATTATGTGGTCAGCCCAGTGTGACAGGTGACTGTACCCACAGATGTGTGTTAGTTCTGTGTACCTGTGCTGAGAGTGTCCACATGATGTGTTCGTACCCTGGACATCGGTGTGTGTGTTAGTCCCCTGTCATGTGGGTGGGTGCATATGTGGAGTGTGGCACCCGGGCTGCATGAGGGATGGATATACCCTGCCCATGTGATGTGAGCAGGGAGCAGTGCTGTGTGTCTGACGTGCAGAGCCAGCCCCACACCTCTGAGCCCCCCCCGTCTAGTGGCACATGTGCAGAGTGAGGTTTGTCGCTGCATTTGGCAATGGCAGGTGAATGTCCTGTGCCTGTGTGTGTCTGTGTACTCTGCTGCGGTAGCGTCAGTGGCCTGTGGCATTTGACTGCTTAGAGGTGCTGCACATTATCCTGGTGTACCTTCTGATGCACAGTCTGAGCCTGGATCATTGATTGTGTAGTTGCCCTCATTCCACCTGTGTACTTTCAATGGCACGTACTGCTTTTGCCCTTCCCCAGAGGATCATGTCCCTTTGACAAAGGTGCAATGCGTTGGATGCATACCATGCCTTGTTGTAAACAGCAAAATAGTTCTAATATGTGTATCTGTGACATGTGCCAGGTGTATTGATGTAGTGTCACTTGTTCATCCTCACAGGTAGGCGCCTCTGCCAAGAAGCAGATATGGATGAACGCCGTCAGTGCCGTGAGGAGGACGGCGGGTCGCAAGCGGCGCCTGCCCCAGGTGAGGAAACGCTGGCAGGATATCCGGTGCTGGACGCAGAGGATCGCACGGGTCCTGCTGGGGGACTTACCTGAGACCCATAAGAACCGCGGGTGCCGCCGTCTGACCCACATCCACAAGCGTGTGCTGGCGGTGGTATTTCCAGACTTGGACAGGCGCTTACGGGAGAAGCAGCAGCAGGAAGGGGGTAGGTACATGTGTGTTTGTTGTGTGTCACCCGCATATGTAAGTGCACAGTTGCATGGATACACTGCCAGGGTTTAAAGGTGCTGTGCAGATCCAGTTACCCACAGTATAGCGGTGCTCTCCTGCCTCCCTTCCCCTCCTTGCAATGTGTTCCCTGGTCTGTGTGTAGTCACTCCTTCACAAGGGTATGTAGGCTGGCCCTTTCTCCACGTGAACTATGCCTGTAGCATCATGTGGGGGTGGTGTGTTAGAGGTTTTGGGACCTTGCCTGTGCCCTGTCCAGTTCAGTACTTGTGGGTTCCATGTGAGTTGGCACTGATGCTGAGTCCAGACATGGGAGTTAGTCTCTCAAGTGTCATGCCTTACAGCACGCATGTCCTATGTTGTGGTCTGTGACATGATGTGCATGAGTGTGCGATACGCATAGTGCAGGGATGGTGGCGTGTGTTGCAGTCATTCCCAATCAGGACCATGGAGTTGTGTGGCCACTACTGTCCCCTGGGGCATATTTTCATAGGTGTCATGTGTGTCATCACGAAATGTGGACACTCTCAGTGTCTACAGCATAGGTTGTGCTCTGTGCCATTGTCCCCTGGCACCATGTATATTGACGTAAAATGTAGTACAAGTGTCCACTGTACAGCCTGACCTGATTTTCCTTGTTCATACTCACGGTGGCCAGTGCCTGTGTGTCTTGTTACAATCATCTGATGCTGCCCATTTGTACATGATGGATGTATGACGTTACAACGCATGCTTTTACACCGCATGCCGTTACAACGCATTTTTTACACCGCAAGATCTGTTACAACGCCAGCCTTTACAACACATGCTTTTACAACGACGTACACTAGATGGAGTGCTGACATTAGAAATGTATAATTTACTATTCTAACTCCAGTCCACGTTGCAGTAGGGAAGGTGTTTGGATAGTAAAACTACACTATTTCTAATGTTAGCACGCCATCTAGTGCATTTCGTTGTAATGGCATGCGTTGTAATGGCATGCGTTGTAACAGATTTCGCGTTGTAATAGTTTCGTTGTAATGGTAGTGCGGTGTAAAAGTTGCGTTGTAAAGGTTGTTCACCGTACATGATTATTTGGACTGGCGCACCTTGGGTATTTGGTGTTCAATCTTGCATTCATCCAGCCCATGTGTATTTCACCCAGACTAAGAGATGTAAGTGCTTCCTGTGTCTCAACAAATTGTCTCATGTAGGGGGTGGTTGGTGCGGGCAAAGCCTACATGTCAAAACCTGATATCTCCTTGCTAGGTCTGGCCAGTGTCTGATGTTTGCCTGCACATGCACTCAAGGTGCGGTGTGCCAGTCATGGTGGGCATGTTTTCAGTATTACCTATGCAGCATGTGTCTCAAGTTCATGGATATGGTCCCTGCTCATCCCTTTTTTTGCCAACGCTGTGTGGTGCAGATGCAGTGCTGGATTGTCCCCAGGGCCTGGCTCCTCTGTCAAACTCCATTTCATGTAATTTGCTATTGTGTCAAGTTCTCCATAGTTTTTCAGTGGCATGGTGGGTCAACCAAGTGTGTGTTGCATGCCCTACATCTGTACCTTGTTTTGTAGATGTCACTGATCTTTCTTTTCAGGCTATGCACTGTAACCTATGTAGATTGGACTCATGTGACATATGTATACAGGTGTATGATTAATTGCTGTCTCTTCACCATGCCCACAGCATCGTCAGGGGACACGGAGGGAGACATGAGCACAGACGGAGCGGAGGGACCGAGCACCAGTGCCAGCGGTGACATCGTGCCTGGCACATCGAGTGGAACTGAGGCGGAGGAGAGTGAGGCCGAGGACCTGTCCACTGGCACGACAGAATATGAAGCTGACGGGTCCGAGGATGATCTCTCCGAGTGGGCGGAGGCTGCACCAGCAGCTGACTGCAGCACAACATCTCTCCCCGCCCCCTCCATTGCCATCATCCGCCTCCCACTTGCTCGTGTCCCTTCCCAGCGTGCCCAGTCACCGCATGTCTCCTTCCTGCCAGGCACCGCACCCCCTGCCCCTGTCTCCACTGCTGCCGCCAATGCCGAGTCTGTGGACATCCAGCGGCAGTTGCAGGTTGGTCAGGCTGCGATGCTTAATGTCCTCCATGGCCACAGCCAAGTGCTGCACAACATGGAGGCATACTTGGAGGGCATTTTCTCATCGCAGGCTGACCAACGCTACTTGCTGAGGTCCATTGAGTCGACACTGACTGCAGCAGTGGGTCTCCTGCAGCGCTATGTCCAACCCCCTACGCCTGACCCATCCACACTTCCCACTCCCATGCCTGTCCCACATACACCCAGACGTCAGCATGCACCCACCACAACAAACACAGGCACCACACCAGCAGGGAGGGTCAAACGCACACCTCCTGGCATGCACACACAGGGTGAAGTAGGCACACCCACTGGGTGGTGGGGCAAATGTAAGCCACGCAGCCAGAGTGGGAGTCCGCATTCCACCCAATCCACTCCCTCCAAATCCCCTCCCCTCAGCTCTCCTGGCCACATATCCGGCAAAGACTCCTTCATGGCCGCTCTGTCCCTGAGCCCCACAGTGACACCACCCCGCAAGCGGTCAAGGGAGTCCCCGGTCAGGGTGGTTGAGTCCCCCCCCCCTGTCCACACCCTCCCCCAGTGGCGCTGCGACCCATCCCTCCGCCCCCCCCCCTCCTTGGGGCCTGTGGTTCCTTCGGGTGCAGGGGAGTCGCTGGAGGACCTTGCTAAGGTGTGCAGCGCCATCCTGTCCTCCGCCTTTGGCCCTGTCCCACCCCCTGTGGTGGAGTCCTCCATCCCTGCACCCACGACGCCTACCCTTCACCCTCATGTCCCTGTGGTGCCTGGTCCTTCCCCCCCACATGATGCCCTCCCTGCTCTGGAAGACGAAGGAGTCTGAGTGTGCAGGCAAGCTAGGGGACACGCGTCCCACTGTGTCCCACACCTGGATGTGAACTTTGGATTGCCCTATGGGCATTGTACATTTTGAACTTTCAATGGGCAAACACATTTTTTTGATGCTGAATAAAGCAATTTCTTTTTCCTTAGTACACTACTGTCTGTCTGGTATTGCTGTTGGTGGACCTGCCCCATCATTTTGGGTGGTGATAATGTTTTGGGTGTGTGGGAATTGTAGTGTTGTGCTGGTCATAGGGTGGATCCTGTTATCTGTGTGCCATCACAAGCTGTTGGCTACATAACTTTGTTCATGTACGCAGTTACTGCATGGTGTCATCGTCCCAAGGTGTGTTCCTTCCTCTGTGTAACCTGACATCTTCCCTGCAGGGTCTTTCCAATATGTGGTGCTGAGCTGTGTCTACATTGGCTGGGTGTGTGACAGACTCGTTAGACTTGGGCCATGCATGCTGAGCGATGTCTCCACCTGCATCATTCGTGGCGTCCTTGGTGGTCACTGTACTTGTGTATGTAGACTGTTGCCATGACTTCATGTGTACATGTTTTCTTTTTGGCGCTATGCATGTGTATACTCCCAGCCTCGCACACATGTGGTACATGTACTGCAGGATCTTAGTGCACCTGACTGACATTTGTGGGCATTGGATCTGTGGGTACTCCACCCTTTTCTTTCAGGGGCACTGCTGTGAGTGTTAGGCACCCACCCCTCCTGTGACTGGGCACTGCTGGGAGGACTCTGCACACACCCCTCCTGTGTCTGGGCACTGCTGGGAGGACTCTGCACACACCCCTCCTGTGTCTGGGCACTGCTGGGAGGACTCTGCACCCACCCCTCCTATGTCTGGGCACTGCTGGGAGGACTCTGCACCCACCCCTCTTGTGACTGGGCACTGCTGGGAGTGATAGGCACCCACCCCTCCTATGTCTGGGCACTGCTGGGAGGACTCTGCACACACCCCTCTTGTGACTGGGCACTGCTGGGAGGACTCTGCACCCACCCCTCTTGTGACTGGGCACTGCTGGGAGGACTCTGCACACACCCCTCCTGCGTCTGGGCACTGCTGGGAGGACTCTGCACACACCCCTCCTGTGTCTGGGCACTGCTGGGAGGACTCTGCACACACCCCTCCTGTGTCTGGGCACTGCTGGGAGGACTCTGCACCCACCCCTCCTATGTCTGGGCACTGCTGGGAGGACTCTGCACCCACCCCTCTTGTGACTGGGCACTGCTGGGAGTGATAGGCACCCACTCCTCCTATGTCTGGGCACTGCTGGGAGGGCTCTGCACACACCCCGCTTGTGACTGGGCACTGCTGGGAGGACTCTGCACCCACCCCTCTTGTGACTGGACACTGCTGGGAGGACTCTGCACACCCCTCCTGCGTCTGGGCACTGCTGGGAGGACTCTGCACACACCCCTCCTGTGTCTGAGCACTGCTGGGAGGACTCTGCACCCACCCCTCCTGTGTCTGGGCACTGCTGGGAGGACTCTGCACCCACCCCTCCTATGTCTGGGCACTGCTGGGAGGACTCTGCACCCACCCCTCTTGTGACTGGGCACTGCTGGGAGTGATAGGCACCCACCCCTCCTATGTCTGGGCACTGCTGGGAGGACTCTGCACACACCCCTCTTGTGACTGGGCACTTCTGGGAGGACTCTGCACCCACCCCTCTTGTGACTGGGCACTGCTGGGAGTGATATGCACCCACCCCTCCTATGTCTGGGCACTGCTGGGAGGACTCTGCACCCACCCCTCTTGTGACTGGGCACTGCTGGGAGTGATAGGCACCCACCCCTCCTATGTCTGGGCACTGCTGGGAGGACTCTGCACCCACCCCTCTTGTGACTGGGCACTGCTCGGAGTGATAGGCACCCACACCTCCTATGTCTGGGCACTGCTGGGAGGACTCTGCACACACCCCTCTTGTGACTGGGCACTGCTGGGAGGACTCTGCACCCACCCCTCTTGTGACTGGGCACTGCTGGGAGTGATAGGCACCCACCCCTCCTATGTCTGGGCACTGCTGGGAGGACTCTGCACCCACCCCTCTTGTGACTGGGCACTGCTGGGAGTGATAGGCACCCACCCCTCCTATGTCTGGGCACTGCTGGGAGGACTCTGCACACACCCCTCTTGTGACTGGGCACTGCTGGGAGGACTCTGCACACACCCCTCCTGCGTCTGGGCACTGCGGGGAGGACTCTGCACACACCCCTCCTGTGTCTGGGCACTGCTGGGAGGACTCTGCACACACCCCTCCTGTGTCTGGGCACTGCTGGGAGGACTCTGCACCCACCCCTCCTATGTCTGGGCACTGCTGGGGGTGATAGGCACCCACCCCTCCTATTTCAGGATATGTGCCCTTAGAACATACACGGGTGTGGGTTCGCTCCATGCATAAGAGGTGGGGGTACGGGTCGTACTTACACTGTTGGGGTGGGACGTATACGTACGCGGGTGAGGGTACGGGTCATACTTACACTGTTGGGGTGGGACGCATACGTACGCGGGTGAGGGTACGGGTCGTACATACACGGTTGGGGTGGGGGTACGCTCCATGCATACGCGGGTGAGGGTACGGGTCGTACTTACACTGTTGGGGTGGGGGGTACGCTCCATACGTACGCGGGTGAGGGTACGCTCCGTACATATCCGTGCCCACGCTATGGAATGCTTGTGCGGGCCGTACCCAGGCCTTTGCCACGTGGGTACAGCCGTCCCGCCATTGTTGGGGTGACGTAGGTGTGGGCGTGGTACGACTCGTACCCACGCTCTTAAGGCGTGGGTACGGGACGTACCTGTATTGTTGTGTTGCCGGTTCGCGTCGTCAAGCACTTCAGTTGTGGCGGACGCTGGCTTTGCTGGACACGCCCCCACCCCCTCGTAGTGACCAGGGCCTTGATGTCAGGTATGTCCAGGGCATGTGTGCTGTGTGACTTTGGTGGGGGTTTTGTGGCCTGCCCCTGCCCCCCCTTCCCCCCTTCCCTTTGTTGTTCTGACCTTCTGCGGCGTCTGCGTCGTAACCTGTAGAGGAGGTCGACTGCTATGAGGGCCGGGATGACACGTAGGTTCGGGTCCATGTCTGTCCGTCGCGTACAGGTACTCCTTGTTCGCGTCGTCCTGATTTCCCGGCAGACATTCTCCGTGCGGGATGACGTCAGTGCGAATCGTACTTCCTGGTTCGTGAATGGCAGGCTGCGTGCGTCCCGACGTCACATCGGCGCTTTCCCGGATCACATTTGTATGATTATTTTCGTCGGTCGGGGTTTTGTACGATTCGTACCGAAATGGTATTTCCGTGCGAATCGTACTTCCATGTTTGTATATTGTTACGACCGGGTACGCGTCGGATGGAGAATATGCTCCGTCCGACGGTTCGTACCCGGTTTTTACAGGATCGTGATCGGCACCTCAGTGTCCAAAGTCGCTCATGAAATTTCTAATTTACTTTAGCCGGGGGATAGAAGAAACCCTATGAAGTTTTAGACAGTCATTGCCAATCTCACGATTAAAACTAGTGTGTATTGACGCCCAAAACATGTGCCATCGTAAAATGGGTTCAATTTTGATCCGGTCCGAAATGTGCGAAATTCCAAGCATGGAATGACAGATAAAATCAGCTGTTCTATTAGGAAAAGCCAGTAGATATTGTGTGAAAGCATTCTCAATCTATTGTAGCATCTGGGAATCCGTATGTCCCCAAATGCCTGCTCCATACGTGGCTGTGGTAAGGCACTTGGCTTTATAAATTTGTACTAATTCTGGCACTGGTCTTCTGCCTAATTTTCTGGCAAAATTGACCAGAGCACGGGTAGCTATCGAGAACAGCAATTTCCTGGCCAACACTGCAAAAGTCCAAGTCCCCCTAAAATCAAAGTGGAAGCCGAAATAAGCAAATTTATTGGTGCATTCCACTTTAATATTATTAATAAAAATATCGCAACATTTAGCGCTATTCTTGCCACATTTCATTTTGTAAGTTTTGGATGTATTCACGTTCAAGCCCCTAGATTGCATAAACATGGTAAAACTAGTTATGACTCTCTGCAACCCTAATTGGGTGCGGGCCTTTAAATCCGCATCATCTGCGTACAATAATGCGGTACTGGATGCTTATTAATAAAAGGGAGATCCTGGCATTGGTCAGTTAAAACTTGGCCGAGGCCATTGATATATAAAGTAAAAAGGAAGGGGGCGAGCACGCAGCCTTGCCTCATGTCTTTTCTAATTGGGAATTTAGCTGTGCATTCGCCCCGATTGCCAAACCGAAGCCTTGCACCTGCATCTTTATAAAGTTGTCTCATAAAATTTATAAGAGGAGTGTCAACCCCCATATCTGCAAGTATGCTCCAGAGTCTATCATGCCTCACACAATAGAACACTGAGCTAAGATCTACAAAGGCTAAAAATAGCCTTCCTTCCTTGGCCTAGGTATATTTACCTATCACAAGGCTTAAGTTTAGCCCCTGTTCTATAGTCCCTAGACACTTGCGGGACCCATATTGCAGATTAGAGATAACACCTGTGTTGGACAGGCCTCACAGACGGCCCGCGCCCTCCCCGCTCGACAAGGCCCGAACTCCGGACCACCTGGTATCACCCCGCAACGAGCACCTGCACCCCGTCCCCCGACGGACCCTTTGCCCTCGGACCCCCACGCATCCCGGGGTCCGGCCCCACCGGCTTTCCCGGACGGGTCCAGCCGCCATCTTGGACCCCGTACCACGCGGCCGCCTGGCCTCCCCTCGACCCTAACCCCGGGCCTGGCCGGCCCCGACATCCCGGCACCACTATCCACCCAGGAGGTGAGCGGACCACTTGGCAGGTCAATGGGAGACCGAAGTGTCAAGGGCTCTCCCCCGCCAGGTGCCGATCGCTCCCAGCTTCTCCGGGCACTGGCTCCACCCCCTGCTGGGTGTCTGGACACCTTCATCCCGGACCCTCCGACCTCCAAGTGCGAGGGTCCGGACATCAAAGGGCACCAGCCCTATAACTGAGGCAGCTCCGGAGCAGGAAGGCAGTTGTATCCTGGAGTCGAGAGACACCGAGTGAACTCAACCCTGACGGACTACTGGCGCTGCCGTAGCCCGCTCTTGTGAATCATCGTCCTGCCTGCTGGCGCTGCCGCGGCCTTCTGCAACAGTCATCTTCCTGGGACCTGCTGGCGCTGCCGCGGCCCTCTGTAACCTTCATCTTCCTGGGACCTGCTGGCGCCGCCGCGGCCCTCTGCAACCTTCATCGTCCTGGGACCTGCTGGCGCTGCCGCGGCCCGTTGTAACGACCATCCTCACCGGGACCTGCTGGCGCTGCCGCGGACCGTTCATCTTCCCGGGACCTGCTGGCGCTGCCGCGGCCCGTTGTATCGACCATCCGCACCGGGACCTGCTGGCGCTGCCGCGGCCCATACCACCTAACCACTAAAGCTCGAGGATTGTGAGCTCATCACCATCTCATCCGGATTACCTGATTGGTAAATAGACTGTCCCGCTACCCCCTTCCCTACCTTGCGAGACTCTAATCGAGGGGACCCCTGAGTCCAGACCTCCTTGTACCATTTCACCGTACCTTAAATAAGTGCTTATAAAGATCACTGAACCTTATCCGTGTGTGGTACTTGTCTGTGGGGGGGAAGTTACTTGTCTGTACGATCGCTGGAGACGGCTCTCCCCGGAGACCTCTCCTCCTGACCCCGGCCGACCCTCCCGGTCCGTCTACCTTTTCTAACATTGGTGGCCAGCGGCGCGATCCGAATCAACGCGTAATCGTACAGAGAGTAGCTCACCCCACGACAAAGCACGATGTCGACCAAAGATAGCAGCTCCACCGAGAAGTTCCAAATGGAGAAACTAGACGAATACAACCACCGCGAACTGAGACAATTTTGTATAGAACTTGGCATTGCTACCACCGGCCTGAGTACCAAGGATGATCTAAAGCGCGCCCTTGAGTCGTGGACAGAAACGGGGGTCACAAGACCCTCCGACCCAAGCAGCATCACACCAGACCAAAACAGCGTTACACCAGAGGGGAACGCCACGTCTCCCGAGGAACGGGGAACGGGCCTCTCACCGGAAGAGATACGAGAAAGAGACAGGGTCAGACTGCACGAGTTGGAGATGGCACGACTCAAGATGGATGGAGAGCTCAAGCTAGCTGAACAAAAACTCAACCTCGAACATATGCGGATTCGAGAGGAACGGGAAGAGAAACAGAGGCAGAGAGAGCTGGAAGAGAAAAAGATAACGCTCGAGCACGAGCGCCAATTGGCAGAGATAGAACTGCGCAAACAGCAGAAGGACTTGGGGGTGCCTGAAAGACCACACACCCCGGGACCAACGGAGAAAAAGGTGCACATCCCCAAGGATGTGGTCCGCGAGTATGTCCGAGAAGACGACATACAGCAGTGGTTTAAGGCTTATGAGATCGCAATGACCTCCCACCGGATCGACCGGAATGATTGGGGAGCCGGACTTTGGGGAAGATTTATTAACGAGGGTCGCGATGCCCTGCTGCAGCTCCCCGATCACCAAATGTCGTCCTACGACCACATGAAGGCTGCCCTCCTCACCCGCTACGGCCTCACACCCGAGATGTACCGCCAGAGGTTCAGGGATTGCACCCGGATCCCAGGTACAACTTGGGTGGAATACGTGAACTATTTCAGCCGGGCCTTCGAAGGGTGGATCAAGGGAAGTCAGGTCACCACATACGAACAACTCTTCAACCTTATAGTATGGGAACACCTGTCGAACAACTGCTTCGTCGAGCTCAGGCAGCACCTGCTCGACAGTAAGCTGACTGACCCCCGGCAGCTCGCCGCAGAAGCTGACCGGTGGGAAAGCACCCGAGTGGGCCGGAAAGGGCCACACGACCAGAACAGAAACAACCACGGCCAGCACCGACCTCGAGGAGGAGGAGGAGGTCAGGGGCGTGGGAGAGACGCCGTACCAGCAACAACCGTGACCAGCACTCCGCCGTCGGCCGGCCGGGGCAACCCCCCGTTGCGGCCTGGATACCGAGCCAACGTCACGTGCCACCGGTGCCAGCGACTAGGCCACTACGCCAACGATCCGAGCTGCCCGCTGAACCAAACGCCCAAGCCCCGCCAGGTAGCTGCCGCTGCCCTGGGGGAGGAGCAGTTACCGGAAGGACCCGAGGAGTATGAGCAGGACCAGCAAGGATGGGAACCGGCCGCCATGGTCCTGGCATGCTTAGGGGGAAGAGACATGGTCCCGCGGGTCCCCCTACCCGCCAACACCAGAAAATACGGTCAGTGGGTGACCATTAATGGACAGAGAGCTGAGGCCTTGCGCGACACCGGCGCCAGCGTGACGGCCGTCCGCCGTCACCTGGTGAAGCCCGAGCAGATCCTGCCGAACATTCTCTGCCCCGTTCGCTCGGCGGATAACTCCGAAAGCATGTGCAAGATGGCCTGCGTCCCGTTTGAATGGGGAGGGGTCTCCGGCCTACTGAAAGTGACGGTCCGGGACGATGCCCCCGTGGATTGCCTCTTGGGGAATGACCTCGAGAGTTCCCCGTGGGCCGCCGTCGAGAGGAGAGAGCACCTGGGGATGCTGGGCCTCCCGGACTGGGCCTGCATAACCACCCGATCCATGGCCGCCACCCGATCAGAAGAGACCGAATGGCCGGCACCTCCGCCCCCGGTGGCCCCCGTAGACGACAACGGCGAGCCCGACCTCCCAGACCAGGCCCCCGAAGAAAATGCGCAACCCCAGGACCTTCCAGGTCTGGCTCAGTGGCAGCAAGAAGGGGGGCCCACCCAAGAACAGTTCCGCCAAGAGCAAAAGACCTGTCCCTCCCTCGAGGGACTCCGCCGACAAGCCAGCACCCAAGCCACCGGGGACACCACCGGAACCCACTGGGTCTACTGGGATAACGACCTGCTCTACAGCGAGCAAAGAATCGCCGAGCTGGGGGCCAGTCGAGTTTTGGTGGTACCGCTCCGCTTCCGAGACTTTCTGCTCAACCTAGCCCATGATGTCCCCCTGGCTGGGCACCTGGGCCAAGATAAAACGTACAGCCGACTGGTGACCCACTTTTTCTGGCCAAAAATGAGGAATGACGTTCTGAACCACTGCCGATCGTGCCCCACATGCCAAGCAAGCGGGAAGAGTGGCCGGAAGCTGAAGGCTCCTCTACAACCCTTCCCGGTGGTCACCACCCCGTTCGAGAGGGTGGGGATAGACATTGTGGGACCGCTGGATCCTCGCACGGCTCAAGGACACAGGTTCATCTTGGTACTAGTGGACCATGCCACCCGCTATCCCGAGGCGGTGCCCCTACGGACCGTGACCGCTCCAGTGGTGGGCCGGGCTCTGATGGGGATCTTCTCCCGGGTAGGATTCCCCCGAGAAGTCGTCAGCGACCGAGGCACGAACTTCATATCGAAGTACATGAAGTCCCTCTGGCAACAATGCGGGGTCACATACAGATTCACGACCCCCTATCACCCCCAAGGGAACGGACTAATGGAGCGGTTCAACCGCACTCTTAAAGGGATGATTGGGGGATTGGAAGAGCCTCTCCGTCGCCAGTGGGATGTACTACTCCCGTGCCTCCTCTTTGCCTACCGAGAAGTACCCCAGAAGTCCCTCGGCTTTAGCCCCTTTGAACTCCTATACGGACACCCTGTGCGAGGGCCCCTCAGCCTAGTGAAGGAGGGCTGGGAGCAGACCCCCCGAACGACCCCTCCAGACGTCTTCAAATACCTCCTGGCCTTGCGAAACCAGACCCGGCGCTTCAGGGAGATGGCCAAGGCGAACCTCGAGGCCAGCCAGGAGGACATGAAGAGGTGGTACGACCACAATGCCTCCTCCGTGGAATTCGAACCAGGGCAGCAAGTATGGGTGATGTCCCCCACCGAACCGTGTGCTCTGCAGGATAAGTGGACAGGGCCCTTCAAGGTGGTCGAGCGCAAAAGCCCCGTCACTTACCTCATCGACATGGGGACCTCCCGGAACCCCCTTCGGGTCCTCCACACCAACCGGCTCAAACCGCACTTTGTGCGCTCCGAACTAAGCCTCTTGATGGCTACGGACAGTGGCACCGAAGAAGACTCCGAGCCCCTCCCGGATCTCCTGACGACCCAAGAGAAGGACGGCTCCGTGGACGGGGTCCGGCTCTCTGACGCCCTCTCTGCGGAACAACGACAGGACTGCCTGGACCTCCTGCTGCAGTTCGCTGCCCTGTTCTCCCTCACCCCCGGGGTCACCCCCTGGTGTTTGCACGACGTAGACACCGGGGACAGTCCCCCTGTCCGGCACCGGGCCTACCGCGTACCAGATCGGGTACGGACCTGCATACAGGAGGAGGTGGCCAAGATGCTCACGCTCGGGGTCATCGAGCCCTCGGACAGTCCCTGGGCCAGTCCAGTCGTACTAGTTCCCAAAGCCGCTGCCCCCGGCACCGCCCCTGAACTGAGATTCTGCGTCGACTACCGGGGCTTGAACGCTGTCACCCGGACCGACGCTCACCCCATCCCCCGAGCAGACGAACTGATCGACCGGCTGGGGGCCGCCCGCTACCTCAGCATCTTCGATCTAACGGCAGGCTACTGGCAAATCGGACTCACACCTAGGGCCCAGGAACGGTCAGCCTTCTCCACCCCCGATGGCCACTACCAGTTTAAGGTCATGCCCTTTGGCATGAAGAACGCCCCCGCCACGTTCCAACGCCTTGTGAACCAGGTCTTGGCGGGGCTTGAAGAATTCAGCGCTGCCTACCTGGACGATATAGCTGTGTACAGCCACCACTGGTCCGACCACCTCCGTCACCTCCAAGAAGTCCTACAAGCCCTCCAGCGGGCCGGCCTCACCATTAAGGCCGGCAAGTGCCAGATTGGCCAAGGGTCCGTGACCTACCTCGGGCACCAAGTGGGGAGCGGGCTAGTGGCTCCCCTACAGCTTAAGATCGCTGCCATCCAGTCCTGGCAGCCCCCCGTTACCCAGACCGAGGTCCGAGCCTTCTTGGGGCTCACCGGTTACTACCGGCGGTTCGTGAAGAACTATGGCAGCATCGTGGGGCCCCTCACGGGTCTCACCTCCAAGAATCAGCCAAAGAAGATCAATTGGACTCCTGACTGTCAAACGGCCTTCGAGGAGCTGAAGGCCGCCCTGTGCACCGCCCCGGTGCTCCAGGCCCCCGATTACAGTCGGGAGTTCGTGGTGCAGACCGACGCCTCCGACCACGGCATCGGGGCCGTCCTCTCTCAGCTGAACCCCGAAGGTCATGACCAGCCGGTGGCCTTCATCAGCCGACGTCTCCTGGCCCGAGAACAGCGTTGGAGCACCATCGAGAGGGAAGCATTTGCAGTGGTGTGGGCCCTCAAGAAGCTCCGGCCCTACCTCTTTGGTACCCACTTCCGGGTACAGACCGACCATCGACCCCTGCAGTGGCTGATGCAGATGCGGGGGGAGAATCCAAAACTCTTGCGCTGGTCCATTTCCCTGCAGGGAATGGACTTCACCGTGGAGCACCGACCGGGCCAAGACCACGCCAACGCGGACGGCCTGTCCCGCTTTTTCCGCCTCGACGAAGAGAGTCCCCAAGGGGATGGGTGACTCTCCCCGCCTTCAGCTGGGGGGGACGCATGTTGGACAGGCCTCACAGACGGCCCGCGCCCTCCCCGCTCGACAAGGCCCGAACTCCGGACCACCTGGTATCACCCCGCAACGAGCACCTGCACCCCGTCCCCCGACGGACCCTCTGCCCTCGGACCCCCACGCATCCCGGGGTCCGGCCCCACCGGCTTTCCCGGACGGGTCCAGCCGCCATCTTGGACCCCGTACCACGCGGCCGCCTGGCCTCCCCTCGACCCTAACCCCGGGCCTGGCCGGCCCCGACATCCCGGCACCACTATCCACCCAGGAGGTGAGCGGACCACTTGGCAGGTCAATGGGAGACCGAAGTGTCAAGGGCTCTCCCCCGCCAGGTGCCGATCGCTCCCAGCTTCTCCGGGCACTGGCTCCACCCCCTGCTGGGTGTCTGGACACCTTCATCCCGGACCCTCCGACCTCCAAGTGCGAGGGTCCGGACATCAAAGGGCACCAGCCCTATAACTGAGGCAGCTCCGGAGCAGGAAGGCAGTTGTATCCTGGAGTCGAGAGACACCGAGTGAACTCAACCCTGACGGACTACTGGCGCTGCCGTAGCCCGCTCTTGTGAATCATCGTCCTGCCTGCTGGCGCTGCCGCGGCCTTCTGCAACAGTCATCTTCCTGGGACCTGCTGGCGCTGCCGCGGCCCTCTGTAACCTTCATCTTCCTGGGACCTGCTGGCGCCGCCGCGGCCCTCTGCAACCTTCATCGTCCTGGGACCTGCTGGCGCTGCCGCGGCCCGTTGTAACGACCATCCTCACCGGGACCTGCTGGCGCTGCCGCGGACCGTTCATCTTCCCGGGACCTGCTGGCGCTGCCGCGGCCCGTTGTATCGACCATCCGCACCGGGACCTGCTGGCGCTGCCGCGGCCCATACCACCTAACCACTAAAGCTCGAGGATTGTGAGCTCATCACCATCTCATCCGGATTACCTGATTGGTAAATAGACTGTCCCGCTACCCCCTTCCCTACCTTGCGAGACTCTAATCGAGGGGACCCCTGAGTCCAGACCTCCTTGTACCATTTCACCGTACCTTAAATAAGTGCTTATAAAGATCACTGAACCTTATCCGTGTGTGGTACTTGTCTGTGGGGGGGAAGTTACTTGTCTGTACGATCGCTGGAGACGGCTCTCCCCGGAGACCTCTCCTCCTGACCCCGGCCGACCCTCCCGGTCCGTCTACCTTTTCTAACAACCTGTATCTTCCGCCCAAGTCTGTAATCTATTTAAAATGATACGCCTTGCCACTTTAAGAAAAGAGTCTAAAAGGGAGATCGGGTTATAACATGTAAGCTCGTTGCGATCCCCCTTTTTGAATATTGGGACCACTATCGAATCGGACCAAGATGGAATAAGGCCCTGATGGCAGCAAGCTGTTAAAACATGGGTTTGTTATGGGCCCCAAACGGGAGGTTAGATTTGTACACGTCCACAGGGACACCATCCGGGCCTGGAGCTTTACCCGCTGCACTGGCATTCATGGCACATATAACTTAGTCTAAAGATAAACATAAATCCATTGGAAACGTGCAACCTGATCATTCTGTAAAGAAGAGTCCGATTCTGCAAGGAGCATGGCCTGGTTATCATCATTATATAAAGTAGTGAAATGCTCCACCCATGTTTCCTCACTAATTGCTATTTCAATTGACCGTGAGTCTCTTGGAGCTAGGAAAGGTGCATTGACCGCCTTCCAGAAGCTGTTGTTATCTCTACATAGGCAAGCTTCATACAGGGCCCGCCACTCATCTGCTCTTAATGTCTCCTTGCACTCTTTTAATGCGCACCTATAGGCACTTCTAGCTAATTTTATTTCTCGTTGACTTTTGTCCTGCTTATGTAGCACTTTCTTTAAATTTGTGTGAGCTTTAGTACATGCCGGGTCGAACCACCCCTGCTCCTTATGCTGTCTCTTCTTAAGTTCCACGGTTAGGCACTTCTTAATCTCAGCAGAAATAAGACAGAATGAGCCCAAAACCTCTTTATTAGGAGCAGACTCATTAAGACAAACTGTGAAGGCCTCATTGCATTTAAATATTAGTTGCTTAGCAAACACAGTCGGGTCGACTTTCGACCAACTCAAGGAGTACCCATTAATTCTATTAAGGGAGATGTTGAATTCAAATTGGTCCAACAAGTCCCCCCTACCGGATGCAGAGCTCAATAAGTGGAAAGAAATACTCATTGGAAAGTGATCACTCATTGCATTTAAATGAGTTACAAAGTTAAGCACCCTACTTGAGTGACGGTTCGTGACTAGGATAAAATCGATTATGGAGCCGCATCCTCTGCAATTAAATGTGCACCTAAATGGGACTGTTGGGGTACATAATTCATTAGCGAACCCCATATCAACATGGAACACAAGAGAATTCAACAGGTCCCCTGATGTTGTGTGTGGAAAATGAGCCTGTTCAACATCTCTTACGTTACGTAGACCACAAATGCCCCACATAATATGTTGGCACAAAACATGATTAAATTCCCCACCCCAAATAATGCACATATCTTTCAGCGTGTCATCCTGTAGTTTAGAGAGATCGTTCTGTAATTTAGTCAGTACACACCCTGTCTGCTCTTTATGAATATTATTGTAAAAATGTAATAGCGCGACACAGTTCTTCTTTTCCACATGTAGCAATACAATCTGATAATAGGTGGCCGAAATCTTAAAAGTTATCTTATTGACATTAACACGGTTAGATACATAAATACACAGTCCACCCTTATTTCTCCCATGGACCGAAATTACCGCTGGTGAGTGAAAGGTTTTGTAGCCATTAATATGTAATTCGTTCTCCAACCAGGTCTCTTGCAAACACAGTATGGCGAAATCTTCAACAAAGGTCACCCATTGCGGATCACTTACTTTCTAACGCAACCCTGCAACATTCCCGAATAGTATATTACATTCATGCGGCCTTTTCACTAATTCTACCCTCTGTGTTGCTACTGAAGTGTGACTGTCAATTTCATTTTGATTGGTAGTCCTGCCCAATGAGTCTATGAAGGTTACAGAAGACCCAATTGGAGCGGGGACTCCCAGTCCAGCGGGCAAGTTAGCTGAAGTATTTTTAGAGGTATCAGGTGTATCAGGCGAGGCAGACATAGCACACCTCCCTGTTTCAATACAAGATGCCTCGAGGGTAATCGGTCAATCAATATCCTCAAGTGTTGATAGGATATCAAAACAATTGGAAACCGGCACATTATAGAAGCAGGGAGGAATGACCTGAGGACCCCTATTCTGGGTTCTATGTTGAGTAACAGTGTATGGCTGGTAAAAATACCCCAAAGGCAAAATGTTAATGCCCACATGTGTTATATTTAAATTCCCTGCCCTAGATAGAAGTGCCTGTGTTAAATGTGGGTCACTAAATGTCAGTACTACGCAGTCACCCACCAATGATTTATAATCTCGACCAACCCAGGGAACCCGTCTGGCCATCCTAAATTTTGCAAATAGAGCTTCAGTTAGGCCAGTTTGTGCGCCCAACCAAAATAAAGATTTATTTCGTAGGGCCTCCCAAGTTTCAGTCATCTGTGTCGTAGGGGCTGGGAGGTTGGGCAAATCTATTGTGCAGGGAGTAACTGCAGGGGGTAGATCAAGCGTGTTTATGTTCTTATTCAACTTTGTTTGAGGTACAGGAACCGACTGCTCATGAGCCCTATTGTCATGCGCAGCAGGGACCCTCATATAAGGATCAGCCACATGAGTTGCTGGGGCCCTATTATAAGAAGGTGGAATCGGGCACGTAACTAAATTTATGGGAGACTTGGAAACCATCCTTTCTTGTGGGGTACCACATGGAGGTTGGATAACAGGCTGTAGCGTCAGGTCCTCTATATAGCAAGTTTCAGAGATTGTTTTTGCAGTAGGTTTTGCCTAATTTTATTTGTTTAAATATCCTCAATAGCCCCCACTCTGTCCATTAATTTAATTCATGAATCAGTTAATATTTTTTAATGATCTTACTAAGCTTGGCCAACTGGCCTGCAATTAGAGCATTAGTAGAGGATGAAGACTTCCTACCTTCGTCAGGTTTACCCTGTCTGCTCATATGTTTCTGTTTCTTCCTGATGTCTTTTCTTACTCTCTGGGTGGGGGTTAGATTTTGCTCCCTGCACGGGGCCTCAGGGTTTCTATGTCGCTTAGATGGTGGCTGTGGGTCGCAATCCAGGTCGCTCACGTAATTATGACCAGATGTTTCTTGGACACACCCATTGAGGGATAGATGATCTATCGCTCCCTCCAGTTGACTAATTGCAGAGGCATCGTGTGAGTTAGCCTTGGGGCTTTTTGCTGCCATCACACAAGCCTTCCCTTGTGACAGAGACTCCTCAACAGAGTTTATTTGTTGTTCAATAGCCCCAATCGCCCCGTCAAATAGTTCATCCAAGATTGCTGTCCACCCACTGCAGAATTAATGATGGTTCCCGCCTTTCTTTTACCCAAGGTAGTTAGAAGTACTGTACTTAGCGTACACACTGCTTATAAAGTATAATGAAGAATTCGGTCTTTCAATGCGGCATACACCAGAGGTTATGTACCCTCTCCTGGATCCAATATGTCTGTACGATACAGTACGATATCAGACCTCCACCATATTTAATCACGCCGGATAGCAAATAACGTGGCTTGTCCCTGGTTTATAGTCACTGAGAGCCACGTTTAATCTATGAATAGTTTCTGTACATGACCCAAGAATAAAAAGATCATGGGACTCACCCCCACGCACCTCAGCCAGCCCTTTAAAGAACTTTTCAGGGGGGTGGCCCAGCCCAGCCTCCTCTGGTCTTTGATGGGCTAAGATGGAGTGCTGTGCTGCTTTTACAGTGTTTTCCGCCAGTGTCCCCTCCTCCTCTCAGCAAGTGGCCGGTGTAAAGTGCGCTGTGCTGGCCAAAGACAAAAAACCAGGGTCCAAGGCAAAGTGGCACTCTTCACAAGTAGCACAGTGACTGTGCTGTCCACACACTAGTATAGCTGCAGCTCCTCATGCTAGAGTGTGCTGTGGGGTGGTGGCCGGGAGCAGTGAGATGTGGGACTAACGCATTTTAGTGAGGTGATGCGGACAACAGCACTAAAATGCGTTAGTCTAACTCTTGATGCGTGAAACTTGGCAGGGCTGTACTTTGACCAGCAACAAGCTTGTGCTAACTCTGCATCTTTAAAAAAAGAAAAAGAGAACAAAAACACCTCCTGCACATGTTAATCTCCTTTTCATTATAAATTTGCTGTAATGGAACAATTCTCAGTAGTGATAATTAAATTAACAGATTTACAGAGTTACCACTTCTGTTTGCACCCAAATTGAGTTATAGTGTGTGACCAAATTGGGGGTCTTTGCTACTTTGCGACTGGTGAAACCTTGAACAAATCTTGTCAGCAAACAGCACCTTGTGCTTCTTGCCTATCCTTAAATGGGTGAGAACCATGCTTTATTTGGGCATTATTGCACATTTTCTCTTCATTGGACACTAGTTGTGCACCCACCAATTTACGACCTTGCCAAGTCGCAATTAAGTTGCAATTTGCACCTGATTGTAGTGGGCTCATTATGATCGCTAAATCAAGAGGACCTGCAAGACTAGTTAGAGAAACAAACCACATATTTGCAAAGCAAAACCACCAAAACCACACTGACTCACTCCCCTAGACCTTACATAGAACAAAACCAGAAAAATACAGTTTCTTACATAATAAAAGTGTACATATACTCTGAGCAGAGGGAATAAAAGTATACCAATACCATGCAACTTCCACAACGGGATGAAGGCAGTCGCCACCTGGATGAAGGACAACTGCTTCAAGCTTAACTCAGACAAGACCGAAGTCCTCATCCTGGACTCCATCCCCTCTGCCTGGGATGACTCCTTATGGCCTGCAATGCTCAGACCCCCTCCCCCACCCACAGACCACACACGAAACCTCGGCATCAATCTGGACTCCTCGCTCTCAATGAACCACCAAATCTGCCCTGTGTCATCCTCCTGCTTCCACATGCGCCGCCTGCTACATACAATCTTCAAGTGGATTCCCACTGAGTCCAAGAAAATGGTCACCCACGCCCTCGACAGCAGCAGACTCGACTACGGTAATGGACTATACACCGTCACCACACAGAAACTCCCCCAAAAAATGCTGAAAATCCAGAACGCCTCCGCCAGACTCATCCTGAACATTCCACGTCACAGCCACATCACCAGCCACCTGAGAGACCTGCACTGGCTACCTATCAACAAAAGAATCACCTTCAAACTCCTCGCTCTTGCCTACAAAGCCCTCCGCACTGCCAAACCTGCACACCTCAACCACCACCTCTCTTTCTACACTGCCACCAGACATCTCCGCTCTCCTCAACTGGCCCTGGCCACCATCCGACAGATCCGCAAGACCACGGCTGGAGTAAGATCCTTCTCTTACCTCGCTGCAAAGAATTCAAACTCCCTGCCTCTGCACCTCACCATTGCTTCCGCTATTCATGAAGGGCCCCTAGACCTGGCTCTCCGACTGAACAGCAGATCCACCCCCACCCAGTGCCTTGAGACCCTCACGGGTGAGTAGTCGCTCTTTATAAGAACGCTCATTGTTTGATTTATTGACACACCACACACTGGAAATAGCCCATACAACAAGCAGCAGTAGCAACATATAAAAACATCCCCTTACAGGAGGCAAGGTCAGGAAAAACCAGTCTCCATCACCTTCCTTCCTTATGCATGCACCTTGAGGATCAGTATATTCACACTAATAACACCGTACACATATATAGGGTAAAAACATGCTATTAGCACATCCACCTTACATCATGCACAGTCTAGGTGCAGACAAAAGCACACTGACAACACACCACATGCGTACACACTGTGATCTGGCCCACTAAAAATGTGCAGTACACATAAACACTACACGCATGGTGCCGCACAATCTAGCGCCTCGTGCACATATGCATCATATGGGCACATTATATGATAACCATGTTATTCTGTGTATACTGTATTAATTGAATAACAGTAGGTGGCTGTTTTTACTAATAGTGAGATCCACACATGTATATCCAAAATGTAATCAATGTGTTTGCTCATGCTAACTGCACTTGTTTGGTAGCCATTGTGTTTTAAAGTTGGCCTAGCTCGTAGCTAGTCCAAAGACACACAAAGTTCTCATTTATAAAAATGCTCTGTAATGTTTCACGTTCTTTTTCTTTCTGCTGAGGTCTTAATAAAACGCTCATTAGTTAGACAAGCATCGTTGTTGTTGTTTCGAAACCGTTAGACAGCTAAAGATAATTGGAATTTGGCTGTGGATGTGAGAGACCCTCCTGTACTGTTGCTAACTTCAAGGCTGCACAGAAGTGGGTTTCTTTGTCCAGCGTTGGGAAACGAGGGAGTCTACCAACTCCCAGAGAGCAACATCATCTGATTGGACAGTTTGGTGGGAACCAATGTGAAGAGGCTTCCAGAACTTTCTTCTATGTAATAATTGGCTGTTCCTTAGAATAGTTATATCAGATCCTGTCTTGATTTCGGTGAGAGAACACCTTTTCTCAACTATGCTGATTTCCCCTGTCCGGGATGTTGAGCTTTATGCTTGAGGCACCTGTGTACATACCCTGAACCTTAAACTTTGTTCATCTGATGCTGACACCTTCCTCCTAGAAATCACCTTGCCACTTTCAATGCTTTATTTAGAATAGGGAAGCTCCTTAATCGAAAATGTATCTTATATTTTGCCTTCTGTACTTATGTTTTGTATAGTTTTCCTCACAATATATAAATTCAGACTGCATGATCATTTGAATATATACACTTATACTATAAATTGACTAATTACTGCTAATTTAATTGGAGAGTAACTTTGACGGAATTGCTAATGATATCCTTATGGTTTGGACACCATTGCCACTTGTGGTTTCTGTGCAGCTGCAGTAATTGAAATGCATTGCTGATGTTTGCTTCTATGAAAAGGAGATGATGAAGATAAACAAGGTGGGAATAAGCTTTTACACATGCATTTTCTCTCTGTTTTGGTTTTGTTAAAATATTTTTACAAGCTGGACATTTTAAGAAAGACATAAAAAGGTTAACACAGTGTGATTGTAGGACATTGGTTTCATCCAATTCTCAGAGTAATAGATTAAAAGTGTGTTACATAAGTAGACGTCCAACATTCCACATACTCTGATCTGTACTGTACTTAAGGACTTGTATACACCTTAGTTTTTGAACCAAAGTATTTTTATTACATATCATTATGTTGAACCTCTGGATATAAACCCGAAGCTTATATCCAAAGTGCTTCCTCACTTTTCCACCAGTTACATCATTGTCTATATCACTGTACATTTCTAGGATCCAAATAGACCCATTAAACTTTTGGGCCATCAAAATACATCATATCTACCATCATACACACAGTTTTGTTAGTTCACTAGACATCATCACCAACAGAGTTTTCTATCTCATGTTGTTAGATTTATGTTTCATTATACCATCATGGATGAACTGTGGGAGCGGGGCACCTTGAAACCTTTTTTCTAGCACAGAACAATTTCAGTAACATTAGCTTTGGTGGGTATGTCAGTGAAGGAGTTCCTTTCATCAGATATTTCACTAGTGACCCCAAGTTGCCTCAAAGTCCAAAGCACTCTCAGACATGTGGCAGGCTAGCCTTTTCATGGTCATAATGTTTCAGGAGCAGGAGTGCCAATATATAATAGCTGGGTATTCTTTTTTCTTCCAATGTGCTGCCACTGTGGTCTTGCTGCCCCTAAGCAATTTTAGTGTAACTGCCTATCCACATTAGTCTGATGCTGTAGATCGTGCGTTCTACTCCTTCGAAGAACAGATGAGAGTTCCTCCAGAAAGAGGCACCCGAGTATGATTCTGAGTTCGCTTGGACTTCCTCACAGAAAGGTTTCATTTTGGCCTATTCCCTACTAGATATGGATTATGTCCCTCACCATTCCACAATCTCTCCCACACATGAGGCTGCTTAGGGGTGAAATGTATGCATCTTCTCGGGGTGTATATATACCAATCAAACAGAAACTTATAATAAGCTCTCCACCCACAATATGCTATGTGTGAACTTGTTCAGGGCCTTCCAAATACTGCCCATATCCCTTCTGTAAGGTTGTTTCATGTTAGTTTTCCCCACTTGCTTCTATATGGGTGGTGCATGTCTATGGATACTTCGACGAGGGTCCTATATGGTTTTGACATGACCCCACTTGTCCCTGTGGAATGTGAAACACATTTCTCAATAGGGATGAGTTCTCTCAGCACTGCTTCTTTGCCTGAAGGGTATTAGCTTCAATGTCTTATGCTGCATAAGTGGAGCTTCTCATTTTTCCTCTAGTTGGAATTCTCTTTTACGGTCAATAAATGTATAAATCGCCCCTCCATTGTACATGTTAGCCACCATGAGGCAGTCTCCCATATGCCAGATGTCAAAAGGCCCTGGGGCAAGGGAAGGGATAGCAGAAGGGTTGAAATAAATTGGGATGTAAAGGGATGGGTAGGTCATAAGTTTTGCTTGCCTACATACTACAGTTTCAGTGTGGCACACACTGGAGTGCTGAGATATGCATGTGCAGATCTGCCTGCTTTAGGTTCCCAGGTTAGGTTGCATAGTGTACGTTCCTCTATGGCTCTGTCTATGTGTACCTATATCTTGTCTGAAACTCATGCACACCACTCTGTTAACACCTTCAGCTGCAAAGACCTATAACCTGTAAGCATGTTGGGCAGTGCCAATCCTCCATTTTCCCTAGGCCTGCTCAGTATTTTATATGAGATCCTTAGTCTCTCTCTGTCCCTACCAAATGTATTTCAGAACCATGGTCTTTTAAGTTGGAATAAAATCTTTCTGGTATTGTAATAGGCAGGGCCTTAAACACGTATATCTTTGGGAGCACAGTCATTTTGATGGCATTTATACTGCCTTGTCGCGACAAAGGTAAGGCAGCCCATTTCTGGATGTCCTCACGGGCAACTGATAAAAGGGGATTATACAAGTCTGAGACATTCAGTGTAAATGTCACCTTCAACTAAGTAATTCTCCGTGAGGACCATCTGAAGCTTGTGCACCCCGTAATCAAGTCTACTTCTTTTTTAGCTAGCAACAGATTAAAGATTTCTGATTAAGATACATTTATTTTAAAACCTAAGGCCCTTTCGAAGCCTTCCAAATTAGGACTGTAGCATAGGAAGGTACCCAGCCCAGTCTGTTAGGTTCAAGAGTTTGTGTCAGCAAGAAACATAGGGGCATATTATCAAGCACGGCGTTAACATTATCGCCGCTTTAGCGGCAGAAAACTGCCGCTAAAGCGGCGATAATGGGCTTGATAATATGCCGCAGAGAATTCCAATAGAAGCCCATGTTGACACCAGTGCATGGGCTTCTATGGGAATTCTCAAGGGCATATTATCAAGCCCATTATCGTCACTTTAGCGGCAGTTTTCTGCCGCTAAAGTGGCGATAATGTTAACGCTGTTTCTTGATAATATGCCCCATAATCTTCTATATGTCCTGGCCAAATTTCAGCCCCCCCATCCCTTCATCTTTTATGCAATCCATTAGTGGTTTGAAAATAATAATGGAGCGAGGTACATGTCTGGCATGCTCCCCTCCAGGCCGTATGACTGGTAAGTTCGACCGTTAAGCTTTATCCTCAATGTGGGCACCTGATATCCTGCTAAGGCTATAGCTATAAAATATGGGCCAAATCCCCCCCTTCTGAGCACACTTGCTAGCAAGTGCTAGTCCACTAGGTTTAAAAAAATCCGCATCTAAGGTGACCAGGATCACTGATGTCTCTTTCTTTTTTGCTTTCTCAACCAGGTGGGCCACCCCTTTGATATTATGATCAATAAAGACAAAGAGGCAGCAGGGTTATTGGCAACTGCACTACCTAGGCTAGTCACAGGATGTACTTTGTACCCATATTACCCACCTCAAATGGCCAGCTGCCACATGACCACAAATAGATACAAAGAAAAAGGTTGATGAGAGGCAATACACACGATCAACAAATTACAGAGTACGCAAAGCAAAGTTCGTTCAGCAGTCGTGGGTTTTGTTTCATGCATGTATTGCCTCTCATCAACCCTTTGATATTATATTGGGTTTGACTGTGCTTTATGAATCCCAAATGATCTGCTTTTATGAGGTCCAGAAGGATATTTTCCAGTCTCATTGCTAAAATCTTTGTGTCCCCATTTAGCGCTTCTATAGGCCCATACGATTAACACTTTTTAGAATCAATTCCCTGTTTGTGTACTAGGGATATCATGGCTTCAGCTTTTGTGCGTGTCACTACTCTGGTTTGTATGAACAAGTTATGTAATTTGGAGCCCGATTTCATTATTAGCGGTAGGGCTGTTGTTTCTCCAAGGCGACGGAGTAAATTGCTTCATTGCCCTGGTGGAGGTCCCGACCGACAGATTTCTAAATGACCGCCAAGCTGGAGACCATTTATAAAGCATTGGCAGGAACTGCCATCCTGGCATTTCCTGTCAGTGCTTTTTATAGTTTGGTGCAGTGCTCTGTCAGCATGACGGAGCCTAGCGGCAAGCTGGTTTCTTTTTTATTTTCAAGAAGAAAATCCAGAAGTGGGATTTTCTTTAAAAAAAAACAAAATGCCCCCCCATGCCATGAGGGCAATATGGTTATATTCAATCAATCAGGGAATTGTAAGCGCGGTACTCATCCATGAGGGTCTCAAGGCGCTGAGGGGGGGAGGGGGGTCAGCAGATCTGTTTAGCAAAAAAGCCAGGTCTTGAGGGTCTTCCTGAAGGTGTTCAGGGAGGGGGCTCGTCTGATATCTGCTGGTAGCTCGTTCCAGGTCTTGGCTGCAATGTGAGAGAAGGGTCTTCCGCCTGCTCTGTGGATGCGCAGGGTTTTGACCAGTGTGAGTAGTAAATGTCATCCCTTTAGGGTCCAACACCTTCCTCAAATTGGTCTAGATTGGTGTGGGAATAGTAAATGTCACACTTTTAGTGTCTAACATCTATCCCAATATGGTTATCTTGAAGTTGGAATAGTAAATTTCACCCCTTTAGTGCCCAACTCTTTTCTCCAATAATGGTTAGATTGGAGTGGGAATAGTACATGTCACCCCTTTAGAGTCCAACACCTTCCCTCAATATGGTTTGATTGGAGTGGAAATAGTAATCACACCCCTTTAGTATTCAACACCTTCCCCATTTTAGTTTAGTTTGGAGTGGGAAAAGTTAGTATCACCCCTTTAGTGTCCAACACCATCCCCCAATATGGTTAAATTGGATTGGGGATAGTAAATGTCACCCTTTTGCTGTCTAACACCTTACCTGAATGGGTTTAGATTGTAGTGGGAATAGTAAATGTTATCCCTTTACTAACCAACACCTTCCTCAAATTGGTTTAGATTGGAGTAGGAATTGTAAATGTCACCCCTTTAATATCCAATTCCTTCACCAAATTGGTTGAGATTGGAGTCGGAATGGTAAATGTTATCTATTTAGTGTCCATCACCTTCCCTGAAATGGTTTAGATTGGTGTGGGAATAGTAAATGCCACCCCTTTACTGTTTAACACCTTTCCTAATATGGTTAGATTTGAGTGGGATGAGTAAATGCTACCCATTTAGTTTCCAACACTTTCCCTGAATTAGTTTACATTGAATTAGAAATAGTAAATGTCACCCCTTTAGTGTCCAACCCCTTCCCCAAATTTTGTATAGTAAAACATGTCACACGTTTTGTAGTGTTTACTTGTGTACAGTTTTTTTATTACTGTATAGTTTACAGTTTGTATTATACAGACTTCAAATTTAAAAAAAAAGTAAATTAAACATTTGTTTAACAATGTTTTTGGAGCACACAAACACTTCTACAATCAAATTAGAAATGATAAATTATAAAACAGAAAATAAACAATAATCAGTTGGGCTCTTGTTATTCTCTTCTTTTAATGTCATCAGATCCTCCAATCCCTTATGCCAACGCATTTTGCCGTGGTAGTGATAACCTACGGCTTCCTCAGGGCTGGAAGTAATACAAAATGTGCATTTGTAATGACATTCTTTAGCACATTACATTAGTTCCATAGAGCCCACATTTCTGACAACCTTGTGCAAAAGGACTATTCAGGCCTACACCATGTGCAACATATTTCTACACATGTAAACCACATGCAGAAGTTTCTTTCTAATTCGTGCATATTATTAAAATTATATACAATGCATGTACATTAGGTATTTTTACTGCGCTTATTCCTTTCATCCAGTTCACTATAAAATCGTGACCACATTATTAAGTTCCCTGGCTAAAACCCAAGTGTATTTATGTCTATGTAACCCATGTGAAGAAAATATAACCACGTCTTTCGCCGCGAGTACCTTAAAGCTTCTCAAATGTATTCCTGTCAAAATCAAGTAAAATAAAAAGTCTCTTATTATTCTACATAATTAGGAGGCAAAGGTCCATCAATGCATTTCATTTGATCATTGGCCACAATATTTTCATCAATGACTCCTACCTTATTATAGGTATGTCCTTTTCTGTCTTCCTTAAAATTCATTTAAAGTTCCACAATGTAAATAAATCCCAAATCTAAATCAATATATGACGTTCCGTTAGGTACACCATGTCAAAAAATCTCACTATATAATTCCAAAAAGAATCTCATGCCGCTCTTCCCTTATCTTTCAAACGTAAGGTTGCCGCATATCTTGAACTTAAGTCAGCTATGTCACTGTGTCATCAGCCAGACTTCCATGTCTACCCCAATCAACTTGTAAATATTAATCAAATCCTGGAAAATAAACCCATACACAAACATATTGTTCCAGCTGCTCTCATCGGTTAAATTATATAAACAACACACCATCAAGCAAATCGGGAGTGTGCCTACCTGTTATTTTCACCTTCACGTTTATCATGTAATCTCGCATGCCGCCGCCTGCCACCATGGACATTAAGTTTCTTCCTGAGTCCCAGCGGGAAGAATAAATAATACAAAACGGGTTACCCCTTAAGCACCATTTTGTGTATTGCTACGCATAAGTAGAGGACAAAATATAGGAACCTTCCATACCTTAATCCTCGTTATCTCCACACCCGAGTACAGGCGAAGACCGGCTCACTTCCGGGTTCGCGTCAAAATAGTCTATACCCGAAACTAAAGACGGACTCCTCCGGTCCCCGTGTATTTCAGCGCCATCTTAGCATGGTGTACCAATATCGTATAGCAATCTGTGAATATTTATTTGGCAGCAAAACGAATGGAATGAACACATCCTATATTGGGGAAGGTTCATCGACGACTGCCTCATGATTTGGACAGGAACAGAACCACTATTGCAGAAGTTTTATGATTATCTAAATGATAATGACATGAATATTAGATTCACCACCGATCACAGCTCCACAAGAGTAATATTTTTAGATGTGGAACTATATGTGAAAGACGGCTGTATTCAAAGTAAAATGTATCGTAAACCTACTTCATGTAGGTTAAAAACATTGTTAAAGTAGTAAAGTTGGGAGTCCTAACTTTACTACTACTAAATGCCTTCTGTGAATACCAAAAGTAGTAAGTTTAGGATTTGATCTCAGTTTAGTAGTAGTAAATTTGGGAGTCCTAACTTTACTACTACTAAATGCCTTCTGTGAATACCAAAAGTAGTAAGTTTAGGATTTTATCTCAGATTAGTTTTGTGAATCGGCCCCACTGTGAGTACTAGATTGCTCCTTGCATAAGCGAGCAAAATGAGCCCTTTTCCCACATTTGCAATACAATGCATCCTTGCCTTGATAACCGGGGTTGTTACCAAGATAATTGCTGTGCCACAGAGGAAACATTTATTTTCTATTTGCATGCACGTTTCTTGAGGACCAATTCTCCTTAGTAGTATGCAGAGTTTCTTGTTTCTTGACCTTCTTGGTAGTACTTACTGTTTCTATTGAGATTTTCATTTCCTTTACGCACTCTTTGGTGACATGTGGAAATATGGATTTTTGTGATCAGTTATGTCCCCTATCTTAGACCCCAACGGTTCCATGTATATGTTACAAGTACATGTATGTTCCCTCCAGTTCCAGTTATGAAGACGCAAACACATGTGCGTCCACCGTCAACATGTCCTCTTTCAGATCCGCCATGAATGGGCTGGATATTCGATTCCTAAGTATGAAAGGCCACCGACTTTATATGGCTCAGTTACTCCATTTTGCAGTTCAGGTGAATAGGCCCTGAATGCTACCATCAAGCCTTTCCCTGCTTTCTACCTCTGACAGCTCCAGTCTGAGCTCGCATCTGTATCCATGAACTTTGTCCTACTCCCTGCGCGGCTAACGGTGCCTGACTCGGCCTGTCTGCCTGCCAAAAACTGTATTTCACCTTCAAGATTATCTGCTCCGCTCCTCATCCAATGCATTCCTGTCTAGTAGTTTAAGTAAACATCCTTCCAGCTACCGAGCTAAGGGCCCGGCTCCTCTGTCTTCATGCAAGTAATTCATAGCCCTGTTACTATGGAAGATTTCTGCCCCTCGCATCTCATGTAGACACTTAGACGCTTGTACACGCACTCACAGTCAGTATAGAATAGATTTTGTTCGAAAGACCTTTCCTTTTGGATAACATAGTTCTTTAAACATAGAATGTTAGATATGATTTGGGATTAGGTTGACTTGACCCCCCAGACTTTTGTCTCCACATGTAGAGCTAAATGTCAAGTCCCCTTCACCCCCTAGTTGCACGTCAATCACACGTCATGCTGCTGCGCGCGCATCCCTGCCAAGTATTTCTGCTGACATTGCGAAATTCTTTCATGGATCCACCCATTTGTGACATCATACCTACTGACGCTTTCTAGTTACACCTAGTTACGCCTATTTTAGTTACGCATGTATGTCTTTATCTTTTTATCAGCTGTTACGCCTCCTGCATCTGTTTCACTGTAATGCCTCTTCTATAAAAATGATTACCTGTCAATAATGTATCGCCCTTCACTTCCTGAACCCCCGTGGTGATGGAATATGAAGCCCACAATTCGAATTGTATAAGGAATAAAGCCCTTTCCTAACCTCTAATACCACGGATTCTGCCTCTTATTTTTCTGAGTTATCCTTACTAATTTTCCGCATCAAATTAAGTACCGGTAATTAAATTATTTACCACATAATTGGCGCCCGAATAGGGACACTTTCTCATCTCACGCGCCGGAGGTGCGTTGCAGGCCTGGTCTCCTGCCACAGCTGGACGGACAACAACGCGTACCCGCAGGATTTCCTGTATCTCCCTCCGGTCAAGCGGGGGCGACTGAGGCTGCGATCAACACCCAGACGAGGCGGTGAGAAGTGCGAAGTATCCCGACCAGAGCCTAGCTGAGAGAGCAAGATCCGAGGTATACAGAGGCCCACCAGGTTCCGAAGTCCCGAAGTTCCGAAGTTCCGAGTCGAGTCCAGTCCGGTCCAGTTCAGTTCAGTTCCGTTCCGAGGCCTTCCGTTCCGAGCTACCCGGTGAGTACCATTGCCGGGGAGGCGTTCTGACGTGCACATAGGTTGTGCCGGTCAAGACGGGTTTGGGTACACAAATCCGGTCTGCACTGTTTCAGCAGTGTATCTGTACTGTTTAGCAGTATATCTAGTATGTCGAGTATGCTAAGTGACTAGTTCCCTAATGGCCATCGTTATTGTTCGTTAACTGTTAAATGTTAAATGTTAAATGTTTTAAATACGTTCTACATATTGTGGGGTGAATGACTGTTCATTATTGTTCATTATTTTGTTTAGTTGTATTAAGTGTGTTTAAGATTAAGTATCAGATCAGTTCTCAAACATGCCGCTCTTTTCAAAGTTAAGACAGATCAAAACTAGAAAAGGGGTACTCAAAGAAGCTGTTCCCATTCCTCCTAGGGACACTCCAGGGTACTTCATGTATCATAAACATGGCCTAGACGCCGTATTATTTCTTGATTTATGGGTAGACTACACCAAGGAATTACCAGAAAATCAGAGATGGCCCGCAGCTGGGACCTGGGATGCAGATTGCATCATGAAAGTAGAAGAAGAATTATGGAAAAAGAAAGCTAGACAATCACAGAAAGATGCCATTGAATTATGGCGTAAAGAATCCCATAGACGTACAGAAAAAGCACTCAGACAGGAAGAGAAAAGTAAGGAGAATTCAAATAAAGTCCGAGAAAACCTATTAATTGAAGAAGGTACACGAGTAAAGTCAGAACAAGTAGATAGACAAAGAAATGCCCTTATGAATGGTATGTATCCACTTCTGGCCGAAGGGTTACACAAGGCTACTCCGGAAGTACCAAAAGACTTGCCACCTCCATTGTTTCCAATAAAAGTACACCCCAAAGGGCATCCCAGAACGGCAGAAGATGTTTTCCTTTCCTCTTATTTAGATGACGCAGCTCCCGAGTATGCTAATACTGCACCACATAGACCGCCCGCCGAGGGGGTTCAACGCCAAGATCCTCCATCTGTACCTCCGCAACAACAAACTCCGACACAAGTTCCGGCAAGCACATCTGTTTCTACACCCTACCCACACCTATGGTTGCTGTATCACGTTCAACAAATCCTTTCACGCCCAGCACCCCAGGCGGTGCTACAGGAGGAGCACCAACGAGGTATGTGTAGACAGGTACTCGCCTACTACCTCCTGTTGTCATCATCGGTCGCTGCCGCCCAAACAGAAACAGTAAAGGTGGAAAAGAAATTTATAATGTGCGTCACTAAAACCCTCGTGATAGTCCTAATGACTAATGTCTACAGGGCAACCTATGTGTTGAAATGGTGTAAACTAATCTACAAAAACAGGAAATGTCGACCCAAATTTGGTGAGTTGAGCCTGATCAGGACTCAAGTCACTCAGAAATAAAACCGAGCAGCACTACACTGGCTATATGGTGCTTTATTCTCAGCTGTGTCGCTGCTCATTAAAAACCGACATGTTTCGTTGCCATATTTACTTTACCGGCAACTTCATCAGGGTTGGGGTCGACTGGTCTCTCTGCAACGCTAGTGTGTGCCAGCGATCACTTTCAGTCAGCACCTGGGGAAAACACAATAAGAACACATACACTCAGTATCTCACCCACCAGGTCACACCTGGTCTTGCCGAGCGAATGCTCATCATCCAAAATAATGGTTTCACGATTGGCAGGGATATTTACCCTCAAAATGCTGTGTGGCAGCATACCTGCACCTCCATTATGTAAGTGACTGGGGTATTTTGCACCAACCCTTTGGCTGTTTCAATCAGAACTGCGGGACTTCGTTTCTGAAAAGTGCACACATCAAAGAAATACATGTATCATGATCGGTGGAATAGCATGCTTTAAGAATTGGTATCAGAACTGTTTAGGCTCCTCTTTATGAATGTCATGTCAGAGTTATTTAGCTGTATCCAGGTATTGCCATGATAACTCGATTAAAATTCGACATTCACCATTAAATGCCTTGACACTGGAGTATGTTTCCTAAGCGGTTACTCCTAATTGCCAACTTGCGCTGTCTAGCTTATTTGACATGATTGCCTGCTTTTAAAAAAACCCTGTAGGCGTACTATTACGCGGACAGTACAACGTGTGCTTGTTAAGCCTGTGTAAACATCCTGCCGTGCCCCCTGCTCGTGGAGAACGCGTCCTGCCCTCGTTATCCAGCATGGAAAAGAGCGCGCCGCCTTGCTTAGCCCGGGAAACCGGGTCTTACCTCGTCAGTCTGAGAATCGGTGCTGGCCTCACTCTCGATCACTGGGAGGTGGCCCGCTTCCTGCTTAAATATAAAAATCGGGCGGGAGCCGCGCTTGCACGTTGGGTGGTTAAAGGTACTGCGCATGTGCAAAAGAGTTCTTGAAGAGGTGTGCGGCCATCTTGGTTAAACCGCTACTACCGAGTGCACTGTGGTGGTTGTATGCCTGATTCCTTAACATATTAGTGTCAGCTCTTAGCTCAACGGGCAGAATGCGATGTACCAACCTCCTCCCTGCTTAAGTGGTGATCAATGTAAGCGGTCGGTATATTTATGCATCTAGCCCAATCTGTTCATAACTACTCTTCGCCGGACTGTTTAAAAGGGCGGTAATGATAGTGGTGAAATCCTACATTTTAAACAGGCCCCCGTCCGAGTGTATATAAGTGTAAGTATGTGTATGCCTGACCCTACTAAGTTCTTAGACAGTGATACTAGGTTGATTACTACACCTAGAGATCTATAACCACAGGATACAGTTATTTTTATATTTATATATTTACAGTGGTCAGGTTATACTACCACCTTATTCCACTCAATAAGGTCATTGAGACCCTGTTGGTCTACCTTCTCCTGGTAAATCCAACGGGCCTCTTTGGTCGAAAGCCTGGCTTCCATGTTGTAGGGATCGCCCATAACACGTTCAAGGACTACCCATTTGACATCTCTGGGGTTATGCCCAATTGTCAAGAAGTGTTGTACCAGCTTGGTGGTCAATTTGCCTGCCCTGATGGTGCTGAGGTGTTCCTGTATTCTGATTTTCACCTTTCGGGTGGTAAGACCAATGTAGTGCATGCCACAAGGGCATGTTAGCCTGTAGATGACATTTTGGGTGTTGCAATTGCTAAATGCATTCAGATACCAGATCTTCCCATTACTCAAAGAGACATTCTTGGTAACGGTAGTGAGCTCACACACTGAGCACCCACCACATTGGTAATGCCCTGGTGGAATGCTGGTGTCCGTGGGCTTCGGCTGGGGTCGCGAGTGCACCAACCGGTCACGCAAACTAGTGGACCGCTTAAAGGCGAATCGCGGGTGTGGCATCGTCATGGATGGAGTATTTAGTAAAGGCCAATGTTTTCTAATGACTTGTCTGATTTTGGTAGACAAGGGGCCAAACGTAGTGACCACCGGGATGCAATCGCTCTTGGTTTTCGGCGTTCTTTCTAAAAGAGCAGCTCTCGGAGTGTTCATGGCTCGTTTACGTGCTTGTTTGATAATCTTCGTGGGATATGCTCTCTCCTCCAACTTGTTGGATAGGACTTGGGCTTGTGTAATGAATTCCTCTGTGGAAGAGCAGTTCCTGCGGTAACGCAAGAACTGTCCCACAGGTAAGTTGTCTCTTAGAGCTCTGGGGTGATACGACCTGTAATGCAACAGGGAGTTCTTGTCGGTTGGTTTATGATGAACGTTGGTGACCAACTTGTAGTTTTCAGCCCTGATGTCCAAATCCAAGTATGTGGCTGTGGTGTCACTGATGGTCCAGGTGAATTTCAGACAATCATCCAAATTATTAAGCCATACAAGGAAATCTTCCAAGTCAGTCCTCGGGCCCGTCCATATACATAGAACGTCGTCTATGTATCGCTTCCAGAGGACAATATTCCTCTGGAAGGGGTTCTCATGATGTAGGACGTATCCAGCTTCAAATTGCCCCACATAGATGCACGCTAGACTGGGAGCAAATGTGGCTCCCATAGATGTCCCGGACACTTGCAAATATAGCTGGTTTTTATAAGCAAAGAAATTCCTTGTGAGGGCCAATTCAACACATTGGAGCACGAATGATTGTGGGACATCATAGAACCATTCACACGATTCCAGGGCCCGAGCTGCCGCCACCAGCGTGGCTGCCTGGGGAATACTCGTGTATAATGATTCTATATCGATTGTCACCAAAAACTGATGCTGCGGATCATAATCGATGTCTTGGAGGATCCTCAATACGTCGGTGGTGTCCTGGACGTAAGAGGGCTGCGTAATCACGCATTCCCTCAGGAAAAAATCAGCATATTGGGACAATGGTTCCAGTGTAGATTGAATACCCGAGACTATAGGCCGCCCAGGAGGGGGCCTTTGTGCTTTATGAATCTTCGGGACAATGTAGAAAGCCGGGACCCGTGGCTTATCATTGATAAGAAAATCAGCCTCCTTAGCCGTCAGCCATTTCTTTTCTTTGGCCTCTGCGACCATAGTGTGGATAGTCGCTTGGAGGGTCTTGGTGGGATCCCTCATCAATGGTTGGTAATTTTGGCGAGCACCCAAAAGCCTGGACACCTCAGCTTCATAATCAGTTGTGTTGAGCACTACCACTGCCCCACCCTTATCTGCAGGTTTGATAGTGATGGTGTCGTTCTGCTGCAGAGATTGTACAGCTAACCAGTCAGCATGTGTCATATTGCTGCGGTTGTAGCTATGTTGCTGTTCCTCGAGGACGGTGATGTCCTGTATCACCTTTTGTTCGAAAACCATAACCTCAGGGCCAATAGAGTGCATAGGGGGACAGAATCGAGAAGGGCGTCTGAGATTAGTGGAGAAGACCGATGGAGCTTCTGCTTCCTTTCCCTCAAAGAATTTTGTGAGTTTTATTTTCCTCATCACGCCATGAAGTTCACTCCTCAATTTGAAACTGTCATGCTTAGGTGTTGGGACATATCCCAAACCCTTGTTTAAAACCCTCTGTTCATCAATAGTTAGTACGTATGATGACAGATTGACCACAATGTTGTTTTCCTTTTTTGTTATCAGAGCGGTGTTCTGCCTCTGCTGCGTGTGATCCTGGGTGAGGAGTTCTGCCACTGTACGCTGTTGTTGTGACGGCCTCTGCCTCTGCCTCTGCCCCTGTGGCTGGTACCTCTCTGGTCCGGGGGGCACTGTTCTAAAAAATTCCTCAATAGGACCCCTAGATCTTCATTAGACCTATCGGTGGTGTTAAACCTCACTCTTTGATTGGCGCCTGGAATGGAACCTGAGGTGGAGGGTTGCTCAATGGGATCATCATCCTCACTGCTCGTGTTGTCGAACGTCCAGTTATTGAACGTGCGTCTACCTTGGCGTCTGCCTCCCCCCCTAAGCCCTCGTGTGTAGGTTGGTGGTTCTTGCGGTTGCTGGTAATGGCTGTCCTCGACATACGGGAATGCCCACTCGTGGCTGAACCTTTCAAGGTTCCTTTTGAGTCCCTTGATCTTTTGGTTCACCATATAGATCTGATATTCCGCCACATCATTCTGGATGATTGTAAATTGCTCCTTAAGATCTTTTATGGTGGTATCGGCTTTAAGAGCTGTTTCCAGATCTAAGATTTCCTTGAGGAGCTCCTCGCTCAGCCTTTTGGCGGTATTTATAATTAATACCAACCAGTCGCGGGTACACTTGTTGGCTATATAGCTCCAGTCTACTCGGAACCGCTTGTCCTCCAGGAAAATCCTAGGCTCGATGCGGACTAGTAGACTGGCTGGTGCTGCCCCTGCTCTGAGGTATTCTGTCATGAGGGCGCCATGTAGGGCTATCCTGATTTGTCGTTTTTTAATGTTGGACAGTTTTTCCCATTCTTCCCTAGCTGAACCTACGCCACTCAAGGGTGCATTGGGGAGGAGTGAAGGACCTGACAAGATAGAGGCAATATGGTCGTCTGTGAAGGCCAAACAACAGCGGTCCATGATGTAAACCGGAACTGTCTACGGGGGGTGGTACAGCAAAAGGCGGACCTCACCTCAGCTCTACTGTACTGGGTGACAGAACTGACCAGAGATGTGAGATACCAAGTGAGTGTCCCCACGAAATGTGGGAGATAAACTAATAAAACTCACAAAATTCTTTGAGGGAAAGGAAGCAGAAGCTCCATCGGTCTTCTCCACTAATCTCAGACGCCCTTCTCGATTCTGTCCCCCTATGCACTCTATTGGCCCTGAGGTTATGGTTTTCGAACAAAAGGTGATACAGGACATCACCGTCCTCGAGGAACAGCAACATAGCTACAACCGCAGCAATATGACACATGCTGACTGGTTAGCTGTACAATCTCTGCAGCAGAACGACACCATCACTATCAAACCTGCAGATAAGGGTGGGGCAGTGGTAGTGCTCAACACAACTGATTATGAAGCTGAGGTGTCCAGGCTTTTGGGTGCTCGCCAAAATTACCAACCATTGATGAGGGATCCCACCAAGACCCTCCAAGCGACTATCCACACTATGGTCGCAGAGGCCAAAGAAAAGAAATGGCTGACGGCTAAGGAGGCTGATTTTCTTATCAATGATAAGCCACGGGTCCCGGCTTTCTACATTGTCCCGAAGATTCATAAAGCACAAAGGCCCCCTCCTGGGCGGCCTATAGTCTCGGGTATTCAATCTACACTGGAACCATTGTCCCAATATGCTGATTTTTTCCTGAGGGAATGCGTGATTACGCAGCCCTCTTACGTCCAGGACACCACCGACGTATTGAGGATCCTCCAAGACATCGATTATGATCCGCAGCATCAGTTTTTGGTGACAATCGATATAGAATCATTATACACGAGTATTCCCCAGGCAGCCACGCTGGTGGCGGCAGCTCGGGCCCTGGAATCGTGTGAATGGTTCTATGATGTCCCACAATCATTCGTGCTCCAATGTGTTGAATTGGCCCTCACAAGGAATTTCTTTGCTTATAAAAACCAGCTATATTTGCAAGTGTCCGGGACATCTATGGGAGCCACATTTGCTCCCAGTCTAGCGTGCATCTATGTGGGGCAATTTGAAGCTGGATACGTCCTACATCATGAGAACCCCTTCCAGAGGAATATTGTCCTCTGGAAGCGATACATAGACGACGTTCTATGTATATGGACGGGCCCGAGGACTGACTTGGAAGATTTCCTTGTATGGCTTAATAATTTGGATGATTGTCTGAAATTCACCTGGACCATCAGTGACACCACAGCCACATACTTGGATTTGGACATCAGGGCTGAAAACTACAAGTTGGTCACCAACGTTCATCATAAACCAACCGACAAGAACTCCCTGTTGCATTACAGGTCGTATCACCCCAGAGCTCTAAGAGACAACTTACCTGTGGGACAGTTCTTGCGTTACCGCAGGAACTGCTCTTCCACAGAGGAATTCATTACACAAGCCCAAGTCCTATCCAACAAGTTGGAGGAGAGAGCATATCCCACGAAGATTATCAAACAAGCACGTAAACGAGCCATGAACACTCCGAGAGCTGCTCTTTTAGAAAGAACGCCGAAAACCAAGAGCGATTGCATCCCGGTGGTCACTACGTTTGGCCCCTTGTCTACCAAAATCAGACAAGTCATTAGAAAACATTGGCCTTTACTAAATACTCCATCCATGACGATGCCACACCCGCGATTCGCCTTTAAGCGGTCCACTAGTTTGCGTGACCGGTTGGTGCACTCGCGACCCCAGCCGAAGCCCACGGACACCAGCATTCCACCAGGGCATTACCAATGTGGTGGGTGCTCAGTGTGTGAGCTCACTACCGTTACCAAGAATGTCTCTTTGAGTAATGGGAAGATCTGGTATCTGAATGCATTTAGCAATTGCAACACCCAAAATGTCATCTACAGGCTAACATGCCCTTGTGGCATGCACTACATTGGTCTTACCACCCGAAAGGTGAAAATCAGAATACAGGAACACCTCAGCACCATCAGGGCAGGCAAATTGACCACCAAGCTGGTACAACACTTCTTGACAATTGGGCATAACCCCAGAGATGTCAAATGGGTAGTCCTTGAACGTGTTATGGGCGATCCCTACAACATGGAAGCCAGGCTTTCGACCAAAGAGGCCCGTTGGATTTACCAGGAGAAGGTAGACCAACAGGGTCTCAATGACCTTATTGAGTGGAATAAGGTGGTAGTATAACCTGACCACTGTAAATATATAAATATAAAAATAACTGTATCCTGTGGTTATAGATCTCTAGGTGTAGTAATCAACCTAGTATCACTGTCTAAGAACTTAGTAGGGTCAGGCATACACATACTTACACTTATATACACTCGGACGGGGGCCTGTTTAAAATGTAGGATTTCACCACTATCATTACCGCCCTTTTAAACAGTCCGGCGAAGAGTAGTTATGAACAGATTGGGCTAGATGCATAAATATACCGACCGCTTACATTGATCACCACTTAAGCAGGGAGGAGGTTGGTACATCGCATTCTGCCCGTTGAGCTAAGAGCTGACACTAATATGTTAAGGAATCAGGCATACAACCACCACAGTGCACTCGGTAGTAGCGGTTTAACCAAGATGGCCGCACACCTCTTCAAGAACTCTTTTGCACATGCGCAGTACCTTTAACCACCCAACGTGCAAGCGCGGCTCCCGCCCGATTTTTATATTTAAGCAGGAAGCGGGCCACCTCCCAGTGATCGAGAGTGAGGCCAGCACCGATTCTCAGACTGACGAGGTAAGACCCGGTTTCCCGGGCTAAGCAAGGCGGCGCGCTCTTTTCCATGCTGGATAACGAGGGCAGGACGCGTTCTCCACGAGCAGGGGGCACGGCAGGATGTTTACACAGGCTTAACAAGCACACGTTGTACTGTCCGCGTAATAGTACGCCTACAGGGTTTTTTTAAAAGCAGGCAATCATGTCAAATAAGCTAGACAGCGCAAGTTGGCAATTAGGAGTAACCGCTTAGGAAACATACTCCAGTGTCAAGGCATTTAATGGTGAATGTCGAATTTTAATCGAGTTATCATGGCAATACCTGGATACAGCTAAATAACTCTGACATGACATTCATAAAGAGGAGCCTAAACAGTTCTGATACCAATTCTTAAAGCATGCTATTCCACCGATCATGATACATGTATTTCTTTGATGTGTGCACTTTTCAGAAACGAAGTCCCGCAGTTCTGATTGAAACAGCCAAAGGGTTGGTGCAAAATACCCCAGTCACTTACATAATGGAGGTGCAGGTATGCTGCCACACAGCATTTTGAGGGTAAATATCCCTGCCAATCGTGAAACCATTATTTTGGATGATGAGCATTCGCTCGGCAAGACCAGGTGTGACCTGGTGGGTGAGATACTGAGTGTATGTGTTCTTATTGTGTTTTCCCCAGGTGCTGACTGAAAGTGATCGCTGGCACACACTAGCGTTGCAGAGAGACCAGTCGACCCCAACCCTGATGAAGTTGCCGGTAAAGTAAATATGGCAACGAAACATGTCGGTTTTTAATGAGCAGCGACACAGCTGAGAATAAAGCACCGTATAGCCAGTGTAGTGCTGCTCGGTTTTATTTCTGAGTGACTTGAGTCCTGATCAGGCTCAACTCACCAAATTTGGGTCGACATTTCCTGTTTTTGTAGATTAGTTTACACCATTTCAACACATAGGTTGCCCTGTAGACATTAGTCATTAGGACTATCACGAGGGTTTTAGTGACGCACATTATAAATTTCTTTTCCACCTTTACTGTTTCTGTTTGGGCGGCAGCGACCGATGATGACAACAGGAGGTAGTAGGCGAGTACCTGTCTACACATACCTCGTTGGTGCTGCTTCCGTGAGGCGCTGTCGTCCTATCACACCCTTTTTACCCTTTTTATCTCTTTCACCTTCTTTGAACTTGATCTGAGCACCAGCAGGTTTTTACAGCACCACTGGACAGGGAAACACTTCAACACTAAATTTCACGGGGTTGTTGCCACTACCAAGTGATAGTACTTGGGACCAGTGGGCAACAACTTTTGTACACACATACGGTAAATAGACCAGTGAATGAGAGTAAGGCAGGCACTACAGACATTGAGTACCTGTACACTACATAAGAATTTTTATAAATTTGTGTACGGGGTAGGTCCTGTTGTATTTCATGATTTTGAGAGGGGGGCTACCTACCCTTTAACCCCCTAGGCTCCCTTGTTTTGAGAGGTGCTACAGGAGGTACAACAAACATTTTTTCCACGCCACCCAGAATAAATAAACTTTCTCTTCAAGAATTAGCACACCAACGTACGCCCAAACTAGTAACTCCCGACATGCTTAAGGAACTTCTAGTAGATTGTAGATATGACCCTGTGCCCGGCAAGGAGGACGAAATGCTGCTGGCATCATTACGTATCCGACGAGCTGCAATATATTTAGCGAGGCTACCAGGAATGACTACACATTTAGAAAATATATATCACTTTGTCCAGTCAGGGCGAGATTCTGAAAGTATTAGCAGAGCCATGGAGTACCAGAAAGTGGAGATACAGGGGGAACTGTTACGTTTCCTCATAAATTGTGTGATCAGAAATCAAGACCGGCCTGGGGTAAATCCGGAAGAAATGCGAATTCTTACCACATGGAGTCGGAATATATCAGAGGGGAGACATGATAGACAGTTAAGTATAGTAGCTATGTGCCGAAAGATCCGCAAAGAAATTGAACGAATACACGAAGAGAGATTAGAGATAGACGAGCCTGAACAAAACAGAAGGGAAGAGGAAGAGTCAGGATTGCCAACAGGACACGCAGACACGGTGGCTTATGTAGGTAGAGGAAGATTTTCTAATAATACTAGATGCTGTAATGATTCGGTACGTCCGACACGTCCAGAAAGTAGCAGACATTACCAAACCCCTATAATCAATATAAGATCTCCCGAACACTTATTCCAAGCCGCTGACAACCTACTTCGAGAACGAAGAGGACATCATATACTTGATTCATTGGACGAACAGGAATTAGCTAGATCAGCAGTACTATGGGCTGACAGTCCCGGAAAATACAGTGATGATACACTAGCACACACGTTTTTGAACCTTACTCCAGACGAACAGCGTTTAGCTGGTATATACATGATTCAACATCTCCTTATATTATATAAAAGCCAACACTCCGATCCTGGTCCTTTACCTGATATATTGACTGAATTACTCACGAATAAATGGAGAGGTTCAGGTACTGATTTAATTAGAGAAATACTAGAATCCAGAAACCAGTATATTCTTTTCGTATGCCCAGAACATGTCTCACTGCCCATCAAGGAAAGAACGACGTATCATATGGATAGACAGAATCCCTTACGCGAAGTGCACCCAATAAAGGGTGATGACAATCATTTCAAACGCGTATTTGTATACACACCCATATCCAAAATGGAACTATTAGAAATGAAGAAAGTGGTACCCAGTCATGACAAAGACCCAGCGGGTTTCCACCGTGAGATTAAAGACATGTTACTTATGGGAGAATATACCTACCCCGACATTATGAAAATATTAAAAGTATTAATGCCTGCTGGCATTTACGAAAAACTCAAAGAAAAGGATTGGGAGGTGGGAGACCAAAAGATAGATTGGACAGCATTAGAAAACGAAGAGGAGGCCCGAGGTGCAGGTTCAGGGCTTGGGGAAAAGACTAAAATGCTACCAGGTTTACTAGTACAGGTACTGCCACGTTTATTAACTACGAAAAAGGAAGACTGGGGTGCAATCTCAGCCTGTAAACAAAAGCAAGATGAAGACACTAGTGATTTCTACGCCCGATTCGAAAAATGCTTCGGTATAAATAGCGGCATAAAAGCAAATAGCGAATCATATCCACATCTGTTTGTGACAAAATTAGTTGAAAATTCCCTGCCCCAAGTTAAGAATAGAGTATTGAAATTCGAGAGTACCTGGCAAGGTAACACTCCGTCACAAATGTTACAAATGTTACAGTATCATCACAATAGAATTAAAGAGGAACAAGAACATGAACAAAGACGAATGAAAGACACGAAAATGAAAATGCTAGTTGCCCAGACAGTTCCAGCTGACGGTCATAAAAAGGGTATGACACAGTCCAGTGATTCAGCAGGTCCTGTGAAAGGGGCATGCAACTATTGTAAGCAGCCAGGTCATTACATACACGATTGTCCAGTCTTGAAACATAATATCGCCATAGGTATAACAAAGGAAAGACCACGGCCACCTAGACAGGATCAGAACCAACAACAGTCTATGCCAGCTCAACAACAATCCATGCCAGCTCCACAACAGTCCATGCCAGCTCCACCACCGCAGCCTATTACTGCAACACAAAACACGACACGACAGATGTACCAGTATGCACAATATGACTACCCTGATTATCAACGATACGCATGAAACAGCCTAGAGAGGGAAGTTGGCTTACCCCTTATCGAGGTCCCTGTAGATCAGGAGGGACCTTATGTACACAGTGAACTATTAGGCCAAGACAGAAAATTTTTACTTGATACAGGGGCAAGCAGAACAACAATACGACGTAGTGAAGTTCCAGGGGCACCCCTCTCAGGCTCACAGAATGTTTCCCTTGGCTTTTCAGGAAAACCTATCATTAATGAAGTATCACAACCTCTTCCACTTACGATTGGTCCCTTGACACGAACTACAGATTTATTGCTTACTAAATCATGTCCAGAAAACCTGTTAGGTATAAAAACATTGAAAGTTCTAGGAGCTATAATATGTTGTTCTCCGGAAGGAGTAAGATTGTTTTTACGTGATTTCAAAGGGCACTATGTGTCTAGAGATATGGATCACCGACTGCAGAATTTACCTACACATTTATGGGCACAAGGCCCTACAGATGTTGGTTGCATGAACATTACACCATATCGAGTCACACTAAAGACAGGAGTGGTACTACCACGAATGCGACAATACAAGTTACCGCCAGATGCTGTAGTGGCTTTACTGCAAATCATTGACGAGCTTATTGCCCAAGGAGTGGTTGTGGAAACCGACTCCAATGTATGTAATTCCCCGATAATTCCGATTCTTAAACGAACTGATCCAAAGGCCCCGCCAGTATATCGATTAGTTATTGATCTGCGCGAGCTAAACAAATGCATTGTACCACGATTCCCTGTGGTCCCAGACATCTCGTCATTACTGACCGCCATTGATTCCAAAGCAACGTTCTTTACTGTAATTGATCTCAAGAATGCCTTTTTCAGCGTCCCAATAGATCCGGAAAGCCAATACTTGTTCGGATTCAGTTTAAATGGACGAAGTTTTAAATTCACACGCGCACATCAAGGATTTACAGAAAGCCCCAGCATCTATAGCCAAGCACTGAAACGAGAACTTGACAGTATCCACATGCCAGTCAACACTGCCCTGCTTCAATATGTCGATGATCTGCTGATCACCGCTCGAAGTGAACCTGAATGTGAAAAAGCATCACTGACGGTTTTAAAATTTCTGGCCGACAAGGGGCACAAGGTGTCCCCTTCTAAGCTGCAATTCTGTGTCCAGCGAGTTGTTTACCTTGGGCACTCGCTGTCCAAGGAGGGAAGGCAGCTTACACCAGATCGCATCCAGTTAATTGTTAACATGCCAATACCCAAGACACAAAAGGAGGTGCGGGCTTTTATAGGCCTCACTTCATATTGTAGGCAGTGGATCCCTCAATATGCATTTCTAGCAAAACCACTCATTCAGTTGACAACACAGGAGGCGGCCACATCGACTGTCCTCCCTTGGACTCAGGAACATACACAAGCTTTTGAAAGCTTAAAGACAGCTTTATGTCAAGCACCTGTTTTAGCAACACCATGTTATAATAAACATTTTACACTCTTTGTTACAGAACGCGAAGGTACTGCCTTGTCAGTACTCACTCAGGAACAAGCAGGATCACACAAACCATGTGCCTATTTCTCTAGTACATTAGATCCCGTAGCTCAGGCTTTGCCTGCGTGCCTGAAATCAGTGGCAGCGACAGCTTTAGCAATCAGACAAAGCGATGCCATAGTGTTAGGACATCCATTGACAGTACAAGTACCACATGCAGTAGAGGTTCTTGTGAACCGAACGCAAACACAACACTTGACTATAGCAAGACTCACCGGTTATGAATTGACATTGTTTCAGCCACACATAGAAATCAGACGTTGTAATACATTGAATCCTGCCACACTTTTGCCAGTAAACGGAACAGACCCACTAGCACATGATTGTATTGAAGTTATTACTATCACGACGAAACCCAGACAAGACTTGACAGATGTCCCATTGTCAGATCCAGACCTGACGTTGTATGTAGACGGTTCATGTATGAGAACAAGTACAGGAGAGTTAGTGGCCGCGTATGCAGTCACAACAGACACTGAAGTCATCGAAACAAATTGTATAAACACCTTGTCAGCTCAAGCAGCAGAGCTCACCGCTCTGACACAAGCCTGTATTCAAGCCACAAATAAAAAAGTCAACATATACACAGATTCACGTTATGCATTCGGAGTTGTACATGACTTCGGCGTGCTGTGGCGAGAGAGAGGTTATTTAACTTCTCACGGTGCCCACATTCAGCACGGACCCCTCATTCATGCCCTATTAGACGCAATTCATCTACCCACTGCAATATCGATTATGAAATGCAAAGCTCATACGAAAGTTACTGATATCATTTCTCAAGGCAATGATCTAGCTGATAGAACAGCTAAACAGACTGCTCAAACTCACACATCTGACATGACAAAGACAATAGTTCCGACACCAACACATTGCATGACGGTTAAGGATCCCGCTCTTGACGTAGTTGACATACAGACACATGCTACACCAGATGAAATAAAGAAATGGACTGAATTAGGAGGGATCCAAACGGACCAAGGATGGATGACGAAGGAAAAATCTGTATGGTTTCTTCCTGACTCTATGGTTCAAGTTATCATTAATACAATACATAGTCCAGCGCACCTAGGAGAAAAAGCTATGCTAGACAGCATTCAACACATTTGGTTCAACAAACATTTACGAGCAGCTGCTAAACAAAAAGTTCGTACCTGTATGATATGTTGTCAGTTTAACCCAGGTAAAAGCATTCCCGTAGAACAGGGTGGATTTCAGCCTCCTGATCACCCTTTTGAAGTCCTCCAGATGGATTATATCCAGATGGAACGATGTCGAGGATTCAAATACGTCCTCGTAGTTGTCTGTGCTCTTTCCCGTTGGACCGAAGCCTACCCGGTTTCAGATTACACTGCCCCGACTACTGCCAAACAGTTAGTTCGAGAATTCTTCCCACGGTACGGTTTACCACGTGTTGTCTACTCAGATAATGGCCAGCCGTTCTCATCCGAATTGATGAAACACGTTTCACTTTTGTTAGGCTATCAATGGAAGTTTCACTGTGTCCGACACCCCGAGGCAGCAGGTCTCGTGGAACGACATAATCAAACTCTGAAAATTAGATTGTCAAAAATATGTAGAGAGAAAGGTGTTGATTGGGTAGTAGCCTTACCAGTTGCACTCTTTTACATGAGAATGGTAGCGCACTCTCGAACAGGGCTATCCCCTTATGAGGTGATCTTTGGCAGACCACCAAATATGTGGGGGACGCCTATACCCCGTAAAATAACTGATGTTGACTGTAATATGCTGACAGATTACCTGGCTTCCTTGATGTCTGCACTACAATCTTGTCGTTCACAGGTAGCTGCAGCCTTTCCCGACAACACCGAGGTGAAACCCCATGACGTAGTTCCCGGGGACCTGGTGTTAGTGCGAAATTTTGACCGGAAGACTCAGCTGGATCCTAGGTGGAAATCGCCTCAACTTGTATTGCTCACCACGAGGACAGCCGTGAAGATCGAAGGTCGCAAAGGATGGTTACATTCAAGTCATATCAAGAAATTTCATGGACTACCGTCTGATGTAAACGTTACACCTTGCGTGTCTTCACCGATTGACTCAAAGCTCCCTTTGGTTGAACAAAGCGATAAGGAACTATACAAAATGAAATTACGGTCTAACAAGTCAGACAATTTGATTGTTTAAGTCCTCTCCAAGGTGAATCGGTTGAATTTGTCTCTGACATGTATCCCCTAGACCTGAATAGAGAAAGAAATCGAAAGATGCAGTTGAAAAAACATGCGTACTGTAAATCACTGCGTAGTCATTGCACAGTGACATTATTAATTTTGTTTTTCTTAAGTCTTCTAATCATCGCGACGAGTATACTGTTGCACATATATTATCCTATTTCTAAACGTGTTTACAATGCTACTGCTGAACATTCTTTTAGTGAATTACCCCCGCATGAGTTGTCCTATAGATTTGCGCTGCGCAATAACACTTTTATTAGTATGTTACATCATTCCCATCAGACTAGTAATGCTACCAATTGTTGGATATGTGGCCGACTCCCTCCCTATCAGAACTATAAGGGAATTCTGCCTCTCTTTCCATATCCGTTCACACACAATGGCTCCTGTGGAGCATGGTTTAGTTTAATTAATTCCTTAGATTCAAACTCAGTAGTTTATCAAGACAATTGGGTATGGGGAAACCTGAACCTAGTTTTACTCAAAGTCTGCTATCCTGACAAGGAGGGACTTCCCAAAAGAACAGGAACTGATCTAGAAAATGAAGTATATGGATTAGGTAATTTTACGCTTAATCTCATGATCCTGAATGTTGAATCCGAAGCTGCACCAAGCTTGCCCGCTATGTCAGTATTTCCAGTTAAAGGTGAATTATGCGTAAGAAAGAATGGTTCAATACATATGGGCCATAGTAAATGCACCACTGTGATAGAATTTAATGATCAAGGCAAGTCTACATTTAGAGCTTCTCGTCATTCCTACTTCGTATGTGGTCAGACTGCATATATACGTCTACCTCTAGATTGGGATGGTACCTGTTACATCGCATTTCTTTTGCCACCTGTTTTCCTAGCCCCTCCTGATTATCACAGAAATACTCATTTAGTACACAATAGAGAACGGAGAGATCTCCCAATTGTCGACTACACTGAGACGGCATGGGAAAAATATACAGATTTTAATAAAGGTCTCTTTCCCTATATAGGTACAGTTACCAATAGTAAGCTGATACGTAGATTAACTAGGACTCTTGAAGCCGTAGTAAATGAAACTATTTCCGCCTTAGGCAACCTGACAGAGGAGCAGTCTGCGATGAGGATTGTTGTTCTTCAAAATCGTCTTGTCCTTGACGTCATCCTGGCCGATAGGGGCGGAGCTTGTAGGGTCATCGGATCAAGTTGCTGCATATTCATTCCAGAAAATTCGCCATCTGTATATAAAGCTATAACCCGCCTTCATAAGATTGTAAACCAGATACACCAGAATCCAGGCACCTGGACTTGGTCCGGTTGGTTTTGGAGTGTATTGTCAGCCTGGGGATGGAGGGTCCTATCCTTCCTAGGTATTGGCTTTCTCATACTATTCAGTTGCTGCTTATGCCTGCAATGTGGACCAGCGATTTGTGGTCTGTGTGCCACATCGTGTATTCCACATCAAGGTTTTCGCTCAAGATCCCGAAAGAAGAAAGAAGAACAAATGATGCTATATGAACAGATCGATGGATTAATGAAGATTGATATCTCCTAAGGGCCAGTAGGGGACAAGGAGGGAATGTGGAAATATGGATTTTTGTGATCAGTTATGTCCCCTATCTTAGACCCCAACGGTTCCATGTATATGTTACAAGTACATGTATGTTCCCTCCAGTTCCAGTTATGAAGACGCAAACACATGTGCGTCCACCGTCAACATGTCCTCTTTCAGATCCGCCATGAATGGGCTGGATATTCGATTCCTAAGTATGAAAGGCCACCGACTTTATATGGCTCAGTTACTCCATTTTGCAGTTCAGGCGAATAGGCCCTGAATGCTACCATCAAGCCTTTCCCTGCTTTCTACCTCTGACAGCTCCAGTCTGAGCTCGCATCTGTATCCATGAACTTTGTCCTACTCCCTGCGCGGCTAACGGTGCCTGACTCGGCCTGTCTGCCTGCCAAAAACTGTATTTCACCTTCAAGATTATCTGCTCCGCTCCTCATCCAATGCATTCCTGTCTAGTAGTTTAAGTAAACATCCTTCCAGCTACCGAGCTAAGGGCCCGGCTCCTCTGTCTTCATGCAAGTAATTCATAGCCCTGTTACTATGGAAGATTTCTGCCCCTCGCATCTCATGTAGACACTTAGACGCTTGTACACGCACTCACAGTCAGTATAGAATAGATTTTGTTCGAAAGACCTTTCCTTTTGGATAACATAGTTCTTTAAACATAGGATGTTAGATATGATTTGGGATTAGGTTGACTTGACCCCCCAGACTTTTGTCTCCACATGTAGAGCTAAATGTCAAGTCCCCTTCACCCCCTAGTTGCACGTCAATCACACGTCATGCTGCTGCGCGCGCATCCCTGCCAAGTATTTCTGCTGACATTGCGAAATTCTTTCATGGATCCACCCATTTGTGACATCATACCTACTGACGCTTTCTAGTTACACCTAGTTACGCCTATTTTAGTTACGCATGTATGTCTTTATCTTTTTTATCAGCTGTTACGCCTCCTGCATCTGTTTCACTGTAATGCCTCTTCTATAAAAATGATTACCTGTCAATAATGTATCGCCCTTCACTTCCTGAACCCCCGTGGTGATGGAATATGAAGCCCACAATTCGAATTGTATAAGGAATAAAGCCCTTTCCTAACCTCTAATACCACGGATTCTGCCTCTTATTTTTCTGAGTTATCCTTACTAATTTTCCGCATCAAATTAAGTACCGGTAATTAAATTATTTACCACAGACATCTATAGTTTTGGCGGTATCTATCCCTCAGTGGTACTACAGGCAGAACAGTTCAACAGTACTGCCGTCAGTGAGAAATCCATTTGGAGATGAAGTGAGGAGACTTTATCACACGGAAGGTTCTAACCTATGTTGCTGCTCACTGACTATTTGATGAATGGCTGAACTGCTCTGCTTGTAGTGCAGGGGAGCATGGCATGCTGGACATTCTTTTCTATGGGCTCCTCACCAGGCTAGGAAATAATATTACCTTTGTTTGAGAATCAAAATGTGAGCTGAATCAGGGAGGGGTGTAAGGGTAGGTCAGAAAGTTTCAAGGCAGTGTTGGAAATATGTGGAAGAAGAAGAAACTAGGACATGCGTAGAAATACAACAGCTGGTTATGGTACTGGCAGGCGTATGAATGGGAGAAAGGGAAAGGGGGAGTTGAGATTTTATTTAGTAAGGAAACAGAAGTTCTTGGCATGTTATTAAGTTGTGCAATGCAGGTGGGAGTTTAGGGGTGGGTGTGTCTGTTGATTCAGTTTAATTAATGTGTAGTGGAATCTTAATGTTAGTCAATGGTTGTTGGTATGGCAAGAGTTGTTGATGTGAAAAGCACCTGTCTCATTAAAGTGACCTTTTTCACACACATACATTAATTTTAGCTTTGTTTCTGGGATGCACTCGATAGACAGTGGGAAGCCACTTTGTCATATTTATCCTTTTCTGCTCCATTTATAGAGGAGAGCATTGTGTCTGGAACTGGAAGCACCTCTGGCATTATCAGAGCAGTGTGTGTCATGCCCCTCCCGAGACCATCTTATACACCCTTTTTCTTACTAATTGGTGCTCGCTGCTTGTCAAAGATTAATCAAGGAGGGTCACATGCTCACCAGACAGGCGCAGAGGTTAGCAGCATATTTGTACACACTTGCCCGGTAACAAACATTTTTCAGTGTTCAAGGCTGATAATCATATAATGATTTAACCTACTAAAAGCTTCTAAATTAGTATGTTGGGCTACACACAGAAGAGCTTCTGGCAGCTCACGCGCTACTTGTTGGAGAAGCCTCATTCAAGGACATGATCCCAGACTCCGGTGAACATGGATAAAGGTAGTATCAAATTAACATTTACATACCTGGGCTCAGCAGTGATCTAGGGAGACCTACCAAACCCAGACATTTCTGAAAACTAGACACCTAGAGGAGTCCAGGGCAGTGCGGCTTGCATGGATCTCCCAACATTTTCCTACCCAACATCCCCTGTAAACCTCAAATTTAGCTAAAGAAAATCACGTTTTCCTCTCTTTTCTGTGTGGGAAAGTTGTAGGATCACCAGACCGCCACAAATTTCTTACCACCCAGCATTCCCCCAGTTTCCGTATAAAAAAGGTGCCTCACTCGTGTGGGTAGGCCTAGTGCCTATGACAGGAAACACCCCAAAACGTACTGTGGAGACATCAAATTTACCTATCACAAAACAACCTGGTTTTGCAAGGGGGGTTCGTCTGGGTTTTTTGCCCCAGGTTCAGCGGAAATCTAGGGAAACCTACCAAACCCACACATTTCTGAAAACTAGATACCGTGGGAGTCCAGAGAGGTATGGTTTACGTGGACCCCTCAATGTTTTCCTACCCAGAATCCCCTGCAAACCTCAAATTTAGTTGACAAAATCAAATTTGTCTCCAATTTCCATGTTGGAAAGTTGTGGGATCACAGGGCTGACACAAATTTCCTACCAACCAGCGTTCCCCCAGGTCTCCAGATAGAAATGGTACCTCACTTGCATGGGTGGGCCAAGTACCTGTGACAGGCAAGGGCCCAAAACATATTGTGGAGACATCAAAATTACCTATCACATAACGACCTGGTTTTGTAAGGTAGGGGTCACCTGGGATTTTGTCCCCAGGTTCGACAGCCATCTGTGGAAACCTACCAATCCTACACATTTCTGAAAACTGGACACCCGGGGGAGTCCTGGAAGGTATGGCTTGCGTGGGTGCACCAACGTTTTCCTACCCAAAATCCCGTGCAAACCTCAAATTTAACTGAAAAAATCACAATCAGGTATTTTTCTGATAGGTAATTTTGATGTCTCCTCAATATATTTTGGGCCCTTGCCTGTCGCAGGTACTTGGCCCACCCATGTTAGTGGGGTACCATTTTTATTGGCAGACCTGGGGGAACGCTGGGTAATAGGACATTTTTGTCAGCTCGTTGATCCCACAACTTTCCCACACAGAAAGTTGAAAGAAATTTGATTTTTTCAGCTGAATTTGAGGTTTTGCGGGGGATTCTGGGTAGGAAAACATTGGGGGATCCACGCAAGCCATACTTTGCTGGACTCCCCTAAGTGTCTAGTTTTCTGAAATGTGTGGGTTTGGGATTTTCCCAAGATAGCCACCGAGCCCGAGACCAAAAACCCAGGTGACCCCCCCTTGCAAAACCAGGTTGTTTTGTGGTAGGTAATTTGGATGTCTCCTCAATACGTTGCCCTTGCCTGTCGTGGGTACTTGGCCCACCCCCGCAAGTGAGATACCATTTTTATCGGAAGACTTTGGGGAATGGGGGGAGCATGGAATTTAGTGGATCCACACAGATTCCAGAACTCTCCATCACAGAAATGTGAGGAAAATGTGTTTTATTTTACAAAGTTTGAGGTTTGCAGGGAATTCTGGGTAACAAAACCTGATGAGAGCCACACAAGTCACCCCCTTCTGTATTCCCCTGGGTGTCTAGTTTTCAAAAATGTATAGGTTTGCTAGGTTTCCCGAGGTGCTGGCAGAGCTAGGGTTCAAAATCTACAGCTAGGCACTTTGAAAAAAAAGGGTCCGTTTTCACTGTAAAAATGTGGTGGGTCCACGAAGGAATTTGGGCCATTTCCTGTCGCGGGCACTAGGCCTACCCACACAAGTGAGATATCATTTTCATCGGTAGACTTTGAGGAATGCGGGGTGGGTGGAATTTTGTGGATCTATGCAGATTCCGGAACTTTCTATCATAAATGTACGGAAAAAGTATTTTTTCTACAAAGTTTGAGGTTTGATAGGGATTCTGGGTAACAGGACCTGGTGAGACCAACACAAGTCACCCCCTCCTGGATTCCCATGGGTGTCTAGTATTAAAAAGTGTATAGGTTTTCTAGGTTTCCCTAGGTGCCGGCAGAGCTATGGTTCAAAATCTAAATCTAGGCACTTGGTAAAGAAGCATTTGCAATGCAATAGGTCTAGCATTTACGTGAGTTTGAGCTAATGGCACTGTAAATGACAATGCCTTTATTTCTGTTTTGGTTTTTAAAACTTAAAAAGTGCATTGTCATTTACAATTCCAATAGCTTAAACTTGTTTAAATGCAAGACCTATTGCATTGCAAATGCTTGTTTCTTTTCTGGTTGATTCCTTCTCTGGCTGATTACCGTGTCAGGCATTAAAGTGGCCAACATTAAAGTGAAGTCACGCATTTATAGCACCTGCATAACTGTCCAGAGTGTTCGTAGCACTGTATGCCTGAGCAAACTGATGGCAGCACGTGGTTTGCACTGCTTCAGCTAGTTCAGGGGCGGGCTCAGCTGAGCTTGTAGCACCACAATGTAGCCAATTTACCCGACACACCAGTGGCACCAGCACTGACATTAGGCGGGTCAGTCTGATTTTGCCCAATCACACAAGCACAGACTAGTGTGTAACACAGAGACATCCTTATTGGCTGGCTTTGCCCCGCTAGTGGGTGGGACACTGTAGTGCAAAAGTTTTCAAACAGCAAGCAGCTCCCGCCGCAGCTCACACCGTGCCTCCTATTGCACCCACCGGCACCCACAAGTAGTGTGCCTGAACTGATATTGAGGCTGCACTGCAGTCAGGCAGCCAGTCCATTGCCATTATGCCACAGCGAGTCAATAGTTCTGGACTGCGTACAGGGGGAAGTCAGTCATGCAGCTGGCCGGCCCGTTCATCGAGCTCCACAGAGCAGTAAGTGTCGCTGTGAAGTGTGTGTGCAGCTCCAGCCTCAGAGTCTCTCAACTGACGGCTGACAGGAGCTCGGGCTGCCTACGAAAAGACATACATCACGTGGGCTGCGTCCCTGGAAGCAGAATACCGTGGGAGAGGCGAGGGAGCTAAACAATGCATTAGAGTATTTATTAAGAACACATTTATGACTGGTTCTGTCGTGCCTGTGTTTGATGTGCGTGTCCTGTCAGTGCCTGGGAGTCAGAGCTGAGGAACATTTCAGGGCCTGGGTTTACAGAGGGATTTGAGGTATGCACGCAGGTTGCTGCAGTCTGAACCATCTACAAAGAACCATCAGTTTTACCTCATTCCCTTTTGTTGTGGGCGCTTTATGTTTTAGAAGCCTTGCAGATAGCAGGACAGCTAGAAAGGTAAATAGTGATTTTGGCTCCGACGGACTGGGTGAGTAACAAGCACTTGGTCGTGCTGTGCAGTTCCTATGTTGTCTGTATGAAGACAGATACATTGTTGCTACTAGCCTGGTGCCTTTTTCCTATGTGCAAATCGAGCTTGCGCTGCTGCTCCGTAAACTCCGTAACATGTGTCTTGTCATACATGTGGGCAAAAGTGTTTAAGGAAGGGTTTGTTTGCAAAGAAATTGGCTGCTGGGCACTTTTTTCAGTCTTTTAATCCTTGCTAATGCTTCGGAAGAATTTCTAAACACACAAAAAACAAAACTTTTTGCTTTGTCGATGTGTGTTCGAATGCATTACAAAAACATTAACCATACCTCTCTGAGAACTTGGCATCAACTTGAAACTGAAAACAATGCCTAATTACTGCGTTCCGCAAGGGTCTCTTCCGGTCTCCGTCAGGAAGAGTGCTTTGTAAATTGACAACAGTGGCTTGGGAAATGGCGAGCAGCAGCCAACAAGCAAGATCTAAGACTGACATTCCTAGCACTTAAGGTGCCGTAGAAACCTTCTGCATGTGCTCACAAGTGAAGAAGTTGAAGGTCAGAGGGCTACACTACCTACTCAAACAGAGAGAAACAATGTAAACAGGAAGCATATTATGTAGTCAGAATCCAAGGGAACCAGGGACTTGCCACTCTAACAACATGCAGGAGCGAGGATGTCTTCATTGTTACGATTCCTTTTGTTTGTAAATTTCAGATGCTCTTATTATCTCACAGCCGATCACCTCTACTTAAACATCACATTATTTCAACAGGAAAGTGAAATAAACTTACAAGAGTCTGAGTCAGCAAGATATAACAAGAGGGTGTGCGCACGTCATTCACAAGGGCAGAGAGCAGTGAAAAGGACGAGAAAGTATAATTGGAACAAGCGCGGCCACATTTGGAGTCATTTGGAGGATTAAAAGAAACTGCTTCATTTGCCACTTTGTATGTAGGGAAGGGAGAACACAGATGGCCGCGATGAGATGGAGGTAAGGGAGACAGTGTTGGTGTCCTGTTCATCGAAGGGTGGGGGACTCTAAGGCAACGGCTGTTTACAGCCCAAAAATAGAACAGGACAGGAGCAGAAGCGAGAGTTGTGTGCGCGCGCGCAAGCTAAATTTTTTTTTTTTAAAGCACGCAAGTGGTGCACTCGCGTGACGGAAAAAGTGAAAGCAGCTGCAGCGTCACGTCTGGCGAGTGGTGTGCGATGTGCGCACACCATGACGAGAGAGGAAAGCCAGATGGCGCCTCTGCTCATAATTGTGCGCGTAACCGCACGCTCTATAACACAAAAAGCTGTGGTCGACTTATTAAAGCCCACTCACTAAATGTCTCGCGAGGGCAGCACATGCGCTGACTCAGGCGAGACCTAAAAAAGGGTCAGTTTTCACTGTAAAAATGTGGTGTGTTCACGTTGCGTTTTGGGCCTTTTCCTGCTGCAAGCACTAGACCTAACCACACAAGTGAGGTACCATTTGTATCGGAAGACTTTGGGGAATGCGGGGTGGGAGGTTTTTTGTTAACCCACGCAGATTCCAGAACTTTCCATCACAGAAATGAGAGAAAAATGTGTTTTTTTTACACAGTTTGAGGTTTGCAAGGGATTCTGGGTAACAGAACCTGGTGAGAGCCACACAAGTCACCCCTCCTGGATTTCTCTGGGTGTCTAGTTTTAAAAAATGTATAGGTTTGCTAGGTTTCCCTAGGTGTCAGCAGAGCTAGGGTTCAAAATCCACAGCTAGGCACTTTGCGAAAAAAGTGCCAGTTTTCACTGTAAAAATGTGGTGTGTCTACATTGCGTTTTGGGCCTTTTCCTGTCACGGGCAGTAGGCCTACCCACACAAGTGAGGTACCATTTTTCTCTGAAGACTTTGGGGAATGCTGGGTGGGTGGAATTTTGTAGACCAACGCAGATTCCAGAACTTTCCATCACAGAAATGTGAGGAAAATGTGTTTTTTTTACAAAGTCTGAGGTTTGCAAGGGATTCTGGGTAACAGAACCTGATGAGAGCCACACAAGTCACCCGCTCCCGGATTTCCTTGGCTGTCTAGTTTTAAAAAATGTTTAGGTTTTCTAGGTTTCTCTAGGTGCCGGCAGAGCAAGGGTTAAAAATCCACAGCTAGGCACTTTGCGAAAAAAGGGTCAGTTTTCACTGTAAAAATGTGGTGTGTCTATGTTACGTTTTGGGCCGTTTCCTGTCGCGGGCACTAGGTCTACCCACACAAGTGAGGTACCATTTCCATCAGAAGACTTTGGGAAACACGGGGTGGGTGAAATTTTGTGGATCCATGCAGATTCTAGAACTTTCTATCACAGGAACGTGAGGAAAATTAGCTTTTATTTTACAAAGTTTGAGGTATGCAAAGGATTCTGGGTAACATAACCTGGTGACAGCAACACAAGTCACCACATCCTGGATTCCTCTGGGTTTCTAGTTTTCAAACATGTATAGGTTTGCTAGGTTTCCCATGGTGTCAGCAGAGCTAGGGTTCAAAATCTACACCTAGGCACTTTGCAAAGAAAGGGTCAGTTTTCACTGTAAAAATGTGGTGTGTTCACGTTGCGTTTTGGGCTGTTTCCTGTCATGGGCAATAAGCCTAAACACACAAGTGAGATACCATTTTGATCGCAAGACTTTGGGGAATGCGGGGTAGGTGAAATTTAGTGGATCCACACAGATTCCAGAACTTTCCATCACAGAAATGTGAGGAATATGTGTTTTCTTTTTAACAAAGTTTGAGGATTGCAAGGGATTCTGGGTAACAGATCCCAGTGAGAGCCACTCATGTCACCCCACCCTGGATTCCTCTGGGTGTCTAGTTTTAAAAAATGTATAGGTTTGCTAGTTTTCCCTAGGTGCCAGCTGAGATAGTGTTAAAAATCCACACTTAGGCACTATGCTAAAAAAGGGTCTGTTTCACGGTAAAAAATGTGGTGCGCCCACGTTGCGTTTTGGGCCGTTTCCTGTCACGGGCACTAGGTCTACCCACACAAGTGAGGTGCCATTTTTATCGGGAGACTCAGGGGAACTCAGAATTGTAGAACAACTGTTATTACCTATTGACTTTCTATGCATTTCTGCCTTCCTAATGTAAAACAATGTGTAAAAAAGAAGTCGTTTTGAAATATGTCCTACAATTCACAGGCCAATATGGGTAACCACAATTTCAGAGATGTGCAAATAGCTACTGTTTCTAAACTCTATATTTTATTCCCATTTCGGAAACACATAGGTGTATTTGATACCTATTTTTCTGTCTTTATATTTTAATAAATTAATTGCTATATACTCGGTACTCAATGAAAAACCACTGCAAGACGATGCTCAGTTATTGGCTCTGGGTTCCTCAGGTTCTTGGTGAACCTACAAGTCCTATATATCCCCACAAGCAGAATGGTCCAGCAGATGTAACGGTACATTGCTTTCAAACATCTGTCATACTTAGAAGAAGTTACAGGTGAAAATGTTGGCACAAATGCTTGTTTTTTTCAACTCATTTTCACTTTTTCTTATTTTCAACTGTTAGTTTCTGTAAAAAAAAAAACCTTGAAGGATATACATAAATGACCCCTTGCTCAATTCAGAATGTTGTCTACTTTTTAGATATGTATAGCTTTCCAGTATTCATTATTGCTTTCACACCAATTTCTACCACTAACTGAAAGGAGGTTGAAAGCACAAAAAGTAGCAAAAGTAGGCAATGTCCCAGTAAAATGCCAAAACGTTGTAAAAAATGCTGGTTTTCCCTGAAAGCTGGGAAGATGATGATGTCAGCGCCACAAACCCTTTGTAGATACCATTAACAAGGGAAAAACAAGACTCTGTCTTCTGTAGCACTTTTTCCCAATTGAAAATAATGTAACTGTACTTTGGCTAATTTCTGGGTCCCCTCCAGGGGAATTCACAAACCCTAGGTACCTTTAAAATCCTCATGATGTTAGAAGAAAAGGGCGAAAATTTGGAGTGGATACCTTATGTGGACAAAAAGTTACAGGGGCCTAAGCACAAACTACCACAAAAAAAACAAAAAAAGGCTTAGCACAGAGGGGGAAAGGCCTATCAGCAAAAGGGTTAAGTTGACAGTGATCCTATGGACCTCTACCAACCCCCCAACAAACTTTTATTTTTATGTCGTGAAGCGGAAGAGGTTTTAAGGGGATCCCTTCATTTTGCAAATGGATTACCACCCTATCTCGAGAGTCAGTAAATTTGTCTATTTTTTGCGGCCAGATTTCTGTTTCAAAACATTGAAATATCATCCATAGAATCTCTATTTGGAAGGAATGGCTACTACACACCCCTTCAGAATAGCAATTCAGTATGGAGAAAGAAATTAATTTGAAAAGTCACAAAAAAATGTACAGAAGAATGTTTAGAAAAAGGTCATGTGGAGAGTGGAGACATGCGGACCCCATCTCAGTGCAGAGAGAATGGACACCAAGGGGAATCAAAGCCACATCAAAGTCTTCCCCTGGATTTTTGAGCAGGTGATGTGAGCCACAGGGAGGTGGCAAGGGATAGGCAGAGACGTTTTAAGGCATAGGCAAACTAGGCTCTGGCCCAGTGCCCCCAACTTTCTAGAGGCCCCATCATTAAGCTTTCAAGACAGTCCCAGACACTGGCATAACAGATACATGATCAAATTGACTAAGAAACAACTTCCCAGGTCTCCAATATCTCGTAAATATTCAAAGGCTTTGCACTGAATGGAGTCCCCCTGAAGGACTGGAGTTCCCTTAAAGTTTGGGGCCATCGAAGAGGGCTGTCAATGATTAGACCATAGTTGCTGAGGGCGTGAATGAGCTGAAAATGAATAATAAATGTAGATTTGTTCCAAGCAGGGGTCTCAAATGATGTTAAGATGTCCTGGGGATAGGCCAGCTAAGCTAGGATGGCGGGGCCTCGGCAGACTATTTAGAGTAGGGACAGGAAGGTTCTGCTACTTTCGGCTAGTTACCTTCGCTCCAGTAAGTCATTTTGGCAGGAAGTTTGGCCCCACCGTCCCACGCTTTAAGTTTAGCATACTGGATCTTAAGTAAGGGTTGGTTTACTTTTTCAGGTACGGTCAGTGGTTGGTTGCGACCTTTAAAGCAAGCTGAAAATTGTATTTTACCAATATGTAGAGGGCCTATGTTGGTCAGCCACGTTGCCGGTGGTCCAGCCAGTCTGGCAGACTAAGGCGTGGGAGGGGGGAGGCATAGGAAATGGGACAGCTCAAAAGGTGCAGGGGCCAACGTTTAAAGGTTATATGGAGTGTGAGTGGATTGGTATGGAAGAATACATGGATAAAGAGTAAATACGGGTGATTGATTCTATGAATTGTTCAATGGAGGCTTGGGAAATCACAGAGGTCTAAGGGTCTTGGAATGCTGGGCTTCCAAATTGTATTAGGGAGGAGGGTTTATGCTGTTTGCATTAGGGGTATATGTTATTGCATATTATCCCATTAAAGTGGCTTTTCAACTAAATGTGATTCCCACCTGATGAGAGCACACTTCAGATCGGTGGAAAATACCACATTTCCTCGAATAAACACAAGGGTACTAGCTAGGTTCTAGAATCCGTTCGGCCCAATTCGAGAATCAGTGTAATTGATGGCAGATCTCGTATATTCCCACAGACCAAGAAGGTCATTTGATAATACAAAATTACCAGTTGGAGAATCTTTTTTTCAGGTTGTCAGAAAAACACAAAAAAATAAGTATTAAAGGGAGCACCAAAAGTATAAATCATAATTAACCCCCACATATTTACTAATCAAAGTGCATTAGCAAGTCAGCTTCTATAACCAATATACCAATTGGAAGTCGTGAGGCAGGGATCCCGTTACGCTAAACCTTTTACTATTTTACATCAGTTTCAATGCAAGATCTTTATGACTATGTGCAAATTACGGAATCACATAAATGACGTTTTCAGACGAGCCATGAGCGTTGCCATAGAGACATACGATAAGATTGCTCCAATCATCTCTCATATAAGCATGATGTGCCACAGTTGTAAGGTGTACAAAGGCTCTGGGTACGGTTTATAACTGGCCTGCGCGTTGGCAAACATACAATGTGAATCTTATGCTATGTACTTGTGAATGAGGTCTGTTTTGACTTCTAGCTAGTTAAATACCACCTTGCACAAGCAAATGTAAACAGAACCCGAAGAATAAGCATGAGAAACATGTGTGATGTGTTGGAAAAGCCCCATCACTTCCCCTTAAATCATCATTACAGTGAGATGCAGGATGCAGAGTTTGTTATGTGTGCGTGCACGCGGGTCAGACCAGATCTCTTGGAAGTCACTTGAACACGACTTGCTTGTTATTTACGGGACCTCAGGGATATGGCAATGGTCAGAGCTGCATCCTTTGGAACTTGTGAAGCAGGTTCGAGTCTTGGCGTCGGTTCAGCAGCCTGTGATTCTGGGCAAATCAATCAATCTCCCCGTGCTTAAAAAAATGCCTGAATGCTTCCTTGCTGCAGGAGAGAGTAAGGATTGAACTAGGGCCTTTGGGACTCTGTGGGATTAGGTGATATGGCACCCTAATGACTAAAATCCCGAAGAGTGAAAGGGAACTACTGAGTACAACCTAACAGTGTGCATTCCCTATTCATGGCCAACAGGGAATGGGGAATAACCCCGAGCAGGTCACATGAAGGAGGATGTCACCAGGATTCGCCTGACCACCTCTGGAGCCCCGACCTCAAGGGGGTTTGTGGTGTTGCACTTGAATGTCACATTTCTTTGCATGTGTAAAGTTAGAAATAAAATACGACTTAAAAAAAAAGCCAGTATTTGGCTGGATTTTGATTTATTGTTCATACTGTCTGCAATTTGAGCTAAGCGCAGTGGCGTAACGATAATTGAGGGGGCCCCCTGCAAGGTACGTGGAGGGGCCTCCTCCGGACGCTATCAGGAGCTCCCCAGCCGAAGTGCAGTGCTGAGGGGGCCCCTTGGAGCTTGGGGGCCTCCCCGCACTGCGAGGGATGCGGGGGCCAGTGTTATGCCCCTCGCTATGCGTCGTGTTCACTGACCTGTATCCATATGTCCATCCTGCCCCAAGGGAGCCATGAATACTTGACCAGAGCTACCACAGAGACTCAAGTGCAGAAGAGGCACTTGGCCTAGTTGAGCATGATCCATAGTTTGAGACCAGTTTATCCTGCTTGCCCCAGGATCTCTGAAACGGGTTCTGACATCCTGTATGCCAGTAAGATTGTCACATAGTTCACTTTACCAAATTCTCTCTGTTTGCAGTCAGAGAAAGAAAAGTAAACACCAGTCTAAATGTTAAAATAAGCAGCAATTTGTCAGAAAACATAGTCTGACACTCAACCTCTGTCTTGCTCATGCACTTTCTGAACTTCAGCATGATTATTCCGGGGATGCTGAACCACCACCACCCGCACCTCTATTTCCAGTGCTTATGCCTCAGGGGTTGCGTCGGTGAGAATTAAGTCTGATCCTGAAGCATGTTGTGAGTTAGGTATCTATGAATGGCACACAATCAATTACATTTCCAGACAGTTTTATAGCTTTATGGAAAGTCTAAGGGCCTCATTATGAGTTCCCTGGATAACAATGCAAGGATTCCAAGCAGCGGAACCTCCAATTCTGTCCGGGATCGTCACACCTGAATCCAGGGATCACAAGTGATTTACCCTTATTGGGGTATGATGTGCATACCCCGGAATACCGAATCTATTTTCACATGTTTTCTCCCCTTCTTGTGGTAAGAAAAGGACCAAATCTACACCTATTTGCTACCTTCTTTGAACAGGTGGCAAATTTGTGTGAGGGAGTCATTTTGTTTTGGCTGGGGGTGGGGAATAGTGGGAGGCCAGTTCAAGTTTAGTTTTAGTTGTTTGTAACTTTTTCTTGTCTTCCGTCCTGCAGTATATGGGTGCAGGGCACAAACGTTGATCATAGCCCTGCAGCTCAGAAGATGTGTCCGGGCTGGTGTCATCAGGCCTGCAGTTTTTGGGTCTGAAGTTCGTGGACCTGATAATTCTGAATCCAGAGACACTGAGAAGCATGTGGTTGCCCGGAACCTTATCTTCTTTGTTTATATGGCTCCGAGCAAGTCGTAATGAAGCACTATGGCTTTTAGGGACAGATGTATTATTTCTATTTGCAAACCAGAGGTGTTCAATTTGCACACTGATTGGTTTACAAATAGGAATTGCAATTTCCTATGTGAACTATGTACTAACAGGTCACTTTGCAATTGTCCATTCACAGGGGTCACAAAATGACCTAGATAATGAATAATAATTAGGTACATTGCACTTTGTGACCACCTGTGATTGTCTACCAGTGGTGTGTTGGAGGCCTACAATGCACAGCAGACCTCCTTCCTCTTATTTTCTCTCAAAAATATGAATTTTATATTAATTAAATGGACCTTGAGTCAGTCAAAACAGAGATGCTGATGAAGAAAAAAAATTGTTTTCTGTTTGGGAAGACATCAAAGGAAGCAAAAGGTGATCCTCTGGACCACTGCCTGCTCCCCTCGAGGCCACCAACATGATTCACGAAGAGGAAGTTGTCCCTTGGGACACCTTCTCCTTTGAGAATCAGTTACTACTCAAGTGCAAGCGTTGGTAACTCATCTGTAACTTCTGATTGCCATTGTGGTCACAAACCATTGATGCATTTCTTTCCGAACCAGAGGATGTAGGGGAATAGTCCTTTCCCCCCCTCCTATTTGGTAATCAGACAGGAACACAAAAGCCCTTTTTATATTCTTTAAAAAATTTGTGCACTAAGAAAAGTCACTTTAGTTGCAAAACTGATGATTTTGTGAATCGCAGGGTTTGCAATCGAATACAGGCTTTGTACATTTGGCCATTAGTTGTTAAAGAGGTTCAATAGCTTACTAAAATAAGCCACCTCAGCTCCTTCTTGGAAAGTTTTAGGATGATCAGTCAAGTGGAGACAGAGAAAAAGAGGGGTTCCAATATGTGGTTTCCCCATGTTAATTCCGATAGGAAATTGTGGGAAGCGATACAGAAAAACAGCTGAACTGAATTACACCGAATTTGCCAGAAGGTTATCTCTTTACTCAAAAAGTGTGCTTTTTTTTATTTGATGTAAATTGACCCAACTATTTTTGAGAAATTCTGGTTGAAAGGGATGCTCAGGGGGGTCTATTCATCAGCAAATGGGACCTTGCTAACCTTCTACACATTAATGAAATGAGCTGGCAAAAAAATTGGAAATCCCCCTTCGACTCATACATTTCTCCCACCATAGCACAAGCCAGGTTCTGGTCTATCCATAAAACCTACTGGACCCCAGATAGATTGCACAAACTCAGACTGAAGGATTCCCCCCTGTGTTTGCGATGTGGGGAGGAGATAGGGGATCTTCCTCACATGATTTTTAAAATTGACACGTCTGTTCTGGACAAAAATGCAAGACCTACTACAGAAGCTAACAAAGAGCACAATACAAATTGATTTCCCTACAACCGCCCTAGGACTTCTTCCTAATCCTCACGCAATGCTCTTAAACCCGCACACATCACCATTAGTAGACCTCCTCTTATTCCTAGGCACAAAAGCAATTCTGTCTGATTGGAAATCAACATCCACTAGCTCCAGCGCCTTTGACAAGTGGAGGAACTTACTTTGCTTGATCAGGAGTGTGGATAACAAACTAAGGGGCCTATTAGCAACAACTTGCGATAATTATCGCAAACCGCGCTTAGCGAAAAAAAATGTATCGCCTCCTATCGCTGGAGTCTATCGTGGAGATAACACAGTATTATCAGCGTTTATCTCCACGGGGATAAAAATCCAGTGATAGCGGCAAATCCCATCTTCAACGTGAGATTTCCAGCGATAAAAATCCTATTTCTAAGGAAAATCTTGCTAATAGGCAGGTGGGGACTTAGCCGTAGAATCCACCTCCCATCGACTATTATGGCCAAGTCAGGTTTTTACCAGGTGTAAAATCCTGGCGCTAATCACGGTTAGCTTGCGTTTTTTTATTGTGCCGCAGGTATTGCTAATAGGTGATAGCTGTGTTAGCGACTGCTTTCAGTCTCTACCAGTTTGGGTACGCCCACTTTGCATGTCATTAGCGATAAATATTGCTGACATGCAAAGCGGGCCCCAAACCGGTCGCTATCGCCTGGAAGATGTTGCTAACTGCTGTTAGCGACAGCTTGGTAATTGGGCGATAAAGAAATCGCGGCTTTATCGGCAAAAAGTGCTGATAAAGCGGCGATCTGGCCCTTGCCATAGAGACATACGATAAGATTGCTCCAATAATCTCTCATATAAGCATGATGTGCCACAGTCAGGGCCGGCTTTAGGACAGTGCAACTGGTGCGGCTGTCCTTCGCGCTGACCTGTGGAGGGGGTGCTGTGACCTCAGGGGGGCGCTGTGTTTAGCAACATCTTATGCTAGGAAAGATGAGGGGCACTTTTGCAGGTGGTAGGGAGAGAATCCGAGGAGGAGGTCATGGGGCGCGGGGGCGCCAAAAGTGACTGTCACACTGGGCGCCACCAGCACTAAAGCCGGCCCTGGACACTGTTGTAAGGTGCACCAAGGCTCTGGGGTGCGGTTTATAAATGGCCTGCACGTTGCCAAAGTTGGTAAACATACAATGTGAATCTTATGCTATGTACTTGTAATGGAGAATCTCAGGAATAGGGAAGGTGAATGAGGTCTGTTTAGACTTCTAGCTAGTTAAATACCACCTTGCATATGCAAATGTAAATAGAACCCAAAGAATAAGCATGAGAAACATGCGTGATGTGTTGGAAAAACCCCATTGCTTCCCCTTAAATCATAATTACAGTGAGATGCAGGAGTAGAAAAGGAATATGTTTGTTATGTGTGCGTGCACGCAGGGCAGGCCAGATCTCTTGGAAGTCACTTGAACACGACTTGCTTGTTATTCACGGGACCTCAGGGATATGGCAATGGCCAGAGCTGCATCCTTTGGAACTTGTGAACTAGGTTCGAGTCTTGGCGTCGGTTCAGCAGCCTGTGATTCTGGGCAAATCAATCAATCTCCCCGTGCTTAAAAAAATGCCTGAATGCTTCCTTGCTGCAGGAGAGAGTAAGGATTGAACTAGGGCCTTTGGGACTCTGTGGGATTAGGTGATATGGCACCCTAATGACTAAAATCCCGAAGAGTGAAAGGGAACTACTGAGTACAACCTAACAGTGTGCATTCCCTGGATACAGCCAACAGTGAATGAGGAATAACCCTGAACAGGTCACATGAAAGAGGAAGTCACAGGGATGCGCCTGACAACCTCTGGAGCCCTGACCTAAAGGGGGATTGTGTTGTTGCACTTGAATGTCACATTTCTTTTCATGTGAAGTTACAAATAAAATACGACTTTTAAAAAAAAGCAAGTATTTGGCTGGATTTTGATTTATTGTTCATACTGTTTGCAATTTGAGCTATGAGCCGTGTTTACTGACCTGTATCCATATGCCCCTCCTCCCCTGAGGAAGAGATGAATACTTGCCCCTTTAGTCAAGTGCAGGAGGGGCATTTGGCCTAGTTGAGCAAGATCCATAGTTGTCCGGGCCCTGGGACATCAGTAGTAAAAGGCCTCAACCTTCACGGTTGAGACCAATGAATCCTGCTTGCCCCATGGATCTCTGAAACGGATTCTGACATCCTGTATGCCAGTAAGATTGTCACATAGTTCACATAGTTCAATTTACCAAATCCTCTCAGTTTGCAGTCACAGAAAGAAAAGTAAACACCAGTCTCAATGTTAAAATAAGCAGTAATTTATTTGTCAGAAGACATAGTATGGCACTTGACCTCTGTCTTGCTCATCCACTTTCTGAACTTCAGCATGATTATTTTGGGGATGTTAAAACACCACCTTCCCACCTCTATTTCCAAAGCCTATGCCTCAGGGGGTGCGTCAGTGAGAATTAACTCTGACTCTTGCAGTGCGTCGTGAGTTAGGTGTCTATGAATGGCACACAATCACTTAAATGTTCAGGCGGTTTTATAGCTTTATAGAAAGTCTAAGGGCCTCATTATGAGTTCCCTGGATAACAATTCAAGGATTCCAAGCAGTGGAACCTCCAATTCCGTCTGGGATCGTCACACCTGTATCCAGGGATCACAAGTGACTTACCCTTATTGGGGTATGATGTGCAGACCCAGGAATACCAAATCTATTTTCACATGTTTTCTCCCCTTCTTGTGGTAAGAAAAGGACCAAATCTACACCTATTTGCTACCTTCTTTGAACAGGTGGCAAATTTGTGTGAGGGAGTCATTTTGTTTTGGCTGGGGATGGGGAATAGTGGGAGGCCAGTTCAAGTTTAGTTTTAGTTGTTTGTAACTTTTTCTGCTCCTCCGTCCTGCAGTATATGGGTGCAGGGCACAAACGTTGATTATAGCCCTACAGCTCAGAAGATGTGTCCGGGCTGGTGTCATCAGGCCTGCAGTTTTTGGTTCTGAAGTTCGTGAACCTGATAATTCTGGGTCCAGATACATTGAGAAGCGTGTGGTTGCCCTGAACCTTATCTCCTTTGTGTATATGGCTCCGAGCAAGTCGTGATGAAGCACTATTGCTTTTAGGGACAGATGCATTATTTCTATTTGCAAACCAGAGATCTGCAATTTGCACACTGATTGGTTTACAAATGGGAATTACAATTTCCGATGTGAACTATGTGCTAACAGGTTACTTTGCAAATTGTCCATTCACAGGGAGTCACAAAATGACCTAGATAATGAATAATAATTAGGTACATTGCAATTTGTGACCACCTGTGATTGTCTGCCAGTGGTGTGTTGGAGACCTGCAATGCACAGCATTTTCTCTCTAAAATAGGAATTTTATATTAATTAAATGGATCTTGAGTCAATCAAAATCGAGATGCTGATGAAGAAAAAATTGTGTTTTCTGTTTGGGAAGACATCAAAGGAAGCAAATGGTGATCCTCTGGACCACTGCCTGCTCCCCTCGAGGCCACCAACATGATTCACGAAGAGGAAGGTGTCCCTTGGGACACCTTCTCGTTTGAGAATCAGTTACTACTCAAGTGCAAGGGTTGGTAACTCATCTGTAAGTTGTGATTGCCATTGTAGTCACAAACCATTGATGCATTCCTTTCCGAACCAGAAATAGTCGGGGGAAACCTCCTTTCACACCCCCTTCTATTTGCGAATCAGACAGGAACACAAAAGCCCTTTTTATATTTAAAAAAAAAAAATGTACACTAAGAAGTCACTTTGATTGCAAAACTGATGATTTTGTGAATCGCAGGGTTTGCAATCGAATACAGGCTTTGTACATTTGGCCATTAGTTGTTAAAGAGGTTCAATAGCTTACTAAAATAAGCCACCTCAGCTCCTTCTTGGAAAGTTTTAGGATGATCAGTCAAGTGGAGACAGAGAAGAAGAGGGGTTCCAAAATGTGGTTTCCAATTGTTAATTCCGATAGGAAATTGTGGGAAGCGATACAGAAAAACGGCTGAACTGAATTACACCGAATTTGCCAGAAGGTTAGCTCTTCACTCAGAAAGTGTGCTTTTCATTATTTGATGTAAATTGGTGCAACTATTTTTGAGAAATTCGAGTTGAAAGGGATGCTCAAGGGGGTTGTGGAGGGGTTAAAAAATAGTTATATCTGGATGATAGGTCTGGCAGGAACACCTTGGTACTTTAAATGTAAAAGAATAAAGGGTTTCTGATCGTCCGAGAGAGCTTTCTCTCCTGTTGGGGTCACGCGGGACTGTGATCTGATTGGCTAGCGGCAACTTGAAGGAAAATGTGGCCCCCATTAGAGGACAAGTTAAAAACAAATAAGATGTAATGGGCTCGGTAGTGACACCCTGAACCCCTGGTACTGGGTGAAACTTCCACGGTCCCTGGGTACCATGAAGTTTATGCTTTCTCATGGTACAGCGTTACTTCCATGGTTTTGGGGTTGGGGCCCATGGGGATCTATCTTTTGCCTGGGTTGAATGCATGCACAGCAGGTTGTTGGGCTCAGGGTCTGTCTTTAAGCAACCTCCGACCACCCATGACTGGGACTTTGGTGCCGCGGGTACCTCCAATTCTGTCCGGGATCGTCACACATCATTAACCCCCTATTGTGCATGGCTGAAGGACATATTTGGTGGGAGAGTTGGGCACCCATGGGGCTTTGGGCACAGGGCCTGGCCAGAGGTCAGGCTCTATGGTCAACCCATCCCTGTGCACGGCCAAAAGCTGTGTTCAGCCATCGGTTATGTCATATGAGAGGTCATCGGTGATGTCATCATTATATAGCAGTGTGCTGATTGCCAATATCCAAGAACTGTAAAAATAAGTTAGAGCCCTCCTCCAGGACTTTGAAGAGCAACATCGACACAGAAATGTGTTGCTCAGCTGCTGGGCTTTCTGAACGTGGGCCTGCATGCTTCCCATTTGCTAAAGACTGAAGCTATATACACTAGGGGGCTGATACACAAAGGTAAACTTGGACCAAAATTCTAAGTTTAGACCAACATTCTAAGTTTAGACCTGAAGTCTAGGTTTAGATCTAAATTCTAACTTTACTACTGGTAAAGTTAGACTTTTGATGTAAGTTAGACTTAGTTAGAGTTAGAACCAACTTGCCTTGTTTGTCTTGTTTGCAAGAATGTTTTGTGAGGGCTGGTGCCTACATAACGCTAGCCCAATTCTCCAGTCTACCCGGTCCACATAACACATGTGACTTTAGCATTAATTAACACAAACAAACAGAAAAGATTCCGTTTACCAGGCTTAATTTACATCGGGGTATTAGATATCATCACTGGGTGTCTCTGCTGAACCCAAAACTATGTAATTGCTCCCACTAGCCAGGAATGAGGGGGTTTCACGCTTTAATGGTTGAGAGGCCAGTGTCTGGTTTCCACCTGTCTTGGGTGCGCCAATAGTGCACGAACACAGCACTAGAAATACAGGTCGGGGCTCTAAATATGTACTATAACGTTCCAGAATAATTTTTCAAGCCCCCACTCATGTTCAGTGCTCTGTTGCATTTTAGTTAGGTTTACTCTACATAAATACCAACACACATGCATACACAAGCAAGGCCCCAATAGGTCTGGCTTCTTTTAGGTGCATGTTGTTGTGTGGTATGTTTGGTTGCACAACAGAAAACACACATGCAGGTGCTTAAATGCACACATACAATCCCCAGGCATCCACACACACATACACACACACACACACACACACATTTACAGACATCAAACACACAAACACACATGTAGTCAGACAAAACACATGCTGGATGAGTGCAACAGTAAGTGGATGCATGAATGCTTGGTTGCGGGTGATGGATAATTGCGTGGGCATTGGTGGATGATTGTGTTCTTGGGTGCTGACGTTTGAATATGTGCTTGGATGAAGGTAATGACTGTTGCACAGAGATTGGTGGATGAACACAAAAATGTCACCAGGCAGCCTGGAACCTTGCAGTGCAGATTTTCATAAGTGGAGTTTTGCATGCCTAAGTGCTCTCACGTGGGTCCGGGCAACGTGTGCATCTTCACCAGCAAAGCAAGCCTAACAGAAACTATTTTTCAAGGCACAAATCATCCATGAATTTAGTGGCATATTTATCATACTTTCACACAATCAAGCAAGCCACCTTGCTGCGCTGCACAGTGGCAAAGGGCAAGAATGGGCCATATTTCACATTATACAGCACATTCATGTCCTTTCCTTGAGCTGGCACACTTTTGACTGCCTAGCACCAATGCAAGCACCCTTGCATCATGGTGCAAGTGTGCCTGTGTTGGTGGTAGGATTGTTTTTGTGTATCTGTATTCCTGCAGTTATAATGGAGCCAAAAACCTGCAAGTTAAAAAACACACCCACATTAGAGGTGGACAATTTCTCAATGACATTGGATAATCTAAGGTTAGTGGGACAGTTTGAGTAAGAGGGATGCTTCCATATCTGTTTGTTATTTGCTTAGTTCATTCTTAATCACACAAAGGTTTTTATCACTGAAGTGGATGACAATTCTTTTTTTTTATTTCAGTGAAAAAATCTACAGCCATGATTTTGTTAATAACTACAGTAATAGCTCTACCAGAAAATGGGATAAAAACAAGATTACACCAGTACTAATAACGTTTTGTGTGCTTGGGGCTGGAGAGTACCCGAGGGCTTGCACATGATAAAATATTATCACATAAAGAGGGGGGGACCGGGAGCGTAATTAGAGAATAGGTCCAGTACCCGTGCTCCCTCAGAATCACTTAAATATTATAATATTTACATGATAAAATATACCTGTAGGAAAGAGCAGTGAGACAGCCAACATATTTTATATTTTCAATCATAATTGCCAGCAAATAAGGAAAAACATTCATCACATACAGTCTGGTTGGGACATGAACTGGACATTTTGTAGCTTTTTACAAAACAAATGTGCAATTTGATACTTGGGTAATTATTTAGTAAGGTGTTGCGCATGGCACAAAGCATTGCACCAATTTATATAAAAGCATACAGGAGTGCACAGAATTGTGCAGTGACACTGAAGGACGTAACAAGCCTAAGTAAATAACTTTGAGTGCAAAAATGAGCGTGTACTGCCTGATGAGGTCCTGTGTGGCCTGTATCACCATTATAATCCTTTCTGAAGAGACAGAGGAATTCATAGCTGCCAAGTTTTCCATGTCCATCTGTGATGTGCTGCTCAAGTCCTGTTGTTTAATTGAATTCTGGGACTTGTAGTCATATTTTATAATGAAATATGCAAGTCTACAAGTAATAGAATTCAAAGAAAAAACCTGACCTGGTGCAGCACATCACACATGGATCTGTGAAGTCTAGGTATTTCCTTTAAAAGAAGCAGCTTTTTTCCTAGCTGACGACACCAAACATCAATAAGTGAAGAGGGTACTGGAACTCCACGTCACCATGAACAACATATAGCAGCTCAAAATGTGTTCTGATAATCTACTTAATCGAGAACTTTTATCCATTTTCATTAACTGTGGTGAACAAAGTCTACAACTCCCAGAATGCACTACATTGTTAAGTGATTGCCCAGGACTGGAGCATTAATTCTCTAATTAAATCGAACCATTGACCTTAAACAAAGAGTTAATTCTGGTTTTTAAAGAGCTTTCCTGTTTGTCCAAGGTTCCTGGTGGCTGGACCCACATGTCTAACCCTCCTTCTTGGCTCTCCATTGAGACAGGTCCCACCGTTCCCTTACCCCTTAGCTCCATTCTCACTATCCATAATTTATCGAAACTCCCATTGGATCACTCTAGGCATATTTTAGTGGACACGGCATCCTCACTCCTACAACTCAATAAATGCCTAATCCACAAGCTACAGGGCTCGACCTTCACTTCCTTTTGGTTAATCGCCAAAGTAAAATTGATGGGAACTCAGTATTCTGGTCCACCTGGGCTCAAAAGGAATAAACAATATCAAAAGTCTGGGTTCCTGTGACAATCCTATCCCCTTTTCTAACCTACAAACATTCTATGACCTATCTAATATTGATTTCCATACATTCTTACGTCTTAAAGGAGCTTTGGGTAAGCGGAAGCCCCCCCTATGAACTAGACCTCCCGACCTTACTAATTGCCCTTAAAAAAGAGGACACACTGACTCCCACCTATACAAACATCTTAACAAATACAACAGTCATTCGTTGAGACTATTCATCAGCAAATGGGACCTTGCTAACAATCTACACATTAATGAAATGAGCTGGCCAAAAAATTGGAAATCCCCCTTCGACTCATACATGTCTCCCACCATAGCACAAGCCAGGTTCTGGTCTATCCATAAAACCTACTGGACCCCAGATAGATTGCACAAACTCAGACTGAAGGATTCCCCCCTGTGTTTGCGATGTGGGGAGGAGATAGGGGATCTTCCTCACATGATTTTTAAAATTGACACGTCTGTTCTGGACAAAAATGCAAGACCTACTACAGAAGCTAACAAAGAGCACAATACAAATTGATTTCCTTACAACCGCCCTAGGACTTCTTCCTAATCCTCACGCAATGCTCTTAAACCCGCACACATCACCATTAGTAGACCTCCTCTTATTCCTAGGCACAAAAGCAATTCTGTCTGATTGGAAATCAACATCCACTAGCTCCAGCGCCTTTGACAAGTGGTGGAACTTACTTTGCTTAATCAGGAGTGTGGATAACAAACTAAGGGGCCTATTAGCAACAACTTGCGATAATTATCGCAAACCGCGCTTAGAGAAAAAAAATGTATCGCCTCCTATCGCTGGAGTCTATCGTGGAGATAACACAGTATCTTCAACGTTTATCTCCACGGGGATAAAAATCCAGTGATAGCGGCAAATCCCATCTTCAACGTGAGATTTCCAGCGATAAAAATCCTATTTCTAAGGAAAATCTTGCTAATAGGCAGGTGGGGACTTAGCCGTAGAATCCACCTCCCATTGACTATTATGGCCAAGTCAGGTTTTTACCAGGTGTAAAATCCTGGCGCTAATCACGGTTAGCTTGCGTTTTTTTATTGTGCCGCGGGTATTGCTAATAGGTGATAGCTGTGTTAGCGACTGCTTTCAGTCTGTACCAGTTTGGGTACGCCCACTTTGCATGTCATTAGCGATAAATATCGCTGACATGCAAAGCGGGCCCCAAACCGGTCGCTATCGCCTGGAAGATGTCGCTAACTGCTGTTAGCGACAGCTTGGTAATTGGGCGATAAACAAATCGCGGCTTTATCTGCAAAAAGTGCTGATAAAGCGGCGATCTGGCCCTTGCTAATATGCCCCTACATTCCAATATACATGGCTCCTCACGCCCAAGGTGACTTTGGGATACACTCAATAAATTCCTGCAGGAACACAAACCCTCATAGGCCCCTCCACCACCATTCTGCCACGTAAGACCTTGCTCAGTGCCATATCTAGTGAATAGTCCACCTCCGCCCAGAGAAGCCACTCTGTCTCTGCCTTTCACTCTGTCTTCTATGTTCTCTCTCTCATGTCTCATTTCTTCATATACTTTCTTCTTTAGGCCAGCGGACTGGTATCTGCAGTACACTCTGTCCTATAGTTAATAATTTATCTCCTGGCAGCCGCATTTACAATCTGCTCTGTCTACCCATTGATCCTGGGCAATGTATACTGTTTGCTAGCCACCGTATATGTTAAACATGGCCCCACAGGCTGCAATGACATGCTTATGTTTCTTTCTCTTAACTCTATAGGCCGTACTAAAATATTGCTATTTATGTTGCCATGTTTTGTTGATCACTGGAGTGTACTGCATGTTCTACTCTTGTATTTCTTTGTCTTATGTTTATTTTCTGTCCGTTTTACATAAAATAAAAACTATCTGAAATAAAAAAAAAAGAGTTTACTTTGGTTGGAGCAGCAGTTATATTTTCCTAGGCTATTGGAAGCCTGCATTTTTCTTTTCAAAATCTTACATCCTTAAATCATGTTGAGCTATTATTGTACAATCGTTCTCTGTTTACAATTTCACAAATTACTTCCGCCATTCCTCACCCAAAAATATTCCACATCCTGTAGGTTTCCAAGTAAAAGACACAACAAGTCCGGGAGTCACAGAAGCATTTACCGTCTATGAAACCAATACAGATGTCTGTGAAGCAGCCCAGGAAGTCAGCTGGATCGTACAGGGCCAAATGCGGAAGTCACAGTCTCCAAGTGTACAATTTGTACTATTTTATATATTTTTTAATTATTTTTTTGTATGATAACCTAGGTTTACATTTCCTGTTATTGGTGCTACACCTAAAGGCCAGGTTGCTAGAACATATAAGTTCTAAAAGAGGGACACTATAAGGGTAACCTTTTTGTGACCTTTAGCGCTCTGGGTATCCAGTCCCCAGTCCACACCAGAGGGTTGTATAACTTTAAAACACATGCATTTATAACGCATGCCTTACAATGCAATGGCTTTACCACGCATTGCCTTTACCATGCAAACCTTTACCACAGATATATCTTTACCATACCTGCCTTTTACAACACAAGGTAATATATATATGTAGAAGGGTGGGTGCAGAAACGTGTAGACCGTCTGTCCATCCGTTTTTTGCAAAATGAAATCAATAAAGAAAAAGTTGAAAATATACTGGAGTCTGCACGGACGTGTGTCCTTTTCGGAGCAGCTAGATGGAGACAGAGGGAAGCATATATATATATATATATTGTCAGTGCCAGAATGTTCCAAATTTAAACAAATATGTTGCTGTTTGAAACAAGTGGTTTTTCATATTTGCAAACAATAAGTATATAAACAAAGAAAGAGCGTATGCGCCACAAGTATGTTTTCTATGTTTATTATTAATCACATGACCCAGGAGCACCACACAAAAAAACAAACACAAAAAATATGGGTATAAAAACAGTAGGCGGACTGCATTTCCGCATGTGAACAAGGATACTTTGTTATCCGAAACGCGTCAGAGCGGTGAAGAAATAAAGACCTGATTTATACCACGAGGATTTTGGTGTCTGTGACTCTCTCTTCTCTCTTTACCGGCTGGGAAGTGGGAAGAGCCAGGAAAGTGCTTCAGATTGAATTGCGGTAGTTGGTTGATTCCTCCAAACGGACCCCCTCCCTGGAAGAGGTAGCCGCCCACAACCACAGTTAAACTCGGATCTTGTAAGGATAATTGGCGGCCACCCCCGAGAGCAGCAATTGGACGGATACCGAACGGGGTGACGATTGCAGCGGGGTCGGAGGACCCTTTAGCGACGCACAAACGAAAGTGAGTGCCCATAGTACCTGTATTGGTGGGGAGGTGTGGACAGGCAAAGCTAGCTCCCACATTGGAGCAAGGCACACACAACAGCTTAAAATGTCAGCGGAAGCTGTCTGAGTACGGAAGGCAGCAGCTGAGGAGCTATTTAATAACTTACCAAATGTAACAACATTGGGAAGCAGTGCGCATAACAACACAGGCACTAAAGTGGATGATAGGGCGAAAACACAATTAAAACAATTGGAAAAGTGTGTGCGATCTGAGGTCACCAGGTGGTGGGAGAACAAGTCGCTCACGAAATATGAGGAGGCAGGGCGGGTACCTCGGGGGCTAAGGATCCTTTTAGCGCCGAGCTACGAGAACCCGGACGCAGCCATGCTGAAAGAATGGGGTGAGAGCAACCTGGATGCCTCAATGAACTTAGTTCGTATCCTCATTAAATATGCAGAGTCGGATCGCGTGAAACTTATCAAAGAAATAGATGACATTAACGAGGCTTTGGGGAAACTTGAGCCCAATTACTTTATTACAAAAATGAGAAAAGAGATACAGGACCGTCTATCTAAACAGGAAGAAAAAATAAAACAACGCATAGTATTCAAATTCGCTCGGGATCAAGCAGACTATGAACAAGGTCAAAAATACACGTTCGCCCGGTAATATGCAACAGCCAAAAAACTCAAACTTTATCCTACAGCTACCAGCACAGGCCATTATCAACAGGCAGGCCCATCTACAGAACCCATATCGGAGGATAGTTCAGTTACCAGTGAAACAGGTTCCGACTACAGCAATAAAAGTGTAACTGACGACACCAGGGAAGGAAGAAGGTTGGATTTAGGAGAGGAAATTGATTTTTTAGTCGAGGATCAGCGCAACACCTTGAGGCCGCGGAAACAAACACAGCCTCCCGCAAGCGCAGGAACGCAAAAAGGAGAGACAGACGCAAAAAATACCAACTCAAAGCCAAAAAGATGATATTGGTGCAAATAAATATCAACATGAAAGAGGATAAAACCATTATCAATCTAACAACCATGCAGTTAACAGACAAAGAAAAGCAAATACTCAAGCTAGGTCTCTCCTATTGCCCACCAAATGACTCTGACTATACTCAGACCAGAATTGATATTTTCAGTTACATCCGTAAACTGAAACTAATAAAGTTCTTTACGATCAAAAATGGTTTGGCAAGCAATCGCGCTGACACATCAAAACAACAACAAGGGAGTGACTTACAAGTCTCGGACATCCCTGTCCTGTTCGCAGCACAATCCATAATGCTTGAATCAACTAATGAAAACAGCAGTGATAATGCTCAAGTAAACCTATCAACACAACAACAGTTACAACAAGCAGACATTATACAAAGGGGGGCAGGGAGTAGCCCCTACAAAAATAAGTCAACATTTGTTCCCCAAATGCCAAAAGATTCAATTGATATATTCCACGAAAGGGTGACAGAAGATATAAAGCAATTGTATCACCGAGTCAACCATAGAAAATGACAGAAACGAAACAAGGAAATTGAATATATCAAATTAATCAACAAATTTAGCAAAAATCATGAGGTGGTAGTAAAACAATCAGACAAAGGAGGTAACATTGTGCTTTGGCCCCAACGTGACTATCTAAAATAGGCACAACGACAACTATCTGACCAGGCATGCTACCAACAAATTACCATGAAAGAGTACAATAAAGCAAAGGAGATGCTAACTAAACAACTCCATCAATTCAAACGCGAAGGTATGATATCTGCAGAAGAATTCAAATTCTTATGGGTAGAACATCCAGCAATCCCATCTATCTACTTTGTGCCTAAAGCACACAAAAATGTTAGTCCCATCCCAGGACGACCCATTATCTCCGCAATTAACAGTATGGGAGAACACCTATCGCAGTATGTTGATTATTTTTTGCAAGATCTGGTAAAAGACCTCCCAACCTATGTAAAAGACACAGGAGATTTCCTTAATAAAATCAAAGGAATACAATGGGGATCAAACATGAGATTTATCACTCTGGATATAGAGTCATTGTATACATGCATTGAACACAACATTGGACTTGAAGCAATGGAACATTTTTTGAGTTCAAGACCTGCAAAATGTTATGAACATAATAAGACCATAATCAAATGCATACAATGGTGTCTAAACAACAAGTACTTTATGTTTGGGTCTCAAATGTACAAACAATTAAGGGGCTTAGTGATGGGATCCTGCTTCTCCCCCAGCTACGCCTGCCGTATGGTGGGCTGGTGGGAGGAGCAGACCCTAAGGTCAATACACCTTGAACAATATACCATGCATGTTAGATACTGGCTTCGGTATATTGATGATGTGTTTGTTGTATGGCAGGGCAGTGAAGAGAGTGCTATTTCATTTGTAGAGAACATTAACAACAATGCAGCGAACTTAAGGTTCACCTCACATATAAGTGAAAAAGAAGTTGACTTCCTTGATGTAAGAGTATATATCAATGAGGGCAAGATTAACATTACTCTTCACAAAAAGGAGACAGCAGGGAACTCGACGCTCCATGCGTCAAGTGCCGATCCACAACATATAGTGCAAAGTATACCCTACAGTGAACTACTAAGGATAATAAGAATATGTAGCACCACAGAACATCAGGAAGCATGCACCAGTGAGGCACTCCAGAGGTTTATACAAAGAGGATATAGTACACCTACTCTTAACCAGGCAGTTGTCAAAGTAACCGAAAGATCTAGGGATTCTCTGTTAGAACCTAAGAGTAGCAAAACTGAACAGACACATGAAACAAATACGCCTAGACTCATCCTTACATTTGCCCAACAGGGACATCAGATCAGGTCTATAATAAAACGCAATTGGCCGATAGTTTTAACGGATGCAGTCTTAGCATCAGATCTCTCCAACAGCGCTACCATCACATTTAGAAAAGGCATCTCCATGAGAACTCAAATAGTGAAAAAAAGCCCCGAGATCACAACCAAAAAGACAACTTGGTTACAATCAAGACAGGGGTTCTATAAGTGCTCTTCATGTTGAGCGTGTAGATTTGGAGAAACCACCACTAAATACATGATCCCCTTCAGCCCCATTGAATACAAGATCAAAGGCAGCTACAACTGCAAAACTGAGTACGCTGGGTATGTTCTGACATGCACCTGTGGCCTCAGGTATGTAGGCAGTACAAAGTTACAGGTGCATGTCAGAATCTTACAACATCTGCGAGCAATTGTCAACAATGACACAGCGTACCCGGTAGCCAGGCACTTTAAAGCAGTGCATGGCAATGACCTCAACTGCCTGAAATATTTTATAATTGCAGCTATCCCTAATCCCCCTAGAGGGGGCAACCGGGAACGATCTTTATGGCAACTGGAGTCAAAAATGATCCTAGAACTTGACAGTAAACATCCTAGAGGGCTAAATAATACTGAATATTTCCACAATTTCTTACGATGTATCCCATAGTTCTAGTACATATGACAGAGATTATCTTAAATATCCTCAGCTGAGAAACCCCCTTCCCTGTTTTTAATTTCCAACACACTTATTTTAGATGGATATATAACCCGCACTATTGCACACAATCTTTGCACTTAATACACAGCGCTTTGCACTTTCCAGCACAACATATAAGTTGATATGGGTGCTATCTAATTGTTTACTTATTTTGAAGTTTTTGCACATAATTTTTGAGGTCAAAGCATGTTTACATTTGACGATAATGACACTGATATTTATAAATTTATTCAGAGATGATTTTATTAGCAATTGTGTCATTGGTCTTACTATTTATTGTGAATTTTAATATATATGAAATCATTATCATATTTATTACTTTTGTCATCATGAAAAATTGGATATAACATAGTCAGTAGATGATATATGAATTGTCTCTTTCTTCTATTTTATAGCATGATGAATTTCACTATAACAATGATGCCTATCTGCAATGTGTTTTGTAGATTTTCTTGCATTTATGCAGGTATTATTGTCAATGCCAGAATCTTCCAATTTTAAACAAACATGTTGCCGTTTGAAACAAATGGTTTTTCATATTTGCAAACAATAAGTATATAAACAAAGAAAGAGCGTATGCACCATAAGTATGTTTTCTATGTTTATTATTAATCACATGACACGGGAGCACCACACAAAAAAAAACCCACAAAAAATATGGGTATAAAAACAGTAGGCGGACTGCGTTTCCACATGTGAACAAGGATACTTTGTTATCCGAAATGCACCAGAGCTGTGAAGAAATAAAGACCTGATTTCTACCATGACGATTTTGGTGTCCGTGACTCTCTCTTCTATCTTTACCGGCTGGGAAGTGGGAAGAGTCAGGAAAGTGCTTCAGACATATATATGTTGCTGTTGGTCGCCAAGGAATAAAGTTTTTTCGAGTGCCCCTGTGAGTGCGGAGTTTCCTTGTTAAGTAAAGGAATGGAGCGATTATATATATATATATATATATATATATATATATATATATATATATATATATATATATATATATATATATATATATATATATTCACAGAAAAAAACCATAGGTTTCAGGGGTGTTATAGTTAGGAATTAGCATTTAAAAAACCTCAGAAATTCACTGAAAAAACCATAGGTTTCAGGGGTGTTATAGTTAGCTGGACTTTTCACTTGTACAAAACCATTGAAATTCCCCCGTTATAGTTGGTTCAGCTAACTATAACTCGCGCGCCCGCAATGCACTGCTGATGACGTCACATATTACATCACTCATGACATGGTCAGTGACATCACTCATGACATCACTGATGACATCTCAAATGACATCACTGATAAGCTAACTGAGAGCATATTTTCTGTAAATTCACATTATCTTTCTCAGTCATGTGAGAATGAAGTCTGACATTCTCAGTAAAACATGTACATCCAACAAGGGCAGAGATTGTCAGTTGATTCCTTTGTGTTCTACTGCAGCTTCCCAGAGTGTTCTAAAAAACAACTAGAGCGCTAACAGTCCTACTTATGACAAACGTATGGCACACCTGAAGCCATCTTGGTTGGAATAAAGTGGTAATTCTTAAAACATTTAATTTAAAAAGGAACAAAATGAGGGGGTTCATTTTGCCATAGAAAGTATGATTAGTGCTGCAGAAAGAAAAATTACGGCATATTTTGACTTCTCAAATCCTCTTCTATGTCATAAAAAAAATTCTGACATGTAGACTGAAACATGCACTTTGAATACCAGCAGCAGACTTACCTGGTGAGCAGTAGCTTTACTACAGTGATCTAATGAGCAACTAGAGTGCTAACATTCAGAATGTATGGCAAATGTGTGACACATCTGAATGCCTTCTTGATGGAACCAAGTAAAAAACTGAAAGTATTTCCTACTGAGGATACTGCAGTAAATGAGGAAATTAGGAAACTTCATAACAAATAAGTCTCCCAAAATGGCCACCAGAGACAAAAGAGCCCAAATGTAGCACAAATATCACCCAGATGTAGCCCAAGTATAGCCCAATGACAGAATGTCCCAGAGTGTTCTAACGAACAACTAGAGCGCTAACAGTCTTACTTATGACAAAAGTATGGCACACCTGAAGCCATCTTGATCGGAATAAAGTGGTAACACTTAAAACATTTAATTTACAAAGGAACAACATGAGGGGGTTCATTTTGCCATAGAAATTATGATTAGTTCTACAGAAAGAAAAATTAGGGCACATTTTGACTTCTCAAATCCTCCTCTATTTCATAAACAAATTCTGACATGCAGACTGAAACATGCACTTTGAATACCAGCAGCAGACTTCCCTGGTGAGCAGTAGTTTTACTACAGTGATCTAATGAGCAACTAGAGTGCTAACATTCAGAATTTATGGCAAATGTGTGACACATCTGAATGCCTTCTTGATGGAAAAACTGAAAGTATTCCCACTGAGGAGACAGCAGTAAATGAGGGAATTAGGAAACTTCATAACAAATAAATCTCCCAAGATGGCCACCAGAGACAAAAGAGCCCAAATGTAGCCCAAATATCACCCAGATGTAGCCCAAGTATAGCCTAATGACAGAATGTCCCAGAGTGTTCTTAAGAACAACTAGAGCGCTTACTGTCTTACTTATGACAAAGGTATGGCACACCTGAAGCCATCTTGATTGGAATAAACTGGTAACACTTAAAACATTTAATTTAAAAAGGAACACAATGAGGGGGTTCATTTTGCCATAGAAATTATGATTAGTGCTGAAGAAAGAAAAATTAAGGCACATTCTGAGTGACTTCTCAAATCCTCTTATATTTCATTAAAAAATTCTGATATGCAGACTGAAACATGCACTTTTAATACCAGCAGCCGACTTCCGTGGTGAGCAGTAGCTTTACTACAGTGATCTAATGAGCAACTAGACTGCTAACATTCAGAATTTATGGCAAATGTGTGACATATCTGAATTCCTTCTTGATGGAATCAAAGTAAAAAACTGAAAGCATTTCCTACTGAGGAGACTGCAGTAAATGAGGAAATTAGGAAACTTCATAACAAATAAATCTCCCAAGATGGCCACCAGAAACAAAAGAGCCTAAATGCAGCACAAATATCACCCAGATGTAGCCCACATGTAGCCCAATGACAGAAGTGTGCAAAACACTTATTTTTTGTGTATTTGCAGTTTTATATAGTACAGACTTGTCAGGTATTGGAATGCTTTACATGAGCATTGGTTACATCACACAAGATCAAATTCATTTTGGTTGTAGACATAGGGAGATTAAGTGATTTGACCACAATCACAGAATGTTGAACTGAAGCAGAAACTCCAACCTGGTTTCCCAGTTGCAAAGTCTGCAGCTCTGGAAGTAACACCACATCCTCTCGCCAAGGTGCAACATTTAATCAAGTGGTCAACTGGATAAAAAAACATAAAGATTACAAATAATTTAAAATTTCTTTGTCGCTATTTGAAAACTCAGAAAATATGTCCTCATTTTAGTTTTTTAGAGCACTAACCATAATTTTGATGCAAATAAGACCCTCTCATATATGTAATTTCTAAAGGAAATACTCTAGGTATTACAGTTTTGATTACATCACGATGACGTCAGGCGTTCCACACTTTTGTAATAAATATAGAATGTTAGCAATCTAGTTGTTCATTGGGATACTGTTGAGAGGCAGAGGCAAGGGGCACGGACTCTGAAAATTGAAGGCAGGTAGGAGAGTGCAGAGGCAACAATTTGACCACACTGGGCAGGCAGGAAGGGCAGTGGCAGCACAACAGACTATGGAGGGCAGTGGAAAGGGGGGCAGGGGAAACAAACCAACAATACAGGACTGGCAAGAGAGGCTGTGGCAATATAATAGACCATTGTGGGCAGAAGGAAGAGGCAGTGGTAGTACAACCATACATGCCAACAGACCCGTTTCAGCCAGGAAACGTCCAATGTTTTTAAGCTCAAATGGGCTTTATTTGATCTGTCTCCTGTCTACAATCTCCTCTTTTTCAATGTAACTCAAAGGGGAAAATCAATACCCCAGTTTTTTTTCAAAATCTCCCTCTTACCAAGTTCAAAATGTTCGCAAGTATGGTACATTGAATCATGGTAGGCAGGAGGAATTGGGGTAGGGACATGGACTCGGATAACAGAGGACAGGAGGGACATGGAGAGGTGCACCAAACTGACCCTACAGGGCAGGCATCAGGGTTTGCAACAGCACAATACACCACACAGCGCATGCGGGACGGGAGTGCAGCACAACAATCCATAGAAATCAATAGGGAGGGGACAGGACCATGCACATGGACAACAGAGAACAGATGGGAAAGAGGCAATGGTAGCTAGCTGACCATAATGGACAGACAGGAGAGAAAGCTGCAGCATAACAGACCATAAAGGGCAGGAGGGACGGATCAGGGGCATTACAATGGAACAGACACGCCAGGAGGGAGGGAATAGGGGGTCTGCACATGGAAACAAAGGGCTGGGGGCAAGGTGGCAGGGCAGGAGCAGCAAGATGACCATGGAGGTCAGGCAGGATGGGCACTAGAAACAAGACACACCATGGAGAGCAACAATGAGACTATGGTGGCATACACACAGACCATGGAGGGAAGGTGGGAGGGGGTCAGGGGCGGCTAGCTGACCACACAGGGAAGGTGGGAGGGGCCATGGCAGCACAGAAGACCATGCATGGCAAGCGGGAGGGTTAGTGGCAGCACAATGGCTATGATGGGCAAGAAGGAGGGTGCAGGGGCATGCACAAAGGACCATGGAGGATAGAAGGGAGGGTCAGGACCTGGGCACAGACAAGAGAGTTCAGGGGAAGGGGCCTCACAACAGACAGCGCGGGGCAGGCAGAAGGAGCGGTTGCAGCACAACAGATCAGGGAGGGCAGAAGTGTGTGGCAGTAAAATGGACCATGGAGGACAGGAGGAAGTGGATAGGGGCATGGCATGTGGACAGGCAGGGTGGAGGTGGCAGGGACAGGTTACAGTCATCTGACAATGCTAGGCAGGTGGGAGGGGAGTGGCAGCTCAACAGAACACTCAGAGTAGATAGGAGTGGCAGGTCCATGGAACATAGTGGGCAAAAAGGATGGAGCAGGGGCTTGCACAAAGACATCGGAGGGCAGGGGGAAGGAGAATAGGGGCAGCAAGCTAAGCACAGAGGATAAGCAGGAGGTCAATGATGGGCCATATAATTGGGCAATGGAGGGCAGGAGGAGTGGACTGGTACATCATGCTAAATGCAGGGCAGTGGCAGCACATCAGACCATGCATGGCAGGAGGGAGGAGGCTAGTCCATGGATTCAGACAACAGAGGATAGGGAGGAGGTGGATGGGGCAGCAAGCTAACTGTTCAGAGAAGGTGGGTATTAGGAACTTTATTGTTTTTAAAATGTGTGTCTGTGCGAACTACTTAAAATATGAACAAGTATGCAGCATAATCTCACTTTTATTCAGGAAGAAGAGGACGTTTGTGACTGTGACTCCGGGCTCACTTGGCAGAAACACCCCCTGACCCTCCACCCCCATCGCAAAATGTAATGCCCGTGAAAAGGGTAGGTGGACGCAGTGTTATATAGAACATAGTCCTGAGAGCACGATTGAAAATGAAAACTAGATGTAGTATATGGTATAAACTATGCACCAAAAAGTGTGATATAAGATGAACCGGCGCGTGAAATATACTATGCAATACATTGTGCGCAATGACAGATTCATTGGAGAGCGCGAGATAGCACAGGCACTAGTGCTATGCGATATGCGCCTTGGAGTGTAATATGCACAGGGCAGTGTTGTGTAACATAACTAGTCTCTAAAGTTGTAATATAAAATATGTGCTGGGGAGTGTAACGTTGCATATGCACTGTGACAAAGATATGGATCCCAGATTGTAATATATATGGCATAGCGCTGTGCGTTATAACATACACATCGAGGAAGGCACGTTAGATGGGGCAATATAACCCGTGCGAAGGCAAGTGTGGCATGACATATTCACGGGGTGGTGTTACAGTGCACATGGGCTAGAGAGTGTCATAGCATACGCACTAGCTGGTGGAATACAACACAGAGGTGTGAGGCAATCGGCGGGCACTGGTGGGTGTAACACATCATTGGGCTCAGCCAGGAGCACGCTGTGACTCTCAAGTGAGGTTCGTCTCCTTTCCAGAGAGCAAAATAAAAAGTATTACACATCCGGCGGTGGATGTGTTTTTTATTAACCGTGAGGGGGTTTCTTGCATAGTTTGGTCGAATTTTTGTCGAATCCCCTTTGAATGTTTTGGTGGGCGTGTATATTAAATGTGCCCATCAATAGCTACCCATGTTTGTATAAATAAACGACAAGGGTGTCTACTTGGAGAGTACCCACCGGCGGGGGCGCCGGGATTAGGCACGGTAGGGCGTCAGACACGTCAGAGCTTCACTAGCGGTGTAAATACATTCCATGTGGATTCATTCTATACATAGTCGCCTTTTAATGAATATCACGCAAATCGTCATGGTGATAGGTACATACGGTTTGTCCAGCATGTCCTAGGTGTTTCTATAAATATATATATTTTTAAAATAATAAAAAACAAAGGCCGGCCCCGGGGGATGGGGTCCCCGGAGCCATAAGTGGCCTGAGGAGGGGGGCAACGAAGCCCCCTCCTAAAGAATTTAAATTAAAAAAAGGCCATGACCCGGGGGTTGGGGTCCCCGGGGCCGATTAAGGCCTTGGGAGGGCCACATTTATTTTTTTCAACAAAAAAAATTAGGGTGCAGGCCCTGGGGGATGGGATCCCCAGGGCCAGTAAATTAGAAAAAGAAGGGGGGCCACACAGCCCTCCTTCTTAAAAAAATTAAATAAATAAAAGACCAGCATCGCGCTGGAGGCCACGGCCCCTCCTTACAGCACTCTGCAAACACGCCCCCTAGCCAGTTGTAAGTTGGAGAATTAATTCCCCTTCAATACTGAGGGTCCCTGAGGGCCAACTAGCCCAACAGGTATCTCCAGTGTGCGCCAGGGAGCTGCGTTGCAGACAGGTGTTCTGAGGCCACGCCTCTTTTTACACCTCTATGCAACGCAGCTCTGTGGCGCTTACTGGAGGTACCTAGTGGGCTAGTTTGACCCTACGGACCCTTAGGATTCAAGGGGACTTAATCTCGCAACTTAGAACGGCCACAGGGTGCGTTTACACAGTGGTGAAGGCAGGGGACGGGGCCTGAGGTGACGTGTGCAAGCACGCCCAGTGGCGCGTTTTAAGTTGGGGAAATAATTCCCTTTCAATCCTGAGGGACCCTGGGGGCCAACTAGTCCACCAGGTGCTTCCAGTAAGTGCCACTGCTCTGCGTTGCAGAGAGGTGGTGCAGGCCGTGCCCCTTTTTACACCTCTCTGCAATGGCGCTTACTGGACGTACCTAGTGGGCTATTTTGCCCCTAGGGATCCTTAGGATTCAAGGGGACTTAATCTCCCAACTTAAAAAACGGCCACAGGGCATGTTTACACAGTGGGGAAGGAAGGGGACGGGGCCTGAGGTGACGTGTGTGAACATGCCCTATGGCGCGTTTTAAGTTGGGGAAATAATTCCCCTTCAATCCTGAGGGCCCCTGGGGGCTAACTAGCCCACCAGGTGCTTCCAGTAAACTCCACTGAGCTGCGTTGCAGAGAGGTGGTCCAGGCCGTGACACTTTTTACACCTCTCTGCAACGCAGCTCTGTGGCGCATACTGGAGGTACCTAGTGGGCTAGTTGGACCCTAGGGACCCTCAGGATTCAAATTAACTTAATGTCACTGACCATGCCATGAGTGATGTAATATGTGACGTCATCAGCAGTGCATTGCGGGCGCGCGAGTTATAGTTAGCTGAACTAACTATAACGGGGGAGTTTCAATGGTTTTGTACGAGTGAAAAGTCCAGCTAACTATAACGCCCCTGAAACCTATGGTTTTTTCAGTGAATATATGTATATATATATATATATATATATATATATATATATATATATATAGGCTCCAAAGATTCCTCCGTTTTCTGGAAGGAAAAGACGGCACTCACGGGGCTTCGTTTCAGCAGAATTTAATAATTTAAACCGAATGCAAACATATATATATATATGTTCAAAGACTTCTCCCACCAGCCTTGAAGATCCTCCAACTGCCAAGGAAGTAAGTACACGAGCCTGCATATAGTGCAAATTATTTATTCAATGCCCAGAGTGACGGCCATAACGTTTCGGCTCCGTGGAGCCTCGTTCACATGACAGCGTGTAACTCATGATGCAACAAATTTAAAGTGATACTACAGGTCACGTGGGGAAGATCACATGGTTACGAAGTCATAGACAGCGAGAAAGTACATTTAACCTCACGGTAAAAAGTAAATACACACGTAGTCAGATTGCAGGCTAAAACATTGTAACAGTCTCTAATCTTTTTAAAATTGTAGCATGTGTGTTTTATAATGTCGGCATAAATGCCTAGTGCCTGTGAAGAATACAATGTACATCTTTTGACACCACCTGGACAATAATCAAGAAATGCGCCAGTTATACATGAATAACCAAATTGCCGACAGGCAGATGAATAATATGTACTGGTCTGACTTCGACTAATAACACAATATTACTCATAAAAAGACATAAATATTCTATTAAAAGGTATTGTGTTAAAAGATCCATGTTGCCCACCGGACCATTAAAATGAAAAAGTGATGAGTGCAAACAGTATAAATCGAAAAAAGATAAATTGCAATTAATATGCCTGTGCTTGAAATGATTTAAATAATACATTTCATATATAAGACAAATTTAAAGAGAAGAACCCACCCAGTGTAACCCAAGGACAGTGTGTTAGGGTTAAGATCTTCATATAAGATTTTAAAAGGCACATTAATTAAAGGTTAGAATCCACATAACAGATTAACCTGTATCAGTAAGTATGATGGATTTAAGCAGAATAAGGTAGTGGTGAAGCCTTTCATATATAGAGTGGATAAAAATACCCACTAAGTGTGATGAGTTTTTAGATGGAATTCAAAAAGCGGTTGGGTTCCAACTGGTAGGACACACAATTCCAAGGGAAAAGGGGATGTGCAAATAAGCAAGATTAATAAATATAAGTACATTTTGTCTAAGAAAAATGGTAAAGTACCAGATAAATAACCATAAATATATAAAAAATATAAATATATTAAATAAGGTTAAGACAAAAGACTTAAAAATGTTAAAATGCTGTTATGTACACATCAGATAAAAAGGTTGCCCAAATGGAGATTACCGCTTATATACCCTTAGTTTGTGTGATTTGTAGAAAAAACCCCCATATAGTTTGCCCATTGAATTGGTTGCAAGAGACAGGAAGGAGGCTAGTAAGCAGACTAATGCGATATTGTGTGCTTAACCCAGACATGTGTGCAGATCCTCCGTTATGTTGAGTCCTGTCGGTTAAGTTGCAGGATATATCGGGTTTCCAATTTGCGGAGGTTGGACTCACGATCACCACCCCTCCTGCTCGGTTCAATGCAATCAATAACAAAATAGTTTAGGCTCTTATTGTCACTGTTGTGGATCTCTCTAAAGTGGCGAGCTACGGGGTAGGTGTTGTCCTGGTTAGAAATCGCACGCAGATGTTGCAGGATGCGTTTGTGGACTGCTAATTTTGTACTACCCACGTATCTAAGGTTGCAAGGACAGGTAAGGACATAAATGGCAAACTCAGTCTTACAAGTCAGAAGTTTGTTGATCCTGTGCTGCTTATTACTAAAGGGATCAGTAAAAGTCTTGGTGTTAACGCCATGAGAGCAAGCTTTGCAAGTTTTACACTTGTAAAAGCCATTGTTAAGTTGTAACCATGACTTATTGTCAATAGATTCAGGGTTGGTATTGACCAAGGCTTGTCCCATCGTGGGGGCTCTACTGTATGTGATGGTAACCTGCTGGGGAAGCATGGGACCAATTACAGGATCACTGCGCACGATGGGCCAGTTCCTATTGATAATTTTGCGTATTTCTACATGCTGTTTGCTATAGCCCATGATGATTCTAAATGTGTTGGATGGGCTTATGTTAGTCCCCTCCAGAGTATTATGCAATGTGGTGCTGCTGGTAATACCACAAATGGGTTTTAACAATTCGCTGCGATTATGCGCATTAGCTTTCACAATGGCACTTTCAATGATACTTTCAGAATAACCTTGCGCCTTAAATCTAAGTTTGCTATGCTCTTGTGCTGCCCTAAGGTCAGTATCATTACTGCAAATCCTCCTCAAGCGCAACATCTCCCCATAGGGTATGCTGTTAATGAGGTGGGGCGGGTGTGCACTGGTGGCATGGAGGGTGGTGTTACCGGCAGTGGGTTTACGGTAAAGCTTGGTCTCCAATGTGCCAACATTAGTGTAGACCTCAGTGTCAAGGAATGTGACATTAGTTTGGCTATAAGTAGCAGTGAATTGAAGATTGAGGTTGTTTACATTGAGACTTGCAATAAAATCCTCGGCCTCGTTCAATGATCCCTTCCATACTACAAATAAGTCATCAATAAATCGTAGCCAAACTAAAACATTGTCATTTAGGCACTGTGTGTACTCATGCCGAAGAACCGTCTCCTCCCAGTAGCCCATATGGAGGCAGGCGTAGCTGGGTGAAAAACTAGCCCCCATGGCTACGCCCCTCAATTGTCTGTATAACAGACTATTAAACATGAAGTTGTTATTGAGGAGACAAAATTCCAACATTTCAATAAGCATTTGATTGTGTCTAGCAAATTGGGGAGGTTTACGAGATAAAAAGTATTTAGAGGCCTTGATACCATCATTGTGTCCAATACTGGTATAGAGTGATGTTACATCCAGGGCTATCATCCAATAGTCATCTCTCCACTGGATTCCATAGATTTTACGAAGGAAGTCCCCTGTGTCCTGTACATACGAATCTAATGATTTCACAAAATCCTGTAGGAAATAATCAATGTATTGAGACATTTTTTCACAAATACCATCATGTGCAGAAATGATAGGTCTTCCTGGAGGGTTGACAGGGTCTTTGTGTATCTTGGGGATGAAATACATTTTAGGGATGACTGGGTTGTCCTTTTTCAGGAAGTTGTATTCAGATTCAGTTAGGAGTTTTTGTCTTTTCCAGTTGGTCAATTTATCACGGATCTCTTTGTTTGAACTTGCAATGGCCGCTGCTGTAGTTCGGGTGTAGCAATTCCTGTCGTTGAGCTGATTAAAGGCTTCATGGTCATAAAGCTCCTTTGTTATTAGGACAATATTGCCACCCTTATCACTTTGACGTATGATAGTCTTTTTGTTGCTTCTGAGTTTAGAAAGAAGTTGATGGTATTGCTGAGACTGTCTATTGTAGCGTTGTTTCTTGGATTGAATCTTAGTGTGTAGAGTCTTAATCTCAGCTGTTACATTTTCATTAAATATATCCAAGGCATCGCGAGGCATGACTGGGTTGAAGGTGGATTTAGGTCTAAAAGAAGTGATGGGTCCCACAGAACCAAAATCATCTAGACCGTGGGAAATTGTATTTTCACCCGTACCCTCAGTGTCCCAAAGATCCTGGATAGCATCCTGCAGAGAGTTGTCATTGGCACTATCAGGAGCATTACGTTTGTTGTTTCGCATCGCAAAGGATTTTTTAAGCTTCAGTTTGCGGATAGCTTTATAGATGTCAAATCGCACAGAAGCATAGTCAAAGTTATTGAGTGGTGCAAATGAGAGGCCAAGTGCAAGTATTTTCTTTTCGTCTTCGGTCAGATCAATGGATGTTAAATTGATGATTGTATTGGCGTCCTCACACATCATTGGTTTTTCGCCCAATAGCCCCTTCCTCTTTTCCTGTTTGGATTTGAGGTGTTTCTTCCTTGCCCTCTGCCTCTGCCTGGATTTGTAGTTTGCGTGTTTCCGGTTTGATTTGTTGCAACCAGTCTTGGGCGTAGGGTCTGCCTTCTTCCCTCGCATAAAAAATTCATTTCTTGTGCTGGGGTTGGTCTTGGTATCAAGTCAGATGACACTTTATCACGGAGTTCCGATTCCGAGTCACTACCCCCCATTGAGCTGAGGTCTGATTGGGTTGACTCATTAGTGATGGTTTCCTTGTTGGGGCCCCTGTTAGTTGGAAGTAGTTGCAAGCCTTATTATCTTCATTTAATAGCGTATCTTTGTATCTTCGTGGCTGCAGTAGCACAGTGTATAGGCTTCTCTCCTTTCTTTGCTGAAAGGCAAATGTATGCAATAATGCTCCTGTGTAAAGTGAGTGGCAAAGGGGTTGTTTATTATTTTTATTTTTTAGCAGAATTAGGGCTTGAATTACCCTTTCAGCGATGCAAAAGGAGGAGCTGGCACACTGTGCCCCTAGCATGGGGATGAGCAGGGAATTTGTTATAGATCTAGCTGAGAGAGTGTGATGCGTTCTGCCCTGCTCATGGTGTGATTGAGCTCCTCCCACTGCACCTCCTTTATAGGTCTCGCCGACACAGCGCGCATGCGCTGCATAGGAGATCTTTAGCCGTCATGCAGCTCTTTTCCAAAGCACACGAGTATGTGCTTTGAAAAAGAGCTCTCCCACAGCATCACTCAGCGCCACCACAGCATCACTCAGGGCTACCAAAGCATCACTCAGCGCCACCACAGCATCACTCAGCGCCACCACAGCATCACTCAGGGCCACCACAGCATCACTCAGGGCCACCACATCATAGCTCAGTGCCACCACAGCATCACCCAGCACCACCACAGCATCACTCAGGGCCACAACAATATCACCCAACATCACCACAGCATCACTCAGTGCCACTACAGCATCACTCAGAGCCACCACAGCATCAGTCAGCGTTACCACAGCATCACTCAGCGCCAACACAGCTTCAGTCAGCGCCACCACAGCTTCACTCAGGGCCACCACAGCATCACTCAGCGCCAACATAGCATCACTCAGGCCCACAACAATATCACTCAACACCACCACAGCATCACTCAGCGCCAGCACAGTATCACTCAGCGCCCCCACAGCATCACTCAGCGCCACCACAGCACCACATTAGTATCACTCAGCATCACCTTTGCACTAGTACACCACCAGATCATCAACACTCAGCAAGACCTGAGTATCATTCAGCATCACCTCAGCATCATCTCTGCACCAGTCACCACCACCACTACCACCTCAGCATCACTCAGCACCACCTCAGCCTGCTCTCGGAATCTGGCATCTGTTGATTCTCCCCTTAGCATCTGGACGCTGCTAGTGTTATAATACAGGTACTAGTTCCCAACCTTCACCCTCCGATTGTTTATGCCCCCTCATAAAAAAGCTTTAACAAACAACCATTGGAATAGGCAGAAACAAGTTCCCAGCATTGCAAGAACAAAAGAAAACTGAGGAAATGTTTTATTGTAAATCCTTTTTTTAATATGGTCGTTCAGTTGTACATAATGCCTTCTTGGTCATATATAAGGTAGCAAAAATGCTTCTGACACTTTTTTATTAAAACTTTTTAGCATGCTGTACAGCAGCCACACTTCTCTACAGCACAGCTTAAAGACGTTGGCAAAGTCAATAGCTCTGGCTAAACACTTATAAGGCCCCAAAGGCGAGACCTATTGGCTATGCCCATGCTTGTTCTGGAGGTCAGGGTGCTAATGTTAGGGCTTTTCCTTGTGCAAATTATGGGGCCCATAAAGCGTTATCAAAGTTTGGTAACTGAGGCTGATCAACAAATCAATACATTCAATACATGTAAAAACACATTCGGCTTCACAAGAAAGACAGAAAATGATTACGTTTTCAGACCATAAAGATTTTTGAATGATCAAAAGTTTACAGACGACAATAATCAGATTAGTTTTGATTAATCAAATACAAATGCATCAAATGATATGTAGTTCAAATCAAAGTCATAAAGAAAAAGGACGAACTAGCCTGGAGTCACCTGAAAATAAAGGTTATGAAAATATATTTTTCCCATATACAGAGCATCCTAAAATATCCTACCCTGCTCTAAGCTGCATCAAAAAGTGAGCAATGCATTCTGAACTGCTATCTACTTTGCACTGACTAAAATCGCACAATTGCAACATTTGCTACACTTACACACAGTTCTCATGAAATGATCCAATCAGGAAAGAGTGAAATGAAAAATTTGCAGGTTCATTAGCTTCTCTGGGCAGGGGCGGACTGGCTGTAGCGGGCACCGGGCGTTTCCCCTGTGGGCCGCCTGCTTGGGTGCCGGTTTTGTTACCGGGGGCAGGCAATATCGTCCCGTGTAACAAAATCGCCCGAAACCGACCCTGCAAACAGCTCGGCCGCACCCCAGTCATTCCCCCTAGGGGGGCCGGCCGAGCCATTTGCCAGGGCCAGTTTCGGTTCCCAGTCAAGCCCTGTGTCTGGGTCTTCCAGAATACAGAATTTCTCAGCCTCCTTTAAACGTATATTACCTTCTGACTTCGTCTTCCTCGTCACAGTCACCCCGGAGCACTCCATTCCATGACAGTCACAGTGAAAAGAAAACATTTCACAGGAAAAAAAAGTGTCACAAAGCAAGATGACAACTAAAGTTAGCCATTTTAAAATGCAGGCCTTAGCTATGGTCAATCTACATGTGAATAAGCACAAATTCTCTTCTTCAATTGGTATTTTGCGTCTTGGTGTGCTAATCTTGAGTAATTGCAAAACATTTATTAAAAAACCCTTTCTCTAACAACCTTATTGCCACTACCAGCAGGACCATAATAGATGTTGTCTACTTCTTCGCCCTCTTTATGAGTCCTCACTTGCGGCCCAGGCATATAATTGTGAGGCCCAGGTAATTAACAGCTACTTTTGCCCACAGGTGTGGGCAATAACACTTAGGTTAATTTTGCACTATAAGAACTAGGGCCACTTAGGTGAATGAGAGATCCTAAAAGACTGATGCATGACAACATGATGTGGAGCCTACATCCAGGGTCCCCATAGTCTGGAGTCCTCTGATGATGTTGTATCATAACCACCCGGTGGGGGGCAGTTTTGTGCCTGCGGGGGCCAGTTTTGTCACTGGGGGCCGGTTTTGTAGTGCTGCAGTTTTGCCCCCCTGTAACAAAATTGGGAGAGGGCTTTATGTTTATGCTTTATTCTGTGGCACAATGAAGGAAATATTATATGATGCAATCATGGCCATATTCTAAGACACAGAGATATCTATATGGTGATGTGCAATGATGGCATTAATCTACAGCATAATGATGCTCATATTCTGTAGTACGACAGCCATATTCTGCAATTCAGATATGTGTATAGGGCGCTGCTGAATCTGATTAAACAATTGTGAAATACGTTTCATAGGTGAGAAAGAGGGGGTTTAGGGCCAGATGTACGACCCTTACATTTAGAGACTCACAAATTGCGTCGCTTTGCGTCTCGCTGTTTGCGACTTGCAAAATAGCGTTTCTACATGCCAGGATCTTTTTTTGGGGTCGCAAATGGGCCGATTTCCCATTTGCAACAGCAAAAAACTGTCGTACATCTGGCACTTAGAGAGAAGCACATCCTCCCTAGGGTCATCATACATATCCATACTAAATGGGTCCTGCCACCTCTAGAAGTTCTGTATTTCAGGATTCCATAAGGTTCCCTATTAACAGTAAGCAGAGTTTCGGAAAGCACTTTCAGAACTTCAGCTCAAGCTCTGGTACTCAATGGCTTCCCAGACTCCCCTCTCGCATCCCTCCAGGACAACCTACAGGCCACCAGATGTATTTGTGGTTGTGTTATGACAATAAAAGGTCTAATAATACATGGGTGCTGATTCATGAAAAGTGACATCACACTCCATTTGATCCTTGAAGACATCATAGAGTTCAGGGAGTTTCCTGCCCATCCCAAAAAGTCACTATGAAGTGGACATTCCTTCTAGATAAACATGAATTGCTTGTTATCAAGAGCCTATTGGCTGCTGACTGCCCTGGACTAGTGTAGGGGTGAAATCTGCAGGAAGTTAAAATGGTTTTTGGAGCCTTGCTTACTCCCTGTTCCCATGCCTACCTTTATTTCCTCTGAGAATGGAGGGAGTGCAAGCAGTGCCAGGGGAACAATGATGCAAGCCAGGAGTGCCAGCTGCTACTCCCGTCGGCCCCTATTTGATGTTCATTCTGTAAATGACGTAAGGGTGTTTTACTCTGTTCAAAATGGATGGTTTTAACAAGATATTTTAATATTTTGTGTAATGATGAATGTTCTCTGCTTGTATTTTTGAGCTTTTATGATCTTATCGAATACGTATCGAATAAAGTGATTTGACTGACTGACTTAAGGGAGGCATTTTAAGACAGCATTTTTGCTTCCCTCTCAGACCTCTCTTTCTTAGACAACCCTGAGTTCTCATGTTGTATTATCACACCTACAAGTCCCGATACCTTCATTTAACCAGGGGGATGAATTTCAAACAAATTGGGACTTGGTCTTGGTCTTGAGACCAATCAGGTGGTTCCAAGATATTTTTAATACCTCATGGGCTGTGCTTACCCCTTGAAAATTCTTTAAGTACTGAGCTATTTTGATTCACACCTTGGTCCCGACTGGAGAGTGCAGAGCGGGATGGCCCGGAGGGCGGGGTTCCATGAGGCCAGTGAGATACAGGCAAAGTAGACAGCAGTGAAACCAATGCACTAAATTTCATGGTCGGGACCCATGCCAGCAGTAGTTGGGGGGTGGGCAGGGGGGGGGAGTTTCTGGGATGTTGTAGCAGGGTGATGATGGTTTACAGGGGATTGAGGCGAAGGGGTAAAAAAGCAGATATTATAATGAGCTGTTGACCTGTTCATCTGTACAATGATCGACATGACATTCAGAATCTTTGCATTAAAGTGCCGCCCAGCCTCCGGGATGTGGGCTAAATGGCTGTGTATATTGTTGGGACGAGGGGTGGGCTCTGAGGTATCATGTGTACTTAGGTTGACGTCACGGAGTTCTCATTCTTAATTCTGCAATAAAAACACGTTTAAAAAAAAAAATTGATTCACACCTTGGTTGTTCATGCTCTATAGTCTATTTTCAGCATAGCTCCTGACAATGAGCGCACATTAGTGGACGACTCACTGCAGAAGGCCTTCACTGATCAGCCACATTAAATGGGCACACACTGGAATCCGGAAGCCATCTTGCACTCCTGAGAATATGGGCATCATGGGGTAGTGGAGGACAGTTTGAAAATGTAGGTCTACACCTACTTTAAATTACCCTAGCTTTTTTCTGAAGGCAATTTTCAGATTTACAACATACACCAGTTCCTTCCAGTGCTTAATATATATGGTAACAACAAACTGGCAGTGGTTTTGAAGTCTGTCTGTAAAAGGAGGAGCAGGGCTTCAGACTACTGTGAAGAGCCAGGTCTTGGCTTCAGGCAGTACTGTAGGGGATGTATCCTTAACCACGGAGCAAGGCTGTGTCCTTCACCATGGGCATTACTTCCATGTAATTCTAGTCTGAACAGAATCTGATATTTTATTTTTCCTGTGTTGATTGCCTTTGAGTCGCCAGTTTAATAGAGTATAGGGAAAGAGCTATGCAGCATTCAATAAAATCTTACTTTAGTTTCACTTTCATTTTTTGGTTGACCTCTCTGTTTGTATTATGCTAGGCTTATCGTTCAATCAGTGGCTTTAGCGTAAAATTTCTTGAGGAATTAGGTCACAGCCCGAGTCAAATGATTGTTCATAAATGGTTGTTCTAAATATCGATTATAGAATATTGCAATACCTTAATATTATAGCCAAAATATTGAAGACAGAAATATCAAAAGGTAAGTGCATATAGGGTATTAAAGAATTACTATTCTTAACTCCACATATAAGTACTTAAAGATATGCAGATTGTCAAGGTACTTATATGTGTAGTTAGGAATAGAAAATCCAGCAGCAGGAAATGCAGCTTAGCACGGTGGGGTGGGACGCTGCGGGGGGGGGGGGAGGGGTTGACAAATGATGGAATAGGAGTTATTTATCTATTTAATTTCCCTATTCCACTGTCTGTCGACATTCCCCCTTGCCCCGTCCACCTGTGCTTACCTGCACCGGCCGCTGCTGAGAATATCTAAACGCACTTACCTGTCGGTAATTTTGTCCTCTATCTTTTGGCTCCAATATTAAAGTATAATGATGTTGCCTAGTTGATATTCAGGATACACACCTTCAAAAGCAAGATTAAGGGGAATCATACAATGGATTTTCAATTTCATTTATTTATTTAGGGCACTGTCACCTGCTGTCAACTCGGCGGTAGTGATGGAGCAAGGACTCATGGAAAAGAGGCTGGCTCGGAAGCAATCCACTTGTTTAACTCACTAACAAGTTATTAATGAAGTGTTGTGAAAACTAATACGCAGCACATGAACACGCAGGTTAGTGAAGCTTGCGTTTGAACATACTAACACGGATAACATTGAGGAAGGACAAATATCGCTTAAAACGGGAAATCTGTTTTGCGCATGCGTAAACTACATCTACGTAGGATGACGAAATAACGCTTGGAGGGAAATTCTGGCGCATGAGCAGAAGCTTTAAAAATTGAGTCTTGGACGCTCACATGCATGGCACCTGCTTGGTTGAAATGAAAACAAGCTATTTTATTAATGCTAATGCGGGGAAAAGTATTAATAAATATAATGGGATAGAGTAGAGGTGGGTGGTATACAGTGCAATCACTTTATTTGAGAATCTAATATTTGTTTTCTGACCTATATCATTAGTGCCTATTTGGGCCTTTCTCGCATAACAGAATGAGCTGAGTGACGCGAAGTCCGCACATGCCCATTGAGTGAATCCATGAAGGTCACGACAAAGCAGTTGAAAGGGAGCCAAGATCGAGTGCAACAACGTGAGAACTGAATGATGTAGAGTTCACCCATGAAGACATCTATTATAATAGTATAAAAATCGTTACATTAAGTACATGGGAATAAATGTAATGAATAAAAAGTAAGGGGTTGGGTTAGGAACAATGGTTTAACTGAATCTTGTGACATGCAAGCATGGTGTGATGAAGACCCCCCTTTGCCTGACCAATCAAACTTCGTATTATCCCGCTTTTGAAACATTAATAGGTGGAACATGCAGAACGAAAGGTATAATTAAGACAGCTTTAGTTAGTTAGTTAGCAAGAGTGCAGGAGAGATGCAGAGCGCGAAGAGAAGGAGAGACTGAGATGCTGGTGATGCTGATGGAGAGTTGAAGAATCGCAGAGCTGGGTGGAGGGAGCAGATTGCAGAGCCTGAAGCAGAATTTGTCTATCCTAATTTAATTGGGTTGATCAGAAGGCTGCGGAAGAATCTCGAGGAGGAAGAGAGTGTCAGTGAGGGGTGCAGCACAACCGGCGGTATTCTAGAGAGGTCGACTATCCTATCCTGATTCCTGTCCTGAAGTCTTTATCTCCTGTCCTATCTCAGGGGACCCTTACCAGCCCTTTGGCCAGGGGGTTGGTCTTCCACACCATCCTTGGTAAATATAATTTCTCGTTATTTGTAAATGTTCTTTTCTCTCTGTCCTCTCCCTTTCTGAGCATTGAGTTTTGTATGAGTCCTATGCAAATGCATGGGGTTTATTAATCAAATTTTCTCTCCTATGAATGTTAATGACTGCACTGTGATTTTGAGATGGTTCACATGCATTTAATCTAGATAGAGAGTTAAAACTTTCCTGATTCTGTGGTTTATTTATCACATTTAAAGTATAAGTAAGTTAGTTTATGCTATTCTCACCATCAACTAGTTCAACTAATGGTCCATCAACCAGAGGAAAGAACTTTTCGATCTGTGAAAAGGGTTAGTTAGTGATGAACATAAGTATTAAATAACTAATCCTAAACATTGCAAAAATTACAAACTTGACACCAGCGATTTTACGCACTGTGAGTTTATGTGCCCAGGTGAGTATAGGGTAGTGGAGTATCTGTTGTTGTTGAACCGCTGGATCAGTAGGATACTCAATGGACCAGCAACAGAACACCGGGAGAGGAGTGGTGAGCAATTGGCAGAAAATAAATATATTCAAAGCTCAATGGAACCTCGAAAGTTCAGCACTGGGAGTAGCTTATTCCCAAGATTGGAGTAGCACCTAGAATGCTGCATTCTTTTCCGAAGCGAGGAACCTTGAGGAAGAACTTGGTTCCAGATCATAAGGGCTCCAGAAGATTGCTTAGAAAAAGGGGTGTGTCCTTTAAAAGGCCCAATGAACGAAGTTCAACTTTTTGAAGTGGATGATTATTATTATGGCTTCTACTGACAACCAGTTATGGCATTGCACAACAGTGTTGATTATGTCATATGGTCAGTGCTACTGGAATGATGTGATTGTGCAGCAATGGTGACTTTCCCATAATTATATATTTGCTGCATCTTCCGCATATTCTATCATCTGCGGCACAATCTGCAGATTACAGCAACAAAATGTTGATTCTAGGTCAAATGGTTTAAAAGTTTCTAAAAATGCAGCAACATGCGTTGCCCTGTCCAAGAGTTGGCTGGTCACCTTTCTGTTGCTTATTGCTTTATTTGGCCGTTAAATTGGTCCTAATGAGGTGGAACCAATGCCCAGACAGTGTTAACAAGTGATAAAATGACAAAATAATGAAGTATTACTATCACAAAATGTACTGCTTTATGCTGCATAATTTGCCTTTTCTTGCTGCATAATTTACTCAACCCTCCTGCATAATTTGGCTCTCCTCTGCCGCGTAATTCCAGTGGCCATGCATATGTTCTAGTTCTGATGAACAAGAGGTACGCTCATAAACCATGATGTTGAGAGCACTGCTTCTCATTTGCTTCCTCATGTCACTCTGCCGTAGGGTGCTTCTTCATGGTTATTGTAACAGATGTGTCAATTCACACAGTGCCACCCGACATTGGCTTTCTTTGTGCAGTGTCCCAGTGGAAAGCTGATAACACACTGTATGCACAAAGCGAGTTGGCAACCCCAGCAGACTCTGGTTTTCCAGCTCGAGTTTGAAGACTCTAGGCAGCCAACATCCAATAGGCTTTGATAACCTTTAAAGGATGTTTGTGACAATCTCAGAAGCCTTTTTTATTTAATTTTGAGGAATGGTTGAGGGTCAGCTCGGGCATTGCTGGGCTATAAGCAGGGCCGTCTAAACCTCATTAAAGGCCCCTGGGCAAAGCAGTGCACTGGGCCCTGCCTACACAACCACACACAGGAATAAAAATGTTAATTATCAATTAAATAAACTTATATTTAATGGTACCTCCAACAAAATCGGCGTTTTGTTAAATTCTGGTCTGTGCATAGATTAGCATGGGGTCCCTATGGGCAACTGCCCAGTGTGCCCATGCCATGAATTAAGATATAAGCCCTGCCCCTCCATGGTTGGCCAGGTGGTAATAGGAGCAAAGCCTCACCCCTTCAAAGCCCCACCTCTTCACATGGTCAAATTATTTTCAAAGTTCGCAGGCCAGTTTTAGGAAAATATACTCGCAATATGAACTGGGGCCTCACCTATTTCGATTGGCAAAGCTTGTTTTTCTTTAGCATTAGGCCATAATCCAATCTAAAAATAATTGCCCTAGTTCATTCTGCAGCATAAAAAGCTGTTGACTATGCAGAGACAGAGGAAATTGTTTCCCTGGTAACAGGAGCCACATGAAGATGAGCATCTCGCCTGTGCAACTTCTCTAACCCACATACATGCTCATAGTTCACTGCTGGAAACCAGCGGAATGTTTTTGTTTATTTATTTTAAAATGGGTCCTGCACCGCAAATCCAACATTGACTGCACTTTTTAAGGGTAGGCAGGGTCTGTCATGAAAATATGCACTTTTGTATTGCACTCCTCTGCCCCTTATTTTTAGGTGGAAACCTACCAGACAGCATAACTGTCTGGTTTGCTAATGTCATCTTGGGGACATTCAGAAAGCTTCCCTAGAATCATTCTGCCTGTTGTTTATCATTGGCTTTGTGGTTTATAACTTATGTTTTCCGGCTTTCTATTTGCTGGCTTTATTTGTTTTAGGTTGTCCAGGGTTAGTTCATCCTTCACAAGGAGCAAAGCCTTTTCACACCAACTCCCCTTGTTTTCTACTACAAGTGTTCCTTTCTGTAAACAGATCTGTAAATTCTGATCTTGTCACAATTGCTGTGCATTCAAAGACAGAGGTCAAATGGCAGGCTCTGTCGCCTGAGGGAGCCTGGTATTTACTTTTCTTTCTCTGCCTTCAAAGTGAGTAGATTTATGTGACAATTTTACTGGATGCTGGGGGTAGGAAAGGGTATTTTTCTAGCACACATTAGTATTTAATAAACTGTGCACATATTTCAGAAAACATCAGAATTAGGAACCACATATGAAGCATTTTTTTTATTAATTCTCTGATGTGTGTTGGAAACAAATTCTTTAATATGATCAAAACAAATCAATACACCAGGTGATGCCATTTCCACACATTGTAGTTTGTGCGCTGTATAGTTCTTTTAGTAAAACTGTATATGTGTGCACATGTAATGGTCATTTCAACTGAAAATATATTGTCTGTAATGGCAGTGTGCTACCACACTATGCATACTCCACTCTGCACCACTCGAATCCATTCCACTGCACTATACTCTGCACCACTCCACTTTACACCACTCCACACCACTGCACTCTGTGCCGCTGCAGTCTACTCCACTCTGCACCATTCAACCCTACACCACTGTACTCTACGCCACTTCACTCTACACCTCTCTACTCTGCTCCATTTTACTCTATTTCAATACACTCTACGCCACTCTACTCTACACCTCTGCACTCTTTGCCACTGCACTCTACATCACACCAGTCTAGGCCACTTCAATTTACTCTGTACAACTCCACTCTACCTCACTTCACTCCAGACTACTCCACTCTGCAACACTGCACTCTACACCACTGTACTCTATGCCACTACAGTCTATGCCCCTGCACTCTATGCCAATCCACTGTATGTCACTCTAGTTTACTCTGGACCACTGCGTTCTGCACCACTTTACACCACTGCACTCTACCCTGTACCACTCTATGCTTCATCACTCCACTCTGAAACAATCTATTCTACGCCACTGCACTCTGACTCACTCCACTCTATGCCACTGCACTCTATGCCACTCCACTCTGCACCACTCTATGCCACTGCATTCTCTGCCACTCTATACCACTCTACTCTACACCACTGCACTATACACCACTGCAGTCTATGCCACTCTACTCTACACCACTCCACACTGAACCACTGCACTCTGCTATGCACCACTCTAATCTAAGCCACTGCATTCTATGATGCTGAATTGAATTCAATGCAGCAGCACTCTACACCACTGCACTCTACTTCACTATACTCTGCAACACTATACACAAATGCACTCTCCACCAGTCCACTGTACTCTATGCCACTCCATGCCACTGCACTCTATGCCACTGCACTCTACCATGCACCATTCCACTGTACACCACTTCACGCTACTCTACTCTAAACCACTGCACTCAATGCAACTGCACTCTGCTCAACTGCACCCTAGGCTGCTCCAATGTACTCCATGCCAGTGTACTCTACAGCACTCTACACCATTGGACCCTACAACACCCTACTTTGCAACTCTGCACTCTACACCACTGAACTCCACTCCACTCTATTCTGCATTACTGCACTCTATGCCAATCCACTCCATGCCACTCTACTCTGCATCACTGCACTCTATACCACTACACTCCTCACCACTCTACACCACTGCACTCTGCCACTCGATGCCACTCTACTCCACTCTGCACCACTGCGATCTATGCCACTGCACTCTACGCCACTCCACTCTGCACCACTCCACTCTGCTCTGCACCACTCTAATGTACGCCATTGCATTCTATGATGCTGCATTGCACACAACTGAATTCTATGCCACTGCACTGTATGCCACTATACTCTGCAACACTCTATGCCAATGCACTCTACACCAGTCCACTCTGTTCTACTCTATGACTCTCCACACCACTATTTCTACTATAGTCTGCACCACTCTATGCCACTGCACTCTACACCACTCCACTCTATGCTGCATCACTGTACTCAACACCACTTCACTCTAAGCCACTCTGCTCAATACCACTCTATGCCACTGTACTCTATGCCAATGTATGTATAGGATTTATACAGCGCAGGAATCACCCCGGGAGGGGTATCTCCACGATATCATAACGGGAAAGTCAGAAGAACATGTGCAGACAGAAATTAGACTCTGAATAATGCTGTTTTCAGGAGTTTCCTGAAGTGTTGAAGATTGGAGCATTTACGCAGGTCCACAGGTAGGGTGTTCCAAAATTCAGAGGCCATATGGACAACAGTTTTGACGCCTGTTCTAAGCTTCTTAAACCGGGGGACCACTAAGAGCCTTTTCCCTTCCGATCTAAGATGACGATTCGGACAATAGACTTTGAATTTACCTGCCAGGTAGCTGGGGCTTGTGCAATAAAGAGCTTTATGGGTGAGACAACCGAGCTTGAAATTAATTCTCTGGCGGATAGAGAGCCAGTGAAGCTGTTTTAATAATGGTCCTACCGAGGTGCGAGGAGGTTTTTTTAGGGCCAGGCGAACGGCCACATTTTGAGCAATCTGCAGCATGCTGATAAGGGACTCATTAGCAGATGCCAGCAGAGCATTGCAGTAATCTAAGCGGGCAATAATCAATGCCTGAATCAGGGTTCTTCGCACACAGAGATGCAACCAGCGAAACACTCTTCGCAGGAGGCTTAAGGTATGGTAACAGGACCCCGTCGTAGTCATAACTTGGTCCTTCATGGATAGCAGAACATCTACGCGAACCCCCAAGTGTTTGCCACTGAGGTTGGAATGTAGCAGGCCACCATCTAGGGGACCAGACGGCCTGAGCTGTACCAATGCACTTTATGCCACTCTTAACTACTGTACTCTAGGCCAATGAACTCTATGCCACTCTATACTACTGCATTCTATGCCACTGCCCTCTATGCCACTGCACTCTATGCCACTCTGCTCTGAATCACTCCACTGTACGCCACTGCACTCAATGCCACTGCACTCTACAGCACTATATTTTACTATGCACCACTCTACGCCATTCTACTCTGCGCCACTCTACAGCACTGCACTCTGTACCACTGTACTCTGCACCACTGCACTCTATGCCACTCTACTGTGCACAACTCCACTCTGCACCACTCCACTCTGAACCACTGCAGTCTACGCCACTGTGCTCTACTATGCACCACTCTAATCTACGAGACTGCATTCTATGACGCTGAGTTGTACACTGCTGAATTCTCTACCGCAGCACTCTACACCGCTGTTCTGCAACACCCTATACAAGTGAATTCTACTCTACCCCACTCCACTGTACACCATTCTATGCTACTCCACTCTATGTCACTTTACTACATGACACTTTCTGCCTCACCACTCTACGATACTGTACTTCACTCTTCACCATTCCACTCTACGACACTCCATGCCACTCTCCTTTATGATGACAGTAACTTTTAGCCATGCTGATCAGCAGCCACGCTGGTGTACAACATGGCTAAAACAGAATGCCAAAGCCAGTAGCTCTTGAATAGGTGAGATCTATTGGCTTTGCCAATGCTTGTTTGAGATAGTATTGTCTAAAGCACTTGCATTTAACTACGAACTTCTTTTGTTAAGCGCACAAACTACAGGCAGCACAGCTCGGAAACAGTGAGTAGTGGTTGCATCTTTCTATTTCCGAGCAGTACTATATGAAGCTCATGCGCCACAGAAATTGCGTGTTAAATGCATGCAATTTACATTCAGCATACGGCTTCAAAGGGGCTGTGCCATTTTAATCTTTCGGGGATTATCACAGAAGTTCACAGCTGAGACTATGATGATCAATATTGTGTTTTTTCGCAGATGCAGTCATACTTAAGTGTGAGGACAATGTGTTTGGTAAATGCTAAAGAAGGAAATTTCCTCAGAAAAATCTTCAGAAGGGCCCCTGGTTATTATTCAAACCAAAAAAGGAAATGATATTTCAGCTACAATTTTAGTAAGTTTAATTGTATTAACCTATTGCACTCACATGACTGCAGTGGGGCATAGACCAGGATGTTCCAGTACTTACCACAATATGTGTTTCAACAAAAAGAAAAGGTCACTAGTAGCTGAATGAAGTCTAGGGCAAAGTATGAATGCCCGAAATTTGGTCCTTTGCCCCCTTCACATCTGAAAAACCTGCCTCCACATGTAGGTGAGAAATTAGTTTGAGTGTAAAGTTTGCAGGTATTTGTGTCAGCATGAATAGTGGGTTCCACTGGACTCCATGTGTCAAGTGACTAAGAAGATGGTGGCCGGCTTTGTGTCAGACTGCCCATTTCCCGTAAAGGACCTGGAAGCCTGCACATCTACATAGTCTTTTGTTTCATTCCGGGGGCAAGATTAGAAATCAAAATCAGTTGCAGCAAAAATGTTCAAACCATCCTCCTACTACAGGAGGCTGCAACTAAAACGAAGGCTGGTGTGTTTTCATGGTTAGGTTGTAGCGCCCAATCCAGTAATGGAAGCAGCCCTCTGGCCTGGAGCCAACCAGGAAAAGTCACAAAATAAATCTGGCCTGGTATGACTTAATACAATTCATACTGTGGCTGTGAGAAGTTGTCAGCAGCCCATTTGAAGTAGCTGCAGTCGCTTTAGAGTAGCTGTATCAGCCACTCTCTTCTTGCTGCCACAGATTCCAATACCTATGTGGTCTGGACACATATTTGGAGCTGGCAGAATTCAATGGTGTACCAAAATTTGAGGACCCCCCCTCCAACATACATGGAGGAGCCCCCCTCCCCGGCCCATTACCTACCACTTTTGCTGAGGGGGCCCCCTGGAGCCCAGGGGCATCCCTGCACCATGGGGGCTTATGTTACGCCACTGGCACATTCACGTAAGATCAGCTCAAATAGGCCTAGGACAATCTACTGTGAGTTGTGACTCCTCCATACCTTTTCAGGACTGTGGCTGCCTGCATTACATGTAGGGTGACAATTTGGGCAGGCAGCTGCATAGTGTTTGTTTAGATTTTTTTGCTAGTTGCGACTTGAAGGAGAATTTGACGGTGCTGTGACTGGGGAATAATATCCTTACCCAAGCCCAATTGGATGAAAATTGTGCCACAAACCAATGAGGTGCATCAGAATGGATTCACATTCGCCATACACTCAAAAATAAACCCTGATGAAGTTCAGTTTAGCTAAACGAAACGCATTGGCTGTAATCTTGGCTGTGTTTTAAGAAAAGAAAATTTAACATTCTCAATGAAGAAAATAACCAACATAGCAAATACATTTTTCACTTTTTTGTGTGTGCACCATCTTGTGGTATACGCCCTTTACTGAAGAAAACAAACTTGGACCCACTGAACCCTGACAACTACAGACCCATTACAAATGGACCTTTCCTGGGCAAACTGATAGAAAGAGCAGTGTGCGCCCAGATGTTGAAGGAGGTGACCCGAATCGGGCCACCCGGGTAACTGGCGACCTCCTCTCAGCCTTCCAAGAAATGAAGAGTTGGTGATTGTTGGAAACAGCCCACTCCCACTCCGCAGGGCGAGGGTGGACCCTTCCCAAACACACTGTGGTAGCTTGGCTCGAGTGGTCAGGAAACAGGCGCAGTGCTAAGCATACAATATACCCATACAATAACCATGCGTGCATCCACTCCAAAAACGACTCTACACCGTAAAAATTATGAAAATAGGTATTCTTTATCTTGTTTCTCTTAGTTGCTGATTTGTAAAATAAATATCAATCACAATATATACATTTACTTTAAATATAGCAGGTCGAATAAATAGTTGCTGTTGCTGAAATAAATAGGGGTGATTATAAATAACAAGGAATAAATACAAGTGAAATATATACATACAAATAAATACTTTGAGGTAATAAATACTGTATTAATAAATATTATCACAATAAATACTGTACACTAACAAGTCCTGTGGACCCAAAAATGCAGTGCAGCAATAAATAGATGAGATCTTAACAAATACAGTAACCCCAATAAATATTTAGCAGTATACAATAACACTTTGTGCAATCAGATGACACTTCACTTCAGAAGGGCTGAATTGGCCCAGGCACAGCTTGTAGGGTGTGAAAGGCTTGAGGGGGCTCCCTGGCTGAGGCAAAGGCTGAGGCCTAATCTGAGGTAGATCAAAAAGGGGGGGAAACACCAATACCCTGGCTTCCCTCTCCACAGACTCCTCTCTAGGATAGTCCCAGTTCACCCCAGGCACAGTCAGGTGGGCTTCAACACCTCCCTAGCCCCTTAGAATAGTCTCTCAGGCTTCCACAGGGCCTTAGGCGCCCTCTACTCCACTTACTGCCCTTTTCTGATGCTCCGACGCCGCTGGAGTCGTGTCGACGCCGTGAGGCGGTTCCGCTTCGGTCTCGGCGGCCTCGGCACAATGTCAGTTCTTTAGACGACGCCGGTAGGCGGTTCCGGTCCGATGTCGGGCCTCGGTTCGACGACGTCGGGCAGTCTCTTCACGATGTCGACTTCGGGCGGCTCCGGTCCGATGGCGCACTCGGCTCCGATGACGTCGGCCGGCCTGACCTCGCTGTCGACTTCCGGCGACTCCGGGGTGCGATCCTCACCCCCGACCTCCGGTGTTCCTCCTTACAGGTTCCGGGCGACTCCGGAGTGCGATCCTCACTCCCGACCTCCGGTGCTCCTTTACCTCGGTCTCCGACGACTCCGGAGGGCTGACTTCACCCTTCCGATGACGCCGCTCGCTCGACCTCGGTTTCACCTCTCGACCCTTGGTATTCCACTCGACCTCCGCCGGCGCCCTCTTAACGACCTCAGGTGGCTCCGGGTACGACGTCTGCTACCTCAGACAGCGCCGCTTCTCCACCTCGGGCTCCGGGTCTTCGGCTACTCGACGCCAGGCTCCAGGGAATCCAACTCTCAGGTCAGAGACTTCTGCTTTCTTAGTTTCTAAGGCCTGTTCCTGCTGTCCAGGTCCTCAGGATGGTTTCTTCTTTCTTCTCCCACACAGGGCTATAGGCTGGGATCCATCAGCTGGGACAAGTATCAAGGGTGGGTTTATGGACCCCACTCCAGGCACAAGTTTCCACCCCTGCTGCTTCACTCCTTCCTCTGTCTTCTTGAGCTCTTCTCTCTTCACCAGTCCGGTGCCAACTGCCAGCTCCAACTGCCAACTGCCCCTCTTATCCTCCCAACATTCCAAACGGTTTCCAACTGTCACCCAGTTCTGGAATCTTCAGGAAGGTTCTGGAAGGTGCTGGTAGGTTCCAGTGGATGCTGGTGATGTCATAGAAGGCCACCATTTTGTGCTTCAGGCCCTCAGACAGAAGTATTCAGGGGTAGCCAAAAATGGCTCCCTGAATCTGTAGCAACACGAAAAAGTCTGGTGGTTCCCAAAAAGGAAAAATTCAAACAGGGTTTGAGGCAGAAGTGGGACAAAATAAATAATGATGAGGAGGGACCACCCAAAAGGCTGACAGGTCTAACACGCGTCCCCCCCAGCTGAAAGTGGGGAGAGCTACCCAACCCCTTGGGAGTTCTCATCACTAAGGCGGAAATACCTTGAGAGACCGTCTGCGTTGGCGTGGTCCACTCCAGGCCGATGTTCCACCTGAAAGTCCATCCCCTGTAGGGAAATAGACCACCTCAACAACTTGGGATTCTCCCCCTTCATTTGCATCAGCCAACGAAGGGGTCGGTGGTCGGTCTGAACCAGGAAGTGCGAGCCAAACAGGTATGGCCGCAACTTCTTCAGAGCCCATACCACTGCAAAGGCTTCACGCTCTATTGCACTCCACTTCTGTTCCCTGGGAAGTAGTCTCCTGGATAGGAAGACCACGGGTTGATCCAGACCCTCTTCATTGAGTTGCGATAACACTGCCCCAATGCCATGTTCTGATGCATCTGTCTGGACAATGAACTTCTTGGAAAAGTCTGGGGCCCTTAAGACCGGGGCCTCGCACATGGCTTTCTTCAATTTCTCAAAGGCTTGCTGACAAGCCTCCGTCCAGACTACCCGTCGAGGTTGTTTCTTGGACGTGAGCTCCGTGAGAGGGGCTACGATGGTACCGTACCCCTTCACGAAGCGGCGATAGTATCCCGTGAGGCCCAAAAATGCTCGGACCTCAGTCTGTGTCTTGGGGGGTTCCCAGGCCATGATGGCCTCGATCTTCGCCTGGAGGGGCTGCACCGTTCCCCTACCCACCAAGTGTCCAAGGTACACTACCGACCCCTGCCCGATCTGGCACTTGCTGGCCTTGATCGTCAATCCAGCTTGTCTCAGGGCCTGGAGAACAGCTTGCAGGTGCTGCAAGTGATCCTCCCAGCTGTTACTGAAGACGGCTATGTCATCCAGATAAGCAGCAGAGAAACTCTCCATCCCGGTGAGGATCTGGTTTACCAGGCGCTGAAACGTGGCAGGTGCGTTCTTGAGCCCAAAGGGCATCACACAGAACTGGTAGTGGCCATTGGGCGTGGAGAAGGCTGACCTTTCCCTTGCTCCATCTGTCAATGAGATCTGCCAGTACCCTGAAGTAAGGTCAATGGTACTTAGATATTGGGCAGCTCCCAGCCGGTCAATTAATTCATCCGCCCGAGGGATCGGATGTGCATCAGTCCTTGTCACTGAATTCAGTCCCCGGTAGTCCACACAGAACCTCAGTTCTGGTTGGGCACCCGGTGGTGCAGCTTTTGGTACTAACACCACCGGACTGGACCAGGGGCTGCTAGAAGGTTCCACCACTCCTAGCTCCAGCATCTTAGTGACTTCACTATGAATGCTGGCCTTCACCTTGTCAGACATCCGGTAGATCTTGGACTTCACAGGTGGGCTGTCTCCTGTGTCCACGTCATGGACGCACAGGTGAGTCCTACCTGGGACAAGGGAGAACAACGAAGAGTACTGCCCCAAGACCTGGCGACAGTCCTCCTGCTGTTCAGGAGTTAGGGATGGGGAGAGAATCACTCCCTCCACCGACCCATCCTTTTCCTGAGACGCAAACAGATCAGGGAGAGGCTCGCTTTCCACGTCCTCTCCTCCGTCAGTCACCATCATCAAGATGACTTCGGGCCTCTCGTGGTGGGGTTTGAGGCGGTTGGCATGCAGCACCCGCAGGGGCTGACGAGGGGTCTTCAGGTCCACCAAGTAGGTAGCCTTACCCTTCTTCTCCAACACCTCAAAGGGTCCTGACCAGCGATCCTGGAGGGCACTAAGCTCCCCAGGTTCGATCACCCACACCTTCTGGCCAGGCTCCAACTCCACCGGGTGAGCGTTGTGGTCATACCACGCCTTCATTACTGCTTGGCTGGCTTCCAAGTTGTCAGAAGCTTGCTTCCACAACTTAGCCATTTGGCTCCGGAAGGCCAGCATGTAGCTCACCACATCCTGGGGGAGCTTTCTGGGAGTTCTTTCCCATCCGTCTCTCACCAGGTTAAGAGGTCCGCGTACAGGGTGCCCATACAGAAGCTCGAAGGGGCTGAAGCCCACTCCCTTCTGTGGCACTTCCCTGTAAGAAAAGAGCAAACAGGGTAGGAGGACGTCCCATTTCCTCCGCAGGCTTTCAGGCAGACTTCTGATCATGCCCTTCAAGGTTTTATTAAACCTCTCCACCAGACCATTGGTCTGGGGGTGGTAAGGAGTTGTGAACCGGTAGGTCACTCCACACTCCTTCCACATTGCCCGCATATATGCTGACATGAAGTTGGTCCCCCTGTCGGACACAACTTCCTTGGGAAAACCCACTCGGGTAAAGATTCCCATCAGGGCCCTAGCCACAACAGGTGCTGTTATGGTCCTCAGAGGTATTGCCTCTGGGTACCGTGTGGCATGATCCACCAGAACCAGGATAAACCTGTGACCAGCTGTAGTCGGTGGATCTAATGGACCCACAATGTCGATGCCCACCCTTTCAAAGGGGGTGCTAACGACAGGAAGTGGTTCCAGGGGAGCTTTCAGCTTCACCCCTGTTTTCCCACTGGCTTGGCAAGACACACATGTCCGGCAGTAGGTATCGGACGACACTTTCATCTGAGGCCAATAAAAGTGCGGGACAAGACGGGCGAAGGTCTTGTCTTGCCCCAGGTGTCCTGCCAAGGGGATCTCGTGAGCCAACTCTAACAGGAAGGCTCGAAAACGTTGAGGTACTACCAAGGCTCGTGAGGATCCATGTAGGGGTGCCTTGGGTTCACTGTAGAGGAGGCCATCCTCCCAGTAAACACTGTAGTTCCCTTCAACGTTCCCTGCTGCCTGGGCTTCGGCCTGTCGCCTCAGCCCCTCAAGGGTAGGGCACTCCCTCTGGCCCTGGCAGAATTCCTCCCTGGACGGGCCTCCCTCCACGTGCCACTCGGCCGGGATGGGTAAGTCCTCCAGGTTGGTAACGTCCCCCTCCGCAGACTCCTGGCCCACCACCTCCGGTGGCCTATCCGTCCTACGGGGTGGAGACGCCGAGGCAGGCTCCTCCTGTCCTCGGTTCTTCCCTTGACTGGCAGCTGGCTGGGCCTTTGTTCCAGGCTCCAGCCGGAATGAACTCCCTCTTCGGGTAGTCTCGGACCTTGTGCTAACACAGGCCCAGTCAGGTGTACCCAGCATCTCGGTGTGAGTCCGGTATTCCACCTCCTTCCAAGCGTTGTGCTCCATGTCATTGCCCAGCAGACAATCGACTGGCACGGCAGGGCTTACGGCAACTCGAAGTGAACCTGCAACCCCCCCCCATTCAAAGGGAACCTCGGCCACTGGATAGTGACCGGTTCTGCCGTCAGCCATCGCGGCTGGGTGGAGTACATCGGGAATAACTTGCTCTGGAGACACCAGTTGGCTACGTACCATAGTCATACTGGCTCCTGTGTCTCTCAGAGCCTCCCCTCTTTGGCCATTGATGGTGATCCACTGCCCATACTTTGCAGTATTCGCGGGCACCTGGATCTTAGGAACCATCTCCCGTTCTCCCAGGGACACTAAAGTGACACCCGCCCACTCCCTTCCCTTAGTTAAGGGCATCTCCTCCCCGAGCACTACACTAGCTACTCCGGGGGGCTTTCCTCCAGTGGGAGGGGGTGATCGTTTCTGACACTTCGGATCTCCTTTATAGTGTCCAACGCCACCGCACTCATAGCAATGGACAACCCTTGGCTGCTGACTCTGGCCAGGATTAGGGTTTCTGGGTGGGTTAGCCTTAGAGGTGAATCCTGATCCCTTCCCTTGGAAGTTATTTTGGGGGCCTTTGGAGAACTCCTTTTTCTTTTCCCCTCCTTCTTTCTTCTGGGGGGCGCCCTGTCCGGCCTTTTGAGTATCCCCTCCAGTCCCCCTTGTGGACACCCGGGTACTAGCCCAAATGTCCGCCTCCTCAGCAAGCTTCCGGGGGCTGGTCAGCTTGCTATCCACCAGGTGTTGCCGCAGTTCAGGGAAACATTTCTCGAGTAGGTGTTCCTTCAATACCAGGTCAAACAGCTCCTCGTAGTTCCTGACTTCACTGCCTTGAATCCAACCTTCCAGTGCCTTCTTCGCATAGTCCAGGAAGTCCACCCAATTCTGTGTGCCCAGTTTGTGACTACCCCTGAACTTCTGCCTATACTTTTCCGGAGTTAGTCCAAACTTCCTGATGAGCGCCAGTTTCATGGCGGGGTAGTGGGTTTGCTCATCCTCCTCGAGGGCCAATAAAGCATCCCTTCCAGCTGGAGGCATGTATTTGTACAATCCCCCTCCCCAGTACTTCACTGGAACCCCATGGGCCCTCAATGAGACCTCATAGGCTGCGAGCCACTTGGCGATGTCATCACCTGCCCCATAGCTTGCGACAATGTCCTTTGGCAGGTAAGGTTTGGATTCCCTGGTGGATTCTTGGATTTGGCTGCCACCATTGGGAACAGGTTGTGCCCCGATCCGCAAAATCTGAAGATCTATTTCTTTCAGGCGCAATTCATGGGCCATCCTCTGCTCCTCTTTCTCCTTTTCCAGCCTTGCTAAGTCCCATGTGAGCTGTCTCTTCTCTCTCCGGTCTGCTAACTCCACTTCGGATAAGCCCCCGCTAGAGGCACGGCTGCCCCCCCTAGAAAGTGTCCTGGGCCCTGCGGACAGGTTCCCCACCTCAGGTTGGTACATCTCAGCCCCCTCGGGGTCAGGCTCTCCATCCCTGTCTTCTTCCTCAGCCTTGCTTTCCCTGCGTGCCTCCCCCCAAGCCCTTAAGCTGGTTTGAAGTGCACCCTTCTTTGCTCCTGGGGGACAGTACACCCCCTCTCGCTGGCAAAACTCCCTGAGTTGGGCCACAGTGTATGTGTCTAGGTTTTCAAGAACAAACTCCATCTTGCCCACTCAGGTCAGAGGACAGGTTTTGTGTAGTAACAATGCAGGGGGATACCTTTAATAATACCTCCTCCCACCACCAGAGTAAATTTGGAAAAAACAAAAACCCACAATTAGGAAGGCCGCTGTGAGAAAACTCCCGGTGTAGGCCTATGGACTACCCACAGTTATTGTTGAGTATATGTAGGCACAGCTCGATCCCACCACTGAACACCAATTTATGTTGGAAACAGCCCACTCCCACTCCGCAGGGCGAGGGTGGACCCTTCCCAAACACACTGTGGTAGCTTGGCTCGAGTGGTCAGGAAACAGGCGCAGTGCTAAGCATACAATATACCCATACAATAACCATGCGTGCATCCACTCCAAAAACGACTCTACACCGTAAAAATTATGAAAATAGGTATTCTTTATCTTGTTTCTCTTAGTTGCTGATTTGTAAAATAAATATCAATCACAATATATACATTTACTTTAAATATAGCAGGTCGAATAAATAGTTGCTGTTGCTGAAATAAATAGGGGTGATTATAAATAACAAGGAATAAATACAAGTGAAATATATACATACAAATAAATACTTTGAGGTAATAAATACTGTATTAATAAATATTATCACAATAAATACTGTACACTAACAAGTCCTGTGGACCCAAAAATGCAGTGCAGCAATAAATAGATGAGATCTTAACAAATACAGTAACCCCAATAAATATTTAGCAGTATACAATAACACTTTGTGCAATCAGATGACACTTCACTTCAGAAGGGCTGAATTGGCCCAGGCACAGCTTGTAGGGTGTGAAAGGCTTGAGGGGGCTCCCTGGCTGAGGCAAAGGCTGAGGCCTAATCTGAGGTAGATCAAAAAGGGGGGGAAACACCAATACCCTGGCTTCCCTCTCCACAGACTCCTCTCTAGGATAGTCCCAGTTCACCCCAGGCACAGTCAGGTGGGCTTCAACACCTCCCTAGCCCCTTAGAATAGTCTCTCAGGCTTCCACAGGGCCTTAGGCGCCCTCTACTCCACTTACTGCCCTTTTCTGATGCTCCGACGCCGCTGGAGTCGTGTCGACGCCGTGAGGCGGTTCCGCTTCGGTCTCGGCGGCCTCGGCACAATGTCAGTTCTTTAGACGACGCCGGTAGGCGGTTCCGGTCCGATGTCGGGCCTCGGTTCGACGACGTCGGGCAGTCTCTTCACGATGTCGACTTCGGGCGGCTCCGGTCCGATGGCGCACTCGGCTCCGATGACGTCGGCCGGCCTGACCTCGCTGTCGACTTCCGGCGACTCCGGGGTGCGATCCTCACCCCCGACCTCCGGTGTTCCTCCTTACAGGTTCCGGGCGACTCCGGAGTGCGATCCTCACTCCCGACCTCCGGTGCTCCTTTACCTCGGTCTCCGACGACTCCGGAGGGCTGACTTCACCCTTCCGATGACGCCGCTCGCTCGACCTCGGTTTCACCTCTCGACCCTTGGTATTCCACTCGACCTCCGCCGGCGCCCTCTTAACGACCTCAGGTGGCTCCGGGTACGACGTCTGCTACCTCAGACAGCGCCGCTTCTCCACCTCGGGCTCCGGGTCTTCGGCTACTCGACGCCAGGCTCCAGGGAATCCAACTCTCAGGTCAGAGACTTCTGCTTTCTTAGTTTCTAAGGCCTGTTCCTGCTGTCCAGGTCCTCAGGATGGTTTCTTCTTTCTTCTCCCACACAGGGCTATAGGCTGGGATCCATCAGCTGGGACAAGTATCAAGGGTGGGTTTATGGACCCCACTCCAGGCACAAGTTTCCACCCCTGCTGCTTCACTCCTTCCTCTGTCTTCTTGAGCTCTTCTCTCTTCACCAGTCCGGTGCCAACTGCCAGCTCCAACTGCCAACTGCCCCTCTTATCCTCCCAACATTCCAAACGGTTTCCAACTGTCACCCAGTTCTGGAATCTTCAGGAAGGTTCTGGAAGGTGCTGGTAGGTTCCAGTGGATGCTGGTGATGTCATAGAAGGCCACCATTTTGTGCTTCAGGCCCTCAGACAGAAGTATTCAGGGGTAGCCAAAAATGGCTCCCTGAATCTGTAGCAACACGAAAAAGTCTGGTGGTTCCCAAAAAGGAAAAATTCAAACAGGGTTTGAGGCAGAAGTGGGACAAAATAAATAATGATGAGGAGGGACCACCCAAAAGGCTGACAGGTCTAACAGTGATGCAGTAGAGAATACAAACCAAGTTATTTATTAGTAATTGCGCTGCAGCGAAGTCCAGTCTGACCAGCCTCATGGGATAGCTGCCGAGGGACTGACTTCAGAACTCTTAGTAACACATAATATGCATTGCCAACACCCCTAAAACCCTGTCCACTCTGGAATTTTCCAGCTCAGGCATGGGTGAACAAAGGAGGTACAGAGAGATGAGCTACCACCTGCAGAATGGGTACATCTTATCACATTCTCAAGGTTGTCTTGCTCGAGCTCAGCGCTCTCCAACGTGGGAGCAGGGATAGGAGAGAGGAAAGGCATGTGATGGCAAAATAAACCATTCATTAGTACATTAGGATTCAACCTTAAATACAATACAGAGAAATAACTCGAAGCTGCCTTTTTGCTGAGTCAGGCAGTCAATGAGGCAGAGTCTTACTTTTAATCACAGTACACAATGGCGGCTAAAAACAGAATGGAGCTGCAAATGCTAACTTAACTCACACAATGCTATAAGGAGTCAACTAGAATCATTTGCAGTCCAACAGACCCTCCTTTTAGCATTTGCTAACAATTTTGTCTATTCTAGCATAACGAGAAAATCATTAAGGTAAGGCAATACACATACATATTAATATTCTAAAATACCCTCATCGATGCTCATTAAATCATGGACAGCTTTCATCATCATAGCTGAGGGCTTAGTGTCATGCCCTGGGGCCTTAGGTAGAGGTGTTAATTTGCTAACACAATATGTACAACAGGCAGGGAGATAATTAATACACAGGCAACAAGTGAAAATGACACCTGCAATGACAACGAGGAAAAGGAGTTTTTTCCAACCCCATGAGGATATCAAACCCCAGAATCAACCAGAATGGGACCAGGTGCCATTCTCTTGGTGAATATCAGATTCAAGTTGGTGTAACATCTGTATTGCTGCATAGACATTTGGAGCATGGTCCGATATGTACACACATCAGCTACTACCGATGACGCAACAGGCCCCACCCCGATCAGCAAGCAGGACATCTAGAATCATCCGATTTTAAAGGGCATCAAGTCTTGTAGCCTGAAGCTCAGCTGTAATGTTAGTCAGTATTCCTGCTGTGGTGTTGATAATTCCCTCCTCAACCCTTGTGACTCGGCGGATGTTAAGGCTACTGGACATGGGACCCCAGAAAGGTAGGATACCCTTTATAGCATCAGTAAACTGCTGCAAAGTAGTGTCTGTCTGATCTATGTCTTCAGTGCTTATAACCCTCCTGACTCGGGGCAAGTAAAAGCTCCTTTGCTGCAATCAATGGTCTCTATGATAACTGGACGATGCTATAGATACTGGAGGTAGGAGGAAAGAAACATAACATGTGCCAGGCCACCCCCTGGGAAGCCATACATAGTCCTGAGACCCAGAAGAAAAGTACACATTATGGGGTGGAAGTAAAGGTGGGCTATTGGTCATGTTCAAGTCATAAGTATAGCTGCAAATACTCTTTCCCACTTTAACACTCCAGAAACCTTGGACTCAAAAACTCGCTATTGTATTGACTATGGGCACTGGCACTGCTCTGTCCTGAGTAATATTATGCATCTGAAAAGACCTAAAATATTCAGTAACATTGAAATCGTGAAAATCCATCATTTTATTCTGGAGCCACGTGACATTCTTTTTGGCTTCAAAAACATTCATGCACGCATCTGGATGCAAAGTATCAGTGGCCCCTTGTTCTCCTGGAGTAAAACCCTGATGTACACTGATGTATTTTAGTACCGTCTCATAATCATCATACATTATATTCATTGGATCAGTATGGTAATGGATATACACCATGGTAAATAGCTTAAACCAGGCTTCACATTTCCCTAAATAGGAGAAGGGTAGGGACATCAATAAATCATTATTGTGCATCACAGAAGAGAGTAAGCCACAAACCCAGCAATTAGTAATATTAGACGTATGGTGCGCCCGATGGAGCATCTGCAAGAAAACATTATCAACATACGTTTGTCTGTGCCTCTACTTATGAGGGGCCAAAGTAACAAATACATTGTCAGGGGGAACAGGAGTAGTACAGATCAAAGAATGCACAGGAAGTTTCTCTTGCAGGAGCCACATAATTCCAAATGCAGTTAACAAGAATATCAGAACAATCTTGCTTTTATTAGACCAGCTAGACAAGCCAGGACCACTTTGCTGAAAACGTGGGGCTGCAAGGGGCTGTTCTTCATCCATAATGAGGCGGCCAAATGGGTACATTATTTTTTTTATATAAAAATACATATATATATATATTCACTGAAAAAAACGTAGGTTTCAGGGGCGTTATAGTTAGCTGGACTTTTCACTCGTACAAAACCATTGAAATTCCCCCGTTATAGTTAGTTCAGCTAACTATAACTCGCGCACCCGCAATGCACTGCTGATGACGTCACATATTACATCACTCATGACATAGTCAGTGACATCACTCATGACATCACTGATGACATCTCAAATGGCATCACTCATGACATCATCCAGTGAATGTGTGTTTTTCTGAAAATTACATATGTTTAATATATGTATATCTCAAGGTCGATGGAAGAATAAATGGGTATATAAGTGTCTAAATGGATGATTTGTTTTTGAAAAATTGATTGTATAACTGACTGATTAAGTGTATCTTAGTGAATACATGGCTTAGTGAGTAATGTTTAAATATGTAAATATCTGTATCAGTCTCTCACTTTGTGTATAAGTGGCTGCATGGGTTGGTGAGTAGCTACATGAGTGTCTATATAGGTTATTAGTTGGTTTTTTGAGTATCAGTATGAGTGTCTGTATGGTTCGGTGAGGGGTATTACATAGTGCATAGGTGCATGAATGAGTGACTCACTTTTTGTATATGTTGAAGACAGCATGTGTGCAGGACTATATGGGTGGAAGAGTGTGTGCATGGGTGTGTTAGTGAGTGAATGACTGTCTCAATAGTGTCTTTATGAGTAACTACATATGTTTTAAACTAGTATATGTGACTATTGGTGTATATAAGTGAGTATATGTGAGAGTGAGAGATTGGAAAAGTTCCTGTATGAATAAGTATGTGTTTCTATAAGTGATTGTTTAAAAGACTAAGAATGAGTAAGTTTCTGTAGAAGTAAGTGTGGTGGTGTGTGTATAACTGTATATGCAAGTAAATGGATGTTTGATTCTTTATTAGCATGAGTGACTATGTGTGTGAGTAACTCTATGGATGAGTGGCATTGTGTAACAGGATATATAGGTGTATGAGTACATATGATGAGTGAGTACATGTATGAGTGACTGTATAGGACTGTTGGTGAATGAGTGGATGTGTATGTGGATCTTAGAATTACTGAATAGGTTGTTGTAACTGGTATTGGTATGTCCATTGTTTTGAAAATTTTAGTTTCTATTTTTGAATGTGTATATCAAAGGTTATTTTAGGGGGAGAGGAGGTCTGCCACTCTATCACAAGGATGATGTCATCAGTGATGTCATGTGAGATGTCATCAGTGATGTCATGAGTGATGTCACTGACCATGTCATGAGTGATGTAATATGTGACGTCATCAGCAGTGCATTGCGGGCGCGCGAGTTATAGTTAGCTGAACTAACTATAACGGGGGAATTTAAATGCTTTTGTACGAGTGAAAAGTCCAGCTAACTATAACGCCCCTGAGACCTACGGTTTTTTCAGTGAATTTTTGAGGTTTTGTAAATGCTAATTTCATTACAAGACCGGAGGCTGCCATTATGCATTATCTTTTTAATGCAAATTCAAGTACAGCCACTTTAAAGTTACATCATAAGTAAAACTTCTAGAACAAACAAGTGTATCCAGGCAACGGCAGCACAGAGATCAGCCTCTTTTAAATGCGGCTTCAAGACAGATAAGTTATACTTGTCATTGCTCTTGTCTTTGTTTTACAATTTGACTCTTGGTTTTCACACTTTAATGTTGTGTATTAGTCACCTTGCCTAATGATATTCAATGACTTGTACTACCGTTTGATACGTTAATTCTCCTTTTGGTTCACTTCTTATCGTATTTGTCCTTGTGTCATCCCGCACAACAACGATGCCTCCCAAACCCGGATCAGTGTTTCTGGTCCTGATTGCGCACCCAACCCGATCGGTTTACGGGTCGCTTTGCCCCCTTCATACCTGGGAACACCTTGGCGCCCCTTGTGTCTAGCGCACAACGCTGTGTCTTTGCCCCGACTCACCATCATCCACGCCTCACTCTCCTGTGCGCTCCGTTGCTTCAGGATCGGGACTTCGCCCTCCTCGCCGATCGGCACTCCGGCGCTTCTTTCGCCGTCGCCCACGCGGTCACAAGCATTTAGGCACTTTATTTTGTTTCCCTCAAGCGTTTTTTTTATTACCCCTCGGTACGGCCGATGCTGGCCGTGCCGTTGTCCATCACCATATGTTACCACGGACTAATATAATAAAAAAAAAAAAAGGGGAAGAACCAGGAAGTCAAGGTTCAGGACTCTCATTAGAGGAGAGTCCCTTAAGAACCACACTACCAACGCTCTTTCAAGCTTGTCTCTCCCTTCCCCTTAGCAACAACAGTCAACTGCTGTTGTACTTTGTAGATTGACCTGCGTCTCGCTCTTGCTCGATATTTTTGGCCCCTTTTTGTCAGATTCTCTTACGAAATTAGCTACATCATTTTATAATATATCATAGCATCTTTTAATACCAACTATATATATATTTAATTCTTAATATTAAAAAAAAAAAAAGAGCTTAAAATGTCTGATGCGGACTCTGATGATTCGCAAATCCAGATACCCCCCTCCCTCTCAAATGAGGAAAATATTTAAAAAATTATTCATAAGGAGCTACACTCCTGCATGAGAGAAACCATCAACAAAATAGTTGCTGGGAAGAGATCGCACTCAGATCCTACGATCTACCCCTCTCACCATTCCTTAGACAAACCCGAAGGTAAGAGAACTAAATAATGTAACTACATAGAAAAAATAAGCACTATGGAAGGACCAAGTACCTCGAAATTATTGGGAGGTCTACGCGCCTCAACTATTGAAGGAGGACCAAGCACCTCAAATAATGCGTGAGGCCTACGCGCCCCAATTAAATCGGGAGGCCTACGCGCCCCAAATAAACTAATTGTCAATAATGACATACCTTATTTGGACGCCCCAAGCGGCTCAAATCCCTTATGTGCTTCCAATTCTCTCCTACTGATGACCTAGATTCTAAGGAATCCTTAGACGAATATATTTTGGACCTTGATCAAGTCAATGATGACATCAACTTTGACCTCTCTGATGGCGAAAGTCCCTCTAAGGATACTATTTTTGATCCTCTCGGTGGAGAAATGTTTTCCCCTGAAAACTTGCAACACCATAGGAGCAATCAATGGTGGCCTCAAAAACATGTCTCTGAATTTATCAAAAGGTGGATTAAGAACCCCCTAGAAATTGAGACTAGAAACATTCTGAGAGCAGAATGCCCTCGCCCCATGATTGAAAATAAGCTTTGTCTAACTCCGAACCTAGACCCAGAACTCATTAAATTTTTGTTTAAACTGGGCAGGGATCCTCGAAAAGGCATGGAACGCTCTCTCAAAACATGCCAAGACCGTATGCTTGATATGCTGGGACCACTATGTCGCCTAATCGACCTAATTGAGGAATGTTACACCAATGCCTCTCAACCTAACATCGAACTCCTTCGAGGAAGGAGCCAAAGAACTCTGATCCTCCTCGGCAATGCCAACGCAGCTCTGAACACCGAGAGAAGGAAGGTAGTTCTATCTAAAATCGACCCAAAATTATGCGAAATGGCAGATAAAGAACCCTCTTTTAACCCCAACGGCCTCTTCTTTGGTGAAGATTTGATTAAAAGCCTCGTAAAATATGTTTCCACCTTTACTGCCCTGGACAGAGCACAATCCAATATCCGAAGAGTCTTTAATCCTAGTGTTTTCGCTAGGGCCGGGAGAAGGGGTCGCTCTTCCGGCCGTTACTTCCAAAGACCCTTCTTCAGACAGAGAGGCTTCAACCGACAATTCCAATCCAGCAACTCATTCTTCCCTCAACGAGGCCGAGCTTCACGCTTCAGAGGCTTTAAGGACAGAGGAGCCAACCCTTCTAACAACTCAAGTAAGTACACTTCCTCCTCCTCCCTTCTCTTCTACACAGAGAGTAGGAGGTCGGCTAAAACACTTCCTTCATGTTTGGAAACAAATCACTCACGATCCTTGGGTCCTCGAAACCGTTCAGGGTTTCAAAAAAGACTTCTCCCACTTTCCTATTCAGTTCACAACCCCACAGGTTTTAAACTTACCTCAGGAACAACACTCCATAGTCACAGAGGAGGTAAATTCTATGCTAACCAAAGGCGCAATCATACAAGTCCCTTGGGAACAAAAGAAATTTTGAGCAATATTTTCCTTGTGCAAAAAAAGGACAAAGGGTGGAGACGTAATAAATCTAAGAGAATTAAACCAGTATCTCACTTACAATCACTTCAAGATGGAAGGCGTACACCTCCTCAAAGACATGCTCTTAGAAAAGGATTGGCTAGTGAAACTAGATCTAAAAGATGCATACTTCACCATTCCTATGGCCAAAGAATCCCAATCCTTCCTTCAATTCGTATGGAACAATCAACTTTATCAATTCCAGGCCTTACCCTTCGGCCTATCCTCAGCCCCTTGGTGTTTCACCAAAGTAATGAAGGCAATTACTACGACCCTTCGAGAAAGGGGCGTCCGTCTCATAATATATCTAGACGACATTCTTATCATGTCCCAAGACCATTCTCAAATCCTGAAAGATCTGAATTCAACTATGAATCTGATAGAGAGTTCAGGTTTTATTATAAATAGAGAAAAGTCCATTCTGATTCCCTCAAGATCCCTAGAATTCCTAGGCTTCACGGTCGACACATTAAAATCAACGCTATTACTTCCCCGAAAGAAGATTACCAAAATCAGGAAGGAAATCCGTCACATACTAAAATCAGATCTCATAACCTTAAGGGAACTAGCCAGACTTCTGGGCCTCCTTTCCTCTTCAATTCAAGCTGTTTTTCCCGGCCCTCTATTCTATCGAGCCCTTCAAAGAATCAATGGGAAAGCCCTCCGCTCCGGGCTTTGGTACGGAGACACGATCCAGCTAGATACGAATGCCAGAGAGGAACTGTCCTGGTGGCTAGAGAATCTAGATGTTTGGAATGGGAATACCATCTTCAGTTCTTCCCCAGATTTGGTTCTGGAATCGGATGCAAGCCTTCATGGCTGGGGTGCCTGCTTTCAGAATCAGAACACGGGAGGTTTATGGTCTTATTCGGAGACGTTACACCACATAAACTTTCTGGAGATAACCGCGGGGCTTTATGCCCTAATGAGCTTCAAACACTCTCTTCAAGGGAGATCAGTCCTACTCAAGATGGACAACATGTCAGTCGTCACCTATATCAATCGCCTAGGCGGTACCAAATCCCCAGACCTCTCCAACCTTTCCAAGAAACTTTGGCTATTCTGCTTGGAACACCAAATTTCTCTAAGAGCAGAATACCTTTCCGGTCTAAAAAATGTTTATGCGGACTGGAATTCAAGGTTCCTGGTAGATCACACCGATTGGAAGTTAGACACCAACGTTTTCAACAATCTCGCTTATTTCCTGGGTCCCATAGAAGTAGATCTTTTTGCCAGCAGACTCACTTCACAACTTCCCAACTACTTCAGCTGGATGCCCGACCCGGGTGCTCTGGCAGTGGACGCCTTTCTCCAAGATTGGAAAAAGATTCAGGGATATACCTTTCCACCCTCCGCAATGATTCAACGGGTCCTTCAGAAACTGAGATCAGAACAATCCTCAATAGTCCTAGTGACCCCCTTTTGGCCGTCCCAAGCTTGGTTCCCGACAACCTGGGAACTATCTTACGAAATACCCTTTCTACTTCCAGCTTCACCAGGCCTCCTAAAGGACACAAACGACTCGGATCACCCACTTCTTATGAACGGGACTTTGAACCTTCTTGCTTGGAAAGTGTCAGGCGATCCAACGAAATCTCTGGCCTTTCGTCACAAGCTTCTTCTCTCCTCCAAGAATCTTGGGCCCCCGGCACACACTATAGATACAACGGCATCTGGAAAAGATGGGTTGGTTGGTGCCTGGTAAGGAATCTGGATCCCGTGGAGGCTCCTATCGTCCACATAGCGAATTTTCTCGTGGAACAGTTTGAGAGAGGTCTTTCTTATAGATTAATTAACTGTTATAGATCCGCCATTTCTGCGGGTCATTCACTTCTTAATAGTAGAACTATCGGTTAAAATCCAATAATCTGCAGGATTAAGAAGAGTATCAGACTTAAAAGACCTCCAAAACCTAAATATGATTCCCTTTGGGACGTTAAATTACTTCTCGACCTTTTCTCTAAATGGCCCGATAATAACTTGTTAGATAATAAGTCTCTTTCCATCAAATTAGCTTCACTCCTTTGCCTAATATCCTGCCGTAGAGTTTCAGACGTTAAAGCACTGGAGATTTCCAACAGGTACTATGACGCCTTCGGCGTTACGTTTGAAATAATCAAAAGAACTAAAACTATGTCTGACATGATCTTTTACCCTAGGTTTGATGCTTGTAAAAAATCGTGCGTAGTGGACTGCATGAAGGAATATGACTCCAGGATGGACCCACTTCGCTCGACTGGTGTTAACCAACTCCTTATATCCTTTGTTAGACCCTTCAAACCTGTTTCTTCTACTACTATAGCCAGATGGGTTAAACTATCAATGCAATTGGCTGGCATTGACCTCCATAGATTCCAAGCTCACTCTTTAAGAGGGGCCATGGCCAGTCAATCCTTTTGGAAAGGAGGTAAGTTAAACAACATCCTCAAAACAGCAGACTGGTCAAACTCTTATACCTTTGCTAAACACTACTGCAAACCAGTTGAACACATGTCTGATGTAGTTCTCCTTGACTACCAACATGCATAATGGCAGCCTCCGGTCTTGTAATGAAATTGCGATTCTCCTATTACCATGACCAGAGAATCTGGATTTCATTAAAGACACGGAGGCTGACATTATCCCAACCCTCCCTCCCGGGAATGGATTCTAACATCTGTTTATTTGTCATATGTAATACTTTGATTTATAATATTATAACTCAATTTGTTTAACAATTTTGCCTTTTATTACCTAATGTGGATTATATTATCTTTAACCACTGTTTTTTCTTACCCCTTCATAGGGTGATAAGTACATTTCCTAACTTTCTTTCCCTTTTCAGACAATTCGTCTTGATTGAACTCTTCTTCATCATCCTTGCAACAGCAGCCGACACCCTTTTCCTCTATTCTATGGAGTGGCCTTTTCTGCATGATGCCAGCTTCTGGACTTCGCTGCCTCTGAGAAACTTCTTATCTTCCTGTGTTCAATGCATTTAAAAGAGGCTGATCTCTGTGCTGCCGTTGCCTGGATACACTTGTTTGTTCTAGAAGTTTTACTTATGATGTAACTTTAAAGTGGCTGTACTTGAAGTTGCATTAAAAAGATAATACATAATGTCAGCCTCCGTGTCTTTAATGAAATCAAGATTCTCTGGTCATGGTAATAGGAGAATCGCAATTCCTAACTATAACGTGCCTGAAACCTATGGTTTTTTCAGTGAATTTCAAAGGTTTTTTAAATGCTAATTTCTAACTATGCCTACAGAGATAGGACATGTGAAGTAAGAAGAAAAAACGCACAGAAAGAAAAAAAGAAATGCAAAAAGAAGCAACAGAAGTCCTCAAAGACGAAGAAAAGTGCAGGAAGAAGGATAACGTGCAGAAAGAACAAACAGAAGAGCAGAAAGAAGCCTTGTTGCAAAATCATCCTGTACCCTCAACTTTTTCAGACGGATACTGGTGGTAACTGAGTCTGACTAACCAGTCCTAGAGCCAGTGCTATTTTAAAAGACACTCAGAATACAGAGAAAACACCTACATACACTAGGGAACACTATGCGTTGGGGTCCCCCTGTTATTAGCAGGACCTCCTCTGTAGGCCCCTAGTATATAATAGGGCAGGGGATTAAAACTACCTCTTAAAACTCGCCACAGGGCGTGTTTGCACACGTCACCTCAGGCCCCGTCCCCGTCCCCTCCCTTCCCCACTGTGTAAACACGCCCTGTGGCCATTTTAAGTTGGGAGATTAAGTCCCCTTGAATCCTGAGGGTCCCTAGGGTCCAACTAGACCACTAGGTGCCTCCAGTAAGCGCCACAGAGCTTCGTTGCACAGAGATGTAAAAAGGGGCACGGCCTAGACCACATCTCTGCAACGCAGCGCAGTGGCGCTTACTGGAAGCACCTGGTGGGCTAGTTGGCCCACAGGGTCCCTCAGGATTGAAGGGGAAATATTTCCCCAACTTAAAACGCGCCACAGGGCGTGTTTGCACACGTTAACTCAGGCCCCGTCCCCTCCCTTCACCACTGTGTAAGCACGCCATGTGGCCGTTTTTAGTTGAGAGATTAAGTTCATTTGAATCCTGAGGGTCCCTAGGGTCCAACTAGCCCACTAGGTACCTCCAGTAAGCGCCACAGAGCTGCATTGTAGAGAGGTGTAAAAAGTGGCACGGCCTGGACCACCTCTCTGCAACGCAGCTCAGTGGCGCTTACTGGAAGCACCTGGTGGGCTAGTTAGACCCCAGAGGCCCTCAGAATTGAAGGGGAATTATTTACCCAACTTAAAACGCGCCATAGGGTGTGTTTGCACACGTCACCTCAGGCCACGTCCCCTCCCTTCCCCACTGTGTAAACACGCCCTGTGGCCGTTTTAAGTTGGGAGATTAAGTCCCCTTGAATCCTGAGGGTCCCTAGGGGCGAAATAGCCCACTAGGTATGTCCAGTAAGCGCCATTGCAGAGAGGTGTAAAAAGGGGCACAGCCTGCACCACATCTCTGCAACGCAGAGCAGTGGCACTTACTGGGAGCACCTGGTGGGCTAGTTGGCATCCAGGGTCCCTCAGGATTGAAAGGGAATTATTTCCCCAACTTAAAACGCGCCACAGGGCGTGTTTACACACGTCACCTCAGGCCCCGTCCCCTCCCTTCACTACTGTGTAAATGTGCTCTGTGGCCGTTCTAAGTTGAGAGATTAAGTCCCCTAGAATCCTAAGGGTCCCTAGGGTCAAACTAGCCCACTAGTTACCTCCAGTAAGCGCCACAGAGCTGCGTTGCATAGAGGTGTAAAAAGGGGCGTGGCCTCAGAACACCTGTCTGCAATGCAGCTCCCTGGCGCATACTGGAGATACCTGTTGGGCTAGTTGGCCCTCAGGGACCCTCAGTATTGAAGGGAAATTAATTCCCCAACTTACAACTGGCCAGGGGGCACGTTTGCAGAGTGCTGCAAGGAGGGGGCGTGGCCTCCGGCACGATGCCGGTCTTTTATTTATTTAGTTTTTTTAAGAAGGAGGGCAGTGTGGCCCCCCTTCTTTTTCTAATTTATTGGACCTGGAGACCCCATCCCCCAGGGCCTGCACCCTAATTTTTTTGTTGGAAAAAATAAATTTGGAAGGGGGTCGCGTGGCCCCCCTCTCAAGGCCTTAATCGGCCCCGGGGACCCCAACCCCAGGTCATGGCCTTTTTTTAAAAAAAAATTCTTTAGGAGGGGGCTGCGTTGCCACCCTCCTCAGGCCACTTATGGCCCCGGGGACCCCATTCCCCGGGGCCGGCCTTTGTTTTTTATTATTATTTTTCTAAAATATATTCATAGAAACACCTAGGACATGCTGGACAATTCGTATGTACCTATCACCATGACGATTTGCGTGATATTCATTAAAAGGCGACTATGCATACAATGAATCCACGTGGAATGTATTTACACCGCTAGTGAAGCTCTGATGTGTCTGAAGCCCTACCGTGCCTAATCCCGGCGCCCCCGCCGGTGGGTATTCTCCAAGTAGACACCCTTGTCGTTTATTTATACAAACATGGGTTGCTATTGACGGGCACATTTAATACACACGCACACCAAGCCATTCAAAGGGGATTCGACAAAAATTCTACCAAACAATGCAAGAAACCCCCCTCACGGTAAATAAAACACACATCAACCGCCGGATATGTAATGCTTTTTATTTTACTCTCTGGAAAGGAGACGAGCCTCACTTGAGAGTCACAGCGTGCTCCTGGCTGAGCCCAATGCTGTGTTACACCCACCAGTGCCCGACGAGTGCCACACACCTCTGTGTTGTATTCCACCAGCTAGTGCGTATGCTATGACACTCTCTAGCCCATGTGCACTGTAACACCACCCCATGAATATGTCATGCCACACTTGCCTTCGCACGTGTTATATTGCCACATCTAACGTGCCTTCCTCGATGCCTATGTTATAACGCACAGCGCTATGCCATACATATTACAATCTGGGATCCATATCTTTGTCACAGTGCATATGCAACGTTACACTCCCCAGCACATATTTTATATTACAACTTTAGAGACTAGTTAGGTTACACAACACTACCCTGTGCATATTACATTCCAAGGCGCATATCGCATAGCACGCGCTAGTGCCTGTGCTATCTGGCGCTCTTAAATGAATCTGTCATTGCGCACAATGTATTGCATATTATATTTCACGCCCCGGTTCATCTTATATCACACTTTTTGGTGCATAGTTTATACCATATACTATATCTAGTTTTCATTTTCAATAGTGCTCTCAGGACTATGTTATATATAACACTGCATCCACCTACCCTTTTCACGGCCATTACATTTTGTGATGGGGGGTGGAGGGTCAGGGGGTGTTTCTGCCAAGTGAGCCCGGAGTCACAGTCACAAACGTCCTCTTCTTCCTGAATAAAAGTGAGATTATGCTGCATACTTGTTCATATTTTAAGTAGTTTGCTCAGACACACATTTTATAAAACAATAAAGTTCCTAATACCGACCTTCTCTGAACAGTTAGCTTGCTGCCCCATCCACCTCCTCCCTATCCTCTGTTGTCTGAATCCATGGACTAGCCTCCTCCCTCCTGCCATGCATGTTCTGATGTGCTGCCACTGCCCTCCATTTAGCATGATGTACCAGTCCACTCCTCCTGCCCTCCATTGCCCAATTCCATGGCCCATCATTGACCTTCTGCTTAACCTCTGTGATTAGCTTGCTGCCCCTATTCTCCTTCCCCCTGCTCTCCGATGTCTTTGTGCATGCCCCTGCTCTATCCTTTTGGCCCACCATGTTCCATGGACCTGCCACTCCTATCTACTATGAGTGTTCTGTTGAGCTGCCACTCCCCTCCCACCTGCCTAGCATTGTCAGATGAATGTAACCTGTCCCTGCCACCTCCACCCTGCCTGTCCACATGCCATGCCCCTATCCCCTTTCTCCTGTCCTCCATGGTCCATTTTACTGCCACACCCTTCTGTCCTCCCTGGTCTGTTGTGCTGCAACTGCTCCTCCTGCCTGCCCCGCGCGGTCTGTTGTGAGGCCCCTTCCCCTTAACTCTCTTGTCTGTGCCCAGGTCCTGACCCTCCCTTCTATCCTCCATGGTCTTTTGTGCATGCCCCTGCACCCTCCTTCTTGCCCATCATAGCCATTGTGCTGCCACTAACCCTCCCGCTTGCCATGCATGGTCGTCTGTGCTGCCATGGCCCCTCCCACCTTCCCTGTGTGGTCAGCAAGCTGCCCCTGACCCCCTCCCACCTTCCCTCCATGGTCTGTGTGTATGCCATCATAGTCTCACTGTTGCTCTCCATGGTGTGTCTTGTTTCTAGTGCCCATCCTGCCTGACCTCCATGGTCATCTTGCTGCTCCTGCCCTGCCCCCTTGCCCCCCAGCCCTCTGTTTCCATGTGCAGACCCCTATTCCCTCCCTCCTGGCTTGTCTGTTCCATTGTAATGCCCATCATCCGTCCCTCCTGCCCTTTATGGTCTGTTATGCTGCAGCTTTCTCTCCTGTCTGTCCATTATGGTCAGCTAGCTACCATTGCCTCTTTTCCCTCTGTTCTCTGTTGTCCATGTGCATGGTCCTGTCCCCTCCCTATTGCTTTCTATGGATTGTTGTGCTGCACTCCCGTCCCGCATGCCCTGTGTGGTGTATTGTGCTACTGCAAACCCTGATGTCTGCCCTGTAGGGTCAGTTTGGTGCACCTCTCCATGTCCCTCCTGTCCTCTGTTATCCGAGTCCATGTCCCTACCCCAATTCCTCCTGCCTACCATGATCCAATGTACCATACTTACGAACATTTTGAACTTGGTAAGAGGGAGATTTTGAAAAAGAACTGGGTTATTGATTTTCCCCTTTGAGTTACATTGAAAAAGAGGAGAATGTAGACAGGAGACAGATCAAATCAAGTCCATTTGAGCTTAAAAACATTGGTCGTTTCCTGGCTGAAATGGGTCTGTTGGCATGTATGGTTGTACTACCACTGCCCCTTCCTTCTGCCCACAATGGTCTATTATATTGCCACAGCCTCTCTTGCCAGTCCTCTATTGTTGGATTGTTGCCCCTGCCCCCCTTTCCAATGCCCTCCATAGTCTGTTGTGCTGCCACTGCCCTTTCTGCCTGCCCAGTGTGGTCAAATTGTTGCCTCTGCACTCTCCTACCTGGTGGGTATTAGGAACTTTACTGTTATTAAAATGTGTGTCTGTGCGAACTACTTAAAATATGAACAAGTATACAGCATAATCTCACTTTTATTCAGGAACAAGAGGGCGTTTGTGACTGTGACTCCAGGCTCACTTGGCAGAAACACCCCCTGACCCTCCACCCCCAATCGCAAAATGTAATGCCCGTGAAAAGGGTAGGTGGACGCAGTGTTATATAGAACATAGTCCTGAGAGCACGATTGAAAATGAAAACTAGATATAGTATATGGTATAAACTATGCACTTAAAAGTGTGATATAAAATGAACCGGGCGTGAAATATAATAAGCAATACATTGTGCGCAATGACAGATTCATTGGAGAGCGCGAGATAGCACAGGCACTAGCGCGTGCTATGCGATATGCGCCTTGGAGTGTAATATGCACAGGGCAGTGTTGTGTAACCTAACTAGTTTCTAAAGTTTTAATATAAAATATGTGCTGGGGAGTGTAACGTTGCATATGCACTGTGACAAAGATATGGATCCCAGATTGTAATATGTATGGCATAGCGCTGTGCGTTATAACATAGGCATCGAGGAAGGCACGTTAGATTGGGCAATATAACCTGTGCTAAGGCAAGTGTGGCATGACATATTCACGGGGTGGTGTTACAGTGCACATGGGCTAGAGAGTGTCATAGCATACGCACTCGCTGGTGGAATACAACAAAGAGGTGTGTGGCACTCGGCGGGCACGGGTGGGTGTAACACAGCTTTGGGCTCAGCCAGGAGCACTCTGTGACTTTCAAGTGAGGTTCGTCTCTTTTCCAGAGAGTAAAATAAAAAGTATTACACATTCGGCGGTGGATGTGTGTTTTATTAACCGTGAGGGGGGTTTCTTGCATAGTTTGGTCAAATTTTTGCCAAATTCCCTTTGAATGGCTTGGTGTGTGTGTGTATTAAATGTGCCCGTCAATAGCTACCCATGTTTGTATAAATAAACGACAAGGGTGTCTACTTGGAGAGTACCCACCGGCGGGGGCGCCGGGATTAGGCACTGTAGGGCGTCAGACACGTCAGAGGTTCACTAGCGGTGTAAATACATTCCACGTGGATTCATTATATGCATAGTCACCTTTTAATGAATATCACGCAAATCGTCATGGTGATAGGTGCAAACGGTTTGTCCAGCATGTCCTAGGTGTTTCTATAAATATATATATTTTTTAAAATAATAAAAAACAAAGGCCGGCCCCGGGGGATGGGGTCCCTGGGCCATAAGTGGCCTGAGGAGGGGGGCAACGCAGCCCCCCCCCTAAAGAATTTGTTTTTTAAAAAGGCCATGACCCGGGGGTTGGGGTCCCCAGGGAGGACCAAATAAATTTTTTTCGACAAAAAAAAAAAATTAGGCTGCAGGCCCTGGGGGATGGGGTCCCCAGGGCCAATATATTAGAAAAAGAAGGGAAGCCACACAGCCCTCCTTCTTAAAAAAGTAAAATAAATAAAAGACCTGCATCGCGCCGGAGGCCATGCCCCTCCTTGCAGCACTCTGCAAACGCGCCCCCTGGCCACTTGTAAGTTGGGGAATTAATTTCCCTTCAATACTGGCCCAACAGGTATCTCCCGTATGCGCCAGGGAGCTGCGTTGCAGACAGGTGTTCTGAGGCCACTCCCCTTTTTACACCACTATGCAACGCAGCTCTGTGGCGCCTACTGGAGGTACCTAGTGGGCTAGTTTGACCCTAGGGACCCTTAGAATTCAAGGGGACTTAATCTCTCAACCTAGAACGGCCACAGGGCGCGTTTACACAGTGGGGAAGGGAGGGGACGGGGCCTGAGGTGACGTGTGCAAACACGCCCTGTGGCGCGTTTTAAGTTGGGGTAATAATTCCCTTTCAATCCTGAGGGACCCTGGGGGCCAGCTAGCCCACCAGATGCTTCCAGTAAGCACCACTGCGCTGCGTTGCAGAGAGGTGGTCTAGGCTGTGCCCCTTTTTACATCTCTCTGCAACGCAGCACTGTGGCACTTACTGGAGGTACCTAGTGGTCTAGTTGGACCCTAGGGACCCTCAGGATTCAAGGGGACTTAATCTCCCAACTTAAAAGGGTCACAGGGCGTGTTTACACTGTGGGGAAGGGAAGGGACGGGGCCTGAGGTGACGTGTGCAAACACCCCCTGTGGCGCGTTTCAAGAGGTATTTTTAATCCCCTGCCCTATTATATACTAGGGGCTTACAGAGGAGGTCATGCTAATCACAGGGGGACCCCAACGCATAGTGTTCCCTAGTGTATGTAGGTGTTTTCATTGTATTCTGAGTGTCTTTTAACATAGCACTGGCTCTAGGACTGGTTAGTCAGACTCAGTTACCACCAGTATCCGTCTGAAAAAGTTGAGGGTACAGGATGATTTTGCAACAAGGCTTATTTCTGCTCTTCTGTTTGTTCTTTCTGCACGTTATCCTTCTTCCTGCACGTTTCTTTGTCTTTGAGGACTTCTGTTGCTTCTTTCTGCATTTCTTTTTTTCTTTCTGTGCGTTTTTTCTTCTTTCTTCACATGTCCTATCTCTGTAGGCATAGTTAGAAATTAGCATTTAAAAAACCTTTGAAATTCACTGAAAAAACCATAGGTTTCAGGCACATTATAGTTAGGAATTAGCATTTAAAAAATCTTAGAAATTCACTGAGAAAACCATAGGTTTCGGGGGCGTTATAGTTAGCTGGACTTTTCACTCATACAAAACCATTGAAATTCCCCCGTTATAGTTAGTTCAGCTAACTATAACTCGCGCGCCAGCAATGCACTGCTGATGACGTCACATATTACATCACTCATGACATGGTCAGTGACATCACTCATGACATCACTGATGACATCTCAAATGACATCACTGATGACATCACTGATGACATCATCTTTGTGCTAGAGTGGCAGACCTCCTCTCCCCCTAATATAAACTTTGATACACACATTCAAAAATAGAAACTAAAATTTTCCAAACAATGGACATACCAATACCAGTTACAACAACCTATTCAGTAATTCTAAGATCCACATACACATACACTCATTCACCAACAGTCCTATACAGTCACTCATACATGTACTCACTCATCATATGTACTCATCAATTAGTTATGTTATGTTTCTATACTAAAATGTAGTACTTCTTCTAGATGAAGAAATGTGTTTTGGTATAGTGCAATACATACTGTTGTTTGTCTAGAATCACACAGTGAGTATGTGTGCATTTGGGAACCACTGTGAGAGAAGCATTTGGTAACATTGTGTATTTGCTGACAGATAAATGTTTTAAAACTTGTCTTGTTGTCAAGTTTTAGTAGCATTAGAAGGCAGTTTTTGCTTATTCTTTGATTAAATGAGTCAGGCTTTGACACAAAAGTGCAGTCCTGAAATATGTAGATTGTGTGCAGTTCCCTTACCACTTGCACTGTAGTGAATGAGTTTTGGTAAACTCCTAGGGATAGTGGTGCTTGTCTAGAATCACACTGTGAGTTAGTGTGTATTTGGGATCACTGTGAGAGAAGCATTTGGTAACATCATGTATTTTCTGACAGATAACTTTTTAAAAACCTGTCATGTTGTCAAGTTTTAGTAGAATTAGAAGCCAGTTTTTGCTTATGCTTTTATTAAATGAGACAGGCTTTGACAGAAAAGTGCTGTCCCGAAATATGTAGATTGTGTGCAGTTCCCTTATCAGTTCCACAGTAGTGAATGATTTTTGGTAAAGTCCTAGGTATAGTGGGGGATGTCTAGAATCACACTGTGAGTCTGTGTGCATTTGGGAACCACTGTGAGAGAAGCATTTGGTAACATTGTGTATTTTTTAGCAGATAACTCTTTTAAAACCTGTCATGTTGTCAAGTTTTAGTAGCATTAGAAGCCAGTCTTTGGTTATGCAATGATAAAATTATTCTTGCTTTGACACTAAAGTGCAGTACTGAAATATGTAGATTGTGTGCAGTTCCCTTACCACTTGCACTGTAGTGAATGAGTTTTGGTAAACTCCTAGGGATAGTGGTGCTTGTCTAGAATCACACTGTGAGTTAGTGTGTATTTGGAAACCACTGTGAGAGAAGCATTTGGTAACATCGTGTATTTGCTGACAGATAACTGTTTTAACCTGTCATGTTGTGAAGTTTTAGTAGCATTAGAAGACAGTTATGGCTTATGCTTTGATTAAATGAGTCAGGCTTTGACAGAAAAGTGCAGTCCTGAAATATGTAGATTGTGTGCAGTTCCCTTACCACTTGCACTGTAGTGAATGAGTTTTGGTAAACTCCTAGGGATAGTGGTGCTTGTCTAGAATCACACTGTGAGTTAGTGTGTATTTGGGAACCACTGTGATCGAAGCATTTGGTAACAACGTGTATTTGCTGACAGATAACTGTTTTAACCTGTCATGTTGTGAAGTTTTAGTAGCATTAGAAGACAGTTATGGCTTATGCTTTGATTAAACGAGTAAGGCTTTGACAGAAAAGTGCAGTCCTGAAATATGTAGATTGTGTGCAGTTCCCTTACCACTTGCACTGTAGTGAATGAGTTTTGGAAAACTTCTAGGGATAGTGGTGCTTGTCTAGAATCACACTGTGAGTTAGTGTGTATTTGGGATCACTGTGAGAGAAGTATTTGGTAACATCATGTATTTGCTGACAGATAACTGTTTTAACCTGTCATGTTGTGAAGTTTTAGTAGCATTAGAAGACAGTTATGGCTTATGCTTTGATTAAATGAGTCAGGCTTTGACAGAAAAGTGCAGTCCTGAAATATGTAGATTGTGTGCAGTTCCCTTACCACTTGCACTGTAGTGAATGAGTTTTGGTAAACTCCTAGGGATAGTGGTGCTTGTCTAGAATCACACTGTGAGTTAGTGTGTATTTGGGAACCACTGTGATCGAAGCATTTGGTAACAACGTGTATTTGCTGACAGATAACTGTTTTAACCTGTCATGTTGTGAAGTTTTAGTAGCATTAGAAGACAGTTATGGCTTATGCTTTGATTAAACGAGTCAGGCTTTGACAGAAAAGTGCAGTCCTGAAATATGTAGATTGTGTGCAGTTCCCTTACCACTTGCACTGTAGTGAATGAGTTTTGGAAAACTTCTAGGGATAGTGGTGCTTGTCTAGAATCACACTGTGAGTTAGTGTGTATTTGGGATCACTGTGAGAGAAGCATTTGGTAACATCATGTATTTGCTGACAGATAACTGTTTTAAAACATGTCATGTTGTCAAGTTTTAGTAGGATTAGAAGCCAGTCTTTGCTTATGCATTGATTAAATGAGTCATGCTTTGACACTAATGTGCTGTACTTAAATATGTAGATTGTGTGCAGTACCATTCACTCTTCTAGACTAGTGAATGAGTTTTGGTAAACTGCTAGGGATAGTGTTGCTTGTCTAAAATCACACTGTGAGTCTGTGTACATTTGGGTAAGGATTGTGAGAGAAGCATTTGGTAACATAGTGTATTTGATGACAGATAACTGTTTTAAAATCGGTCATGTTGTCAAGTTTTAGTAGCTTTAGAAGCTATTCTTTGCTTATGCATTGATAAAATGAGTCAGGGTTTGACACTAAAGTGCAGTACCATGTACTATTCTATTCACTGTGCCAGAACTGAAAATGTAAAAGTTTTACCCAGGCACTAACCTAGTAGTAGTCTGATGATTTAGTCAGTTTCCAAGTCCTCATGTTGTGAACCATACATTATCACATAGATTGTTTCAAATGTCTATGCAGTATGCATGAAGTCTTCTAACATACTATACACTTGTCTTTCACATTTTCAATTCGCTAGTCAGTATCCATACACTTCCAGAAAACACCCTGTAACTCCCTTTGCAGTCCTCTAGTGACTCATTCAGCATCCTGTACTAATCCATTCACTGTGCGAAAACTCAAACACTTATAAATTCACCAAGATACTATCTTTGCAGTACTCTAATCATTCAGTCAGTGCCTAAGTATTCATGCACTGAGCTAGGCCTTAGCACATGGACTGCTTCAAACCCCTATCCACTATGTATGCAGTCTTCTAACCACCTAGACACTTGTCTTTCACACTTTCAATTCCCTAGTCAGTATCCATACAGTCCAGCAAACATCCTGTCACTGCCTTTGCACTCCTCTAGTGACCCATTCAGTACCAAGTACTAATCCATTCCCTGTGCGAAAAGCCTACCACTTATAAATTCACCCAGGCACTCTCCTTGCTGTACTCTAATCATTCAGTCAGTACCCAAGTAGTCATGCAGTGAGCCAGGCCTTACCACATGGACTGCTTTAAATGCCTATGCAGTATGGATGCAGTCCTCTAATCACCTACACAGTTGTGTTTCACACCTTCAATTCCCTTGTTAGTATTCATACACTTCTAGCAAACACCCTGTCACTCACCCAGTGTGTCTCCTTATAGTACTGTAATCATTTAGTCAGTTAACATGTAGTGTTTTAGTGAGGTAGGCTTTAGGGCATGAACTGCTTCAAAGTAGTATGCACTATGCATGTAGTGTTTTAACTATCGTCACACTTGTGGTTCGGGGCTATAGTTTCTTAGTCAGTATTTATATAAAATGTGTTTGTACAGTAATGGAATAGTATAAATTTGAAAGTTATTAATATTAAGTTATTTATTTGTGATTCTTTTTTACAGATACAGAACAGGAGTGTTTCTCATCTGTTTGCACTCTTCTCGTGCAAGATTGTTTGGATGAAGGGTCCTTAGGTGTTTTATCATACTTGCTGTGCCGCACGTGTATTTTTTGTTAGGATTCCCTCGTAACAGAACTCTTTTGAAAATCTTGCGCGTGACAAACGTGGCATTAGTCTTTGTTTGCCCCTCGAGAAAAGTAGAAAATTTCCACATCACTGAAGGAAAACGTTGTGGCCGTGGTGCATCCTCCAAAAATTCATCTTTAGATTCGGTGAATATTTTAAAGCGACATCATTTACAGTTTTTGTAAGTTAAAGTTAAAAAAAATTGTTAGCTGTGTGCATTTTATATATCTGTGATTTGTATCTTTTTTTTTTTTGAGAATAGCATGTTGGTTTTTTTTTCACAATATTTGAGATTGTGTTTTTTTAGCCCGCTGTTAAGTGATGAGTACGATTGAAATCACTATTTTTAGTGAAATTTAATATATTCTGAGAACAGCAAAAAAGGCAAAAAAAATTACTTTGTGGAAATTATGCTGTGTTGTAAAAAATGTATTATTACATGTTATAATTTTTTTTTTCTTTTCTTTCACAGATCCAAATTTTAAAATAAGCAGTTTTTAAGAATCTAGATTGGAATGAAAATGTGAAAAAAATGTGTACCATTTTTTATTCCTATTACTGTGAAGGTGAGTTTAACTAAGTCTCAATATGCTGAATGAGGAGTCTGCAAGAAGCTACAAAGTGGAAACATGTTTCTAAAAACACTCTGTTTATACCTATGTAGTTTTGAAATCTGACCATAATCAGATATCATGTGACCTGCAAAAAAAGAGATTTGAGGGGTTCATAATATTTCCTATTTTAGCTATTGAAGGACCGCAATTATTTCAATCATTCTTCTTTGAACATCTTTGCAGACAAAACTCTGTGCTTACCTTTTATCATTCGCAAGGAATTTTAAAAACGGAAATATCTCACTTTTTGTAACATAGTTATTGTGTAAGATACTCTTTCATATTTACAAAGAGAGGAAAAGGCACTCTGTGCACTTTTTATACTCCATGTAAATACAACCTCATCATGCAGACCACTTTGTTTTGAAAGGGTGTTCTATAAGTGTTGTTGTGCATGATTGCACTAAATACTCATAGAACAAGACACATGTCTAGATTTATCAGAAATCATGAATCTCGATATGTGTGTGAATGGTGCACCATTCTAAAATTGGTGTAGGAAAGCACAAAAAGGAGAATTGTTTTCATTTCTCCACATTTTTATATCTTCAATGCATGCTGAAATGTTCAGCATACATTGAAGGAGAAAAATGCATTTTCTCACTATTTTTGTGCAGGAAGGTGTGTCTTCCTGCAGAAAAACAAACAGCACATGACAAAGATATCCTTGCACTATGGTGCAAGGGTGCCTGTGTCACCACATGGCTGCAGTTTAAGCAGCCATGCAGACAGAAGCATAGATTTGCAACATATTTATGTACATATGTTGCATCCCTGTGCTTCGGAAGTACTACAGCACACTGCAGTTAAAGAGGTTACTGTGTGATGCTGCAGCACTTCCTCATACTTCTGCACTTATACATTCACCATACGTTACTAATGCATTCATTCAGTCAATTACGTACTACACATACATTAATCTAAACTAACACTAACAAAGAAATGTAGCTCTTCTTTTAAACCTTCTTACACAAACTTTTTTTTTTCTTCTTTCTTCTTTTATAATTTTTTGGGGGTTTTCTGAACAATTATTAATATTTTTTGGTTTTTCTGCAAAAAAAAAACAAAAAACAAAACCAGAGAAACCAAACAATGAACTTCAGGGAACAATAAAAAAAAAAAACTAGCAAATGTGACTTTCTTGGCGACGGCAGATCAGATCGATCACCTGCTCACCATAGCACAAAGTCGCATTGCACTTTGTGCAGAGCACTTTTAAAAATTGAAATTGAGGACGGATGTCCAAGGTTTGGGCTGATAGATGCACTCTTGATGTGCTCGGTTGCGATGAGGTGGATGGCGCAGGAGTCTTTCTCATCCGTCGGCACTCTTCTCGTGCAAGATTGTTTGGATGAAGGGTCCTCATGTGCTTCATCATACTTGCCGTGCCGCAAGAGTATTTCTTGTTAGGATCCCCTTGCGACAGGACTCTTTTGCAAATCTTGCACGTGACCAAGGTGGCATTGGTCTTATTCTGCCCCTCGGGAAAAGTAAAACATGTCCACACCACTGAAGAAAAACGTTCTTTGGGTGGTGCCTCCGCCAAAAATTCATCCTCAGAAGTATGAGGTGATGCAGGTGATGCCTGCTGCCCTGAAGCCATTTTTGGTTGAAAAAAGTTAGAGCTAAATGTAAACTTAGTCTAAAAAATCTTCTTCTCTCCAAAGAGATGGTGCTCTAAAGAAGGTCAAAGAAGAATGATTGAAATGGGTGGGGTCTTTCAATAGTTAGAAGAGGAAGTGTAATGAACCAATCAAATCTCTTTTTTTGCAGGTCACATGGGATCCGCGCACCCTGCGCTTATGCAGCAGGCACCCAGCGCGCATCCGCGAAATTGAATTAAATTTTTTTATAGGATTAGATGTAAAAATATATTAGTTTTAAGACTAGTTTAGAGTTTGTCTTCAATTAATATTCACATGAAATACATATATATATGTGTTTTTAAATGTTAAATACTTCGCGGGATCTGCGCACCTACCGCGTCATAGACGCAGATGATGCATCGCGGAACCGCGTAAATGTTGCGTTACGTACATCGAACGTGTCGCGTATACGCTGGGAGTCGTGTACCGGTCGCATTGCGATCGCGCACTAAACACGTACCCAACGCATACCATACGCGGATGCTATCGCGTAGGGATCGGGAACGGTGCGCTTAGGGTGCGCGGATCCAAAAACATTGAAAAAAATATATAAAATAAAGTTTTGCACATATAGTTAAAAAAATATTTTGAAAAATATAAAAAAATATGTTTGAAAAACCCATTAAGTTCAAATAATATTTTTTAATTTTTAAAAGAATTAATTGAAAAAAGAAGTTTAAGAAATGGTGATAAAAAAGTATTTTTTTAAAAAATATAATTAATGAAATAGACACACTGATTTTGAAAAATATACAAATCCAATAAAAATCATTAAACATGATATCTTCAGAGATAAGTTATAGATAGGAATTAGCATTTAAAAAACCTTTGAAATTCACTGAAAAAAACATGGGTTTCATGCACGTTATAGTTAGGAATTGGCATTTAAAAAACCTTTGAAATTCACTGAAAAAACCAAAGGTTTCAGGGGCGTTATAGTTAGGAATTGGCATTTAAAAAACCTTAGAAATTCACTGAAAAAACCATAGGTTTTAGGGGTTTTATAGTTAGCTGGACATTTCCTCGTACAAAACCCTAGATATTCCCCTGTTATAGTTAATTCAGCTAACTATAACTCGCGCCCCGCAATGCACTGCTGATGACGTCACATATTACATCACTCATGACATGGTCAGTCACATCACTGATGACATCACTGATGACATCTCAAATGACATCACTGATGACATCACTGATGACGTCATCCAGTGAGTATGTGTTTCTGTAAAGTTTTAATATGTTTACTATATATAGGGAAAGGCCTGTTAAAGAATGAGTGGGTGTACAAGTGTGTGAATTAATGATTTTGTAGGTGTGTAAGTGACTCTATAAGTGAGTCATTAAATGTATCTTACTACAGACTAATGACTAAACTGTGTGAATGTCTGTATGTGTCTGTGTGTTGGTGTATAAGTGGCTGCATGGTTTTGTGAATAGCTATATGAGTGTCTATATGGGTTATTGATTGGTTGTCTGAGTATCTGAATGGGTGCCTGAGTGTTTGTGTGCGTAGGCTGTGGGTGACTCTGTGCATAGATGTGTGAGTGGGTGATTCTATGGGTGCATGGTTTTAAGAGTGCATCTGTGATGAACTGTATGGTTGAATGAGTGTATGTATGGGTGTTTTAGGGATTGAATGTATATCTCAGTGGTACATTTGTGACTAACTACATATGTGAAAGGCAGTATATATATGTGTAAGAGTATATAAGTGGGTATATGTGAGAGTGTGTGATTGTGAGAGTGGCTGTATGGATGAGTGTGTGCTTGTATCAATGATTGTATAAGAGCATAAGAATGTGGTACTATTTTTATGAGTAAGTGAACTTGAGTGTGTATAACTGCATAGGTGAGTAAATGGGAGTGTAATTAATTATTTGCATCACTGACTAGGTGTGAGAGTACCTCTATAGATGATTGGTGGTGTGTGAGTGTCTATGTAGGTGTATAAATGCATATGATAGTCTTGTACGGAGTGACTGTAAGTATGAGTGACTGTACAGGTGAATGAGTGGAGTTGTATGTAGACCTAAGAGTTAATAAGTGGGTATGTAGTTATTGGTATTGGAGTATCTATGGTTTTGAGATTGGACATCTGAAATTTTGAGTTGGTGTATCAACGGTTAAATTAGGGTGTGAGAAGATGCCGTAATTTATCACATGGATGACGTCATCAGTGATGTCATCAGTGATGGAGCCAATGGAAATAAACAGAGAAAAGAAGCAGAGAAAAGAAGCACAAATCCAGCGTCCTCTGAGCCTCGCTGGTAGACTCCTTTTGTTCATCTATGGTGGTGCTATTAAGCACTTCTCAGTGGAGCTGCGCGATCACAGCCCTTTCTTGAAGAAAATCCACTTCGCTCAGTATGGGGCACTCTCCCTCCTGGGAAGGCAACCTCAACTTATCCTGTCCAGTGTCTTGGACAATGCACCAATTTCCCTTTCCCTTATCTATCGTTGGTACCAGAGACAAGGTACATACACCCAATTCTTCATCCATGTCCATCCCTACTAATCTGACTTTCCTTTGGTGCACTGTCCCTCCGACGGGGGTGCAAATTGTACCTAGCCAGTCCGGGCACTGTGTCATCAAGGAAAAGGATCTTAAACTCAGAGGGGTTGGGGGACTGAGACTGGGGCTCCTGTGGGCCAGCTGGAGGAGGATCCTGGGCAGCCCACACTTCTGGGGGGACCGCCTCTTGCAAAACAGCATAGTTCTCCTCCTCTGTTTGCGCCCACGTCAGTCGAGTGTCAGAAAAAGAAACAAAGTGTGGCACCTTCTCCGTCTCATGGTCCCCTACGCTACGAAGGACCCACTTATCGAAGGGAGACGTAATGGGACTCTCCAACAATGAGATGAGTGGATCCAATGTTTCCGGCTGTCCACCTTCACTGCCGACCGGGTGGCGAGCTGAGGTCCTTTCCAGCGTGGCTCCACACTCCCCCCTCCTCTGGTAGTTTCGGACCAAGACATAGTCGCTGGGCGAATGCTGTTGCCTGGCCCCTCAAGTATTGGTGGCAGAGCCTCGTGGATCTGTTGATGAATAGAATGCAAAGTTTTTGTCAACTCACAAAAATAGTCCACAAGTAAAGGGTATTCTATCTCTGAGAAACGGCAAGGCCGAGGGATGCCTCAGACATTTGCGGGACAGCCGAAAAAAACCTCATATGGTGACAATCCTGATCTAGAGTGGGCTGTCGCTCTTGTGGGCAGCAGAGCTAGGGGTAAGGCATCTGGCCATTGCAATCCTGTGCTTTCTTTGATTTTTGCTAGCTTCGGTTTGAGAGTCCGATTGTACTACTCAACTAAACCTGCCGACTGGGGGTGGTGTGCTGCTTGAAACTTCTGCCTGATGTGCAAACCATCGCACACCAACTGAATAACCTTTGAGTGACTTCCGTTGTCACTCCAAATCAAACAGGGCAAGCCGAAGCGCGGGAAGAACTCTTTTAAAAAGACCTTTGCCATTGCTATGGCTGTGTTCTCTTTAGTGGGGTGAGCCCCAATCCATTTACTGAATGCACAAACAACCACTAACACATATATTAAATTGTTGACTTGTTCCATTTCGATGAATTCCATCTGGAGAACCTCATAAGGGATGGAGGGTGGTGCAAAATTAGGAGAAGGTGTAGGGATACCTTTTCCAGGGTTGTGTATCATACAGACCATGCAATACTTCACCAGGTGAGCAGCTACTTTAGGGATGTTCTCGTTCTGCCATACAGGATCTAACAATTTACACATTCGCTTTGCACTAATGTGGGCTGGCCCATGCGCCATGGTGACTACAGGGAGTGCATATATGCATCTGGTAGTATCCATCTCTGCTTCTCTGACTTGTCAGTCCAACACCCATCATCGTCTAAACGTCCTGTTCTCTCCTACCATATTGCTGAATCCTCAATCGTTGCCTCACTCTGGATTTCATTAACATTCTCCAATGTATCCTCAAACATCGCATTGTCCGGTACCCATCTCTACAAACATTCTATTCATTTTAGATCAGGCTGTCTCCTTAGCTGTTTGATCTGCAAACGCATTTCCCCTTCCCACATCATCGGTAACTGCCTTGTGGGCACTGCACTTCACTATTGCTAACTTTCTGGGAAGTGTCAAAGCTCACAGAAGCCTGTGTATCAGTGGGCCATTATGGATTTTTAATCCATGCGAAGTCAAGAATCCCCTCTCCGCCCAGAGTCGCCCAAAGTTATGGGCTACCCCAAAGGCGTACTGGCTGTCAGCAAATCCTTCACTTAACTCGCATGCTCATAGGAGAGCAACTAGCTCTGCAGCATGGGCCGATTGATACGGAACACGTGATGTCTCAACTACAGTATGCATCGTAGTAATAGTGTAAGCTGCGGTGGTGGTACCATCTGGTAATTTAAAACAGGAGCCATCAACATATAGTTCCCCTTGTGGGTCAGATAAGGGAACATCGGTCAGGTCTACTCGTCCCTTCATTTACTCCTCTGTTCAAAAAATACAATCATGTATATCTCCATCCTCATTTTCAGAAGGGAGGGGTAGTAACATGGCTGGGTTCAGAGTGGCACATCGTTTTATAGTGACATCCGGTGCGAAGAGGGTCAGTTCATAAGCAGTCCGACGTGCACTAGAAAGGTGCTGTGTCTTCGTTTTATTCAAGAGTGTGTCCACAGCATGAGGTACCATAACTGTGAGATCGGTATCAAGGACGAGCCCTACAGATTGTTGGATGGAGATGGTTACGGCCGCGACCGCTCTTAGACAGGGCAGAAAAATAAGCACACGGCCTCTTCTTACCTCCAAAGGCCTGTGTTAGGACAAAAAGCGCACAACCAGCCATCTCGTGTACATTCAACACGAACGCTTTAGCATCGTCGGGAGTGCCGAGCACAGGCGCAGAGCAAAGCGCAACTTTCAATTGCTCAAATGCTTGTTGACATTCTGGCATCCAGGGCAAGGGTTCATGCACATCTTTAGTGGTTAGTTGCAACAGAGGCTTTGTTAGTAGGGAATGGTAAGGGATCCAGTGGCGACAATACGAGGTAATGCCTATGAAAGCATGCACATCCCTCTGAGTCTTAGGGATGGGCATTCTTACAATGGCACCTATGCTCTCAGGTGTTAGTCTCCTTCCTTCCTTCGACAGTAGGTGACCTAAGTAGGTGACCTCCTGTAGACAATATTGGAATTTTGAAAGGTATACTTTATGTCTGTAATGCGCCAGATGTAGCAATAATTTAACCGTTGCGCCTTTGCAACCTTCTAAAGTGTCAGATGCTATCAGTAGGTCATCAACGTACTGTAGCAATACATTACCTGAGGGAAGTGTCAGGGAATCCAATTGGCTTTTTAGAGCTTGGCTATATATCCCAGGACTTTCTGTTTAGCCCTGAGGAGCACAACAGAATTGGAAGCTTCTGCCAGCCAGAGTGAACCCCAAAAGGTGCCGGCTATCTGTTTGAATGGGGATGCTAAAAAAAGTGTTTTTCAAATAAATCACAGAAAATAATTTTGCAGTGGAGGGAATCATTGTTAGAAGGGTGGTGATGTCAGGGACCACCGGGAACTGAGGATCCACTATTTTATTAACCTCCTGCAAATCAATCACAAAATGCTAGACATCAGGATGAGCATCAGGGGAATCCGAAGATGCTTTATTAAGGATGGGGAGAATAGGGCTATTACACACATTCACTGCTGTCTCCTCAACAACTCCTGACTTAATCGCTGTAAGGATCCGTGGGTTGATCCGCAGGAGCGTCAGGTCCGTGAAGATAATTCCCAGTCTTCCCCTGCGGTTCCCCGTCTCTATCGAACCCTAGAGAACCGGGGGACGCGCCAGAGGAAAACAGGGGAACAAAACTTGGGAAGGAGGGTATGACGTCAAGATAGCGGCAGAGACGGAACCAAGGGTGAGACTCTTCTGTGCTGTAATGAAAGTTAAATTATAAACCATTCACATAAGAACACTTGCGAATATCATTTTGCTGCTAATATAGTCCTACCTCTCAGTACGCTCTTTCCTATGGAGGATCTTGATCCCAGTCAGGAGGTAGGAACTGTGGACAGTACAGTCTAGTATCCTATGTAACATAAAGCACTAATTAAGAGCCTGTCCCACACCCAATAACATTACCCCTGCCTTAAGGTAACTTACCCTTTGCTAACACCCAGCAACCCCGATTCTTCTATGTGAATCCCGGTAACAGGTTAACCAAGTAGGTGTCGATAAAGGGCTGAAGACTAAGGTGGAATAGAACAACAATAGTTATCTCCCGACCGCTCAAGGGTATGCCGTGAATAGAAAGAAAGGTAGAGCACAGCGCTATTACCGTGTTTCTGACGCACACAGTTCAAACAATACCGTGGTCCACGCAAGGGCTCCCCCTCTGTCCTTATGACGTCCTTTGGCCTCGGACGGTCCTCGCTGAATAAGACAGAAGAGGGGTTCTGGAAGGGGTGAGGCCCCACTGGTGAGCAAAACGCTGGGGGACACAAGTGTCCACTAATGACTAAAATGCAGGGAGGTATAAGGGGATGGAACTCCGTGACATACCAGGACCGGTATATAACCGCTGTAATGAGGTAGCGGTTGTGGGGGTAGAACGACGGAGGTTTTTTGGGAATGAGACGAAAGCACAAAGCCAGAGCACACACCACACACCTCTACCAGGGAGTGACTGCAACACTAAGAACTGTTGCAGAAAGAAAAGGGGAACGGTACACTCACACTTCTCGCCAAGTTCTGAAGACTGCAGAGCTGCAAGAATGGAGCGTGAACCACCACTCGATGCACCAAACATAAACAGAAGTGAGTGGCGCTTCCTCACCAAGGACGCGGAACGAGCCGCGCAAACCAACAAACAACAAGAAAGGACTCCCGGAACAGGAAACCAACAACCGGAAGACAGGCTACACTAACTAGGACGGAACAAGATTCCAGGCTAGAACGCTAAGCGCGTTCGTGCGATCTTAGAGTCCTTATATACTGGACCGTCTGCCGGTCCTAACTGCGGGGCATGACAGCACACTCCCCCCACAACGGTCCCCCACCCCTTTGGGCTTATCAGGATAGCTGAGGTGAAACAGACGAATGAGACGTGGAGCATGCACATTATCAGCAGGCTCCCAAGTGCGATCCTCCACTCCATACCCCTTCCAGTGTAACAGGTACTGGAGAGCGTTACGCACTATGCGGGAGTCCACAATCGATTCTACTTCATATTCTTCGGCCTCCCGAAGAGGGATTGGAGCTGGTCTTCTAGGGATGTGGGTACCAGGTACGACAGGTTTTACCAAAGAGGTGTGGAATACCGGGTGTATTTTGAAAGAGGCAGGTAACTCCAGTTTCAGGGCTACTGGGTTTATCATCCTCAGTACCTTATAGGGGCCAATGTACGTAGGGTTGAACTTGCGTGGACCACGAAGAGCCAGATGTTTGGTGGAAAGCCACACCCTATCCCCCGGTTCATAGATGGGTTCCAATCTACGGTGCAGATCTGCTCCCTCCTTGTATCTGGTTTTAGCAGCCTCCAAGTGTACTAGGGTGGCCCTACGGATTTCATGCAATAACCGTATGAAGTCATTGGCTGCTGGTGTGGGACCTCCCGGGGAAACCCCTGTAGGCAACAACTTGGGATGGAACCCACTAGAACAATAGAAAGGCGAGTGGTTGGTGGAGGAATGAGGGCTGTTGTTATAAGCAATCTCTGCTACCCACACCCACTCATCCCACTCTGTGGGTTTCTGCAAGACCTGAGTTCTAATGTATTGCTCAAAACATTGATTGACCCTCTCTGTCTGTCCGTCCGTCTGTGGATGATGACTCGAGGATAACCTGACGTCTATCCCCAGCAAGGAACATACCCCTCTCCAAAACCGGGAGACAAATTGGCCCCCCTATCCGATACCAAAACAGATGGAAAGCCATGCAGACGGACTATCTCCCGCACAAACACTGACGCCAGCTCAACTGCAGTAGGTAAGCCGCCTAAGGGGACAAAGTGGGCGACTTTAGTAAACAGATCCACCACCACTAGCAAGGTGTTGTGCTTGCGGGAGGTCACAGGTAAATCAACAATAAAATCAAGGGACACCGTATGCCATGGACCAGGTGGAGCAGGGAGAGATAAGAGCAACCCTACTGGATTTTGACGGGAAACCTTTGTCTGAGCACAGACGTGACAGGTTTTGACATAATCTTCAATATCCCTAGTCATGCCTGGCCACCAGAACCGTACTCTTATTACTCTAGTTGTCTTTTTTATCCCGGGATGTCCCGCCAGGGCATGGGAATGGTACCACTTCAATACCTGAGTCTGCAGTTCTTTGGTGGGCAATACCACTCCCCCCGATACACACACATACCCATCCTGGATGGTAGTTGAACAGGAACCCACTACTTCCCCCATGATGGATGACTCCTGGCTCTGTCTGACTTGGGCGAGAAACCGTTCCTCCGTGACCACCCCACCTATGAAGGCTTCCCTGGGGACAATAGTCGGGGATTCCACCGACCTCTCAGGAAGAGCAAAACCAAAACGGGACAAGGTATCGGCCTTTCCATTCCTTCTACCCGGCCTGTATTGGATATTGAAGTCGTACTCACAAAAAAATTGTGACCAGCGGATTTGGCGCATGGACAATGCCTTGGCTGACTTTAAATACTGGAGGTTACGGTGATCAGTAATGACTGTGGTCTGATGTCGGGCGCCTAATAGGTACTGCCGCCACTCCTCGAATGCCTTTTTAATTGCAAGGAGTTCCTTTTCCCCAACTGCGTAATTGTATTCCGCCGGGGAGAACTTGTGGGAAAAATAGGCCACAGGATGATTTAGGCCACTGACAGGATCTATTTGACTGAGAACCCCTCCCACAGCCACTTGAGATGCATCTACCTCCACAACATAAGGCAAGGAGGGATCTGGGTGGTGTAAAACAGGGGCACGAGTGAAAGCGAGACGCAACTGTTGAAAAGCGTTTTCAGCTTCTCTGGACCATGAATACAGGACACCTTTCTTTAAGAGGGTCGTAAGGGGTGTTGCCAAGTGGGAAAAGTCTTTTATGAACCGCCGGTAAAAGTTGGCAAAGCCCAGGAAACTTTGCAATTCTTTGACGGTGGTGGGTGCCGGCCAAGACAGAACAGCCTTTACTTTACCGGGGTCCATTGCCAAACCCCACGGCGACACCACAAAGCCCAAAAAGGGCACCTCTTGGGTGTGAAAGGTACACTTCTCCAATTTACAGTACAATTTGTTCTCCTGGAGGCGTTCCAATACCCTCCGTACATGAAGCACGTGATCAGACAGGGAACCAGAATAAATCAGCAGGTCATCGATATAGGCTATCACATACTCTTCAAGCATGTCTCTCAGCACCTCATTAATAAAAAACTGAAATGCCGCCGGAGCATTGCAAAGCCCAAAGGGCATTACGAGATACTCGCATAATCCATATTTGGTACAGAAGGCTGTTTTCCATTCATCTCCCTCCTTGACTCGCACCAGGTGGTAGGCTCCACGTAGATCTAATTTCGTGAAGTATTGTGCGCCCCGAACCTTGTCAAGGAGGGAGGAGATGAGGGGTAATGGATACCGGTTTTTAATGGTCACTAGATTCAGCCTTCTGTAGTCTATGCAGCATCTTAATCCCCCTTCCCGCTTGGGTATAAAAAACAGGGAAGAGGAGGCAGGAGAGCGAGAGGGTCGGATAAACCCTTTTTCCAACATATCATCCAGATATTCCCTTAGGTACGTATTTTCTTTCTCTGTAAGGGAGTAAACCCGACTACAGGGTATTCTGGCTCCCGCCTCCAGATCGATACGACAGTCATAGACTCTATGTGGTGGTAAGGTATCGGCTTCTTGGGGATCGAATACTGCCTTCAAATCATTATAGCAGGTGGGCAAATCAGGTATCTTTCCTCCGGTTTCCGAAACACTGGTCCCCTGAGAACTAGCTATCACGATCTCTTGCCTCTTAGTGGCTCGAAACTCCAGTGTGGACTTTTCCCAATCAATTATGGGATTGTGGAGCTTTAGCCACGGAATACCTAACAATACCGGAATATGTGGTGACCTAATCAAATCGAAAGACAGGTCTTCTTGGTGCTGGGGCTCTATACTCAAGTGAAGCATTACTGTTTGATGGGTTACGGGCCCAGAGACAAGAGGACTGCCATCAATAGTAGTAACCTTATTGGAGTACGACTTCTCTTGACAGGGAATTAGATTAGCTTTAGCCCACTCCACATCCATGAAATTTCCCGATGCCCCAGAGTCTATCATAATCTGTACATGAAGACCGTAGCGTGCCAATGAGAGATAAGCAGTGACATACAAATGAGAAGCAGGCGATGATTCGTGCTCTACAGAGGAGACCGTATATTCTGTACTGCCCGGGAGCCTGGTCTCGGAAGACCCCGGACACTCTAGTTTCCCTGTTTATTCCCTGGTTTTGGTTTTACTGGGCATGCTCTCAAGTAATGGCCGGTTTTACCGCAATACATGCAGAGATTCTCGGTTCGTCTCCGTTGTCGTTCTTCAGGCGTCAAAGGGCCCCGGACCAACCCTATCTGCATGGGTTCCGGTTCATCCATCGACTTAGGTAAGTCTCCTTTCCTTTCTTTGGAAAACACATACCGGGGTTCTCCTTTCCCCTTTTCGTGTTTCCGCTCACGTAACCTATGGTCGATTTGTACCACCAAGTCGATGAGATCTGAACAGCTACTAGGTAAGTCTACAATTTGTGACAATGCGTCTTTCAACTCGTCCCTTAACGCCCTGTAAAAGAGGGTGCCCCGTTTTTCCTCAGGCCAGTTTGCTTCCACCACTAATCGCCGAAAGGAGGTTATATACTGGACTAACTCATGACTGCCTTGCTTCAGAGCCAATAATTCAGTGTCCGCTGCATGAGTATATGTATGTCTGTCAAAGAGTTTGCGGAATTCCCTGTTAAAGGCTGCATAACTGTATAATAAAGGGTCGTCCCTATCTACTAAGGGAATGGCCCAGTCGGCTGCGGTCCCGCTGAGATAGGATATAGTAAACGCCACCCGTGATTGGTCAGAAGGGAAACAGTGCGCTTTACATAAAAAGTGCAACTGGCATTGGCTGAGAAATGCAGCACATCTAGCCGCGTCTCCCGAAAAACGCTCCGGAGGAGCCAAGGGAATAGACTGGGGTGTAGTAACCTGTATGACGGGTTGTTGACCTACACTTCTCTCTCCCGAGGACGCTACACTATGTTGGCCTTGCAGGGCGTCCACTCGGGCTGCCAGGGCCTGACTCTCAGCCTGTAAATTTCCAATCATGTTGGCTACATCCGCCAACGTGACCGGTACTACGTCCATGACGCTCGGGCAGAACACACTCTATAGGCTTAGCGTTCTGTAAGGATCCGTGGGTTGATCCGCAGGAGCGTCAGGTCCGTGAAGATAATTCCCAGTCTTCCCCTGCGGTTCCCCGTCTCTATCGAACCCTAGAAAACCGGGGGACGCGCTAGGGGAAAACAGGGGAACAAAACAAGGGAAGGAGGGTATGACGTCAAGATAGCGGCAGAGGCGGAACCAAGGGTGAGACTCTTCTGTGCTGTAATGAAAGTTAAATTATAAACCATTCACATAAGAACACTTGCGAATATCATTTTGCTGCTAATATAGTCCTACCTCTCAGTATGCTCTTTCCTATGGAGGATCTTGATCCCAGTCAGGAGGTAGGAACTGTGGACAGTACAGTCTAGTATCCTATGTAACATAAAGCACTAATTAAGAGCCTGTCCCACACCCAATAACATTACCCCTGCCTTAAGGTAACTTACCCTTTGCTAACACCCAGCAACCCCGATTCTTCTATGTGAATCCCGGTAACAGGTTAACCAAGTAGGTGTCGATAAAGGGCTGAAGACTAAGGTGGAATAGAACAACAATAGTTATCTCCCGCCCGCTCAAGGGTATGCCGTGAATAGAAAGAAAGGTACCGCACAGCGCTATTACCGTGTTTCTGACGCACACCGTTCAAACAATACCGTGGTCCACGCAAGGGCTCCCCCTCTGTCCTTATGACGTCATTTGGCCTCGGACGGTCCTCGCTGAATAAGACAGAAGAGGGGTTCTGGAAGGGGTGAGGCCCCACTGGTGAGCAAAACGCTGGGGGACACAAGTGTCCACTAATAACTAAAATGCAGGGAGGTATAAGGGGATGGGACTCCGTGACATACCAGGACCGGTATATAACTGCTGTAATGAGGTAGCGGTTGTGGGGGTAGAACGACGGAGGTTTTTTGGGAATGAGACGAAAGCACAAAGCCAGAGCACACACACCACACACCTCTACCAGGGAGTGACTGCAACACTAAGAACGGTTGCAGAAAGAAAAGGGGAACGGTACACTCACACTTCTCGCCAAGTTCTGAAGACTGCAGAGCTGCAAGAAGGGAGCGTGAACCACCACTCGATGCACCAAACATAAACAGAAGTGAGTGGCGCTTCCTCGATCGCCAAGGACGCGGAACGAGCCGCGCAAACCAACAAACAACAAGAAAGGACTCCCGGAACAGGAAACCAACAACCGGAAGACAGGCTACACTAACTAGGACGGAACAAGATTCCAGGCTAGAACGCTAAGCGCGTTCGTGCGATCTTAGAGTCCTTATATACTGGACCGTCTGCCGGTCCTAACTGCGGGGCATGACAATCGCATCCTGTATAATCTGCAACAGAGCTCGCTCCCTAGCCTGCGGTATTTTGTACTGGGGAATACGAGGCAACACTGCGTTGTCTTCTACCTTAATAGAGACTGGACGTATCTGCAACAACCCTACATCTGTATCACCTGTGGCCCATAGCGTGAGCGGCACATCCTTGAATCCAGAAGGGAGTGATGCATCTTTGGAAAACCACTGTTTGGTACTAGTCACATTTGGTCCTATCGTCATATAGATACCATCCGGGGAACAAGAAATCGTAGCAACTTTTTCAACAGATCTAGTCCCATTAAATTTTCTCAACAATTTGTTGTCAGTAAAAATGGTGAATCTACAGTGAAATGGTCAATAGATAAAGCAAGGGGTTTGGAAATGGGGCTCATGACCAGTACGCCTGAAAAACCTACCGAAACATTACTTTGGCCAGACGGAGCTGCCCCGGGAACCAGTGAATGAGAAACATAGCTATTCATTACACCTGTATCCACCCCAAAAACGTTCTCCGAGCCATGCAAATCCGCTGTGACATATGGACCGCGCTGACCTACAGGCATCTGAACTGGTCCCTCACCCTGTCCCTGGCTGTCTTAGCTGTAGGATATCCCTGACACCTCATCCACTTGTTAGTCATCGTGATAGTACTGCCTTCCTCGAGGGTCATCAAAACTGTTCTGGTCAGAACGACCCTGCGAAGAGATCTGCCTGGACCCCATCACACCAATTCCACCACAAACCCGTCCTCGAGGACCCCGTCCTCTGGGGGCCAAAACTTTCTCCAATAATTCCGGGCACTCACTTCGCCAATGCCCCTCTTTTTTTACATTACGCACACTGATTCGGCTCCACAGGTTCACTATTCCTGCTAGTATGGAGCAACTGTTGAGCCAACCCGAAACCAAGTCCCCTACCATTCCCCCTAGCTGCCTGCTGCATCAACACTTTCGTCTTCAACTCCTTAATTTTCTTCTCCACCTTCTCCTTCTCCTCATTTTCACTATGCTCATAATACTGTGGCATACTCAATATCACTGAATGGGAGGAGGTAGTCCAAGTGCTCTCCGAAGCCTGTAACCGAGTCACGATCTCGGGAAGCAAGTTTGTAACAATCATCTTAACAAACAGCCAGACACCTCCCTCCATTGATAAATCCTGCCCACAGATATCCAAAAACACTCCTTCAAACCTAGTGAAAAAATGAGACACCATTTCATCCTTCTTCTGGTGGCATGCTGCTAGTTTGTCCCAATCTACCCGTCTAGGTGAAATGAGGGAATGCATGTAGGTAATAATGCAACTTGGCAAAGCTAGTATCTCAGCCCTAGGCTTCACACCAGGCTTCCTCTCTTTATCCCATGCCCTGATCTCATCCCAAGTGCCACCCAATTCCCCGGCATGGTCCTGTGTATGCACTTGTTTCCAAACATCAACCGGTACCAACAGGCCGAAAAACATCTGCCAACGTCATCACTGTCGACGAGGCAGCCTCTGTCAATTCTTTGTAATATGCAGTTGGATTTTTTCTAGGATTCGGCAACAGACTCTTAAGAGATTAAACCTCACTCCTTTTCCATGGAGTGTAAACCCATTGTTCTTGAAAGTGGGCCTCTACTCGCTGCCTGTCAACAGCATTCTGCTGTTTGGGTAGCTCTGGTATCTCGGGTGAAAAATAGGATGTACTTCCCTCATCGGAAACTGGGTCCCTGTCATTGGTGTTTTCTGTTGTAACCTACCTCGATAACCAATCAGTGTGGCAACTTTACTAAAAACATCATTAGAAGCCATGCCAGCAGTATACACAGGGTCCCGGATTTCATAAATTATCTGAGATGCAACACCATTAAAACACTGTTCCCACAACCCTATTAATGTGGCCTCAATGCTTGAGGGCATGCTGCTGCACAAACGGCTTGTAATGTTTCACCACGCTCCACACATCCTCCACGCTGTAAATCGAACTCTGGGCCCACTGTGTGGCCTGATCAGCCACCATCTTTCTCTCCTCATTCTCCACATCAGATCGAATCAACTCCCACCCCACTCGTTCTCGAGCTGCTGCCCAATTGCCCTCATCTGCTCCGCGCACCGGCGTCCCAATACTCAACAATGTCGGGGAAGAGACATTTGAGAAAAACACAATAGATGAAGGGGCAGGCACCAGCGTTAACAGTGGCTGTGTTGAGGGTGGGAGGGATGGAGTGGGAGCATAATTGGAAACAATAGGCGTAGCAGTGAGACTTGCAGTTATGGCATTCGTAGCATGTGAAGCTAGAGAAAAAACAGGAGGTGCTGTAGCCAAAGCAGCCGGGTGAGGGGCAGAAGAACCCGCGGTGGAAGCAGTAGAGGCAGAAGACAGAGACACCAGGACGGCAGAGTATTTCCTTTGCAGGGCATAGGGAGGCGGAGGTCGAGAGTCTAATAGCTCCCCCACAAATGTATCGCCTTCTTCTCGGGCGACATAAGATTTGTCACATTGCAATCGAAACTTTCTATCAGCACACTCTATGCCTTTTTCTATTTTCTCTTTGTCATACGCTACTGCCTTCTGAGTCACTGTCTGCATCTTCCCTTTCCGGGCCTCTTTTTCCACTCGCATGCACCTCTGCCTTGTTTCCTTTTGCCATACCTGAAGAAAATCAAATATCGACTGTCTTCTTCATTTTGCATACAATTTATCCTGCAGGAAATTCAGTTTTTGTTCATCAAATGTACCTGTTAGTGGCCACTGGTGCTCGGCATTGTCCCTCGTATATTTTTTTCACAACGTACTAAACATAATAGTGCCAATGCCGTGCTTTATGTACATGTTAACATTTGGGGTGCCTTCTGGAGGTGCAGGTTGTCTTTCCTCCAGTCGGGCATCAGCAGAACAACAACGGCACCCCAAACTCCACATTTTGCTCAAACAAGGCATCTTAATATAAGACACGTTCACTATTTGTAACAGACAAATAATTTGCAGATATAAAAATTCACAAATATACTATGAGTTGGTCCTCAGACTACATCAGACAAAGAAAAACCAAGAGCCAGTCCTCAGACTACACCAACACCGAGTCAGTCCTCAGACTGCACCAAAGAGACAGATTTAAGCCTCAGGCATTTTCAAGAGCACACCAAATTCATTATGTAGCCTGGCAGAGTGTCCGCAGACCCTTTGTGTCTAAACAGTCCACAGACCTAGCAAGTTCAAGCAAGCCAAGAAATGGTCAACAGAACACTCCCAAGATTTTTCAAGATGGTGCCATATTTACTAAGAGTCAAGACAAACTCACCTGGTGCACACAGGTCGAACAAAGTTATTCTCCACTGCCGACTCTTCGGACCAAACGGTCAGATCCAGGGGTTTCGCCATTCAGCACCCCAGCTGGGATGACCACTAGACGATGCACCACCTGATCATACAGGCAGGGGAACTGCGAGAACTAAGCTCTGTCTGGTGGGGATCCCCGATCCTCCCATCCGACCGGACGGGACCACGTCCGCTACACCCGGTTGCGGGCGAGATGGGTCAGACCGATGGGGTCCCTGTTTGGGCGGCAACTGCAGGAAGTGACCCGAAGCGGGCCACCCGGGTCACTGGCGGCCTCCTCTAAGCCTTCCAAGAAATGAAGAGTCGGTGACGCAATAGAGAATACAAACCAAGTTATTTATTAGTAATTGCGCTGCAGAGGGGTCCAGTCTGACCAGCCTCATGGGATAGCTGCCGAGGGACTGACTTCAGAACTCTTAGTAGCAAATTGTTGTAAATATGTTGCATCCCTGTGCTTTGAAAGTGACTCAGTACAGCGCAGTCAAATAGCCCTTAAAGTATACATCCAAGGGCATTAGTGATATTTAAAGTGGCCTTGTGCAACAATACGGAATAGTTGATAGTAAAACATCCAGTCATACTGTTGATAGAATTTTCTTCTTTTTTTTTCTTGTACACATATAGCAATAGTTTGGAAATGGAGGTGTCGGGGGCCCAGTTTGTTTTGTAATCCGACCTTTTGGGGCTTCTCTTGGGTAAACGCACCATATGCGTGGAGAATCTCTGTTTCCCCTTTCGCACTTAATCTCCTTTTTGTCCAATTCCAGTGCAGTCCCGTTCTGGGTTGAGCTAGTCATTTTGACTACTCTTTCAAGTTCCACTTGAATAGTTCTATTGCATTGCTTAATCATTGGACTATACAGTGTTTTCACCAATGTTAACTTGTGAATTTAGGTCTTTCCAGATAGTCCAAAATGTATTTGCCTTTCCCCTCTGCCGCCTTCTATCTAGTTTATTGATTCTTTGCACAGACGCCACTCATTCTTTATGTGTTGGAGGTGTTTCCTTTACCCAGTTAATACAGATCTCCCTTCTTGCTAATAATATCAGTATGAACAATATTTTTTCATGGTCTTTACTAAGTTTAGTTACCTGGGCTATGTTCTGACTTCTCCCAAAAATAACCAAATCCATACTCACCTCTATCTGCCATCCCAATGCTCCAGACAAAGTTTTACCCGTCTCTTCCCAGAATTCCTTAAGATGGGGGCCCTGCCGGAACATGTGTAGGTCATCCGCACCAGCCTCGCCACACTTGGGGCAGCTCCTCTTCTCTTGACCTCTGATCTTTGATAGCCGTCCAGTATGCTCTGTGGATAGTGAATAAATGGTTCCTTCTCCATGGTGCAGATTTCACATAGATACTTGCCATTAGTTTAAGATATTCAGCTCCGGCAGTACTTCTCCCCAAGTCTTGTTTGGAATTTCATAGTGATCCTCCCCTTCTTCAATAAGTGCCCAGTACCAGTAGGCTATTTCTTTTTTGGTGATCTTCTTTTCCTGCAGTATTTCCTCGATTATCCCACTTCCTTCTTCGCTGTCTTTTAAGTTCTTGACCCAACTGCTTATTTGGTAGTACTTAAATCTAGCGACCATGCCCTTAGTTCTTTCCCTCAGTACCTCCCATTCTATAACGGAGTTCTGTGTCTTCAATTTGCCCCACTTTGTGATGTTGTTTTCCTTTAGGGCATTTGCCAGTCTGTCCTTTAGTCAATCCGGAGTTCCTGGGGAGTCCCATATGGGCGTGTACCTGCTGTAATATGGTATTTTAAGTATCTTTCTCATTTGATGCAAGAGTGCTGCAGCCACCTTTAAGCATTTTAATTTTATTTTCTTAAAGTACTTCGGGTGTCCGAATTTGTATAGGAAGTGGCTTCCTTCCTTATTGATTATAGCTTTCAGGTGGTCGGGATACTGATCGTAGCTCTCTAAAAGTATCCTAATATTTTTTAATTGGAAAGCTCTACAATAGTTTAAGATATCTGGGATAGCAATCCCTCCCTGTTACTTTTTTATTCTTATTTTTTTCCAGGCTATCCTTGCTCCTTTTGCAGCCCAGATAAAACTGCTCAATTCTCCTTGTATTTTTTTTATTTGGGTAAGGTTAAAGTCCAACAGGATGGTGTTAAACAAGTAGGTGAATTTAGGGAGTATGGCCATTTTGATTATGTTTGATCTTCCCAAAAAAGATAGCGAAAGACCCCCCCATACTTTCAATAGTTTCCTTACTTGCTTAAAGATTCTTTCAAAATTTTGGCTTGCAATTTCCTTGATGTCCATTGTGAGATCTATGCCCAAGTATTTTATTTTCTCTTTTATTCTGGGGTCTTGATAATTACTGTTACACTGTAGAATTTCTGCTTTAGCTTGGTTTGCTAGATAACCTGATACTGCTCCATCTGCTTCTAAGATTTCCTCTGTTTTAGGGAGGGAGGCCTCTATGTTGCTTGTAAATACAATTAGATCATCTGCAAAAAGTGCTACTTTCTTCTCACATCCCTGATGTTTAAAAGGTTCAATTCCTTCCTCCTTTCTTAATATTTCTGCCTGTGGTTCGATATACATATCGAATAATAAGGGGGATAGTGGGCACCCCTGTCTTGTTCCCCTTTTTTTCATTATATTTTCTGTTAGCACTCCATTCACTAGCACCTTTGCTGTTGGGTTTTTGTATATCTGTTTAATTGCGTTCTGGAAGGTCTCTCCTATGTTGAATTTTGCCAAAGTTGCATTTAAAAAGGGACAACTTACCCTGTCGAATGCTTTAGCAGAGTCCAAGGGTTAAAATCGATAGTGGGGTTGCGTGATTTATTGCAATGTCTATCGCGGTGATGAGTTTATGCGTCAATTCATGTATGTATCTTCCTACAATGAAGCCTTTTTGATTTGTGTGAATTACAGAGCCTGCAATCTTTTTGCTAAAATTTGTGTATAAACCTTGTATTCGGCATTTAGGAGTGATATTGGCCTGTAGGACTCACTTCTCATGGGGTCTTTCCCTGGTTTGAGTATAAGGTTAATAGTTGCGTCATTCCAGGTGGGTGGGAGCGTCCCCTGTGCTGTGAATATTTCATTGAGTAGTTCTGTCATGGGGGCAGCCAATACCTCTCTCAGATGTGTATACAACTCATTTGGGAGCGCATCCGGCCCTGCCGCCTTGCTTTTTTAAAATTTCTTTAAGGTTTCTAGAAGCTCTTCTTTGGATATCCCTTGATTAATCTCTGCTCTTTGTTCTTGTGAAAACTTGGGGAGGGTTATTTTTTCCAGCACTGACTGTACCTGATCTTCCGTGGGAACCTTATCCTCCGAATACAATTAGCTAAAGAATTTTACGAACTCCTTCCTAATTTCTTTCTCTTCTGTGATATACTGTTGATCTTTTATCAGTATCTTTTCTATCTTATTACGCGTTGCCTCTGTTTTCAGTTTCCACGCTAATAATTTCCCATATCCTTCTCCGTATTCGTAGTGTGATATTTTGCTTGCTTCCCATTTATTTTTTACAATTGATTCCAGGAAATCTGCCAGTTCCGTTTTTGTTTAGTTCTCTCTTCCTCAATGCTGATTTTCTCTTGCTCTGTGGTAGTGGTCCTACTTAGCTCGACCTCCAGGGATATTATCTCTTCTTCTAGTTCTCGTATCTTTTTTTTTTTAAGCTTGTTTTTATATGCCGCAAGGCTAGTTATTCTTCCCCTGATATAGGTTTTATATGCCTCCCAGGCGATTTTTTTGTGGTCCCTTCTTTGTTAATTTGGAAGAACTCCGTGGTATCATTTGCAAGGGCTTCTATAAAGCTTTCATCTAAAAAGGTTCCCCTGTCCACCGTCCATCTGTTAGTCGGTGAAGAACATTTTAGTTCAAGGTGAAGGATCACTGCAGAATGATCTGATAAGTGTGCTGGTACATGTTCTACTTTTCGCGTTGAATTTAGTAGGCCCCTGTCTATTAAAAAGTAATCGATTCTTGATGCATGTCTCAGTCTCTTATTCTGCAACGTGAATTTGTCAAGTTTATTTCCCTTCACCCTCCATACATCCATGATCCCGAGATCTTTAATGTAATGGTTCACCCACTCTCTCATTTTTGGTAGGTTTGGGCCAAATTTGGGTGGGAACCTGTCTTTTTTTGGATCTAGAATTATATTAAAATCCCCCCCCAATATTATTGGAGCTTGTGCTGTTAGGAGATGAGTGTAAAGTTTTGGGAGAAGCTCTGGATTGTCCATGTTAGGCCCATAATACCCAACCACTGTGTATAGATTGTTATGTATCTTTATTTTCACCATCACCCACCTCCCCCTTTTTTTGTCTACTTCCGTGGATTTTACCTGTGCTCCTAATGATTTCACTGGAGACAGAGGGAGAAGATGGTGGCCGGCTGAAAGAGCTCGGTCGTGAGCTCCTCATTATCTTGCAGAAATCAAGCAGAAAACCCGCAGAGCAAGACGGATTGAGACGGCGTGTGAGACGGCGTGCTGAACAAGAGCCATAATATGCCATGAATACACCGTATTATGCCTACAAACTAAAGAAAATTTGAATATTCGAAAATGCAGCAAAAAAACAAAAAAAAGGAAACAAAAATAACGAAGCAAAACCTACCGGAGGTCAGAGAATCAGAGGGATCGGCGTGTGGAGACGGAGCACTTCACCGGGGGTGCGGCAGAGCGACGGTGCAGCGGTGCAGCGGTGCAGCGGTGCAGCGGAGCACGGGGCGGAAGGAGGAGAAACAAGCTGTTCCGGGTCAGTGTAGGCACACCAGCATCAGGGGAAAGATAGTGAAACTAGCGGAAACACCGATACCAGATACCAGCGATACCAGCGAGCGAGCTGTAGCGAGTTGTACAAGTTGTGCATACAAAGTGAAAGTGGAGGCGATAGGGGCCCCACGCTGCTGCGTGATTTCTGTGTGGGCTGACGAAGCTACAGCGCGCCAAACCTGCCAAAGAGCCACGGCACGAGTTACATACAGGGGGAGAGCGACCGTACCAACCTCCTTGCCGTAAAAGGGAAGTAATCATCAGAGGCATCAATTTTCACAGGTAAGTGAAGTAGAGTGGGGCAAGGACAGTGCTGCATTTGGGGGGCACGGCACACAGTGGACAGAATACCAATGTTAAGATTCATGCCATGTATCTAGGGAAAAGAACAGGGGTACCTCCACGCTAAAATACATAATTTATTCAAGTTGGCCACATCAAACCAAGCTACAGGCGAAAACACCAATGCACAGGTTGTGGAATTGGAACTGGAATTGAAGTTGGAGCAGGTACAGGTGGGGGCGAAGGTGGTAAATGTGGCAACCGCTAAAGGGAACACGGAAGCTAAAGTAACAACAGCCCTACTGGGGCTAACTGTAACAAAACTGACAGTAAAACAAAGGGAAGTCACTGGTTATTCATTAAGAAGTAGAGATTCCCTTGGAAAAAAAGGGGAACCAGAACACCCAGAATATCCCCCAGAGATAGCAAAATTATACGCACAAATTAAAACCTCACCATCTACTTCTGATACATCCCTCCCTGTTGTTCCTAAAAGTACAAGAAAGAAGAAGAGACAAACCACAGCAGGGTAACTACAACACCCTGCATCTAGAGCGAGCCAGGCCAAGCTTAAGTCATTGGGTCCGACAAAACTAAAAATAACACCCTCCTTAAAGTCTTTCTTCAAAGTACAGGAGTCTAAGAAGGTGGAAAAAAATCATAATAAAACCCAAATCGGAAGACAGGTAGAGACTCCAAGAGAGGAGAGAGCAGACACAATGTACACGGTTAGTAACAGCAACAGGTATGGCATTTTAGAAACGCTCGACCAACAAGAGCTAAAAACAGACGACACAAAATCTGTCATAGAAATTGCTAGCGCCAAGAATCCTGAGGATACTACCCTTACACAAGAAAATCTGGAAGCTATGGAAAACATGATGACAACCATGATGAGAGAAATGAGATCCAACTTTGCGACATCAGAAAAAAAACAAATAAAAATTCAGGAAGTATGCGAGATAATGGACCAGAAAATAAATACGCTCATGGAGAGAGTTACTTCAGTAGAATTGGAACTGGGAGCATTAAGCAAAAAGGTGGAGGAAAATAGAAGGGAAATAGACCAGCTCAAAGCGTCAGATAAAATTCTATGCGACATTGGAATCAATGGAAAATCAGGCAAGGAGAAACAATCTTAGAATCCTAAATGTCCTGGAGGGTGAGGACATTAGAGCCTTTACGATCAAATTACTTGGGGAAAGAATACCCTGGACAAAGTCTGTTGACCTTGCAGAGGCCATACAGAGAGTACATCGGGACCCATTTGGGAGAAATAAGATTAGGAAAAATCCAAGGAAGATCCTCATGCATTTTAAGACCGACACTCAAAGAAAGAATATTAAGTGAGGGCTTGAAAGCAGGTTCATTTGCCCAAAGCAACTGGACGTGTAGAATCAGATCGGATATATCAAAGGTAACCCAGGACAGGCAATGGCAGCTCAGCCAATACATACAACAGTTGAAAGCACTAGGTGCAACAGTTCAAATACGATTTCCCTGCAGCACTATGGATAATGTGGCAAAACAAAATGCACAACATTAGAGACCCCAAAGAGGTAGAAAGCTTCACAGAACAAATTAAAGCACAAATGTAGGATCAAATAAAAATCAATTAAAACAGAGTAAAAAAATAAAATAAAACTGCGAGGAGCTCAAAAAGGGGCCAAGGAAAGCCCCAAGAAGAGATAGGGGAGGCTTCTCCAGGGAGGAGAAAGGGCTGGGGGCACGAAGAAGAACATTTTGTAAAAACAAAAAAATCCACACAAGGTGGGGAGCAAAATGGGGAAAAAAAGAAAAATAACAACAAGTCCAAATTAAGCATTATAAGGGGGAAGGAGCCCAGTCATGCGTAACAGAAAACAGGAAGGGGCTATTAACTAGATGGGGGCAAACAAATGTAGGGTAATGTTGGTTAAAACAATGTCATGGAATGTTAACGGACTCAGGTTAAGGAAAAGAAGGGCCAAAATATTGGAATACCTAAAAATAGTAGATTGCGATATAATGATATTGCAAGAAACACACTTACTAAAAGAAGAATGGAAGAAATTCCTTAAGAATCAAAAGTGGTTAGATATGTGGGTATGCACAAATCAAGACTGCAATGTGAAAGGGGTGGCGGTATTATTATAGAATTTACTTAAAGTTCAAGATACTCATAACCTTGGAAATGAGGACAATTTCCTTAATCACACCCTCGTGATGCCTTGCTAGAAACTTCCAGTACACATCATTCATCATAATCGAAAACCCTCCAAATTGAATGAAATCTGGTTAGGCTCTTATTCTGCTAAGCATATTGGTATTCTAACTTTTTAACCGTAGACATCTTATTGATCCATTGGCCCCTTGTAGGAAATACTGTTGACTTTCAGCCTTGCAGTACAAGTGAACATGCTACAGCCATAGTTATAAAAAAAAAGTCTGACCTGCCCTAGTGGATGCTTTAGTCTGTCTCAACAAACCAAATAGGGCCAAGGTAGTGTCTGGCTGAATATTCACTCCAATTAGTTTACTTAATTCACTTAAAATCTAATACCAGAAGTCATAGAGAGTAGGACTGGTAAAGCACATATGGGGCCAGTCCCCTGGATCATTGCTCTGGCAACTAAAGCATTGGCCCATAATCTCAGAATTTATCTTGTGGAAAAGCTAGAAGTATATGCATGCCACGTAGACAGAAAAGCCATTCTCTTAAAATTTGCTGCTGGCAGAGTGTTATTTCTCATTTATGCTATGAATCACCATTCCACCTGAGTTATGTTACATCCCGCACTCTTGGAGATTCGACCTAGAATGCTGGGGACAGGGTTTCTTTTGAGTTCTGGCATAGGGTATGCCAGTTCCCTGCCCCCAGCGATCTGTTCTTAATAACTAGCTTCATCAATGTAAAAGGGACATTGTTCAGTATCGAACATTTATGTTTCAAGAAGCTTTTTATTTGTAAAAAGCTGTAGAAAAGGGAATGAGTGTTTTCCGTGGGATTTAGCTCTAATTCGACCTCGGCCCAAGATATCCTCTGATTAGCAAAGAAATCTCTGACCAGACAAAACCCTCTACCATTCTATTTCCCTAAAAGAATACCAGGAGTCTTTAATCCCACATACCTACACCCCTTTAATGTTATAAATGCGTGGCATGGAGGAACATTCCACTTTTTAAGAAACTGTTTACTACAAAATTTAAATCATAATCCACTTTATCTCTGAGTTTTTTTCAGTAGCTTAGCGGTTTTTCAAAAGGCCTGTGGATCTATCTCTGATTCTTTAACCATCTGATTAAAAAAGAAATCATCAGAGAGTCAATCAGATGGACTATTTGAAGTATGAAATGTAAAAGCAAGCAAGATAATGATCTTTTAGTTGAGGTAAGGCTAGGCCCCCCTTGTTCCTGACTGAGTAGCAGCACAGCCAAGCGGACTCTCTGGAATTTATTCTTCAAAATAAACTTACTAATAATTGAGTCTATTGCATGGAAGTACGAGCTATTCACTTGAGCTGGTACATTGACAAAATTAAATAGATAAAAGGAAAGATTTAGATTTTTACCCGAGAGACTTGACCTATTATTGATAGTGGCAGTAGATCCTATCAATTCAACAAATCCTTAACTTCTCTTAACATTGACAAATAGGGAAAATAAAACAGGTCTGCAAAGTTTTGAGTAGCAAACATACCCAAAGAGTGTACTGGATATTTCGAAGCCAACTGTTGCTGCAAGCATTGTGGAATATCACTTACTTCTGCGAGAAACAGCAGAATGTCCGATTTAGCTAGATTTAGTTTATAGCCACCTATTGCGTTAAATTACTGAATCAAATCAAGTGCTCTTTGGATGTTATTTATATCCGGCTTAAGATATAGGATGATATCATCTGCAAAAAGTTTTACTTCTACCATTCCTTCTACAGGAGTGTATATCAAAGGTGCATTTCATAGCTTAACAACCAGAGGTTCAATAAAAAAATTAAACAAAAGCGGAGAAACTGGACAACTTTGACAGGTACCCTTCCTAATAAAAACGATGCCAATGTTTTCCACGTTAGTAAAAATCTTGGCTTCCGCCCGCTGATAGATAATACGAAGCATTGTTAAAAATATCTTAGGGAAACCAAATTTAACTAAAATGGCAAACAATTTTATTTATTAAGTGTTATATAGTGCAAACATGACCCTAGAGGGTATCAGAGTGCTTTACAAATGGTCAAGAAGGAGAAGCAGGTTGAAAAAACGACAATATACTCGAGAACAGTACAAAATGTAATAATTGATCAGGTCAGGGATGAGAGAACCGCAAGGGTCAGAAGGTTAGATCAACAAGCAAGAGAATAACAAGCTAGCAATAGATCTAGGTGTGGATAGTGCACCGTATCAAGGCCAGGAGAGTAGAGTTGGTGGGTTCTAGGTCAGGAATTTGATCATAAGTAAAGCTTTGACATGTTTTTTGAATGATGCAATTGAGGGGTTCAGTCTACTCTCAGGGGGCTGGAAGTTCCAGATTCTCAGGGCAATACCCGAGTAGGCTCTGTTGTAGGTTTTCTTTTTAGAAAATTTCTGTGGTTTGAACTATAAGGTGCTGGTGCTTCAGCCACCAGATGACTTCAGTTTCTGTGCAAGGTTCCTTGGGGTGTTAAAGTGTAGGGCTTTATGGGTTATGCATGCAATTTGTAAGTGTATCCTTGCCTCATATGGGAGCCAGTTTAGAGATTTCAAATCAGGAGTGGTGTAGTGTTTCTTTAAGATACTGTGATGAGCCTTGCAACGGGGTGAAGGAAGGCTCTTACTGAAGCCAACTTATGTCTAGGTTTGCCACAGAGGGTTGCACTTCCATATCCCAACCTGAAAATCACTAGGGCTTAAGATAGCTGATTTATAGTCATCAAGGCGGAGGAAGGGTTTTATTTTTCTTAAGATGTCCATATGGAAGTTAGCTCCTTTGGTGGCTGTATTGATTTGTTTCTGCGTGTTCAGGTTCTTATCAAGTGTTATTCCAGAGATTGCAAGAAGTCTATAATGTACAGTAAACATTTAAGAGCTGTATGTTGCCTCATCCATTCTTCAATGTTGGATGAATGTTTGGGGGAGGGTGAGTAAGAGTAATAGCGTTCTGAGAGCGTTCAGTTTGAGGTGGTTGCAGGTCAGACAAATTTGTTAATTTTGTAGAGCTATGTTGAGGGAGCTAATATCTTTGGGGGAAGAGATTTTCAAATACAGTTAGGTGTTATCGGCAGACTTGTGATAATGGATGTGAGATTGATTCAGAATTTGAGTTAAAGGCTCCATGAACAGATTAAAGAGAGTGGCTGAGAGCGAGTATACATGAGGGACCCCTAGAGTGACCGGTGTGGAATTGGACAGGGGCTGTTTAACCTTGATTCTTTGAGTTCTGTTGAGGCTAACCAGTTTAGTACGGATCCTGATAGCCATATCCTACGTACCAGAAGGTCCAGTAGGCTGTCATGTTTGACCATGTCAAATGCTGACGAGAGATTGAGGAGGATATTAAGGCAAGATTCATTTTGATCCAGTACTTGTAGTGCATCGTCAACTATGTGTGTAGTGGCAGATTCAATGCTTTGTCTCTGACGGAAGCCAGATTGGAATTGGTTTAATAAGCTAAATTGTTCTATATAGTTTCAAAGTGGGACAAGGACACATTTCTCAAGGAGTTTCGCCTGAGATTGGTTGGAAGTGGTTAGGTCTGCGTGATCCGCCGTGGGTTTTTTCTAGATAGGGGTTACCTGCCCAGACTTTATGCAGTCTGGCATAGTGCCTTGGAGAAGGGAGGCATTTATTATCTTAGTCCAAAGATAGATTATAGCTTTTTTCTCTGACTACAAAATGTTTCTGGCAGAGGGTCGATGAAGTGGTTTGAAGATTTCAGTGCTGTTAGAATGTTAAGAATGGCTGTTTCATCAAAGGTTTTGAATGTGTTCCACGAGGATTATTTTTGGGTGACAAGGTGGCTCAGCGATAAGAGGTGGGGGAGGTGTTACTGACAAGTGGTATGACCAGAAGGTGGGTGCTCCATTGCTGTCCACAAATCATTTTCAATCTTTTTCTTCTGTTCCATGAGGAAGAAGGCAAATTACTGACAGTTTAGGTGTTGACAGGACTCAGTTGGGGCGAGGTTGGGTTGCCTTTTAGATTGTAGTTTGATTAGTTAAAACAACCTTTTAGGTCGGTTTCTGGCTTCATCTAGTTGGTTTCTAAAGACGTTTGCTTTTGAAGTTCTAATGTGTTTGTTATGAATGTTCCTCATCAACCTTAAGTGCTTTCGGTGTTCGATGGGCGGTGAATCCCCACAATCGTTCAGTTAGTCTAAGATGAAATTCTTTCTGCATTTAGGCTATCATTGTGCCATGGTTTGGAGTCTTTAGTGGCCATTCGTTTTAGCTGTAAGGGCTCGATCGAGCCTACAATGTTTATCGTGGAAATGCTGTAGTGATATCGGAAGTCATGGACATCTGACATGTCCACAGGAGGAAGCAAAATGTTACCGCTGAGGGAAATAACTTCATTCAGGTTTGTGTTTCGTAAATTCCTTTTCCAGGCTCTGGGTTTGTTTAAATGATCTTTGTTTTTTAGTCCTGGATTCTGTGATGAGGAAGGTGATGCCGTTGTGGTCTGTCCAGTCATAAGTGACGATAGAATCAAGTTGAAAGGAATTGACCTTGGCAATGATTAGATCCAGGTTTGCACCCAGGTTGTGGGTATGACTGTCACAGATTTAAATCAGGTTGAAGTCGGCTAGGAAGGTTTTGAGGCTGTTAACTGCAGGGTCAATCTATAATTCCAGTGGAGGTTGAAATCTTCAAGGAGGATCTGGGTGGAGTGTTGTCCCTTGTTGGTTGGAATGATTTCCAAAACGTGTTCTTTAAATGAGAGGTTGTCTCCTGGTGAATGGTAGATCTCATGTAGTTTGCATAGTGGGCTGTTGTTACTCATAACGTTGATGCCTAGGTTTTAGCAAGTGGATGAAATAATGGTTTGAACCTGTTTCACTGAGAGATTGTTATGGTGTATGCATGTAATACCCCCACCTAATGTGCCAGATCTATCTAATCTTATAATGTCGTAGCTGGGTGGAACTAGAAAGTCAAGAATTGGTACGGAGGAATCATTTAACTATGTTTCTGCCAGGATTAAGAGGTCAAGCTTGTGTGCGAGGATGAGGTCAACGATAACTGCTGCATGTCTCACTGCCAATTTGCAGTTGAGTAACATGCATTTCAGGTGTGGGTTAGTGTCTGTTGGTGCATTCTGTGTGAAAGGAACTCTCATAAGGTTAGAATGATTTATGGCTCTGGAGTTGGGCAGGGGTTCTCTGTATGGGTTCGCATGAATTGATGGATTTGACTCACGTTGTTGGGATTAGGATGTCTGTAGAATTATATGAAAGGAGGAGGGAGTTGAGGTCCCTGTCTGATAGTGGTTCTTTCTGCCTAATGCGCAGAGTGGGGCTGTTAGGGTAGGGTGCAGTACTCCATCTTGTAGGGGGAGACGGCGAAATTGTAAAGGACACATTAGCTAGGGGGTGTTATAGCAGCCTTGTGTGGTAGTTAGTGATTTGTGCAAGGTTGTGAATTATTCTTCTCAGGAATGACATTAGTCCACCAGTTGTTCGCCAGTTTTGAGGTAATGTTTGACTTTGTAAGTCTGTCTTAAGTTGATATAAATTGGGTGTAATCTTGTCGATTCTGGATTTTAGCAAGTTATGGGAACTTGTGCTCGAGGTCTGAATCAGGTGGCTGGGAGGGAGGTAGTGTTCAGGAATGTGGTGTTAGAGTACTGCTGGCCAGAGAGACCCAGAGGAGGGGAGGGCAGGTTGGAGAAGGAGTTACATTTGAGGGAAGGAGGTGTAGAGCTAATGAGCTGACTGCGTAGGAGCATGGGGTCGTATCGGTCACCTTGCAGGCAAGTTAGTAGAATCAGAGATTGAGGGTAGAGTCGGAGTGATGGAGTTCCTTCTGTTGATATGTGACTCATTGACCGCTGCTCTAGCGGTGTGGCATGGGCACAGACTGGATTGTCGGACCATGGAGGGGGACATCGACCCACCAGGAGTTGGAGTTCAATTAGTACTGTGCATGTTGCTCACAGTGGAGGGGTAAGGGAGGGTAAGGGATGGAGTACTCAATGAGGAGAGAGTGTGCGAGGACATTGCTTGGGTTTCATGTGGGTTGCCTGAAGAACTAGGATGACTTTGGGAGGGGGCTGGTTCATTTCTAGTCACAGACAGGGGCGTAACACAGGCCCTGCAGCCCCCGCAGTGTGGGGGCCCCCAAGCTCCAAGGGGCTCGCTCAGCACAGCACTTTGTCCGGAGAGCTCCTGATAAAGTCCAGAGGGGGTCCCTCCACATACCTTGCAGGGGGCCCCCTCAATTATCGTTACACCACTGATCACAGAGTTTTTGATGTTGAAGAAAATGTCATCCAATACTTCTAAGTTGAGGTCAGAGGCTTGGATGATGATGATTCTGTTGTTTTATATGGTGATGGTTGCATCTGCTATGCAAACGGGTCAGGGGGCTACCGAGAGTCTTAGCCCATGTGGTATTTTCCTGGACGTAGTGATCATGAGCAGTGAGTATATGGCATTCCTCCATTGTGCTCTTCTTTTCGTGTAGAAGATAAGATTGGTGATAAGGGGTCCTTTTTTTGAGCAGAAGTTGGGGGTCAGAAATTAGAGTTTCTGGGTGGGATTTAAGAAGTCTGTGTTTCAAGCTCTTGGAAGCATTTTTTGTTAGACAAGGAGGGTACTTAATTTTGGAAGCATTCCGGCCAACCAGCTCCAGTTTGGTATCAAGTGCTTTAAGGGGATTAGGATCAATGACTGAATGAATAGCTAAAGCCAAATAAATGGATGGGGAGGGGTGGAGAGTGAGAGAAGCTCACAAAGCGAGGTAAAGAGGAGGGGGTTGGGGTCAATTAGGGGACACAGCACTGAGGAAAGGCATGCTACCGAAAGAAGTAGGATCCATGCATCCATCCAACATGACCACCCCTTAGTCACTTTAAGGCATAAGTTATCCAGAGAGAAATGAGTCCTCTTTCTATATCTGGGTTTCCGGCCAGCTGGAGAACTAAGAAACATTTTACTCTTTAGGCGTCAGTTGTCCTGGGGGGGGAGATTAACCTTATCTATTCCAGGTGAAATAGCAGCATCGTGTCTTTTTAATCACTTTTTATGTTTGTAGGGAACATCAAATTGAATCATTGATATCATGGGGGTGTTCCAAGATCAATTGTAACTCCAGGTCCATATCTCCAGTGGCCCTGACCATTACTCACTAGGTCCACCTTTGTGATATTAGATCTAGCATACAGGTTGAGTTTAGATTCGAGGGGTGCAGTGCCATTTCAAAATGGCTGTCCCATTTCATGTGGCCCAAAGTGGTTTGAAGAGAATTGTTCACATGCCCACCACTCCTTGATTTTAGCCTTGAAAAAACAACCTCGTGATAGGGAACTGATAGCTAGGTGGAGAAAGGAGTATAAGATAGTACTTCACAGCCGGAAAAAAGAGATCAAGGATGAGGCGTGGAATTTACTATTATCTGTGGAGGTGTTAAGGGACAGCTCTAGATTTTGGTCTATTATAAACACCCCTTTTTGTGGGTAGGATAATGAGGCTCAGGAATGTAATATCACAGAAGCCCAGTGGCTCTCTCACTTTGAGGCGACTTATGAGCCCAGCGGGGCATCGGATTGCATCCCCTGGTCTTTGTTCCATCAAGTTAGTGCGCTGATTGAGTTTAATGTGGAGGAAATTGAGAAAGTTCCTGCAGACCTCTATAAAAGTAATCCTCAATTTTGGGTTAAAATCCTTGCCAATATTTTTAGTGCTGTGGGTTCAGCAGGGTTCCCGGCATCTTGGTCAAAATCAATTATTATTCCCATTTTTAAAAAGGGGCAGAGAGGGGATCCTCGGTGTTATAGACTGATATCCCTTATTGATTCCTCTGTGAAAATTTTAGGAAAGGTAATCTTAACAAAAATTACAGATTGGGTAAATGAGAGGGATTTTATCTAACATGCAATATGGATTTAGATGTGGGAGGAGCACTATGGATCAGTGTTTGAATCTATATTTACTAATAGGCAAATATACCATGGCTAAAGAGGGTTGCTTGAGGATGGCATTTATGGATCTATCCTCTGCGTTTGACCTGGTTAACAGGTCAAAGCTATGGAATATTTTGTTGGAAAAGGGACTTGATCCTTGTTTATTTTTTAGCTAATCTCCATCACGATCTTACGGCTTCGGTTAGGATATTCCAGGCTGGTGATTGCACTAGATCTTTTAAATCGGGTAGGGGTGTCCGGCAGGGTTACATTTTGGCACCCCTCCTTTTTACTCTTTATATTAATTGTCTGGATAAATCACTTCTGAAGGCAGCTCTGGATATTCCGCGTGTGGGAGACTGCCCAATCCCTATTCTCCTATACGCGGATGACGCTGTACTTTTAGCCCGCACTGCGGTAGGCCTGCAGCGGCTTTTAGATGCTTTTGGGGCATATATGCACTCTCTGGACTCGATTGTGAATAATGGAAAGTCACACACTATGTCAGTAGGTCACAGAGCTAGAAAAACTAAACAATTCTACTGTTTCCTCCGTGTCCTATTTTACTTACCTGGGGGTCCTTTTTGACAATAGGTCATCATGGGTTTTGCAACAAAAAGTTAAAAAGGACGCAATCACATGATCATCTTTATCTCTTTTAGGGTTTGCACAGCGGTTGGGGGCCAGACCGATAGAGGCTGTTCTAAAGGTTTATAGAGCTAAGTGTTTGGCCATTGCGGCCTATTGATCCTCTATATGGGCTACAAAGACCAGGTTGGGACAGATAGCTGAAAATAAATTCTTACGGAGTCTTCTGTCTGTTTCACAATCCACCCCATCGTATGCTTTACATCAGGAATTAGGGCTAGGTTCCGTTACTGATATTTTGAGTACAGCTCCGTTGCTTTGCTGGCTCAAAACTTGGCTAAACCGGGGGGGCGTGGCCAGCACAATTGCCGAGTAAGACGTGCTCCGCGAGAGCTCCGGCAGAGCTGCTCTAAATCCGGCGATTTCCCTGCATCTGGCTGTCCGCGGGACCTGGGAATCCCATGCCCCGAGATTGGAGGCCTTCGGGGTGGCGGAGGAACGACTCCCGGAGCGCCTGGCTGCTGGATCCAGCGTGCTGCTGCTCGAGGGGTATACGAGGCCGGGAGGCGACAAGATGGCGGCGGCCGTCACGGCCTAGGAGACGGGGCCGCGGCCAGACGGACGGAGGCGCTGGGAGACCAGTACGGACCGCCCGCCCCGAATATACAGGTGGGGGACCCGACTGCGCTGGTGAGGCACGGCGGACGGGAGCGGGGGGGCTGGGACGCGTGTCGCCCCCCCTTGGTGCACCGACGATCCGGGGACAGCGCCCGCATCGGACTGCTTCCGAAGAGAGACTCGGCAGGCCTCTGAGGTGAGGAGCGCGGCACCTGATCCGCTTGGCGCGCCGGTGAATTGCGCCGGCTGCTCTGGGTGCGGAGCCACTGGGGGCAGCGACGAGGGACACCCGATCAGCCACCAGGCCGGACGACCGCTTGAGGCCCCGGCGAAACGAAGGCCCGGGACACGGGTAGACCCTGGGCCCGTCCTTCAACGGCCCTAGACGTCGCGGCTGGACCCCGATTTCTGCTCCCCCCTCCCCCCGCCCCCCCCCCGCTCGAGACGCGAGCGGCGGCCGCGCCTGACCTTGCAACGGAGGCCCACCCGGGGGCGTGGAGGGGGTGTGAGAGGCGGACGCGGGCCCCCCAACAACAGGGACTACAAGGCGAATCACTGGCCGGGAGGGGGCCCGGTGGGCACTGGAACCCGAGGTCAGAGATGGGGAAGAAGGCCCCGCCAGAGAAGCCTGCCCGGCAGGGGCCGATGGACGATTTTACCCGCACCCGGACGCAAACGGGGGCACCGCCTCCCCCCCCGGCGGCGCGTTCAGACACGGAACTGCTGATGGAGGCCATTCAAGCCTCCAGGACGGACATTCAGGAATCCAGGGCGGCGCTGGAGGTCAAGATCGGCGAGGTGGGCTCCGAAGTCACGCTGCTGAGACAGGATTTTCGCAACCTGTCAGAGAGGGTGCAGACGGCCGAAACTCGGATCAGTGAGGCTGAAGACACCATCACCCATCTCCGCAGAGACGTGGCGGAACTGCAGGCCTCGCACCGACAACTCTTGTGGAAGGTGGACGACGCGGAAAACAGGGCAAGACGCAATAACCTTCGCTTTGTGGGCTTTAGGGAAGGCATTGAAGGGTCGGACATGGCGTTGTTCCTCCGCACCTGGCTGAAGGACACGTTCCCGCTGGCTCCATTCTCGAACTGCTTTATAATTGAAAGGGCTCATAGGGCGCTCCTGGCAAGGCCGCCGGTGGGGGCGAGGCCGCGTCCGGTCATTGCCCGGTTCCTCAACTTTGCCGACAGGGATCTGATCCTGCGAGAGGCCCGGAAGAAGGGGGCGCTCCGGATAGAAAACACTAACATTATGATCTTCCCAGACTACAGCCAGGAGGTGCAAAAACAGAGGAGGGCCTTTGACGCGGTCAAGGCGAAGCTCAGAGACCGCCGCCTCCAATACATGCTGCTTTTCCCAGCAAAGCTGAAGGTGATCTATGCTGGGGGCACGCATTTCTTCACCCACCCGGAAGAGGCCTGGCAGTGGTTGGAGACGCGACCGCCGACGGGCGACCGCCCCGCCGACGGGGAGGAGGGCCGAGTGCGGCCGAGTAGCAGTGGAGCGCCCCCCAAGGAGCTGACGCTCCGGCCCCCCCGGGGACAGTCGGGGCGGAGAACTGGGAAACGGACACGTAAAACGCCCTACTCAGCGGATGGCTCGCCACGTCGTCACCAGCGGGGCTCTCCGTCCCCCAGAGGGGCTGGAGTACCGGGATCTCGCTTCAGTTGCCTGGCAGACAGTGTTAGCTCAGAGGAAGACCATGAGGACACGTCCCGCGGACCGGGACGAGAGGGAACGGCGCAGGGTTCCATGCACCCGCTGGAAGTAGCGATCCGAGATCTAGAGCGAGATGCACCCGACCTTGCGGAGGAGTGGAGGCCGGACACCCAAGACTCCCACTCCTGAGAGAGACTGGTCCGGACAACCCTGATTGCAGCTCTGGCCAGATGGAGCACGCAAGTGGTCACACACCCCCCTTTTCCCCCTTTTTGTTTTCCTGGTTGTTCTTTCCTGTTTGGGTATATCGTTTGATAGTCTTCCCATTTAGTCGCTAAGGTTTGGTGCTGTTCCCATAGTGGGCACAGGATAGGTTAGCGACGGGTGGGATAGAGAGGGTGGGCGACAGGCCTACTCCGCCAGCAGTCCTGTGCCAGTGGGACGTGGGACTGATGGGGGGGGGAGGTGGGGAGGGGGCGGGAGTGGGAGAGAGTTGGGGATTTCCAGTTGGGGTTTGCTTTGGGTGGGGAGGGGGGGGGGATGGGACAGTTGGGGACAGTTGGGTACAGAAGGGTGGGAGACAGGTCACTTCAGGCACACACGCAGCGACACGGGGCTTGCCCGGCAGCGCGGTACCCCCGAGACAGCACACACGGTTTAAATTGCAATGCCTACCGCGACGATACCAGCAGGTGTAGCAGAGGGAGGGCTCTCAGTCCTAATGTGGAATGTCAATGGGCTTGGGAACAAAATTAAGAGAGGACTGATCAACGCATACATTAGAAGGGCCGGCCCTGACGTAGCGTTATTACAGGAAACACACCTTCTGGGGACTAAATGTGGATTCCTCGCCCGGGGACGCTACACAGTTCTAGCACATGCGGGCTTTACTCAGGGTTCACGAGGGGTGGCGATACTGGTCCGGAAAACTAACCCGTTTCAAGTGACGCAGACGTGGACAGACCCGCTGGGAACTTACGTTGGGGTCCGGGGAATGTGGTGCCGCAGGGAATACACGTTAGTTTCGGTCTATGCTCCACCTAAACTGCAGGCGTCCACGTTAAAAGGCGTGGCGGAGATATTGCTTGCCACGTCCGACACAGTGCAAGTGCTCGGGGGCGACTTCAACGATGTAATGGCGACGGCAGTAGACAGGACGGGGGATAGGGCAAGGGACCGGCATCAGACGGCACTCGCCACCACGATGGAGACTCTAGGCCTGACAGACGTATGGCGCTGGTTACACCCTACACGGCGCGAGTACTCCTTCTTCTCAGGGGCCCACAGGGTGTATTCCCGGTTGGACTATCTTTTCATGGCGCGCCACACGTTGCATGAGGGGGTGCGAGCTGAATATCAAGCACGGGGTTTGTCGGACCACTCTCCCCTTCTGGTGACAGTGGCTCCCCGGGTAGCGGGGAGGGGGCAATGGCGTGTCACGGCATGGGACCTCCAGAATTCAAAGCTGCTGAAAGGTATCCGGGCAGATGTTAGAGTCTGCCTAGCTGACAACGTGGGCTCGGTGACATCGCCGGTGACCCTCTGGGAAACCATGAAGGCGGTCATGCGGGGCAGAGTCCAAGACAGGATAGCCGAGGACAGCAGGGAACGGCTTAGGGAGCTGCAGGCGCTAGAGAGACAGGTTCTCCAGCTGGACAGGGAGTATCAGGCGGACCCGACACGGGAGACGCTGCGTCGGTTGCTGGACGCCCAACGGCAGTACCGGGATCAGGCTACGGGAGCAGCCAAGCAGCAGGCGTTGGCCACGCTCCACCGTTTATATGACGTCGGGGACAAGTCAGGCAAGCTCTTGGCGTGGCTTAGTAGAAGAGAGAGGGATGCCAGGTGGGTAGAACGGATCAGAGATGTTAAAGGGAATTTGGTGAACTCGGACGCGCAGATCGCGGAGGCCTTTGCGGAGCACTTCCGGGCATTTTATGCTGCCCAAGATCTGGGTTCGCAAGAGGACGCGCTACAGTACATGGCAGATCTGGATCTACCGGCGCTCACAGATGGAGACATCAAGGAGCTGGAGGCCCCCCTTACGCTAGACGAAGTTACTAAGGCGTTGACCAGGTTGCGGATGGGGAAGGCGCCGGGCCCGAATGGGTTCCCCGCGGAATTTTTTAAAAAAACAGCGGATCTTCTGGCCCGCCATATGCTAGCGTTATTTGAGGGGGCGCGAGAGGAGGGGTGTCTACCCCCGGATCTTAGACTGGCCACGATCGTCCCGATTTTCAAGGAGGGAAAGCCGCCGGAGGAGTGCACGTCGTACCGCCCGATCTCGCTGCTTAACACTGAGGCGAAGCTGCTGGCGACGGTGCTGGCCCTCCGGCTGCGGCGGGTGATCCCAGACCTAGTCCACCTGGATCAGACGGGTTTTCTCCCCAGTAGGGCGACGAGATTGAATCTGAGGCGCTCGCACAACTGGCTACAGGCGGTGAGGGGCCGACGGGACCCTCATTGGTTTCTCTCCTTGGATGCGGAAAAGGCGTTCGATGCGGTGCATTGGCCCTTTTTGGAGGGCGTCCTGGGGCGTCTGGGATTTGGACCTGTCTTCCGCCAATGGGTGAGACTGCTATACACGGGCCCGAGGGCGCGGGTGAGGGTCAACGGGGCTACGTCAAGGGAATTCCCTATCTGCAGAGGTACGCGGCAGGGATGCCCGCTGTCCCCCCTGCTCTTTACGCTGACGATAGAAGTGCTGGCGGCGCGGGTCAGACAACACCCAGAGATCCGGGGTTTTCGGAAGGGCCCGCTGGATGACCTGGAGGAAAAAATATCTCTCTATGCAGACGATGTCCTTTTATATGTTACGCACCCTGATACGACAGTCCCGGTTATCTTCTCCGAGCTAGAGCGCTATGGTGCCCGCTCGGGTTACAGGGTGAACTGGCATAAGTCAGTGCTATATGCCCCGGGGGGCCAGGGGGACTGGCCGAGTCTCCCAGACAGGCTCCAGGCGACGACGGAGGGGTTCCAATACCTGGGAGTGTATATAACGCTGGACCGGACTGTCTCCTACGACAGAAATGTGGGAAGGGTTCTGTCCAACTTCGTGGAGGATGCGCAGAGATGGCGCCGGCTGCCGCTTACGCTGTTGGGGCGGGCCGCCATGTTTAAGATGATAACGTTGCCCAGGTTCCTATACGCGGTACAGAACGAATATTACCCGGTCTGTCGGCGGGTCTTCCGAGAAATTGACTCGGAACTCCGGAGCTTCCTATGGCTTGGGAGACAACCCAGGGTAGCGATGAAGACCCTGCAGCGGCACCAATATAGCGGAGGGATCTCGCTTCCTAACATTGAGGCCTACTATTGGGCGGAACACCTGGTATACATTAACGACTGGCTCCATGCCCCGGCAATGCACCCGACGTTTGCCTTGGAACGATATGTCATGGGCGCCCACTCGTGTCATTATTACCTATATGGTGGTAAGGGTACAGGACGGCTGCTGCAGGCCACTAAAATCACCCTGGGGATCTGGAAAAGGGCGACCCGGGAGATTGGCTGGGATAGGAAGTTGAGTAGACAGACGCCCCTATGGCACTGCGCGTGGCTACCAGAGCTAAACAAATTGCGGGGGTTTAAGCACTGGGATAATATTGGGGTGTCGACGCTGGGAGACGTGCTAGTGAGAGGGGAATTGAAGTCCTTCTCGGTGCTCCGTAGAGAATTTGGACTGCTCCCCACGCAGTACTATAAATACGCACAACTGAAGCATGCTTGGCAGGCGGGGGGGATACAGACGGCTTCTCTTCCCGAGTACGCACCCCTGGAGGGAAGACTGCTGCAGGAACACATGGTGGAAAGGGCGGTGTCCCTCACATATCGGACCCTTATGAACAATATGCCTGATAGTATGGGGGCGCTCAGGGCGACCTGGGAGGCGGACGTGGGTGAGATGGACGACGTGGACTGGGATACAGTCCTCATGCACCCGCGTGAGGTGGCGATTAAGTCCCGACTACGGTTGATTCAATTCAATATTCTGCATAGAACGTACTTTGATAGACGACGACTGTTCAGGATGGGACGGGTGGGGGACACGTCGTGTCTGCGATGCGGGCAGGAGGGAGGGACTTTCTTTCACATACTTTGGCTCTGCCCGCAGATTCAGGGGTACTGGCGGGGGATCCTAGGGGAGCTGAGTAAGGTGCTGGGGGTGCAACTACAGGAGGACCCCAAATTAGTGTTACTAGGTATGACAAATGATGTGGACCTCCCCCGCCCGCTGCTGATTTTCCTTGTACTGGCGCTGGTGGTGGCAAAGAGAGACGTAGCCAAATACTGGGGGGCGCCCTCGCCTCCCCGCCTGGAGGAGTGGAGGAGGGGTCTTGACATCTATATGGCGGCGGAAAGGGTCACGTATAAGGCGAGAGGCTGCCCCAAGAAATTCACCAGGGTGTGGTCCAAATGGCGGAGATATCACGGCCTGGAGGGGGGACTCTAGGGGGGTGATGCACTGGAGGGGGCAAACATGGTACGTGGAGGACATCCACAGCCCTAGGGCACGGACAATTGCTTGTATTAAAGACGCTGATGTCAATCGCGGCATAGGCCCGAAATGGACTTCTGGTGTGCTGAGAGAGGGGTGGGGGTGGAGGGTGGACGAGGTGGGGATGTTGCTCGATACTGACCTGTCTGTTCGGATGTTTCATTCTGTGTGTGGTTATGTACCAAAAATGCCAATAAAAATATTTATAAAAAAAAAAAAAAAACTTGGCTAAACCCTGATTTAACCCTGAATCATCTGATCTTACGGGACTGCGTTAAGTTAGATAAGTCCTCTAAAATTAAGCTGTCGTATGTTAAAAGCATGTAATCTAAAATAGGACGGCCAGAACTTTATGAGGACCCTGAGAAAATCCGGAAGGAGGATGTGATGTGGGTGAAATCGAATTTTAAGAATTTTTTGATGCTGGGGCGAGAAAAACAGGAGCTATGCAAACCTTTAGTTAGGGCTCATTCCTTGTTAAAAACAACTATTAATATGGAACCTTACCTCTCAATGGTAAATAAGCCTTATCATCGCTGGCTCCTAGTTAGGCTCCGCTTTAATTTGATTCACTTCACATTGGGGGATTACAAGGGATGGTGTAATCCTGATGACACAGAACCCTGCCAATGCGACGAATTTTCATCCCAGGATACTTTACATTTTTTGATGTTCTGTGACTTTTATTCTAATATTCACATGAGATTTCTGGTACCCATCCTGAGAGGAAAGGGTTTTTCTCAGGTTAGACCAGCGTTAGTTTTTCTACAGTCATTGAGTAACCCTGGTGACATTTTTAATATTGCATCTTTTGTCGTAGCGGTGGTGAGGTTAAAGTAAAAAAGAAACTTGATGATGATTCCTTCTTAATTAAGAGTTTATGGACTATTGTTATTTAAAAGAAGAAAAAAAAAGTTTGGTAACTTGGATAAGGGGTTTTATCCTGTGATAGTGTTTTAAATATTAAGTTTAAATGAACTGCAACATTGTCCGTGTATTTTATTTATTATGTTAAATGATCTGTAATATTGTTTATGTCTGTTGTTTGTTTTGTACTTTTATGATTTTAACTAATCGAATAAAGTGGATTGACTGACTGACTGACTGGCTGTCCCATTAGGGATACAATAATTTAGGTGTATATCCTTCTTTACTTTCCATGTAATGGAATGAGAGGAGTCCTTTTTCGATTACTATTTAGGTGAGGTGGTTGTCATTTTGAATATGGGGCCCTCTTGTGGGGAAGAGAAGAGGGGGAGCCCTAAAATGGAACATTGGCCAAGCCAAGCGCAACCACCACTGCATCCCAAGCCCGAAAGACCCAAATGAAAATGCTTCAGGTGTAGCCCGCAGTCTTATCAGGGTGACCAAATCAAGGGAGCCAAAAGCATAGGAAGGACGGCTGCCTCTACCGGAATCTGTTCCTTACGAATGAGGTAGAAGCTAGTAGCATCCTGTACAACACTCCAATCAAATATAGCCTCTAAAGTCAGCCCTAGGGAACAGATGTGTCAAAAACGAATGTTAGATGGGGGTCTCTCGTTGCCAGGTGTGTAACCAGTCCAAGTAGGGTCCCTTTCTTCTAGTCTGGATAAGGGAGTTACCCCTCAAAAATAACCCCTGCTCACCCCCTTGGTAACTTGGCACGAGCAGTCAGGCTTATCTTAGAGGCAATGTGTAAAGCATTTGCACATAACACACAGTAAAACAGTGAAAACACTACAAAATGACACCCCACCAGTTTTAGAAAAATAGTCAATATTTATCTGTGTAAAACCAAAGACCAAAAAGATAAAAATCCAACATAAAGTTATAAAAATATGAATATTTCAAGAATCAACTTAAAATACAGTTCCTTGAGGTTGATAGCTCCGTCCGGGGCTATCATGGTGTACAGGCCAACCGCAAAATCCAAAGCAGCTCCGAGGGAGACCACCGCTCCCAGCATGGGCTCCACAGTCGCCAGCCTGCCCCTCACTATGGACCATCGCCATGGAGCTAGCCAGACAGCACCATGCAAGAACAAGGTCCTCACTAGGTAAGTGGGGACCACGCCAGCCTAAAGAATTTCTTACTGAGTGGCACCTCTACTACCAGGAAGGAACTGTCCCATTGAGTACAAGTTGAGGGATGTCAAGCAGGGCAGAACTGAGAAATTACTCACCCAGCTCCTCCGGCTACAGCAGGCAAAGTCAATTCCTGAGCGCTAGGCAAGCCTGAGTCGAGACAGATGGATCAACAGCTGAACCCAGGCTTTAGCACAATTTGCGAGGATGACCCACTGATCCATCTAAGAAGTAGGGACAGAGCAGCTGTGCCACGATTCGTAGTGCAAAAGAAAGGCAAGGGGTCGATCAGAACAGCAACAGGGCATCAGTCTCCAGCAACGCGAAGATGCAGCACTTGGAGTGTCAGCAAACCGAGTTCTCCTGATCTCTCAATAAGTAGAAAAATTAGAAAAAAGCAGGTAAGAGGAGCCAGTATCGTTCTTATGCTTTCTTTGATGCAAAGATATATATTAGAGAAATGGATGGCAGGGCTTAAACAGGGATAATCAATAATAAGTGATGCCTAAACCTGAGAGCTTCTTTATGGAGCTCCTGCTCGGTGACCATCTTTACAGTTGACAAGATCAAAGACTTTCTCTGCAACAATTAAAATTGCCACGGTTTTAAGATTATTAATAAAAAAATAATCAATTGCCTGAATCAGGTAACTTAGTATACCTTGAACCTTGTCTTGTGTTGGCATCATCTCAATTTCTTCCATCTTCCTCTTTCTTGCTGACAGCTTCTTTTCTCCCTTGCAATGTGGACCACCCTTTGCTGAAATAATTTTGATTCCTTTCAAACAATGAAAAATGAATATCACACAAATCAAAACAATTTATATGAGTGTTAATATGGTCCTGAGGATTCTTTCTCCAAAGCTACCAAACCGCTCGCCAATCTTCTAAAATCCTCTCCCTATTAGATATCTGTCATGGCAGGCATATAAGTACAGCATTGCTGAATGCGAACCATTCAACATACTCTGCCTTATTTCACAAATAAGATATCTAAAGCAAGCCCATTCTGGCATACCATAGATCGTGTGGCCATAAGGTGTGTTTTACTGCAGTTAAAGCACCAGCTGTGTTAGTAGCCAACAATGTACCAAATTAGGCAGCCGTCTGATCTTTAAATTGTTTAAACTACACCTATAGAAGACATTTTTGCTCTCCAACTATTTGTGAAAAACAACACTTAGTGGTCGATTATGATGTCGTTTGGAAAAGCACCATGAGGCATTCGATTTGTCCGAATCCAATTCGGAACCTGCCTTTCCGACCAACTCGGACACTTTTCCGAACGACCGATTACGATGGCTAGAAAGCATTCAGACTGTCTAACTCGGTTCTGAAAGGCCTTGGGAGTAACCGAGTTGGACAGAGCCAAATTGTAGAGGTCTATGGACCACGTTTCCAGCAGAGCGATTAGGATGTCAGATTCAGACAGCCTTTCCAAATTGGTTGTTCCGACACGGATCGCCTGTCAGAATCTGACTTTGGGGCCCTCTGAATCTGACCCATGGTACCCCCTTCCCATGCAAGCACAGTGTGGCAAGCACCGTGGGGTGCCCACCACAGGGTGCAAGGTTTTCCTCAACCACCCCTTTTGTTAATGGGAGCCTGTGTTCTCGTTCGGAACACAGGCTCCCATTGAAGTCAATGCGAGTATGTCCGGAAGCATCGTAATCGTTTGGTTGGACTCGCAGAACCCGATTAGGTCGGAAACAATTCCGTAACCGATTCATTCAGGGGAGTTTCTGGATGACATCGTAATCGGCCCCTTAGTTTTCTGGTAGCCTTTACCCTCCTATCAGCTATGTCATCTTCATGAAATACCTTAAGAGATGCTAAAGCTAAAATCAATCCCCTAACAAATTCGGTGGAAGCTGAAAATAAGCATTTTTTGCACAAACAATAAACCCCTCTCACAATAGGTTTCTCCCTTTGACAAAACTACTTCACTAACTCTGAACTCTTGTGCAGAATCACTCCAACCCACTATCTCTGGCCTTCCAACCTGATCTTTCACTCATATCACACATAAATTTCCCCTTTATGTAAATCCAGGCAAAGTTTAGGGTGTATTCCTAACTCCCTTACTGCTTCCTCTTCTTTTTACTTAACCAATTATTTCTCCTTTCTTTACTTTCTTTTAAGCCTTCAATTTCCGTTCATTTTGTTCTTCTATGAAGTTTTTCTCATCCCTGTTCAATTTACATGAAGCCTTAAAATTAATAGGAATAGTCAAATTGATATGTGTGATCGGCCTCATATAATGATACATGTGATCCACGGACTTTGCCTGTGTTTAAAGATTTAAACATCAGCATTATCCAAAGGCATAACACAATTTGAAAAATAATACTCAAAATACCATTGATGATAAAACAAATTCATAATTATACTACAAGAAAGAAAATAAGTAAGTGCCAACTTATGGTAGATAATATCTGCTGCAATTAAAGAGGAAAGATACATACAAATATAACAATCATGAACACCCATTACTTTGAAATACTCATTTAACAATCTAAAATAAACATTGGCTGAAAAATTCCCTTTAGAGCCATATTCATGTATTATTTTCATATTAAATCTATGTTCATCTAAGTAGGTCTGGTTAGATCCAATCTCAGTGAAACAAGCTGAATAGGAGAATTAAGATTCACTATTATGCCCACTATTAGTGTAACTATGGCTAATGCCAAAACTACTAATTACATTTTGCAACCCTTCTGTGTTGCAGATGCCATGATTTCTATTGAGTCAGGTTAAAAAGAAAACAGAAAGGAAAACTCAAATCTACTTGTTGTACAAGTCAATAAAACTTTCTGTTCTTTTCACTGTAAATATGTTAGTTCTGGTTAATTTTAGAATTAAGCAATCTACAACTTTGAGTGGATATCTAAAAGGAAATTCTACTCTTGAGTTGGATACCTATGGGAACCTAATATCTTTGCCTAGTTACCTAAGGTGCAAAACATGACTTTTCAACATAAGTATGCATGCCAGTTGTGTGTTTAAAAAAAAATAATGTTTTGATTATAAACTTTGTTTAGTGATTTCTCATAAAGTATCAAGTTACATTCGATTATATACGGATGTAGAGAAAAGGAGAACAAAGGTAATACATTTTACGTTTGACACATTAGGAAAAAAACAAATCTTTCTGTACAATTGAAAGCAATATAACATCTATCATGTTTTGTGCGGACCCTCAAAGCTGACGTGTTGGCCTAGATACTCGGGTCGCCGTCTCCACAGGCGTCTGTTACAGAGGTACAGAGTGTTGAAACAGGAGGTAGTTGTAGAAGGGGATAGGAGCGTGCTGTGTCCGGTTTTATGATTTATGTGTAATCAACCCACCCCGCTGGGAACTAAACCCTGTTCTACCTGAGAGGGGGGGTGTTAGACCCGGCCCTCGTAACATAGCTAGACCTGACCCCTGCACCTCACACCAGCCCCCAAACCCACGGCCTAGCCGATCCTTCCCACCAGAACTCGCACGCACCCAACCCGGACTTCCCCGTCCGTGGCCTTCTGCCCTTTGGCCACACCGGGCCCGCGTGCCCACTTCATGCAACAAGATGGCCGCCCGGCCCCAGCGCGACCCTGGCCTAGAGGCGCCACCCCGGCTGGAGGACATCACGCTCCCCTTGGGATGAGAGAGGGAGGAGCAGTTTCTATCACACCTCTGCGCTTCCCTGGAACGGTGGGTTTCGATTGACCTGCCGGCCTCCCCGAGGGCTGGCTCCGCGCCTGCTGGGTGTCTGGGACTCCTCCCGACCCGGCCCTGAACCGATCAAAAGACAATGGCAGGAAACCCCCAACAAGCGACCCCCAGGTGACAAGACCCCTGCCTGCACAGGCTCCGGACATCAAAGAGGGGTCGCCCTATAACAAGGAGTGCTCTGGGACTGTCCGGCAGATTCGCCTTGGAACACCTGAGCCCTGCTGAGTGACTCGCGGCTCTCTGAAGATCGTAAGACCTCCAAACTTGTGCTTGAGCCCTGCTGAGTGACTCGCGGCTCCCTGAAGATCGTAAGACCTCCGAACTTGTGCTTGAGCCCTGCTGAGTGACTCGCGGCTCCCTGAAGATCGTAAGACCTCCGAACTTGTGCTTGAGCCTTGCTGAGTGACTCGCGGCTCCTCGAAGATCGTAAGACCACCGAACTTGTAACCGAGCCCTGCTGAGTGACTCGCGGCTCCCACAGACTCTCTTGGTCCCGCCGGACCCCACGACGACAACCGTATCCCCCAGCTCGAGGATTGTGAGCTGTGTGACGGGTACGCTCCTGCATTTGATCCACATCCCCAAAGACTGTCCCGCTACCTCCTACTCCCCTCCAAGACTTTGAGAGCCCACGCTCTGCTTGTATATATTTGCTGTGCTGATCATAAAGATCCTACTACTCCAATCTGATAAAGATTTGCTCGTAAGAACTCCTCGTGTGGTGTCTCTCTGTCGTGTGGTGCCGAGTGTGCGATCCTAGATACGAGGTTCCTCCCCTGAGGAGTCTCCCGCCAGTGCCCGGCTACGATACCTCGAGGGTGGGTCTCAGGGCAGTCAGGGCCCCCTCCGGGCCCCTCTGAGATCGCCTTCTAACATTGGTGGCAAGCGACGGGATTCGGGTCTATAATCTAGAGATCGTACCGTGAACGGCTGACGCACTACCGACAAAGATGGCAGAAGGAAACACCGGGGTTCTCATAGAAGACGACGCCAGTACCGTGTTCTAGGTGGAACAGCTGGAAGAGTACACTCACAAAGAACTAAAACAATTCTGTAAGGAACTCAGAATCGCTACCACTGGTCTCAACACCAAAGAAGATATGCAAAAGGCACTGAAAGCTTGGGTGGATTCTGGAGCCTCCCGGCCAGAAGGAGCGGGGGAGCCCCACAACGAAGCTGGACCCTCCCAAGGAGAACGCAGCAGCAACCAGGTGCGAGGCTTCGTACCAGACGGGGGCCTATCCCCGGAGGAACTCGCAGACAGAGAAAAAAGTCACCATCACGAGCTCGAATTAGCCAAACTCAAAATCGAGGGCGAGCTGAAATTAGTCGAGAAAAAGCTAGCAGTAGAACAATTGCGAGTACAAGGAGAACTAGAAGAGAAGAAACTCCAACGAGAACACGAGGGAAAGAGACTTCAACTGGAACATGAACGCAGCCTGAAGGAAATAGAACTGAGAGCGAGAAACGAAGAAACGCGGCCCCCTGGGAACCGGGAGGCGGCCGCCCCAACGGAACAGAAGGTCCACATCCCCAAGGATGTGGTCAAAGAATATTACAAAAATGATGACATTCAGCAGTGGTTCCGGGCCTACGAGGTCGCCATGACCTCCCATCGGGTCCCACAGAAGGATTGGGGGGCTGGGTTGTGTGGACGATTCCTGAGCGAAGGGAGAGACACCCTGCTCGACCTACCCACCTCCATGCAAACATCCTATGAACACATGAAAGCGGCCCTCCTCACAAGGTACGGCCTCACCCCGGAGATGTACCGCCAGCGGTTCCGGGACTGCAGGAAGATCCCGGGTACCACCTGGGTGGAATATGTGAATTTCTTCAGCCGCGCCTTCGATGGATGGATCAAGGGCAGCAAGGTAACCACCCTGGAAGAACTAACAGACCTTATGCTGTGGGAACACCTGGCGGCCAACTGCTTTGTGGAACTCCGCCAGCATCTGCTTGATAGCAAGCTCACGGACCCAAGAAAGCTGGCTGTCGAGGCGGATCGCTGGACCAACACCCGGGTCTCCCGGGGCCCTGTAGGAGAGTACCCCCGAGCCAGTCAGGGACCACCCCGCTAGAGAGGGGGGGGAAACCAGGGAGGGCAGAGAGAGTCCCAGGCTAGTCCCCCGAGGTCCCAACCTCCACCTTTCCCGGCACCCCCACCAGCTGTATCCGGCCCCCCCCTTAGACGGGGGCACCGGGTAACCATCACTTGTTTCCGTTGCCAGAAGCCCGGGCATTACGCCAACGACCCTGAATGCCCCATGGCCCCACGCACCACCCAGGCAGCACCCCCTGCTAGACAGATAGCCAATGTAGCCCTGGGGGAGGAGGTTGAGGAGGCCGAGGAGTGGGAACCCGCCGCTATGGCCCTAGTGTCCTTAGGAGATAGGGAGATGGTCCCTGGGAGCCTCCTGCCCTCTAACACAAAGAAATATGGGCAGCTAGTCACGATCAATGGCCACCAAGTAGAAGCCCTCCGTGACACCGGGGCCAGCATCACCGGTGTCCTTAGCCATTTAGTACACGAAGACCAGGTCCTCCCCAACGTCTTTTGTCCTGTCATTTCAGCCGACAACACAGAAAGCCTATGTAAGGTAGCCCTGGTGCCCTTTGAGTGGGGAGGGGTGGTCGGTAAACTGAAGGTTGCAGTGAGAACCTCCCAACCCGTTGACTGTCTCCTGGGGAACGACCTGGAAAGTTCCCCCTGGGGACAAGTTGAGCGCAAGACCCATCTAGGGATGATGGGCCTCCCTGAGTGGGTGTGCACCACCACTCGATCCATGGCGGCTCGACTGACCCCCCCTGAGGGAAGTCGACGACGCCCCGACCCCTGAAGATAGGATGGTCCCAGCCGAGGGTCCCCCCATGTCCCCACCAGAAGAGTCGATCGCCAGTGACGAACCCCCGCCTTCCGACTCCACCCCAGTCACTGAGTTCGGCGATCTGCCCGAATTAGCCCAGTGGTGCCACGAGGGGGGCCCCTCCCGAGAAGAGTTCTGCCGAGAGCAGGCTACCTGTCCCTCCCTGGACGGGCCCCGGTGACAGGCAGAGGCCCAGGCCGCAGGCGACCAGACGGGGACGCACCGGGTGTATTGGGAGAATGACCTCCTGTACAGCGAACAGAAGTCGGTGGAGCTAGGGTCCGGCCGGGTGCTGGTGGTGCCCCTACACTTCCGAAACCTCCTCCTGGGCTTGGCCCACGATGTCCCCCTCGCAGGCCACTTGGGCCAGGACAAAACGTACAGTCGCCTCGTGATCCACTTCTACTGGCCCAGAATGAGAGCAGATGTAGGAGCCCACTGCAAGTCCTGTCCCACGTGCCAGGCCAGTGGAAAAAGCAGAGGGAAGAGCAAGGCTTCCCTCCAACCCTTCCCTGTCGTCAGTACCCCTTTTGAGCAGGTCGGGATCGACATTGTAGGGCCCCTGGATCCCCCAACTTCCCAAGGGCACCGGTTCATCCTCGTCCTGGTGGACCATGCCACCTGTTACCCTGAGGCCATCCCCTGCGCTCGGACCTCCGTTTGGGTAGTGGGGGGTTCCCAGGCTAGGATGGCGTCGATTTTGGGCTGTAGAGGGGCGACCTGCCCGCTTCCGACCTGGTGCCCCAGGTAGGTTACCGAACCTTGCCCAATCTGGCACTTGCTGGCTTTCACGGTGAGGCCTGCCTGGCACAGGGCGGTCAGCACCCTCCGAAGGTGCTGGAGGTGCTCACTCCACTCAGAGCTAAAAACTGCGATATCGTCGAGATATGCGGCACTGAATTTTTCCACCCCGGCCAGGACTCTATTTACCAGTCGCTGAAAGGTGGCCGGGGCATTTTTCCTCCCATGGGCACTAGGGCTCGGTTACAAGTTCGGTGGTCTTACGATCTTCGAGGAGCCGCGAGTCACTCAGCAAGGCTCAAGCACAAGTTCGGAGGTCTTACGATCTTCAGGGAGCCGCGAGTCACTCAGCAGGGCTAAAGCACAAGTTCGGAGGTCTTACGATCTTCAGGGAGCCGCGAGTCACTCAGCAGGGCTCAAGCACAAGTTCGGAGGTCTTACGATCTTCAGGGAGCCGCGAGTCACTCAGCAGGGCTCAGGTTTTCCAAGGCGAATCTGCCGGACAGTCCCAGAGCACTCCTTGTTATAGGGCGACCCCTCTTTGATGTCCGGAGCCTGTGCAGGCAGGGGTCTTCTCACCTGGGGGTCGCTTGTTGGGGGTTTCCTGCCATTGTCTTTTGATCCGTTCAGGGCCGGGTCGGGAGGAGTCCCAGACACCCAGCAGGCGTGGAGCCAGCCCTCGGGGAGGCCGGCAGGTCGATCGAAACCCACCGTTCCAGGGAAGCGCAGAGGTGTGATAGAAACTGCTCCTCCCTCTCTCATCCCAAGGGGAGCGTGATGTCCTCCAGCCGGGGTGGCGCCTCTAGGCCAGGGTCGCGCTGGGGCCGGGCGGCCATCTTGTTGCATGAAGTGGGCACGCGGGCCCGGTGTGGCCGAAGGGCAGAAGGCCACGGACGGGGAAGTCCGGGTTGGGTGCGTGCGAGTTCTGGTGGGAAGGATCGGCTAGGCCGTGGGTTTGGGGGCTGGTGTGAGGTGCAGGGGTCAGGTCTAGCTATGTTACGAGGGCTGGGTCTAACATGCGTCCCCCCCAGCTGAAAGCCGGAGAGAACTACCCATCTTCTTGGGGGTTCTCTTCGCTGAGGCGGAAGAACCGGGAGAGGCCATCGGCATTGGCGTGGTCAGTCCCAGGGCGATGTTCCACGGCGAAATCCATCCCCTGGAGGGAGATTGACCACCGCAGTAGCTTGGGGTTTTCTCCTCGCATCTGCATGAGCCATCGCAAGGGGCGATGGTCGGTTTGGACCTTGAAATGGGTGCCGAACAGGTAAGGGCGTAGTTTTCTTGAGGGCCCAGACTACGGCGAATGCCTCTCGCTCGATGGTGCTCCATCTCTGTTCCCTGGGCAATAGCCTTCGGCTGAGGAAGGCTACGGGCTGGTCTAGGCCTTGGTCATTCACCTGGGAGAGGACTGCCCGGATGCCATGCTCGGAGGCATCAGTTTGTACCACAAATTCTTTGGAGTAGTCGGGGGCCTGGAGGACGGGGGCAGTACACATGGCCGCTTTCAGGGCCTCGAACGCCTCTTGGCAGGCAGGGGACCATTGCACCTTCTTGGGCTGCTTTTTGGACGTGAGTCCCGTGAGGGGACCGACCAGGCTGCCGTAATTCCGGATGAACCTCCGGTAGTAGCCCGTGAGGCCCAGAAAGGCGTGAGCAGCAAGATCCATCCCTCCAGGGGCCTCCGCGTAGACCTCCAGAGGTCGAGGTGCCAGTAGGTCTTTGAAGGCCTTATAGAACGTGCCTGTGAATCCGTCTAGACCAGGGACTGAGGATGGGCGCAGAGCATCGATAGCAGCGATAACGTCTGGCTCCGCAATGGGCACAGCCAGGAAATCCTGCATGTGTTTCTCGAGGTAGACAAGCGCTACTTCTGATAAATAAGCTTCCTGTTCAGAATTGTCCCCACTAACTCTGGAGGTATACAGTGTTTTTAGATGGGAGAGAAATTCCTCTTGGATTTCTGTCGTGTCTGTAAGCTGCTGGCCCGTTAATGTACGTAATACGGGGATATAGGCTTTGCTGTATGGCGGTCGAACCATCTGAGTCAGAACTCGGCCCGGACGATCTCCTTCCCCATACCGTTTTGCGTTGTGATATTTCCCAATGAATAGTATCTCCCGGTCAGCCGTGTCTCTGTATTCTGCTAACTGTGTCACCCGCTTATTTTCGACATCAGGATCTTGTGTGTGCAACAGTCTGGCATCCAAATCGGCTAATTCGTGTTCTAGACGGGATAAAGTGGTGCGTAAGTCGCGGAGCACTCCAGCATGTTTAGAAATACATACCCCTCGTATGTACGCCTTAAAATCCTCCCAGAGCGTTGCGGCCGTGTCCACTGAGGCCGTGTTTATGTCAAAGTATTCCTCGATTGCCTATCGGATTTCATGCTGGAAGAGGTCATCATCTAGGGCACGACGGGGGAAGCGCCATTGTCTCTCAAACCCTCAGGGCGAGGAATCCCAAGGAGCAATACTACTGGGGAATGGTCGGAATATGTCCTAGGGAGAGTCTGGAGTGAGCGACACCATCCGAGAAAATAGGGGGAAGTCAACCAATAGTCAATCCTCGTCCATGTGTTATGGCAGCTGGTATAGTGAGTGAAGTCAGTGTGTTGTGGGTTACATGCCCGTCCTATATCCACTAGGGCTAACTGTTCACGTAGTGACTGGAGAGCCTTACGTGAGCGTGTTTTGGGATCTGGGGCCAATGAAGTGCTGTCCCGGGCCTGATTAAGGGCAATGTTGAAGTCACCACCAAGCAAGAAGGTTATAGGGCTAAGTGTTAGGAGCTGGGAGAGCAAGGAATAATAAAAATCAGGGGCGTCATTGTTAGGGCTGTATAAACATACCATCGCCACCCTGTGTCCCATTAAAGTCCCCGCAACTATTATGTACCTGCCTTCCTTGTCCTGTACTGTTGTGTGGAGACTGAAGGGGACCCGATTTTGAATGAGGATAGCGGTGCCTCTAGTATAATTGCTAAAATTTGCAAAATATCTGTGGGATCCCCAGCTGGCAGCGAAGCGGGAAGAATCTGACTTGGGCAAATGGGTTTCCTGCACGAAGGCGAAGTCTACCTTATGAGGTATCAAGTAATGCAGCACGTGGCGTCTCTTATGAATGTCGTTCAGGCTTCGGATATTCCACGTCATTAATGACAATGCTGAGGGGCCATCAGTGCGTCCTAACTGGGCCATGTATGGAACAGAAGGTGCAAGAAGAATAGATGCATATGCGAACCAATATTGTTCATGACTGTGTCCAAACGTATCAATAACAATATAGAACTAAGTGTAACCAAACCCCCCCTCCCACCCCCCACCCAGCCTCCCTGCCCAACCAGAGAGGCAGACCCAAAATGCCCAAGGAAAGCCCTAGTATCAATTGAACCATTGGATACATGGATGAAGCCCAAAAAAGGTAAATTTGTAATTCACAAGACCACATCACGGTGTACACCAATTGGGGGTGGCAACGCCATCACAATCGATCGGCAATCCAAAATGATGTAAAGAAAAAAAAAATGATATCCCATTGTGTTACATAGCAATATAAATTAGGCCAATTATAGGAGATCAACCCGTGCCCGACCCAGAGAAAAGTTCCATACTGGCATCTGAGCCACTGTGGGAAGGAGAATGTCTGCGATCTTCGCCAGGATGCTGATTATTCTGTTTGTAGGTTTGGCAAAATTCTTGAACCTCTGCGGGACTGTCGAATATTTTGGCTCGCCCACCGGCCTCCACCCGTAGTCGTGCAGGGTAGAGCATGCCATACTTTAGGCCGAGATTCCTGAGCGTGGCTTTGACGCCGTTGTACTTGCTGCAGCAGGCCTCTTGGACCATAATGGTGAAGTCTGAGTACAATGACAGTTTGGAGCCTTGCCATATGGTTTCCCCACGCTCGCGGGCTAGTCCGAGAGCAGTGTCGCGGTCTCTAAAGTTCATGAGGCGTGCAATGATGGGCCTGGGTGGCAGCCAGGGTTTGGTCTTGCCCCCAGAGTCCAGTGGGCACGCTCCACGACAAAGCCGGGTGTGAAAGAGTCCCTACCAAAAAGATCAATGAGGACCGTCTCGACAAAAGTGTCCATTCGCCCTGTGGCTGTAGACTCGGGCACTCCCAGGATGCGGACGTTGTTGCGGCGACTGCGGGCCTCCAAATCCTCATTCTTGACGGCAACCTCTTTTAGAATGCGCTCCACGCGTTCAAGTCTTTTTAAGGATTGTGCCGTGCCGTCCTCTAGGTCTGATATGCGGGATTCCGCCACGTCGATGCGTCTATCATGTGCTTGAATCTTTGAGCCCAGATCTGTAATATTTTTATCCAGAGCGTCAAATCTCACATCCAGAGCCTTGAATCCTGCTCTCATCTCCTGAAGAAGTGAACTAATTTGGCCATTAGTATCCTCGGAATGTGCAACGCTCTGTCCACCCTCAGCCATGCTGGTAGATTCTTCTGAGGCGGTCTCAGCCAGCTTATTGAAGGGAAGGAGCCTTTGCCGCGGATATTTTCGGCCCATGCCGCTGCGTCAGCGATAGTCACAGATTTAGAGAGGAGCGCCAAGGGCAGCTAAGCAGAGTTGAGGTACCACGGGTGTCAGCGCGCTGCGGAGAATGTTCAGATTCAGGAGTATCCGCAGCCCAGCAGTCTCCAGTGCCCTCCAAGAGTACAAGTACATGGGCTGCCAGTAGCAGAGAGCACTGGAGGGAGACCATCTAGAGGATGTGGTCTCAAAGGTGTAAGTGCCTGGTATAGAGAGGGATGCTTGGTGTCCAGGTGTCAGGACCTGCAGCAAGGGGGCCCACTTGCATCCGGCAGTTGTATGCAGAGGGAGGCAGCAACAAATGCGTTGTGGTCACCTCGCAATCCTGGGAAGCTGCAGAAATCAGAAGACGGGGGGCGCAGCGAGGCGGCAGGCCGCGGTATATAGCAAGTGCGAGCCCAGCGATCGCGCTATCTGGTGCGTCTTTCGGCCTGGATGCCGCAATGATGGGTGGATATGCGAGCCCTGTCTCCACGCATACCCGTATCGGAGCTAGGTATAACATGCACCTCAGATCACGGGAGGTCAGACAGGCGACCGGGTCGAGTCCCGTTGCGATCGGCGTGGAGATCGCAAGTTAGCCGCCCCGCATCAAAGCACACTCACCCACCGCACCCTGTGTCCCGCTAGTCAGTCTGCCGGGCTCCGCTTCCACCACCAGACGCCGCCTCCTTCTCCTCTAGATCACACCACCACCATTGTGGACCAGGGACGCCTTATGTCATCTGCACGTATCTCTAGATCCGCACTCACGTCCACCAAGCTGCTGGGCACACAGGGCACCGGAACATTTCATTTGTTCGGCGGCGGTAGGTTCATGGCTGTTGGCCTTATATATATGTGGAATATTTCAGGAATGCCGGTTCAACTTGCGGAGCTTCAGAGCTGCGCGGCCATCTTGGTCCGTGGCTTGGCCACGCCCCCTGCCAGTTGTGTTTGTTAATCAAACTTTTGCTCAGTCTTTAACTGTGATATCATCTATTATGGGTTTTCAATGATTTTCAGTTTTAAAGATCTCTGATCAGGATTGCTTTTGATGAAGCAGGTCCGCTCAGGAACTGAATACCTTCCGTTTGGCACTCTTAAGGCCATATGTACAAGGACTGGCGTTAACTACCACTATAGCTAGTTAGTGGCAGTTTTCCTACCGTCGCGTACCTCTGAAAACTATCGCCCTGTTAGCAACGTATGTACAAGACGTCACTACATGGCGACGGTTTCAGGAAGCTGCGGTGAAAACTGCTGCTAACACTAGCATGAAGGCGCTAGGAATACAGGCGTTAGCGGGCGAAAACTAGTGAAAGGCCCATTAACGGCAATGATACACACGTTAATCAGCCCAACGTGAGTTTTTTTCACTCTATAGGCAAAAATAGCCTATCAGTCCACCTCCAATGAAAAATAGGAAAAAAAACAATGGAATGCAGAATGGAGCAGCCAGGGCCAAGTGCAGCACAGATCAACAATCACCTCAAGCCCCCCAACATCCGGTATGACCAGCCAGAGTCCCTGGGTAAGAGGAAATTTATGGCTACATCTATGAAAAGATACGCTTCGCAGTGCAAAAATAATGATGCATCACTTTTCATTGCACACTCCTTGCAACTCCAGCGCATCAAAAACCTTGAAAGCGCGGACAGTCCCCGGGGCTCAAAGGCCTCATTAGGCCTGCGCCTGGACCTGGAGTGGAATGCGGTGTGCTGTGGAGTCGCTGGGCTGTGGCGTTAGACATTGAGGCGCGGCGATCACCCTTACCTGGTGGTGAAGTCTGGCAATTCGCATGGAGATATGTTGCTGACCTGTTTGAGAAGACCGCCTTGTGCCACTTGGAACTGTGAATGGTAGAGGCGCTCCTGCATCGCATACTACAATCCACCACTACACTGGGGTGCACGGAGGAGATTACCAATGGTGGGCAGCACCTCTGTGCATCACAGGCCGGATTATGTTGCACTGGCCGGATGCTTTGGAGGGTGAGGCCCCTGAGCTGCGCCAAACTTGTGTTGCGGGAGCGCTGCAACTTCACGCCTAAGGAGGCCTTGTTGCATCACCTGCATCGGGAGGTTCCCCAGCGGACATGGTGGCGACTGCTGTACCCAGACTTGTGAAATCCCACCTGGCTGAGGCTTCTGCTGGCTGAGTCACAGATTTGGAGAGAGTGCAGCGGATTGCGCCACAGTGTCAATGTCCAGGTAAGGAAAAGGTGGGATGCGTAGCGGAGGAGGTCCAGGGGTCAAGTCGCCCAGGCCTAGCACCTGTGGATGATGCACCCCCAGTGGCGGCTCATCCACTATGGTGGAAGAGCGTCGCCCACTGCTTTCAAGCAGTGCAAGAAGTGGCAAAATAACAACATGATGATAACTTACTAATGAACATATGCTATGTTTCGTATGCGGGCGGAAGGGTGGGCAGGGCTGCTCAACTGATGCAGCAGGGCAGGGGCGGAGTGGTATGCCCAATGACTGTTTGGTCAGCCCTCTCAGGCGACCCAAACCAGTCATACGCAGTTCCCTGTTCGCAATGGAGGCTGCATTACAGCCTGCATGGAGAACATGCCCACCCCTCCAGCCCCTGGCTGAACGCCTTGTCACGAAGCTCAAGAACAATCACAACGCCGCATTGCAGCATTGTGATTGGCTTAGGGTCGGGAGCCTGGCTGCCTGCTTCCTGTTCCTGGAAGCAGACCCAGGAGAGCAGGACCCCTCCAGTGTCCTTTCCCGCATTTCCCGCCTCCCAGCTGTCCAGTCCCCCCGGAGCACTTCTCAATGGCAGCTGCTGTGCGCCCATGCGAAGCATGCATGCCACTGGTGTGCCAAAGGAATATATGACGTTACAATGCATACCATTACATCCCATTCCATCACAATGCATACTGATACTACGCATATTGCGACAGTAGGGAAAGTGCTGATTACCAAGGGGTAAAAATCACTATTCCCACTTCAGTGAGTGCAACCCTAAGACTAGCACTTGCACCCCAAAACCCAAACACACCCTGAACCCTAAAATTCACCTTTGCCCTCCAAAATACACCCTGAACCCTAAAACTCACCTTTGCCCCCAAAACCCATGCCCACCCTAAAACTTAAAATTCTCCATTACTAACCTTATATAATACGTCGTGATGCCTGCGTTGTAATGGACGTCTCCCTTGCCAAAGGCAAGCCATAGGCAAGCCCTTCTGCGTCCGTTCGCTCCTGGACCGCGCCCACCACCAAGCACCCCTCCTCTCCGTTGCTCCACCACTACGACGCCAGCACCATCCTCGCCATCTCTCACAGTTCCTGATCAAACTCTTAAACAAGAGCCATCCACAAACAAGGTAAGATTGGGCTCTCTCAGGGGCACATCTCGAATATATGCTCTTGGCTTGGTGCACAACTTTGTGACATTGAGGCAATCATAGTCAACATCATTATTGTCTGGATCACTCAATGAGGGGTAAAAGTGTTGCAGTATTTAAAATATTACACCTCCTGAGAAAAACATTTCCAGCTGACAAAATCACTTGCTCATAATTAGTGATCCTGCTGTTTGCCTTGTGCTATGTTCAAGTGCGGGCTAGTAAGAGCTCAACTGAATGTTGAACCATCACAATAAGTGAATACCCCATCACTATGTACTCGCACTGTTGGATGCTAACACCTACAGTGGCTACAACGTTGTGGCATCCAGGAAGCACTGCCGCCACTGGATCAATTGTGATAGAGGAATAAGCCACTTGCCATTTTGCTTCAATCAATCAATCGGTATTTGTTAAGCACAACTACTCACCCGCTGTGGTGTCAAGGCTCTTCCCTGTGGCTCGGTTTCAATCCATGCATGGAGCACACTTCTCTCTAAGGATAATAAAAAATAAAATCCTTGTTGTAATAGGGCATTCTGAGCGTTTCTCTCTGAGCTCTAGGAAGGCGCTGATCCATTTGTTGTCCAAGAGTAGCAGATTATTCACATCAGTTTTTGTAAGTGACTGTTGAGAATTGGCCACTTCGGAAAATTGAGGGATTCGCTGCTGGCAGTTGCCCAAGAACTCTGCAACTTCTCTCTGAGTTGTAGAGGGCCTCATTTGCAGGATTGTGGAGATACATTCTTTATACACTTTCCTGATTCCCTTCACAGTGAGGTGTCCCAAATAGAGACCCTCCCTCTGGCAGAACTGAAGTTTTGTAGGGGACACCTTATTTCCATTCTCTGCAAGGTGATTCAGCAAAGCAAGTGTGTCTTGCTTGCAGGCCTCTCAAGTTATAGAAGCCACCTATAGGTCGTCTATGTACTGCACTAGAACCGAACTGTACGGCAGCTGTGGTGTTTCTATATTTCTCTTCAATATCTAATTAAAGATTGAGGGACTCTATATACATCATTGCGGGACCTGACTCCGAACAAGAATTTTCCCTAACAATCGCAAGCGAAAATAAATTGGCTATCCTTATGTAAGACAATGGCAAAGAACGCTTGACACAGATCAATGACCGAGAACCACTCTGCATCACATGAAATCTGAAAGAGAATCACTGCAGTATTTGGTATCACAGGACAACATGGAACTACAATTTGATGCACCTTTCTGAGGTCCTGAACTATCCTCCATTTCTTGCTTGGGTTCCACAAATCCATCACAGGTGAGATGCAGGGATTCCCAAGCAGATATCCTGCTCTAGCACAGATTCAATGACAGGTGTGATTCCGGCCACCACCTCAGGTGTACGGTTATATTGATGACGTTCGAGATACTCTGCATTAGTTGTCGCTGTGAGTCTCACTGGCTTGACATTCTTAAAGGCATTGCAAGGTAAAGGCTGTTTCTCCTTGAGAATAGCCACCTATTGCCTGAGAGTGCAAAGGTTAAGGTGGGCCGGGCATTCACACAAAAGGGCAGATTTATTTTTTAGCACAACGCAGTGCAGCGACCAAAGTTGCGCTGCTGAGTTATGCAACAGGGAAAATGTGGGGCAGAGCTAAATTGAAAATTGCCTGCTGCTGTTCACTATCCCTACACTAGAGTACAACATTTACACCATGGTGTAGAGGTGTGTGTGTGTGCTATCTGGCACAGTATTTATACCGGAAGCATACCCCTTCAATACAAATTCACATGCCTAGAAAAATGTATTTATTTTTACAGGTAATTCTTCTTTTTTTTTTAATGCATAGTTATATAGCGCAAACTCGACCCAAAGGTATTGGAGCGCTTTACCTGAGCACAGGTTACGTTACACAAGGACACATTCATTTTTTTGGTGCGCACAGGGGGGGGGCATATTTACAAGCCCCTTAAGCCACTTTTGCTTCACTTTTCCCATGTTAAAAGTGATGCAAAAGGCTTGTAAATCTGCCCCAGGAAGTTTAAGTGATTAGTCCAGAATTACAGGATGTGGACGCAACCCCGAGGCTCAAACCTTGGTTTCCCAGCTCCAAAGTGGGCCATCTAGCCATCGGACCACAACCTTAGTGATAGAGCATACACATCGGACAGATAAAGAAATCATTACAAATGCAATATTACAATTATGCAGTAAATAGCAGTTAGTCACAAGCCTATGCCGAATAGCATTGCCTACCGGTATTCCATAAAAATATTGTGCGGTCCCAAAGTTCACCCAACCCGTCTCTGAGTGACACATTTGTTCTAGTGGGTACAGTGTCAATCTATATCTGATGGCAGGAGCCCAGCATCACTAGTCTATAGACTTGCCCAACAGGAGCTGGAACAATGCAACATGGGGAACTGGAGAGCTAATACGCTACTTGTGCGGTGGGGGTAGCAGACCTCTCCAGATATATCGCTCATCTAGCCATTGGGAGAGGCTATAATGATGTGGGGGGTCATTCAAATGAACCTACTGGGTTACCACGAATGCGGGGGAACTGAGGATGGTGCAGGAGGGGCATGTTGACCCACCTGCAAGAAGCTACAGGCGTGCAACTTCCATAAATCCGGTGCTGGGGGAAGGGTTGTATCATGAGCCCCACCAAACCAGACCCCGAAGACTGGGGAGAGGCGAGCTACCAGGGTTCATGAAGGGTTGAATTCAGACTTAGCAGCTAGTTTTTCCATGCATATGTCCCATGAGTCTAAATGTGGTACATCCTCTGGTGTGATTCTGGCTGTGCTAGGCCGCAACCTTAAATTTTGCCCATATGAGCAGGTCTTGCAGCCAGAGTCACTTAGGGTGGGCCTCTGGAGATTTCCAAGCAATGGCAATGCGCTTTTCTGCCAGGACATTTGCCAAGTTGGTGAACTTTATAGAATACTTGTTTTTGCGTGTGTGCACTGGGATTCCCGGGAGGCACCACAGGGGGTCGACCTACAGTGTCTGGCTGGTGATGTCAGTCAACATTGACGATATCGCACCCCATAATCGCCTGATGATGAGGCAGGTCCCTAATGTCCCTACCATGTGAAAGAAATCCACCACCAGGCATGGGCAGTGGGGGCACACGGGGGGCACCGTGGGAAACATCTGATGAATGCGTACACAAGAGAGGTATGTCCGCTGTGGGCAGTTAAACTGAGTATATTTCAATTGGGGATTCCTGGACACCCCACACACATGCCCAAGTGCAGTATCTCACTATCTATCTTGTATATTAGCCTGGGTAAGGTCCATCCAGACCCAGCGAAGTATCCCATCCATCCTTCAGGGTCAGGACGTTTGTAACACAGATATAGAACACTGTAATCGCAAGCCTATCATGGCCATGGGTGATCAGGGAAGGTAATGGTGGAAAGGGGTCAGGTTCTGCCCGATCCGGCCACATAGCGCAACCAGCGTGGCAGACAGTGCATTATAAGATAGGAACTGCCCTTTCTCCAGGCCCAACTGATCGACAAGTTCCTTAAAGGACAGCAAGGTTTGTGCATGTAAAGGTCTTCTAGCACCGTGAGAACAGCCTCTCTCCATGCCCTGATGTTGTGCTGTTGAGCTACCAGGCGTAATGTCGAACGTGCCCACAATGGAAGGCTTGGCGAATAAGGACGTGTTAGACTTTTGAGCTGAACATACATGTGCCAGCAGCGCCTAGCTGTCTTAACCAGGTGACCAATCCAACCTGTTTCCCACCGGTGGTCCATGAGGCAGTCCACTATATAGTAATCAGCCAAGTCTCTCTCCGTATGAACAACCGCTCTGTACTGGGGGTGTTTGAGAGCCAGTGCATCTGCCATTACAGCTGTGTGGCTGCATAATACAACTCTTAGTTTGGGGCCCCTAGGCATCCGCACTCTAGCGGAGCACAGAGTTTGCTAGCACATTGTCTCCCATACATGCCCCCAGATCAGGTCTGAGAGGAAAGATTCCAAGTGGTGGAAAAAAAGCCAGGGCAGCCGAACTGGGAGGGTCGAGAAGTGATACAATAGCCTGGTTAATACCAGTATTTTTGCCATTGCCACCCTGCCCATCGGGGGAGAGCCGCAGGGATTTCCAAAAAGCCAGAGAGCTGTGGACGCTGGTCACCATGGACCCCAGATTACCCTGTATGAGATCATCATCAGGGTGATAGATGTTTAATTCTAGATACAGAAGAAAGGTGTCAAGGTGCCACTCCACTGCCAGAGTGGGCAATGCATCCCGTTCCGTCTGTGTAAGGCAGCACATAGGGAATAAGTAGGACTTTACCCAGTTTAATTTTGAGCATGAAGGATTACCAAAATCCTCCAGCACATCCATTACTCAGGGGAGCTCTGCATTCACGGCTATCAAGCGCAATATCTCCGGACCAGCCCAATTCTCCTCAACACTTCCATCAAGCAGTGCCAGCTGAAGGTATCAAATGCCTTTTCAATAGCAAGCAAGCGGGCAGTATGCAGTAGGGATTCCTTTGGGTTTTCCTCCATGAGTCAAAACAGACGACGGAGGTTCAAGAATGTATTCCCCCGGGTATGAAACCGTACTGATCATGGTGAACCAGAGTGGGGAGGTATTGCTGAAGTCTATTGGCAATGACTTTTCTGAGAATTTTATAGTGTGCATTCAGAAAAGACAGAGGTTTGTAGGATCGCACTTCCAACGGATCCCTTCCCAGTTTGGGCAGGACTACAATCAATGCCTCTCAGATAGACATCGGGAGTGAACATTCGTCCTTAGCCTGTTGGTACACCTGGAGACGGTTTTGGACGAGAGTGGCCCTGTAAGTGGAGTAGGACTCCACCATGAGTCCATCAATTCTAGGAGTTTTATTGCATGCTATCTGTTTGATTACTAGACAGACCTCTTCTGCAGTCAGTGCTTTGTCTAGGGTATGATGCTATAAAGGATCAAGTCACGGGATGGGTAAGGTGTCCATTTAGTCTAACAATGCGGAACCCCTTTGTGCTGGCTTCTCCCGATAAAGCGCAATACAAAAGTCTACAAAGGCCTGATGAATGGCAATTTGGATACACAAGATTTCCCCTGTGGGAAATCTATAGCATTCACTTTGGGCCTGGGGGCTGCAGACTCCAAGAGTCATGCCAAAACCCTCCCCACCTTGTCCCCCCCTGCATGCGGCCTGACTACAAACTCTGCAAAGCCTAGTCTCCCAAGCCTGGCCCCCACCTCCCTGTGTTCCTTCCTGAGGGGAATGACCTCCGCGCCACTGTCTGCTCCCATTCCTGACCACATTTCTGCCACCCATATAGCATCCTCAAGATTAATGAGTTGCATCTGCAACATGTAACATACCCATAGGAGGTTTTGATGCAGAGATCCTGTATAACAACCTTAAATGCATCCCATTCCAGCCCCGTGTTGGAAGCCATCCCCTTATTCTCCTCAAAATAACAAATAACATATGTACCTATGGTGCTGCGAAATGCTCTGTCCCGCAGGACCGAGGTGTACAATTTCCAAGTGGCTATGCACGCTAACCGTCTCCCTCATTGCACAGTCAGTTTAAGGGGTTTGAGGTCAGTCATCATGCAGCCAAGGTATTCGGAGGACAATATCCGAGGTGTCAGGGGACAGTACCTGAGGAGTCATGGAGGGGTAGCCTAGAAGTACATTTATCCTTGTATGTAGTTGGTGCGTGGGAGAGAAAAATGAATATTCTCTAGTTGTAGGAGGCATAGACCTCCGAAAATCTTGTAGCTGAAGGTGTGTGAGCCAGTCTCTGAGGGCGCTGGCTGCTCTAATCAATGCAGTCCCTTTTTCAGAGTGGGGAATGGCCTGTCAAGGGTTATGTCATATTGTTAAGTACCCACCCCACAGACATGGTGCCTCCAAATTTTGTCATAACATAGGAGGCAATTGTATTAAGAATTACTTCTTGTTACTATTGAATGCGTAGAGCATCACCAAGGCAATCGGCAGTCCATCCAGTGTCCCCTCCACTACCACATATCTGCCCTCTTGATCCACTACTGTGAGACTGGTTATCAACGGGGACCAATAGAGACAGCCCAATAAGAACCCCCTTGCATATGACGAGTAGGAAGTTCCAATAATGTGTCTTCTCCACCTCCATTGCAATTTAGTAAGTTCTGGGGTGGTCATGTGTGTTTCTTGTAAGAGAGAAATAGATCAAATGATGATGCCTAGGTAAATAACATTATACGTGGGTATTTGGTCAAATGTGCATGCTGTCATGGTACGTCAATGGACCATGTCCTTCCCGTTAGCCAAAGCCCTATGAAGTCCAGTGAAGGCCTCCCCCCTGAATATGACAGTATTGTGATAGCGTAGCTCTTCTGTGTGTAAAGTCAAAACGAATACCCCAGCTCCTGGTTAGGACAATAACCATGCTGCAACCAAATTGAAACCGGAACAAGTAACCAAACAGTTCTTTCCATCTGAAAAAGGGGTTGGAGTACATGTATTAGTGAACCGTTGGGCAACCGGGTGACTGTACCAAGCCCACGTGCAATTAGTCAATATGCTCTCCTCTCTAGGCAGCGGGAAGAATCTCCTGGACCTCCGACCAATTCTTCGATGAGGTGAGTACAAAAGTCAAAGACAACAGCCCGGTGCCTCATAACACGAGATTGGACATCACCGAGGTAAGTACAGGACAAGCATGAAGTCCAGTCGGGATCTGCTCAATCCCGAGCACAAGCCCATACTTGGAAAACAGGGCTGGCTGATGATAGAGACAGACTGCATGAGACTCCAGCTCCGCCACAGTCATCGCGCATTCATGTGCTGTCTGCTGTGAGAAAGTGGCTCTGTATATACTGTTCCCAAATAGGTACAGTGTTTACAGAGTCCACAGTCCACAGAGGTTTGGCAGAGGTTAAAGTTAGATATAACCTTACTCTCTAAAGTGGTAGCTTGGTCGAGCAGTAAGGTAGTATCAGAGGACAGTGTAAAGCATTTGTTGTACACACTCAGTCAGCAAATGGTCTCACACACTCAAGAACTGAACTCTATGCCAATGGTTTATATACAAAATATATGGTTGTTTTATTTTAGAACCAACAATAGGTATCAAAATATACTTTCTCAGAATGAGATGCTTTAGTTAAATACTTTTGCAATATGCAATTGACTTTTGTAGGTAATAGTTACAGGTTGTTGCAATAGGCAACACAATTTCAAACACAATAATACATTGAGCTCAATGGGAACTTTAAGTTATATGCAATTAATTACTTTCAGGATTACTTTTCTAATTACAGGACTGGATCCTAGATTCAATTCAGTTTGAATCTTGTCCTGCATATAGCGGTAGGCGCTGGAAGCTGGCAACTGAATTTTAAAAAAAAAAACGTTTTGTTTTATGTCTCTGATTTAAAATTGCGCTTATTATACCTCGTTTTTAATAAAGGGTTAGATATTATCAGCTGCCCTACCTGTGTCCTTGGACCCGGATCGCACTGCTGCACTTTAAATTGGTTGTATTCACCGCCATTCGGGCGGCCCGGTCCCCGCGCCTTGTTTTCCTGGGACGCCATCTTGGGTGGGTCACAAGCGCTCCTCAGCCATTCGCTGAAGCCGGCACGTGGACTGGCTAGAGGCTGATATCGGCGATAGTATATAAGGCAGGTAGGAGAGTCTATCACTCCTGTTTGAATCTTGTCCTGCATATAGCGCTAGGCGCTGGAAGCTGGCAACTGAATTTAAAAAAAAAAAACCCGTTTTGTTTTATGTCTCTGATTTAAAATTGCGCTTATTATACCTCGTTTTTAATAAAGGGTTAGATATTATCAGCTGCCCTACCTGTGTCCTTGGACACGGATCGCACTGCTGCACTTTAAATTGGTTGTATTCACCGCCATTCGGGCGGCCCGGTCCCCGCGCTTTGTTTTCCTGGGACGCGATCTTGGGTGGGTCACAAGCGCTCCTCAGCCATTCGCTGAAGCCGGCACGTGGACTGGCTAGAGGCTGATATCGGCGATAGTATATAAGGCAGGTAGGAGAGTCTATCACTCCTGTTTGAATCTTGTTCTGCATATAGCGCTAGGTGCTGGAAGCTGGCAACTGAATTTTAAAAAAAAAACCGTTTTGTTTTCTGTCTCTGATTTAAAATTGCGCTTATTATACCTCGTTTTTAATAAAGGGTTAGATATTATCAGCTGCCCTACCTGTGTCCTTGGACCCGGATCGCACTGCTGCACTTTAAATTGGTTGTATTCACCGCCATTCGGGCGGCCCAGTCTCCGCGCTTTGTTTTCCTGGGACGCAATCTTGGGTGGGTCACAAGCGCTCCTCAGCCATTCGCTGAAGCCGGCACGTGGACTGGCTAGAGCCCTACATAATTAGCAGGGTATGGCGCGCAGCGTGTACACGCAGCGCGGACGCCTTAGTGACGCCGGAGTCACGCCAGAGTCCAGCCCGTCTGCGCCCGTCTGCGCCCGTCCGCGCTGAGGAAGCGCTGGATGGCTGGACCCTGGATCCCGCCAATACCCCTCTATTCCGCCATAGCTATTCACACCGGCAAATGCTAGGCCTGAAACCTCGAAGACTAGGATGCTTGCACTCCTGCGAGCCTGACGAACTTCTTCTTCCCCTACGTTGTGGCTGCCATCTCACGCGTAGGCCTCCCAATTTTGTCCATTATCACCCTTCTTCTGGTCAACCTGCCATTACCAGTTCTAGGACAGTGGGAGTAGAAGGCATCCTTATTAACGCCCGCTCCCTTGTCAAAAATAAGATAATGTTTAAGGAGATGGTATTAGACAGAATGCCTTCCCTAGTATTTGTTACGGAAACATGGGCCAAAGATTCATCTGGCCCTGATCTAATTGAAGCGGTCCCGGAAGGGTACTGCCTGGTCAGACTCGACAGACAGGGTCGAGTTGGAGGGGGCATAGCGATCCTTCATAAAGCCCACCTTCAATGTCATACTGTACCTATATCTGATTTCCCGGATTGCTTTCAAGCTCTCTATTTTACTATAAAGGAAGCGCAATGTCCCTTCTTTAATGGAATCCTAATATATCGACCTCTAGGCTCGAGGGCCGATTTTACGCACAACCTTCTTCAGTCCTTGGAACCCTACTTTGGTCAAGAAAATCTTTCCATCCTGGGTGATTTTAATTTTCATTTAGAACGGCTTGATTTACCTGATACATCAAGTCTCATTGAGACTCTGGCGTCCTGTGGACTCATGCAGCGAGTTAGCGGGGCCACCCATCGTGCAGGCCATACATTAGATGGCATTTTCTCAAATGATCTTCGTCTGACCATCAAGGATCCGGTGTATCTTTCCTGGTCGGATCATCTTGCGGTTCGTTTTTGTTTGGAACACCATAGGGTGAGTGTCTGTAAAACAGGGAATCACGTAAAGGAAACTGCTAGAAACTTTAGAAATCTTAGCAGCGATTCCTTCGCGCCCTGGGCTGCCAGCCTTTCCACTATAGGTTTGGGCAGTGTACAGTCCGCAGTTGGCCATTTCGAACAGGTCACCAGGGAGGCCCTGAATGAACTGGCCCCAGTACAGACCCGCCGCCGAGCCAGAAAGAGACCATCTGCCCCATGGTTCTCTGACTCCCTTAGACTCCTCCGGCAAGAAGTGAGGAGGAAGGAGAGGCTTTGGCATGCTAGCTGGGACCTTAAGAACAAGGAAGCTCATAAACTCCTTGTCAGGAAATATAAGACGGCGATTATGCATGCCAAACAAGACTACTTTGTAGCCCTGACATCCTCGCTCTCCTCGCCGAAGGAGCTCTTTAAAATCGTTGACTCTTTAGTCAACCTGCAAGCTCCTGATCCTGTTACTCCATCCCAAGACCTATGTGATAAGATTGCTTCCTTTTTCTACACCAAAATACACGATATCCATTTGGGTCTTGAGGAACAAAGAGCGTCTATCAGTGTGCCCACCGCTTGGGTTGAGATGAATGTGATCTCTACTGACATCTCCCCACTGTGCACCCTGGATTCCTTTTCCCCGCTGGCCTTGCATGATCTGGAGATCCTGCTTGATAAGACCAAGTCCGGCTCTCCTCTGGATACCTGCCCTTTGAAAATCATCAAGCAGTGCAGGGAGACCCTTCTACCACCGCTGCTAGAAATAATGAATCTTGCCATCAGAGATGGCATCTTCCCTCTGGAGTGGAAGAAGGCAGTGGTGAAACCCCTGTTAAAGAAGGCCTCTCTCGATCCGGAAGTCTTAAAAAATTTCCGTCCAATTTCGCTGCTCCCGGCTCCAGCGAAGATGCTCGAGGCACACCTTAACAAGCATCTCGCTGTCTTTGTGGAGAGTTCGGGCTGCTTGGACCCCTCCCAGCATGGATTCAGGAGGGAACACAGTACCGAGTCAGCCCTTACCATCGTGTTCGATAAAATCCGCACGACAGTCGATGGGGGCCAGACCACCCTCCTGGTCTTACTTGATCTAACTGCGGCCTTCGATACCCTCTCCCCCTCAGTACTTACATCTCGCCTGAGGGATGTGGGGGTGAAGGACGCAGCCCTAGATCTATTGACTTCTTTCCTTGATGGGAGGGAACAAAGAGTCAAGCTGGGGGAGTTTCTATCTCCATCCCGTCCTGTGCTATGTGGGGTCCCCCAAGGGTCGGCGCTTAGCCCGACCCTATTCAACATCTACGTGACCCCACTAGCCAGACTAATAAGAACTTTCGGGATGGAGGTAGTTTCGTATGCAGATGACACCCAAATACTCGTCTCTCTCTCCCATTCAGATGTGCAAACCGCCTCCAAGTTTAGATCTTGTATGGAGGCGGTTGGTCATTGGATGATTCAGAACTCCCTTAAACTGAATGGGGAGAAGACTGAGGTGATGGTGTTTGGAGGGAAAGAAAACATCTGGTCAGCCAATTGGTGGCCTGACTCGTTGGGAAAGTGTCCTTCCCCCACTACATCTGCTAAGAATCTCGGGGTGCTGTTAGACCCTGCTCTTGATATGAACAAACAGGTGAGTAGAACCATCTCCACCTGCTGGGGTCTGATCTACACTCTTCGAAGGATTAGGAAATACCTTTCCTTGCAGTCCAGAAAGCAAATAGCTGTCGCACTCATTGGTTTACGTTTGGACTACTGTAATGCGCTGTATGCGGGGCTAAATAGGAGCCTCCTGCAACGCTTACAGGTAGTTCAAAATGCCACAGCCAGATTTGTTCTGGATACCCCCAGACGCTCTTCGGCCATGGCGGCCAGGAAAACGCTGCATTGGCTACCGGTAGAACTCCGAATACGGTTCAAAATCCTATGTATGACATATAGAGCCATTGCTAAACATAGCGACTCAGGAGTCGGATCTATCATTTCTCACTACACTCCTGGAAGGAACTTGCGTTCCGCCGGGAAATTGCTTCTTATAGCTCCCTGTATACGAAGAGCTAAATGGGGTGGCAGGGCCTTCTCCACTCTGGCCCCCAAATGGTGGAATGACCTTCCTTTTGACCTCAGATCCCTGCCCTCCCTACAGAAGTTCCGTAGTGCCCTTAAAACTTGCCTCTTTCGGCAGTCCTATATGTAAGGATGTTTGCTTCAATTTCTGATCGTATTTTTAGGCGCCTTGATACCTGCGGGTTACTGTTTTGCGCGTTATAAATTTTTATCAATCAATCAATCAGTCCTGGGATAGTTCTTGGAAACAAGTGAGTAAATTTGGTTAAGTTACTGTTGTGAATTTTAAACAATATTTTGCTATTTTAAGAGTTGACACTTAGAAACTTTTTCTGATCAAATTACCAATATTATCCTATGGAAGGAAATTCACTTAGCAGGTAAGTGGGGTTATGGTTACTTCTTTTATGTCAGTGTTGGATCCTGGATCCAGCACTAGTGTACCACCTGTAAGCAGTTGAGAAACTGCATTTAAGTTATACAGGCGATTTTTAAGGAATGTTTATAAGTGTCGCAAAATTGACACAGAAGAAATTTCATAGAAACACAGTCAATGGTTCCCTATGGAAGAAAATTCAAGTTACGGGTAAAGTATGTTCTCGTTACTTTTGTAATCCTGGATCTTTATCTAAAACAGGTAAGTAATTACGTTTTCACAGTTGGTCCGATTTTTAAAGAATATTTGTAGTTCGCAAAAATCGACACTTAGAAGAAATTTCACCGAAAAACAGTCAATGATTTCCTATGGAAGAACATTGGGTTTAATGGTAAGTATGGTTGTGAGTACTTTTCAGGGTCAGTGCTGGGCACCAAGATCCAGCACTGGGATCTCTCCTAATAGCAGTAAGTATTTCCGTTTTCGTTACTTGGTTGATTTTAGGTGAATATTTTAAGTTTTAGAAACTCCACACTTAGAAGAAATTTCAGAAGAAACCAGTCAATGTTACCCTATGGAAGAAAAGTGAGTTATCGACTTTTGGGTAAGTACTCGACTGGCAGAGTTAAGGTTCTGGGCACAGACTCAGGGGTCTCCCAGGGTCAGGTTGGTACAGTTGTTACACCCTCAGCGGCACTGGGGCGGCCAGGTGCAGAGTGAGTTAGGTCCAATGTTATCCTATGGGAGGCAGGGGGGCCTTGGTTGGTGGCTGCTGACTAGCAGGCCACGCAGCTGT